>NC_083411.1:71102015-72443319 GCF_020745735.1 Hemiscyllium ocellatum | reverse complement strand
GTATCACTTTTGGACTGGCTTTGACCAAATTCATTGAACACATGGTGTGATTCATACGCCAAAGCAAATCAGCTGAGTTGTGGAGTTGACAGGAAATAGAAAAGAACCTATTTGATACAGTCAACAACTTGCAATAATATTCCACCTTTAACATTGGGAAATGTGTCCACGGTACTGCCAGGAGAAATTTCGGAATAAAAATGATACCAAGCTACGTACGAATATATTAAGACAGTTAACCGCAATCTTTGATAAAAGACGAAAGCTTTAAGGAGGCGAGGAAGGTTTTGGAGGAAACGCTACAAATGACAATTGCTTCACTGATAGTTAGAAATGGCACCATATGAGGTATCACATTCCAGTCAGACAGCTGCAAGAGGATCTGTAAACATATCCCTGACTGAGATCCTGAAGAAACTGCACTGTTGACATGGATTACACTAAACAGGAATGTGAATTCTCTCAACAAATTTAAACGTCAAGCTGTTATGTACAAGTCTTGACAGTTCATTACTAGGTCAGTTTGTCCGCTATATGATCACATCCTGTTCCTGTTGACTCTTTTGGGAGCACAATAGTTTCTTGAAAGAGTCTCACTTTTATGAGATGACAAATAGTTTTCTCCACAAAGTCAGTCGCTCTTTGTGTTGTTTCTTAACAGTGCACGAAAAGTGGCCTAATAAAGTGCAAGAAGGATGTACGGTTCCGATTTCACAATATGTAATGTCAGTAGGACAGCAAAGAGACTCTCCTGGCTGCAGTAGTTAATAGTGGAGCGATTGGACGACAATAGTTTTCATCAGTCACAATGACAGGATTTAATAAAACAACAACTGTTCTCTAAACACATCGAAGGTGTTGAACTTAAATATGGAGTGTAGCCTCAATCCTGGAAAAACATAACAGGCCAGGCAGCATCCGAGGAGCAGGAGAATTGACGTTTCGGGCATAAGCCCTTCTTCAGGAATCTGCTGTGTTTTTCCAGCACCACATTTTTCAACTCTGGTCTCCAGCATCTGCAATCCTCACTTTCTCTCTGTAGCCTCATTCCTGTCCCCTCATTTCCTTCAGCAACCACTAAATAACCTTCACTCCTCAAACTATAGGAATCATTGACAAATGTACTAATCAGCCTTGACCCTGCATGACCAATGAAAACAAAGGAGCATTCTTACTCCTGAGCCAGATGAAGCAGAGTTCTAACCCCATGTTCAAAGATTCAGTTCTGAATTCTGAATCTATAATTTCCCTTACTTCCACTCAAGCAATACTGGATGTTGAATAAACAGTGTACAATGTCAGAGATAGTGGATAGGTTTAGAGAGATAATTGTGCTGTGATACAGCAGGATATAATCAGTGTACATAGGGAAGGGGTCCATGGATTGATCACACAAAGGAAGAGAAGGTTGAAGAATATTGGCAAAGTAAATCATAATTTGGTGATAGGGCCCATCATGGTAATTTGGATTGGCAAATGCTGGAAGATTTCAGCAGGTAAGGAGGTTTCTTGCAGAGGAAGCTGGAGCCACAGTGGCTCAATGGTTAGCACCACTGCCTCACAGTGCCAGGGACCCAGGTTCAATTCCAGCCTTGGGTGACTGTCTATGTGGAGTTTGCATGATCTCCCCATGACTGTGTGAGTTTCCTCTGGGGCAGGTGCTCTGGTTTCCTCTCAAAGTTGTGCAGATTATGTGGATTGCTCAGCAATCTCTGGTGATGTGTGCAGGTTAAGTGGATTAGCCATGGGGAATGCAGGATTACAGAGATAGGGTGGGGGTGGGTCTGGTTGGGATGCTCTTTGGAGGGGTGGTGTGGACTTGATGGCCCAAATGGCCTGCTTCCATAGGAATTTTACGTACTCCTGTAAGATGCCATCACCTCTCAGCTCATGCGTGGCAAGAACTTTTTTGAAAAGTGGCCCGATACTTTAGAAGGAATTGCAGAGAGAAGGAGATGGGAGCTGAGTCACTGGCTGTGTTCACAGGCATGAAGAAGGCTGAGTCGAGGAAAAAGGTCATCAAAAATGTAGGACCATTGCTGCTTCTAAGAAAGAATGAAATGAGTGCCATAGTTTTTTTTTGGAGGATTATAACAAAGGAAGTTGGGGATGTTGCAGGGTTTTCTGAGAGGAAATCAAGACAATAGGAACGTCAAAGTCTAATGAAGGGCTGGAGTTGAGATTTTGTGAGGGCACTAACATGAAGAGGGATGAAATGAAGGAAAGCAGGAGATGTGAGCCTAGGAGAGATAGAAAGAAAAGAAGGAGAAAGAGGAGAAAAAATTTAAAAATGATGAGTCTAGGTCCAGGGTGGCCATCACTATTCTCATCTGAGTGAACAAAAGAAAAATTGAGACACAAAGCCGAGGGCGTTGATGCCTGAGCGAAACACAGAACCAAAAATGAAAAATAGCTGAAACAGACACTTATCCAGATATGCGGTCGGAATTTATTTGTTTAAGGATCAGGAACATTTTTGTGGAAGGAATAAAACTAAAATGTAAAGGGTAAGAGCTCGTTGTTATTAATAGTGTAACGAGATGGATAAAATAAAACAGAAACAATAGTTACTTCTTGCAATTGCAAAACAGTTCAATGCAGCGGTCAATTTGAGTGTCTTCAAGTGTGTTTAAAACAAATCAGCAGCAAATGTCACTATTAACTATAATCAAAAACACACGATTTAACTGCATGAAAATGTTACTCCCCTAAGAACTGGCCAGACGCTCCACTAAGAACCTTGAAAGATTATACTGGAAGGGAACCGTTACAAAAATGGTCACAGGTTTAGATGTGGCTTTACGATAGAGTTTGGACATTTTATAAAGAACTTGAACATGCAAATGGATAAGCAAGCACCACAAACAGAGGGTAGCTTTATTCACAAGATGTGCAGTTTTTCTAAGTGTGCATTGATGCAATTTAACTGTGAGGCACATCCCAAAATGACCAACTCTTTCAGGGGAGTTGCTATTCATTTTAATACAAAATTGTCAGGATAAGAAGCTGCTCTGAGAGAGGGGGGGATGGGGAGAAGAAGATCAATAACCACTTGAGTACATATGATACCAAAGGAGCTATCAATGGAGAGGGACAGGAAATGAAAGGGGTGGCAGAGGTCAGCAGCCAGGGTCAGCAGTGGAATGAAGATGTCAGATGAAGATAGAGATTGCAGTTATATTTTTCTTGATTCATTATTAACAGAAGTTAACTTACAGTAGAAGACAAATATCTCACTAATAGGCATTAAAGAAGAACAGTATTCTTTAAGGGAATAAGAGAGGTCTTTTTACTATATGTTAATACTCATCTAGAATCTGAGGCGCCAAGGAAATGAGATATTACAAGGGGCCCTTAAATTTGGAATTAAATTTAGTAAAGGCAGTGTTTTGCAAAAACAATATGACAGTAATTTCCCAGACTGAATGCAATGCTGTGCTGCCTCATTACAACTGAAGTAAAGCGAATAGAGTTATAGATTGGATGAGGTGCCCCTGCTCCATGAAAGGGAAACCCTGTAGGTGTCCATGGAAATCGATCGAAGTTAGTGAGAGCAGCAATGCTGCAATGCTGTAATGCCCACATAACATGTGAAGGATTGTAACTCTGTTAATGTTTTAGAAGGCAACCTCTATCCTGTGTAACCTACCCCGGAACTGTCAACGCTTTCAGGAGAAAGAGGAAGAGGAGGAGCTGATGAGGTGATTAGTACCTGCAAGACGGTGACACCACAAGTTTTATATCGAAACACTACCTCTACCTCTGGGGGCGGCACGGTGGCGCAGTGTTTAGCACTGCTGCCTCACAGCGCCAGGGACCTGGGTTCGATTCCCGCCTCAGGCGACTGACTGTGTGGAGTTTGCACGTTCTCCCCGTGTCTGCGTGGGTTTCCTCCGGGTGCTCCGGTTTCCTCCCACAGTCCAAAGATGTGCGGGTCAGGTGAATTGGCCATGCTAAATTGCCCTTAGTGTTAGGTAAGGGGTATATGTAGAGGTATGGGTGGGTTGCGCTTCGGCGGGTCGGTGTGGACTTGTTGGGCCGAAGGGCCTGTTTCCACACTGTAAGTAATCTAATCCAAAAAAATAAATAGGAGGAGGGTTAGCACATATGGCTTATCAACCTGCTCCATCTGTCAGTGATATAATGACTGAACTTTAACATCAACTGCACTTCTTTCCAAAATCCCCAAATCCTTTGATTTATGTAATGCTGAAAAATCTAATCTTCTCAGTTTTGAAATTGCCTCATGCCACCTCGGGTAGATTCACAATCTTTTCAAGTGGAAGACATTCTCCTCGTCTATCCTTTTTTTTGGACAACGCCTTAACCTCAAAACCATAATGTTCACTTGCAGACGTTTTAACCAGGGAAGCAGCTTTTCAGCACTTTCCTCATTAAACCCTAGGAAAACACATAATAATAATCTCTCATTCCTCCAAAGCTCTGAGAATATTGACCCCTTGTACCTCTCTTGGCAGAACTACCCTCTAACCCCAGAAGAAGGTAAAGTTAGTGAGTTCTGAGGAAAGGTCACTTGATTCGAAAAGTTTACTCTGATTTTTCTCTGCAGATGCTGCCAGGATTGCTGAGCCTTTCCAGCAACTTCTGTTTTTGCTTAAGATTTGTCACATCTGCAGTTATTTCTAGGAAAGTCAGGAGACAGGGCCATAGTGACTTGAGGAGGTAATCAAACAGCAACAAGAATAATAGAAAAGAACAAAGGTATTAATGTCTTCAGGAGAAGAAAAAATGGAAAGATTAAAAAACTAGCACAACTGCCTTTTTAATGTCCCTATTTTAGACAGCTACTTTCTTCAGCTCTAGGCATTTACCTTCAAAATACGAGGATAAGGTCAAAAAAATTCAAATGAATACAAAAATTAAAAACCTAAAGGACACATGAAAATTCAAAGTATCTCAAAAGAGAGTACAGCAAAATTTGGGTTATCCAATACCCATCAAATAGAATCCCTGACATCCTCCCCCAGACTTTGTTCTTACTGTATATGATATCAGTGTTGTTGGTCTGCAGTGATTGTGAGAGTCCCTGCTGCATGTTTAAGTATCTTTCCTTCAGTGTTTACAATGTACAGATCTAAATGTGGTGAAGCTCTAAAATGCAAGAGTTGCCGTGGCAATATGTTCTTGTCTAATTCTTACTCCCAATTATCACCACACATTGCAATGGGTTAACCGACGTTATTGATTTGTCAATTCCATTTAATCGCGGTGCATGGTAAACGATACCTATTTTACTGAACATAGTTCTTGTGATGACAATGGTGCCCACTAACAAACAAACAAAGATGGGGATTTTTTTAAATGTCAAAAAGTTTAAATAAGTTCCAAATTCCTCTGGAAAGTGTAATCAGTTTACAAACTTACAATTTGACCATTTTCTTGGTTTTAGAAACATGATCCAGAAAATAATTTTTTAAAAATGTCATGAGACATTAGTCAAATGATTTTCTCTCATGGTTGGGGTGAATGCAAGAAGGAAAGAGAATTTCTGTTTTTAAATGTATCTTTAATATCCCTGTCATCCCCTTCTGTATCTCCCTTGTTTATTTTGAATTAAATAATTCCTTCTCATTACTGTATAAGAAAAGTATATGAATAAAGCATTTTAAAATCTTGATTAATTTACAGTTTACAATTATTTTTAATGAAATAGGTTAACTTCAACTTCTGCACTGCATGTTTCCTGTTAACTGAATTACAAGGTTGCGAAATCACCCATTCAAATATTCTTAATGTCTTCTTGAAGATTTTCTATTTAAAGGACCAGTATTACCATAGCTGTTGCTTTTCTATACAACTTACATATTGTATATTCATCACTGATGAATATTTTTCTGCACAAACTCATGTGCATGTAAGTTTGCTCATTGAGCTGGAGGGTTCAATTTCAGACATTTCGTCACCATACTAAGTAACATTATCAGTGAGCCTCCGGTGAAGCACTGGTGGTATGGCCCGCTTCTTATTTGTGTTTAGGTTTCTTTGGTTGGTGATGCAATTTCCTGTGATGATGTCATTTCCTGTGGTGATGCCATTTCATGTTCTTTTTCTCAGGGGGTGGTAAATGGATCCAAGTCAATGTGTTTGTTGATAGAGTTCCGGTTGGAGTGCCATGCTTCTAGGAATTCTGATGCGTGTCTCTGTTTGGTTTGTCCTAGGATGGATGTGTTTTCCCAGTTGAAGTGGTGTCCTTCCTCATCTGTATGTAAAGACACTAGTGAGAGAGGGTCATGTCATTTTGTGGCTAGTTGATGTTTATGTATCCTGGTGTCTAGTTTTCTGCCTGTTTGTCTAATGTAGTTTGTTACAGTTCTTGCAAGGTATTTTGTAAATGACATTAGTTTTGCTTATAGTCTGTATAGGGTCTTTCAAGTTGTTTAGCTGCTGTTTTAGTGTGTTGGTGGGTTTGTGGGCTACCATGAGGCAAAGGGGTCTGAGGAGTCTGGCAGTCATTTCTGAGATATCTTTGATGTGGGGAAAGTGGCTAGGGTTTCTGGGTGTGTTTTGTCTGCTTGTTTGGGTTTGTTGCCCATTTACCGCCCCCAGAGAAAAGAACAGGAAATGACATCACCACAGGAAATGACATCACCACAGGAAATTGCATCACCAACCAAAGAAACCTAAACACAAATAAGAAGCGGGCAATACCACCAGTGCTTCACCGGAGGCTCAATGATAATGTTACTTAGTATTTTGACAAAATGTGTAAAATGAACTTTCCAGCTCAGTGAGCAAACTTATATCCAGAACCTTAACCTTAGCTACAAATCTTCTCAAACACGCTAACAAAGATATATCTCTATGAATTGGCTCCAGAGAAATGAGGTCTTAAGAGTGATATCTGGATGCCTCTGGTTAATTTAACATTATGGAACTGTCACTTTCAAAAGCAAGGTGAGGGTATTCCCTGATTCCCAGACAATGGCCTTTGAGGTGAGGTTGTGATTGACACAATGGACTGGATTGGAGTCGGTATTTAGCTCCATCTTTAAGTCATAGTGTGGCTCCTTCAATGATTTACGCCCAAACCATTGACTCTTCCTGATCCTCGGATCCTGCCTGACCTGCTGTGCTTTTTCTAGTGCCACACTTTTCAACTCCTTTGACAGACACCATGTGATACTGAAGAGCAGACTGAGAAGGACGTGAAGCGTGGAAGGTAACGACAAATGTTTAAACACTGTCCACAAACAGATGGACCTCAGATATGGTTGTTAAGCAGAAAATGACAGCTTTTCAGCCCTGAAAGAATACAGCAAGCCAGGCAGCATCAGGAGGTGAAGTCAACATTTCAGGTAGGGTTAGACCCGAAATGTTGACTTCCCCACCTCTTGATGCTGCCTGGCTTGCTGTGTTCTTCCAGCCTCCTGCTTGTCTACCCTGGATTCCAGCATCTGCCGTTTTTTTTGTCTCTAGCTTCTTAGCCATAGCTGGTAAATGTCACATCACGTGGGCCTATCTGCTGGTGAAAACTCTCAAGGTCCTTGGAGCTGCAGCCTGTGGAAGGGTGAAGGTTAGCATGAAGTGTGCAGCTTTGACAACAAATGAACAATACATCGAATAAATGCAACATATTGCTTTCAGGGATTGTCACAGTATCCTTGGCTTTTTATGTTTACATTATATATTTTGGAAGGCATATTGAGCAAGCCTGCTGCTATAGTAGTCAAAATGTACAAACCATATTCAGTTAGCTTGTATATTGTGGTGCATGTGGTAAACAAAACAGGGCCGATATATTTACGCTCTGGAGATCAGGAAGCTGGGAAATATCCGAATTTTTATTCCTCTCTTTGTGTTCTCGTGCAATTCTGCATGTCAGCATAATGACAGTTTGGATAGTTTTGTATGTGTTCTCCTCCCATATTGACTCAGACAAAAAGATTCACGTACAAATTCTGCAAGTTACTTAAAGAAAAAGAGAACAATTCTATGGTGTACCTGAACATGTCAAAGTGAGAGCCCGAAGGAACATGTAATATTGATAATCATGAGGAAACCATATCTCTACTCAATTGTTCAAAGATAAAGTTATTGCAAAAATATACACCTCACACATGATGAGGATGTGCCGGTGTTGGACTGGGGTGGACAAAGTTAAAAATCACACAATGCCAGGTTATAGTCCAACAGGTTTATTTGGAAGCACTACCTTTCGGAACGCTGCTCCTTCATCAGGATGAAGGAAGAGCGCTCCGAAAGCTTATATTTCCAAATGAACCTTTTGGATTGCCACCTGGTGTTGTGTGATTTTTAACTTCACACTTGCACCTAGGCACCCCTCTATGTTAACCTTAGAAGATATATTTGGTCAGATGGTCCTCTTCATTGCTCAGGCATAATGTGCTGAGCTTTTCCAGAAACCACTTACTGTTCATTTTATTGACATTTCACAACAATGTATAATGCTGTTTCATAATGACAGGAAGGTCATAGCCCATCTGTGTAGGAGTTAAACGTTGAGGCTACTCTGATGTCAGGAATGAGTGAATGTGACGGGGTGGGGGGGTGATGGTGGGCAGTTGTTAGTGGGTTGAGGGCTTACATAAGAATACAGCACCCAACCAGTGGGGTGGGGGGGGGAGGTTGCAGGCTCAGGACCCTGCCTCTCCATTGCTGCAATCGGAGGGACAAGGTTTCAGTACCCTGGAGCATTGCCTATCCCATAAGACAGAAAGGCAACTAAGTCAATTAAAGGTGTGGTTGAAGTTACATTTCAAGAGACAGCTGGGACCTTCTCGTTTTCCTCAACATGTTGGTAGCAGAGAGATCAATCAGAGGCACTCAGCACTTGGCCAGTTTTCCAAGCACACTTCCTCCTGACCTTGTCTCAACCTGGCTATAACATTTCACCCTGAGCTGAGCTTCCAACCTCATAATCATGCAAACACCTTGTATTTCAATTTCTGTTACATCACCCGACTTTGCCCTTGGTTCAGCTTATCTCATGCTGAAACCCTTATTCATTATGCTTTCATTAATACTAGATATCTTTAGTCCAATGAACTCTAGGCTATTCTCTCATTTCCTACCCTCTGTAAACTTGAAAACTCTGCTCCTTGTGACTTAACTTGTAGCAAGTCCCACTCCCTGATCAGAGAAGCAGGTACTGAAAATTTGAAGTAAAGAAAATAAATTTTGGTAATACTGAAGCTGGTCAGGCAACCCCTGTGGAGAGAAAAACCTGATTTAATGATTTGGGAGTGTGACCTTTCATCAGAGCTGAGGCAAGTTGGAAATGTAATTGGTCTTGAACCAGTGGAAGGGGACAAGGATGGGAATAGGAACAAAATAAAAAACTGGAAAACTATTGATAGGTGGATGGCAGGAGACAGTAATTGATAAAGATTTCACAGCACAAAAGTGAAACATAATGTGTCCAGCAAAGAAATAAAAGGTTTGTCTTACTGAGATTTACATAACTGGTCAGCGGTCACCTGGATGTATATTAATGGGATTAAGACAAAAATGAGGAAAAGGGCCAGCAAAATACAAACACTAAATAAAAAACAAGAGACAGAGGTTTGGGTTTAAGATAGTTGAATTTGCAACCCACCGCTGAATTGAAATGAATGGTTTGTCAGGAAGGTGAAGGTGGGCGAATCATGCTTTCATTTTGAGAGAGACAAGCAGGAGGTTGGGAGAACACAGCAAGCCAGGCAGCATCAGGAGATGGAGAAGTCAACGTTTCGGGTGTAACCTTTCTTAAGGACTGGGGGTGGATGTAGGGGGAGTTGTCCCTGGGCAGCCAACAGCTGCCCTATTCACTTTGAGAGAGGGCAGCAGCTAGTTTTTTTTTCTGTGGGGCTACTGCAACATTGCCAGGAGTATCCCTCAGAATGCCTAAAAACTGTGGGATTGCTGTGAAATGCTTTGAGCACTGGTATCCAAGCTCCTAACGGCAGCAGCTTACTTCACTGTAGCATCCTGTGTTTAACCCATGGACATGTGCAAATTGACTAAGACAGCAAAACATTTTCCAAGCCTTAGAAGAATTTTATTGTTAGTCTATCATCTAGCACAAACATCAGTTTGCAGCTTGACCTTCTGGACCCTTTCCCTGACAAGAACTGATCTAAAAACCAAAACAGCACACCAAGGGCACTATAGCTTAATCTAGAACGTAAAATTGAAAAGGGTCAGCATAAAGGAAATTAGATCCCAATACTGTGGAAAAGAACTGCATTCTTTTGTTTTATTTTGAATCCACCACTAACTCACCCAATTATCTAATTAACCAAATTACAACTTACAAGCATTGCCCAAGAGGCAATAAGAAAAGAAACAAATCAAAGGGTGAGAAAACAAAGATGGGAGGTGAATCAAAATTGTGGTGGGATGAGGGGTAAGAGAATAGTGCACTCTAACCCCAGCAGTAATAAACCAGCTCTTAATACAAAGTCTGATGTGTGTCATCTGACCTCGTCCAATTCTGGTGCTGTTCTAGTTGACCCTTAAAGGGACCTGCATTTCTAACATCAACACCCAGGTAACTTTCACTTGTGTTGCTGTGGAAACTGAGCCTGTCCTTTCCAGCCTAGTCATTGTGGTCAACCTCATCAGCACAGTGAGAACGCAACCATGATGTGGTGTGTTACCCTTGTACTCTGCCCTGGCTGAAGGCCACTCCTGCAGACGCAGATCGCAACTGCAATGTCTGAATCTTAACCGTTGGATGCAAATGCAAAATCAAGTGGAAGTATTTCTTCTTGCCCTTCCACCACCACCTGGTCAGCTGACAGCTTATTCAGTAGTAAGGAGAAAAGCACAGTGGGGAAATTAAGAAATCCATGATGGAACCTGGTACATCAGATAATAATGTGGAATGATGGAGCAGTGGGATATGAGAAGAAGCATTGGGTATGAGTATGCCGCCATCTTTGATGGCTTCAACCTTGGGATGGCTACAGATTCTGAGAGGGAGTCTTCAAAATTCAAGATTTCTTCTCCATATGGTTAGGGCATACAACTGCACCCTCTCTCTATCCATTCAGTCCTCCTGCCTCAGGGTTTGGGCCAACATGGGAGGGAAATGAATACAAGTGCTGCACTATGTGACCATCATAGCTGATTAGCTAGCAGTAAGTGTAAAATGTATAATGTGGGTATGAGGCTTATATCAGTGTTAAGCAGTAGCCCCTTGACTGCCAGTATTCAGTAGCAGCAGCATGATTACATCACAGTATGCACTGCAGAAAATCACCAAGGCTCCTAAGACTTCATCTTCTAAGCCTGAGTTCAATTTGATGTTGAAGGACAAGGGCAGCATGTATATGGGAACAACATCACCTGCAAGTTCCCCTCCAAGCCACTCATCTTCCTGACTTGGAAATATTTCACCGCTCATTCACTGTCACTGGGTCAAAATCCTGGAACTCCCTCCCAAACGACATTGTGGGTCAACCCACAGAACAATGGTTCAAGTAGGAAGCTCCCCAGCACCTTCTCAAGACAATGTGAGAAGGGCAATAAGTGTTGACCCACGTTCCATAATTTTTTTTTAAATTTTGTGATGGGGAAACAAAGTGATGAATGTAAAGAATGAGTCACAATTGATAGAGATCCTTGGTGAGTGAGTGCTGGAACATGGTGCGTTAATCCATATGTGAACCTTGTGGGATATAACATTTGCACCTACTGTCATTGCACGGTTTATCGGGATGCACTCCTCTCCAGCTAAAGAGCCTTTTGTTCATTCATGGGATGCGGGCATCGCTGTCTAGGCCCAGCATTTAGTGCCCATCACTAATTGCCCAGAGGGTAGTTGGAGTCAACTACATTGTTGTGGGTCTGGAGTCACATGTTGTCCAGACCAGGTAAGGATGGCAGTTTCCTTCCAGAATGGGTATTAGTGAACCAAATGAGTTTTTCCGACAATCAACAAAGGAATCCATGGCTATCATGAGACTCTTAATTCAGTATTATTTTAATTGAATTTAAATTCCACCACCTGTTGTGGTGGGATTCAAATCAGGTCCCCAGAACAATACCTTGATCTCAGGATTAACAGGCCAGCAATAATACCACAAGGACATCACCTCCCCATAAACCATCACTTCTCTCCTCCTCTATTTAGATAACTTCAAAGAAACTTGAAGCATACTCTGTCCCCTGTCTCAGCATAATTCAATGATATCAGACCATAAGACATAAGACATAGAAGTGGAAGTAAGGCCATTCGGCCCATCGAGTCCACTCCGCCATTCAATCATGGCTGATGGGCATTTCAACGCCACTTACCCGCACTCTCCCCGTAGTCCTTAATTCCTTGTGAGATCAAGAATTTATCAATCTCTTCCTTGAAGACATTTAATGTCCCAACCTCCACTGTGCTCTGTGGCAATGAATTCCACAGACCCACCACTCTCTGGCTGAAGAAATGTCTCCTCATTTCCATTCTAAATTGACCCTCTGTATTCTAAGGCTGTGCCCACGGGTCTTTTTATCCCTGCCTTTACAAATTCACCCTTTTAAGTCATGTATTATCTTGTAAATTTCTATTAGATCTCCCCTCAACTTTCTAAACTCTAATGAATACAATCCCAGGATCCTCAGCCATTCATCATATATTAGGCCTACCATTCCAGGGATCATCCATGTGAATCTCTGCTGGAAACACTCCAGTGCCAGTATGTCCTTCCTGAGGTGTGGGGCCCAAACTGGACACAATATTCTAAATGGGGCCTAACCAGAAGATTACAAAGTTTCAACATCGCTGTTTTTACATTCCAACCTAATTGAGATAAATGACAACATTGCATTTGCTCAGACTCGCTTTTAAAACAGTCCTGTCACCTGCACCAGTCAGAAAGCATGCCCTTTTAGTGAGACCGAGGAGCACAGGCTGGGTTTAAGCAGATCTAAGGGCTTGCATAAATGTGGGCCACCCACAGAAACAAGCAGCAACTCAGTGACAGGTTTAGCACAGGCCTGCATTCAGATATCATCTAAACCAGCAGGCGGGAGAAACTTGAAGTTGGCACCATGCCCTCTATTGGAATTACAGCAGAGATGTGTTAAACGGGCATCGCGTTCCCCGAGCCCTTTCCCAGGAGTTACCAAATTTTACCCCCAAGGCTTCGAGTTGGTCCAGCAACTGGAGAGCTATTCTGTAGATTCCAACCATTTTTATTCCATCTTATGCTATTTTTCTTGACAACGTGTGGCACAGAAATTGCATTAAGTCCTGGGATAAATGTTCTCAGCAGGGAATTATGTTCATCAGAGAACTGAGACCACAATGATGTAACGCCTTTTCTGCTGTGTACTCCTTCCAAGCTCTGCTTACCCAGGGGAGTGTAGAATTACAGAATTTACTCGAGTGTGTACTGTTTGAAGTATGATTGGCAGCAAGTGTGCACAAAGTATGAGGTTTTTAGCGACATAATAACAAACCCCCTGGGGCGTGATACATGTTACATCTGAAAATGGCATCAGTGGTGTAATGTAATTTTATGGCCAACTTATTATCACAAGTATTGGCTTACAGTGACTGAATAAGTTAAATTTTGTTTCTTTATCACAATAATTCAAGATTTTCATTGATGTCCCGGGACTGAATTCCACCTCAACACTCCTTGCTCTCAGTGCAAATCACAGGTCTTGTTTGTTCTTATATTCTAATGTGAGTTAATTCATTTTTATTTTAAAAATTACTTTGCATATCTATTTGTTTTAAGCCCACTTTTTGCATAAAACAAGATGGCATGGACTTTGAGTTTTTGGACACCTGGAATTCAGCGGTACAGAGGAGCCACACTGTCAGAGAGTTTAGCAGTACTGAGGGTGGAGGGATGTAGGAGTGAAAATTAGCAGCGCTGAGAGAGTAGAGTACAGGGCTGAGCTGTAAGGTGATATAGGCATGGTACTTAGCATTAAGGGATCAAGGAGGTCATGTATTTTGACAATACAGCGAGGCAGCTTTAGGTATGCCAGAGCATGGCCTTGGTCATTAAGTACCAGGGACCTGGGTTCAATTCCCACTTCAGGCGACTGACTGTGTGGAGTTTGCACGTTCTCCCCGTGTCTGCGTGGGTTTCCTCCGGGTGCTCCGGTTTCCTCCCACAGTCCAAAGATGTGCGGGTCAGGTAAATTGGCCATGCTAAATTGCCCGTAGTGTTAGGTAAGGGGTATATGTAGGGGTATGGGTGGGTTGCGCTTCGGCGGGTCAGTGTGGACTTGTTGGGCCGAAGGGCCTGTTTCCACACTGTAAGTAATCTAATCTAATATATTTGAGACTGAGTTCAGCTGATTTTTAATCAGGAAGGAAATCACAGGATTTGGCTGGAAAGTGGAATTGAGCATCATCAGATCAACCATGAATGGATTGGTAGAACAGACTTGATGGATTGAATGGACCCTTTGGGACTGTGTGAAAAGTCGATATTGTGTCTTGAACACTATTTTAAGTCATCTCAGCATGACTCTTGAGGTTTGCTCAACCGGGATTCTGTGTGAATTGGCATGGCGGAAGACGGGGAATGGTGGTGGGTTGGGGGTCATTGGTTGGAATGAGATGGCACTAAGTAGGCATAATTTGTGGTTCTGGGAATTTGTGTTGCAGATGTTTCGTCCCCTGTCTAGGTGACATCCTCAGTGCTTGGGAGCCTCCTGTGAAGCGCTTCTGTGATGTTTCCTCCA
This sequence comes from Hemiscyllium ocellatum, assembly GCF_020745735.1. Lineage (NCBI taxonomy): Eukaryota > Metazoa > Chordata > Chondrichthyes > Orectolobiformes > Hemiscylliidae > Hemiscyllium > Hemiscyllium ocellatum. The sequence goes on along the minus strand of NC_083411.1, from coordinate 72,428,658 downwards.
GCATTTATAGTGATTTGTATCTGCCACTTCTGGTTGTCAGTTTCAGCTGTCCACTGCAGTGGTCGGTATATTGGGTCCAGGTCGATGTGCTTATTAATTGAATCCGTGGATGAGTGCCATGCCTCTAGGAATTCCCTTGCTGTTCTCTGTTTGGCTTGTCCTATAATAGTAGTGTTGTCCCAGTCGAACTCATGTTGCTTATCATCTGAGTGTGTGGCTAGTTGGTGTTCATGGATGCAGATCGTTAGTTGGCTTCCTGTTTGTCCTATGTAGTGTTTTGTGCAGTCCTTGCATGGGATTTTGTACACTACATTGGTTTTGCTCATGCTGGGTATTGGGTCCTTCGTCCTGGTGACAACAAGCGGACAGCTGGAACTGACAACCGGAAGCGGCAGATACAAATCACTACAAATGCTGGAGGAAGGATCACAGAAGCACTTCACAGGAGGCTCCCAAGCACTGAGGATGTCACCTAAACAGGGGACGAAACGTCTGCAACACAAATTCCCAGCTTGGCGAACAGAACCATAACAACGAGTACCCGAGCTACAAATCTTCTCCCAAACTTTGAACACCATAGGCATAAGAGCTATAAAGGGCGATAGGGATAAGTAAGATGTCATGTGATGTCATGGAGGATTTGAGGGAACATGGGGAAGGATAAAGTTTGGCTTAGAGAGCTTCAGGAGCATTAAATTGGGAGCCATGAAGTCACATAGGTTGCTATGGATAGTATTTTGGCTATGAGGGGAGCTAGAAGGCCTTATTATGGCTGGGAGAATGTACTTTAAGTAGCTGTTGTTGGCACACGGCAGCTCCTATGGTAGCCTCCAAACTGTTTCTGGCATTGAAGTTCCAATTCCATTAAGTATGTTACCCCCGAAATAAAAACCCAGTTATGTGGGGAAAACTCCCCTGAATCTACTCTGCAGTGTTGAGAAATTTCTAGACCCTGTGCCCAGGAGCCAGAACTCAGCCCAGAGCAGGAAACTTATAGCAAGACAGAGTGAAAGCAAGAAAGTAAGGAAACAGTGAAAGTGGAGGCACCAGAAGTGAGAGTCATGCATAGAGGGTGAGGAGAATATGCAAGACAGAAGAGGTGAGAAAGAAAGAGGAGGAAGGAGAGGGAAAGAATCGGGGTGGAAGTAGCCACAGTGACTGTGGCTGGAAGCTCCTCAACTGGGAATTGAGAATGGCATGTTATCGAATGCTGTTGTCCCTGAACACTGTCACCTCTGTACCTCCAGCAAAATTAAGCTCTGCTGCTAATTGAGGTCCTTTAGTGGTCAATTAAGAACTGGTTAAAAGTCTAATGCCACCACCCTGCAAAGTAACCCAGTGATGGGCAAACCTGTAGCCATGTAGTATGCATCTCAGTTGTAGTCAGCTTGTCATCTCCTCAGAGTGAAAGTGGGAGCCAAACCTCGATCATCGGTACTCAATTCTTAATTTTGACACGAGCCATTAGGAAAGGGAAATCCACTGCTGACCCTCCCACACCCTTGCCCCTGCCTTCCCCAACTACCAAATCTCACCCACCGAGCATGTCAATTGCCTGTTCACTGGATTACTCCAGGGAATCAAGTGGGTGCATTTCCAGCAGCAGCCATCAACTCCCACGTGGCACTGCTGAGCACAGGAGCTGCTGGCACCTGATTCGCTGCTAAACCTTGGTAAGTGCAAATTCATAGCCAGGGGTCTTAATTCCAAGGAAAGGCCCACTGGGGGCTTGCCGCTGCCTGATTGAACCATGGTTTGACCAACTATCACAAAAGAGATAGAAAGGGTTTCTCAAAGACTCAAATCAGCAGGCAAAATTCTGAAGCCTCAATGAAATTCCACTCTCAGATACAAAAAAAGGCTCATATTTACTTTGCTTTCTGACAGTGAGCAATGACATGGAAAGTTAACTGCTAATTATAAATACATACAGGGCAAATATTTTTGTAATGTGGTTTTGTAGAGAAAATGCTAAATGCATTATTCAAATATTTACTCAAATGAATGCACACATGAAACATGTCAGGCCAAGATTTCCACTGCTGCTTGTACTAAAATCAAGAACTCATTGAGAACTTCACTACAAACAGTGAACAGACATACACAACTTCCCAGATTCTGCTATTTTTAAAATATAATTCCATTGTCTTCAGTGTGGAATGCTGTTAAATGGCTTTTGGAAATTTGGATTTACATTATTGAATTTTCAGTTTATTTGGGGATAATGGAGCAGGCTTGTTAAGTTCAAAATTCACGTGGACTCTTATTCACAAACTTAAAACACTGTAACCAAAAGTAAGTACATTACATTGCATAGAAAAGAAAAAGGAAAAGTAGTCCTGTTATTATTGGTTGAAAGAGAGGACTGCAGATGCTGGAGATTAGAGTTGAGAGTGTGATGCTGGAAAAGCACAGCAGGTCAGGCAGCATCCAAGGAGCAAATCAGCTCAGAATTCCATCTTGTATGCAATCATACTTGAGAGATTGCCACTATGAGTATCCAGAGAAAATATTCATTCAAAATATGCACGATTTTGCCCTCTTTCCTACTTTTGTTTGATCACCAAATTTGGATATACTAATTTCCGCCACCTCCTCCAGGTCATTACTATAGATAATAAATAATTGAGGCCCTAAGTTTGATTCCTGAGGCATTCCACAAGTCCTATCTTTCTAGCCAAAAAAGGCCCATTAATCCAACTCTCTGTCTTCTTTTTGTTCACAATTCTCAATGCATGCTTATACATTATCCCAATACTGTGAGATCTTACTGCCATACAGTTACCTTTTGAGTCATACTTTATGGAATGCTGCCTGAAAATAAAAATGCACTACACCTACCCCAGTACCCCTTTATCAACTCTGCTTGTTATATTCTCAAGGAACTCCATCAAAGTTGTAGAACATTATTTTTCTTTCACAAAACCATATTGGCTCTGTTCAACTGCATCAGGCTTGTCTAAATACTCTGATGTTTCTTCCTTAATAATGGTCTGTAGCATTTTTCCCAATGACAGCTGTTTGGCTAACTAGTCCATAATGTCTTGCTTTCAAACTCTCGCATTCAGCAAGTATCACTTTTAAAGTCACCCGTGAATAGTTCTGCTTCAAAGAAATTATGACAATCAATTATGACATCAGTTTCACTGCTAAGATTGCTTGTGACCAGGATTTGAATGCCATAAGGTTGGTCAGTGCATGGATTTCACTTGCAGGGTGCTATGATTACAGATGTCTTTATCCTGTACTGTGTAAGTACCTAATTAATGCAATTTCCTCTTAAAGGGCCGTACATCACTCACAAACATTAAGATAGTAAAAAATACTTATTCTGCCCAATCTGGGCATGGTGGCAGTTGTTTCTCATTTCTATTGCACATTTGCCACTCAGACACAGGTCACGCCTTGCAGAGCGAGTCACAGTCTCCACTCAGTAATCTAGGAGACACCTCAAATTTTCACTGTCCAATCAGGGAGTTGATTGTGGTTCCTTCCCTGGTCTTAAGGATATGGAACCCCTGACCGCGATCGCCCCAAGAAGCTGACTAACCATCTCAAAACCTTAGACTGAGATCGGATGCCAGATTGATGACTCGTCTCATTGACGGGGGACATGTTGCTTTTGTTGCAGAGTGTTTGCTGCTCAAGCTGTGTCACACTTTGTAGGAGTGACATGGTGCCATACAGAAACATGACCACCCCTTTGGCTGATCGCTGATGGCAATTATGACAAGTTGCCTGGCTTCATGTTCTGCACTGAGGGTCTAGGCAAGATAAAGGTTCATTGAGTCTTTAAGTTCTGAAAGAAGTGGCAAAGTGCAAAAGGACAAGGCAAGGCAGGAATGCTGTGAGTATCCAAGTAAGTATAAATGATAGGTGCTAGGAAAGTAAGCCCAGAGGTGTAGCCAGCCCTGATGCGTAAGATGGCTGCCTGTCTGTGCACAAAGAGTGGCCTGGCAGAGACAGCTTAATGAAAGATGCCAATGTGCTCCAAAGTGCAGCACTAAAGTTGAATAACTACAATCCAAGTTGACGGAGATGTGCCATAATATGATGAGGACATGGCCCGATGCTTATTCACATAGATGAGTTTGCTGATGGTGGGTGCCCATTGGATGTGTAGGGAATTGCTGGCCAAGATAGATGCTCAGCAAGTGACGTGCTGAAAACACCAGATTTTCACTTGGACTTTCAGGCTGAGAATTGTTGCCATCTTGTTTTTCTCTACCACGTGCAAGAATAGCAACAGCATGCAAGTGAGGTGACATTAATAAAGAAAGAGAATGTAATAAGTCCAGATAGAACTCTCACCATTCTCTGGTAAGATTCTCTTTTTTTTCCCATCTTATCAAATTTTCCAGACTGACCTGCCTTTATCTGTTTCTGGATCAGTGGTGCTGGAAGAGCACAGCAGTTCAGGCAGCATCCAAAGTGCAGCGAAATCGACGTTTTGGGCAAAAGCCCTTCATCAGGCTTTGGAACGCTGCCTGAACTGCTGTGCTCTTCCAGCACCACTGATCCAGAATCTGGTTTCCAGCATCTGCAGTCATTGTTTTTACCTCTGCCTTTATCTGTGTTGTTCGGGTCCTGGGAGAATTCAGCCCAAGCTTCTACTGAATCGGTACAAACATGACAGAATGGGTGGGGAAATGGACCATAGTTAAATTAAGCAGGAAGCTAGTCAAGCAATGGTTGTGAAATTGAAAGTCGTGAATGAGTCATGGAGAGCCAATGGATCCTGCTATGCGGTCTTGGCTAGCCTAATTTGTCTAGAAGTAGGATGAAAAGCACCTCCTCAAGCCAGGTGTTTAAGTTGGAGTGATAGAGGAAGGATCCAGATATTTAGTTCTCCTATACTCTCAGTTACCATTGCTGTCTAGTTCCTCCTTAAAACAAGTTGGGCAACTCCAACCAGAATGTTATGAATGTATTTGCCCGGGTGTCCCACAATGCCGACTCAGTCAAATCACTGCAATTATAAATTGGTACCAAATCCAAAACAGAACCAACTTTATGAGGAAACGATTTTACAGTAGCGTTTACTACAAAATGATACCACCTGTAATCTGATCCAGCCTCTTAAGCCTACAATGCTTCCCAAGTCTCTTGCAGATTTGCATGGCAGTTTTTTTCTCTATCTCTGTCTCTCTCTCTCTCTCTCTGTCTCTGTTTATCTCTCTGTCTCTCTGTCTCTCTGTCTCTGTCTCTGTATCTCTCTCTCTCTGACTCTGTGTGACTGTGAAGCTGCTAAATTTCTTCCTATCTCTCCCAGGACAGGCAACAAACTTTTGGCTTTGCTGGTCTCATCAGAATATCTGAGACGGTCCAAGAGATTAGTCTGCAGCAGAACCCTGTTTTTACACCTTTTTGGATGGTTTTCTTGAACTTTCTATAGTTCTGGCTAATTTGGGAGACACACTGAATCGCTTGAAACCTTGTCAACCATTTGGATGGCATGCTCCTGTTAGTTTCTTTGTGTAGCAGGATCCAGTACCTTTCTGTCTGGGCTCTCCTTTGATGAGTAGGTAAGCTGTTTGGGATTGTTCTGTCCAGGACAACTGCTAAAAATCACCCAACACTGGGTTAAAGTTCAACAGATTTATTTGAAACCACAAGCTTTAGGAGCCCCACTCCTTCTTCAGGGAGCCAGTGGCCACCTGGAGAAGGACCGGGCTCCGAAAGCTTGTGGGTTTCAAATAGACCTGGTGTCATGTGGTTTTTGACTTTGTCCACCCCAGTCCAACACTGGCACCTCCACATCAGGACAACTGTTGCCTTTTCCATTATGCTAATGTCATTAGCACCTGGCTGCTGTGTTTCCTCCATGTCTGGTGTGGTGTTTCAGAGTTTTACTTGACCAATGTACCCAGCATCCTTTGCTGTTTAGTAATCTTGCTGCGTTATAGCAGCCAGGAGGCTGCAGCATCATGTATCATTGGAGCAGTGTGTGGTTAGAAATTGGAACACCCTTTCGGATTGAGTAATGAAGGCTGACGCTTTTGGAAGAGAATTGGGTGATGATATGAGGATAACAAATTGCAGGAAGATGCTGGGAATGTAGGACAGCATTGCTCTCATACAAAATTGGATGTGGAATTAACAATTTCTGTGCTGTACCCCTTCTATGATTCATAAATTGAACAGTTTCAAAGTGATATTGCTCCAATGCAACATGATGCTGCAGCCTCTTGGCTGCTAAAACACAGCAAGATTGCAAAACAGCAAGGGATGCTGGATTTTCAGTGAAATGTTAGTTAAATTAAAGATTTTTTGGACAGATTCCCACTGTGAAGCTGAACAATATCTCATGCCATATCTTATCAAGCTTGCCTCATTAACAATCTACTCCAACCCTATGATGCCCTTTGATCTGACTCTATTGCCATTTTTATCATGCGCCATTCTCAGCACAACAAGCCAATGAGCAGATATCCATCGACAAACCAGCATCCCTTGTAAATGCGTCATCTTTAGCCAGCATTGAGCGCCCAGATAGTCCATGTCTGCCTGCAGCTGCCAGCGTGCACCCTGAAATTTGCCGTGGACGTGGCAGAAAAGAGAAACTTGACATCCCCTTTGGTGGGCAAGGGCCTCAAAGGTGCTGCTAACGGGGATAGTGCAGATATCCTCTTCCCCTAAGACTGGGCAATGACTCTTCTCTGCAGGAATGCCCAGATCTATGGGAAAGTAGGTCAATGATCGTCTCCACTCTGTCAATGTAAGGGAGGCAAATTTCTCTCCAATAGCTTACACTCACTCTATCTCTGCCACTGGACCCACCAGCCACTAAGACTCACGCTGTACCACGCTCACTATGGTCTACAATATCTTTCCTCACGTGCCATCACCCATGCCTACACCCATGACAGCAGTAACCCTGCATGCTCTCTTTGTTATCCACTCACTTTCTGAGGACAGTTCTCCATCTGCCCCTAATAGCAGTGTCACTCATTTTCATCTCCCTAAATGCCTGACTTACATGTGAACTGTAGCTAATGTTGTTTTGTAGATAAAGAATAACCAACAGATAAGATCATAAGCAATAGGAGTAGGTCACATATCTGATTAAGCCTGCATGTCAGATCTGAATGTGGCATTAACTCTGCTTTCCTTTCTGTCACCCACAGCCATCAACTTTCTTATCGCACAAAAATCTAGACCCAACTATTTTTACGATAGTTTTTTTCTTTCCTTTAAATGCCTACTATTTGACAAACAACCCCTGCTTAATGTTTTGATTAGATGAGGTAAGTCCTGCAGAAAGAACACAATAATGTCTAAATGGTACAAACTGTAAATCTACACATTGACTTTCCAAAGATAATTGTCTTGTATTTTCTGTCCAGTTATATTTGAGCCTTTTTTAAAATTGATGGCCTGTTCATTAGTAAAGATATTTCACTTGATCCTACATGTTTTTGTCACTTATATAAATGATTTTGATGTGAGTGTAGGAGGTACGGTTAGTAATTTTGCAGATGACACCAAAATTGGAGGTGTAGCGATGAAGGTTACCTCAGATTACAATGGGATCTTGATCAGATGGGCTAATGAGCCAAGGAGTGGTAAATGGAGCTTAATTCTGCATTTTGGAAAGCCAAATCAGGGCAGGACTTATATACTTGGTAAGGTCTTGGGGAGTGTTGCTGAACAGGGAGATCTTAGCATGCAGGTCCATAGTTCCTTGAAAGTGGAAGCACAGACAGATAGAAAATGCAGAAGGCATTTGGTATGCTTGCCTTTATTGGTCAGAGTTGCAAATGTGTTGCTGGTCAAAGCACAGCAGGCCAGGCAGCATCTCAGGAACAGAGAATTCGACGTTTCGAGCATGAGCCCTTCATCAGGAATAAGAGAGAGAGAGAGCCAAGCAGGCTAAGATAAAGGGTAGGGAGGAGGGACCAGGGGGAGGGGCGATGGAGGTGGGATAGGTGGAAGGAGGTCAAGGTGAGGGTGATAGGCTGGAGTGGGGTGGGGGCGGAGAGGTCAGGAAGAGGATTGCAGGTTAGGAGGGCGGTGCTGAGTTGAGGGAACCGACTGAGACAAGGTGGGGGGAGGGGAAATGAGGAAACTGGAGAAATCTGAATTCATACCTTGTGGTTGGAGGGTTCCCAGGCGGAAGATGAGGCGCTCCTCCTCCAGCCGTCGTGTTGTTGTGCTCTGCCAGTGGAGGAGTCCAAGGACCTGCATGTCCTCGGTGGAGTGGGAGGGAGAGTTAAAGTGTTGAGCCACGGGGTGATTGGGTTGGTTGGTTCGGGCGGCCCGGAGGTGTTCTCTGAAGCGTTCCGCAAGTAAGCGGCCTGTTTCACCAATATAGAGGAGGCCACATCGGGTGCAGCGGATGCAATAGATGATGTGTGTGAAGGTACAGGTGAACTTGTGGCGGATATGGAAGGATCCCTTGGGGCCTTGGAGGGAAGTGAGTGTGGAGGTGTGGGCGCAAGTTTTACATTTCCTGCGGTTGCAGGGGAAGGTGCCGGGGGTGGAGGTTGGGTTGGTGGGGGGTGTGGATCTGACGAGGGAGTCACGAAGGGAGTGGTCCTTGCGGAACGCTGATAGGGGAGGGGAGGGAAATATATCCTTGGTGGTGGGGTCCGTTTGGAGGTGGCGGAAATGGCGGCGGATGATACGTTGTATGCGGAGGTTGGTGGGGTGGTAGGTGAGAACCAGTGGGGTTCTGTCTTGGTGGCGGTTGGAGGAGCGGGGCTCAAGGGCGGAGGAGCGGGAAGTGGAGGAGATGCGGTGGAGGGCATCGTCGATCACGTCTGGGGGGAATCTGCGGTCCTTGAAGAAGGAGGCCATCTGGGCTGTGCGGTGTTGGAATTGGTCCTCCTGGGAGCAGATGCGGCGGAGACGAAGGAATTGGGAATATGGGATGGCATTTTTACAGGGGGCAGGGTGGGAGGAGGTGTAGTCCAGGTAGCTGTGGGAGTCAGTCGGTTTATAATAGATGTCTGTGTTGAGTCGGTCGCCCGAGATAGAAATGGAGAGGTCTAGGAAGGGGAGGGAGGAGTCTGAGACAGTCCAGGTGAATTTGAGGTCGGGGTGGAAGGTGTTAGTAAAGTTGATGAACTGTTCAACCTCCTCGTGGGAGCACGAGGCAGCGCCGATACAGTCATCGATGTAGCGGAGGAAAAGGTGGGAGGTGGTGCCAGTGTAGTTGCGGAAGATGGACTGTTCCACATATCCTACGAAGAGGCAGGCATAGCTGGGGCCCATGCGGGTGCCCATGGCAACTCCTTTAGTTTGGAGGAAGTGGGAGGATTGAAAAGAGAAGTTATTCAGGGTGAGGACCAGTTCAGTCAGTCGAAGGAGGGTGTCAGTGGAAGGGTACTGGTTGGTGCGGCGGGAAAGGAAGAAGCGGAGGGCTTTGAGTCCTTCGTGATGGGGGATGGAGGTGTACAGGGACTGGATGTCCATAGTGAAAATAAGGCGTTGGGGACCGGGGAAGCGAAAATCCTGGAGGAGGTGGAGGGCATGGGTGGTGTCCCGAACGTAGGTGGGGAGTTCTTGGACTAAAGGGGACAGGACCGTGTCGAGGTATTGGGAGATGAATTCGGTGGGGCAGGAGCAGGCTGAGACAATGGGTCGGCCGGGGCAGGCAGGTTTGTGGATTTTGGGCAGGAGGTAGAAACGGGTGGTGCAGGGTTGTGGGACTATGAGGTTGGAGGCGGTGGATGGGAGATCCCCTGAGGTGATGAGGTCCTGGATGGTCTGGGAGATGATGGTTTGGTGGTGGGAGGTGGGGTCGTGGTCAAGGGGGCGATAAGAGGAGGTGTCCGCAAGCTGGCGTTTGGCTTCAGCGGTATACAGGTCAGTGCGCCAAACTACCACCGCGCCTCCCTTGTCTGCGGGTTTGATGGTGAGGTTGGGATTGGAGCGGAGGGAGTGGAGGGCTGCACGTTCTGAGGGTGAGAGGTTGGAGTGGGTAAGAGGGGTGGACAGGTGGAGTCGGTTAATGTCACAGCGGCAGTTGGCTATAAAGAGGTCGAGGGCGGGTAGGAGGCCAGCACGGGGTGTCCAGGTGGATGGGGTGTGTTGGAGGCGGGAGAAGGGGTCGTCAGAGGGTGGGTGGGAGTCTTGGTTGTGAAAGTAGGCACGGAGGCGAAGGCGGCGGAAGAATTGCTCAATATCTCGGCGCGTGTTGAACTCATTAATCCGAGGGCGTAGGGGAACGAAGGTGAGGCCCCTGCTGAGGACTGATCTTTCATCCTCAGAGAGGGGGAGATCTGGAGGGATGGTGAAAATCCGGCAAGGCTGGGAGCTAGGACCTGGTGAGAGACTGGAGCTGGAGCTGGGGGCGGGGTTAGGGGCGGGGACAGAGATCGACGTAGGGGCGGAGTTAGACGTGGTGACGTTGCTCGACGTGGGGGCGGGGTCATCCGATTCCTGATGAAGGGCTCATGCTCGAAACGTCGAATTCTCTGTTCCTGAGATGCTGCCTGGCCTGCTGTGCTTTGACCAGCAACACATTTGCAGCTGTGATCTCCAGCATCTGCAGACCTCATTTTTTACTTATTGGTCAGAGTAATGAGTACAGGAGCTGGGAGGTCATGTTGCAGATGTACAGGACATTGGTTAGTCCACTTCTAGAATATTGTGCGCAATTCTGGTCTCCCTCCTATAGGAAGGATGTTGTGAAACTTGAAAGGGTTCAGAAAAGATTTACAAGGATGCTTCCAGGATTGGAGGGTTTGAGCTATAGGGAGAGGCTGAATAGGCTGGAGCTGTTTTCCCTGGAGCATCAGAGGCTGAGGGGTGACCTTAAAGAGGTTTATAAAATCATGAGGGGCATGTATAGGATAAATAGACAAAGTTTTACCTGGGGTGGGCGAGTTAAAAAATAGAAGGCTTAAGTTTAAGTTGAGATGGGAAAGATTTAAAATGGCCCGAAGGGATAACTTTTTTCCCACAGAGGGTGGTGCATGTATGGAATGAACTACCAGAGGAAGTGGTGGAGTCTGACACAATAACAACATTTAAAAAGCATTTGGATGGATATATAAATAGGAAGAGTTTAGAGGGAGATGACTAAATGCTGGCAAATGGGACTAGATTGGGTTGGGATATCTGGTCGGCATGGACAGGTTGGACCAAAAGGGCAGTTTCCATGCTGTACATCTCTATGACTCCATGCATGTGGTTGAAGTGGTTCATCCAACTATATTACAGACAATCACCAAACTTTCAAAGGATTTCAATATGTTGTTCTCCCCAAATCTGCAGAATATAGAACTCTCAAATTCCTCAACCTTACTTCAGACCGTATTATCCGAAGAACCTATATAGCATCTTAACCATTTGACTCTATACAATGCAAAGGTACATCTACTGTCTAACATAGCACAATGGGATGACTATTTTAGTCTCTGATTAAAACCTTGATTACGAGGTTAAAGCTTCTTATGATTAGTATAACTCCCTTTTTAAAAGGTTCCTGTTAGTTGTTTGATAACTTGCTTCTTTCTGAAAACCTAACTCCTGGTAACTGAAGGAATCTATTCATGAATGACTCCTTAGCACAATCCAACAATTTAAAGGCAAGCCCTGGTTAGGTGTCTGCAAGTGGAATGCTTGTAATCTGACGTACAGGTGATTAAATTCAATATCTATTCTTCTGTTGACTGCCTGTCATGCTTTCTAAATTTGTTAAAGCCTGAATAGGCATTTTAAATTGTACATACATTTTAATAGAACTCCCAAAGCACCCGCAGTATCCAGTTTTTGGGACTTTATCTCAGAAGTCTTGCAGCTGATTTCGTTCCAGGAGATAAACAGCACACAGCAGGGCAGGGAGAGGCAAGCCTTGTGGTGAGCTGCCCAACCTTTGGCTCCTCAGCCCTTGCAAGGAGAGAATTCCAACTCTGACACCCCCTGAGTCTGACTGATTGTGTCCAAGCCCATGGATTGGAATCTGAATCCAGGGTGAAACTGAGGACTGCAGATGCTGGAGATCAGAGTCTAGATCAGAGTGGTGCTGAAAAAGCACAGCAGGTCAGGCAGCATCCGAGGAGCAGGAAAATCAATGTTTCAGGCAAAAGCCCTTTATCAGGAAAGATGCTTCTGTATAAAGGGCTTTTGCCCAAAGTGTTGATTCTCCTGCTCCATGGATGCTGCCTGACTTGCTGTGCTTTTCCAGCATCACTCTAAGCTAGACTGGAATCTGAATCCACCCTATCTCACTGTGCTGGCCCCCCCCGAGAAAAGGCTATTCCCCCTTGACTTGACTGAGGACATCTAATGACAAGCTTCCTGCCTTTGTGTCCTCGTGAAACAGCAAAGCAAGGTAATATGATCTGCCATTTCTCTGAATGAGGGGGTAATGCGTAAAAAGGCAAAGCAATGCAATCCAAAGCAGGGATGCTGTGTGTATCCAAGTAGGCTCAGAGTAAGTCAGTCTAATGAGTAAGTGAAGAGCTAAGAGTTCTAGCCTTGACCAGTCCATGAGCTGGGTACATATCCAGGAGCACACAATGTCCTTGCTCAGCAATACAATGCTGATTATCATTGTGCTCCCAGGTGCAGCTTTGAAGCACAGAAGGATTCAGTAAGTGGATCAGAGATGTGCCATGAAGCTGGCACGTGTCAGATGCCAGTGTCCAGGGACCGTGCCCTTAGATGTTGATACCCAATGTCCAACATGAAGACTCTTCAGAGTGCTGAGCTGAAGTCACCAGGTACCTGCTATGGTGGGAAGCTGTGTATTAATGAGGGGAAATGCTGCATTAAATGCCGTATAACAAGCAATAATCCCCCATACTTGTCAACTCACCGCTGTGTGGTGAGAAACTCTTCGCTTTGCAAACTCTTCAAAGCTATAGTGAAATGCTCCTGCGTTAACATCAAAGATGTCAGACTTTTTGACAGATTCTGCCACAAATTTCAAGATAGGCCACATCACTGAGGTGTCTCTAAGATTCCACCCTGAGGGTTTGGTGTTATGCACTTTATTTTATCGGCCTTTGAATGTAGTAGTCAACTGTTGTTTACACCGGCTGATTAGGTCAATATATTGTTGATACTGTTAAAATAAGCTAAAATATTTCCCTGCCAAATGACTATGGTCATTTGGAAGAAAAGCAGAGTTGGGGAATGGTTGGGTGGCGGTAAGAATAGGTTAGTAAAACAAAGTAATGCAAATAAAGTTTTATTTTTAAACATTGATGTGGCACCTCTAATCTTCTGTGTTATTTTCCATCTCATTCCTATCACCTTCATCCAATTAATGAAGGTAGTGTTTTGTAGAATTTTCTGCTTAGTTTGAAAAAGAACTTAGAAAGCAGCCACAGTAGAAAACACCTAAAATATTTGAGAGCTGCTCAGTCCGAAGGCACAGTCTCAGAACAAGTGGTCATCCCTTCCAGACAGAGATGAAACTGATCTCTCTGAGGGTAATCGGTCTGTGGAGTTCTGTATCACAGAGGCCTGGGTCATCACGTACGTTCAAGACAGATTGATGGATGTTTAATCAGGAATGGAATCAAAGGTTATGAGGAAAAGGGTAGGAAAATGGAGTTGATGATTATTAGATCAGGCAGGGCCTCACTGAATGTCAGAGTGGACCTGATGGGTTGGATGGTGTACTTCTGCTTCTACATCTTATAGTCTATGGTTCTATAGTCAAAGAAATTAAAATTTAGCTTTTAGATATCAAGCCTAACAAATTTACTAGGATTCTTTAAAGATTTGCACATCACTTTAAATTTATGATCTCTCAAATCTTTTAGTATTTTATGGGCAGGAGCAGCTTCTCCCTGTCCATGGTTGTGAAACTTGAAAGGGTTCAGAAATGATTTACAAGGATGTTGCCAGGGTTGGAGGATTTGAGATATAGGGAGAGGCTAAATAGGCTGGGACTGTTTTCCCTGGAGCGTTGGAGGCTGAGGGGTGACCTTATAGAGGTTTATAAAATCATGAGGGACATGGATAGGAAGGTCTTTTCCTTCGGGTGGGGGAGTCCAGAACTAGAGGGCATAGGTTTAGGGTGAGAGGGGAAAGATATGAAAGAGATCTAAGGGGCAACGTTTTCACAAAGAGGATGGTACACGTACGGAATAAGCTGCCAGAGGAAGTGGTGGAGGCTGGTTTAAAAGGCATCTGGATGGGTATATGAATAGGATGGGTTTAGAGGGATATGGGCCAAGTGCTGGCAAATGGGACTAGATTAGGTGAGGATATCTGGTCTGCATGAATGAGTTGGACCGAAGTGTGCTGTACATCTCTATGACTCCATTCAAAGTTTGGGAGAAGATTTGTAGCTCGGGTGCTCGCTGTTGTGGTTCTGTTCGCCGAGCTGGGAATTTGTGTTGCAGACGTTTCGTCCCCTGTCTAGGTGACATCCTCAGTGCTTGGGAGCCTCCTGTGAAGCGCTTCTGTGATGTTTCCTCCGGCATTTATAGTGATTTGCACCTGCCGCTTCCGGTTGTCAGTTCCAGCTGTCCGTTGCAGTAGCCGGCATATTGGGTCCAGGTCGATGTGCTTATTGATTGCATCTGTGGATGAGTGCCATGCCTCTAGGAATTCCCTGGCTGTTCTCTGTTTGGCTTGTCCTATAATAGTAGTGTTGTCCCAGTCAAACTCATGTTGCTTGTCATCTGAGTGTGTGACTACTAAGGATAGCTGGTCGTGTAGTTTTGTGGCTAGTTGGCGTTCATGGATGTGGATCGTTAGCTGGCTTCCTGTTTGTCCTATGTAGTGTTTTGTGCAGTCCTTGCATGGGACTTTGTACACTACATTGGTTTTGCTCATGCTGGGTATTGGGTCCTTCATCCTGGTGACTTGTTGTCTGAGAGTGGCACTCATCCACTGATTCAATCAATAAGCACATCGACCTGGACCCAATATACCGGCTACTGCAGCGGACAGCTGGAACTGACAACTGGAAGCGGCAGATTCAAACCACTATAAATGCCGGAGGAAAGATCACAGAAGTGATTCACAGGAGGCTCCCAAGCACTGAGGATGTCACCTAGACAGGGGACGAAACGTCTGCAACACAAATTCCCAGCTTGGCGAACAGAACCACAACATCTGACACTGAGAACCTTTTACCGCTAATGGAGTCAGGTGTTACTAGGGGACACAGCTTTAAATTAAGGGGTGGTAGGTATAGGACAGATGTTAGGAGTAGATTTTTTACACAGCGGGTTGTGAGTTCATGGAATGCCCTGCCAGTAGCAGTGGTGAACTCTCCTTCTTTATGGTCATTTAAGCAGGCATTGGATAGGCATTTGGAAGTTATTGGGCTAGTGTAGGTTAGGTAGGATTCGGTCGGCGCAACATCGAGGGCCGAAGGGCCTGCACTGCGCTGTATCTTTCTATGTTCTATGTTCTATGTTCTATCTATGACTCCATGACTATGACTCTATGTAACAAGCAGGATAGATAAAAGGGTGGTAGTGGGTGTAATATATTTGGATTTTCAGAAGACATTTGGTAAGATACCACAAATTAGGCTATTTAATAAGATATGCGAACATGGTATGGGAGCACAGACAGATCTTTGGTTAACTAAGGGAATTTGAGAACGTTGGGATAAGGGAGGCAATTTCAGATTGGCAACCTGTAAGTAGTGGTGTGCCCCAGGGATCAGCACTGTGCCCACAATTATTTCCAGTGTATATCTATGTCTTTGATCAGAAATGTCTTCTAACCAAGACAGCACAAAAACTAAGTCGG
The DNA here is from genome assembly GCF_020745735.1 of Hemiscyllium ocellatum. Lineage (NCBI taxonomy): Eukaryota > Metazoa > Chordata > Chondrichthyes > Orectolobiformes > Hemiscylliidae > Hemiscyllium > Hemiscyllium ocellatum. The sequence goes on along the minus strand of NC_083411.1, from coordinate 72,412,983 downwards.
AAGACAAGTGATGAGGATGACTCAAAGAGTTTGCAGAGGGAGATGTGAGTGGGCAACACTTAATAGATGTAATACAAGGTGGGAAAATGTGAGGCATGCACTTTGGCAAGAAGAATAAGGGAGCTGAATATTATTTAAATGAAGGAAGACTGCAGTTAGCTACAGAACAAAGGGACGTAGGAATTTTCATTAATGAATCACAAAAAGCCAGCATCCAAGTTCAGTGAGTAATGGGGAAGGCAAATGAAATGTTGGCCTTTATTTCAAAGGGATGGAGTGTAACAGCAGGAAGGTTTTGTTGATACAATACAAGGCACTAGTCAGACCACCACAGGAATGCTGTGAGTAGTTTTGGGCACCTTACATCTTTACATCATGGACTAAGATTACTCTGGTCTGCAGAATTCTCTGCTCTGACCAGAGAATAAGCTTGTGTCCAGTATACGATAAGTCCCGTGTCCAGCTGGGGATGTTTCTCCTTTGAATTAACACGTTTCAGTCGGAGAAGATATTTCATCCAAAGCTGAAACTGGTCCCTCTTTATGTTGTAAAATCAAATGTCTGCATCTTTGTAACATTAATAAAATTATAAACAAGATCACAGCACAGTATTTAGCGAATAATAGCAAGAAATTGTGTTTGTTTTTCTTTAAGATGTGGAGGTGCCAGTGTTGGCTTGGGGTGTACAAAGTTAAAAATCACATACCAGGTTATAGTCCAACAGGTTTATTTGGAAGTCTAAGCTTTTGGAGTACTGCTCCTTCATCAGGTAGCTGTGGAGCAGGGCACCTTGATCTTTTACTGTAAATTCTGTGTCCTATGATCCTGCCCCACTAGCTACCTGATGAAGGAGTAGCACTCTGAAAGCTAGTACTTTCAAGTACAGAACAACTTTGGTTATCCTAACATCAATCATCTGAATTTTGGATTATCAGAACAAGAACTCAAGGTCCCAAAATTGCTTCCTTTGTTTAATATCAGGTCCGTTATCCGAACAATCAGTTATCCAAACAAAATACTCCCCACCTGTCTCATTTGGATAATCAAGATTGTTCTGTAAACCTGTTGGACTATAACCTTGTGTTCTGTGATATTTATACTTTCTTTATGATGGTAATGTTGGAGTATGGTGCCACCTACAGGCCAACACTTTGTCACCACTTGTGGGAATTAATTCTCATAAAACTTGTACATTGAGGAAAAGAATCAAAGCAGGGCATCACTGACCCATGTGAGTCACTCATTCCTCTCGACAAACTCTTGTGTCATTGTGCTAACTGTTCTACTGGGAAATATTTTTAGTAAATACAGAAAATGCTGAAAATATTCAGCAGGTCGGGTAGCATCTGTGAAAATGGTCAATGACCGTTCTTGAGAACATCACATGAAATATTAACTATGCCTCTGTCTCTCTATTCTCTGTCTCTCTGTCTCTCTCTCTCTCTCTCTCTCTCCACAGTTGCTCTAAGGCTTATTTCAAGTACTTTGTTTTTAATTCAATGTGTGCAGGGCTCTGCCTCAGTTTTTTTTTGTGGCTGCTTTTGTGACTCACAACGCATTGGAGGTGTCTGAATCAATTGGAATTTTCATGAGTTATACTCATTTGTAACACTGTGGAAACGCTTCCTTATGTATAAACCTTCCTCTCCACCATCCCATCTGAGAGACCCGAGTTGGTGGAGTTACTGATTATTCATAATTTACATGTCATTGTGGTCTTTGATCCTTGGGAAGTCTAGCTGTATTTCAGTTAGAAAGGAAGAAAGACAAAACTTGAATTTAAATTGCAAACATCATGATGTCTCAAAGTGCTTAAATAAAAATACAATATCACCAGCATAGAAAATCTGAAATAAAAAGAGCTGGAGAAACTCAGCAGTCTAGAAGCATCCGTAGAGAGAAAGAGAAACAAAGTTAATATGTCCAATACAACTCTTCTTCCTTTGAAAAGGATGCTAGATCTGTTTTTCTATTTAATCCAAACATGCTTTGCCCTGGGGCGTGAAGCTGGGGAAAAAAAGCAGATTCCTAATGTGATGGCTCCCTAATGTGTATCCTTCACTGGGTTGGGAATAAGAGTGGCAGCCCAACTCACAGAGGGAACTAGCCAATGTAAATGACTAAGGCTCCAATTAGGGTGGTTTTGTGGCCTTGTTGATATTTACCCATGTACAGACACTCCCAGCTCAGTGGAGCTAGCCTCGTTATGGTCAGTTACAGGGCATCGGGGGTGGGGAGAGAAATGGAACCGAACAAGCCATTCCTCTGTAGAGGGGGTCCAACTCCCCTCCGAGGTGTGCTCAAGCTTCAGCTAAACATGTCGCCATGTCTCCAAGGGAGCTTCCATGTTGAGTTCTTTCTTGCCTCAGCATCACCCAATCTCCCCCGCTCGGGCTATTAAAGCTCCAGAATTGTTGGCCCTCAGATTGGTCTGTGGAATCGAGAACCTGCCCATTTTCCTTAACAGAAGATCATTCCCCAGATGTTTGCACTCCTACTCTCACTGCAGTCAAGTATGGGACCAGGAACACCATCTGGTTCTGTCGTCAGTGGGAAAATCCAAACCACTGCTTCATATCAATGACCGGTGCTTGTGGTTGCTGTAGGGCATTGCCCCCAATCCTCCTTTCTACCCATTTAAATATTTTAAATCAACCTCTTCTGATACATCACTTGAGGGAGGTAGGATTTGAACCATGCCAGTTTTCCCTAGTAGTGGGGACTCTAATACTGTAACACAACAATCTTAAATCCTATTCGCTTGTCTGAATCAAAAGCTCTATATAATAATCAGTGAAGAGGCACGTACCATGCATGACAGCCTGTTTTTTTTGTATGATAACAGTAGATACAAGTAACATTGACTAGGTAGGCAGAGTTACAAAGACTATTAGGAGCCAGAAATGACACATCTGTCTCCATTGAACCCTTGCGCTTGACCAGTATTTCTTCACCACCTCTTCAGCACTTGTTGTCATGGAGCTGAACGTAGATTGAACTCTTTCATAATCTTTATATTAGACAATAAAACAATGTAATGTAGGAAACCAAGAACCAATGTGCACACAGTAAACTCTTTCAAACAGAATTCAAATAACCAATCAGATACTCTGATCTTCAGTATTGTGTCTTCCTCCATAAATCATGTTGGCTAGGATGCCAGAGAAATACAGTTACTTTTCTCTAAATGGGCCAGGATATCCTTCAGTCTGGCTTGCTAGTCTCCTGGCTTGGTGTGTTGGTCTCCCAGCCCAATGTGATGGTCTCCCAGCTCGATGTTGTGGTCTCTCAGCCTGAGATGGTGGACTCTCAGCCCGATGTTGTGGTCTTCCAGCCCACTGTGGTAGTCTCCCAGTCCAATATGGTGGTCTCCCAACCCATTGTGGTGATCTCCCAGCCTGATATGATGGTCTCCCAGCCAACTGTGGTGATCTCCTGCCAAATCTAGTGATCTCCCAGCCCAATGTGGTGGTCCCTGGCCCATTGTGGCAGTCTCTGGGCAGCACTTGGTGGTCTCTTGGCTAGTATGGTGGTCTATTAGCAGACCATGGTGAAAGTGAGGACTGCAGATGCTGGATATCAGAGTCTAGATTAGAGTGGTGCTGGAAAAGCACAGCAGGTCAGACAGCATCCAAGAAACAGGAAAATCGACGTTTCGGGCAAAAGCCCTTCATCAGGAAACTTTTAGCAGACCATGCCATTCTTTCAGCTCAGCGTGGCCTCAGCATGAACTCCAGCCTTGAGGTGTTTCCAGAATGGTCTCCCAGTATCAAGAGCCTCAAGATGGAGCCCGACGTGGTCTGAAGTAAAGATCTAGTGTGGATTAAAGGCTTGGTGTCAACGTGGACTGGGTTGAAAGCACCGTTTTTCTGGATTTTTAATTTCTGTATTTTCTATCTTATTCCTATGATAGTAATGCTGGACTTTTCATTTCCTTATTTTTCTCATTTTTTTCCTAAGAACTTGTCCTGAAGAACCTGTGCCTAGGTACCTTGTACCTAAGATGGCACTGTAAGAGGTAACTTTTCACTGTAATCATCTGAGTGCATGTGGCAATAAAAATAATTCAAGTCAATATCCTGTCTACTCACCCATGCTTCATTTAGCATTTAATCTGAGTGATAGTAGCTCTGAGCTGCAGCATTGCCTCAGAACTGGCTGGGAGTTTCAGCCTAGACTGTGCTACCAAGTATTTGAGGTGAGACTCACACTCTCCGACTCAGAGGGGTGAGTGTTATGAAATGAGTCACAACTGATATTAACAGGCATTCATGTGTTTTCAAATAAAGCGTGCATTCTATTTTACAGTCTTGCCAGGACTGCATGGTTCTTCTGAAATTGTTGGCCAGCCCTTTCTAGGTAAAGGTATCAAAATGAATTCTAATCTTTTGCATCAAAATTACAGTTTCATTTGTTTACAGAGAAGAACAGGAAGTCCTTTGAGCCAGTCTGTGAGCAGCCTGTGAACTTCATGAACCAATCAATACAGTTTGCTGTTGCAACACTCTTTAGGACCCTATGGAACTAAATGCGTGTGTGTGTGTAGGATGTGCTCTTTAACAATGAGCACAGCTCTCATATGAGTCCCATGTGGAAGTTGCATGGTAGAATGAGCTACTTTGTAACTAATATATTTATAATGCAGCCCCTGTGAAGTGAACAGGACCAGCAAATGGCCAGATCTTACTGAAGCTGTGAATCTCTTTTATGTGTGCGATGGCCCCCTACTATCGAAGGGGAAACCAGCCAAGAAAATCAGCTTTAAAGATCAGTATTTAGCGTAGAGATAAGCATTGTATATGATTATTCACAGGTGGCTCATGTTTAAAACAGCAATTAGAATTCAAAACAAAATCTTACGCAAGATTACATTTTGAAGTTGTGATTCTGCTTCAGGGAGACTTGTGTCGGCTGACGATCAATTTTGGTCTACTGATCCAACATGTTCCATACAAAGGAAGCGTTGTTTCCTTTGGCTGGCTAACGCTGCCTTTTTGCAAACTTGGACAGTGGGGTGTCGGGAATGGGCTGGAATTTTCCACCACTTGCCGTGAATTTGTAGCTGACTCCGGGCAGGGAAGAGGTCTTTGGCAGACCTTGAAAGGAATGATGGGGTCGGGTTATCACAGGAGTTCACTGCATGGGTGTCAGTTGTCCAAAGGGAATGGCGATGTCTGTTAAAACTGACTGATTATCTGCAGCAAAGGTCACCAGGAGTGTCTTAGTTATTGCACTAAGTCTGAGACAGCCAGGGCTTTAGCTTTCTGCCTGTGATATTATTGTATCAATTCATTAACTACCATCAGTAGTCTCCTAGTTAGGACATGCCATCAACTTTTGGGTTACCAGGCACTTGAACAATTACACACAACTGGGGTCAGGGTAGGGTTAGGACTAAGTGACCCAGAAAGAGAGTGTGTGAGCTTCCTTGTCCAAATGTGATCAAGAGAAATTAGATTTCTTGTTCTGTACTCCTTGCACTGGACTGTTGGAAGTCATCTAGTAAAAAATGAGGTCTGCAGATGCTGGAGGTCACAGCTGCAAATGTGTTGCTGGTCAAAGCACAGCAGGCCAGGCAGCATCTCAGGAATAGAGAATTCGACGTTTCGAGCATAAGCCCTTCATCAGGAAACCCCATGATTTAAGTCTCAATGGAAACAATTTCTTACTTTAATTTTAGAAAATACACTTGTGAGTAGCCCCCAGGTTGCGAATGGTTTCTTGAGGCTGTTTGCAAGGCAGTTTATACGCAAGTCAGAACATAATGTAGGACAATATGTAATAGCCATTTGTAAGTACAGGGAAATGTTCATCTGCCAGACCTTTAAAATGACACCACAGTGTGGGATCATGCTGGTAAGTATAAGCGTTCATAAACTGGGGACCTCTGCATTTGCATTTACAACGTTAAACAAAAGATTACCCTGTGTCTTCCCTTTCCATTCGCCTGTTTGGAAGTTAATACTAAGTGTTAATTACTTCTTGTGCGATGATCAACATATTCATGCAAATCCTCAATTTCCCTTTCATTAGTTTCAATGTGTCCTCTTGGCATACTTCGACAATCTAATTGAAGGTAGATATGTGAATGAACTTAATTTACCCTTTTACATATTTTCACGAAAATCTCCTGTCAGCCACCACCTCCTGTCCAAGCTGAAAGGTCGAGCTTTCATGCATCACACTCGCACTAGCACAGGTTAGCCTCAGGACTCTCCACACTTGTTTTTCATGGTTTTACCATCTCCCTTGATTCGGTATGGATCAATCCTTGAATTTCTATTCTACAGCACTGCCTGTCAATATTCTTTTTATTGTTCGTTGGTGCTCTTCATCGATTGGATATTTGGCAGATGTTGCAGTGGAAATATTCTCTGGTGTCAGGTTAAAAGCAGGAGGTGTTTCCACTCAGAGCAGATTGGGCTTTCTTCTGCGATTCCATTCTTCTCAATTTATTACCAATGTCAAAATCCAGGCAAAAGGCAGCACCATACTTCTGTAATATCTTCCTAGAGATTGTCCTGGAGACTGTCCAAGAGAGAAGGGAGGCCCTTTTGTTGAGGGAAGGGAAGATATTCTGTTGCACTATGTCAACATATGCACTACCATCACCTGAATGCTTCATACCTCAAGGAGTTAGCAAGGTAAGGTCATCACTCCATAACACTCTCACACACATGAGAGTGGGTGCTAGACCTTTTCATTAGATGGGAGAAAGTGAGGACTGCAGATGCTGGAGATCAGTGTTGAAGAGTGTGGTGCTGGAAAAGCAGACAGTCAGGCAGCATCCGAGGTGCAGGAGACTCAACGTTTTAGGCATAAGCCCTTCATCAGGAATGAGGCATGTGGGCCAAGGGTGCTGAGAGATAAATGGGAGGAGAGTGGGGCAAGAGGGGAGAGTTGCTGGGAATGTGATAGGTTAGAGAGGAGGGTGGAGCAGAGAGGTTCCATCAGGTTCAAATAATGTAAATTGGCAGGAGGCTGGAAGAACACAGCAAGCCAGGCAGATTCAGGAGGTAGACAAGTCAATGTTTTGGGTGTAACCCTTCTTCAGGACTGAGGGTGGGTGTAGGGGGAGCTGTAGATAAAGGAAGTGGTGGGGCCAGGGTGAAGTGGGGATAGGTGAAAACAGACAGTGGGTACGGCCTGGTTGGTCAATGGGAGGAATTAATCCAGTTGGTGGCAGGGAGGAGTGGAAGGGAGAGGGAGGGACTAGGAAGGGGGGGGGGGGATGGGAAGGGAGTTTATTTGAAACTAGAGAACTCAATGTTGAGTCCTTCAGGCCGTAGGCTGGTCAGGCGGAAGATGAGGTGTTGTTTCTCCAATCTGTGGTTTGGTTCGTTGTGGCAATGGAGGAGACTAAGAATGGTCATGCCAAAAAGGGAATGGGAAGGGGAATTAAAATGGAAGGTGACTGGGAGGTCCGGTCAGCCCCTGTGGAGCTGGCTGAGATGGTCAGTGGACCGCTCCCTAAGTTTACGTTTGGTTTCCCCGTTGTACAGAAGACTATATTGGCAGCACCTGATGCAGTAAACTAGGTCAGAAGAGAGGCAGGTGAACCTCAGTCTCACCTGGAAGGACTGTTTGAGGCCCTGGATGGAGCTGAGGGGGGTGGTGTACCGGTAGGTTTTGCATCTTTTCCAGTTGCAGGGGAAGGTGCTTGGGGGTTCGGGGAGGGGAAGGGGTCGGTGGGGAGAGTGGCACAAATGAAGAACTGTCGCAGAGAATGTCTCCTCGTCCAACAGTTGCGGCAGAGGTGGAGGAATTGAGAGAATGGGATGGAGTTCTTGCAGGATACTGGAAGGAGGTGTAGTCCAGGTAATTACAGGAGTCTGTGGGTTTATAGTAAATGTCCGTCTGGAGAATGTTGCCGGAGATTGAAATGAAGAGGTCAAGAAAGGGGAGGGAGGTGTCCAAAATGGACCAGTTGAATTTGAGGGCAGGGTGGAAGTTGTGGGCAAAGTCAATGAACTGCTCCAGGTCAGCCTGGGTGCAGGTAGCTGTACTGATGCAGTCATCGATGTAGCAGTGGAAGAGTTGGTGCACAGTGCCTGAGTAGATACTGAAGAGGGACTGTTCTTTATAGCCAACAATAAGGCAGGCATAGCTGGGGCCCATCCAGTGCTTACAATAGCTGTCACCTCCAATGTACCACCACCAATGTACTCACATCAGAGTGTTACTGCTTCTCACTCATCTGCCAGGTTTCACACTTCAAACAATAAAGGGGATGCAACACTTAATAGCTCATGCATCATCAGCTCACTGATCTTTCTCCACAACTAAGGGAACATACATATTTGATAATTTTTTTCAACAAAGGCTTGCAAGAATGATGATTAAGACCAACACACCGCAGGCACATGCAACGTATCAACCTTCAGTGTTCATCACAGACTGGAGCTCTTTGTTGAGACTGAAGAACCTTTTCTTTCAGGATGCTTCAACACCAAACTTTTTACAGTTCCACTCTGCCCCCAAGTGGACCTACCTCCCACTTACAGGTTCAGTGCCAGTTTGAATAAAAGCTGCAGAAAGTGTCCATTCAATGTAGAACAACAAATGGATGATGAATTATTAATTTATTGTATTTTACAGTGAATAGTGTAGTGAAATAAAATGAAAAGCTTCAACAGTCACCACAATCTGGGACCTTTTTGAATAGTTTCGGAATAAAACGGATAAAAGGTATAAGTGAAAGAGAGCCCTGAGCCAGCTCACCAGCAACTCCACCCCGTCCTCCGCCACCGCACTGCTGCCTGTGCTGGACTCACTGATGTAGGAGGTGTCACTCTTCAGGCCCCCATCCCTTCACCGCTGGGCCCACATTGCCGACACTGCCGCTGGTGATGCCGATGCCTGGTGTTGTGCTGAGCCCACACTCGCCCTGCACCTGGGTGTCTGTAGCTCATTTGCTGCCCCCATGATGTCAGGAGTCCTGGCTCTGGGCATACCACACTGCCACCTTTGCCTCACCAACACCAGGGGTCCCCGCTCTGGGCCTACTGCTACCCCCATTGCCAAGAATCCCACTCCGGTTGCCCTCCTCCGAGATATCACAAAACCCCAAAGAATATTGATGGTCAATGGAGTAGAATAGGAGCTGAATATAACAGTGGTAACTGTGTATCAAATCAAGAGAGATCTTAAAAGCATTAGAGAAGCATGCTAAGGTTCATGCATATTTTTGTGAGGAACTCACATCCACAATCCTGGAGCTGGGGGTGGACATTTCAATCTGTGTTAAGCAATATAGGTGTCTGTACATGTATCCATGTTCTTAACGTTTCTCTCCTGCTGTTGGAGACCACTATTACAATAATGTGAACGTTGACCCTTTACAAGGAGATGGCTGCAGGTTTGCTGATGCTTGGCTACTTCAGTTGTTGACCAGATCAGGCTTCACCCCTCAAACTGTAAGCATTTATGAACACCAAGCAAGACTGCACATGACCTGAGACTTCTCATGAGTTGTTTGACCCAGTAAGGGTACCACACCCTCCCCCAAACTGTAACTGTATTATAAACGGAATTGCTTCATTACAAAGGGCCCAAGTTACCGATGAAGTTGGAACTTGGAAGAACTTGGAAGAAGGACTTAGTCAGTTTTGTATTGCCTATTTTTGTGAAAGAAGATTATGCTCATAAACAGAATTCCTGTGGGCCGGAATATCAATGAGTATTCATCGCACGTTAATGAATAGAAAAGAGGTGGCCAGGAACTCTGTCCCTCCGGAAAGGTTCTGAGAAAGGAATTGTGAAGCATTCACCTGCATCTGGAAAATGAATGCTTGCTTACCACCCAGTGAAGTTCCCCTGCCAGCCCTTCAGAAAGCTCTGGGATGACCTAGAAGGTTGCACCCATTGAATGCTGAATATATCAAGGTTTCATTCAACCTCATCCTTAGCTTTCTCAACACCATTTATAGATACATGTATCATCCATCTTCCTTCATTGACGCATCTTTTGGATGAGTCGAAAAGTGTGGCACTGAAAAAGCACAGCAGGTCAAGCAGCATTGGATATCACATTATGTTGAAGCACTGTATGCCCGTCAAGATGGCATAAAAACCCCTGTGGCCTTACTCAAGGAAGAGAAGTTCTCCTCCGTGACCTGGCCAATATTTAATCAGTTTTATTAAAACAGGTTGTTGGGCCATGATCATATTGCAATTAGTGGAAGTTTCCTGTGTGCAGATTGACTGCTGGCAACAGGGAGAGGTGATAGCCCAGTGACATTATCGCTGGACTGTTAGTCCAGAGACCCAGGTAATGTTCTGGGACCTGGGTTTTAATCCCTACCATGGCAGATGGTGGAATCTGAATTCAACAAAAATCTGGAATGAAGAATCTAGTGATGACCATGAATCCATTGTCGATTGTTGGAAAAGCCCATCTGGTTCATTAATGTCCTTTAGGGAAGGAAACTACATATGACTCCAGACCCACAGGTTGACTCTTAACTACCCTCTGGGCAACTAGGGATGGGCAATAAATACTGGCCTAGCCAGCAACATCGTCATACCATGAATGAATAAAAAATAAATTTACAAAGGTAAGTGCACTTTCAACAGCTATAAAGCAATCTGGAATACCATAGGCTAATAAAGTCACTTAAATGCCTGTCTTTCTGCTGTTCTCTGAATGTGGTTCAATGCCCCTTATTCACATTTTTTGTCTATCTCAATCTGTAATTTCTGAAATTTCAAAGTTACTATATTGGTCACACATAGAAAATTGATCATATTTTCATTGAACTCCCGAAATTAGAATCGGCTCTCACACTGGAAGGAGATCCCATTCAGTCCTTCGTCCAACTTTGACAGAATTCCTCAAACAAGTCCCATTGATTTCTAACCTTGGGCCAATTTTGTACTTGTCCTATGCTTTGAGAATAACGAGTAGTCTTTCATTTAAGATTTTATTAAATACCCTTTATAAGTCCAGCAGATCTCTTTAAATTCAATTGGTTGTACCGTTGGGACGGTCTCCACCTGAACCGATCAGGTACCAATGTTCTAGCAAAGAGGATAAATAGGGTGGTCAGTAGTACTTTAAACTTCTGAGTTGGGGGGAAAGGAAAATGAAAGCGACAGGGAGTATGGCGTTAAATGGAAAGATAAGCAGCAGGATAGCATGTGTCCAGGCGGATTTAAAATTGAGGCAGACTGAGAATGCAGAAAAAAGCAAGGATAACTTAGGACATCATGTGACTTCCAATATCTCTAATGATAAGAAAGTTAGCATTAAGGCACTTTACCTGAATGCTCCTAGCATTCATAACAAAGCAGATGAACTAATGGCACAGATAATAGTGAATGATTATGATGTGGTAGGCATCACAGGGATTTGGTTACAGGGGGATCAGGACTGGCAGTTAAACCTCCAAGTTTTTTCAACTTATTGAAAAGACAGGGAGGTAGGCAGAGGGGGTGGGGTTGCCTTGTTAGTTAAGAACAAAATTAAATCTATGGCATTGAATGACATAGCATCAGATGATGTGGAGTCTGTGTGGGTAGAATTGAGGAACCACAAAGGCAAAAAAAACCATAATTGGAGTTGTGTATAGACCTCCTAACAGTGGTCAGGACCAGGGACGCAACATGTACCGGGAAATAGAGAAGGCATGTCAGAAAGGCAAGGTCACATTGATCATGGGAGACTTCAATATGCAGGTGGACTGGGTAAATAATGTTGCTAGTGGATCCAAAGAAAGGGAATTCATGGAATACTTACAGGATGGCTTTTTGGAACAGCTTTTCATGGAGCCCACAAGGGAGCAGGCTAATCTGGACCTAGTGCTTTGCAATGAACCAGACTTTATAAAAGATCTTAAAGTAAGGGAACCCTGAGGAAGTAGCGATCATAACATGGTAGAGTTCAGTCTGGAGTTTGAAAGAGAGAAAGCAAAATCAGATGTAATGGTGTTACAGTTAAATAAAGGTAATTATGAGGGCATGAGAGAGGAACTGACAAAAATAGACTGGAAGCAGAGGCTAACTGGGAAGACAGTAGAGCAAAAATGGCTGGAGTTCGTGGGTATAATTGAGGACACTATACAGAGATTCATCACCAAGAAAAGAAAGATTATCCGGGGAGGGATTAGACAACCATGGCTGACAAAGAAAGTCAGGAAATGTATTAAAGAAAAAGAGAGATCCTATAAAGTGGCCAAGAACAATGGGAAATCAGAAGATTGGGAAGGATACAAAAACAAACAGAGGATAACAAAGAGTGTAATAAGAAATGAAAGGATCAAATATGAAGGTAGGGTAGCCAGCAATATTAGAAATGATAGTAAAAGTTTCTTTCAGTACATAAGAAACAAATGACAGGCAAAAGTAGACATTGGGCCACTTCAAACTGATGCAGGAAGCCTAGTGATGGGAGATAAGGAAATAACAGGAGAACTTAACAAGTACTTTGCGTCAGTTTTCACGGTGGAAGACATGAGTAATATCCCAACAATTAAAGGGAGTCAGGGGGCTGAGTTGAGTATGGTTGCCATTACAAAAGAGATAGTGCTAGAAACGTTAAAAAGTCTTAAAATTGATAAATCTCCTGGCCCCGATGGGATACATCCTAGAGTTCTGAGAGAGGTGGCTGAGGAAATAGCGGAGGCATTGGTTGAGATCTTTCAAGAGTCACTGGAATCAGGAAAGGTCCCGGATGATTGGAAGATGGCTGTTGTAACCCCCTTGTTCAAGAAAGGATCAAGACAAAAGATGGAAAATTATAGGCCAATCAGCTTAACCTCGGTTGTTGGTAAAATTCTAGAATCCATCATTAAAGATGAGGTTTCTAAATTCTTAAAAGAGCAGAGTCTGATTAGAACAAGTCAACATGGATTTAGTAAGGGGAGGTCATGCCTGACAAACCTGTTGGAATTCTTTGAAGAGGTGGCAAGTAGGTTAGACCAGGGAAACCCAGTGGATGTGGTCTATCTAGACTTTCAAAAGGCCTTTGATAAGGTGCCACACGGGAGGCTGCTGAGCAAGGTGAGGGCCCATGGTGTTCGAGGTGAGCTGCTGGGATGGATTGAGGATTGGCTGTCTGACAGAAGGCAGAGAGTTGGGATAAAAGGTTCTTTTTCAGAATAGCAGCCGGTGACGAGCAGTGTCCCACAGGGTTCAGTGTTGGGGCCTCAGCTATTCGCATTATATATTAATGATTTGGATGAAGGGACTGGGGGCATTCTAGTGAAGTTTGCAGATGATACAAAGTTAGGTGGACAGGCAGGTAGAACTGAGGAAGTGGGGAGGTTACAGAAGGATCTAGACAGTTTGGGAGAGTGGTCCAGGAAATGGCTGATGGAATTCAAAGTGAGCAAATGCGAGGTCTTGCACTTTGGCAAAAAGAATAAAAGCATAGAATACTTTCTAAATGATGAGAAAATTAGTAAAGCCAAAGTACAAAGGGATCTTGGAGTGCTAGTCAAGGATTCTCTAAAGGTAAACATGCAGGTTGAGTCTGTGATTAAGAAAGCGAATGCAATGTTGTCACTTATCTCAAGAGGGTTGGAATATAAAATCAGAGATGTGCTACTGAGACTTTATAAAGCTCTGGTTAGGCCCCATTTGGAGTACTGTGTCCAGTTTTAGTCTCCACACCTCAGGAAGGACATACTGGCACTGGAACGTGTCCAGCGGAGATTCACACGGATGATCCCTGGAATGGCAGGTCTAACATATGAGGAACGGCTGAGGATCCTGGGATTGTATTCGTTGGAGTTTAGAAGATTGAGGGGAGACTTAATAGAAACATACAAGATAATACATGGCTGGGAAAGGGTGGACACTAGGAAATTGTTTCCATTAGGCGAGGAGACTAGAACCCGTGGACACAGCCTTAGAATTAGAGGGGGTCAATTCAGAACAGAAATGTGGAGACATTTCTTCAGCCAGAGGGTGGTGGGCCTGTGGAATTCATTGCCACGGAGTGCAGTGGAGGCCGGGATGCTAAATGTCTTCATGGCCGAGATTGATAGATTCTTGTTGTCTCGAGGAATTAAGGGCTACGGGGAGAACGCTGGTAAGTGGAGTTGAAATGCCCATCAGCCATGATTGAATGGCGGAGTGGACTCGATGGGCCGAATGGCTTACTTCCACTCCTATGTCTTATGGTTTTATGGTCTTATGGTTTGAGATTTTCCTGATGTGATGGGAGTCTTAGCGACGTTGAAAATCAGTAGCCTCTCCACTCAGAGAATGTCCACCGGTTGTACAGGAAACTGCAGGAATTAAACATCCATTTTCTTTATTTGTTCATTGTATATGATCATTGTCAAGAAGACCATGATTTGTTGCTCATCCCTAAGTGCCCTTGAGAATGTGGTAGTGAGCTATTTTCTTGAACTACTGCTGTCTGTGTATCATAGAGTCATACAGCATGGAAACAGATCCATCAGTCCAACTTGTCCAACTAGTCCCAATTTGCCTGCATTTGACCCAGCACCCTCTAAACCTTTTCTATTCATGTACCTGTCCAAATGTCTTCTAAATGTTGTAACTGTACCTCCATCTACCACGTCCTCTGGCAACTCATTCCATCTATGAAAAGGTTGTGCCTGAGGTCCCTTTTACATCTTTGTCCTTTCACCCTAAAAATATGCCCCCAGTCTTGAAATCTCCCATCCTAGGGAAAAGGCACCAACCATTAACCCTGCCAATGCCCCCCATGATTTTATAAACTGGTACAAGGTCACCCCTGATGCAAGTAAACCCAAATGCTGGGGATTCTAGCCTTTTGACTCAGTGGCAGTGGAGGACTGGAGATTTATTTCCAAGTCAGGATGGTGAAATGAAGCTATCACAATCACATGGAAAACTGGAATTATGGAATTAAATTCCAAAATGCACTGATTAAAATCTTGGAACTTCATGTGAACACACAATGGAATTCAAACTATTAGGTCAGGGTGAGTCCTTTGGCTGCACTGGGAGGGGGGGCGGTGCAGTTAAGGGAGGGGGAAGGGGGAAACAGTTTTATTGGAAGCAGTGACGAAGACAGAAATATCAGATCCTGAAGGCAGATGCATAGTTTCAGAAATATATTAGGTGCTAGGATTTCTCATTTGCTCCCTACAATGAAAGAAGGTTTGGGGAGAGGGGGGTGGGGGGGCGGTGGGGGGAATGTGGTTGGAAATGTTGGTCATTGTGAGAGGATGGGGATTCGGGGCATATGATAAGATTTACAGGTCAAGTGATGCAAATATAGAAGGCCTCAGTTAAACTCATGTGCTCAAACCATCATCTTCAAAAAAACCTCTTTTTGCAACCAATAAATAATCCCAAACCTAACTGAAGTAAAGGAGAAACTACCTATCAACCAATGCCTCACATATAGGTGGGGTGCCTAAATGACACTTGTCCATCTCTGCCCTCTTCCTTATGTTAAATCTCAAGCCTCTCCCATTAGAAAAAGACAATCAAATCCTTTCCTTCAGCGTGCAGCCAAAAGAAAACATCCCTGGGAAATGGAAGCTTAAACAGGTCTGAAAAGCCTCTTTGATTTTTCATGCTTATAGTACTCACTGTCTCACACTAAAGTCAGGTGATCACTGTGTATTACCCGCACACTATCCTCACCAAATCAGATCATTTCACACGATTAAAGATGTCTAGAGGGAGAGCTCTGAATGCAGGACCAATATTAATATTTTAAAAAATGACAGTTTTAAGAATAAGTAAAGCATAAGAGGATATGAGAAGAGGCTAACTCCTGGGGACTAGGCCAACTGTTCATTTGGAAGATAAACATCAGCCTTGTGCTTTTTTAAAAACTCACTCATAGGAAATGGCTGTCGCTGGCTAGGCCAGCATTTATTACCTGTTCCTAGTTGCCCTTGAGAAGATGGTGGTGAACTGCCTCCTTGAACTGCTCCGGTCCATTTGCTGTAGGTAGACACTTTAAGGAGGGAATTCCAGGATTTTGACCCAGTGACAGTGAAGGAAACGTGATATATTTCCAAGTCAGGATGGTGAGTGGCTTGGAGAGGAAAATTCAGGTGCTGATGTTCCCATAAATTGGCTAAAATAGTCATCTTGATGGAAGTGGTCATGGGTTTGAAATGTGCTGCCTTTGGTGAATTCCTCCAGCATATCTTGCAGATAATACACTCTGCTGCTACTGAGAGTCGATGGTGGAGGGAGTGAATGTTTGACATTTGTGGATGTGGTGCCAATCAAATGGGCTGCTTTGTCCTGAAAGATGTTAAGATTGCTAAATATTATTAGCTTTCCACAAGTCCAAGGAAGTGGAGAGTATCCCAAAACATATTTGTCTTGTTGATGGTGGACAGGTTTTGGGGAGTCAGGAGGTGAGTTACTCATTACAGTATTCCTAGCCTCTGATCTGCTGTTGTAGCCACTGTGTTTATACGGTGAGTCCAACTAAATTTCTGGCCAATGGTAACCTCAAGAATGTTGATAGTGAGGAATTCAGCGATGGTAATAACACTGAATGTCAAGAATTGGTGGTTAGATTGTCTCTAATTGGAAATTGGCATTGCCTGGGATTTGTGTCGCATGAATGTCACTTGCCATTTGTCAACCCAGTCCAGGATATTGTCCAGATCTGAACAAAACCCCAAAGAATTGTGGATGCTGCAAATCAGAAACAAAATCAGAAATTTCAGGAGAAAATCTCAGCAGGTCTGACAGCATCTTTGGAGAGAAAGCACAGTTAATGTTTCAGGTTCAGTGATCCTTCTTCAGAACTGCCTATATCTGAAGAGTCACGAATGATGCTAAACATTATGCAATTGGTGAACATCTACACTTCAGGCCTTATGATGGAGAGAAGGTCATTGATGAAACAGATGAAGATGGTTGGGCCAAAGACACTACTCTGAGGAACTCCTGCAGAGATGTCCTGGAGTTGAGATGACTGTACTCCAACAACCACAACCATATTCTATGTGCCAGCTATGAGTCAAACCAGAGGAAAGTTTGCCCCCTGATACCAATTGATTCCAGTTTCACTAGGATATCTTCATGCCACATTCAGTCAAATGCCACATTCAGTCGAAAGCAACCTTCATGTCAAGGGCTGTCGCTCTCACCCCACCTCTGGAATTCAGCCCTTTTGTCCATGTTTGAACCAAGGCTGTAATGAGGTCAGGAACTGCGTAGCTCTGGCAGAACACAAACTGGGCATCACTGAACAGGTTATTGCTGAGCAGGAGCTGCTTGATAGCACTGTTGATGATGCGTTCCATTACTACTGATGATGGAGGGTAGACTGATGTTGCGGTAGTTGTTGAGTTGGATTTGTCCTGCTTTTTATGAAAAGGATGTACCTGGACAATTTTCCACATTGTCGGGTAGATGCCATATTGTAACTTTATTGGAACAGCTTGGCTAGGGGAGCGGCAAGTTCTGGAGCACAAGCCTTCAGTACTATTGCTGGCATGTTGTCAGGGCCCACAGCCTTTGCGGTATCCAGTGTTTCCAACTGTTTCTTGATATCACATGGAATGAATTTAAATGGTTCTGTGATGCTGAGGACCATTGGAGCAACCTGAGACTCAGGTCAATGCTTAAAGTTGGTGAGGGAAGATGCAGCAGGTATTCAGCTTCTAGTAACCAAGAAGAACAGTGTGGAGAATACTGAATTCCCACTAAAGTCTAATATACAGAAGATACCTTTTATGGTCTGCTGCCAGGATAATCTTTCTAAAAAAGAAATAGCAACATGATAACATAAGACTAAAGGAACAAGACTCAGTCCCTTGAACCTATTCCTGATTATGGCTGGACATATCTTTGCCTCAACTCCACCTTCCATAGCACTTCCCAAACACTCATTGCTAGCTTACAATCTGTCTATCTTATCCTTCGATTTACTTCATGTCACAGCAGCCATCATACTCTGGTTTAGTGAATTCCACAAACTCAACACCCTTTGAGGGAAATAATTTCTCCTCCTCTGACTTCAACCTGCTACCACTTATCCTAAAGTAATGGCCGTCAGTTCTATATTTTCAATCAGAAGTTTCCTTTCTACATCTACTTTTCTATCCCCTTTCACATCTCAAATACCTCATTTCGATCTCCTCTTATTCTTCCATATTCCACGGATTATAGGACAAGACTGCTTAATCTCTCTTCATTGGACGAACCCCTCAGTTCAGAAACCAATCTCGGGAACTTTTCTAAATGCCTCCAACACAACTACATCCCTCCTCAAGTAAGGGGACCAAAATTATACAAAGTGGTCCAGGTACAGTCTTATGAATACCTTGTACACTTCTAGCAACACTTCCTTACTTTTATACGCGATTCCTTTCCCAAAATTCCATTTATCTTCCTTATTACATGCTGTACCTGTGTATTAGTTTTCTGAAATGTTCCAGGAGTACTCAGCTTTCTTTTCTTTGCTAGAAACCTCCTTGCCCAGTTGGAAAGTCAAGAATAAGTAGATTAGAGCTTGGTCATTTGACAGAGAAATCAGGAAACATCTTTTCACACAAGGAATAATCAAAGTCTGCAATGGCTGTGAATGCTCAGAGAAATTCTCAATAAAGGTTTTGTTGGATAGCCTTAGCAAGGAGCATGAAGCTAAGTGGGTAAATAAAATTGAGCTGAGTTCATTACATTTGCAAAGCTAACTAAAACTCAGTACCTTAAGCACTGTACTTAATGGCATAGACATCAGGATGCACACTTCTGATAAAATGAGAAATTGGAAACATAAAACTGGAATTACATGAAAGTGCAGGCAACAGCTGACAGAAGAGAACTAGGTTCTCATTTTGGTCAGGGTCCTTTCTCAGTACTACTCACACTAAAAACGTCATCCTGCCTGTTTCTCTGAGATGCTGAGGAACCTGTGATATGCATCTCACACTCCTCTTGGTATTATTAAATCAGCTGCCGACACGATTGTATAACTTCCTCCATCATAATGTCAGCAATGATAAGCAGAACCATCATGAGAGTTGGCCTCTTCTGGGGGAAGTAGGTGATCACAGAATGCTTTCCATGTGGAGATACTCTGGAATGTCAACTGAGCAAGCTTACATAAACAAATGGCCAGGAATGTTGGGGCCAACAGTGCTCAGGGAGATCTCCTCCACAGGAAGGCCTTGCCTGTGGCTTTGCATGTTATATAGTCATGGGACTCCATTCTTTGCTGTTTGAAAGGAAGTTCCGGTGAACCATCAACCTAGGAAGAGTTGGAGAGATATGGGCCAGGTGCTGGC
Source organism: Hemiscyllium ocellatum (assembly GCF_020745735.1). Lineage (NCBI taxonomy): Eukaryota > Metazoa > Chordata > Chondrichthyes > Orectolobiformes > Hemiscylliidae > Hemiscyllium > Hemiscyllium ocellatum. Next base: position 72,393,778 of record NC_083411.1, on the reverse strand, counting down.
AGGTGAGACTAGATTGGGTTGGGATATCTGGTCAGCATGGACGAGTTGGACTGAAGGGTCTGTTTCTACGCTGCACATCTATATGACTCTATGACTCTAACCTGCTGTGGGCTGGCCATCACCATTACGTTTCCAGGCCCCAGTGTCAGTGGTTCAGATGACAGTAAACTTCTGTCAGTCTGGGATAATGTCTCCTTGATTTTGGGCCTTCAGTAGATTGTTTGCTCCCCATCTCAGCTAACATTTAGCCCACTTCTGAGAAGGTCCCACGGGATGTAGGAAAACAGAGAGGTGCCGTCCCACGAATGTTTGCTGCTACCTTTCCATCCATCTTTCTTTAAAATCCATCTCTCAGGGCCTGGAAAGCTTCATCTACTGTTCTCCAAACCTCTGGATGTGTAGGGCCAAAACATTTCATTTCCATTGGCAAACAGGGTTGGAAGAATGTCAAAAGGAAAAAGAATTGGAATTAGAGTTGGAATTATGGTTCGCCTTTCATGACCAATGGGTATCTCAAATGCTTTATGCCAATGAGTACTTTTGAAATGTAGTCACTGTTGCAAAACAGGAAATAGGGCAGCCAATTCATGTGCAGGAAGCTCCCACAAGCAGTCTTGGGATAATGATCAGGTTAGCTGTTCCTGTGGTGTTGACTGAGGTCTAACTATTGGCCAAGATGTCAAAAATAACCCTTATTTTGACACTGTGGCTTGGATTCTTTTACATCCACCGCAACAAACAGATGAAGCTCAATGTCATCCTTCATCCAGAGGACAGGGTCTCCAATGACAAAACGTTCCTCAGTACTACACTGCAGTGACAGACTGATTTTTGTATTCGGGTCCTGGTGCAGGCCAGGTGGAAAATTGTCATGTTATGGCGATAAAACCTTTTTAAATCACTCAGATTGAAAACTTGAATCTTATTCCACACATAATGCTTCACTGCAGGACGGCAAGGCCTTTGGAGTGGGCACAGAAGACAGGAACCAGAATGGTAAGAGGAATGAGAGATTTCACTTACATGGAGAGAAAAGAGAAGGTCAAAGTGTTACAGAATTATAGAGTCATAGAGATGAACAGCATGGAAACAGACCCTCTGTCCAATTCATCCATGTCGACTTGATATCCTAAATTAATCTAGTCCCATTTGCCAGCATTTGGCCTATATCCGTCCAAACCCTTCCTATTCACGTGTCCATCCAGATGCCTTATAAATGTTTTAATTGTACTAGCCTCTATCACTTCCTCTGGCAACCCATTCCACACATGCATCACCTGCTGTATGAAAAAGTTGTCCCTTAGTTCCTTATTAAATCTTTCCCCTCTTACCTTAAACCTATGCCCTCTCATTTTAGACTCCCCCCCACCCCCCCTCACACCCACCCCACACCCCAGGGAAAAGACCTTGTCTATTTACCCTATTCATATCCCTCATGATTTTATAAACCTTTATAAGGTCACCACCCTCAACCTCTGACCTAGTAAGGGGAGATTTGATGGAGTTGATCAGGGCTGAGAAAGACATTGATAGAGGAAAGAAGGAGAAACTATTTCTATTACACGAAAGAAAAGAACAGCAGGGGCTGAAAATGAGAGACAAACATTTTGATGAAGAGTCCCTGAATTTGAAACATTAACTCTGCTTTCTCTACAGAGATGATGCCAGCCCTGCTGAGTTTTTCCAGCAAATTCTGTTTTTGAAACAATTTCCATTGACTGGATGGCCAACAGTCAGAGTATAAATGTAAGGCCTATGTTGAAAGGAACCAGGGAGCAGATGAATTTCCCTTCAAAATAAATGATTTTCCACAGCTGCACTGCACAGGGCGAAAGAGAGATGGAGGCAAATTCACTTGTAGTCTTCACAAGGGCATTTGATATATGTTTGAAATGGGAAACATTTTAGGCCAATGGGGAAAATAGAGGTTCATGAAACTAACCGAAAAACTATTTCCACAGCAAAAGCAGGTCCAATAGACCAAATGTTTCTTTAAGATTCTATGATTGTTCGAAGGAAATAAAAATAAGGGGCATTCTTTGAAAGTCATGCCAGTATTTATTCTTTAACATCCGTAACAAGGACCGTCTGATGGCTATTACATTGCTGTTTGAGAAAGCTTGCTTGCTTATGAAAGTCATAAATTGACTACTGTGCTTGGAGCATCACATCAGTCACAGCAATTTACATATTTAATCAGTTGTAAAATGGTTTATTATGAAGGGTGTTATGAAGGCTGTTGCATTAAATCACATGATTTCCATCTAAGTTGCTCTGAGATCACGATCGGATGTATAGATTTGACTTCACAGTTTTCAAAGTGTAACTTCTTTTCTGTAAAAAACATGTCAAGATCCATAGTAGGACAACAGACTCTGCACAATACCTTGTAATTTATTATTGTTCTCTCAGTGCAGGTGGCACTAAACCACAAGAACCCTGCCTATTTGGAAAAATAACATCACCCCACAGTTAAGCTAATTCTGAATAGCATAGATAAACATCATGATACCTTATTGTTATTTTTCACCAACTCGAAGAGGAAGAACCGAAACTGAGACACCTCCGTAGTACTCCTACCCTGCTGCCACAGTAAGGGGGTTGTAATTCTTATGATTCTGCTGAAAGTCACTGCTAAAGTAAACCCTGACAGTGGAATGTCAGTAAGTACAATTCAGGATATCGGTCCTGACCTTCTTTGGGATGTCATCCCACTGATCTCATAGGTACCATGAAGCCCCGTTCCCTCCAGCTTTGACAGAGAGTCTAAAATGCGCAAGGGTGCCAATGTTGGCACGGTGGCTCAGTGTTTAGCACTGTTGCCTCAAAGCACCAGGGACCCAAGTTCGATTCCAGCCTCAGGCAACTGTCTGTGGAGTTTGCACATTCTCCCAGTGTCTGCGTGGGTTTCCTCCGGATACTCCGGTTTCCTCTCACAGGCCAAAGGTGTGCAGGTTAGGTGAATCAACCATGCTAAATTGTCCATAGTGTTCAGGGATATGTGTAGGTTAGGTGCATTAGTCAAGGGTAAATGTAGAGTAGCAGGGTGAGGGATTGGGTCGATCTTCTGAGGGCCGGTGTGGACTTGTTGGGCTGAAGGGCCTGTTTCCACACTGTAGGGTAAAAAGAATGACTGCAGATGCTGGAAGCCAGAGTCTAGATTAGAGGGGTGCTGGAAAAGCACAGCAGTTCAGGCAGCATCCGAGGGGGGACTTCTAGGAAACAGACACCTAATTCCATCATCTGCCTAATTATATAACCAGAACGGCATTGAATGGTAATTCCCACCTACACCAAAACCAGCTGTGTCCCTCTCTGAAAAATTGCATTAACTCCCTCTTTTTTTGATGGCTTCTTGCACAGCTAATGTAGGTGGAACCCATCACCTGGGGCCTGTTGTTCTTAAATCCACCCAGCTTTCATTTCCTGAGATTATCCCTAACCACCACAGGCTCGGAAGGTCTGCCCTGCCCTTGAGTCTCTGGTCTGTGCTGATCCTGTCTTGGGACAGTGATGGGGTGGGGGCCACATGAACTAAAAAGGACCAGGCGGGAGAAAAGAGAAAGATAAGCTCTCCCCCTTCCCAGTTACTTTCTCTGTCCCGATCAGAATCCTTTGGATTCAGCAGTCGTGACCCAGTTAACACTCAAGACTCACCCATGAGCTGAGGGCAACTAGGGGAGGTGATGGCCTAGTGGCATTAGATTAGATTAGATTAGATTCCCTACAGTATGGAAACAAGCCATTTGGTCCAACAATTCCACATCAACCCTTTGAAGAGTAACCCATCCAGACCCATCTCCCAACATTTCCCCCTGACGAATGCACTTAACACAACAGGCAATTTAGCATGGTCAATTCACCTAACCTGCACATCTTTATCACTAGACTGTTAATCGAGACATCCAAGTAATGTTCTGGGGCCTGACTATGAATCCTGCCACGGCAGATGCTGGAATTTGAATTAAATCTAAAAACAAAATCTGGAATTAACGGTCTAATGATGACCATGAATCCTTTTATTGATTGTTGTAAAAACCCATGTGGTTCTCTCATGTCCTTTGGTGAAGGAAACTGTTGTCCTTACCTGGTGTGGCCTATAAGTGACTCCACACCCACAGCAACGTGGTTGCTATTGAACTGCTCTATAGGCAATTAAGGATGTGCAATAAATACTGACCCAACCAGCGACACTCACATCCTGTCAATGAATAAAAACCAAATGACTGACTACTTTATCACATTGAAAAGATAAGTTAATTTAAATAGGAAGGGGAAAATAAAAACATTTTAGTAATTTATACTAACTGTGTGCTCCCACTAAGTAGAAAAGTAACCCTTTTATTTATCTGATAGTGTACTTCAGTGCACAGCAATGTTTCAAGGAGGCAGTTCACCACTACCTTTCAAGGTCAACAATCCCCTACTATCAACATCCTGGGAGTTATCATTGACCAGAAACTCATATGGAGTCATCACATAAACACAGTGAATTCAATAGCAGATCAGATGTTAGGAATACTGTGGCAAGTAACTCACCTCCTGACTCCTCAATGCTTGTCCACCATCTACAAGACACAAGCCAGGAGAATGATGACATACTTCCCACTTACCTGAATGAATACAGCCCCAACAACACTCAGGAAGCTTCACAGCATCTAGGACAAAGTAGCCTGCTTGATTGGCACCATATCAACAAGCAGCCACTCCTCCACCACTGATGCTCAGTAGCAGCAGTAAGTACTATGTACAAGAAGTACTGCAGAAATTCACCAAAGATCCTCAAACAACACATTTCGAAACCCCTGGCCACTTCCATCTAGGGGAACAAGGACTGCAGATACACAGGAACACCACCACCTTCAAATTCCCCTCCAAGCCACTCACCATCCTGACTTGGAAATACGTCGCTGGGTCAAAACCCTTGAATTCCCTCCCTCATGGCATTGTGGGTCAACCCGCAGCAGTTGGACTGCAGCGGTACAAGAAGGCACCTCACAGCCACCATTTTAAATGCAACGAGGGATGGGCAATAAATGCTGGCCCAGCCAGTGACACCCACATCGCACAAAACGAATAACTTTATTTAAAAATCCCAAGAAAAAATTATATCTTGAAGTGCTTCATGATGTAGGGTTGCGTAGCTATTGTTGGGAGTTTAAAAAGAACAATGAGGTTCCTATATAGGATGTAACCATGCACTAACATGTCATTTGGCATTCACCAAGGTACGCTCTTCGAATAGAGTTGACTTGTAACAGGAAATGGGAACCAAGTTGGCTTCGAGTCATACAGACTGGCATAGAAGGATTTGCTGATCCTCATGATGTCAGCCTGAGATGACGTTACCGAGCCATTTTCTTCCTTCAAGCTGCTTTGCACAGAGTTCTCTTTGTGCACCTTCTGGAAGAAGAAATGCCTCATTCTGCTCCCCCGAGCGGACCCTGGACTGGAAGATTATCTTGGAGGCCTCCGAGACAAAGAGCGAGGCTTGCTGGCCCTTCACCTCCTGGATGTTCTCCGTGGCATCAACTCCCATTGTCTGCAGCAGGAGCAGGTTCTGCATACTTTCCTGGAGTTGAGACAGTTTTCCCCGTCTGTCTCTTGCCTCCTGAACACCTTTGAGGATGAAGAACCTCTTGATGTTCCCTTTTACTGTTTCCCACCAGTCCGCTGGAGACTCAAACAGGGGCTTCACGGTTCTCCAACCTGCGTAACCCCTCTTGAGCTCCTCGATGTTTCCCGAGGTCAACAGATTTGCGTTCAGCTTCCACGTTCCCTTACCGGCCCGCTGTTCATCCTGTAGGTGACAGTTGGCCAGCAGGAGGCAGTTTGGAGAGGAATGCAGTGGTGTTTGTCGAGGTTCATCCTGAGCAGCTCCATGACGTGGGACTCCGTGCTCTACAGTCTGTTCCCCAGCATGCAAACTGAGACGAACATCAACTGTGCCTGGAGAATCATCAACTCGGTCAAAGTGCTCTTTGGTCTGTCTGAACCCTGTTGATCTTCCAGCTGCAGGAGTTGACCCCAACTGAGTGTTGTGGACTGGCATATTCCAAGGTCCAGGGTTACGTGTTGAGGGACACAATGAATCTTGGAGCAGCTGCCGCAAATGCGCAGTGGGGACTGACCACCGTATAACGTCTGCCTGCCTGCCTATGAAGAACAGGGGGCCTACTCAGTAAGTGGGCTCCACTGAAGCCTCAGTTAAATACATGGATGGTAAACGTACAGACCTGTATATACAAATGATTAATTCCGATCTCTGTATGTAAAAAAATGGAATGTATACGTATGAATGGCATCACTAATTGTACATCAAAATATTTTATGAATAAAGTATATTTTTGAAATTAAAAGAAAATTCTGGAATGTCTACGGGGTGAATTTGTATTTGCAGAATTATATTTGCAGATACATTCTATTATGCTCAAAAAATACAGAACCTGCAAGCAGTCAATGCAGGCAGTCAATCCGTGTAATATTTTATAAGGTCTACTCGGGGAATAGAAGCAGTCTGGTTTAAGATTGAGGTACAGGCAACCTCTAACCTCACACCTTTAAGGCATTTCTGAGCTGAGATGTCACCTTTTGTTATAAAGCCTTAAATTATCTCGAGAATATGACTTAAAAGAAGTCATATTTACATATTAAATAACCAAAACTAGCAAACCTATTCTAAAAGATGAAAGACTTAGCAATCTCGGTTGGTTTAAGGTATCGTTGTATCATTGTAATCTTTTGTAATAACTTCTGTGTCTTATGGTCCTGCTTCACAACCACCTGATGAAGGAGCATTGCTTCGAAAGCTAATACTTTCAAATAAACCTGTCGGACTATAACCTGGTGTTGTGTGAGTTGTATGCATCATGTTATGGGGGTGCTTGTCATAGATTCCCTAAGTCCAGAAAGAGGCCATGTGGCCCTCCAAGACTACACCGATCCTCCAAACAGCATCCCAGAAAGACCCATCGCTATAGCTCTAGATGGTTAGCCCACCTAAGCTGTATGTACCTGAACACGATGGGGCAATTTTTAAGCATGACCAATCCACCTAACCTGCCCATCCTTGGAAACCAATGTAGCGGGAGGCAACCAACACAGACACAAGGGGAGCGTGTAAACTCCACACAGAAATCACCCAAGGCTGGAATTGAACCTGGGTCCCTGGCGCTGTGAGGTAGCAGTGGTACCTACCATGCTGCCCTTGCCTTATAAACTGATACATTTATTACATATTGTGAGAGAATACCAGACCCTTACAACAATATCAGTCAGCATCAGAATTGACCTGCTAGATTAATTCTGTTCAAAGTCAAAATAAGATGTAAAACTGCTTAATGAATATTCAGACAGCTCACAAAGCAACTATTTCATATTCCAGCTGTTTTTTAATACAGCAGTGCAACCAGTAATACAGCTGCCAAGAAGCTTTCTAGTTCAGATCCAAGAGGAAGTGCAGCAGGACTTGAAAACCTGGCCAAGTAGATTGATGAACCTGTTCCTTGAACATCACTAATTAAAGCAACACCTAACCAAATTAAACACCAATACGTGTATCTTACAACCAGGACAAAGCAGCGCTTGGCAATGCTTCATCAGCACTTCACCACCAACTTAAATATTCCCAAAACTATCTGCACACAATGGCAGTGTTGTGTATTGTGCTATAAAATACTGGTTTTGAATGGATTAATGTTGGAGACTGAGTTAAGCTCCATCCAATCTGACAATAGCACACAGTCTTGGGTGGGGAAAGAGAAGTCTAGCACAAAGTTTACAATTAAGTCAAATGTGTTATTAGTGTCTGCTAATAGTCTTAGTTATTATGTAACTAGCCAATCTACCTTGTACCCATTGATATCATCATATGATAAATTACATCTTGTTAAAGAAAATGCCTTACCAGTGGATCATCCCCTACCACTGTTCATCACGTAGGTCTTGGTGATGGTGTCAAAAGAAAGTTGGGGGCAGTACTCCATCCCAGGTATTAACTGGTTAGTTGCAGAATACATACAACATGTGCCATACAAAAAATGCACTGTAGTAACTCATCAAACAGCAGCAGCAGGCGAATCTTCCCCTCTGAGTCATACACCATACTGATTATATGAATGACCAGCTGCCTCTATTTAATATGCATGTATGAAAAGCCTCTACAGTTTCTGATTCCCCGCAGGCCTTATCAGATCTCAGTCTTAGAAAGGAGTTACCAACCTCTTTTTGGTTGCCCAGGGCAATGACTATGCCCACACTTGTTTCCTGCTTTCCTCAACATGGATTGAGGATCTTCTTTAATAATTACTGCCCGAACAATGATTATTAACTGTAATCCAGGACCCCAAACTGACTTGTGAGGACAATCCCCAATAAGCAAGGCTTCGTTCCTGCTCTAATGCCTCTAGAGCCCCAGAACTGACTTAGCCGTACTCCATGGATGAGTGGGAGCTGATTTGCAGCACTTACCATGGCACATGGGGCGGCATGGTGGCTCAGTGGTTAGCTCTGCTGCCTCACAGTGCCAGGGACCAGGGTTCAATTCCCGCATCCGGCAACTTTCTTTGTGGAGTATATACGTTCTCTCGTGTCTATGTGGGTTTCCTCCGCGTGTCCAAACATGTGCAGGTTTGGTGAATTGGCTATGCTAAATTGCCCATAGTGTTAGGTGCATTAGTCAGAGATAAATGTAGGGGAATGGGTCTAAGTGGGTTGCTATTTGAAGGGTCGGTGTGGACTTGTTGGGCCGAAGGGATTGTTTCCACACTGTAGGGAATCTAATCTAATAGCTGGACTGGGTGAATGTGGATCTTGGACCTTAATTACCCCAAATACCCACCTGACCATGGGCAACCCCCTGGATTGAGATTGAAAGATGGCCTTGACTTAGTTTGGCCTCACCCCCTCACTGGCTGTGATGGAGGATTTGCAGATATGCTCAATTACTTCAGGCATGTGCAATGTGTTTGTAGTGTAGTTTGGTGGCACATGTTGTAAATGCAGCATTGACACAGCAACACATACACCTCCCGTACTATTCAGTAACCAGGGCAAGCTGCTGCCTTTCTGTCTGCACTCTGATGCAACTGTGAATCTGTCACTTCTAAATGAAACCACAGTGTAATAAAAGCAAGGCAAGCCAAGATGATGTGAGCATCCAACTAAGCAGAAAGAGAGTGAGCACTAAGATAGCAGACTAAATGGCTTGAGGTACTTCCTGTGAGTTGCATGAGATAGATATTAGATTAGATTACTTACAGCGTGGAAACAGGCCCTTCGGCCCAACAAGTCGACACCGGCCCGCCGAAGCGCAACCCACCCATACCCGTCCATTTACTCCTTACCTAACACTACGGGCAATTTAGCATGGCCAATTCACCTGACCCGCACATCTTTTTGGACTGTGGGAGGAAACCGGAGCACCCAGAGGAAACCCACGCAGACACGGGGAGAACGTGCAAACTCCACACAGTCGCCTGAGGCGGGAATTGAACCCGGGTCTCCGGCGCTGTGAGGCAGTAGTGCTAACCACTGTGCCACCGTGCCACCCACAAATGTGTGTTGCTGTGCACTGAGGGAGCTGGCAGGTATGGTACAAAGTGTAAGTGAGCTCCAAAATACAATAGTGAATTGTTGAAGAATATTCTGAGTTAGTCCAGGATAAGCCATGCTGACGTGAAGAGACTTTGCCAGCACTAACTTCCCAATGAGTGAAGGGTAGGGATAGTCACTACCCATGGAGCATGCCATGAAATGTTGATGACAGGCTCAGAGAAGCAAACAGCGAGTTTCATCTGTCATATCACTGCTCAGACAGTCAATTCAGGAATTGGAATCATCTAATTTCTTACCGTGTGTGGGAGAATTGCCCAGTGCTTAGAAATGGGAGCCATTAATGAGGTAACACCAGAAGACATAGGAGCCGTATTAGGCCATTCAACCCGATGTGTCAGCTCCACCATTTGATCACGGCCGATATGTTTCTCAACCCATATCCTCCTGCCTTCTCCCTGCAATCCTTAATCCCCTTACTAATCAAGAACCTATCTGTCTTAAATACACACAATGACTTGGACTCCATAGTCTTCTGCAGCAATGAGTTCCACAGACTCACCATGGTCTGGCTGAAGAAATTCCTCCTCATCTCAATTCTAAAGGGTTGTGCTCTCGGGTCCTATCTCTCCTACTCGTGGAAACATCTTCGCTATGTCTTCTCTATACAGGCCTCTCAGTGATTTGGAGGTTTCAATCAGATTCCCCCTATCCTCCTTCAAGTAAAGACCAAGAGTCCTCAACTGCTCCTCATCTGACAAGACTTTCACCCCTGGATCATTCTTGTAAACCTCCGCTGGACACCCCCCAAGACAGCCCATCCTTCCTTGGATACGGGGACCAAAACTGCCCACAATATTCCAAACACGGTGTGACCAGAGTCTTTTATAGCTGCAGCAGTACATCTCTGCTCTTGTATCCGAAACTTCCTGAAATAAATGCTAATATCATTGCTAACATTATTGACAGTTTGTGGCTGCAGTGTTCAAGATACTGAACCTGGGGATCGTCCACTTCTGTTTTCTTTTCTTTCTTTTCACTTCTTTTTCACATTTCTTTAAAGTCTTTTATCTTTTCACCTTGATTGCAGCAGCATTGGTGCGGACGGGCCCTGCGCGGAATGGCAAATAAAGATGGCGGCTCAAGCTCAGGGAGCAGTGAGGCCAAGTAAACATTGGAGGGGAGGCATCCGGCAGCAGTGATGCCAAGACGAGGTGGACGTGGCTCCTGGTGAGTGAGGAGCAGGTCCCTGGCTTCATTCCCCTGGCTCAGATTTGCAGGTCCTTGGCTAGGCTGACAGCAGAGGGAGCAATGGCAGTGATTTTGGTCCCAGTGCAGTGCCCGGTGGCAGCTGCATTGGCAAAGTCAACCCAGTGTGAACTCATGGCAGTTGATGGCATTGGCAGAGTTGAGCTGGCACAGCAGGGTGCCATCTCTTTGTTCCAGAGGTAGTGGCATGGTGAAGCATTCTTTTAGCACTGTTTAGCAGAATGGACTTGAGGCAACAGGGTGGAAGAGCCCAGATCCAGGGTCATGGATGAGCCAGAAGTGATAGCTGCTCTGAAGACCACCTAACGTTATAGAGATAAGGCCATAAACTGAACTTCATTGTTTTATTTTTCTGACTTTACATTCTGTGTTTTGTTGGTTTATTTTCTGTGTTTTAAGAAGGTACCAGAGAGCAGCATCACTAAGCAATACTTTTCATTGTATTTGTAATAAATACATGTGACAGTCAACAAATCAAATCAAATTACATTTGCCTTCCTAACCACCAAATGAACCTCCATGTTAACCTAAAATGGATCCTGAACTAGTCCCTTTTTACTTCAGGATTTTGTAGATTTTACCCATTTAGAAAATAGCCTATACCTCTATTCTTCCTGCCAAAGTGCATAACCTCACACTTTTCCATATTGTGTTCCATCTGTTACTTCTTTGCCTACTCCGCCAACCTATTCAAGTCTACTTGCAGCCCCTACACCTTCTTAACATTACCTATCCCTCCACCTATCTTTGTGTCTTGTGCAGACTTAGCAACAATGCTCTCAGTTCCTTCATCCAATAGTCACCGGCTGCCAACCTGAAAAAGACTCCGTTATCTCCATCCTCTACCTTCTATCAGTCAGCCAATCCTCCATCCATGCTAGTACCTGGGCCCTAACGCCACGGGCTCTTACTTTATTTATCAGCCTCCTGTGCAATGTCTTGTCAAAGGCCTTCTGGAAATCCAAATAGCTCATGATCTCCTTTGTCTAAATTGTTTGTGAACTCCTCAAAGAATTCTAACAGATTTGTCAGGCAAGACCTCCCCTTGATGAAGCCATGTTAACTCAGCTCTATTTTCCCAGGCATTTCTAATTCCTCTGCAAAGTTCATCTCCATTCTCTTTTGTTTTTGTTTGCCTTAATTAACTGTCTTTGCTTTTGTATGGCATCTACTCAGAGCTCCACATATCATATGGCTCCTTTGCTTGCCTCATTGCCACTACCTTTATTCTTGCTCCATTTGTCACTTAATCTCTCCTGCTGTTCACCCCATCGCAGGCCTTCCATTTTATTTCTCTTCTCCACTCCATTTTCTCACCTGCTTGAACCCTACTTTTCTAACTAACGCCAGCTCTGATGAAAAAGTACTAACTTTGAATGTTAACTCTGGGCAGAACCGAACCAGCCCCGAGCGATGGGGTCATTGTTCAGTCAGTGGGGAAAATACGGTGAGATTGGCAAAAATAAGGTTCTCAACGTCAAGAGGAAAAAGTCCAATTCTCCAACCAACCACAAGGCTTGAGACAAGTATCTTTCTGGTGAGCAGCAAGAGGCCCAGTTGCATCTATTAGCAGGCCATTAGCATTGGGTCTCACCTCATTGATGTGAAATTTCTTATTCTCCCACAAATATAAAAATTACCGCCAGCAGCTCCCCCACATTCATTGCATTGGCCGGCTAAACATTAGACTCAGTCACATGTTGACTGTGCCAGGCCTTTCACAGCTTCTACGTTTTTAGTCATTGTGGACTCCCTTCAATGTACTTGGACATGCAGAGAGTTCATTCATCAACACGGGGACAATGATCAAAAAATTGCAAGCTTCTTTCACAATGTTCAGATTCCTGGAGGTGTTTGTCACAGGCAATGGGCCATTATTTACCAGCAAGGTAAAAACAATGACTGCAGATGCTGGAAACCAGATTCTGGTTAGTGGTGCTGGAAGAGCGCAGCAGTTCAGGCAGCATCCAAGGAGCAGTGAAATCGACATTTCGGGCAAAAAGCTCTTCATCAGGAATAAAGGCAGCCTTTATTCCTGATGAAGGGCTTTTGCCCGAAACGTTGATTTTGCTGCTCCTTGGATGCTGCCTGAACTGCTGTGCTCTTCCAGCACCACTAATCCAGAATATTATTTACCAGCAGGCAATTTGAGTCTTTCCTAAAGTCTAATGGCATGCAACATGTAAGGACATCCATCTATCATCCAATTGCTTAGTAGAAAGAGCAGTCCAACCTTTGAAGGCAGCCGACAGCTTCAGTCGATACCAAACTGTCCCAGTTCATGTTTAACTACAGGATCACCCCTCATGCAACTCCAGGGACAGGTCCAGCAGAGTTGCTAAGAGGGACAAGACTAACCACCAGGCTAAACATGATCTACATGAACCTGGGGAGGGGAGGAGGGGAGGGGGAAATGGTATCAGGAATGCCAGTGGTGGACTCAAGCTCCTCTAAGTGAAAGGAGCAGTTTACCTCAAGGGATGAAGTTTGGTATCAAAACCATGGGAATAGCCCTAAGTGAGTAAACAGCATGGTTGATGTGAGGTCAGCTCCTGTGACGTACAGCATTCAAATAGGAAATGTGGACCTGAGCAAGCACATGGACCAAACTAATGTTGCAATCTCGCAAACGGGACAGGAGCAAAACTTACCCGGCCCCTCAGAACATCCAACAAAGCTGGGAGAACACACGGACTCTCCTCCTCATCCTAACATCAAAGAAACCTCTAAGTATGTGATGGATAGGGCAGAAGTCCCAGCCTCAATGTCATTAATGCCTGAAGAAGACAAATTTTGGCCAAGGTACTCCAGGTGCAAGAGCTAGGCTACAGCCTGGTACATGCTGCCAGTATCCGAGGCAGAGTCAGAGGAACCAGACCTGGTGTAAAAGATGCTACAGGAAAAAGAACAGGCCTATGTCCCAGGATGTAGAGGGGAGGGATTTAATGATTGGAATGAGGTCAGCCAGGTGGACCTTCCAGAATGTGAGTTCCCAGATTGTGGCTGTTTACCTGGTCCAATCAGGGAGTCCTGGCTAACAAATATAAACAGGAGTGTCAGAGGCTCAGTTCACTCAGAGCTAGTTCTGTGGGAGCTGGGAGAAAGTGAGGACTGCAGGATGCTGGAGATCAGAGACGAAGAGTGTGGTGCTGGAAAAGCATGGCCAGTCAGGCAGTATCTGAGGAGCAGGAGAATTGATGTTTTGGGCATAAGCCCTTCATCAGGGATGAATTGAAGATCTTATGCCTGAATCAGCGATTCTCCTGCTCCTCGGATGCTGCCTGACTGGCCGTGCTTTTTCAGCATCACACTCTCGAGAGTTATCGGGAGCCACTAGTGTGGCATGGAAGTTTGGGCAGTCAATTATTGGGATGAGAGGCAGTGTGCTGGCTTGGAGGAGGGCAATAATTGTGAAGATGGAAACTTAGGGTAAATGGCAGGGAGATGTCCATGTACTAGAGGAGTCATCAATGGTCACAACCACCCGGTCTGACTTTGATGGAGTGACAGTGCAGCATGATGATTGGCATGACTAAACTGTTAGGCAGGGGCTGAGGTTGAGAAATGAAGTTGTGATTCAAAGTGGTGTGTTAAAATGTTTGGAAAATCAGTCCAGATGGATTTAACAGGGACTGCAAGGAGGAAAGGAACATGGAGGCTTGGGGTGGGGGCTCCCTCATACCAGGCTAACCATGTGACTCATGGTGCCAAGCCTCTTTCCAATGTGCACTGGCACTGGGAATGGCACCGATCACAGCTGGAGTGGGTGTATCTTTTCCTGTCTGAGCACATCGTCTTAAATAGTCAGTTACAATAGGCCCTACAACTGCATTAATTAGGCACTTCCACATTTCAGGAGAAAATGAAGACTGCAGATGCTGAAAATCAGAGACGAAAAGTGTGGTGCTGGAAAAGTAGAGCAGGTCAGGCAGCATCTGAGGAGCAGGAGAGTTGACGATTCCAGCATAAGCCGTTCATCATTCCATATTTCAATCTGAAGACATCTATTATCATAGTAGCTGCTGTGTGAAATCCAGACGGTATCCAGCACCATGGGTTACTAATCCTGACCACAAGCAATCTATTGGGTAAAAACAATGACTGCAGATGCTGGAAACCAGATTCTGGATTAGTGGTGCTGGAAGAGCACAGCAGTTCAGGCAGCATCCAACGAGCAGTGAAATCAACGTTTCGGGCAAAAGCCCTTCATTGGTAATAAAGTCAGTGAGCCTGAAGCGTGGAGAGAGATAAGCTAGAGGAGGGTGGGGGTGGGGAGAAAGTAGCATAGAGTACAATGGGTGAGTGGGGGAGGGGATAAAGGTGATAGGTCAGGGAGGAGAGGGTGGAGTGGATAGGAGGAAAAGGAGATAGGCAGGTAGGACGAGTCTGGACAAGTCATGAGGACAGTGCTGAGCTGTAAGTTTGGAACTAGGGTGAGGTGGGGGAAGGGGAAATGAGGAAACTGTTGAAGTCCACATTGATGTTCTGGGGTTGAAGTGTTCCGAGGCGGAAGATGAGACGTTCTTCCTCCAGGTGTCTGGTGGTGAGGGAGCGGGGGTGAAGGAGGCCCAGGACCTCCATGTCCTCGGCAGAGTGAGAGGGGGAGTTGAAATGTTGGGCCACGGGGCAGCGTGGTTGATTGGTGTGGGTGTCCCGGAGATGTTCCCTAAAGCGCTTTGCTAGGAGGCGCCCAGTCTCCCCAATGTAGAGGAGACCGCATCGGGAGCAACGGATACAATAAATTATATTAGTGGATGTGCAGGTAAAACTTTGATGGATGTGGAAGGCTCCTTTAGGGCCTTGGATAGAGGTGAGGGAGAAGGTGTGGGTGCAGGTTTCACAGTTCCTGCAGTGGCAGGGGAAAGTGCCAGGATGGGAGGGTGGGTTGTAGGGGGGCATGGGACCTGACCAGGTAGTCACAGAGACAACGGTCTTTGCGGAAGGCAGAAAGGGTTGGGGAGGGAAATATATCCCTGGTGGTGGGATCTTTTTGGAGGTGGCGGAAATGTCGGCGGATGATTTGATTTATGTGAAGGTCTGTAGGGTGGAAGGTGAGCACCAGGGGCGTTCTGTGCTTGTTAAAGTTGGAGGGATGGGGTCTGAGGGCGGAGGTGCGGGATGTGGACGAGATGCGTTGGAGGACATCTTTAACCACGTGGGAAGGGAAATTGCAGTCTCTAAAGAAGGAGGCCATCTGGTGTGTTCTGTGGTGGAACTGTTGGTCAATGCAGACTGGAGACGTTTATCTCTGTGAAGCCATAGGAATCACAGGTCACCTTAAAAGTAACACCTGCAGGCCACAAATCACAACAACAACCTTGGTGGCAAACCCAGATTCTATTTGTTTTGCTTACTTTGATGATGCTGAAAAGAAGTGAAGGGTTGTAACCATTTTCCACCAGGTTGCATCCCACATGGAACAATGAGAAAATGTTAGGCTACATAAGACTTTGGAAGAAGAGTCCCACTCCCTTAGATAGGGTTCTAAGATGCTGGAGGATGGGTAGACAGTGTAGATTGTTCCTTAACTTTGCAAATTTGCAATGAAGTGCCAGCTGTCCCACCCAGGTTCCCTCAGAACTTGTTATTGACGTCCCCCCTACAATGTGCATGATGAAGGGCAGTGCTTGACCAGACTAGGCTCTGACAATGGCATAGTCGCCAGGAATCCCAAGAGATTCTGGCAGTGACAAGTTCTTCCTCCAAGGGAGGTATGATAACTGAGGGGGCCATAGAAGTATGGTGCTACAGTTATGATCCAAAAGAAATTGACAATTAGCCAATTTCTGATAACATTCAGTCCTCTGTTTGTCTCTCAGACCCTGCTAATGTAGGTAAATTACTAAATTCATTGTACCACAATTAACACCCACTATTGAGACAACATCTTCTGAACCATGAGCCTTTCCTTTGTTCATGCTAATACAATAAAAGCTCGATTATCCAAACATCAAATATCCAAATTTCGGATTATCCGGAACAAGGCCTCAAAGTCATGTAGAAATGGCATTAGGCAACTCAGCATTCAGTTATCAGTTAAATGGTATTATGGTATGCATAACTGGCACTCAAATTACTGCTTGCTGATGATAGATCAGTTATCTGTTAAATGGCACTATTGCATGCATTTCTGGATAACCGAGAAATGTTCGGATAACTGTCTCCACTATCATGGGCTCATCTTGTTCAATAGCCTAATGTTTAGTACGTGTGAACACTTCTGAAAATCCATATATACTATGCTCACACCCTTATCCTTTTTGTTACCTCCTCAAACACTTTAAATTTGTCAAGTGTGAGTTCCTCTTCACAAAGCCATGGTGATTATGCTTGAGCATTTATGCAATTCTAAATGCCCCGCTATTAGTCCTTTATAATCAACATTTTCCCAATAACAGGTATTAGCTACTAGCCCACAGTTAGCTTTTTCATGTGTGGTTTTCCCTTTTTAAATAAAGATGTTACATTAGTAGTTTTCCAATCCAGACTCTAAGAATTCCTGGAAGTTTTATATCAATGCATCCATCATCTCAGCAGCTACTTCCCTTAATATCCTCGGATGCATGTAGGCCAGACCAGATAAGGATGGCAGTTTCTTTTCTTAAAAGATGCTAGTGAACCAGATGGGTTTTTTCCTCCAACAATGATTTCATGGCCATTATTGATCTTTTAATTCCTGATTTTTTTGTTTCACTTGAATTCAAATTCTACCGTCTGCCATGATGGGAGTTGAACCTGGGTCCCCAGAACATTGCCTGGGTCTCTGGATTAATAGTGCAGTAATAATAACTCAAGGCCATCACAATTTAAAAATTTGGTGGATTTGCTAAAACTATGTAAGGCATTATGCTGCCCATAACTGGAATACTGTGAACTGTTTTGGGACATTTAGTGAAGGAAAGAAATAATGCCATTGGTGGCAGTCCAATGAAGGTTCATTGGACCGATACTAGAAATGGAGGAGGAAGAGTTGAGTAGATTAAGCTTGGACTCATTGTAATATGGAAGTATGAGAGGTGACCTTACTGAAACATACAAGCTTCCTAGGAGACTTGACATGGTATTTGTGGAAAGATCGTTTCCCCTTGTGGGGAAGTCTAGAACCAGAGGACACCATCTCAGAACGAGGGATTATCCATTTAAAACAGAGATGGGATGGACATTTTCTCTCTGAGGTTTGTGAACCTCTGGAAGTTCTTTACCCCAGAAGGCTGCAGAGGGTGTGCCATCAAGTTTATTCAAAGCTGAGGACAGATTTTTAATTAGTAGGAGAATCAAGGGTTATGGGAAAAAAGTAGGAGGGTGGGACTATTCCTGAGATGCTGCCTGGCCTGCTGTGCTTTGACCAGCAACACATTTTCAGCTGGGACTAAAGATTACCGGATCAGCCATAATCTCATTGAATGACAGAGTGCGCTGAATGGACAACTTGTCAGAGAGAAACCATCACAATACACCAAGTAGCCTTGCATGCACACCAAACAGTTTATACATAGTGAGCCCCACAAAAATGAATGAGCCATGAGTCTATTTTAGGTGGATATGGTTTTTTTTTAAACAGTAGCATGAATTATTTTATGTTCACCTAAATAGCCAGGTAATGCTTCAACTGAAAGGTTCACATTGGACACTGCAACAGCTCTTCAGCGTTGTACTTAAGTTTTGCAAGTTTTGGAGCTGACGGCAGAGCACTGATATTTTACACCCATGACCTTTTGAATGAGAGGTGTTGCAGAACCCAATGGAATCATTCTTCCTGGATTGAGTTTACGGAAAGTAGTTGTGGAATGTCCATTTTGATGTCCAACTCCAACATAAATTAGTGCATATGCTTCAAGCTGCTTTGCACCTTTATTCACAAGCATGGCAACACATATTCACATTTTGTTCACAGACCATCTTTCTCATTTAAAACACATGAATGTGTTGCAACATCATGCAGGTTTCCTGTCTGCATGAAGCAAAGCAAGGGTCAGCACTGAGCAGGAAACATTTGATCAAAGGATGACTTTGTCAGTGTCACTTCAGTGCTAGATGATGGGAATGGTTTTAGCTGCAAAGAGGTACAGTGGGTTTTCCCACTGACCACTGTACACATTATAGATGTCCACAAGCCCAGCAAGATCCCATGAAGAGCAATGAGATCATGACCAGACAAATCTGCTGAGTGATGCTGATTGAAGGAAAAATGATGGTAAGAATGCAGCAGAGAACTGATCTACACTTCTTTGAATTGTGCCATTTGATATTGATGAAGATTAAGCTTATACTTAGTACTTTATCTGTTAGATAACATCTCCACCTGAGCAGCCCTCCTTAAGTGCTGTTCTAGAGCATGGAACAAGTGAAGATTTGCTGTTTGGAAATATTTTGTCATGACTACATTGGAGGGGCATAGATAACAGTGTTGTGCTAAGTTTACAACTTGTCTGTGTACCACTGGCATAGCCCATTCACTCAGAATGCAATATGTTGGGTTAGTCTGAGCAAATTTGGGTCTGGTTTTGGGGGTTAGAAGAATGAGAGGAGATCTAATAGAAACCTATAAACCTCTAAAAGGACTGGGCAGGTTAGATGCAAAAGCAAAAATTGCTATCAAAACTCAGCAGGTCTGGCAGCATCCGTAGGAAGAAAGCAGAGTTAACATTTCGAGTCTGTCTACAGGAAGGAAGTTCCAGATTGTGTGAGAGTTCTGTCTCAGGGGTCATAGTTTAAGAATAAGGTTAAACATTTTAGGACTGAGATGAGGAGAAATTTCTTCACCCAGAGAGTTGTAAGCCTATGGAAATCACTATCACAGAAAATGGTTGAAACCAAAACATATTATGTTTTCAAGAAGGAGACAGATATAGTTCTTTTGGCTCAAGGGATCATGGGATATGGGGGGGGGGGGGGGGTGCAGGTGGAACTAGGGTATTGAGCTCGATGGTCAACCACGATCATCATGAATGGCAGTGCAGACTTGAGGGGACAAATGACTCTACTCCTCCAACTACCTTCTATGTTGCAAAGTGACTATGTTGTTTTTGGGCACTCATTTATTGGTTATGTTCCTGGCCTGTAGTATAGGATACTTGAAGTAATACTATAGAATTCAAATTCCACAAGGGGGGGGTTTAAAAACTTCAATTCAGTTGAAAAAAAGTGAAGTGAAAAGATGGTAAAAGTCAGAATTTACTTTCACAAAGCAATTTTGTAAATGTTATTTGCAGAAGGAAACCCGCTATCATTACTTGACCTGTACTTAATTCCAGTCTCCCATTAACACAGTTAACTTTTAACTGCTTTCTGCAGGAGCCTAACAAAATCCTTAGTATTAAAACAGGAGAACTGAAAATGATAATAAATCTTGGCATTGCCACCAATAGCTAGATCCTGAGAAACAACAATAAAAACAAAACTGTTCATTTCTAAATTGCTCTCAATCAACAATTTTAAAATTGATAGACTCGGGTAGCACAGTGATTCAGTGGTTTGCACTGCTACCCCACAGTGCTTGGGACCTGGGTTCGATTCCAGCCTCGGGCGACTGTGTGTAATTTGTATTCTCTCTGTGTCTGCGTGGGTCTCCTCTGGGTGCTTCAGTTTCCTCCCACAATCCAAAGATGTGCAGGTCAGGTGAATTGACCATGCTAAGTTGCCCATAGTGTTCAGGGATGTGTAGGTTATGTGCATGAGTTAGGGGTAAATGTAGGGGAATGGGTCTGGGTGGTATACTCTTAAGAGGATTGATGTGGACTTGTTGGGCTGAAGGGCCTGTGTCCACACTGTGGCGATTCTAATTACCCAAGAGGGGTACGTTACTGAGATATTTAGTTTTTAAATTTGATAAATAATTTTTAATTTTTTTTAAGGAGAGTCTGCAATGAAGGAAGATGAGATGGATTTAGTACAGTCATGACTTCCTCATTTTTATATCAGAGTTTTAGGTTAGATTGCTTTATGGCCACACTTGGCATTTTCACGTTCTTTTTAAAGTCTGTCTCCCTATTTTTCTTTCAGTCAGCTCTTCCAGTTAATGGTTACCTAGTTCCTTTGATTCAAATTGATGTGAAGTAGTTTCTGATGGCTCGGATTGTTTTGTGGAGAATGCTGATCAATCAATAATAGTTTTAGGGGACTATTGCTAATAAAAGAAATAGGAATGAGCAGGAAGATGGCCAATGGACACAATCATTTGTCATAGCTTGTGTTTAACACTGCAGTAATTCTTGGTGTAAGTTAACTGAAACATCTAAAAGATGTAACACAAACATATTAGACATTACTCTATCCAACAAAATAACTATAATATTGAGTATTCTTCCTCTGAAAGCATCAGACACAAGTCAGAACCCAGAATTTGCACCTGCTACCAATTCCATAAAAACAAACCCTTCTCTCTTTGAAATCCAAACCTGTCTGTAATAAAATCAATTAATCATACATTTTAACAGCTTCACAGATCAACCTTATCAAATTGTGGTTCAACGTTTTTGTGATGTTGAACCAAATTTGGGAATGATGCCAAGTTGCAGTCTGGTTAAGTTTGTAGCATAGATTAATCTGTCATACGACGTAGCAGACAAGTTGGAGAGGAAGTTACTGTGTGAAGTTAACAGGAAAACTTTTCTGGTACATATTGGTGGTGGGAGCAAACTTGAAGAAACTACTGACCCGAGGATTCTGCCCCCCCCCCACCCCGTTATCATCTATGCTTACTTATGATAAAAAAAACTATTGAAGCATTTTTACGTCCCTTCTCCCATACACTAAATCAAAGGATAAAGGAATGAAATTCCTTGCAGATTCTTAGTTGTCAGTGGTAATTTTAGTGGATATCCACAAAATTCCAAGAATTCATGCCCACATCTAAAATAACCTATCACTTACACTTTAGGATTGGTTGTGTTCGCCTATCTGTTTCATCTGGGTTATATTTCCTTCTCTATTTTCCTGTGGTTCTTCCTGTGTGATTTATTATATTCTCTGGAGTCTTTTAAGAAATATCTGAACATCCTGTAACTGATTGGAGGGATTCCACAAAAAAAATACAAGTTTAGTATTCTTAATGCATTGAACAAACATAAACAACATTAACTAAGCACACTAATTGTAGACCACAGATTCTAAACAATGGAAACCTTTCTCTCATTTAACTTTTAAAATGATTTCAACTCCCCTCTCTATTGCAATACTTTACATTGTTCCTTAAGTGGACTGTTCATTCTCCAGGACCCATTCCAAAGCTGTTCTGATCTCTCAGTCTATTTTTCTTTTATCCTTTTCCTTTCTCAGCTGCATAACATCTAAACCCAGTTTCAACAGTTGCCCTGGAGAGTTAGCCATTTCATTAAATATAGGTGAATCATCTAACCTTGCTTAAACTCCCGCTTGGTAGGTTTCTTAATCTGAGCACAAGCAACCTAACCATATTCTGCCTGGAGGACAACAGAGACCAGCTTCTTTTGTCACTCTGGCCTCTCCTTCTCTTGTGTTCATATTCTTGTGAACTGACTTCTCTGTGAGAGTCATGTCTTAAGAAAAAGCCTGTGAATGAATGCTACAGTGGTTGAGCATGGACCTCTCCCTCTCAATGTTCATCTCAATACTCATCACTTGAGTCCTGCCTCTGACTGGGAATGTAAATCTGCTGTTATTTAGTTCATCATCTCCATTGTATCTTAGAATTAAATAGATGGTTTTAAAATATAACTTTTAAAAAACCTAATATCATGTTGAAAATTAAAGCTTTGATTTTCCTTTACAGAATCATAGAATCCCTAAAGTGTGAAAGCTGGCCATTCAGCCCATTGAGTCCACACTAGCCCTCCAAAGGGTATTCCACCCAGACCCTAACCCCTACCCTAACCCTGTAACCCTGCATTTCCTATGCTAGCCCACCCAACCTGCATATCCCTGGAAGCTACAGTATGGCCAATCCACCTAACCCTGCACATGTTTGGACAGTGAGAGGAAACCGAAGTGAGAAAGTGTATAAGGTATGAGTAGGTAGGGAAAGAGTTACGTTTTGGGTTGCAAAGGCTCAGCTAGCATGACTTTGACCAGATAAGAACTTGCAGTAAACATCAAGGTGCTGGAGGCAAGGATAGTGGGTTAACAAGGTGAAAAACATTAATTATGTAAAGCCAGTTAACAATGTGAAAAACATTTATTATGTAAAGCCAGTTAACAATGTGACAAGTATTAATTATGTAAAGCCAGTTAACAATGTGAAAAGCATTCATTATGTGAAGCAAGTTAAGAAGGTTAAGATCATTCATTGTATAATGCCAGATGGCTTAATCTTTACTGTTGATGCTCGCTGATTGTATTGGTCACCCAATCAATATGAATATTGCCTTATCCAGATGTTGTTCCCTGTAAGTGACTGTATAATTCATTAAGTATCTGCTGTTTGAGAGAAGACCAAGAACTCACGTCTCTGTGCACATGGCCGATCGTTCTCTGTCCCTCCAGGGCCTGGAAAAAAGATGAAGGAGGTAAAACCATACTGTGTCTCTGAGCGTTTTGCTTCAACTGAGGTGGAATCAGAACAGCAGGAGCATCTGGAGGAGACTCACTCAGACAAAGGGAGAACATGTAAACTCCACACAGACAGTCGCCTGAGGGTGAAATCAAATCTAGGTCCCTGGCACTGTGAGGGAGCAGTGTTAACCATTGAGCTACACTCATGGTTCGAGTGTATAGATTCAAGAGACTTCCCAGCTCCATGAATCAGACTTCTATACCCTAATGGTGAAATGTGAGATATTCCATTTTAGTACAACAAACAAGGGCAGGGCTTATACAGGGTAGGGCCTTGGGTAGTGCTATAGAACAGAGGGACCTAGGTGTGCAGGTACATAGTTCTTTAAAGTTTGCATCACATGTAGACAGGATGGTTAAAAAGGCGTTTAACGCTTGTCTTCATTGCTCGGTCCTTTGAGTGTAGGATTTGGAATGTTAAATGTGGTTGTGCAGGAGATTGATGCAGCCCCTTCTGAAATACTGTGTCCAGTTCTGGTTGCCCTGGTTATAGGTAGGATATTGTTGAGCTGGAGAGGGTTCAGTAGAGATTTATCAGGAAGTTGCCAAGCATGGAAGATTTGAGTTATAAGGAAAGGTCAGATCGGATGGGACTTTTTTCCATTGGTGCATGGGAAAAAGTTTATAAAATAATGAAAGTACAGATAGAATTGATGGTAGTTGTCATTTTCCTAAAATGGGGAATTTCAAGTCTGGGAGCACAGTTTAAAGGTGAGAGGAGATTTAAAAAGAAACAGAAGAGGCAATTTTTTTTACACAGAGGGTGGTTTGCATGTGGAATGAACTTCATGAGGGAGTGGTGGATGCAGGCACAGTTACAATGTTTAAAAGATATGTGGATGGAGACATGAATAAGAAAGGTTTGGAGGGAAATGGGCCAAGAGCAGGCAGGTGGAACTAGTTTAATTTGGGATTATGTTCGGCATGGACAGATTGGATCAAAGGATCTGTTTCCATGTTGTATGACTCTATGACACACCGACAGATTTTTCAGTCTGGTGTTGGGGAATGAATGCAGGCAGGTTATACTAGGAGATGGTGCAAGTGACCCTGAAGCAGTGAGGGATCGGAGGCAGGCCAGCCTTGGGTTGATGATTCTGGGGCACCATTTGACAGCCAGACTGTACACCATGAAACCTCTTTGCCTTGGAAGGAGTTCTCATTGACTTTCAAGTGTGTGGGGAATGTATAGATGTGGTCCAGCCGCTTGCTGCCCCTGGAACAGTTGGCCCATAATGGCTTTTCCCTACAAGAGATGATCATTGCTGTGATTTCACAGTGTCCTGCAATGAAGAGCTGAAAGCATGAAGTGAATTTACAAGAAATCGCAATGGGAGTGTCATCACCTTGGCACCTCTACTTGGTATAACTTCAGTGCACTGATGTTATCAGCACCTATGCCTCAGTAATGAGCAATGCCAAAGTCAATATCCTGTATACCTGCCCACCTGCCCTCTTGCCCTCAGAATGCACCCACACAGTGGACCCTTGACTAGGTCCCTCACACCTACACACTATCAGGGCATAACTGTGACTAAGAAAGAGTAACAGCAGGAATATGGGTGGTTATGAACAACTTGCCACCTTAGACGAACAGTCACAAATACATTATACCAATCACAACTGCAGGAAGAGATGGTAGCATCATGGTAATAGTACTACACTAGTCATCCAGAGGTTCAGGCTAACATTTTGGGGACATGGGCTCAAGCCCTACCATAACAGAATTTAATGTCAATTAACAAATCTGGGTCTCAGTAATATCATCAATTATTGTACAAACTCTGCTCTTCAGGAAAGGAATTTTGCCATCTTACTGGCTCTGGTCTACATGTGATACCACGTGATAACTCTTAACTGCCCTCTGAAATGGCCAGGTAAACCACACAGTTCAAGGGCAATTACAGATGTGCAACAAACTTTTGCCAGCAGTGGATGTACCTGCTGGAGAAGGTGCAAAACTTGAACTACTCTTGGGAAATAAGGCAGGGCAGGTGACTAAGGTGTAAGTGGGGGCGCACTTTGGAGCCAGCGACCATAATTCTATTAGTTTTAATATAGTGATGGAAAAGGATAGACCAGATCTAAAAGTTGAATTGGAGAAAGCCAATTTTGATGGTATTAGGCAAGAACTTTCAAAAGCTGATTGGAGGCAGATGTTCGCAGGTAAAGGGACGGCTGGAAAATGGAAAGCCTTCTGAAATGAAATAACGAGAATCCGGAAAAAGTATATTCCTGTCAGGGTGAAAGGAAAGGCTGGTAGGTATAGGGAATGCTGGATGGCTAAAGAAATTGAGGATTTGGTTAAGAAAAAGAATGAAGCATATGTAAGGTATAGACAGTTTAGATCGAGTGAATCCTTAGAAGAGTATAAGGGAAGTAGGAGTATACTTAAGAGCGAAATCAGGAGGGCAAAAAGGGGACATGTGAAAGCTTTGGCAAATGGAGTTAAGGAGAATCCAAAGGGTTTTTACAAATACATTAAGGACAAAAAGGTAACTAGGGAGAGAATAGGGCCCCTCAAAGATCAGTAAGGCGGCCTTTGTGTGGAGCCAAAGAAAATGGGGGAGATACTAAATGTATATTTTCATCAGTATTTACTGTGGAAAAGGATATGGAAGATATAGACTGTAGGGAAATAGATGGTGACATCTTGCAAAATGTACAGATTACAGAGGAGGAAGTGTTGAAATGGGTAAAGGTGGATAAATCCCCAGGACCTGAACAGGTGTACCCAAGAACTCTGTGGGAAGCTACAGAAGTGATTGCTGGGCCTCTTGCTGAGATATTTGTATCATTGATAGTCCCAGGTGAGGTGCTGAAAGACTGGAGGTTCACAAACGTGGTGCAACTGTTTAAGAAGGCGGTCAGGACAAGTCAAAGAACTATAGACCGGTGAGCCTGAACTCAGTGGTGGGCAAGTTGTTGGAGGAAATCCTGAGGGACAGGATGTACATGCATTTGGAAAGGCAAGGACTGACTAGGGATAGTCAACATGGCTTTGTGCATGGGAAATCATGTCTCACAAACTTGATTGAGGTTTTTGAGGAAGTAATAAAGAGGATTGATGAGGGCAGAGCAGTAGATGTGATCTATATGGAATTCAGTAAGGCCTTCGACAAGGTTCCCCGTAGGAGACTGATTAGCAAGTTTAGATCTCATGGAATAAAGGGAGAACTAGCCATTTGGATACAGAACTGGCTCAAAGGTAGAAGACAGAGGGTGGTGATAGTGGAGTGTTGTTTTTCAGACTGGAGGTCTGTGACCAGTGGAGTGCCAGAAGGATCGGTGCAGGGTCCTCTACTCTTTGTAATTTACATAAATGATTTGGATGTGAGCATAACAGGTACAGTTAGTAAGTTTGCAGATGACACCAAAATTGGAGGTGTAGTGGACAGCGAAGATGGTTGCCTTAGATTACAACAGGATCTGGACCAGATGGGCCAATGGGCTGAGAAGTGGCATTTATTCAGATAAATGCGAGGTGCTGCATTTTGGGAAAGCAAATCTTAGCAGGACTTTACACTTAATGGTAAGGTCCTAGAGAGTGTTACTGAACAAAGAGACCTTGGAGTGCAGGTTCATAGCTCCATGAAAATGGAGTCGCAGGTAGATAGGATAGTGAAGAAGGCATTTGGTATGCTTTCTTTTATTGGTCAGAGTATTGAGTACAGAGTCAGGAGGTAATGTTGCAGCTGTAGAGGACATTGGTTAGGCCACTGTTGGAATATTGCATGCAATTCAGATCTCCTTCCTATCAGAAAGATGTTGTGAAACTTGAAAGGGTTCCGAAAAGATTTACCAGGATGTTGTCAGGGTTGGAGGATTTGAGCTATAGGGAGAGGTTGAGCAGGCTGGGGCTGTTTTCCCTGGAGCATCGGCGGATGAGCGGTGACCTTATAGAGGTTTACAAAAATGAGGGGCATCGATAGGGTAAATAGGCAAAGTCTTTTCCCTGGGGTGGGGGAGTCCTGAACTAGAGGGCATAGGTTTAGGGTGAGAGGGGAAATATATAAAAGAGACCTAAGGGGCAACTTTTTCACACAGAGGGTGATACGTGTATGGAATGAGCTGCCAGAGGAAGTGATGGAGGTTGGTACAATTGCAACATTTAAGAGGCATTTGGATTGGTGTATAAATAGGAAGGGTCTGGAGGGATATGGACCGGGCGCTGGCGGATGGGACTAGATTGGGTTGGGATATCTGGTCGGCATGGATGGGTTGGATCAAAGGGTCTGTTTCCATACTGTACATCTCTATGAGTCTATGACTATGATTCAATGCCCACATACTATGAAGGGACAAAGAAAGAGGAATTCTTCTGCTACACCTGACATTGATGACATAGAGAAAATGGCTAGAGCATGTAAGCACACGAAAATGAATGAGAGGATTTTAATCTGAATAGCTCATGACTCAGTTCATCCTTCACATGCATTGATAGAATATCGCACAGAGGGATGCTGAAGAAGGGATGGGTCTAACGGTGCCTTCTTCTTTGATCAGAACCTGCAAATATTGGTGGAAGATATGCAGAAGGGGAGTCTGCAAAGATGGCTTGGATTCAAACAACTATCGGGGTGAGCATAGCAGGAGGCCATGAGAGATTTTAGATACAGTCCTGGAAAAGATTCAATGACCTGCTTCACATTGGCTCATTCACAGAGAAATCCATGGAAATTGTTACATTCCAATTCTGAGCTAAAGTGAGAGATCTGACACATATTTTGCTATAGCATATCCCAGTCTGACCTAGTCCCATTTGTTAGTGTTTGGCCCATATCCCTCTCAACCCATATTCACACACCCATCCAAATGTCTTTTAAATATCATAATTGTATACACCTCCATCACTCTTTTTGGCAACTTCTCCTCATGGTCCTGCCAATTTCAAGTACTGACAGTTTATTCAATGCCACCAACATATAAATTTTGAACACTTCTCACATCAGACTTTCCTCCTGTCACCTTGGCAAAAACAGCTGCAAAGAATTAATCAAACATCACAGCCAATACTGCCTGCTTCCACATGTAAATCCTCTTGTTGAAGATATGATGAGGAGGTGCTGGTGTTGCACTAGGGTGAACAAAATCAAAGATCACACGACACTGGGTTATAGTCCAACAGGTTTATTTGAAACTGCAAGCTTTTGGAGCGCTGTCCCTCCCTCAGGCAGCTAGTGAAAGAGAATACATTGGACACAGAATTTATAGTAAAAACTCAAAGGGTCATACAACTTATGCGAATGTATTGAACAAACCTAGATGGCTATTAAGTCTTTAATCAGTTATAATGGAGGTGCAGGTTTCGATTGATTAATATGTAAATCTCTGCCACTTGATAACTTTGGGTTTTATCGGAATAAAGGTGACACCTTCGGTCAGACAATACATTTTAGGTGTGAGGCCATGCGCCGAGTCTGTTGGTATTCAACTGGAGTCAGACTGGCTTATATACAAAGAAGGAATTTATAAAATGCCACATTGAGTGACTATCTACAGTTTGTGTGCTTTTTGAACAAAATAGAATGTACCTGCAAATTCAAATCCGCAGATGTGGATTTATATATGTGTGTATGTCTGTGAGGGAGAAGAGAGAGACAGAGTGTGTATGTGTGTGTGTGTTCACACATGCACGTGCTTGAGAGGGAGTGAGTGTGAGTGTGAGGGAGTATATGTCTGTGAGAGCATGCGAGTGTGTGCGAGAGTATGTATGCTTGAGGGAGAGTGTGCGTGAGTGTATGCCTGTGAAAGAATGTGTGTGTCTGAGAGAGGTTTGTGTGGGTATGATTGTGTGAGAGAGTGTGAGTGTGTGGGAGTTTGAGGGAATTTATGCATGTGAGAGAGTGTAAGTGTGTGTAAAAAAGAAAGAGAATATATGAGAGAGGGTCTGTGTAAGTGTGATAGTGTGTTTGTGTGAGTGTGTATATGTGGGTGTGTATGAGTATGTTTGCGTGTGAGAGACAGTGTATAGTGTGGTGGGATCACCTGTAGTGTGACATGAACCCAAGGTCCTGGTTGAGGCCATCCTCATGGGTACCGAACTTGGCTATCAGCCTCCGCTTGGCCACTCTGTGTTGGTGAACATCCAAAAGTCTGCCTCGGAGGACGGTCACCCAAAGATCTGAGGTCGAATGTCTCTGACTGCTAAAGTGTTCCCCAACAGGGTGGGAACAGTCCTATCTGGCGATTGTTGCGCAGCGTCCTTTCATCCGTTGTCATAGTGTCTGTTTGGTCTCATCAATGTACCACGCCTCTGGGCAGCCTTTCGTACAATGTCTAAGATAGACAACATTGGCCAAGTCCCATGAGTACCTGCCGTGGTTGGTGTCCTCATGTGTAATGGTGGTATCCATGTCAACACTCTGACAAGTCTTGCAGTGGTTGCCAACAGGGTTGTACGGTGTTGTGGTCGATGCTGTCCTGAAGGCTGGGCAGTTTGCTGTAAACAATGGTCTGTTTAAGGTTTGGAGGTTGTTTAAAGGTGAGAAATGGAGGCCTAGGGTAGATCTTGACGAGGTGCTCATCCTCATCGATAAAATGTTGAAGGCTGTGAAGAACATGGTGTAACCTCTCTGCTGAAAATGTGTTGCTGGTGAAAGCACAGCAGGTCAGGCAGCATCCAAGGAACAGGAAATTCGACGTTTCGGGCCAGAGCCCTTCATCAGGAATGAGGAGAGGGTGCCAGGCAGGCTAAGATAAAAGGTAGGGAGGAGGGACTTGGGGGAGGGGTGATGGAGATGTGATAGGTGGAAGGAGGTCAAGGTGAGGGTGATAGGTCGGAGTTGGGTGGGGGCGGAGAGATCAGGAAGAGGATTGCAGGTTAGGAGGGCGGTGCTGAGTTCAAGGGAATCGACTGAGACAAGGTGGGGGAGGGGAAACGAGTAAACTGGAGAAATCTGAGTTCATCCCTTGTGGTTGGAGGATTCCCAGGTGGAAGATGAGGTGCTCCTCCTCCAACCGTCGTGTTGTTATGTTCTGCCGGTGGAGGAGTCCAAGGACCTGCATGTCCTCGGTGGAGTGGGAGGGAGAGTTAAAGTGTTGAGCCACGGGATGGTTGGGTTGGTTGGTCCGGGCGTGCCAGAGGTGTTCCCTGAAGCGTTCTGCAAGTAGGCGGCCCGTCTCCCCAATATAGAGGAGGCCACATCGGGTGCAGCGGATGCAATAGATGATGTGTGTGGAGGTGCAGGTGAATTTGTGGCGGATATGGAAGGATCCCTTGGGGCCTTGGAGAGAAGTAAGGGAGGAGGTGTGGGCGCAAGTTTTGCACTTCCTGCGGTTGCAGGGGAAGGTGCCGGGAGTGGAGGTTGGGTTGGTGGGGGGTGTGGACCTGACGAGGGAGTCACGAAGAGAGTGGTCCTTGCGGAATGCTGATAGGGGAGGGGAGGGAAATATATCCCTGGTGGTGGGGTCCGTCTGGAGTTGGCGGAAATGACGGCGGATGATACGTTGTATACGGAGGTTGGAGGGGTGGTAGGTGAGAACCAGTGGGGTTCTGTCTTGGTGGTGGTTGGAGGGGTGGGGCTCAAGGGCGGAGGAGCGGGAAGTGGAGGAGATGCGGTGGAGGGCATCGTCGATCACGTCTGGGGGGAATCTGCGGTCCTTGAAGAAGGAGGCCATCTGGGCTGTACAGAATTGGAACTGGTCCTCCTGGGAGCAGATGCGGCGGAGACGAAGGAATTGGAAATATGGGATGGAGTTTTTACAGGGGGCAGGGTGGGAGGAGGTGTAGTCCAGGTAGCTGTGGGAGTCAGTCGGTTTATAGTAGATGTCTGTGTTGAGTCGGTCGCCCGAGATGGAAATGGAAAGGTCTAGGAAGGGAAGGGAGGAGTCTGAGACAGTCCAGGTGAATTTGAGGTCGGGATGGAAGGTGTTGGTAAAGTTGATGAACTGTTCAACCTCCTCGTGGGAGCACGAGGCAGCGCCGATACAGTCATCGATGTAGCGGAGGAAAAGGTGGGGGGTGGTGCCAGTGTAGTTGCGGAAGATGGACTGTTCCACATATCCTACGAAGAGACAGGCATAGCTGGGGTCCATGCGGGTGACCATGGCAAGTCCTTTAGTTTGGAGGAAGTGGGGGGATTGGAAAGAGAAGTTATTCAGGGTGAGGACCAGTTCAGTCAGTCGAACGAGGATGTCAGTGGAAGGGTACTGGTTGGTGCGGCGGGAAAGGAAGAAGCGGAGGGCTTTGAGTCCTTCGTGATGGGGGATGGAGGTGTACAGGGACTACACTGGCACCACCCCCCACCTTTTCCTCCGCTACATCGATGACTGTATCGGCGCTGCCTCGTGCTCCCACGAGGAGGTTGAACAGTTCATCAACTTTACCAACACCTTCCATCCCGACCTCAAATTCACCTGGACTGTCTCAGACTCCTCCCTCCCCTTCCTAGATCTTTCCATTTCTATCTCGGGCGACCGACTCAACACAGACATCTACTATAAACCGACTGACTCCCACAGCTACCTGGACTACACCTCCTCCCACCCTGCCCCCTGTAAAAACTCCATCCCATATTTCCAATTCCTTTGTCTCCGCCGCATCTGCTCCCAGGAGGACCAGTTCCAATTCTGTACAGCCCAGATGGCCTCCTTCTTCAAGGACCGCAGATTCCCCCCAGACGTGATCGACGATGCCCTCCACCGCATCTCCTCCACTTCCCGCTCCTCCGCCCTTGAGCCCCGCCCCTCCAACCGCCACCAAGACAGAACCCCACTGGTTCTCACCTACCACCCCACCAACCTCCGTATACAGCGTATCATCCGCCGTCATTTCCGCCAACTCCAGACGGACCCCACCACCAGGGATATATTTCCCTCCCCTTCCCTATCAGCATTCCGCAAGGATCACTCCCTTCATGACTCCCTCGTCAGGTCCACACCCCCCACCAACCCAACCTCCATTCCCAGCACCTTCCCCTGCAACCACAGGAAGTGCAAAACTTGCGCCCACACCTCCTCCCTCACATCCCTCCAAGGCCCCAAGGGATCCTTCCATATCCGCCACAAATTCACCTGCACCTCCACACACATCATCTATTGCATCCGCTGCACCCGATGTGGCCTCCTCTATATTGGGGAGACGGGCCACCTACTTGCAGTATGCTTCAGGGAACACCTCTGGGACATCCGGACCAACCAACCCAACCACCCCTCAACACTTTAACTCTCCCTCCCACTCCACCGAAGACATGCAGGTCCTTGGACTCCTCCATCGCCAGAACA
This sequence comes from Hemiscyllium ocellatum, assembly GCF_020745735.1. NCBI lineage: Eukaryota > Metazoa > Chordata > Chondrichthyes > Orectolobiformes > Hemiscylliidae > Hemiscyllium > Hemiscyllium ocellatum. The sequence continues at coordinate 72,361,204 of NC_083411.1, read as the reverse complement.
TAACAACACGACGGTTAGAGGAAGAGCGCCTCATCTTCCGCCTGGGAACCCTCCAACCACAAGGGATGAACTCAGATTTCTCCAGTTTCCTCGTTTCCCTTCCCCCCACCTTGTCTCAGTCGGTTCCCTTGAACTCAGCACCGCCCTCCTAACCTGCAATCCTCTTCCTGACCTCTCCGCCCCCACCCCACTCCGGCCTATCACCCTCCTTCCACCTATCACATCTCCATCGCCCCTCCCCCAAGTCCCTCCTCCCTACCTTTTATCTTAGCCTGCCTGGCACCCTCTCCTCATTCCTGATGAAGGGCTCTGGCCCGAAACGTCGAATTTCCTGTTCCTTGGATGCTGCCTGACCTGCTGTGCTTTCACCAGCAACACATTTTCAGCTCTGATCTCCAGCATCTGCAGACCTCACTTTTTACTCGAAGATTTTAACCTCTCTGCTCCTGGAAAGTACTGGACAGTGAAGGGTATCCTATCGGTTGCATCCAGTGTCTGTTTCCTGAGGAGGTCATTATGGTTTCTCACTGTGGTACTTTGGAACTGGCGATCGATGAGTTGAGCATTGTGTCCTGTTCTTATGAGGGCATCCTTCAACACCTTCAGGTGTTCGTCGCATTCCCTCTCATTTGAGCAGATCCTGTGTATGGATAGGGCTGTCTGTAAGGGGTGGCTATTTTAACATGTTTAGGATGGAAGCTCAAGAAGTGCAACATTGGGAGTTTATTCACATTTGCTCTCTCTCTCTCTCACACACACACACACACACACACACTCACACACACACAAGCACAGATAATCACACATATATATACACTTACACACACACAGACACTCAGACAGACACACACTTACACTCACAAAGACAGACAGACACACAAAGACACACACACTCAGACAGACACACACTTACACACACTCACAAAGACAGATAGACAAACAGACACACATAGACACACACACAGAGACACAAACACACACACATATACACACTCACTCACACACACACACACATACAGCCACACACACGCTCACGCTCACACACACACACTCATTCACACACAGACACACACACACAGACACTCACACACATTCATACAGACACTCATACACACACACACACTGACACTCACACACATACTCACATACACACATGCATGTGCACACACACACGCACACATTCAGACAGACACACACATATAGACACTCATACACACTCACACATTTTCGCACACATACACATTCTCACACACACAGACATAAACACACACACACAAACACACACTCACACACAGACACACACTTTCTAACTCACACACACAAACATGCACTCACACAGATACTCACAGACACAGACACACACACACTCACATTTACACGGACACACAGACAGACACACACACACAGACATTCACACAAACACATTCACACACACACAAACACACACAGACATGCACTCAGAAACACATTCACACAGACACACACATTCACACAGACACACAAACACACACACTCACACAGACCCAAACACACACATTCACACACACACAGACACTCACACACTCACACATACAATCACACACACAAACACATTCACATAGACAGACACACAGACATACACGCACACACAAACACACACACAGCCACACACTGACATGCACATGCACACATTCAGACAGACACTCATACACACAGACACACACATACAGATACACACTCACAAACATTCTCACACACATACACATTCTCACATACACACGTTCTCACACCACACACAGACATACACAACGACACACACACAGACATGTGTGCGCACACACACACAGACATGCACACACAGAGACACACTCTCTCTCTCTCTCATACACGCATTTTTTTTTCTCTCTCTCTCACCCTCTCTCACCCAACTAGAACCACCTCCTACCCTATCTTCGCATTTCCAATGACTAATCACCTAGCTGGCACATCACTGCACACTATGAGCAATTTAGGATGGCCAATCCACCTAACCTGTACATCTTTGGACTTTGTCGGAAGTGTTTCCAGGTGTGGTTGCATAGCTCCAACCTAACTCCCATTGCACATACCACGTCCTCAACATAACCAAGATCCTGTTATGTCACTTTTCCTCGAGGAAGATTTAGCGTGCTGGGAAGTTCCCCAACTCCAGTTTTGGAGTGAAAACTGAAGTTTATGTGTTATGAGCAGCTTATCAGCAAGAATAGAGAAGCTAAAAATGATTGAACTTGAAAAGACCACAGAAAGCTGTGGAACAGTGTGATCTGGGAGTACTCTTCTATGAACCATAAAAAGCTAGCATCCAAGTTCAGTGGATAATAGGAAAGGCAAATGGAATGTTGGACTTTATTTCAAAGAAAATGAACTGTAAAGTAGGGATGTTTTGCCAAAATTGTACAAGGCACTAATCGAAACACAGCTGGAATACTACAAGATACAAGACACTTAGGGGACTTGACAGGAGAGATGCAAAAAGGTTGTTTCCTCTTATGGAAGAGTCTAGGACCAGAGGGCATAATCTCAACATAAAGGGTCACACGTTTAAGACAGAGATTAGGAGGATTTCTTTTCTCTGAGACGGTATTGGATCTGTGGAATTCTTTACCACAGAGAGCTATGGAAGCTTGTTCATTAAGTACATACTTCTGTGGCAGACAGATTTTTAATCAGGATTAATGGGGAAAAGGCAGGAATTGGAATTGAGGATGATCAGATCAGTCATGATCTCATTGAATGGCACAGCAGTCTCGATGGGTTGAGTGACCTTCTCTGAAGTCTTATGATCTTATGGTCCTTGGATTTAGAAACAGCAAACAGTCAGTGGTATGTGCCTGCGTTAAGTGTGGCCTGTGAATGTGATGGGCATTGTTCCCACTTACAAAATACTGTGGCCACTAAATTGCTTGTAATGGCCAAATTAATGTCGCTTTGGATTCAAGAATCAGATTGACCAACAACTTTTAACGTAATGAAACATTCCCAGATGTTTCACAGGAACAATATAAAACAAAATATTACACACAGCTACATTAGATAATAAAGATTTTGGCCCTGAACTCACAATGCACAGTTGTAGCATCTGAGGAGGAGCAGTACATCCGCACAAAACAAAGAATGTTCAAGTCTTATCTTGTTTTCTTTTGTCTCATCTTGGCTATTTGTTCCATCTGAGAGAAAAGCATGACATACTTGCATAGGGTTTCATGACATCGGGATATCTTAAAGCCCTTTACAGTCAATGAAATACTCGTTGTGAATGTCATTACTGTTGTAGAGCAAACACGTGGCAGCCAATTTCCACAGAGCAAGATTCCATAAAGAAGAATAACAAGCATCTAATCCATAGCTGCAATATGGGTTGACTGCAAATTGTTGGCTCAGACACTGAGGAGAAAACACCATACTGTTCATTAAAATAGTGCCAGTGAGTATTTTAGGTTTAACTGAGAAGGCAAAGCAGGCAGTGGTGCAATATGCCTATTCAAATGGCAGCACCTTCCCCCGTAATGAGCAAAAGTGTGAGCCGAGATTGCACATCCAAGCCACTGGAGTCAAATTGGAACCCACAAGCGTCTGACTCAGAGGCAAGAGCACTCCCAGCTGAACAGTGGTTAGCAATGTGGCATAAATTAGATCTGTAGACATCCCATGTGATCACTGGCGCACGATGCCGTTAGTCCTGTGGTATACTGTTCCACTCACGATATGCAAACGGTTGCAGTTTCAATTAACAGCTCATTTGAGAGCTGCCTTTGTGTTGTGAGCACCGATTGAGTAGGCTGGGGGAGGAGGTTTGAGTTGCAACAAAAAAGCAGTTGGTTGATTATCATTTTTGCATATGCTGGTCAACTAAATGACAGTCGTGAGTGTATTTAGTAAGGTTCTGAATCACAGATGTTTGTGATCTGGGAGATAAAAAAAACTGCCAATAATTCTTGCTACTCTATTACAGTAATAGAGAATGAGGTTCACTACATTTTTAAAAAAAACAGATTACAAATAAGGAACATCTTGTGCTTTACTTGGCCTGATATAGTGGGTGGCATGGTGGCACAGTGGTTAGCACTGCTGCCTCACAGCGCCAGAGACCTGGGTTCAATTCCCGCCTCAGGCATCTGTCTGTGTGGAGTTTGCACATTCTCCCCATGTCGGCGTGGGTTTGCTCCGGGTGCTCCAGTTTCCCCCCACAATTGTTCGCAGTGTTAGGTGCAGGGGTAAATGTGGCTGGGTGCGCTTTGGTGGGTCGGTGTGGTAATCTAATCTAATCATGTTCCCTAACCGTTTTATGAATAAAGTATATTTGACATTTGAACTGTGCAGTACACAGTTTTAATTCTTTAAAACTAGCTCTAGAGTGAGAGCAGTTGTTGGGAAGGGTGCTCGAGTGGAATGGGATGAGCAGGGTTGAGGAGTGTTGGTGCAGGGGGATTTGTCAAGTGAGAGGACTTGGTATTCTTAAGCAGAGGTATTTTCAGGCAGAGACAGTTGCTGAGTTGGGGAAAGTGGGGGAATTATTGAGGATGTTTAAGACAGAGATAGATAGGTTCTTGAGCAAGGGTTACAGGGAGAGTGGGGTTGAGAAACTTATCAGCCATGACTTAATGGCAGAGCAGACTCAATGGGCTGAATGTCCTAATTTCTGCTCCCAAGTTTCATGGTCTTGTTGTACCCGGGCACCATTTTGAAAACAGTCATGGGCTCTTGGAGCTAGGCATTGTGGTCGTGATTGCAATGGAGTCTCAGTGTCCACCTCAGAGCTGACCCAATAAGGACATTGAACAAAAAGAGCAATCAGGGCAGCAGGATGCTATCTGTTGACCGGCTATTTGGGATAATATAACTGCATCCTGGCCACATTTTCTGGTGAACAGCTACCATTGCCGCGTCAGAACTCACGCCCTTAAATAATTGATAGGCCTGTGACCCTAAGGGGGGGGGGGGAAGTCCCAACTCACAGTTTGAAAACCCCTGCCTTACACTAGGGACCCATGTGCTCTCTCAGATGCATGCAGAAGATCCTGCCACCCTACCGAAGAAGGATAAATCTGTTTCCTGTGTCTTCAACCAGTGCCAGATTATCTGTTCAATGCCAGAGGACCGAGAATTGTACATGACAGAGATTACTCAGGAGGGGCACTGCTGATATGCCAGTTTAGGCACACCTCTGGAACAATTGGGTCTCGAACCAGGACCTCCTTGCCTCACTACCAGTACGTCACTACAGCTCTTGAATTTGTTAATGTGGTGAGATTCAAACCTAGAGCATTAACCTCCTGGGTATTAGTCCCACAACATGACCGCTATATCCCCCTCTTCCCCCCTGCCGAGAGAAGCTATATCAATAAGCAGACTTCCACGCAAGTTCCCACATTCATCCTTCCCCTTGGCTACTCTGGAGTGAGCTGAGTAGAGCTGATTTCTGCCTTTTCCAGGATAACGAGTTGCCACTTGGGGGTTACAAGAATTAGATAATCTAAATTTAAGTCCTTTTCTCTCTCTCTCTCTCTCTGAGCGCCCACGTGTTCATAATATGCCTTGAGAGAATTAATTGCCTTTTGGATTCAAAGAGGTCCATTTTAGCCCTCGTCTGAAACTTGCTCATTGCTTTTGGTCAGAAGTTTGTTTGCTTACTGGCTGGCGGTTCTCTAGTCCGCAGTAAATCCAGTTGGCGATTGACTGGAAGCGAGGGTTCTCTCCTGAGAGGAGGGTCTGAGCGACTGACTAGGGATGCAGCAGTGAGATATTGATCAGTCACAGTCTCACACGTATTCGCATGTGTGACACACACACACACACAGCTAAAGAACAGAAAGCGTAAGGTGCCCACAAATATCAGATACTGGGGAAGTATGAAACACGTCACAGTCAATTTGTCAAAGCCCAATCGTGGTGCTTTAGCGTTAGGCAACTTCCCCTTCTTTGATTAAGGAAATATGATAGTGTGTGTGTGTCTGGGAATTCATTTGGTGATCAGCAGGGGAATCCGGACAACGCGTGGCCCGCAGGTAAGAACGCCACACTGTTCTAACAACATTTCCAGCGGCATGTTGAAGCAAGGCTAAACGGGGAGAGACTACCTGCACAATTTGCAAATGCAGCATCTTCAGCCGTCAGTCGTAACGTGAGTGCGCGCAGAAAACAATGTTATGTGTGTGTATATTGTATATGAAGTACATTCAGTATGAATGGTGACAACAGTGGATAGATCTCCTTTATGAATGTGAAATCGGGCGCAGTTCTCGAAGTGAATCAAGTGCCTTTTGTTTTTAAACACTTCAGTTTTCGAAATCTCACTTTGCTAAAGGTTACACGTGAATGTGGAGCAGGGCGTGGTACATTAGGCGGTAGATGAGGGTGGGGCGAAAGTGCAGTAACATTAATACTGCAGAGAAATGGTGTGTGCGGCTTGCAGCCGGACCCATCGTGAAGGTTGCAAAGGGGATATCTGAAGATCTCTCCAGCGGTGAAAGTAGACAGGCAGGAGGCTGGAAGAACGCAGCAAGCCAGCCAGCATCAGGAGCTGCAGAAGGCGGCGTTTCGGGTGTAACCCGCCACCCTGATGCTGCCTGGCTTGCTGTGTTCTTCCAGCATCTGCCGTTTTATTTGTTTGACTCTAACCACGGTGAAAGTGGCGGGAAACTCCCTCAGTAGGAAAAAGTAGGAACTGAGTTGTCTGCAGGTGGAAAGTGTTGCAACAGATCGAAGCTGCCTATAACATTTCTTGCAGCTTTCAACAACGCAATTGGCGTCAATCTGAACTTTTAACAGCCCAAAATACAGTATACAAGCCGAATACAGTGTACACCTGCATCAGAGTTTTCTTTAGTCACCCCACGTCTGGCCTCCCCTTTGTACCCCGTGAATCACAAAATACATATCCCTGGTTCAGCTTGTAAGGGAACATTTGGAAGGTTGGGGGGGGGGAAGTGATGTTTTCCGGTGGGACTCTTCCTCAAGACTGAGGAGCTGGTTAACAAGAGTCCGAGACTGATATTGAACTGGCTAATAGGTGTGCTGACTGACGTGTCCTTCTTTCCCCGCGACTTTCTGTGTCTAAATCTGCTCTGGAAGTATTTCTCTTTTATTTTCCTGTGTCACCGACTGTAATTGTCATCGGGGGTGGAGTAATCCTGCAATCTAACAGCTGGTAGTACCATCAAGTTCTCCTAATGCATGTTATCTATTTACACATTTATCTATATGGACCACTCCCAGCATCCTGCTCCCATTAACCACCCTGTAATCACAGAGCGCCTTATGAAACACTGGCTTTTCGCAACCCAGGCTCCATATTTTTATTCAGTAAATGGTTTGGAAATAACCGAAAGATATGTTTGTTCTCTTTTTTGGTTTGTGTTTAAGTTGACTATTTCTTGAGGAAACATTTAGTCTCTCTAAAAAAGAGCACAGAACTTTTCTCACAGAAATTTGTGTCTTTATATGCTTCTTGTAACTTCCACACATCCAATAGGCTACTGTGTGCAAACTAGAACCTAAATGGTTCAGTATTTACAAAGGTTTGAAGGCACCCAGTATTTTGCTGAAACAAAACATGCTCTTTACTCTCACAACACGTATACATTCATTACTTCACTCTGGGTTGGAGAATATATTGCCTGTTTGTTGCATGGGATTGAGAGGGATACTAATTTGCTGTTGATTTCAACCATCATTGGATGCAGTCAAGAGAAGCTATGTTCCTGAAATTCTGCTGCTGACTCTCTGAAAGCCCTCTCCATGCTATTAAAGAGCATATCTTGGATATTTTAGATTATACTTTGAGAGTGGGATGAGGGATTTTACACAAACTCAATTTGTGTCATCATTGTGTCATCACACGCACTTACTGAGACAGAGGTCACAGCGTGTTGCAGTTAAATGAATTAACACTCAATGAATGCATGGCCCATGTGTGCTCCCAGATTGGTTTGGATTGCCTGAGGGAGCTGGAGAGGAATTTTCAAGAACTTCCAGAGTGTTGTCTTGTTGGGCATAGAGTTTTTCTGTCATTTCTGTACCTCTACCAGAAGATTACATGGTTATGGGATGTGACAGGCTGGCTAGTTGGAAGAAATGTAGTTACAATGCTCCAGCTATTATAAATGAAAGGCTGGTATGATGGAGCAGCTCGGTTCTGCTGCCTGTCATTGTGCACATGTGAGTGATTGAACTGCAAGATAATTAAGTTACACATTTAATAAAGTGACTGTCTCTAACCAGCCAGCAAAAAAAAACAAGCACCATAGTAAACTCACAACGGGGCAATTATGTCAGAGACAAAGCTTTAGTCTGGATTTATGTTGCACCTTGTTGCCATTACCTTCCTACCAGCTCTGTCTCCTGGAGTAAGTAATTAGGAATGTTAATAGAATATTATTATTAATTGTGGGATAATTGAATACAAAATTGGAAAGATTATGATTCTATTATAAAGAGTATTGGTGCAATCCCATCCAGAATATTTTGTAAAGTACTGGGTCACTTTATTTAAAGAAAGATGTAAATGTATTGGGAGCAGTTCTGCTTTGGTGACAAAGTTCACTAGACTAGTATCTGGAATGGGTGAGATGTCTTCTAAGGAAAGAGTGGAGAGGCTAGGTTTATACCCACCAGAGGGCAGAAGTGTAAGAGGCAACTTGGTTGAAATATATAACGTTTTGAGAGATATGAATGCAAAATCCAGGTGTCCGCCTTTTGGAGAACATAGAACTATGGGTAACTATATCAAAACAAAGAGTCACCCATATAGGGCTGAGACAAGGAGAATTTATTTCTTACAGTGGATGGTGAATTTTGATAACTACTTCTGCAAAGGCAGTGGAAACAGAAACCAGGAACATTTTTGAGGCTGAGTTCAATAGATCTTTGCAAACAAAGAGGGCAAAGGTTATTGGAGGTATATGGAAATATGTAATAACCAGCTCAGGTGACACAGGCTTAAAGGGCTGATTGCCTACTCCTGCTCCTAATTCATTGTTCATAAGTTTGATTCTGTTGTGCTGTAAGATATGTGATTTGTAGATATTTTAATATCATTTATTTTAGAATTTGGATTTTTTTTTGCATGTGTTTTTGCCTGTGTTTGTGAAGTGGTTTGATGAATAAGTTGTCAGTGTGTCTGGAGTGAATGTGAAATGAGAGAGAGATGTCCTGGGATAGCAGTGGGAATATTTTTGTATTCTCAGAGTTTTCTGACTTTTCAGAGTAAACATTGTAAAGAACTTATTTCTCTTCAGCTTAGAAGGATCGGGAATTGATTTTTTTTTATTATTTTGCTGATTGGACAAACTTACAGCTTAGTTTCAGTTTGAGAAGTCCTGGTTGAAGTTTGACGTATGAACTTCTCTGAGAGAAAGGAGTTAGTCAAGAACAGTTTCTCAGAGAGAAAGGAGTGAGTCAAGAACAGTTAGGAAATGGGTTATCTCAATGTAAGGGTTTCAGTTGGAAATTGCAGACCAGAAGTGTGTAATTAGAACCAGAATTGATTATATGAAGCTAAGAAAATTTAAGCTCAATTGTGTGACTATTTCAAGAAAAGGCTATCTACCTTTAAGACCGGGAATTGGAAAAGAAGATAAACCAAACATATAGATGTGTTGAAGAAGAGAATCCTCGTTCTTATGTTTGAGTACTGTAAAGTGATGGTGTTGGGATAGGTGAGATTGTGTTTTTACTCTGATTCAAAATCTTGCAAGTTGTGAAAAATGTAAATATTTGGTTTATTGTATTTTCTTTTCTGTGCCTTGTTTTTAAAAAAAAGTAGCCAATATGTGGTGGCAATGGACATAAAGTGGTTGCATTGTGAAGGTTATTTCATGGAATTTGAAGATGGCTTTGGAGTTTCCTTGAAGTGAAAGATTTAACAGTGAATTATTTGAAATCTTTGATTAAAACTAGAGAGAGATAGCAGGCAAATTGAAAGTTGGAGTAGAAGCAGGATTTAATAAGAGTCAGGTACTTAAAGTGATTAAGTAATACAGAACAACCTCTGTTATCCGAATGTCAATTATCTGAATTTCAAATTATCCGTACAAGATCTCAAGGTCCCTTAAAAATGTTATCTGTTATTTGAACAATCAGTTATCCAAACAAAAATACACTCCGCCTGTCTCATTCGGAAAATTGAGGTTGTTCTGTATTTAGAACTGGAGAAACGGAAATCTGAAATTCAGGTGAGAGAGCTGGAATTAGGAAAGATACAGTTAGAAATTAAAAACACAAACTTGGAGAGAGAGAGAAAGAGAGGAATGAAACAACTTAGAGTCATAGAGTCATAGAGATGTACAGCACAGAAACAGACCCTTCGGTCCAACCTGTCCACCCGGACCAGATATCCCAACCCAATCTAGTCCCACCTGCCAGCACCGGGCCCATATTCCTCCAACCCTTCCTATTCATATACCCATCCAGATGCCTTTTAAATGTTGCAATTGTACCAGCCTCTGTTAGAATAGAGATAAAAATGGACAGATAGTGATTTAAGGAACCTTAAAATGGAAATTGAGGAAAACGAGCAAGGGAGATGGAAAGTGGAGAAAATGAAAAGCAGAGGGAGATGAGCTTGAGCCTTTAAAAAGTTTGGGGTGTGTGTTGGTCCAAAAGAGCTGACAGCAAGGAAAGAAGGAGGAGGTAGCAGTTTGGAGGATTATTTTGATTCCAAGGATGGATTTGATTTAACTAAGAATCTATACTTGGGGCCAAAATTTATGGAGAATGGAGTTGAAAAGTGTTGCACATCATTTGAGAAGGTAGCATGATAGCTGAAGCAGTCAAACAGTGATTAGACCTTAATGTTAGAATGTTTTGATGGGTATAGGTATAACAGTGTATATGTGGCAGTTTGGCAGGAAGACAAACTGTAGAGTACAAAGCTGACAAGAAGGCAGTTCTCAATGCTTTTGAGCTTGTGCTGAAGCTTACCAATTAAAATTTAGGACTGTAAGACAAAAACTTATGGACATTTGTAGAATTTGCAACGAAGGAAGAAATGCTGTGTCATCAGTGATTTAGATCACTAAAGATAGCAAATATTTCTGAGAATAGAGTCATAGAGATGTACAGCACAGAAACAGACTCTTAAGACCAACTCGCCCACGCCGACCAGATATCCGAAATTAATCTCGTCCCATTTGCCAGCATTTGGCCCATATCCCTCAAAATCCTTCCTATTCATAGACCTATCAGGTGCCTTTTAAATGTACTAGAAATTCTGGTAACGGAGGAATTCAGAAGAAGCATTCCTGCAAACATAAAGGTTGAGTTAGATGAGCATCAGTTATTAAAGATGAGATAAACAGCAGCTCTGGCAAATACTGATCTTGCACACACAATGATAAGTGAGGAAATGCACAGAAAATTGGAGGAAGAGGATCTTTTCCATCCATGGAATATCTAATGTTGGCGAATTGTTAGAAGGATGCTAAAATAATAAAGGAGAAAAGCTGGAACAAAAAAGTTGTAGAAAGAAAGTAATATACTTCTGTTGTAATAAGATGCTACATACGAAACTCAGTAATTGCTCTTGAGTTTAGCGATTGTAAGGGAGGTAACTGCAGTAGTCGGAATATCTAAGGAGTCTTCATAAAATGATGCATCAGAAAATGGGTATTAAAATTGTATGCAGAGAACATGTTTCCTTAGAATGCAGTAAAAAGGGAGAGATGACTCAGTCATTCTTTGAAAATTGACAAGGAGAATCAGACCATTTGAGGTTTTGAGTATTTTGACTCAGAAGGAGATGTACTTTCTTATGCTTTGAATTTGGGTGCTATACCATTGAAGATATTGACAGACACTAGAGCAAATTGGTCACTGATGCAGGCTGGTATGATTTGTTCCAGTCAAGAGTGTGGTGTTGGAAAAGCACAGCAGGTCAGGCAGCATCCAAGGACTGAAAAATCGATGTTTCGGGCAAAAGGCCTTCATCAGGAGTGGCTTTTGCCAGAAACATTGATTTTCCTGCTCCTTGGATGCTGCCTGACCTGCTGTGCTTTTCCAGCACCACAGTCTTGACTCTAATCTCCAGCATCTGCAATACTCACTTTTGCCTGATTTGATTTGTTTTTCAGAGGGGTGAACAAAGGAGGAAATATTGATCGGAGGTAAACATGGAGGTCACAAACCTCTCATTATATGTACAGATTAAAGAATGTTTTAATAAATGGAGAAATTGCAATTAAGTGTCCTCGTATAGAAGGAATTGGTTTTATTTCGGAAATGATCTGGCACGTTGAGCAAAGGGTGCTGGAACAACTTGTGGAAGTAAAATAAACTGAAATTTTACAAAAGGAACATTCTAGGTTGTTCTCTGACTCTGTTATGACTAGTCTCAGTCCCATTGAATTAGACAGGAAGAAACAATTTATAGAACAAGGGAATTATTTGAAAATCTGACACAATTTTCACTGATTTAACTAAAAAGGATGAAGATAAAGAGAATAAAAATGCAACAGAATTATTCAGAATGAAGAGTTATCCAAACAGCCTACTCTGAATCAGAACTAATGTCAGAGATATTGATTGAAAGACAAAACTTTAATGAGGAAATGGAGACCACCTTGCGTACCAACTGATGAAGAATGGATAGTAGTCAATCAGGTGGAATTTTGTCTGAGTTTCACAACTACATTTGAGTAGCTCATTAAATTCCACTGGCAGGCGAATTGGGTATTAGGAAAATGGCAGCTATGGTACTAAAACATTTTATTATGCAGGATAAAACAAAGATATTGCCTTAAATGTCACATGTGTAAGCTAGTGCGGAAGCCCCCAACCCTCAATTAAACCTATGCTTTCACTTCCAGCTTTTCATTTGTTTTTAAAGAACCATTTGGCAGGGCCTTAACAATTTGTGTGGGACATAGACCTAAAATCAGCAATGTGAATCAATATCTTTTAGTGATTGTGGATGTTTCCACAGGATTACCTGAGACAATGCCTCAAGGAAAAGTCACTGCAAAAGTGTCAGTGGAAAAGTTAATACAACTTGTTTACAAGATATAGATTACTAAGAGAAATACAACCAGATCAACGTTCAAATTTTATATTGCAAATATACAAATAAATTATGTATAGTTTGGGAATAAACAATTTATATCTTCTGCTTATCACTCACAATCTCAAGATGCTATGGAAAGATGGTATTAAATGTTGAACACTGTGATTAGAGCAAATTCTACGTAGTAATGATGGGGTAAGACAGTTTTTTTGTTGCTGTTTGCCTTTAGAGATAATCCTAATGAGGCCACAGGGATTTAGTTCTTTTGAACTAATATATGCATAAGAGTTAGGAATATTAATTAAATTTAGTTCATAATTAATTCTTCCAGCCAATGTTTTTAGTTTCAGAGAGAAACTGACAGCTGGCCAAAAACCATTTGAATGATGCTCACCAAACAATGAAAACTAGAGCAGATAAAAAGTCAAAAAATTCAAAAAAATTGTCGCTGGAGACAAGGTGTTAGAGCTTTACCTATGGGGCACCATTAAAAGTAAGGTTCATTGAACTGAATCAAATCAAATATAAATTCATTGATGTAAATTATATAGTGAGTACACTAGACTGGAGAAATGAAACAGTGAATGAGTCTCATTGACATGTTAAATAGATATTGTGGTAGGGATGATAGTCGGGAGACAAGTATACTTACAATGGTAAAATAAATAGGGAGGGAAATAGAAATATCAGAATATTGGAGAATGAAGCAAAATTCAAAAGTTGAACCAACCACAATTAAATTGGACAATGTGGAGATGCTTAGATAGCACTATGATTTATCTTTCAAAAATATAAAGGTGACTTATAAAGGCTATTCCAGAATTATAAATTGACCTGTGGGAATGGGCCTCGTTGTTCATGATGTTAAATTGGATGATGCATTACCTATAACAGAGAGTTCCAGAGAGATTAGCTCATGTGGAGGAAGTTGATGATGAACAGCAGCATTATTGAATTACATCTTGGCAACTGGAGCTCTGGATTGATCACAGGAATTCTGTATTTATTGCAAAGTCAATATGGTAATTACTTGGACTCGTTTCGCTTCTAAGTTTGGAGCACTGCTTTGAACAAATTAAATACACACAATTTGATACAGCTTGCAAAAGGGATATTGGCAAGTTCTGTTGATTGATAGAGCCCAAGAAATATTAACTTTTGTCACACTGGATGCAAAGTTATGCTGTTTGGAATGAAAATGCACCAGCAACGTTCTGATGATTAACCAATAAAGTCATTGAAGGACTTTGTGCAGTTTACTTTCACAATTTGGTTATTTTAACCAAAGCTGAGGAGAACGTTTATACCAGTTGACTGAACTGTTTGATCAATTGCCAATTCAACTATAAATCAAGCTAAAAGTAAATTTGCTAAAGTACAAATGACTTAATGGTGTTATGGTATGGGACAATTCTGTGTAGTGCCTTAAACACTGAAAGTAACAGCTTTTTCGGATTTCCCCGTGATTCGGACATGATGTGCAGTGGATTTTATTACAAATTTTCTCCAAATGTCAACACTGTCTTGACACATTTTAATGAATTCCTTAAATGAAGGCAAAAAAATTGGATAGATGTTAGAGCATTGGAACATTGAAACAATTTGGAAAATGGTCTGATAGCAACACCAGTTGAGCTGCACAGAACTATCAGACCCTGGGTGAGACCAGTAACATTGATGTTAACTGCAAGATGATGAGATATGGATCAATTGGCCTTTAATTTTCTTGGAAACATTTAAGGACAGAAATTGATGATTGTTTTGGTGGAGCTTAATCCTCCAACCATATAATTTTCAAAGTTGTTCATGATGCTGAAACATAAAATGTTATGGTGGACCCCTTATCCAGAGCACTTCTGCATGATGCAGAGTTTTACAGAGCTCATTGACTAATGTAAAATGTGGTTGGTGTGTAATTTGTAGTGTGTGAAATGTCCACTTATTACTACAATTAATATGATATAGAAATAGTATTGAGATAATCTTTGACAAGTAATGAAAGGCCCTCTGGAATGTGAGTCAGTGTTGGTCATGGAACTGTCTGACAGAACAGTTTGAAAATCACAACTTTATTAAAATGGATTGATCATTATTCTTATCTCATTTATAGCAGAGTGACTAATACTCAATAAAAATTTGGGGATACAAAGAGTGAGATTTACACTGTACCACATCTGCTTTGTAGGAAACACAGTCAACATTTATGTTTGAACATTTCACATTGCTGTAAAATCTTTCATATCCTTCAGCTGATTACATGTTTTTGAAGGGCGATTAGCATTATTTTGTAAGCGTGGGCAGCCAGGATTTATTGAAAATTAAGGTCCCACAATTAACAAGTGAGATCAAAGTTGTAGATTTTCTAGGTAGATCTTCTAGGAAGAGAGGAATAAATGAGCTAATGGTTCGAACTTTGCAGGACATTTTGAAATCAGTGGGTTGATCAAATGGCATTGATAGGCACTGAGTGGCCTGTTTGTTGTTTTCTTAAGACCATGCCACTTTGGCAGAGATGTCAACTCACCCACCAAATCTCTATTGAGCCACTAAAGTTAGGGGCTGCCTCCTGTCTCAGTGGTGTTGGGAACTCCTACCAGGTGAAAGGTTTGCCTGGTAAGTTCCAAGTTGATGGCAGGGACTACTTTTGTGGAAACTCTATGGTCTCGGGAAGGAGCACTGGTGCTGCCTACTGTCAGTGACCTGCCCTGGCTGACAAGCCTCAGAGCCTCCCCATTCCAGGTGCAATCTTACCAGCAACCACTTAACTAAGGATGGCGCTGCTGAGGCTGCTGGCCTATTCCTATAGTTGGACAGTTGTTGTGAGGTAGGCTATGATCCATAACAGGATGGCAGCAGCAACTTAATTTTGTTGTCTTTCCTCTTTTAGTCCAGCAGTGGGACCTCTGGCAGCTTGCAAACATTGTGGACATTACATCAAATTTCTGACATTGGCAAACTTGAAGCATTAACTCTTGTTTCCTTTCTATAAATTTTGTCAAACGTGCTGAGTATTACCAGCATTTTCCCTTTTTATTTCCAATTTTCAACAGCTGCAGTATTTTGCTTTTGTAAATTAGGTCAGCAATCAGTTTATCCAATTTTAATTGTGTTGCTTAAGAGAGAAACATTGGCCAGAAAACAAGTTTTCACATTAACAACTGGTTGTGGCAGTTTCACTGAAAGATGTCTCCTCCAACAACACAGCATCAGTGCTGCACTGACAGCTGGTACAGAGTGTGAACTCTGACCTGCAACTTGGTGACACAGGCAGAAATTGAGCTTCTAAAGTGTTGCAACAAACTAATACTAAGCCTGCAGCCATGTGTTGGGTCAGTGAATGATGCTGCCTGACCTGCTGCGCTTTTCCAGCAACACATTTTCAGCTCTGATCTCCAGCATCTGCAGACCTCACTTTCTCCTCCAGTGAATGGAGCAGCTATGCTGTAGCAGTGATGTCCCATGGAGGGTCATAAGGAGAATCTCGAACTAGTAGCTTCTGGTTGGATTCCCCTTCTAGTAGCTGTAATTAAGACAAAGTTATTTTCCCTTGGGATTTGGTAGGCTCTTGCATCTCATAGGATTATCCTTCCCCATCAAAAGATTGTGTGTTTGGGCCTTCATTTGTGCAGAATTATCAACAGTGAAATCACGATGAGTAGAATCATAGAAACCCGACAGTAAGACTCAAATAAACCAAAACACTGTTTGTGTTCCTGCTGGCAGAATAGGAAATCTAGTAGATGGATGCCTGTGATGAATTGACTGATAAATCTCTATTAGTTAAACTCATGGCACGCATATCATATACTGTGCTAACCAAATGGAACAGAGTTAGACCATGCTGGAGTTTAAAATCACAAGCCCACATTGAATGGTGCAAAAGAGTTAGCAAGTTTTGAGTAGATTTGTATCTCAGGTTAAGATTCTGGATGTAGGTTTGCTCGCTGAGCTGGAAGATTCATTTATATCAGAAATTTATATCAGTGGGCCATTTATATCAGAAGATAATTCCAAATGTAGCTGTCTGGTATCTCTGTCCAAATGTCAGTGGAGGCCCTCTGAGGATGTTACCTACTAGGGTGATGAAACATCTGGAAATGAACCTTCCAGCTCAGTGAGCAAACCTACATCCGGTGCAAAAGAATCTCCCACACATCCTGTATGGGCATGCATCAAGAGGTATTTTTAATGCGAATGAAACTGAATTATTTTTACCATCTTTTACCAGATCCCTCCTTAAGGATGAAATATGTAATTGTGGGAAGCAATGTACCACTGCCATGGTTTGCACCAACAAAGGTGGCATAGAAAACATGCCACTTTTTGTGATGGAAAATGTCCAAGAAACCACATTGCATGTTCAATATCAGGATACGACCCATGCAGCATGAGGGTAACAAAATCAGTTGGATACCTGTCAACATGTTTGAGGGATGGATTGGGAGACCAGACAAAATTTATCAAGCGGGGGGAATTGTGGGGAGGAGGTGAGAAGGAAAGGAAATGTCTGATGACTGATGCTCTTCCCACCTTCCTCACTGAGGGTGCAATGGGACTGCGGCAAATTTCTGCCATTTCTCCCTGCACCACAAAAACATGGTTGACTACATTTGCAACATGGTGGACCCATACAAAGGCAAGCACACCAAGTCAAAAAAAAACACCACTGGGCTTTTCCAGAGCCAACTCCCAAAGTTCTTTTCCAATGCCTTTTTGTTACATGTCAGACCACTGTAAGAAGTGCACAAATTGGAAAATGAAGATTGTTTTTTAACATGTTTATTGCATCATTGGGTTTTCATTTGATTTTGTTGTTACATCGGGCATGCAACTTGGGCTATACACAGGGGCTTCCTTGACTTAAAACAAATTTAGGAATGGGGCCCGCTATGATTTAATATTTGTAATTTTACTATAAATATATTTCTGCAAATAGCTTTAATACTCCTGAATTCCCTTCTTCTCATTGCAATTTAATTATTCCTTCAATATATTACACATTTACTTTCATCTGTGTGGTGAGGCATGATAGTACTTGTCGACAAGGCTGTCAGGTGACATTTGAACAGAGATACCGGCTATATTTGGAATTATCCTCTGATATAAATGGGCTATTGAGTTGGTGGTGGAGGGGGAGGGGGGGATGGAGGCGAAAGAATACTGTTGTCTTATGTAACTTATAGAATAGTGTGAGGATAGATTGAAGAAGTTGGGACTGTTGTCTCTAAAGAGAAGAGGGCTGAGAGGAGACCTGATTGAGGTTTTCAAAATCATGGGCGATCTGGCCAGAGTAGACAGGGGAAAGCTGTTTCTGCTTAAAAAAGAAAGAAGATCAAGAGGGCATAGATTTAAAGTCAGGTGCAACTGAAGCAAGTGTGATGTGAGAATAAACCTTTTCACACAGCGAGTAGTTCAAGTGATTTAACCTGAGGGCCACCGCTTGTCTGTAATAAGAGTGCAGCCCCTATGGTCTGGCAAGACTATGGCGACAACATTACAACAGTTAGGGTATAGAATGCACTGTCTGGAAATGTGGGGGAGGCAGGTTCAGCTGAGGTCTCCAACAGGGCGTTGGATGTATTTTTGGATTGTAATGATGTGCAGGGGTATGGGGTAAAGGCAGGAGATTGGCACAAGGTCATAGAATGGGATGAGGAAATAGAGCTGGTGTAGGCACAATGGGCCAAATGGCCTCCTCCTGCACCGTAACAATTCTGTGACTTGGTGATACACCAACTTCTTGAAATTTGACATGCGAGGTTATTTTACTGAATTATATGTATGCGAGGCTGTGCCAAGTTCCTCAAACAACAATTAAATTCACCTTTTGTGATTTATGCAGACCTTTTGCTTTGGATCAAATCCAAAATGCGATGGTAACGTGCTTTTTGTTTGTTTACTTGCGCTTTCAAAGCTGTGAAATCCCTTATTTTACACACTGCTACTGCTAAATCCTTTCCCATACCCAGACCAAACTGGAGAGTTCCTTGTGAGTAGCCATTGTTTCTGTGGCCAACAAGTGCTTTAACATCCTTGCAGGTAGGACACATTTTCCTAATTTTTCATGGTTTGTCTTCCCCATCAGAGCTGATGTTTGGATTGTCGTCGTTGGCTATCACTTGCTCACAAGTATGATTGTCCTTGTGTGGTTGATGAGCACAATCCTAGAGCCACAACTCCAACCACACATTTGGCAAGTGTTTCTGGGAGGTGGAAGTAGTATTTACCTTTGAGATCATTAGCATTCCTTTTCCATACTTCCTCTTGTTGATGGGTGTTCTCAAAAAATGTTGTCCCTTCATGCAGATTAGTTTCTTCGTAATGGGGGTTTCTCATACATTAACATCTCTGTTGCATTTCTTAAAGAAAGCCTTCAGGGTGTCTTTGAAACAATTCCTTTGTCTTCCTCCCATTCAAGTGCCTTGAAAAAGATTTGCTTTGCCAGTTGGAACTCAGGCATAGAGGCCCCAGCAAAGTTGGTTTCATGGTCTTGATATTGGATTACATTGTATCAAACAATGGATTAATCCCACTCTTCAAATGAAGTCCTGGGAGAGAAACAGATTAAAAATTCACCGGAATGACATCGTGGCTGCAAGGATGAAATTCTGTTATCATGGATGGAGCACTGGCTAACCAACAGGAAACAGAGTTGGGATGAAGAGGATAGCTTCCTGATGGTAACCAGTAAACAGAGTGGCATAGCAATCAGAGCGAGGGCAATACAATTATTTACAATATTTATTATTGACTTGGATGAGGGACATGAAAATAATACAGTCGAGTTTGCAAATGACATAAAATCATCACTGGCGATACCTCGCAGCGAAGGATGACTGGTGAAGTGAAGGGGCAAAAAGTTGGAAGATGGTATATTATTTGGGAAAATTTGATGTTACACACTTTGGCAGGAAAGGAGGAAGTGGAAGTTATTTAGCTGTTGAAAGACTGCAGAAAGCTGCATCACAGATAGATTTGGGCAAGCACATGCATGAATCATTAAAAGAGAACATTAAAGTGCAGCAGGTAATAGAAAAAGGCAAATGGACTGTTGATCTTTATTTGAAGAGGAATGGAGAATAAAAATAGGGCAGTCTTGCTAAAAAAGAAGACCTACCCAGAATACGCATTGAATGGTGAGCAGGCTTGTCAGGTGAAATGGCCAACATCTGCTCCCATGTCTTATGGTCAGACATGATCATAGGTAGTAAGTCGGTTGGGTCCTATATCTAATGGAGTGTGGAGGCTGTGACACACTGGAGATCAGTGAGGGAACTTTAGAAGTTGAAGAGTTTTAATAATGATCAGGTGAATTATTCTAGCAGTAGAAGCCAGAAATCATGGC
Organism: Hemiscyllium ocellatum; assembly: GCF_020745735.1. Taxonomy (NCBI): domain Eukaryota; kingdom Metazoa; phylum Chordata; class Chondrichthyes; order Orectolobiformes; family Hemiscylliidae; genus Hemiscyllium; species Hemiscyllium ocellatum. The sequence continues at coordinate 72,340,844 of NC_083411.1, read as the reverse complement.
GCTGGCTGGGAACGGAAAGGTTTGACCATTGGCTGGGAGTCTTGAGGATGAGGCCAAGGGTTGTGTAATACCGACTTGAACTTCTGCTTAGGAGCTTGGTGAAGTTGGTGGGAACTGACAGGTGTTATCTTGATCTTGCGTTACCAGATGTTCCACATTTCTCAAGATCTGTTGCTTGGCAGAAATAGTAAAAATATTCTGATATTTTTCTGTCTGAAAAAAACAACATTACAAACCAGCTGCAAAAAGCAGTAGAAGCACAGCTGGCTGTGGGCTGTGTCCAGTCATCACAGGAGAATTGATCTTTTCACATACTCTTCATTAAAAGATAGTTGTCTGTCCAAATAACATGTTTTGTCAAGTACAAATAAAAATAACATTGAGACTGATATTAATATATGGTTGTTAAGTCAGTTCTAAATGGTGAAAGTTGGTATAAAGTATACCTGAAAGTTAGTGCTTTAATAACGTTCAACTTTCATACTGTTTACACAATTACTCTCAACTTTGCAGCAGGTTTTTGTTTTGGGTGCAGTGTGCCATGATGGAACTGTACTTTTGAATATCAATGAATTTTCAAGTGTTCATGCCAATTGAAAAACAAAGCTGAAGATTATGGAAACAGAAATGTCGACAAGCTCTTGAGAGACTGAAAAATCTTCTCTGTGCATCAAGTTGAAGGTCAGAAGAATTAAGGTATGACAGACAAGAGAGAACACAATGGAAAACTGATATGCAGGATGATGGCTGGAAGGTGGCACTGCACAATATTGAACCTCATTTGGCTCTTACTGAAGCAGAGAGTGTGATACAAGGGGATTAGTAGGAGAGCAATCCTATTTATTTCACTGTGGAACCATATTTTAGTACTGCACCATCTCTGGAGGGAATTGAACATTCTAATCATTTAATGCACCAGTCCTGCGTTGCCCAATAATCATCATATCCTTATAGCACTGACACGATTCTTTACCTCTTTTGTTGACCTGGATCCTGTGAAGTCAATTCCCCACTGTTGCTTAAGGTGGCATTGTCATTATATTACTAGATCCAGTAACCAGGAAGCTTGGAGAAATAATCTTGAGAAATATGTTTCAACCTAGTATGGCAGTGGGAAGTTTAAATTCAACTAATTGAGCAAAAGCTAGCACCAGGATTGGTGCCCATGTATCTACAACATGGTCACAATTTCCTGTTGTCTTGGTCTGTCTTCATGTGACTCCAAAAGCACAGAAACCACTGTCCTCTGATATGATCTTGCAAGCTTGTGTTGTATTCAAGAGCATGAAGACCACCACCTTCACCTTCTCAAGAACAGTTGAGTATGAGTATGATTTAAGACGGCCAAATCTGGATGTATTCCTGCAGATTGATTCGTATGACACCCCAACTTCAATCACCTTTGGCTGCCTGGAAAACCGATCTTTCATGTGCACTACATTCCCACACTAATTATAAAGCAAGCATGCTCTTCATTTCTTGGGTTTTGCTTGCAGTTGTCTGCTGGAGATTGGCAACACTTGTGCGATTGTGACCGAATGCTCTAACGGATTTACCACACAGAACATGACAATAGAGTGTGAGGGAAGCAGCTCTTGTACTGAAGAACAAAGTATCCTTGAGTATATTGCTAAAACTTTTTGACTTTGTACACCCCCGTCCAACACTGGCATCTGCAAATCATGAATATATTGCAGATGCAACCAGTATCAGAGTTGATCCACAGATGACAAAGGTATTTAAAGAGTTACCAGCTCCTCACAAGCTGGAGTGGCTTGTAGCTTGAGGTCAAGAGATTCACTGATACAGTAAGCCAGGTTACAAAGTTCCAAAAGATGTTTTGACTGAATAGTGCATTGTATTAGGAGGAACCACAGCAGTTTTTTTTAGATCAAAGTAATGTTGATATCCACCTGATGATCCAAAATTACCTACTGTCATCACAGCAGTTGTAACATATACAGGACTGGGAGCTATCAGATACCGATGCATGGACAGCACAGTTCGGTTTCCTGAAGAGGTCTGTAATGATAGAGAAAGAAGCTGCGACATGCACTTGTGAAAAGTTTGCCAGTTAGGTTCTTGGTCTCTACTTCAGGATATAGATAGACCACAAACACTTCGTGACAGTTTTGAATGCTAAGGAATGAGCAAAGATGATTCCATAAGAACAGTGATTCACACAGAGGACAATCAGGTTGAATGCAATAACGGGATGGGTGGTCTTTTCCTCTTCCTGGACGTTGCGAGACAGGTGATGAGAGAGGAAGTAATGAAGCATTTTTGCCTTTGTGAAAAATTCACTTTCTTCCCTCCATGAATATGATTGAGTGCTGGGTCAGAAGGTCCACGAGTAACTTTTTCAACTTGGCCAGCAATTAAGGACCTTAAGTGATCAATTAATTTGGGAGGGCTGTCCCATAGATTAGTCAGGCAACAGACTGTCATACCCATTCTCATGGAATCAGATTTTACAGACAATGCCATAGACATTGTCACCATCTGGAATGCCTCCGGGATGGAATTGTAATTGTATAAAGCTGGAGAGAGTTGCCCTGGGAGTCCTCAACATTAATCTAACTACCTCCAAGCTCTCTTGGCATCAGGTCAAATTTGAGCAAGGAAATTTCCTGTTGACTCCCACCCACAGTTTCCTTCCTCCAACCCCACCCCTCAGCTGATGAATCAGTACAACTTCCACATTGAACACCACCTGGAGGTGGTGACAAGGGCACAGAGTGTACTCTATTCATCACCAAGCGTAGCTCAGGCATAATAGCTTGTCTGGGCATGTGGCAAGCAGTGAGAGAACCAACAAGGGAGAAAAGCATACATGCCCTCATCCTCAGTGATCTACCTGTAACAGTTGCATCTGTTAATGACAATATCAATAGGAACAACCACTATACTGTTGAGTTGTTTGGCACTGCCATCATACATAAATGGGACAGACTTTGAAAAGCTCTAGCAACTCAAGTTTGGGCATCCATCAGATGCTGTGGGTCGTTTTCAGTAGCAGCAGAGTTGTATTCAACCACACTCTGCAAAGCCATGGCCTGGCATATCCCCCTCTCTACCATTACCATCAAGCCAGGGGATCAACCCTTGTTTAATGAGAGTGCAGGATGGCATGCTGGGAGCAGCACCAGGCATACCTAAAAATGAGATTTCAACCCAGTGAAGCTACCAAACAGGACTACTTGCATGCCAAACATCATAAACAGCAAGCGATAGACAGGACCAAGTGATCTCATAACTGACAGATTAGATCTAAGCTCAGCAGTCCTGCCACATCCAGTCAAGAATGGTAATGGACAATTAAACAACTCACCAAAGGAGGAGACTCCACAAATATCTCTATTCTCAATGATGGGGGAGCCCAATACACCAGTGCAAAAGGTAAGCCTGAAGTCTTCGCAAAAACCTTCAGTAACAACTGTTAAGAGGGTGATCAACTTGGGCTTCTCTGGCAGTCCCTGGTATCACTGATGCCAGTCTTCAGCCAACTCATATGGAACTTATGAATCTGGAGTGGGAGTAGATCATTCAGTCTTGCCAGCTCTGCCATTTTCTAAGATTTTGGCTGATCTGACTTTAATCACAAATCCATATAACCTACCAACCCCTTGCTTAACTCAAATCGACCAAGCTCTGCCTTAAAAATATTTAGGGACTCTGCTTCCATTGCCTTTTCAAGGAATGAGTTCCAAAGACTCACGACAGAGAGAAAAAGTATAGTTGCCTGACTTAATATTTAAAGATTGAGCCCTGATTTTAAAACAACCAATCGTGTGATATCAGGGAATGGTTGAAGATACTCCAAAATGGCCCAGAACTATCTGAACTCCTCATTGGAGGAAGACTGAGACCCCCACTTCCTGCTCTGTCACACATACTCATGCTGTGAGTGCAAGCTAATGACTTGGACAAAGTGAAGGAGAAAGAGGATGAATATCATTCCACTCTGATGTGGAACTACATTAAGTGAAAATCAAAAAGATCACAACATGCCAGAGCGCCACCCACTTCGGACCTGAGATCAAGTTCACTTTGGTCAAATGACTGAATCATTGAGTTGCTGAATATCCACATTCCCAATCCAAACAAACAGAAACTGTTAGGGTGAGTCAGATGGGTGCTGTTACCACATTGGCAAATATCACCAGACAAATCACATTTCGAGGTGGGTCTATCTTTCAGGAATAAAAGATTGCAGTTGCCTTTGTCTCACCATTCCACATATTCATAAATTAATATTCTGGTCTCTGTTATCTTCCCAGATTCTTTTTAGGGCCTGGGGAAATCTTTTCTTGAGTCAGGAATTCGTTGGTGCCCAAATAATAATAGGACTAGTGGTAGTCACCAAAATGCTTGAATAGGAATAAAGCTGAGATGAAGGGTTAGATGTTTGACTAAATGCAGAAATCCAAATGTGTTTGCCTGTGATTGCTGTTCTGCAGTTAGCTTTGTCAGAACAATATCTGACTTTGATTCTGATTATATCTTGGATCGTGTGAAAATAGGGAATATGCTTGAAGTTATCGTTAAAGATAATAAAACAGAATAATTTTTAAAAATCAAGCAAATCCAATAGAATTAGCATGTGTTTTGCGAATGGGAAATAATGCTAACTAATTTATTTGAAAAAGTAATACTTATTGTGGATGATGAGGAATTTATGGATGTATTGTACTTAGATTTCCCAGACGACACTTGGTGTCACATCAAAGATTATTGTTGAAAGTCCAGTTGATGGTGTACACATTAGCAACCGAATATAGATTGGCTAGGTAACAAGCATTGGCATAGACATAGACAGTTCTTTCCTAATTGGTGTGCTACACAGTGAATGCAGGGGCTTTAACTCTTTACAATTTATGTAACTACATTTCACACTCAAATGATCCGAGTTGTGGTTGTGAAATTTGATGATGGCACAATGATATTTGGAAAAGTAAATTGTGAAGAGTACATAGGAGGCTACAAAAGATAGAGTTACGTTAGATGAGTGGGCAAAAATCTGGAAAATGTGAAAAGTTTTTTTTAAGAGGAAGTGGTGATTTGATTGAAGGGTTTAAAGATCCTGAAGGGTTTTGACAGAGCATCTATATTTTTAAAATTTTTTATTTTGTTTTATTTTCCGGGAGGATGTAGAACTAGGGCTCACAATTCAAAAGTGAGGAGTGGTCTCTCAAAGATAAGGAGAAATTCTTAGAGGATTAAACGTCTTTGGAACTCTCTTCTTCAAGTGGTTGGAAGCAGAGTTTTTCCATATTTTTTGTGGTGGAGATTGTTTGATTTTTGGTCAGCAAGAGAGCAAAATATTAACGGGCCAAAAGTGCAGAGTTGATATTGCAATTAGATCAAGTAAGGTTTTATTGAATGGTGTCAGGGGCAGGCCCTATTTGACATTAACCTCTGTCGCTGTTGGTAAAACAGACTGAGTTAGCATTCTGAAATAGCAGCATCAAGGGCCTGAATGATGTACTCCTGCTCCTAACATGCATGTCTGTATGTATGTTTGTACGAATGTTTTATTTGCAAGATAGATTTTAAAAAACTGAGCACTGCAGAGAAATTAAAACCGATCTATTTCAGTGAAAATTTCTTTTAATAATATGGTTCAGTGTCACTGCCAAACAACGGACAGTCAATGGTTACAAATGTGGAATTCGATTCCTTCAGATTTGCACAGAATTTTTAAAATGTAATTAAAATAAAAGCTACTTTTCCTTTCTGTCTGTATTTTTTCTCCTTAATCAAATCTTTTTCCCCCCTCTCTAATCCTTGCTTTGTATCTGGTTTGATATTGAACAATATTTTGTCCTTGCTACTAATTTCAAAATGCCTCAATCTTTTTTAGCTCAGGAATCGACCGTTGATTGGCCGATTAACTCAAGTCGCAAATCCTCTGCTTCTTCGCTGTGTCGTTATCTGATGGTACATTCATCAGCTTACCATTCAAAATAGAGTTGATACAGCCAATTATAGCCCATCATATCATGAACTTGTGTTTCACACAGCATGTGCTTTAACAGACTGCCATAGTTCACATTGAACTAATGCTTCAGATCTACCCAAATCTATACCACCTCATATCATTCATACTTCTGCAAGATGAGGAATAAAACAGCTTCTGAAACCTATATGTACATGGTGTGTGTAAATTTACTTTAGAGTTCCCTAAATTAAAAGCATAGAGTGCTGAGTAAGTTAGAATCAGAAGAACAGGTTGGGGTAAGAAAACAGACTTATTCCAGGAAGGTAGCAAACAGTTTCGGAAATACTATCTCTGGTGATATTTATAATGCTCTTTTGGTACTTCAGATCGAGTCAGAATAGTACCAGAGATATTTTCATTAAGTATCGGGTTGTACAGGGGTCCACTGCATGTAATGCTAAATAGAGATATAGAGATGTACAGCACGGAAACAGACCCTTTGGTCTGACCTGTTCATGCCGACCAGATATCCTAAATTAACCTAGTCCCAGCACGTGGCCCATATCCCTTTGAACCTTTCCGATTCATGTACCTATCCAGGTGCCTTTTAAATTCTGTAATTATACCACTTCCTCTGGCAGCTCGCTCCTTACATGCACTAACCTTAGCTAGAAAAAGTTGCCCCTTAGGTCCCTTTTAAATTTTTCCCCTCGCATCTTAAACCTATGCCCTCTTGTTCTGGACTCTCCCACCTCAGGGAAAAGACCCTGTCTACTTACCCTATACATGCCCCTAAAGATTGTATAAACTTCTATAAGGTCACCCCTCAGCCTCACCCCTCCAGGGAAAACAGCCCCAGCCTTAATGATGTGGAGATTCAGCATCACGGACATAGCCCTGTATGAATCTAGAATTAAAAAATTACATTAGAACTGCAGGCAGTGTTCATTGCACAGAAATCTTGAAAAAGAGAATTCTTTCTATCTTAGTATGACATAACTGACCTAGTTTGTGGTAGAAACACAGTCAAGCGCGGATTATGATCCAGTACAGGGCAAAAAAGAAAAACATGAAGCATTTCACATGGAAGATCGTTGGTAAGTAGGGGTTTGATGCAGCAAGTCCTTCCCTGATCAGTGTCTAAAACCTCGGCTGAGACTTTCTCGTACAGTTTTAAGAATTTGCTGTTTGATGCCAAAATGTTATCTGGTTGGAATCTGTGTCAGTAGCTTGAAATAATGCTGTGACATAAACAGAACTGCACAGCTCATCTTGCATTGGAAGTAATGGGCAAATGCTTGAATTTTCAATATGAATGCGGAGGCAGATCGAAAAGCAGGGTTAATTCTCTCATTCCGTTCAGTTCGTGTGCATGAGGACTTTTCTGGTGCACCGACGGTGTCCCTACCTCTGGACCAGGAGGTCTCAAGTTCAAGAGCCATTTGATTTAGAGGTGTGTCATAAGATCCATGAACAGGTTGATTAGAAACTATCAAGTGCTTATACATGAACAGGTCATAGGTGAAATCTTAGGGGATAGTCAGTTCAGACATTCTGCCTCACCCCTACCAAGGACCTTCTAGACTTTGATTTGCAAACTATTTATAAGACATCTCCATCAGAAGCCCCAAGCACAGTTAATATCTATTGCTTCATTTCAGCCATTTGTGTAGCACTTCTGACACCACGGTGGTACTGCCTGTCTCACACCTAAAGGGTTCACACTAAAATCATAAAAAGTAGCAACAAATTCAGGATCTCTCGCACCATCAGCTCACTGATCCTCCATCACAGTTAGGAGAACATGCACATTTGATAGCCTGTCATCGAAGGCAGTGCGTCCTGATGAAAGGTGCTGACCTGAAACGTCGACTCCCCTGCTCCTCTGATGCTGCTCGACCTGCTGTGGCTTTTTCCAGCGTCGCACTCTTTCGACTCTGACCTTCCAGCATCTTTCCAGTCCTCACTAGCTCCTATCAAAGGCTTGCCCGGAATGGAGGCACAACCACAAAAGATGGCTTTGGGTTGAGTTTGTTTTGAGTATCTCACTATGCTGAAACCTTCCTTTCCAAACTCTTTAACTGACCCCATACAACATTCCTGCTCCTAGTAACACAAGTGGACTGTGACAGCCCTGGGATTGACATCTCTATTGGTATAGAACATAGAAAAATACAGCGCAGTACAGGCCCTTCGGCCCTCGATGTTGTGCCGATCCAAGCCCACCTAACCTACACTAGCCCACTTTCCTCCATATGCCTATCCAATGCCCGTTTAAATGCCCATAAAGAGGAAGAGTCCACCACTGCTACTGGCAGGGCATTCCATGAACTCACGATTCGCTTACTAAAGAATCTACCCCTAACGTCTGTCCTATATCTACCACCCCTTAATTTAAAGCTATGCCCCCTCATAATATCTGACTCCATACGTGGTATCTATCAGTGTGGCCATCGTTGTCATGAATCCATGCTAATGCCTCTTAAAATTGCTTTCTTTCTGCTGGAGGAAAGGTACACAATAAGTGTGAATGTGCCCAGTTAGGGTAATGCCTGGCATAAGGCACCCTGGAGGAGCAGGCAGTTAAGTTGATAGGACAGCGAGGTGAATGTGCTGAAGGGGTGATTGGATATCTGAGCTGTCAGATGAGAAAACCTGCAATCTGGTTCTGCCAGATGCTCATCAAATACTAACGTCTTAACAAACCCTCGGGTAAGGGTGGGGACTGTCAACACTAAAACATCGCTGTTTTGTTTTAAATAAAAACTGAAAAAATTGCAGATGCTGTAAATCAGAAACAGAAACAAAAGTTGCTGGAAAAGCTCAGCAGGTCTGGTAGCATCTGTGCCAGAGTTAATGCACCAGGGATATACTTCCGTCCCCACCCTTATCTGTGTTCCGCAAAGACCATTCCCTCTGCGACTCCCTTGTTAGGGACATGCCCCTCACCAATCCACCCTCCATTCCTGGCACCTTCCCTTGCCACTGCAACCCACATCTCCCCCTCACCTCCATCCAAGGCCCCAAATGATCCTTCCACACCTGACAGTGATTTACCTGTACCTCTACACGTCATCTGCTGTGTCCATTGCTCTCAGCATGGTCTCCTCTACATTGGGGAGGCAGGACGCCAACTTGTGGAACATCTCTGGGAGACATGCACCAACCAACCCCATGGCACTGTGGCCAAACACTTCAACTTCAGTCATCTGTGATATTGTGCTCTGCTTCACCACCTCCGTCATCGCCCCCACCACAGCTCCCTTAGAAATGCTGCTTAGGCTTCAGAGCCAGTCAGGAGGTCAATTGTGGTAAAATTGCTGAGCATGTCTTGCTATTGGCAAAGATTGTCTTGGGACCAACTTTCACCCCAAATATGAGATCCACAGTCAGCTGATAAAATTCACGTGTGTGATTTGCTATAACTTTGCCTTCCCAGACATTGCATAATTGAGAGGGAAAAATCTCTGCTTCTTACCAGCCAGACATTTGACTCATTGTAATATGTACCTGACTAGTCACATGTCAATGCATTGCATGTTTAAATCATCTGTTTGGGTTTTCAGCAAGTTAACTGATTTCAATTCACTTGTAACTTGCAAATTTAAAAAAAAACTTCCAAAGTTCCTACTGGCCAATCAAGCTCAAACTATTGTAAAAGAATTTGGCTAAAACCAAGCATCAGGGGGATTGGTGAAATTAGAACGGCCACGTGCTGGTTATAAGAAAGCCCAGCCTGTGAGAGATGCATATTAGAGGGAACTCACCATTATTCTACTCAATTAAATGGAATATAACAGCAGACTCTGATTCGATAGCACATCTCAGGAAATGTCATGTTCTTTCTCATCATCATAGAATCCCTGCTGTGTGGAAACAGGCTATTTGACCCAACAAGTCCACACTAATCCTCCAAAGAGTAACCTACCCAGACCCATTCTCCCTGACTAATGCACCTAACCTACAATCCCTGAATACTATGGACAATTTATCAGGGCCAATTCACCTAACTTGCACATCTTTTGCATTGTGGGAGGAAACCCACACAGACACTGGGTGAATGTGCAAACTTCACACAGACAGTCGCTCAAGGCTGGAATTGAACCTGGGTCCCTGGATCTGTGAGGTAGCAGTGCTAACTGCTGAGCCCCCGTGCCACCCAGTGAGTTTTACTGGTCAATTTTAATAGATTAGATTCCCTATAGTGTGGGAATAGGCCCTTCGGCCCAACCAGTCCACACCAACCCTCCGAAGAGTAACCTACCCAGACCCACTTCCCTCTGATTAATGCGACTATGGGCAGTTTAGCATGGCTAATTCACCCGACCTGCACATCTTTGGAGTGTGGGAGGAAAACCACGAAGACACAGCAAGAATGTGCAAACTACATGCAGGCAGTTGCCTGTAGCTGTTGAACCTGGGACCCTAGCAGTGTGAGGCAGCAGTGCTAACCACTGAGCCACTGTGCCACTTTACACCTCCAAGAGACTTCTGCACTTCTTCAGTTCTAACATCATGTTTCTCGCCATCACGACCTCTCTTCACCCTACCACTGACAGCCTCATCTTTAGCTCTCAAGGACCCAGGCTTTGGAAGGCTCTTATTAAACCACTTTGTCCTGCCACCACATTCTCTCTCTTCCTTTTAGGAGCCCACTCCTTTGACCACGCCTTTGGTTACTTAATGTCAACTTCTTCTACTCAGTTTCATTATTTTTCATCTGCTTCCATTGTCTGGGAGATGACTTGGGATATTTTCATTACTTTAACAACAAATAGAAATGCAAGCTGTTGTTCTAACTTGAACATTGACTGTTAATACCAAAAAATATTTTTAACTCTGTATTCATTCTGATCAAAGGCTGAAGCACACTTTTTTTTCTCTATGGAGAGCAACAGTTTATTTTCACATTAGCTTCCAGCTCATTCAGCTCTTGAAACTTGGTTGCAAATAAATTGTACTGAAACAACCCCCATTTTACCTATCTGCTCAAACAGGACATGCTTAAAATATTAATCATTCTCGATACTGTGTGGAATATAGCTCTTAACCACCAGCAGCGGTTAAATGTTATGCAATGTTCATGTTACAAAAGGGTCACAAAAAGATATGCATCATGCAAAATAATTATAATTCAACAAAGCTGCGGGAGAAGAGAATGGTCATTTTAAAAACGGCAGAACATGTAAAAGAGTTAGCAATATATGCAATGTTTTGGCTAAGTTTAAATTATCTTTTAGAATCAAGAATATGAGGGTTATTGCCGTATATTCTTGTTCCAACTGCGAGACATTCTTTTGATACTGTGTATGCAAATTGTTTCTATCTGGTGGAGATGGCACTTGTGGGTGAAACTGACAGGAGCATATATATGTTTTTGCATGTTTCCAAATGATTACTGCTTAAATGTTCAACATTGATCCTGAGAGTGGGCATTGACCGGTAAAGTGACTCATTGTTCATTGAATGATCAACATCAAATTAAATGTTAAAGAAACACTGCGTCTGCCAAAAATACCCACAGCAATGTTCAAGTGTCAGAGCTAGCAATGTATTTGTACAAAGTGTAGGGGAGGGAAGGGAAAGTGATGATTTCCCTTTGCTGGATCTCTCTAAATTCCCCTTCCCTTTCTTGAAGACTAAATCACTTTCATGGACACCAGCAATCCTCCAGAATCCAGCCCCACCTGCTGTCTCTGTGTGTGAGCCCAGACAGTCACAGCTGACACACTGAGATATCAGAGTCAAGGTACATCTCAGTAGCCTTATGCTACACAGCTACATCTTCAAGGGGGACATGAACAAAGCTATTTCAGTTTCTCCTTTTAGATGTTACCAAATTGAAAGAAAGGTTAGGTATTGCACCTATTCAGGAGCATCGAGGAGGGTTTTCAACAGCAATATGTAACTCGTGAAGGCAGCTGGACCTGCTGTTAGGAAATTAGCTCGGCCAGGTGGTTGAAGTTTCAGTGGGGGATTACTTGGGGAATAGTGACCACAATTCCATACATTTTAGGATAATCATGGACAAAGGCGAGAGTGGTCTGAAAGGAAGAGTGCTAAATTGGTGGAAGGCCAACTATACCAATATTCGGCAAGAGTTGGGGAATGCAGATTGGGAGCAGCTGTCTGAAGGGAAATCCACATCCAATATGTGGGAGGCTTTCAAAGAGAGGTTGATAAGAGTTCAGGAGAGATATATTCCTGTGAAAATGAGGAATAGAATGGCAAGATTAGGGAAACATGGATGACAGGGAAATTGTGAGACTAGCTCAGAGGAAAAAGGATGCGTACATAATATCTAAACGACTGAAGATAGATGAAGCCTTGGAAGAATATTAGGAATGTAGGAAATGAGGATTTAAGAGGGCTAAAAGAGGTCATGAGATATCCTTAGCGAGCAGGGTTAAGAAAAACCCTAAAGTCTTTTGTTCATATATATGGAGCAAGAGGATAACCAGGGAAAGGGGTTGGCCCACTTCAGGACTAAGGAGGAAAGATATGCGTGGAGTCAGAGAAAATGACTGAGCTTCTTAATGAGTACATTGCATCAGTATTTATTGAGGAGAGGAACATGATGGATGTTGTGGTTAGGGATAGATCTTCAATTACTCTAGGTCAAGTCAGCATAAGGAGGGAGGAAGTGTTGTGGATTCTAAAAGGCTTAAAGGTAGACAAGTCCCCAAGTCTGGATTGGATCTATCCCAAGTTATTCAGGGAAGAGAGAGAGGAAATAGTTGGAGTTTTAACAGATTTCTTTGCAGCATCCTTGAAAACAGGGGAGGTCCCGAGGACTGGAGAATTGCTAATGTCCTCTTGTTTAAGAAGGGTAGCAGAGATAATCCAGGTAATTACACACCAGTGAGCCTGACATCAGTTGTAGGGAAGCTACTGGAGAAGGTACAAAGGGATAAGAGATATACCCTTTGGAAGAAAATGGGCTTATCAGTGATAGGCAGCATGGTTCTGTGCAGGAAAGTTCATGTCTTACAATCCAAATAGATTTATTTGAAGAAATGGCAAATTTGGTTGATGAAGGAAGAGAAATAGATGTCATATACATGGACTTGAGTAAGGTATTTGATAAGGTTCCCCATGGTAAGCTGATGAAGAAGGTGAAGTCACATAGAGTCCAGGGTGTTCCAGCTGGATGGATAGAGAACTGGTTGGGCAACAGGAGACAGAGATTAGTAGTAGAAGGGAGCTTCTCAAAATGGAGACGTGACCAGTGGTGTCCCACAGGGATATGTGCTGGGACCACTGTTGTTGTGATATACATAAATGACTTGGAGGAAGGTGTAGGTTGCCTCATTAGCAAGTTTTCAGCTGACACTAAGATTGGTGGAGTAGCAGATAGTGAAGGGGCGTGTCAGAGAATACAGCAGAATATAGATAGATTGGAGAGTCGGGCAGAGAAATGGCAGTTGGAGTTCAATCCGGACAAATGCAAGGTGATGTGTTTCGGACGATGCAATTCCAGAGCGAGCTATACAGTAAATGGAAAAGTCCTGGGGAAAATTGATGTACAGGGAGACCGGGGTGTTCAGGTCCATTGTTCCCTGAAGGTGGCAACGCAGGTCAGTAGAATGGTCAAGAAGGCATATAGCCTACTTTCCTTCATCAGACAGGGTATTGAGTACAAAAGTTGGCAGGTCATGTTACAGTTGTAAAGCACTTTGGTTCAGCCACATTTGGAATACTGCATACAGTTCTGGTCGCCACATTACCAAAAGGATGTGGATGCTTTGGAGATGGTGTAGAGGAGGTTCACCAGGATTTTGCCTTGTATGGAGGGTGCTACCTATGAGGAGACGTTGAGTAGAACAGGATTATTTTCATTGGAAAGAAGGCAGTTGATGGGGTGACCTGATTGAAGCCTACAAAATCATGAGAGGCGTAGACAGGGTGAAGAGCAAGAAACTTTTTCCCAGAGTGGAGGACTCAGTTACTAGGGGTCATGAATTCAAAGTGAGAGGGGAAAAGTTTAGGGCCTGTTCCTGCACTGCAATGTTCTTTCTTCTGTTTAACAGTACGTTATATAGTTAAGGCTGAGCATTATTCAGGTTGAGATATCTGTTAATCGCCTAATCCTGTTTTATGTTCCAGAGGTGGCTCTATAGAGTGGCTTCACAGAGAAGAAGTAAGAGGAATCCATTGTGAAAGGTACAGTTTAGTTTTAATCTTCTATTTCAAATGTCATATTTTTCACATGACCTATTTGGGATGGCGCGGGAACATGGCAGACGAACTAACTTTGTCTTGCAAACGGCCATCACAGGGTCAACGTGCCAAATATCTTCTTTCTGTTCCTATGACTGTCACCATGTGAACTTGTATGCAGTGACATTCTGTGTGTGTGTGTGTGTGTGTGTGAGAGAGACACACACACACACACACACACACACACACAGTTAAAACTGGTGAAGTCTTACTCTGAAAAAACATATAATTCAGAATGAAGACATTTGAAGTTAACTGACTCAGCAATGGCTTGTCAGAGTATGTTCTAGATACCTGCATCTACTTGATCTGCAATTAGATGATCCCACAGTCTAATACACACTTTCTATTTTATATTTAACAAAACACACTTAAGCCACAATAGAGGTAGAAGTCAAGAAAAGTCTTCAACCATGCCATGAAAGCAATTTGAAAGTCCTTCACACAAAAGGAGAGAAAGATTGCATTTCACAGACAACCTTTTTTTTGTTGTTATTCTGTCGTGGTCTGTTCAACTTTGACAAGTTCATGACAAATAAATTGTATAGCACCTTACTGACCTCATGAACTCTCAAAAAGCTTTACAGCCAATGCGTTAGTTTTGAAGTATAGTCAGTTTACTTATGCAGCAAATACCGCAGTCAATTTGCATTCAGCAAGGCCCCGACAAATAGTTTTAACAGTCACATGATTTTGATTTCCCATGATTTGTTGCGAATAAATTTTGGTCAGGATTTTGGGTTCAGTTGTAAATCCCGTCAGATCTTCATTTCTAAAAATGGATTGGGTTGTTAACAGATCGCCACCTCACTATCACTGAAGATGAAAACTAGCATAATTGGAAGATAATGTTTTCCTGAGTGCACTGAAGCTGGAGAAAAATAAAATGGTCTAGATTATAAAGTCTGGAAGTTATAAACCATTAGCAAAAGGAAGGTAATGTAACCCATGGCTATTTAAGGTTCAGAGCTGATCAATGAAACATATTGAAAGCATTGCTTAGTTTGTACAAATTCCTTTATTACTCTCGCATATTATAATCCCATTTAAAATGACTGGAATGATGCTTCCATCACAATAACCAGAAGTGATCCAGTTGGGATTTGGGGTTACATATTGATTATTCAACCTACTTTAAATTTTCTTTGTCTCCTGGCTCTAAGTGACTTTTGTGACCCATGGTCAGGCAGTGGCCAGTATCATTTGACAGTGCAATACTGTTCTTTTGCCATTAGTTAGCAATCTGATTAACCCCCAGGGATGGTAGGTATGGGACAAAATGCCACATTAAAGCAGTGAGGAATAGGCTGGCACATTGCCTGGGCAGAGAAAAGGTAGAAATGCTGTGCTGTAGCAAATACGGACTGAATCTAGTGAAATGTGCTCCATTCTCCAATGATCACAGCCTTGCTGCACATAGGATAGAATCATACAACATTAGCACAGAAGAAGGCTATTTGACCAACTGTGCCTTTACCAGCTCTTTGGTGGCATTTTTAAATCCATTACATTGCACTGCACTTCCCTCTTGCTCTGTCATTTTTTTTCACCTTCTGAATTTGTCCAGCTCCCGACTGGATATTACTATTGAGTCTTGATCCATTATCAGCTCAAGCAGTTATTTCTAGTTTCGCACAAATCTGGACAATAAAATCTTGCCTCTTCTTTAATTCCCTTGCCAGTTATGTCAAATCAGTGCCCTGACTGCCCTTCTAATGGAAACAGTTTCTCTCTACCCACCCCACCAAAACCCTAAATACTTTTTAACACCTCTATCCAATCTCTCCTTAATTTTCTCCATTTTAACATGATCACTAAGTGTGCACTTTGCACTGTTGCGCTAAGGTGAAGACAGTGGAAATGTAAGCACATTCCAAAGTTTTAGTAACTGTGTGCCCTTTGACTATTTGATAGATGGTTAGTGTGAAAATTGCTATACTTTGAGGAAACAGCTGCATTCAATTTTGTCCCTGTCCTTTATATCTGTATTTTATACCACAGACTACATTTCATGGTTAATCTCAAACAAAGTCAAGTTTCATCCAGTTAACCACCAGAACATGTGACTAACTCTCAATGGTTGCAGAAAGAAACTAGAAATTCTTCATTTATTATTAGCTACTAAACATCTCTGCTTCGCAAACTTTATTTATGCTTCATGGAACCTCCACTGCAAATAATTTTAAAATGCTGTAAGTGGAGAAGACCTGATCAAAGTAGACACAGTTCCAGAAACCACCTGTAAATAGTAGCAGGTTCTGGAGATCCCCAGCAAATATTGATCACCTCCAATAACCCCCTGTAAATATTGGTATACTCCAGAGACCACCTGTAAATATTGGAAACTCCCTAAGTCCCCATGCAAATGTTGACATGCTCCCAGGGGACTTCCAACAAATAATTAGGGTGCATAATTCAGACCAATTGTGTCACTAGAGGCCCTGAACACCTTTCTGGGGCTGCGCATTTCATACCAGGCGTGACCTGCTGAGGTTTTGACAATGCACAGCCCTATCTGTTGACCATGACGTCTGTCTTCCAAATTTGGAACACTCCAGTCCTTTCAACGAATTTGTGTTTCACTTACAGAAGCTTAAGTGTTCTGTGTTGTCCCTGCGCTGCCATTTTATAAAATTGTCAAACAACAAGTTTATTTCCAGCTTGGGCTGGGTTTGTGTTTGCAGTTGGTTTTTGACAGTCTGCTAGTTAGGGAGGAATACCAGACCCCCAGAGGGTGGGTGTGTGGTATCACATGTCTGTAACATGATCAGGACGTGGGAACAAAGGATGCTGGGAAGGGAAGCAGGGGAAGGAGGAGGAGCAAGTCTATCCACTTGGGGTTTTCAAGAGCACTTGTCATTACTACCTCTACCCCAGGACTAGTGACTGAGAGGGCTAGAGTTTTAATTAGGAGGTGTTGACTGAACTGTACTCCTTACTTCAACGTGATTTCACAACATGATGAGGAAAGGCATGCTATTGGCTACACAGATTTTTGCTGCCCTCAGTTGTTATGGCTGCACGCAGGAGTCAGTGCTTGTCACAATATTTCACAGTGTGCCATCCATTGCAGTATCTGGGATGTCTTAGAAGCCATTTACTCCAGATGAGTGCAGACCATTTTCTTCCTACTGATGAGAATAGGGAACATGACTTTGTAGGTTCCCAGTGGCATGGGACACCATCAAACTGTGATGGTGCACGTGACACTAAATTATGCAGTTCATATTTGTTACATTCAACACAGGGCACATTCCCTGTGTACACAGATCAGAGAATCTGGTGTAAAGGCTTGACCACGGCTTCTAATAAGCGAGATTCAGCAGGAGCATCAAAGGCACATGAAATCAATAAAGCCCTGCCATTTGGCCCCCTGAGTCAGCACTAACTCATCCCATCCCTGTAACCCACATGAGTTTTTTACCAAGGTTAACTCATGTAACCTGCACACATGGGCAATTTAGCATGGCCAATCCACCAGCCTTTGGACTGTGGGAGGAAACTGGAGCACCCAAAGGGAACCCTTACAGACACGGGGAGAATGTGCCAACGCCACATAGACATTCGCCCAAGGGTGGAACCAAACCCGCATCCCCGTGCTGTGAGGCAGCAGTGCTAACCACTGAGTCACCATATCCCTCTGAGCTTCACATTCAGTTGCATGTGTTTGTGTTTTTTTTTCTTGGGGGGGGGGGGGTGAACCCTAAACAAATAAGGGATTTTTCTGGTACAGTGGTAGCATCCTTCCTGTGTACCAGGAGGCTGTGTTTCAAGTCCCACCTGCATCAGAGGTACATCACAAACATCTCTGGACAGATTGATTCGAAAATATTTTTGAAAAGCAATTTAACATTTTGTTGATATTGAAAGCCACAAAAGCTATTCATTTCCTCAGAATCTGAGCACTTTCCCCAGTATGTACAAAAGTACAATGATGTCACTGCAGTGTTATAAAGTAGAGTTCTGTGCGTGGAGCATGCAAAGTGGTTGCTATACCAGGTACCTGCTGATCGAAGGCTGATGACGCAGATGGCTGGTTGACTAAACCACAGCATAGATGTAAACTTAAGCAACCAGGAGCTAAAGCTACACTGTCTGCAGCTTGTTGGCCTCATTAAAAAACAAAAGTTATACAAACATCTGGAAATTTGCTCATTCATGCATTTTTGGTGGGACGGCAAAGACATTAAACCAGAACTTACGTAAGAAATCTAAAGAAGCAATCTGCTATTGTGCTTGAGGTCTGATTGTCATCTGTTCATTTTTTTCCTCAATCATCATGGGATCTGAGTGTCACTGACACTGAGGGCAATACTTATGTCCTATTTTTAATGGCCCTGGAGAAAGTGGTATCAGTAGTGACACTACTTAACCACTCTTGGTAAGAGACCTTGAATTCCTCAACCTCGTATATTCCTTGATCTTATCACTCTCAGTGCTCCTTTTATGTGATGTCTAACATTAAGCAGTACTGATTCACCCGGTGAGGGAGGCAGGGCAGGACACAGGAATCAGAAGGATGTTTAATTGTCCATGTTTTCCTCAGCAGGTTTCCTGGGAGCCAGAATCACTGGGTGACTTCCTCCCAACTCTTTCCCACTGTGCCATCACATCAAGTGTTCTGATCTGCTGGTGCGACAGGACAGACCCAGCAACGGTAAGAGTGGGATTTGGGATATTGGCTGTAAGGTCAATTGCATGAGTATGGCACAGTCAGGTTGGTGCTTGAATAATCTACAGGGTGGCTTTCTCAACTTTGCAGAAATCCCCTGATGGTAGTTTATTTTAAAATTCATTTGTGAGATGTGGGCATCGCTGGTTAGCCAGTATTTATTGCTCATCCCAAGATGCCCTTGAAGAGACTTTTGTAGCTCATGGTACATCTGAATGGCTTGCTCGGCCATTTCAGGAGGTGATTAGGAGTCAACCACATGGCTGTAGGTCTAGAGTCACACGTAGGCCAGACGAGGTGAGACTGGCAGATTTCCTTCCATGAAGGACATTGATGAAACAGATGGCTTTACCAGAGAAGGCAATAACAATGGAAGTACTTGCAGACTGCACAAAATTGAGTACATGAAGAATTGGATCACCTTGGACCCTACGATTGTCAGACCTGAACACATTTACTGTTCTCATGTCTTTTAGAAAATAATTGGAAACAAATTAAATGCAAAATGTTCTAAGAAAAATGATTAGAAGACAAGGGCAATCTTCTAAAGCCTGAACGTTAGGTGACTTTTTTTTAATTGCATCAATACTGTACTTCAGTGACGACAGTTTTCAACACTGGATAAACCTGGGGAGCATGACACGTGCAGTGATGAATCATTGACATGAGGCATCATCAGAGACCAAACACAATTGTGGTTATAAAACTGATCACACAATGAACCACAGCTTGTTGACAATATTTTATTCTTCATTATCATACTGCTCTCTCATTCTGCTGTCAAGCCTTTCCTTTCTCTGGTCTGCACTCCCGTTGTTAGCATCCTGTCTGGATGGGAACCATCCCTCCAGGAAATTCTGAAACATTCCAGGATTACTGGGCCTCAGATATGAAAAGTCCGAGGGAAATGTTTTAAGAGCATTAAAGTATGTATGGGCTTCATTTGCTTTTGAATGCCTGTTCGATTATCATTTCGGAAACATATTAAAGTGGGAGGAAATTAACAGCTTGACCTCGAGAACAGATATCATCTGAAAGCAATGATGTTATGGTGGCTCAGTGGTTAGCATTGATGCCTAACAGTGCTAAGGACCTGGGTTCAATTCTAGCCTTGGGTGACTGATTTGTATGGAGTTTGTATGTTCTCCCATGACTGTATGGGTTTCCTCCCACAATCCAAAGTTGTGCAGGTTAGGTGAATTGGCCATGCTAAATTGCCCATAGTGTTCCAGGATGTGTAGGTTAGATGCGTTAGTCAGGGGTAAACATAGAGTAATAGGGTAAGGTAAGGGAAGGGGGCTGGGTGGGATACTCTTCAGAGGGTTGGTATGGACTTGTTGGACTAAATGGCATGTTTCCACATCGTAGGGAATCTATGATCTGAATCTGATTGGTTGGGTTGGGATGAAATCAGTGGTTAAAATTCTAAACAATATCTGGAAAAGATACCAACTTGCATCAAGGTTCAGATATTAGTGGAGTTAGGGTGAGCAAATGATTCATTTGGAGGAAGTGGATTTGTCATTTATAAAAATAATATGAGGGAGGCCAGTGGTCACCAGCAGTGTGCCATAAGGTTTGGTGCTGGGCCCACTGCTTTTTGTCACTTATATAAATGATTTGGATGTGAATATAGGAGGTATGGTTAGTAAATTTGCATATGATACCAAAATTGGCAGTGTAGTGGACAGCAAAGAGGATTATCTCAGAGTACAACAGTACCTTGATCAAATAGACGAATGGGCCAAGTCATAGAGTCATAGAGATGTACAGCACAGAAACAGACCATTCAGTTCAACTCGTCCATGCCGACCAGATATTCCAACCCAAGCTAGTCCCACCTGCCCGCACCTGGCCCATATCTCTCCAAACCCTTCCTATTCATATACCCATCCAAGTGCCTTTTAAATGTTGCAATTGTACTAGCCTCTACCACTTCTTCTGGCAGGTGATACCATACACATACCACTATCTGCATGAAAGAGTTGCCCCTTAGGTCTCTTCTATATCTTTCCCCTCTCACCCTAAACGTATGCCCTCTAGTTCTGGAATCCCCTGCCCCAGGGAAGAGACTTTGTCTGTTTATCCTATCCATGCCCCTGATGATTTTATAAACCTCTATAAGGTCACTTCTCAGCCTCCAACGCTCCAGGGAAAATAGCCACAGCCTGTTCAACCTCTCCCTATAGCTCAAATCGTCCAACCCTGGCAACATCCTTGTAAATATTTTCTGAACCTTTTCAAGTTTCACAACATCTTTCTGTTAGGGAGGAGGCCAGAACAACATGACCTCCCAACTCCTGTACTCAATATTCTGACCAATAAAGGAAAGCATACCAAACACCTTCTTCACTATCCTATCTACCTGTGACTCCACTTTCAAGGAGCTATGAACCTGCACTCCAAGGCCTCTTTGTTCAGCAACACTCCCTAGGACCTTACCATTAGGTGTATAAGTCCTGCTAAGATTTGCTTTCCCAAAATGCAGCACCTCTCATTTACCTAAATTAAACTCCATCTGCCACTTCTCAGCCCATTGGCCCATCTGGTCAAGATCCCGCTGTAATCTGAGGTAACCCTCTTCGCTGTGCACACCTCCAATTTTGGTGTCATCTGCAAACTTACTAACTATACCTCTTATGCTCGCATCCAAATCATTTATATAAATGATGAAAAATAGATGATCCAGCACCGATCCTTGTGGCACTCAGCTGGTCACAGGCTCCCAGTCTGAAAAACAACCCTCCACCACTACCCTCTGTCTTCTACCTTTGGCAGATGGAGTTTAATTTAGATAAATGTGAGGTGCTGCAGTTTGGAAAGGTAAACCAGGGCAGGACTTAATGGTAAGGTCCTGGGGAATGTTGCTGAACAAAGGAATCTTGGAGCACATGTTCATAGTTCCTTGAAAGTGGAGTCACAGGTAGACAGGGTAGTGAAGAAGGCATTTGGTATGCTTGCCTTTATTGATCAGTACATTGAGTATAGGAGTTGGGAGGTCATATTGTGGCTGTATAGGACATTGGTTAGGCCACTTTTGAAATATTGCATTCAATTGTGGTCTCTCTGCTGTAGGAAAGATGTTGTGAAACCTGAAAGGGTGCAGAAAAGATTTGAAAGAATGTTGCCAGGGTTGGAGGGTTTGAGCTATTGGGAGAGGCTGAATAGGCTGGGGCTATTGTCCCTGCAGCATCGGAGACTGAGGTGTGATCTTATGGGGATTTATAAAATCATAAAGGGCATGGATAGAGTGAATAGTCAAGGTATTTTTCCCCAAGGTAGGGGAGTCCACAACTAGAGGGCATAGGTTTAAAGTGAGAGGGGAAAGATTTAAAAGGGACCTAAGGGGCAACTTTGTTACGCAGAGGGAAGTACACGTATGTAATGAACTGCCAAAGGAAGTGTTGGAGGCTAGTACAATTACAGCATTTAAAAGGCTTCTGGGTGGAAACATGAAAAGGAAGTGTTTAGAGGGATATGGGCCAAATGCAACAAGATTAATTTGGGATGTATTATCAGCGTGAACAAATCGGATTGAAGAGTCTGTTTCTGGGCTGTACAACTCCATGATTTTGGGTCACTGAAGTCATTCTATTTCTGACCCATGTTAGATGTCTGAGAGGTTTGTGGATTTATGGTTTTACTCAATGCATGCAAGGCTCAACCTGCCGCCTTGACAGAGGAAAGCTGTGTTCACCACAACTGGGCCAAAGTTAGAGCATGTGCCATTACATGTGAAGGCTTTCTGAGTCATCAGGAGGATGCGCCACATTGTATCGTGCAGTTAGCCTGAAAAGGGAAAGCAATTACAAGGTGCACCAGCCCAAGCTTCCTCTTTCATTCTGCCAAAGGTTATTTGTCCGTAAAAGGGAAGGGCACTAGCCTGACAGAGAGGGTGATTCCGATTTTCATTAGACTGAGATTTTGGAGTGACAGGGTGGAGATATGTTCAGGAAATTCCGATTTTGTGGATCGGGTGATCATTGTGGAAGAGTCAGAGGGAGACAGTACTCAGTTAGAAATTCAGGGAGAGATTGAAGTGATGGAGGGCTGGAGTTAGCTTTGTTGGTCTCAGAAGACCTGCTTCTCCCTGAAAACTGTGCTGGAAATGCAGCAATCTGACGGATTTGTGCTTGATCTCACTGTCCGTCACTTGCCCGATTTTGTGAGTTTCCACAAGCTGTGACTGATCAAACAGACTGCAGTGGTTCAAATTATATCGCCCCATCACTTTCTCAGGAAAGTTGGAGGATAGAGCCATACAGTCATAGAGATGTACAGAAAGGAGACAGACCCTTCGTCCAACCCGAGCATGCCGACCAGATATCCCAACCCAATCTAGTCCTACCTGCCAGCACCCAGCCTATGTGCCTCCAAACCCTTCCTATTCATATACCCAACCAGATGACTTTTAAATGTTGTAATTGTATCAGTCTCCACCACTTCCTCTGGTAGCTCATTCCATACACGTACCACCGTCTATGTGAAAAAGTTGTCCCTTAGGTCTCTTTTATAAATTTCCCCTCTCACCCTAAACCTATGCTCTCTAGTTCTGGACTCCCCCATCCCAGGAAATAAACTTTGTCTATTTATCCTATCCATGCTCCTCATGATTTTGTAAATCATGGTCATCCCTCGGCCTCCAATGCTCCAGGGAAAATAGCCCTAGCCTATTCCCTATAGCTCAAATCCTCCAACCCTGGCAACATCCTTGTAAATCTTTTCTGAATCTTTTCAAGTTTCACAACTTCCTTTCGAAAGGAAGGAGACCAGAATTGCACACAATTATCCAAAAGTCGCCTAATCAATGCCCTGTACAGCCGCAACTTGACCTCCCAACTCCTGTACTCAATACTCTGACCAATAATGGAAAGCATACCAAACGCCTTCTTCACTATCCTATCTACCTGCAACTCCACTTTCAAGGAGCTATGAACCTGCACTTCAAGGTCTCTTTGTTCAGCAACACTCCTTAGGCCTTACCATTAAGAGTATAAGTCCTGTTAACATTTGCTTTCCCAAAATGCAGCATCTTGCATTTATCTAAATTCATCTCCATCTGCCACTTCTCAGCCCATTGGCCGATCTGATCAAGATCCCGTTGTAATCTGAGGTATCCTTCTTTGCTGTCCAGTACACCTCCAATTTTGGTGTCCTCTGCAAACATACGAACTATTGCTCTTATGCTCACATCCAAATCATTTATATACATGATGAAAAGCAGCGGACCCAGCATTGATCCTTGTGGCACTCCACTGGTCACAGGCCTCCTGTCTGAAAAAAACAACTCTCCACCACCACCTTCTGTTTTCTACTTTGAGCCAGTTCTGTATCCAAATGGCTAGTTCTCCCTGTATTCCATGAGATCTAACCTTGCTAATCAGTGTCCCATGGGGAACCTTGTCGAATGCCTTACTGAAGTCCATATACATCATATTTACTGCACTACCCTCATCAGTCCTCTTTGTTACTTCCTCAAAAAACTCAATCAAGTTTGTGAGACATGATTTCCCACGCACAAAGCCATGTTGACTATCCCTAATCAGTCCTTGTCTTTCCAAATACATGTACATTCTGTCCTTTAGAATTCCCTCCAACAACTTGCCCACCACCAATGTCAGGCTCACCGGTCTATAGTTACTGGCTTGTCCTTACCACCTTTCTTAAATAGTGGTGCCACATTAGCCAACCTCCAGTCTTCCGGCACCTCACCTGTGACTATCAATGATACAAATATCTCAGCAAGGGGCCCAGCAATCACTTCCCTAGCTTCCCACAGAGTTCCAAGATACACCTGATCAGGTTCTGGGGATTTATCCACTTTTATGTGTTTCAAAATATCCAGCACCCTCCTCGGTAATATTGACATTTTTCAAGATGTCACCATTTATTTCCCTACATTCTATATCTTCCATGTCCTATTCCAATAAGAATTGGGCCTGGCAAATGTTGTCCGCATTTCCCAAAAGAAAATACATTGGGTCACAAATGAAATCACTTTAAAGCAGATTATACAGTCTCCTTATAGTCTCAATGGTGTTCCCACCTCCTCAAGAGTGGCTTGATCACGCACTCATTAATGCTTCTCATTTAAAATTAAAAGTAGGCATGTTCGAAGCAGGTTACATTCCTGTTGCAAACTTTTAAAACTTTAGTAGATAGCAATGACTCATGTTATGTCTGTTTTGAACTTACAAATGAACTGAAAGCTTGGATGAATTTCATGCAAATTCCTTTCTTCAACATCTCATTTTCCATTTCTAGGGATAGGCTGGCCACCAATATCCACTACAAACCGACCAACTCCCATAGTTACCTCAACGACATATCCTGCTTCCTATAAAGACTCGATTCCAATCTCCCAGTTCCTTCGTCTCCATCACATTTATTCTGATGAGGTCAATTTTGATAGACGAGCCTCCAAAATGTCCACTTTCTTCATCAACCGAGGATTCCCCAGCACCGTTGTTGACAGGGCCCTCAACCAGGTCCAACCCATCTCCCGCACTTCTGTCCTCACACATTCTCTTCCCTCCCGCAACAACAATAGGGTTCCCCTACCATCCAACCAGCATCCATGTCCAAAGGATCATTAGCCGCCATTTCTACCACCTCCAGTGAGATACCACCACCAGACACACATTCCCCTCCCCTCTCTTGTAAGCCTTCCACAGGGACTGTTCCGTCAGGGACACCCTGGTCTGGTCCTCCTTCACCCCGAACATCTAAACCGCCCCCCTAACCTGCCAAAACTATATGGCACCCTCCCCTACAACCACCGAAGGTGTAACACTTGCCCATTTACCTCCTCCCTCCTCAATATCCAAGGGCCCAAACACACCTTCCAGGTGAAGCAGCATTTTACCTGCACTTCACATAATCTGTTGCATTTGCTTCTCACAATGTGGTCTTCTCTACACTTGCGAAATGAAGCAAAGACTGGGTGACCACTTTGTAGAACAACTAGGTTCTGTCTGCTAAAAACATTCTGCTTGCCTGCCACTTTACCACCCCACCCTGTTTCCAGGCCAACATCTCTGTCTCAGGCTTGCTGCAGTGCTCCACTGAAGCTCAGTGCAAGCTGGAAGAACAGTACCTCATTTTCCACTTGCGGACCCTGCAGCCTTCTGGACTTAATATTGAGTTCAACAGCTTTACGGCTTGAGCTTCTCCCATGTCCTTAACCCAACCCCCATACCCCAGGCCTTGATATCACATAGTCTGCTATTACGCATAACTTATTGTTAGCCACGAACAGTCTCCATTAATAGCTTTTCATTCTTCGAGCATGGTGAATGTATCTCCACCACATTGACTACAGCATTCAAGAAGGTGACTTATCATCATGCTGTCAAGGGACAGAAGGCAATTGTGGACCTTGCCAAGAGTGAATATCTTTACAGTACTGCTAATAAACCAGCATTTGGGAGGTTTCCACGTGTTACTAGTGCACATTGAAATTACTTTACTACTCTCCGCAGAGGAGAATCTCAAAGTGTTTTAACTAGTATAGAACTCCCATTCTCAGGCAATCCTTATGGAAGCTTCAGTAAAAATGTTCACATTACAGCACAGAATCGAGTGCCTACCCTCAGTACTGTACTGCAGCATGGAAACTCTGCACATTTACATATCTTGAAATTCTTTTGGGCTTGGGTATAATTTTCTGCATTTTCTCTTCCTAAACACTTTTTCTTTTTCTTATCCTTCACTGCTGCACAAACTCTAGGGGATGGCACGTTGTTTTGATGATATTCCAAAGGGTTTGGCTTTGTTTCTTGTAGTTTATTTCCTTTTTCGCTGACCCTTTATACACTTACCTTGACTCTCACTGAACTGTGCCCAAAATTGGGAATCTCCCACTTTGCCCTGTCCCCTCAGGATGTTATTCTGAATTAATGGCCTTGGCATTATGGCCCAAGCAAACGCTGCCAATCCTTTTACCACCAACAGCCACCAACTCCCATTAATGATAAAAGCTGGAAAGGATCTCAGTGCATTAAAAACTTGAAAACAGTTTTATGATGTACAAGTGTTTGATTTGAGAGAGGATGGAACACCTCATTAATATAATTAAATCAGACACCCACAGTGTAGCTGGAAGTCTGCTTCAGCTTTACTGGTTCTGCAGTGCTGCTTTTCCAACGCTGGGGAGTAAATGGGAGGAGATAGTGATCAGGTTGACAAGGTAACTTCTTTTTACAGCACTGCTTGTGGGCCAGGAGGAGCAGGATTTTTTCCCCACCAAGTCCCTGAAAGAAACCTTCCCCTCAGCCAGTCACTGGCTTCTCTCTTCACCTTCAGCATTCACAGACTTCTGTCACCATCCCTGACCCCAAAGCAAGCACCATTGTTCTCTCTATGTTGCAATCTTTAGCTGATGCTATTACCCACATACCTCCCCCACCTCACATCTCCTGACCCTGATCTCTCACTTCGACATCCCGCCACAGTCTACCATTAAACGTCCTGCCTCTGGTTTCTCCTGCCCACCAACCTAGCAATTTGCGTAGCTGCCACACCAGAGATAGAAGAAAGAAATAATAACAGTGCCCTGATGTTTTATTCAACAGGAGCCTGGCACCCCTGGTTTCAAAGGATTTTCCAGGCATTTTAACCCTCCCAGCTCCCTAGAAGTACCTGAACAAATGCTTGGCCAGAGCACAGTAAATTACACTCTCACTGTCCATAGTTGTGCTGAAATGAATTAGGAAGCAGGAAAATGCAGCAAATTATTTATAACATGAGACTGTTTCCTCACATTCTGTCAGAGCTCCAGTTCCTGCTCACAATAGCGTGTGTCACTCCTGTTTGTGGTCTATCAAGCTTCAGTCTTAACCACAATGGTCACAGCTTCAGACCGTTTCCAAGTTATCAACAGTCTGCTTTTTGGGGGTTTTCTTTACTCTGGCATTGTGGTAAACATCATAGATTCTGCTCATTTCTCTGTTTTGAGGAGATTGTTAATTTATGATATGGTGTAACCCAGCAGCAAGCACATTTGGGCACAGGAGATCTCGAGAAGGAACTCACTCTTGCACATTTCAGATGCGTCTGGGCAAATACTTCCAGTTTCATCACAACTCAACATTAAGTAATGGAGCTTGATTCACATGATCTAGATCCTGAAAGAGATTCTCACCATTTTCATTCACCAACACTTCCTCAGTTTTTCTTACATGAAAGAAAGAAAGAATAATATTGTGCCTTTGCTGACCTCAGGACATCAGGATACAAGGAGGCTTCAAGGTGACTTGGACAGGCTAAGTGAATGGGCAAGAGTACAGCACAGGAATATAATGTGAATAAGTGTGAAGTCATCCCACTTGTAGAAAAATCAGACAGTATTCCTAAAATAGTTGGAATTCAGATGTATTGATGTTAATTGTGTGGGACTTGTCAATAAAAGCTACCATGAAGGCACGGCAAGCAAATAGGAAGGTAAATGATATGTTGGCCTTCATCACAGGAGGATTTGAGTATAGGAATAACCATGTCTTACTGCAATTGTATAGCCAACTAGGAGAAACTGAGGACTACAGATGTTGGAGATCAGAGTCAAATAATGTGGTGCTGGCAAAGCACAGCCGGTCAGGCAGCATCCGAGGAACAGGAGAGTCGACACTTTGAGCATAAGGTCTTAATTCCTGATGAAGAGACCATGCTCAAAACGTCGACTCTCCTGCTCCTCAGATGCTGCCTGTGTTTTTCCAGCACCACACTTTTTGATTACAATTGTATAGCGCTTTGCTAAGATCAAACCCTAGAGTTTTGCATATAGCTTTGGTCCCCTGAACTAAGGAAGGATATACTTGCCAGAGAGAGAGTACAACCAGGGTTGGCCAGATGAATCCCTGGGTTGGTGAGCCCGCTCTGTATGGAGAATTTAAGAAAGGCAGATGTACAGTCTCTAGAGTTTCAGAGAATGAGAGATGTTCTCATTAAAACTTGCAAAATTCTTACACGGGACATCATAGTGAGTCCAGAAGCTTAGAGTAAGGACAGAGATGAGGGGGAATTTCCTCAATCAGGAAGATGGTGAGTCTTTGGAATTCTCAATGGCAAAGGGCTATGGAAGTTCAATCATTGAACATGCACTGGCAGAAATCAATAGATTTCTGGTTGCTATCAACATCAAGAAATATGGGTTTAGTACAGGAAAAAGGCAAAGAGATTGATGATTTCCTATTATCTAATTGACTTAATTGACTAGAGGAGCAAGATTGATGGGCTGAATAGACTATTTCTCCATCTATATTCCAATGTTACAAACCACTTTGCAGTCAGTAGTCACCACTGTAACGTAGGAAACACAGCGACTAAATGATGTACAACAGGCTGTAAGATGATCATATTTAAATATTAATTGAAAGGTAAATGTTACCTGCAGAACATTGGGGGAATCTTCTCTACTGTCCTTCAAATTGTACCATGGAATCTTTTACATCTAATGGAGCACCCTGATGGCTTAGTAGTTTAAAGGGTTGATGAATGTTATAAGTAAATGTTGTACCTATGGGTTTTAAAGGACATTTGTTAAAATACCAGCTAACTGATATATACAGAAAATATAAGTACATGGTACTCAAGGGACAGGATGGCTTGGGTGCCCAACTATAGAGATAGAAGGTAGTCAGTAATTGTGAACAGATTTTGTTGTGGTGAAGGGAAGTTTGCATTGGGGTTCCCCAAAAGACTCTGGTGCGGCCTCATCTGGAGTATTGTGTGCAGTTTTGATCGCCATACTATAGGAAGGATGTGGAGGCATTGGAACAAGTGCAGAGGAGGTTTACCAGGATGTTGCCTGGCATGGTAGGATATCGTATGAGGAAAGGCTGAGGCACTTGGGGCTGTTCTCATTGGAGAAAAGAAGGTTTAGGGGAGATTTGATAGAGGTGTACAAGATGATTAGGGGTTTAGATAGGGTAGACACTGAGAACCTTTTTCCGCTAATGGAGTCAGCTGTTACTAGGGGACACAGCTTTAAATTAAGGGGTGGTAGGTATAGGACAGATGTTAGGGGTAGATTCTTTACTCAGCGGGTTGTGAGTTCATGGAATGCCCTGCCAGTAGCAGTGGTGAATTCTCCCTCTTTATGGTCATTTAAGCGGGCATTGGATAAGCATATGGAGGTTATTGGGCTAGTGTAGGTTAGGTAGGCTTTGGTCGGCGCAACATCGAGGGCCGAAGGGCCTGTACTGCGCTGTATTTTTCTATGTTCTATGTTCTATGTAAAAGTCAATAGCTATATATCCAGGGGAGTATTAACTCACAAAATTGTGGCTTGCTCAGAGTAGGGTGAGCTGCATCACCACCAAACCTTGTCCCAGTCTGTTTGCCAGACATCTCCCCTTCCACATCAGATCCGATCACCCTGAGATCATGGCTTCGAACACATCTCCTCCATGATCTCATTAAGACAGCTACACATGTATCATACAATGATTCAGGACATTCTGCCCTTCACCCCACCCACACCATCCCCACACCCCAGTCCTACCTTTTTGAAGAGTAATGCAATATGCCCAAATTTCATGCTTTTACCCTCCATTTTTTCTTTCACGCGTTCATTCATTCATTTCCCATCTCAAGCTGTTCTATCCACAACATCCACGCTATGAGGGAACACATTCCAAATTCTAACCATTCACTAGATAGAAAAAGAGTTTATCTTCAAATCACATCTGGTTTTTCAGTCAGTCACCTTTCTGCCTGCACCCTCAGATTATAACCTCTATAGTTTCTGTTTATTTCCTTCCAAAGACAGTCAGTCCAGAGTGTTGTTTAAGATGAGCAGGACATTCCTCTTCAGTTATCTAAATGAAGGCAATCCTTATCTGTTATGTACTCAACAAAAGGAGAGTTTTATTTTTGACTAAGAGCATTTTGAAGAGACAGACCTGGGTCTTTTGCAGTGAGTAAAAAATGAGGTCTGCAGATGCTGGAGATCACAGCTGCAAATGTGTTGCTGGTCAAAGCACAGCAGGTTAGGCAGCATCTCAGGAATAGAGAATTCGACGTTTCGAGCATAAGCCCTTCATCAGGAATAAGAGAGAGAGAGCCAAGCAGGCTGAGATAAAAGGTAGGGAGGAGGGACTAGGGGGAGGGGCGATGGAGGTGGGATAGGTGGAAGGAGGTCAAGGTGAGGGTGATAGGCCGGAGTGGGGTGGGGGCGGAGAGGTCAGGAAGAGGATTGCAGGTTAGGAGGGCGGTGCTGAGTTGAGGGAACCGACTGAGACAAGGTGGGGGGAGGGGAAATGAGGAAGCTGGAGAAATCTGAATTCATACCTTGTGGTTGGAGGGTTCCCAGGCGGAAGATGAGGCGCTCCTCCTCCAGCCGTCGTGTAGTTGTGTTCTGCCGGTGGAGGAGTCCAAGGACCTGCATGTCCTCGGTGGAGTGGGAGGGGGAGTTAAAGTGTTGCATGTCCTCGAGAGAGAGGATTGAACCCCTGATGTTGAGGATTGATCTGATCCACATGTGAGTCACTGGGCTAACAAGTGCCCCTAGCATCACAATCTGGGAATAAGGACGGAGCAAATTACTACAAATGCTGAAGGCTGTACTGAAAACAAAAAAATGCTGGAAATCACAGTGGGTCAGGCAGTATCCATGGAGCGAGGGCAAGTTAACTGGGAATAAGAAATGCAGTTTTTATGTCTGAAGATGATTTAAGACTTGGCAATGGTGGAAATATTAAAAGGGAGACAGGAGTGACACTATAGACTGGTGTAAACGGTAGTTTTGGCATGATTTGGAAGGAGTTTTGTTGTGCGGTCTAGCAAGTTCTCCTACCACATCTTACCAAATGCACCACATTAATTACCTACCCTGCTCCTATGGTGTCTCTCATGTCTGATTGCCACCATATGCCATTCCCAGAACAGTTGCCAGTGAAGCATTGAAGTTCAGACGTGCCCTGTAAATGGATCGGAGATGTGCTGTGTGGGTTTTTTGAAGCTGGCCCATATCCTATGGCTGTTGGTAGATGGGATGCATAAGGCTAGTGCCCATGGATTTGCCCTGAGATTTTGGCACTCACTGTCTGACAGGGGTACCCTTTGGAGCAGGTGGCAAACTGAATCTGCCAGGCACCTGCTCTGGCGTCCACGTCGTGTTTTCTCTTAATGTCCAGCTTTCTTGGTGAGATGGGAAGCTGGGTATTAATGAGGTGGATTAGGCCGTCAACAAGACATTTAACAAGTTCCTAATCCCTCTTAATTGGCAACTCACTGCTGCCTCGTGAGAAACTCATCTCCCTGCTTATCAACAACATAAAAGAGGAAGTTCCTGAAGTTGAGATGGGCCTTGCCAGATTTTTGCTCCAATTCTGCCACAAATCTCACCATAGCCCACCTCATTCAGGCCTCGATAGGATTCTATCCTGGAGGATAAAGCTGCAGATGCTGTAAATCAGGCGCAGAGGTTGCTGGGATGGGGGTTGAGCGGGTTTGGCGGCACCTGTGAAGAAAAATCAAGAGTTAATGTTTCGGGTCTGGTGACCCTTCCCTGGTTTTGCTTCACAGATGCTGGCAGACCTGCTGGACTTTTCCAGCAGCTTCTGTTTGTGTTCCATGTTATTCCAGTCATTTGGTTTGTTTCCAGCACCACCTTATTTTTAATGTTTTTATAATTATCTCTGAGCCTCCTTTACTGGCAGCTATTGACGTTTAACTCACACTGTGAGTAAAAAGTGAGGTCTGCAGATGCTGGAGATCAGAGCTGAAAATGTGTTGCTGGTTAAAGCGCAGCAGGTCAGGCAGCATCCAAGGAACAGGAAATTCGACGTTTCGGGCACAAGCCCTTCATCAGGAAGGGTTTAACTCACACTGTCTAACACCGTTGGTCACCTACAGAGACCTATCATTTGATATTCCACTCATCACATTTGTATGATCTTTTGATCTCTCTGCCCTTAGTCTCTGCCTATAAATTCTGTGTCTGTCTGCTTCTCTCTCACTTCTCCTGATGAAGGGGCAGCACTCCAAAAACTTGTGATTTTAAGTTAACCTGTTGGAATATAACCTGGCATCCTGTGATTTCTGACTTTATCCTAGAAGGACTCCAATGATTGGATTCTGCTGTTCTGTGCTCAAATCACAAGACTGTAATGTCAAGGCTAGGCTGCCCCTCCTCTGAAAAAACAAATTTCCTATCTAATTAGTAAAACTATAATACTGCAGATGCTGAAAATCTGAAACAAACAGAGAGAGGATCCTGGAGAAACTCACCAGGTCTGGCAGCACCTGTGGAGAGAGAAACAGAGTTACCATTTTAAGTCTGGTATGACATTAAGGGGTGAAAATGTGTTGCTGGAAAAGCGCAGCAGGTCAGGCAGCATCCAAGGAACAGCATCCAATTCGACGTTTCGGGCATAAGCCAAGGGGGACATGTTGGCTCAGTGGTTAGCACTACTGCCTCACAGGGACCTGGGTTCGATTCCACCCTCAGGCACCTGTCTGTGTGGAGTTTGTACACTTTCCCCGCATCTACGTGCGTTTCCTCCGGGTGCTCCAGTTTCTTCCCACAGTCCAAAGATGTGCAGGTGGATTGGCCATGCTAAATTGCCCATAGTGTCCAGGGATGTGTAGGCAAGGTGGATTAGCTGTGGGAAATGCAGCTTTAGAGGGATTGGGTGATGCTCTTTAGAGAGTCGGTGTGGACCCGATGGGCTGATTGGCCTGCTTCCATGCTGTAGGGATTCTGTGAATCTTCAGAGCATTACCTCTGTCTCCCTCTCCACAGATGCTGCTCCAGTAGTCACTCTGTCTTTCCTTTCTATTTTATCACTTGATCATCTCCCACATTTCACATGAAAGACACAGACATATTCCAACCCAACATTCTTAACAACATATTTAATGATTTCAGTTCATCCAACTCAATGACCCTCCGGTGATAATAATTATATTTTACCCTCACATTTCAGTACATGGGGTCAATTTTCATGAACTTTGTTTCAGCTGGTATTCTACTTCAGGTTATAGCAGCACAGATTGTATCGTCATTAAATTTCAACCATTTGGGGGATTAAAGCAGGGAGACTGTGCCTTCTGCACAAACCGACAAATTCGGAACTTAGTCCAGATTTGTTAGCTAAAGTTCCTGCCACAACTTCAGTTTTGGTTTTTTACATAGGGGAAAGTAAAAGGGGATTTCCTTTTTGCAACAAAAAGAGAAATAGCAGATGCCAACTGCTTCTCCACTTAAATTGTTAACAAATTCAGGGTTGGACAGTAAATGATTTCAATCCATGGAAAGAGTTATTTGCTGTACTGTTGCCAGTACTCAGAGGAATAGAAAATAACTCGAGGGCCTGTTCTCTGGCCTAATTGGAGCAGCCTTTGTTAGGCCTAGAACTGTGGGCCTCAGGCTTCATCCACATCTTTTGAGTGAGTATCACAGGCCAGAATTTCACACGAGGAGTTCTCGGAGGAGATCTGGGTCATGCACTATTTGGTCGAGGTGGGTGGCCTGTGAAAGCACTCTGGCAGATGGTGGCTGTGAAAATTCCAAGCAGCCCCAGATTAATCAGAAACAAATCTACCACAGGGATCCCTCATCAGGCAGTGGGCCGCTACCAATGATGCTCCAAATTTAGAATAAGAGTAGCACTATGACAGTTTGGCCCCTCACTGCTAAAGTTCCATTATCCAAAACCACAGAAAAAGGAATCAACCATATCAGTTTCTATCCCAGATTGTTTAATTGTCAAATATTACAAGCTCACCATTAGTAATTGAAATGTGAGGGTAAAATATAATTGGCATCATAGGAGGGTCACTGAGATAGATGAACTGAATTCATTAAATATGTTGCTAAGAATGTTGGGATGGAATATATCTGTGTTTTTCATGTGAAATGTGGGGGATGATCAATGAACATGGTCTAATTATCAGGTGATCAACTGTTCTCAGTGGAAACATTCACTTTGAAACTTGTTTTGTTGAATAGATTTTAGAGAACTTGGCCAAGTTGCTAATTAGTATTGGTCAGAGATTCATAAGTTTTGAAGTGTGAATGTTTCACATGGTTTTTTGAGCACAGAACTGGTCAGGGTCTGAAAGATGTGACCTGATATGAACTGATGAAACTGTACTGATACGGCAGTGCAGCTCAGCATCCAGTTTGCTTTGGTGAACCATTGCTCAGCAGTGACTCAAAATGCTTTGCTATTGCTCCCAGATCTCTTTCAGACTAATCTAGTGCCATTTATTAAATATGCCCACAGTATTTTTTTCTTTCCAATTTGTAAAGCTTTGCAATTAATCTCCTGAACTTCAACCCAGAGTCTTGATGACTTGAAAATGTGTCCGATTGTGTAGCTCCCTGAGGTTAGTCCCATTCCCAGTTTATAGTGTATGTTTCAATCGAGGTGGTTTTTGATCATTAGAATTGAGCAGACATCTGCGGGAAACTCATTCACTTCATCTTCCCATCCTCGAGTTAAACAATCATAATTTCTCTCGTTCAGCCATTTCCCAATTATGTCAAAATGTTTCCTCAGTAACCTATTCTCCTGTTAATTAATCTGCAACTCAAATAGTTCAGCCTTGTATTCAGAAAACAGGTGCCAACTTGTTTTTATCTTGAATGTATAAGTTCTCAGAAGTCAACAGTATTTAGTAAATAAACTGCAGTAGATTCTGGAAAGGGTGAAAATAGATAAGTCCCCTGGGCCTGATGGCATTTATCCTAGGATTATCTGGGAAGCAAGGGAGGAGATTGCAGAGCCATTGGCCTTGATTTTTATGTCCTCGTTGTCTACAGGAATAGTGCCAGATGACTGGAGGATAGCAAATATGGTTCCCTTATTCAAGAAGGGGAGTAGGGATAACCCTAGTAACTATAGGTCGGTGAGTCTCACTTCTGTTGTGGGCAAAGTCTTAGAGAGAATTGTAAGGGATAGGATTTATGAACATCTGAATAGGAATAATGTGATCAAGAATAGTCAGCATGGTTTTGTGAAGGGCAGGTCGTGCCTCACAAACCTTATTGAATTCTTTGAGAAGGTGACTAAGGAGGTGGACGAGGGTAAAGCAGTAGATGTGGTGTATATGGATTTTAGTAAGGTTTTTGATAAGGTTCCCCATGTTAGGCTACTGCAAAAAATATGGAGGTATGGCATTGAGGGTGCGTTAGAGGTTTGGATTAGGAATTGGCTGGCTGGAAGAAGACAGAGGGTAGTAGTTGATGGTAAAGGTTCATCTTGGAGTGCAGTTACTAGCGGTGTTCCGCAAGGATCTGTTTTGGGACCATTGCTGTTTGTCATTTTTATGAATGACCTGGAGGAGGGGCTAGAAGGTTGGGTGAGCAAGTTTGCGGATGATACGAAAGACAGTGGAGTTGTTGACAGTGAGGAAGGATGTGGCAGGTTACAGTGGGATATAGATAAGCTGCAGAGCTGGGCAGAAAGGTGGCAAGTGGAGTTCAATGTAGGTAAGTGTGAAGTGATTCACTTTGGTAAGAGTAACAAGAAGATGGAGTACTGGGCTAATGGTCGGATACTTGGTAGTGTGGATGAGCAGAGAGATCTTGGTGTCCATGTACACAGATCTCTGAAAGTTGCCACCCAGGTAAATAGTGCTGTGAAGAAGGCATATGGCGTACTGGCTTTTATTGGTAGAGGAATTGAGTTCCGGAATCCTGAGATCATGTTGCAGTTGTATAAGACTCTGGTGCAGCCTCATCTGGAGTATTGTGTGCAGTTTTGGTCGCCATACTATAGGAAGGATGTGGAGGCACTGGAACGGGTTCAGAGGAGGTTTACCAGGATGCTGCCTGGTATGGTAGGAAAATTGTATGAGGAAAGGCTGAGGCACTTAGGGCTGTTTTCATTGGAGAAAAGAAGGTTTAGGGGTGACTTGATAGAGGTGTACAAGATGATTAGGGGTTTTGATAGGGTTGACAATGAGAATCTTTTTCCACCTGTGGAGTCAGCTATTACGAGGGGGCATAGCATTAAATTAAGGGGAGGTAGGTATAGGACAGATGTTAGGGGTAGATTCTTTACTCAGTGAGTCGTGAGTTCATGGAATGCCCTGCCAGTAGCAGTGGTGGACTCTCCCTCTTCATGGGCATTTAAACGGGCATTGGATAGGCATATGGAGGATAGTGGGCTAGTGTAGGTTAGGTGGGCTTGGATTGGTGCAACATCGAGGGCCAAACGGCCTGTACTGCGTTGTATTTTTCTATGTTCTATGTTCTAGATCAGCGCATAAAATTAATGGTTAAGTTAATGCAAGCAAGTCATTAGAAGATTGCAGTGACATTTTATTTAGGGCAGAAGTGAGGCAGCTCCAAATGTAGTATCCTGTGGAGATATGGTGGGGAGGGAATGGTGCAGAAGGAGAGGAAGATAAGTTCCAAAATGAGATGAGAAACTGCAACATAGCTTAAGTGGTTCTTCCTGCATGGTAGAAATGCCTGTAATTTATTGTATAGCCTTTAATTAGACTTGTGTGTCCATTGTTGGTTGACTGCAACTCCTAGCTTCAATTTGAGGATATCAGGCACATGCTATTAACGTATCTTCATTGAATTTATGGACTGGAAGTCAGCCTATTCATATGCACTGATTGAATTTTTGCTTGATTATGCTGCTGTGAAGTACTCCGCGTTGTTTCCTTTAACAAAACTACCGCATAAATGTGTGTTGTTGTTGTTGATTCATTACATGGTGTCTGCCCCTGTTAACCTGCTCCTTGGTCAGTCTTTATCATCTGTGCAGCTGTCAACTCTAATTCACTTCATAAAACTCTCTTTGCCTGCTCCCGTCATCTCCTTCACCTTCAAAGTCTGCCTAGCCTCTCCCCTCCCCCCAACAACTTGCTGCTCTACATTCACTGCTCATCTCACGACAGGGTTTTTTTTTGATAGTTTGGTATGGGAGTGGTTAGGATGTGGAATGCCATGTCTGGATGTGGAATGGCAGGAGTTTGTTGGTATAATTGAGGACACTGTACAGAGGTTCATCCCCAAGAAAAGAAAGATTATCCGGGGAGGGATTAGACAACCATGGCTGACAAAGGAAGTCAGGAAATGTATTAAAGAGAAAGAGAGATCCTATAAAGTGGCCAAGAACAGTGGGAAATCAGAAGATTGGGAAGGATACAAAAACAAACAGAGGATAACAAAGAGTGTAATAAGAAATGAGAAGATCAAATATGAAGGTAGGCTAGCCAGTAATATTAGAAATGATAGTAAAAGTTTCTTTCAGTACATAAGAAACAAACGACAGGCAAAAGTAGACATTGGGCCACTTTAAACTGATGCAGGAAGCCTAGTGATGGGGAGATAAGGAAATAGCAGGAGAACTTAACAAGTACTTTGCGTCAGTTTTCACAGTGGAAGACATGAGTAATATCCCAAAAATTAAAGGGAGTCACGGGGCTGAGTTGAGTATGGTTGCCGTTACGAAAGAGATAGTGCTAGAAAAGTTCAAAAGTCTTAAAATTGATAAATCTCCTGGCCCCGATGGGATACACCCTAGAGTTCTGAGAGAGGTGGCTGAGGAAATAGCAGTGGCATTGGTTGAGATCTTTCAAGAGTCACTGGAGTCAGGAAAGGTCCCGGATGATTGGAAGATGGCTGTTGTAACCCCCTTGTTCAAGAAAGGATCAAGACAAAAGATGGAAAATTATAGGCCAATCAGCTTAACCTCGGTTGTTGGTAAAATTCTAGAATCCATCATTAAGGATGAGGTTTCTAAATTCTTAGAAGAGCAGAGTCTGATTAGAACAAGCCAACATGGTTTTAGTAAGGGGAGGTCATGCCTGACAAACCTGTTAGAATTTTTTGAAGAGGTAACAAGTAGGTTAGACCAGGGAAACCCAGTGGATGTGGTTTATCTAGACTTTCAAAAGGCCTTTGATAAGGTGCCACATGGGAGGCTGCTGAACAAGGTGAGGGCCCATGGTGTTCGAGGTGAGCTGCTGGGATGGATTGAGGATTGGCTGTTTAACAGAAGGCAGAGAGTTGGGATAAAAGGCTCTTTTTCAGAATGGCAGCCGGTGATGAGCGGTGTCCCGCAGGGTTCAGTGTTGGGGCCACAGCTATTCGCATTATATATTAATGATTTGGATGAGGGGACTGGGGGCATTCTAACGAAGTTTGCCGATGATACGAAGTTAGGTGGACAGGCAGGTAGTACTGAGGAAGTGGGGAGGCTACAGAAGGTTCTAGACAGGTTGGGAGAGTGGTCCAGGAAATGGCTGATGGAATTTAACGTGAGCAAGTGCGAGGTCTTGCACTTTGGCAAAAAGAATAAAAGCATAGACTACTTTCTAAATGATGAGAAAATTAGTAAAGCCAAAGTACAAAGGGATCTGGGAGTGCTAGTCGAGGATTCTCTAAAGGCAAACATGCAAGTTGAGTCTGTGATTAAGAAAGCGAATGCAATGTTGTCTCTTATCTCAAGAGGGTTGGAATATAAAAACAGAGATGTGCTAATGAGACTTTATAAAGCTCTGGTTAGGCCCCATTTGGAGTACCGTGTCCAGTTTTGGTCCCCACACCTCAGGAAGGATATACTGGCACTGGAACATGTCCAGCGGAGATTCACACGGAATGGCAGGTCTAACATATGAGGAATGGCTGAGGATCCTGGGATTGTATTCATTGGAGTTTAGAAGATTGAGGGGAGACTTAATAGAGACGTACAAGATAATACATGGCTTGGAAAGGGTGGACGCTAGGAAATTGTTTCCGTTAGGCGAGGAGACTAGAACCCGTGGACACAGCCTTAGAATTAGAGGGGGTCAATTCAGAACAGAAATGCGGAGACATTTCTTCAGCCAGAGAGTGGTGGGCCTGTGGAATTCATTGCCACAGAGTGCAGTGGAGGCCGGGACGCTAAATGTCTTCAAGGCCGAGATTGATAGATTCTTGTTGTCTCGAGGAATTAAGGGCTACGGGGAGAACGCTGGTAAGTGGAGTTGAAATGCCCATCAGCCATGATTGAATGGCGGAGTGGACTCGATGGGCCGAATGGCCTTACTTCCACTCCTATGTCTTATGGTCTTATGATGTCCCGGTGGAAGCAGATCCAATGATGGGTTTCAAAACACGATTGGATTTTATCTAAGCAGAAAATGTTTGCAGGACAATGGGGAAAAGGCGCGATGGAGTGAGACTAGGTTGCTCTGGCTGAGGACCACTACAGGGCTGAATGGCCTCTTTCTCTGTTGTAACAATTCTGTGATTGCATATAAATGGAGATGTGATGGTTTGGCCCTGTAGTAAAAACAGACAACTCTTTCAAGGCCCTGCACACAGAGGAACGGGAAATAGAAAGGCCAGACAAACAATGCCTAGAGCGACTATAAAGAAACGTAGGTGGCTGAAGCAACCTTAAGAACATAGGAAATAGGAACAGTTCGAGGCCATTCAGCCCTTCACATCTTCCCCACCAGTAGCAAAGATCAAATCTGCTCTCGTGCCAACTCCTCATAGCCGATAAATCCCCAATATTTCAAACATCTATTTACCACCTCTTTAAGTAGTTTCAGTGACCTAGCCTCCAGGCGGAGAGAATTCCAAACATTCACTATCCTCTGGGAGAAGAAATTCCTTCTCATCTCAGTTTTAAATGAGTATCACCTTCTTCAGTAACTAAGTCCTCGAAATCGAGTTCCACCTCACTATCAGAAACATCTTCTTAGCAACTCCCCTCATGAACTTGTATGTTTTAATAAGATTTATGATTCAAGATTTTTCTAAACTCTGAAGGCCTAACCTGTTTGGCCATGTCCATCATCCCAGGGATCAGCATAATGAATCTTTTTAGAATTGCCTTAAACATGCCCTTTTGTAAATATGGCAAGATAAACTGTATTCAGTGTTCCAGGTAGAACCTTACCCATGCTCTGCATAGTTGTACCACGACATGCCTATTTTTAAACTCCAATAAAAACCAAAATTTCAATTGCCTCCATAATTGCTGAATCTGCATGCTCAATTTCAAATATCTTAATTTTTGATTGGATGCTCTGTGTGAGTGCTTTTGTTAACCATCAGTGGTTCATCCTTCTCCTTGAGATAAATCTTTGTCGTGTTATGAAATATTTGCTTAAATATAAGCCATTAGACATGAGCTGCCAGACAAGGCGGTAGAGACAAGTACAATACAACATCTAAAAGGCACCTGGATGGGTATATGGATAGGATGGGTTAAAAGGGATATGGGCCAGGTGCTAGCAAATGGGACTAGATTAATTTAGGATATCTGGTTGGCATGGATGGGTTCGACGAAAGGGTCTCTAATGGCACTAAATGCCAGGCTAGTTAAGAACCAACAACAATGGGAGGAAGCAATATTGAGCTGACAGACAGGAATTTAACAGTTGGAGCTGTTTGAATGCTATTTATCTGAGAGAGAGAAAGAAACTGTTGACCTTACACACATGCCGTTTTCTTCTCTCGGCAGTTTGGAAAGGCATTCCTCTCAAAGAAAAGAAACCCGCCGCCTTGGAAAGATGTCCCTTAATGCCAGCATGTGCCAAGATGAACAGGAGCACTGGAAAAGTGAGATAACTTTGTATGCAGTTGTCTATGGAATAATCCTTATCCCTGGCTTCTTTGGCAACAGCGTGGCCTTGTGGGTATTGATCGGAAACATCAAAAGGGAAAAGAAGGCAGTGATATTCATGACCAACCTAGCTCTGGCTGACTTGGCCCACGTTTTGAGCCTGCCCCTGAGGATCTTTTACTACATAACGCATAACTGGCCATTTGGAAAGTTCATGTGTTTGTTCTGTTTCTACCTGAAGTTTCTCAACATGTACGCCAGCATCTTGTTTTTAGTCTGCATCAGCGTCCAGCGTTGCGTTTTCCTCATCCACCCCTTCAAGTACAGTAGCTGGAGGCGCAGGTATGATGTGGCGCTGAGTATTATTGGATGGCTGGTCGTCATCCTGATGTGCCTTCCATTCCCCATCATGAGAAACACCGAGTCGTTCAACAGCTCGCAATGCTTTGCGGATCTCCCCATGAAGCAGGTCAACCTGGCATCTTCCATACTCATGCTTACAGTAGCAGAGCTCCTGGGCTTTGTGGGGCCCATCGCCATCATTCTCACCTGTACCTGGAAGACTGCACAGTCACTGAAAGAGAAGAGCACAGTCCCCAACAACCGAGGGGGAAGCAGGGCTTTGAAGCTTGTCTTGATGTGTGCAACCGTGTTCCTGATTTGCTTCGCTCCCTATCATATATTCTTCCTGTTAAACCAGCTGAGAAAGTTAAACCTCATTGCAAACTGCAGCGCACGGAAGAATATTGAGATTTTGCATTCAGTGACACTGTGCTTAGCCAGCATGAATGCCTGCTTGGACCCATTCATCTACTATTTTGTCACCGCCGAGTTCAGAGAGCAGCTTTCACGGACCAGCAGCTTCCTTGTAAGGAGCCGACACTTGAGCAGAGAAAGCACCACGAGTCGATAATCTCAAGCTTTGGACAAATTGTTTGGCGTTTCTCTTTTCCATCTTGCTCCACCTTGCAACGGAGATATCGTTGAGTCAGCAGTCACTGGATCGGTGCATCTTCGAGCGAGTTGATGTTTAAAGCACCATTTGTTTCCCAGCAAATGTTAACCCATTCCTGGTGAGCTACCAGAAATGGTAGCAACAAGGAATGTAGTAGTCAGCATAAGTCACTAGTGGTGTTTGAACAATTCTTTTTTACCTTCATTAATTGTGTTTCATGTACATTCTGCCCGCAAAGTAAAGACAAGATTTTTTTTACAACGTTCATCCATAAAAAAATGTTTGCAGTGTAGCTTTCATTTAAATGCCAGGACAGTGATTAAACTCATTTAATAATATGCATGATAGGGGATTACCAGTGACTTTCTAAACACATTTTACTGTCCATAATCCACACACTGCCCTGTAAGCCAAGAGTCACTTATTCTGATTGGAAACTGATCAAAGTAATAATTAATGGTGATCACTTCAAAACAGCAAACAAATGAACTGCCAATCTTAACAGGGTGTTAATGCACAGTCATGATTTGGAGATGCCACTGTTGGACTAGGGTGGACAAACTTAAAAATCACACAACACCAGGTTACAATCCAACAGGCATGAGCTTTCAGAGCGCTGCTCCTTCATCAGGTGGTTGTGGAATACACAGTTGTAAGACACAGAATTTATAGCAAAAGTTCACAATGTGATGTAACTGAAATTATACATTGAAAAATACCTTGATTGTTTTAAGTCTTTCATCTGTTAGATTGACCTCTCATTCTAACAGATGAAATACTTCACAAACAATCAAGGTATTTTTCAATGTATCATTGTGAACTTTTGCTGTAAATTCTGTGTCTTACAACTGTGTACTCCACAACCACCTGATGAAGGAGCAGCGCTCTGAAAGCTCATGCCTGTTGGATTATAACCTGGTGTTGTGTGATTTTTAATTTAATGCACAGTGTGTGTGAACTGTAGGTTTTATGAACATTTGAACAGACAAATTAGGAACAGGGTTTAGGCCATCTAGCTCTTGAGATTGCTGCGTCACTTAGTCCGATTGTGACGGATCTGATTATGATCTTAGCTCCAGTTTCTTGCTGGCTTCCAATAAATTGCTGAGTCGCTTATTAAGTTTTTACTTCTGTTCGTAAGAAACTCCAAACTGATTGAGATCAGGTGACATTTACAGGGCAGCAGATGTAACACAAAATACTCAAATGTGCTGCAGATGCTGGAAATCTGAAAACTCAAATATCTCACTTATTCACGGGACTGTTTTTCCTGTGTGTTTAAGGTTAAATGGGTCTATGCAATCATCAGGAACTTCCCTTGAATTTCAGGGCAAATCGATATGGAAATTAAAATAGTCGCCCAACAGTGGAGTAAACCAAAAGATGTAGCTATTTCTGTTCTTCTGCCTTATTTTGTGCTGTTATTTTGCCTCCAGTGTTCTTATCAACAAAACTGGCACCTGTTATTTTCCAACGGGGTGCAAAGAAATTCGAGTTAACCTTAATCAACAAGAAAAGCTGACTAAGGTTCAAATCCTAACT
This sequence comes from Hemiscyllium ocellatum, assembly GCF_020745735.1. NCBI lineage: Eukaryota > Metazoa > Chordata > Chondrichthyes > Orectolobiformes > Hemiscylliidae > Hemiscyllium > Hemiscyllium ocellatum. The sequence goes on along the minus strand of NC_083411.1, from coordinate 72,296,988 downwards.
ACTACTTAAGGACATTTGTTTTCCAATCTGCAACTGAATCCATCAATAATTTGACAAACCCAAACTAGTTGAAGTTGCAATCTAGCCAGAATTTGGTGACAGGGTGCGTATTGTAATGCTTCTTCTTCAGTTTATAAAGCAGCAAGACCTGATTTGTTGGTGGCCTTACAATAAGACATGCATTGATGAGTATTATATTAGAAAAATTTAGGTTTGCTATGTTTTAGACATTACATGTGAATTATTTGCATTTTAATATGGATTTTTACTGTTAATAATTATAGGAATAAACAATTGCCTTCCAGCTTGATGTCAGAACGTACTTATTTGCCTCAATTAGTCCAATGCTTCTGAGCTGACGCACCCATTACTATTACTGCTAAAACATAACTCATGCCTGCAGCCCGGCGGTAACAGTGAAGCCTAGTCAATTCCCTGCCTTGTATTTGGTTCTCTTCCAGCCTGGCTTCCTCAGTCATTGTATTGTCTGTCTTTGTGGTAAATATCCCTGTCTTTGTGGTAAATACCCCTGTCTTTGTGGGAAAAAACCCTGTTTTTGTGGTAAATAACCCTGTCTTTGTGGTAAATACCCCTGTCTTTGTGGGAAAAAACCCTGTTTTTGTGGTAAATACCCCTGTCTTTGTGGTAAATACCCCTGTCTTTGTGGGAAAAACCTCTGTCTTTGTGGGAAAAACCCCTGTCTTTGTGGTAAATACCCCTGTCTTTGTGGTAAATCACTCTGGACATTGTCCGTCCAGTTTTGCTTCCTTGGTTTTCCTTGGAGACAGGGCCATGTTAGTTTTCCAGCTGTTGTCGTTACAAACACGGGCCCAAATCATCAGCATCACCTTTTTGGATCTGTTGTTCCTTGTCGAAACCATGTTTTGACTATATTGCCTTTTATTCCTTCCTTCAACCTACAGTCTTCCGAGTAATCATGTTAGAGTTAAGCCAAAGCCTGTTGTGAGGGCAGATCCTGTCGAGCAGTTCCCTGTGCAGACTATCAAAGTCATTTGGCAGAATGCCTCATTGCCAGAACTTTCCAACAAGCACCAGGACACAGTTTGCATGATGGTGAGTGGGGGTCTGCCTGTGAGATCCTTTATGCACGCCTGGACTCTCTACGCCACCGCACGCTGCCCTTAAAGCGGCTGTGGAGGGGATGAGACTGTCACACATCTCCTTCTGGAATGTGCCTACACAAAGGCAGTCTGGAGAGGAATGTGGTGGTGTTTGTCGAGGTTCGTCCCATGCAGCTCTATGCACTATGGGTCTGTTCCCCAGGACGCACACTGAGACGAACACCCACTGTGCCTGGAGAACAAAGAACTCGGTGAAAGATGCTCTTTGGTCTGCCTGAAACCTGCTGGTCGTCCAGCTGAAGGAGTTGACGCCCACTGAGTGTTGCAGACTGGCACATTAAAAGGTCCACTCCTACATGCTGAGGGATGCACCGAAGCTTGGGGTAGCTGCTGCCAAGGCGCGGTTGGGAAAGACCACCGTGTAAGGTAATTCTGCCAAAGAATAACGGGTCCATTCAGCAATTGGGCCCCGCTGACTCCTCAGTTAAATGCCAAGAGATTGAGTGCAAATATAGAGAATGGTAAACATCAAAGATTAAATTTGTTCTCTATAAGCTAAGAGAGTATAGATATGAATGGCTCCATTAACTGTACAGGTACCAAAGATTTCTTTCTATGAATAAAGTATATTTTTGCAATAAAAAAGAAATAGGCTCCTTTGGCCATAGAGGCATTGGTCACAACCACAGCAACATGGTTACAAGGCATCATGTTCCAGTCTTTATAGGTTCTGAGTGAGGAAGCAGAATGTTGCATTCCTTATTCGTTATTAGCCCAATACATAGTCATAGAAAATGCATGGAACTTTCAGAAGCAGTTATTTCTAAAATATTTACAGAGAGATGCAACTGCCATATGTCATGGTTAATAAATCGAGACATTTAAGAGGGCATTGGATGATTATTTGGACAAACATAATGTTCAAAGGGTGTGGGGAGAAAATAGTATATTGGCACAAGGTAATGATGCTCTTTTAGCAAGCTGAGCAGGTGTGATGGGCCGAATGGCATCATCTGCATCATAGCAATTCTGTTCCACTCTCAGCCAGTTATGGAACCACTGAGTGTTTCCGACAGATGAGATAATAATCTACAGGTTAGGCTATTCCAGCTTTTTGAACTTTGATCCTGTGTACTAATTTCTGCAATCTGGTGTTACCAAATTATTCCAGATATAGTAAGGAGAGATACATTTACTGATCCATGTATTGCAGTTAATTTTAGGACTTAAATTTCCCTGCACTGACAGATTTTCATTCATTACAACATATAATGCCTCTGCCCAAGTCCTGCTTGTGCACGCTCACAGTTGATTGATTAAACTCTCCTGTTCATACCAAATAATACATCTTGTGATCCACCTGAGTATCATAAGCGTTCCTGGTGGTATAACTGGTAATCCCACTACCAATCACTCCAGGGAGATTCTGTGAAACCTGCAAGAGCAGGAGAATGTAGCAACTTAATGAGGCAGATTGTGAAATCTTAATTTGCTGACAGCAGTAGAGTTGCAGGATTAATGTCAGCTTGGTGTTAAGTCTCATGCCAAGACAGTGGTGAGTTTATCCTGAAATGCATGTGCACGCCATGAATACTTATTTTTGCCAAACATTTTAGAATCACATTCCAACTTCGAGATAAAGCTGTGAGGCACACAAATCTGCTATCCAGCTATCTTGAAGGTGGAGTGCACCGGTCAGCTTTGTGCAGTTGGGGTAAGGTCAGTAGCTTTCTTTATTTTACGTTATGCCACAAGGAAGGTAATCAGAAGAATGGTAACTTCCATGAAGGCTCAAGGATGGATCAATGGTGAGGGAGAGGAGATGGAGTTAGGTCAATGGTATGTAAAAGGGGAGGACAGAGAATTGGATCAGAGATAAGGAGGAGTGATATGGAGAAGGCTAGTGCCCTCTGAGGGTGGAGATGGTTAAGGCTGTGTGATATTCAGTCCATCTGAACTAGGACAGAGACTGTAAGAGGGATTTGAGTTCACTTACGACATTTCAGTTATTTCTGTGAAGAGTGATCTCAGACAATGTCCTTTATGATGCATTGAAGGAAGACCAGGTGAGCCTACACATTCAGTCATGAACCAGAATGGTGAGTGCTACAATAGTTATGAACATTCAATAAAGTGTAAACAAAAAAAAACTATTGTTTCTTCGACAATAAAGGAAATTTCCCGAACTCCCCTGTCACCACCAATATATGCCAATCACAAGGTATATCAATACTTTTGGCTTTCTGGTTAAGCTAGTCTCAATAAATAACAACACCAGGTTTTACTCCAACAGGTTGATTTGAAATTGTAAATTTTCGGAGTGCTACTCCTTCATCAGGCACGATATGATTGGAAGGTATAAGACACAGTATTTATAAGTAAAAAGTTAACAGCTTTAAAACTAGCTGCCCTTGTTAAATCCTTTAATCAGTTAGGAGATGCTGATGAAAGTGCAAAATCTAGATTCCTTTCAAGTTGTTGTCCCTCTGTGGACCATATTTGCACCCCAAAATGTCAACATTTTCATGCACAAGTTCAAACAAGACGTCTTTGCCATCCAGGACCTCCAACCAGATACATTGACGACATTTTCATCCTTTAGTCTCATGGCGAGGAATCACTGAAACAACTACACAATGATATCAACAAGTTTCATACCACCATCAGACTTGACATGAATTATTCTTTAGAATCAGTCTCTTTCTTGGATACATGCATCTACATCAAAGATGACACCTCAACACCTCACTCTACTGCAAGGCCACGGATAACCTCACAATGCTTCACCTCTCGAGCTTCCACACAAAACATATTAAAACAGCCATATACATACACAGGATCAGCTCTGATGAGGGGGTAAGTGATGGATACTTGAAGATGCTGAAACACGTCCTCATAAGAGTAGGATACAATACTCAGCTCATCAATTGTCAATTCCATCATGCCACAGCGAGAAACGCAAGGACCCCCTCAGGAGACAGACACGGGATACGACCGTGTGAGCTTCTGCTTTGTCATCCAGTACTTCCCAGGAGCAGAGAAACTACACCATGTTCTTTGCAGTCTTCAACACATCAGTGACAATGATGAATACCATTTTGCGAGCTTGCCTACACCTCCACTTCTCACCTTTAAACAACCACAGAACTTCAAGCAGCCCATCGTTTGCAGCAAACTGCTCAGTCTTCAGGACAACATCGACTACAACACCGCACAATCCTGTCATGGCAACCTCTGCAAGACATGTTAGATCAGCGACATAGATACTACTGTCACAGGTGGGAACACCACCCACCACATACACGATAGGTACTTATGTGACTTTGCTAATGTCGTCCATCTTATATAACATAGGCAAGGATGCCCTGAAGCATGGTACATTGGCGAGACCATGCAGATGCTACAAAAACATGAGTGGACACCACACAATGATCAACACAAAGCAGGGCTCGCTCTCAGCAGGGGAACACTTCAGTGGTCTAGTACATTAAGCCTCTAATCAACAATACAAAATCACTGAGCAGAGGCTGATAGATAAGTTCTGTATCCATGAGGACAGTCAACTGTGAGCTTGGGTTGATGTCATACTGTAGATAACTCCACCACACTGTATATATGTAAACAGACACACACACACACAGTCACGCTGTCGCATACTTAGACCCTTTCTCACATACAAACACATATGCAAACGCTCACGCATGCACACACATGCACATATGTGCACACACACTCACTCTCACACTTTCTCAAATGCACACACACCCGCAAGACACACACAGACACACACACTCTCTGTCACACACACACGCACCCACATACACTCTCTCTCTCACACACACACACACACACACACACACACACACACACACACGGGAAATATTTCATTCAAGATTCTTTCTGTCAAAAAAAAGCTGGTCCGCAGCTTAAAATATAGATTCAAAGCAGAAGCTCATACCTAAATTCACTGTCTAATCTGAGATATCACTTATTGTGCATTGATAAATCCTTTAATTATCTACAGACAAAGACTTGAAAGGAATCTGGATATTGCATTTTAATCAGTAGCTGACCTCCTAACTGTTCAAAGGATTCAAGAAGGCCAGCTATTTTTAAGCTGTTAACATATTGCTCATAAATACTGTGTCTTAGACCTCCCTAAAATACCATGCATGGTGAAGGAGAGACACTCCAAAAGCTTACAATTTCCAATCAACCTGTCGGACTATCACTTGATCCAACTCCGGCATCTTCACATCAGTGCATGTATGAACAAGTGAAATCAATGTCATGTGAAATATATACAAGCAACATTTAATTCTGAGAAAATAGCTTTGGGCTTTCGAGTCTTATGGTAGTTGAGTTGGGCAGGAAAGTTGAGATCATGATGAAAACACAAGATTCTTTTATGGTCTGACTGTTGGATTGTTAGTTGACTCCAGGTTTTCCTGGAGAGCATCATCCACCCAGTGATCGCTCCTGTCTCCTATGAATGTTACTGGAACTTCACATGGCAATGGTAATTGTGTAGCAAATAAGGAAAAGCAAGATGCTAGAAATGGTTCCATGATCACATACATTGACAACATTCTGCCCTTGGTGTTCTACCAGGCGAAGCTGTGAGGGATATGCTGGGGTCAGGGAAGAAGTGGAAATGCAAAATTGACTTCTCAGTTTCACAACTGCTGCAACTGTTCCCCAGTCGAGTGATCCCAAAATCATTTTAATTCTGGACAGATACATCCTCAAACTGTTCACACTCCCAGGTGAGGAGGGAGAAACTGATTCTCTTTTACTCAACACCTCTCCTTGTTCGACCACAACAAGGTTAACTTGACATAAGGGATTCTTTCCGTCTTAAATACATTGGAAATGGAAATGCATCTATGTGTTAAAAGAAGCCAATTCAACCATACCTTCACGGGTAAAGAAATCATCAGTCACAAGAAAATAAAACACGTACACAGAGATTAGAAATAAGAAGAGAGAAGGTAAACAGTTAGCAAAAAGGGTGTATAAATGAGTCTTTGGCTTGTCTATGCAGGAAGATAGTGTGAAAAGTTGAATTAATTAAGTTGGATGTCACTGACCTCAGATGGTCTGCATGTTCTTCATTTAGCAACTAAATTAAAGGGGGTTGTCCTATTTCCTTTTTTGACAGTGATTTTGCTGACTTGTGACTTGTTTCCAGTAATCAGCAGAATAGAAAGAGAGATTGCCCTTTATCTGCTAGTACAGGAGTTCATAGTGGATGTTTCTCAGCTCTCCTCTTCGCAAGTCCAATGGGTTGGAACCCCAGTCTGGTCTCATGTGTTGCAGTCATTTAACTTTGGAGCAGGTTCCTGGAAGGGAAAAGCAGAAAATCATTTTTCACCTTGAATTGCTTTCTTTTATTTCGCGTCATGATTAGATTAGGTACCTTACAGCATGGAAACAGGCCCTTCAGCCCAACAAGTCTACATTGACCCTCAGAAGAGCAACCCACCCAGACCCATTCCCCTTCATTTACCCCTGACTAATGCACCTAACACAAAGGGCAATTTAGCATGATCGTCTTTGAACTGTGGGAGGAAACTGGAGCACCCGGAGGAAACCCACGCAGATACGGGAGCACGTTCAAACTCCACACGGTCAGTTGTCCGAGGCTGGAGTTGAATCCAGGTCCCTGGCACCCGTGAGGCAGCAGTGCTAACCACTGAGCCACCATGAAGACTCACAGCAGATGGTATCTGTTAAGGGACTAGTGGTCGCCATAATTTCTACAACAGCAGGTGATTAGAGTTTAGTTTTTACAGTACATCTCTTCCTTTGAACGGTCTCTGTCTAAGGTTCCTTGACACCCTCAGATGTGACATTCCATGGTCTCTCAAAGACATTCTCCAGACTGTAACTGGTTTCAAGCTCTCAGAAGTTATACTCCAAACTAACTTTGTTTTTTATATTTTGCTTTTAACCCCATGACCTGACTTATGAAAGAGTTCCCTTAGTAATTTGGGAATGCAATATATTGCCATGATTTGTTGTCAGATAGAGAAAACAATTTAGAAGCAAGCTGAATACAGATGTTCAGAGGGAAGGTGAAAAGGCAATATGAAATACAAAGACAGATTATAAAAATACATACTCAAACATGCGGTACCACTGTTTAAGAAAGGTAGTAAGGACAAGCCAGCAAACTATAGATTGGTGAGCCTGATATCAGTGGTGAGCAAGTTGTTGGAGGTAATCCTGAGGGACAGGATGTACATGTATTTGGAAAGGCAAGGACTGATGAGGGATTGTCAACATGGCTTTGGGCATGGGAAATTGTGTTTCACTAACTTGATTGAGTTTTTTGAAGAAGTGATGAAGACGTTTGATGAGGGCAGAGCAGTAGATGTGATCTATATGGGCTTCAGGAAGACGTTCAACAAGGTTCCTCATGGTATACTGGTTAGCAAGGTTAGATCACATGGAATACAGGGAGAACTAGCCATTTGGATACAGAACTGGCTCAAAGGTAGAAGACAGAGGGTGGTGGTGAAGCGATGTTTTTCAGACTGGAGGCCTGTGAGCAGTGGTGTGCCACAAGAATTGGTGCTGGGTTCACTGCTTTTCTTCATTTATATGAACAATTTGCATGTGAACATAAGAGTATGATCAGTAAGTTTGCAGTGACACCAAAGTTGGAGGTATGGGGGATAGTGAAGAAGGTTTTCTCAGAGTACAACCTTGATCAGATGGGCCAATGGGCTGAGGAGGGGCAGATGGAGTTTAATTTAGAAAAATGTGAGGAACTGCATTTTGGAAAGGCAAATCAGGGCAGCCCTTATACACTTCAAGTAAAAAGTGAGATCTGCAGATGCTGGAGGTTAGAGCTGAAAATGTGTTGCTGGTTAAAGCACAGCAGGTCAGGCAGCTCCAAGGAACAGGAAATTCGACGTTTCGGGCTAAAGCCCTTCATCAGCCCGAAACGTCGAATTTCCTGTTCCTTGGATGCTGCCTGACCTGCTGTGCTTTAACCAGCAACACATTTTCAGCACTTATACACTTAATGGTAAGATACTGGGAGTATTGCTGAACAAAGAGCCTTGGAGTGCAGGTTCGCAGTTCCTTCAAAGTGGAGTATGAAGTGGATAGGATAGTGAAGAAGGTGTTGGTGTGCTTGCCTTTATTGGTCAGTGCATTGAGTATGGGAATTGGGAGTTCATGTTGTGACTGTAAAGGACATTGGTAAGACCACTATTGGAATACTATGTGCAATTCTGCTACAGGAAGGATATAGTGAAAGTTGAAAGATTTACAAGGATTTTGTTAGGGTTGGAAGGTTTGAGTTATAGGCAGAGGCTGAATAGGCTGAGATTATTTTCCTTAGAGTGTCAGAGGCTGAAGAGTGACCTTAAAGAGGCTTATAAAATCATGAGGGGCATGGATAGGGTGAAAGCCAAGGTCTTTTCTCCAGGGTGGGCTGTCCAAAACTGGAGGGACATAGGTTTAAGGTGAGGGGGAAAAGATTTAAAAGAAACCTAAGAGGTAACCTTTACATACAGAGGGCAGTGCAGAGGAAGTAGTGGAGGCTGGTACAATTACAACATTTATAATGCATCTGGAGGGGTATATGGATAGGAAGGGTTTAGGGGGATATGGGCCAAATGCTGGCAAATAGAATAGATTAATTTAGGGTATCTGGTCAGCATACTCGAGTTGGACTAATGGGTCAGTTTCCGTGCTGTCCATCTCTGTGACTCTATGGCTGCATTTGGGAAATCCCGAAGTTTTCCAATAGCACATAAATAGTCAAATGGTGATATAAGGGGGACCATTGTCAATTGGGACCATAAGGGGGATTTACACATGGAAGTGAGATTCAAAGCCAAAGTGTTAGTTGCATATTTTGCTTTTGCCATTCCCTATAAGATGGATGCTGCCCTGGTCCTGTGACATTGGAAGTAACACAGTCACCTGCAAAGTTTAAAATTGATAAGTGGGGAGTATTGGATTTACTGTCATGACTTAAATTTGATAAAGAGATGCATCCTAGCATGCTGAAGCAAGTTAAAAATCTCGCACAACACCAGGTTATAGTCCAACAGGTTTATTTAGAAGTGCATAGGCATTAGCATTAATTTTCAATCTTCCCTGGATTTAGGCCAGGTGCCAAAACTCTGGAGAATTGCTAACAGTATACCATTGTGGAAAACCGGTTTGTACAGATGAGCCCAGCAATGAAAAGTCAAACACTTTAACTTTGGTGGTAGTGCAAGTTCTAAAACAGTTGAAAATGTGTTGCTGGTTAAAGCACAGCAGGTCAGGCAGCATCCAAGGAATAGGAAATTCGACGTTTCGGGCATAAGCCCTTCGAATTTCCTATTCCTCGGATGCTGCCTGACCTGCTGTGCTTTAACCAGCAACACATTTTCAACTGTGATCTCCAGCATCTGCAGACCTCATTTTTTACCCCAAGTTCTAAAACACACAATTATTCAGGTTAAGATTAGATTAGGATTTCCATTATGGAAAAATATGGTTTAATTCAGAACAGCCAACATGGATTTAGAATCATAGAGTTATTGAGATGTACAGCAGGGAATCAGACCCTTCAGTCCAACTCGTCCATGCTGACCAGATAGCCCAACCCAATCTAATCCTATTTGCCAGCATTCGGCCCATATTCCCCAAAACCCTTCCTAATCATATACCCATCCAGATGCCTTTTAAATGCTGTAATTGTACCAGCCTCCACCACTTCTTCTGGCAGCTCATTCCATACATGTACCACCCTCTGCTCCTTAGGTCTCTTTCAAATCTGTCCTCTCTCACCTTAAACCTATGACCTTTAATTCTGGACTCCCCATTCCAGAGAAGAGACTTTATCTATTTATCCTATCCGTGCCCCTCATGATTTTATCAACCTCTGTAAGGTCAGCCCTCAGCCTCTGACGGTTCAGGGAAAACAGCCCCAGCCTGTTCAATCTCTCCCTGTAGCTCAAGCCCTCCAACCCTAGCAACATCCTTGTAAATCTTTTCTAAATCCTTTCAAGTTTCACAACATCTTTCCTATAGCAAGGAGGCAGAATTAAATGCAGAATTTTAAAAGTGGCTTAACCAATTACCTGGATAGCTGCAACATGACCTGCCAACTCCTACACTCAATGCACTGACCAACAAAGGCAAGTGTACCAAATGCCTTCTTCACTGTCCTATCTACCTGCAACTCTGCTTTCAAGGAACTATGAACCTGCACTCCAACATCTCTTTGTTAGGCAACAGTCCCCAGGGTTTTAACATTTTACCAAAAGTCCTGCCCTGATTTGCCTTTCCTAATGTAGCTCCTCACATTTCTCTAAATTAAACTCCATTTTCCAATCTTTGGCACATAGGCCCATCTGATCAAGGTCCCGTGATATTCTGAGGTAACTATCTTCACTGCCCACCCATTTTGGTGTCATCTGCAAATTTACTATCTCTACCTTCTATGTTTACATCCTAATCATTTATATAAATAATGAAAAGCAGTGGACCAGGCACCGAACCTTGTGGCCCACCATTAGTCACAGGCGTCCAGTCTCAAAAAAAACCCTCCACTGCCCTCTGTCATAACAATGTGCCATATCTGATAAAATCTGATGCTTACATTAGATTTACATGCAAACTTTTAATGCCCTACCAATGCGAAAGTGAACTTCCTTTCAGAGTTGCTTGAAGACAGGATGACATACATAACATAGAGTCATAGAGTCACAGAGATGTACAGCATGGAAACAGACCTTTCAGTCCAACTCATCCATGCCAACCAGATATCCCAACCCAATATAGCCGAACCTGCCAGCACCTGGCCCATATCCCTCCAAACCCTTCCTATTCGTATACCCATCCAAATGCCTTTTAAATGTTGCAATTGTACTAGCCTCCGCCACTTCCTCTAGCTTGTAAAGATATATTCTTCAACACATCAAAGGCCAGCAGTTAATGTCCACACCAGTTGCTCTGTGAAAGATGTCGTAGGCCTTTTCCTCGAACAGCTGAGTCCAATCTTTTTAAAGTGGCTTGATACTTTTTGCTATGATTTGCGAGACCATTTCAAAGGGCAGTTTATGTTAGCCACATTTATATGGGAATGAAAAAGCACATATTGCCAGATTGCAAGCTGAATTTTATGGTTGTTTTTGGCTAAGTCTGATTTGAATCAAGTTTTTTGGGACGTTTGTTGCCAGAAAGCCTGACACGTTCTCCTGTCCAATCTTACCAAACTCGCTTCATTAACTTTCTCCTGCACTCTAATGCCCCACGCCCATCCCATTTTCCTGGAACAACTCTGTGTATATTCTGGAATTGACTGGTAAATCTTGCACCTCAGCCACTTTTAAAAGCCTATTGTGTATGGGGACAAGCTCTGTCAGTCTGGAACTGCTCCACACAGCTCTGGATATTTGCCCTGGTCATGATTGGCAGGGAGAAAACAGTGCCCCATTTTGTTGAACAATGGTGCCAATGCGGGATTTCCTCTTCCTCCAGAATGCAATGGAGACCAGAACCCCAGACCATGACAGCCTGGTCTGAGATTGTAACCCGGGTTAAAACAACCTCAGCTGGCTGGAGGACTGTCAATATTCTTCTCCAGCTGGAAGATTAGGTTCCACCATCTTCTCTCTGATTCTTCACACGCACTCTGTCTCTTCAACTGTGTCTGCCTGCCACCTAGGCTCATTCTCTCCCACTCTCACTATTGCCTGCAACATCCTGCCCACTCACTGTCACTCACCCCAAATGCAACACCACTAACCCTATTGACCCTCCAGGCTCCATATTTGCTTGGGATACATCCCCACCTTTCTTAGTGAAAATTGTCTCAAAGTCTTTTTAAAGATAGAGCAGAGAGAGTTGATGAGGGAAATGCTGTTGATGTGGTCTACGTGGACTACTAAAAGACATTCGGTATTTTAGTGACAGGAATGAGGCCAGCCAAATGGACCTCATTGAATATGAATTTTCTGATTGATGCTGTTAATCTGGTCCAATCAGGGAGCCCTGGCTGACAGATATAAACAGGCGTGGACAGAGAGCCTGAAGATGCATGGGGGCAGGCCGCCTTAGAGTGGCCTGAAGGTGGGAGGGACGGGAGCTTGCTGGGCCTGTATTGTCTGCACTTTTTTGTGTAACGGGATTGTCTTGTGTATAAATGCCTTTTCATATTTGAAACTGGGATTTGTGGTTTGTCCTCAATTCCCTGTAAACTGGTTGAACGATAGGGTTTGGGGCCTGGCTTTGCTGCTCCCCTCCCTTGTGGAATTGCTGTTGTATACAGCTGCAAATGTTAACTGTTTTTTTGTAAACTGTGTTTTGAAATTGTTTTGTAATTGCTTAATAAAGATAAAAAGTAAACAGGGGTGTTTGCACTTCAGTCCCACGCTCCTGATCTTCGGGCACCCGGTACGGAGGGGGAAGGTAGGTCTGAAGACCTCCTCATGGGTCTGCTCCTGGGCCTGGCCAAACTGGCCATAAACAGGTCCAGGAATCGGGCCGTGGAGGGGGTCGTTAGGGCCGACTGCCTGCCCCTCTTCTGCTGCTGTGTCAGAGCCCGGGTGACTCTGGAGAAAGAGCACGTGGTGTCCACCAACACCGTCATGATTTTCAGGGAAAGACGGGCACCGCAGGGAGTGAAGTGTATTATTTCCCCATCCAATTCTATTTTGATTTAGTCCTTGCCCTCTCCTTCACTGTTTGATCACACAGCATTGCCCTCTGAGAAGGGCACTGCTTGTCACTGGCCCTCAGGTGTTTCCTTTTTTCCTGGTGGTGGAAATTGAATAAAGATTCTTGCACCTTGTGTCTTTCATTGTGTCTCACACCTGCAAACACACATGTGTGCTGCGGAAAAATTAAGCACCACCGCAGTTAGGCGGTTATATGGGGTTTTTAAAAAAAATTTTAAAATAATAAACAAGAGTGTCTCTCTGGTAGCTGCTTCTAGATATAAAGGGAAAGGAAGAACAGAAAAAAAAGGGGGAAAAAAGAAACAGGAGTATCAAAGGTTAAAAAAAAAATGAACGAGGGTGTTTGCATTTCAGTCCCACGCTCCTGATCTTTGGGTATCAGGTACGGAGTGGGGAGGGTAGGTCAGAGGACCTCCTTGTGGGTCTACTCCTGGGCCTGGCCAAACTGGCCATAAACAGGTCCAGGAATCGGGCTGTGGAGGGGATCATTAGGGCCGACTGCCTGACCCTCTTCCATGGTAATGTTAGAGTCCGGGTGTCTCTGGAGAAGGAGCAGGCGGTGTCCACCAACACCCTCAAGGTTTTCAGGGAAAGGTGAGCACTGCAGGAAGCCGAGTTTATCATTTCCCCCTCCAATTCCATTTTGATTTAGTCCCTGCCCTCCCCTTCACTGTTTGATCACGCAGCATGGCCCTCTGAGAAGGACACTGCTTGTCACTGGCCACTAGGGTGTTTCCTTTCTTCCTGGTGATGGAATATAAATAAAGATTTACACACTTGTTGTTCTTCACTGTGTCCGACACCTGTACACACATGACATGGGTGCAGGGGATAAATAAAGCACGAGCACTATCAGGTGGTAGTGTGGGAAAAAAAAAGAAAAAATACAGGAGTGTCAGGAGTTCTGTTCACTCTCACAGCCAGCTCTAAAGAAACTGGGTCAGTGCCTTGTACTACAGACGTGTAAATAAAGGGTGACTTGTGAAGGCCTTCATGGAGTTATTTCCATGTAGAAGAGAGAAATACACGCCCCGAAGAGATTCACTCACAAAGGTTGTCTTTGAGTAAACATTTCTGGCATTATGCCATTTTTTGGGAAGCTTGACTCTTTTGATACTGCCATCAATCACTAATTCTTCTGACAGCTTGCGGACCTGCATCTTTTTCAGGTATTAGGAGCCTAACTTTCCCTGAGGCACTAGATACTAAAACCTTAAGAGTTGGTGGATTTAGCTATGAAATATTAGGCCCCTGAGCCTCCTCTAATTCAGAGATGCCACCCATTTTACTCAGGGGATTAAGTTATGATTACTGGTGGAGGCATGTGAATTTGGAGATACTGAGAGTCCAATGCGAAGTGGAATTGATGATGTGACCGTGCATAAGCTCGTAATCATTGAATCTAACTGGACTTCAAATAGGCACTACAATTGGCTTTATCATTAGAAAATGTAGCAAGAGAAGTGTATGAGTTACAGGGTATGCTGATGGAAGTGGACACCCTCCCTAGCTGAATGACCTTGGGGGTACACCTCTTGAGTGAAGGTAATTGCATAGCTTCTATCAGGATATTATCCTGAACAGAGGGACTCTAGGTCACCGACAGCAAAACCCCAAAACATTACCAAGTGTTTGTCAAATGGTTAACATTTTCTCGAGGCTCTAAGTCGGAAGGCCATTGTAGTTGCTGCTGGTATGTGGACTCAAGACAGCAAAAGAGTCCCACTAGGTATGAATGGAGTAAGGGAACTTATAGGCGGGTATCTAGGAGATTAGAGACCCTGGAAAGTCTACCTACAGCTGGTCTGGAACAGTTAGATTGGTTATGATTTGGATGTTGCTAAGCAATCAAAATAAATGTCTAGTTAAATGATCACTCGGTTTTCACGGTCATTGATACCGGTGCGTCCATTTTAGTTATCGCAGAAGCAGTCTTTAACAAAATTTGTTAAGACCTCTTCCAGGCTGAGAACCTATACCAGGGAACCTTTACAGAGTAAAGGTACAGCTTTGATTATGAGAAACAGCGGGTTCAGTTGGAATAAAAGGCTTGGGAGAGCCCGGGTGTCCTTGGAGAAGGAGCACGCGGTGTCCACCAACACCCTGGAGTTGTTCAGGAGAGGTGGGTGCCGCAGGGAGTGGAGTGCATTATTGCCCCCTCCAACTCTATTTTGATTTAATCCCTGTCCTCTCCTTCACTGTTTGATCACACAGCATTGCCCTTTGATGGGAAGGGCACTGCTTGTCACAGGCCAGTCGGGTGTTTTTCTATCTTCCTGGTGGTGGAAATTAAATAAAGATTTGTGCACTTTGTGTCTCTCACTGTGTCTCACCCCTGCACACACACAACTGGGTGCTGGAGAAAAAAATAAGCACTACCTCAGTTAGGCGGTAGTGTGGGGATTAAGAAAAACAAATAAACAGGCGTGTTCACTGGACCACTCGGGTGTTTTCCAAAAAAAAACAAAAATAAACAGGAGATTCAGAATCTCTTCACTTCACAGGCTGACTCTAATTTGGCTGGCCACTGCCTGAAAAAAAAATAAAATAAAATAAAAGGCTTGGGCCCAAGCTTAATTGGTTGAAAAAGATTCAACTTGATTGGCTTGCCGTTTTTCAATTAGGAAATGTCTGCCTGTGTGAAGCCCGAATTAAATACTCGGAAGTTTTCCAAGAAGATCTCAGGGTTGTCAAAGGGGCAAAGGCCACCTTGCATGTTGACCAGGAAGCAATGCCACAATTCTGTAAGCTCTGCCCAGTGCCATTTACCTGACATACAAATGTAGAGGCAGAAATCGGGGGCCAGAATGTAAAGGAATCATGAAACCAACCTAGTTTGCATAATGAGCAAAACCGGTTGTACTGATTGTGAAGCCCAATGGGTCGATTCACCTTTGTGAGTCTCTTGAACAAACAATAAACTGCTTTTCACAGCTGGATAAATACACAGTTAAAAATCACACAGCACCAGGTTATATTCCAACAGGTTTACTTGGAAGCACTAGCTATCGGAGCGCTGCTCCTTCATCAGGTGGTTAGGAGCAGTGCTCCGAAAGCTAGTGCTTCCAATTAAACCTGTTGGAATATAACTGGTGTTGTGTGATTTTTAACTTTGTACACCCCGGTCCAACACCGGCATCTCCAAATCATTTAACAATTGGTGTCATGTTGGCCCAGATAATGCATTCAAGGTGTGAGGTGCCCTGTGTGAGGCTGTCTGTGCCACGATGGTCAGACTGATTCTTATCTAAAAAACGGATTTACAGAATCTTACATGGATTCATGCAGTTTTTGAGCAAAGTAAAATGTATTTTTGCAAGTACAAATTCACTGCACAAACTTATATTGTATGTGTGCATGTGGGTCGGTGTATGTGTGTGTGGGGGAGTGGGGGTGTGTGGTTATGAGTCTCTGTGAAGAGTGTGTGTATACGTGTGGGTGTGAGTATAAAGAGGTATAAGTCTGCGCGAGGGTGTGTGTGGGGGTGTATGTGTGAGAGAGGGTCTGCGTGAGTGTAAAGGTCTGCAAGAGAGAGTGTGTGTGTGTGTGTGTGTGTGTGTGTGTGTGTGTGTGTGTGTGTGTGTGTGTGTGTGTGTGTGTAGGGCAATGGGATCACCTATATTGTGACATGAACCCAAGATCCTGGTTGAGGGGATGCGGTTGCAGATAAAATGTTTAAAAGACATTTGGAAAGTACATGAAATATTTGGAAGGAAGTGCATGCATTTGGAACCAGTTTAGTTTGGGATTATGGTCAGCAGGGACTGTTTGAAGTGAAGGGTGTGTGTCCGTGCAGTATGGCTGTGTGACTTTAGAGCTGTATGGATCTATGACCTGTTACTAACGGGA
The DNA here is from genome assembly GCF_020745735.1 of Hemiscyllium ocellatum. Classification (NCBI taxonomy): domain Eukaryota; kingdom Metazoa; phylum Chordata; class Chondrichthyes; order Orectolobiformes; family Hemiscylliidae; genus Hemiscyllium; species Hemiscyllium ocellatum. Next base: position 72,280,364 of record NC_083411.1, on the reverse strand, counting down.
GAACGAATAAAGAGCATTTAGAGTACTTGGACATAGTGCTTAAATGCTTCTCCAAGGTAGGGATAACCTTATGTGTTCCAGGACCCAAAGTGACTTACTTGGGCTACAGAATCTACAAAACCAGGTTGCATATATTGAAAGATAAAGTGAAGATGATCCCACATCCAAATCATTCCCTTGGATTGGTAAATCATTTTGGAAAATTCATATGTAACCATCCTTACACCTGCCATTGAAATAGGGTCAGCCCTTGGAAATGGTCTCAAAGCCATGAAGGAGCCTTCAGGGATGTGAAGAAACAGCTATTTTCATTGAAGGTGTTGGCCTACTACGATCCGAAGCAAGTGTCAGGGCTAATATGCAATGCCTCACTGCGTGGTATCCGGGTAGTGCTGACTCAGTGGCGCCCCAGCGAGAGGAAGGCCTGATTTTATATTATTACTGGACTTTGGCTGATGCCGAACAAAAATACCCCCAGACAGAGAAGGAAGGTTTGGTAGTCATCTTCCTTGTGCAAAAGTTCCATGAATACTTTTATGGATACAAATTTGCAATAATAATGGACAACAAACCTCTGCTTGGGCTAATTAAAAAGGAGAGGGTTGTGCTGTCCATAGCTTCAAATCAAATTCAGCAGTGGGCTATTGTCCTCAGTGTGTACAATCACAAGTTGGAACACTGCCCAGAAGGCCAAGTGGCAAATGTCTTGACCCACCTCCTGCTGGCGGATATCACTGGTGGGACTGCCGTTAGAGTCCATGCTGGTTTTAAAACCTTCTGGACACCTTCCTGGTCACCGCTGATAATATTAGGCTGTGGACATAAAACGATCCTGTCCTGGCTAAAACAGCTGATGGTGAAGGGGGAAACAAAAGGGCCATCACAACCAGATATGAAGGCATTCTGGACCCAGCTAGACCAGATCATCATCGAGGACGACATATTATTATGGGGAGCTAGAGTGAGTATCCCAAGCAAAGGTCCCTGCTGGATACTGGCCGAACTCCACCAGGGTCATCCAGAGATGTCCAATATCAATATGTTGGCAAGGAGTTATGTCTGGTGACCAGGATTGGATGCTGAAATAGCAACATTGGTGGGGCAGTGCCCACAATGCCAACAAGAATAAAAGTTAATGCCATTACATCCCCCACAATAGCGGAATGACCAGGTAAACCCTGGACTTAGTTGTACATGGGGAGTGAGTATAAAACTCACTGAGTGCATGGGGGGTGAGTATAAAACTCAATGAGCGCACAGGGAGTGAGTATAAAACTCACTGAGTGCACGGGGAGTGAGTATAAAACTCACTGGGTGCACGGGGAGTGAGTATAAAACTCACTGGATGCATGGGGAGTGAGTATAAAACTCACTGAGCGCACGGGGCGTGAGTATAAAACTCACTGAGTGTACGGGGCGTGAGTATAAAACTCACTGAGCGCACAGGAAGTGAGTATAAAACTCACTGGATGCATGGGGAGTGAGTATAAAACTCACTGAGCGCACGAGGAGTGAATATAAAACTCACTGAGCAAACAGGGAGTGAGAATAAAACTCACTGAGCGCACAGGGAGTGAGTATAAAACTCACTGAGTGCACAGGGAGTGAGTATAAAACTCACTGGGTGCACGGGGAGTGAGTATAAAACTCACTGAGCGCACGGGGAGTGAGTATAAAACTCACTGAACACACAGAGAGTGAGTATAAAAACTCACTGGGTGCACGGGGAGTGAGTATAAAACTCACTGGGTGCACGGGGAGTGAGTATAAAACTCACTGGGTGCACGGGGAGTGAGTATAAAACTCACTGGGTGCATGGGGAGTGAGTATAAAACTCACTGAGCGCACAGGGAGTGAGTATAAAACTCACTGGGTGCACGGGGAGTGAGTATAAAACTCACTGGGTGCATGGGGAGTGAGTATAAAACTCACTGAGTGCACAGGGAGTGAGTATAAAACTCACTGGGTGCACGGGGAGTGAGTATAAAACTCACTGAGCGCACGGGGAGTGAGTATAAAACTCACTGAACACACAGAGAGTGAGTATAAAAACTCACTGGGTGCACGGGGAGTGAGTATAAAACTCACTGGGTGCACGGGGAGTGAGTATAAAACTCACTGGGTGCACGGGGAGTGAGTATAAAACTCACTGGGTGCATGGGGAGTGAGTATAAAACTCACTGAGCGCACAGGGAGTGAGTATAAAACTCACTGAGCACACGGGGAGTGAGTATAAAACTCACTGGGTGCACGGGGAGTGAGTATAAAACTCACTGAGCACACGGGGAGTGAGTATAAAACTCACTGAGCACACAGAGAGTGAGTATAAAACTCACTGGGTGCACGGGGAGTGAGTATAAAACTCACTGGGTGCATGAGTAGTGAGTATAAAACTCACTGAGCGCACAGGGAGTGAGTATAAAACTCACTGACCACATGGGGAGTGAGTATAAAACTCACTGAGCACATGGGGAGTGTGTACAAAACTCACTGAGCACACGGGGAGTGAGTATAAAACTCACTGAGCACACAGGGAGTGTGTATAAAACTCACTGAGCACACGGGGAGTGAATATAAAACTCACTGAGCACATGGGGACTGAGTATAAAACTCGCTGAGCCCAGGGAGTGAGAATAAAACTCACTGAGTGCACGGGGAGTGAGTATAAAACTCACTGAGCGCACGAAGTGAGTGTAAAACTGACTGAGCACACAGGGAGTGAGAATAAAACTCACGGAGCACACAGGGAGTGAGTATAAAACTGATTGAGCACACAGGGAGTGAGTATAAAACTCACTGAGCAGACGAAGTGAGTGTAAAACTGACTGAGCACACAGGGAGTGAGTATAAAACTCACGGAGCACACAGGGAGTGAGTATAAAACTCATTGAGCACACAGGGAGTGAGTATAAAACTCACTGAGCACACGAAGTGAGTGTAAAACTGACTGAGCGCACAGGGAGTGAGTATAAAACTCACTGAGCACACGAAGTGAGTGTAAAACTGACTGAGCACACAGGGAGTGAGTATAAAACTCATTGAGCACACAGGGAGTGAGTATAAAACTCACTGAGCACACGAAGTGAGTGTAAAACTGACTGAGCACACAGGGAGTGAGTATAAAACTCACGGAGCACACAAGGCGTGAGTATAAAACTCACTGAGCACACAGGAAGTGAGTATAAAACTCACTGAGCACACAGGGAGTGTGTATAAAACTCACTGAGCACACGGGGAGTGAATATGAAACTCACTGAGCACACGGGGAGTGAGTATAAAACTCACTGAGCACACAGGGAGTGTGTATAAAACTCACTGAGCACACGGGGAGTGAATATAAAACTCACTGAGCACATGGGGAGTGAGTATAAAAGTCACTGAGCCCAGGGAGTGAGAATAAAACTCACTGAGTGCACGGGGAGTGAGTATAAAAGTCACAGGGTGCAGGGGGAGTCAGTATAAAACTCACTGAGCCCAGGGAGTGTGTATAAAACTCACTGAGCGCACGGGGAGTCAGAATGAAACTCACTGAGCGCACAGGGAGTGAGTATTAAACTCACTGAGCCCAGGGAGTCAGAATAAAACTCACTGAGCGCACAGGGAGTGAGTATAAAATTCACTGAGAGCACAGGGAGTAAGTATAAAACTCAGTGAGCACAGGGAATGTGTATAAAACTCACTGAGCGCACGGGGAGTGAGTATAAAACTCACTGAGCGCACAGGGAGTGAGTATAAAACTCACGGAGCACACGAAGTGAGTGTAAAACTGACTGAGCACACGGGGAGTGAGTATAAAACTCACTGAGCACACAGGGAGCGAGTATAAAACTCACTGAGCGCACAGGGAGTGAGTATAAAACTCATTGAGCACACAGGCAGTGAGTATAAAACTCAATGAGCGCACAGGGAGTGAGAATAAAACTCACTGAGCGAACAGGGAGTGAGTATAAAACTCATTGAGCACACAGGGAGTGAGTATAAAACTCACTGAGCGCACAGGGAGCGAGTATAAAACTTACTGAGCGCACAGGGAGTGAGAATAAAACTCACTGAGCGCACAGGGAGTGAGTATAAAACTCACTGAGCGCACGAAGTGAGTGTAAAACTGACTGAGCACACAGGGAGTGAGAATAAAACTCACGGAGCACACAGGGAGTGAGTATAAAACTGATTGAGCAGACAGGGAGTGAGTATAAAACTCACTGAGCACACGAAGTGAGTGTAAAACTGACTGAGCACACAGGGAGTGAGTATAAAACTGACGGAGCACACAGGGAGTGAGTATAAAACTCACTGAGCACACAGGGAGTGAGTATAAAACTCACTGAGCACACGGGGAGTGAATATAAAACTCACTGAGCACACGGGGAGTGAATATAAAACTCACTGAGCACATGGGGAGTGAGTATAAAAATCACTGAGCCCAGGGAGTGAGAATAAAACTCACTGAGTGCACGGGGAGTGAGTATAAAACTCACTGAGCACACAGGGAGTGTGTATAAAACTCACTGAGCACACGGGGAGTGAATATAAAACTCACTGAGCACATGGGGAGTGAGTATAAAAATCACTGAGCCCAGGGAGTGAGAATAAAACTCACTGAGTGCACGGGGAGTGAGTATAAAAGTCACAGGGTGCAGGGGGAGTCAGTATAAAACTCACTGAGCCCAGGGAGTGTGTATAAAACTCACTGAGCGCACGGGGAGTCTGAATAAAACTCACTGAGCGCACAGGGAGTGAGTATTAAACTCACTGAGCCCAGGGAGTCAGAATAAAACTCACTGAGCGCACAGGGAGTGAGTATAAAATTCTCTGAGTGCACAGGGAGTGAGTATTAAACTCACTGAGCACAGGGAGTGTGTATAAAACTCACTGAGCGCACGGGGAGTGAGTATAAAACTCACTGAGTGCACGGGGAGTGAGTATAAAACTCATTGAGCACACGAAGTGAGTGTAAAACTGACTGAGCACACGGGGAGTGAGTATAAAACTCACTGAGTACACGGAGCGAGTATAAAACTCACTGAGCGCACAGGGAGTGAGTATAAAACTCATTGAGCACACAGGCAGTGAGTATAAAACTCACTGAGCGCACAGGGAGTGAGAATAAAACTCACTGAGAGCACAGGGAGTGAGTATAAAACTCACTGAGCGCACAGGGAGCGAGTATAAAACTCACTGAGCGCACAGGGAGTGAGAATAAAACCCATTGAGCGCACAGGGAGTGAGTATAAAACTCACTGATGCAAATGTGTTGCTGGTCAAAGCACAGCAGGTTAGGCAGCATCTCAGGAATAGAGAATTCGACGTTTCGAGCATAAGCCCTTCATCAGGAATAAGAGAGAGAGAGCCAAGCCGGCTGAGATACTCACTGAAATCCTTGTAGAGGGAGGAAGAGAGCTTCTTCAAGGAAGGCATCCTTGTAAGAGGATTCGCAGTAGGTTAAAATCTTCGAGTAAAAAATGAGGTCTGCAGATGCTGGAGATCACAGCTGCAAATGTGTTGCTGGTCAAAGCACAGCAGGTTAGGCAGCATCTCAGGAATAGAGAATTCGACGTTTCGAGCATAAGCCCTTCATCAGGAATAAGAGAGAGCCAAGCCGGCTGAGATACTCACTGAAATCCTTGTAGAGGGAGGAAGAGAGCTTCTTCAAGGAAGGCATCCTTGTAAGAGGATTCGCAGTAGGTTAAAATCTTCGAGTAAAAAATGAGGTCTGCAGATGCTGGAGATCACAGCTGCAAATGTGTTGCTGGTCAAAGCACAGCAGGTTAGGCAGCATCTCAGGAATAGAGAATTCGACGTTTCGAGCATAAGCCCTTCATCAGGAATAAGAGAGAGAGAGCCAAGCCGGCTGAGATACTCACTGAAATCCTTGTAGAGGGAGGAAGAGAGCTTCTTCAAGGAAGGCATCCTTGTAAGAGGATTCGCAGTAGGTTAAAATCTTCGAGTAAAAAATGAGGTCTGCAGATGCTGGAGATCACAGCTGCAAATGTGTTGCTGGTCAAAGCACAGCAGGTTAGGCAGCATCTCAGGAATAGAGAATTCGACGTTTCGAGCATAAGCCCTTCATCAGGAATAAGAGAGAGAGAGCCAAGCCGGCTGAGATACTCACTGAAATCCTTGTAGAGGGAGGAAGAGAGCTTCTTCAAGGAAGGCATCCTTGTAAGAGGATTCGCAGTAGGTTAAAATCTTCGAGTAAAAAATGAGGTCTGCAGATGCTGGAGATCACAGCTGCAAATGTGTTGCTGGTCAAAGCACAGCAGGTTAGGCAGCATCTCAGGAATAGAGAATTCGACGTTTCGAGCATAAGCCCTTCATCAGGAATAAGAGAGAGAGAGCCAAGCCGGCTGAGATACTCACTGAAATCCTTGTAGAGGGAGGAAGAGAGCTTCTTCAAGGAAGGCATCCTTGTAAGAGGATTCGCAGTAGGTTAAAATCTTCGAGTAAAAAATGAGGTCTGCAGATGCTGGAGATCACAGCTGCAAATGTGTTGCTGGTCAAAGCACAGCAGGTTAGGCAGCATCTCAGGAATAGAGAATTCGACGTTTCGAGCATAAGCCCTTCATCAGGAATAAGAGAGAGAGAGCCAAGCCGGCTGAGATACTCACTGAAATCCTTGTAGAGGGAGGAAGAGAGCTTCTTCAAGGAAGGCATCCTTGTAAGAGGATTCGCAGTAGGTTAAAATCTTCGAGTAAAAAATGAGGTCTGCAGATGCTGGAGATCACAGCTGCAAATGTGTTGCTGGTCAAAGCACAGCAGGTTAGGCAGCATCTCAGGAATAGAGAATTCGACGTTTCGAGCATAAGCCCTTCATCAGGAATAAGAGAGAGAGAGCCAAGCCGGCTGAGATACTCACTGAAATCCTTGTAGAGGGAGGAAGAGAGCTTCTTCAAGGAAGGCATCCTTGTAAGAGGATTCGCAGTAGGTTAAAATCTTCGAGTAAAAAATGAGGTCTGCAGATGCTGGAGATCACAGCTGCAAATGTGTTGCTGGTCAAAGCACAGCAGGTTAGGCAGCATCTCAGGAATAGAGAATTCGACGTTTCGAGCATAAGCCCTTCATCAGGAATAAGAGAGAGAGAGCCAAGCCGGCTGAGATACTCACTGAAATCCTTGTAGAGGGAGGAAGAGAGCTTCTTCAAGGAAGGCATCCTTGTCAGAGGATTCGCAGTAGGTTAAAATCTTCGAGTAAAAAATGAGGTCTGCAGATGCTGGAGATCACAGCTGCAAATGTGTTGCTGGTCAAAGCACAGCAGGTTAGGCAGCATCTCAGGAATAGAGAATTCGACGTTTCGAGCATAAGCCCTTCATCAGGAATAAGAGAGAGAGAGCCAAGCCGGCTGAGATACTCACTGAAATCCTTGTAGAGGGAGGAAGAGAGCTTCTTCAAGGAAGGCATCCTTGTAAGAGGATTCGCAGTAGGTTAAAATCTTCGAGTAAAAAATGAGGTCTGCAGATGCTGGAGATCACAGCTGCAAATGTGTTGCTGGTCAAAGCACAGCAGGTTAGGCAGCATCTCAGGAACTCACTGAGCACACGAAGTGAGTGTAAAACTGACAGCACACAGGGAGTGAGAATAAAACTCACGGAGCACACAGGGAGTGAGTATAAAACTCATTGAGCACACAGGGAGTGAGTATAAAACTCACTGAGCACACAGGGAGTGAGTATAAAACTCATTGAGCACAAAGGAAGTGAGTATAAAACTCACTGAGCGCACAGGGAGTGAGAATAAAACACACTGAGTGCACGGGGAGTGAGTATAAAAGTCACTGGGTGCACGGGGAGTGAGTATAAATCTCATTGAGCACACAGGGAGTGAGTATAAAACTCACTGAGCGCACAGGGAGCGAGTATAAAACTCACTGAGCGCACAGGGAGTGAGAATAAAACTCACTGAGCGCACAGGGAGTGAGTATAAAACTCATTGAGCAGACAGGGAGTGAGTATAAAACTCACTGAGCACACCAAGTGAGTGTAAAACTGACTGAGCACACAGGGAGTGAGTATAAAACTCACGGAGCACACAGGGAGTGAGTATAAAACTCATTGAGCACACAGGGAGTGAGTATAAAACTCACTGGGCGACAGGGAGTGTGTATAAAACTCACTGAGCATACAGGGAATGAGTATTAAACTCACTGAGCCCAGGGAGTCAGAATAAAACTCACTGAGCGCACAGGGAGTGAGTATAAAATTCACTGAGAGCACAGGGAGTGAGTATAAAACTCACTGAGCCCAGGGAGTGTGTATAAAACTCACTGAGCACACGAAGTGAGTGTAAAACTCACGGAGAACACAGGGAGTGAGTATAAAAATCATTGAGCACACAGGGAGTGAGCATAAAACTCACTGAGCACACGAAGTGAGTGTAAAACTCACTGAGCACACGGGGAGTGAGTATAAAAGTCACTGAGCCCAGGGAGTGAGAATAAAACTCACTGAGTGCACGGGGAGTGAGTATAAAAGTCACTGGGTGCACGGGGAGTGAGTATAAAACTCATTGAGCACACAGGGAGTGAGTATAAAACTCACTGAGCGCACGGGGAGCGAGTATAAAACTCACTGAGCACACTGGGAGTGAGTGTAAAACTCACTGAGCGCACAGGGAGTGAGTGTAAAACTCACTGAGCACACAGGGAGTGAGTTTAAAAGTCACTGAGCACACAGGGAGTGAGTATAAAACTCAGTGAGCGACAGGGAGTGTGTATAAAACTCACTGAGCATACAGGGAGTGAGTATTAAACTCACTGAGCCCAGGGAGTCAGAATAAAACTCACTGAGCGCACAGGGAGTGAGTATAAAATTCACTGAGAGCACAGGGAGTGAGTATAAAACTCACTGAGCCCAGGGAGTGTGTATAAAACTCACTGAGCGCACGGGGAGTCAGAATAAAACTCACTGAGCGCACGGGGAGTGAGTATTAAACTCACTGAGCCCAGGGAGTCAGAATAAAACTCACTGAGCGCACAGGGAGTGAGTATAAAATTCACTGAGAGCACAGGGAGTGAGTATTAAACTCACTGAGCCCAGGGAGTCAGAATAAAACTCACTGAGCGCACAGGGAGTGAGTATAAAATTCACTGAGAGCACAGGGAGTGAGTATAAAACTCACTGAGACCAGGGAGTGTGTATAAAACTCACTGAGCACACGAAGTGAGTGTAAAACTCACGGAGAACACAGGGAGTGAGTATAAAAATCATTGAGCACACAGGGAGTGAGCATAAAACTCACTGAGCACACGAAGTGAGTGTAAAACTCACTGAGCACACGGGGAGTGAGTATAAAAGTCACTGAGCCCAGGGAGTGAGAATAAAACTCACTGAGTGCACGGGGAGTGAGTATAAAAGTCACTGGGTGCACGGGGAGTGAGTATAAAACTCATTGAGCACACAGGGAGTGAGTATAAAACTCACTGAGCGCACTGGGAGTGAGTGTAAAACTCACTGAGCGCACAGGGAGTGAGTGTAAAACTCACTGAGCACACAGGGAGTGAGTTTAAAAGTCACTGAGCACACAGGGAGTGAGTATAAAACTCACTGAGCGACAGGGAGTGTGTATAAAACTCACTGAGCATACAGGGAGTGAGTATTAAACTCACTGAGCCCAGGGAGTCAGAATAAAACTCACTGAGCGCACAGGGAGTGAGTATAAAATTCACTGAGAGCACAGGGAGTGAGTATAAAACTCACTGAGCCCAGGGAGTGTGTATAAAACTCACTGAGCGCACGGGGAGTGAGTATAAAACTCACTGAGCGCACGGGGAGTGAGTATAAAACCCATTGAGCACACGAAGTGAGTGTAAAACTGACTGAGCACACGGGGAGTGAGTATAAAACTCACTGAGCACACAGGGAGCGAGTATAAAACTCACTGAGCGCACAGGGAACGAGTATAAAACTCACTGAGCGCACAGGGAGCGAGTATAAAACTCATTGAGCACTCAGGCAGTGAGTATAAAACTCACTGAGCGCACAGTGAGTGAGAATAAAACTCACTGAGCGCACAGGGAGTGAGTATAAAACTCATTGAGCGCACAGGGAGTGAGTATAAAACACACTGAGCACACAGGGAGCGAGTATAAAACTCACTGAGCGCACAGGGAGCGAGTATAAAACTCACTGAGCGCACGAAGTGAGTGTAAAACTCACTGAGCACACGGGGAGTGAGTATAAAACTCACTGAGCCCAGGGAGTGAGAAATAAACTCACTGAGTGCACGGGGAGTGAGTATAAAAGTCACTGGGTGCACGGGGAGTGAGTATAAAACTCATTGAGCACACAGGGAGTGAGTATAAAACTCACTGAGCGCACAGGGAGCGAGTATAAAACTCACTGAGCACACTGGGAGTGAGTGTAAAACTCACTGAGCGCACAGGGAGTGAGTGTAAAACTCACTGAGCACATAGGGAGCGAGTTTAAAAGTCACTGAGCACACAGGGAGTGAGTATAAAACTCACTGAGCGACAGGGAGTGTGTATAAAACTCACTGAGCATACAGGGAGTGTGTATAAAACTCACTGAGCATACAGGGAGTGAGTATAAAACTCACTGAGCGCACAGGGAGTGAGTATAAAACTCACGGAGCACACGAAGTGAGTGTAAAACTGACTGAGCACACGGGGAGTGAGTATAAAACTCACTGAGCACACAGGGAGCGAGTATAAAACTCACTGAGCGCACAGGGAGTGAGTATAAAACTCATTGAGCACACAGGCAGTGAGTATAAAACTCAATGAGCGCACAGGGAGTGAGAATAAAACTCACTGAGCGAACAGGGAGTGAGTATAAAACTCATTGAGCACACAGGGAGTGAGTATAAAACTCACTGAGCGCACAGGGAGCGAGTATAAAACTCACTGAGCACACTGGGAGTGAGTGTAAAACTCACTGAGCGCACAGGGAGTGAGTGTAAAACTCACTGAGCACATAGGGAGCGAGTTTAAAAGTCACTGAGCACACAGGGAGTGAGTATAAAACTCACTGAGCGACAGGGAGTGTGTATAAAACTCACTGAGCATACAGGGAGTGTGTATAAAACTCACTGAGCATACAGGGAGTGAGTATAAAACTCACTGAGCGCACAGGGAGTGAGTATAAAACTCACGGAGCACACGAAGTGAGTGTAAAACTGACTGAGCACACGGGGAGTGAGTATAAAACTCACTGAGCACACAGGGAGCGAGTATAAAACTCACTGAGCGCACAGGGAGTGAGTATAAAACTCATTGAGCACACAGGCAGTGAGTATAAAACTCAATGAGCGCACAGGGAGTGAGAATAAAACTCACTGAGCGAACAGGGAGTGAGTATAAAACTCATTGAGCACACAGGGAGCGAGTATAAAACTCACTGAGCACACAGGGAGCGAGTATAAAACTTACTGAGCGCACAGGGAGTGAGAATAAAACTCACTGAGCGCACAGGTAGTGAGTATAAAACTCACTGAGCGCACGAAGTGAGTGTAAAACTGACTGAGCACACAGGGAGTGAGTATAAAACTCACGGAGCACACAGGGAGTGAGTATAAAACTGATTGAGCAGACAGGGAGTGAGTATAAAACTCACTGAGCACACGAAGTGAGTGTAAAACTGACTGAGCACACAGGGAGTGAGTATAAAACTGACGGAGCACACAGGGAGTGAGTATAAAACTCACTGAGCACACAGGGAGTGAGTATAAAACTCACTGAGCACACGGGGAGTGAATATAAAACTCACTGAGCACACGGGGAGTGAATATAAAACTCACTGAGCACATGGGGAGTGAGTATAAAAATCACTGAGCCCAGGGAGTGAGAATAAAACTCACTGAGTGCACGGGGAGTGAGTATAAAACTCACTGAGCACACAGGGAGTGTGTATAAAACTCACTGAGCACACGGGGAGTGAATATAAAACTCACTGAGCACATGGGGAGTGAGTATAAAAATCACTGAGCCCAGGGAGTGAGAATAAAACTCACTGAGTGCACGGGGAGTGAGTATAAAAGTCACAGGGTGCAGGGGGAGTCAGTATAAAACTCACTGAGCCCAGGGAGTGTGTATAAAACTCACTGAGCGCACGGGGAGTCAGAATAAAACTCACTGAGCGCACAGGGAGTGAGTATTAAACTCACTGAGCCCAGGGAGTCAGAATAAAACTCACTGAGCGCACAGGGAGTGAGTATAAAATTCACTGAGTGCACAGGGAGTGAGTATTAAACTCACTGAGCCCAGGGAGTCAGAATAAAACTCACTGAGCGCACAGGGAGTGAGTATAAAATTCACTGAGAGCACAGGGAGTAAGTATAAAACTCACTGAGCACTGGGAGTGTGTATAAAACTCACTGAGCGCACGGGGAGTGAGTATAAAACTCACTGAGCGCACGGGGAGTGAGTATAAAACTCATTGAGCGCACAGGGAGCGAGTATAAAACTCACTGAGCACACAGGCAGTGAGTATAAAACTCACTGAGTACACAGGGAGCGAGTATAAAACTCACTGAGAGCACAGGGAGTGAGTATAAAACTCACTGAGCACACAGGCAGTGAGTATAAAACTCAATGAGCGCACAGGGAGTGAGAATAAAACTCACTGAGCGCACAGGGAGTGAGTATAAAACTCATTGAGCGCACAGGGAGTGAGTATAAAACTCACTGAGCGCACAGGGAGCGAGTATAAAACTCACTGAGCGCACAGGGAGTGAGAATAAAACTCACTGAGCGTACAGGGAGTGAGTATAAAACTCACTGAGCACACGAAGTGAGTGTAAAACTGACTGAGCACACAGGGAGTGAGAATAAAACTCACGGAGCACACAGGGAGTGAGTATAAAACTCATTGAGCACACAGGGAGTGAGTATAAAACTCACTGAGCACACAGGGAGTGAGTATAAAACTCACTGGGCGACAGGGAGTGTGTATAAAACTCACTGAGCATACAGGGAGTGAGTATTAAACTCACTGAGCCCAGGGAGTCAGAATAAAACTCACTGAGCGCACAGGGAGTGAGTATAAAATTCACTGAGAGCACAGGGAGTGAGTATAAAACTCACTGAGCCCAGGGAGTGTGTATAAAACTCACTGAGCACACGAAGTGAGTGTAAAACTCACTGAGCACACGGGGAGTGAGTATAAAACTCACGGAGCACACAGGGAGTGAGTATAAAACTCATTGAGCACACAGGGAGTGAGTATAAAACTCACTGAGCACACGAAGTGAGTGTAAAACTCACTGAGCACACGGGGAGTGAGTATAAAACTCACTGAGCTCAGGGAGTGAGAATAAAACACACTGAGTGCACGGGGGGTGAGTATAAAAGTCACTGGGTGCACGGGGAGTGAGTATAAAACTCACTGAGCGCACAGGGAGTGTGTATAAAACTCACTGAGCACACGGGGAGTGAATATAAAACTCACTGAGCACATGGGGAGTGAGTATAAAAGTCACTGAGCCCAGGGAGTGAGAATAAAACTCACTGAGTGCACGGGGAGTGAGTATAAAAGTCACAGGGTGCAGGGGGAGTCAGTATAAAACTCACTGAGCCCAGGGAGTGTGTATAAAACTCACTGAGCGCACGGGGAGTCAGAATAAAACTCACTGAGCGCTCAGGGAGTGAGTATTAAACTCACTGAGCCCAGGGAGTCAGAATAAAACTCACTGAGCGCACAGGGAGTGAGTATAAAATTCACTGAGAGCACAGGGAGTGAGTATTAAACTCACTGAGCCCAGGGAGTCAGAATAAAACTCACTGAGCGCACAGGGAGTGAGTATAAAATTCACTGAGAGCACAGGGAGTAAGTATAAAACTCACTGAGCACAGGGAGTGTGTATAAAACTCACTGTGCGCACGGGGAGTGAGTATAAAACTCACTGAGCACACAGGGAGTGAGTATAAAACTCACGGAGCACACGAAGTGAGTGTAAAACTGACTGAGCACACGGGGAGTGAGTAAAAAACTCACTGAGCACACAGGGAGCGAGTATAAAACTCACTGAGCGCACAGGGAGTGAGTATAAAACTCATTGAGCACACAGGCAGTGAGTATAAAACTCAATGAGAGCACAGGGAGTGAGAATAAAACTCACTGAGCGAACAGGGAGTGAGTATAAAACTCATTGATCACACAGGGAGTGAGTATAAAACTCACTGAGCGCACAGGGAGCGAGTATAAAACTTACTGAGCGCACAGGGAGTGAGAATAAAACTCACTGAGCGCACAGGGAGTGAGTATAAAACTCACTGAGCGCACGAAGTGAGTATAAAACTGACTGAGCACACAGGGAGTGAGAATAAAACTCACGGAGCACACAGGGAGTGAGTATAAAACTGATTGAGCAGACAGGGAGTGAGTATAAAATTCAGTGAGCACACGAAGTGAGTGTAAAACTGACTGAGCACACAGGGAGTGAGTATAATACTCAGGGAGCACACAGGGAGTGAGTATAAAACTCATTGAGCACACGAAGTGAGTGTAAAACTCACTGAGCACACGGGGAGTGAGTATAAAACTCACTGAGCCCAGGGAGTGAGAATAAAATTCACTGAGTGCACGGGGAGTGAGTATAAAAGTCACTGGGTGCACGGGGAGTGAGTATAAAACTCATTGAGCACACAGGGAGTGAGTATAAAACTCACTGAGCGCACAGGGAGCGAGTATAAAACTCACTGAGCACACTGGGAGTGAGTGTAAAACTCACTGAGCGCACAGGGAGTGAGTGTAAAACTCACTGAGCACACAGGGAGTGAGTTTAAAAGTCACTGAGCACACAGGGAGTGAGTATAAAACTCACTGAGCGACAGGGAGTGTGTATAAAACTCACTGAGCATACAGGGAGTGAGTATTAAACTCACTGAGCCCAGGGAGTCAGAATAAAACTCACTGAGCGCACAGGGAGTGAGTATAAAATTCACTGAGAGCACAGGGAGTGTGTATAAAACTCACTGAGCGCACGGGGAGTGAGTATAAAACTCATTGAGCACACGAAGTGAGTGTAAAACTGACTGAGCACACAGGGAGTGAGTGTAAAACTCACTGAGCGCACAGGGAGCGAGTATAAAACTCACTGAGCACACGAAGTGAGTGTAAAACTCACTGAGCACACGGGGAGTGAGTATAAAACTCACTGAGCCCAGGGAGTGAGAAATAAACTCACTGAGTGCACGGGGAGTGAGTATAAAAGTCACTGGGTGCACGGGGAGTGAGTATAAAACTCATTGAGCACACAGGGAGTGAGTATAAAACTCACTGAGCGCACAGGGAGCGAGTATAAAACTCACTGAGCACACTGGGAGTGAGTGTAAAACTCACTGAGCGCACAGGGAGTGAGTGTAAAACTCACTGAGCACACAGGGAGCGAGTTTAAAAGTCACTCAGCACACAGGGAGTGAGTATAAAACTCACAGAGCGACAGGGAGTGTGTATAAAACTCACTGAGCATACAGGGAGTGAGTATTAAACTCACTGAGCCCAGGGAGTCAGAATAAAACTCACTGAGCGCACAGGGAGTGAGTATAAAATTCACTGAGAGCACAGGGAGTGAGTATAAAACTCACTGAGCACAGGGAGTGTGTATAAAACTCACTGAGCGCACGGGGAGTGCGTATAAAACTCACTGAGCGCACGGGGAGTGAGTATAAAACTCATTGAGCACACGAAGTGAGTGTAAAACTGACTGAGCACACGGGGAGTGAGTATAAAACTCACTGAGCACACAGGGAGCGAGTATAAAACTCACTGAGCACACAGGGAGCGAGTATAAAACTCACTGAGCGCACAGGGAGCGAGTATAAAACTCACTGAGCGCACAGGGAGTGAGAATAAAACTCACTGAGCGCACAGGGAGTGAGTATAAAACTCACTGAGCGCACGAAGTGAGTGTAAAACTGACTGAGCACACAGGGAGTGAGAATAAAACTCACGGAGCACACAGGGAGTGAGTATAAAACTGATTGAGCACACAGGGAGTGAGTATAAAACTCACTGAGCACACGAAGTGAGTGTAAAACTGACTGAGCACACAGGGAGTGAGTATAAAACTGACGGAGCACACAGGGAGTGAGTATAAAACTCACTGAGCACACAGGGAGTGAGTATAAAACTCAGTGAGCACACGGGGAGTGAATATAAAACTCACTGAGCACACGGGGAGTGAACATAAAACTCACTGAGCACACGAAGTGAGTGTAAAACTCACTGAGCACACGGGGAGTGAGTATAAAAGTCACAGGGTGCAGGGGGAGTCAGTATAAAACTCACTGAGCCCAGGGAGTGTGTATAAAACTCACTGAGCGCACGGGGAGTCTGAATAAAACTCACTGAGCATACAGGGAGTGAGTATTAAACTCACTGAGCCCAGGGAGTCAGAATAAAACTCACTGAGCGCACAGGGAGTGAGTATAAAATTCTCTGAGTGCACAGGGAGTGAGTATTAAACTCACTGAGCACAGGGAGTGTGTATAAAACTCACTGAGCGCACGGGGAGTGAGTATAAAACTCACTGAGTGCACGGGGAGTGAGTATAAAACTCATTGAGCACACGAAGTGAGTGTAAAACTGACTGAGCACACGGGGAGTGAGTATAAAACTCACTGAGTACACGGAGCGAGTATAAAACTCACTGAGCGCACAGGGAGTGAGTATAAAACTCATTGAGCACACAGGCAGTGAGTATAAAACTCACTGAGCGAACAGGGAGTGAGAATAAAACTCACTGAGCGCACAGGGAGTGAGTATAAAACTCACTGAGCGCACAGGGAGCGAGTATAAAACTCACTGAGCGCACAGGGAGTGAGAATAAAACTCATTGAGCGCACAGGGAGTGAGTATAAAACTCGCTGATGCAAATGTGTTGCTGGTCAAAGCACAGCAGGTTAGGCAGCATCTCAGGAATAGAGAATTCGACGTTTCGAGCATAAGCCCTTCATCAGGAATAAGAGAGAGAGAGCCAAGCCGGCTGAGATACTCACTGAAATCCTTGTAGAGGGAGGAAGAGAGCTTCTTCAAGGAAGGCATCCTTGTAAGAGGATTCGCAGTAGGTTAAAATCTTCGAGTAAAAAATGAGGTCTGCAGATGCTGGAGATCACAGCTGCAAATGTGTTGCTGGTCAAAGCACAGCAGGTTAGGCAGCATCTCAGGAATAGAGAATTCGACGTTTCGAGCATAAGCCCTTCATCAGGAATAAGAGAGAGAGAGCCAAGCCGGCTGAGATACTCACTGAAATCCTTGTAGAGGGAGGAAGAGAGCTTCTTCAAGGAAGGCATCCTTGTAAGAGGATTCGCAGTAGGTTAAAATCTTCGAGTAAAAATTGAGGTCTGCAGATGCTGGAGATCACAGCTGCAAATGTGTTGCTGGTCAAAGCACAGCAGGTTAGGCAGCATCTCAGGAATAGAGAATTCGACGTTTCGAGCATAAGCCCTTCATCAGGAATAAGAGAGAGAGAGCCAAGCCGGCTGAGATACTCACTGAAATCCTTGTAGAGGGAGGAAGAGAGCTTCTTCAAGGAAGGCATCCTTGTAAGAGGATTCGCAGTAGGTTAAAATCTTCGAGTAAAAAATGAGGTCTGCAGATGCTGGAGATCACAGCTGCAAATGTGTTGCTGGTCAAAGCACAGCAGGTTAGGCAGCATCTCAGGAATAGAGAATTCGACGTTTCGAGCATAAGCCCTTCATCAGGAATAAGAGAGAGAGAGCCAAGCCGGCTGAGATACTCACTGAAATCCTTGTAGAGGGAGGAAGAGAGCTTCTTCAAGGAAGGCATCCTTGTAAGAGGATTCGCAGTAGGTTAAAATCTTCGAGTAAAAAATGAGGTCTGCAGATGCTGGAGATCACAGCTGCAAATGTGTTGCTGGTCAAAGCACAGCAGGTTAGGCAGCATCTCAGGAACTCACTGAGCACACGAAGTGAGTGTAAAACTGACAGCACACAGGGAGTGAGAATAAAACTCACGGAACACACAGGGAGTGAGTATAAAACTCATTGAGCACACAGGGAGTGAGTATAAAACTCACTGAGCACACGGGGAGTGAGTATAAAAGTCACTGAGCCCAGGGAGTGAGAATAAAACTCACTGAGTGCACGGGGAGTGAGTATAAAAGTCACTGGGTGCACGGGGAGTGAGTATAAAACTCATTGAGCACACAGGGAGTGAGTATAAAACTCACTGAGCGCACGGGGAGCGAGTATAAAACTCACTGAGCACACTGGGAGTGAGTGTAAAACTCACTGAGCGCACAGGGAGTGAGTGTAAAACTCACTGAGCACACAGGGAGTGAGTTTAAAAGTCACTGAGCACACAGGGAGTGAGTATAAAACTCACTGAGCGACAGGGAGTGTGTATAAAACTCACTGAGCATACAGGGAGTGAGTATTAAACTCACTGAGCCCAGGGAGTCAGAATAAAACTCACTGAGCGCACAGGGAGTGAGTATAAAATTCACTGAGAGCACAGGGAGTGAGTATAAATCTCACTGAGCCCAGGGAGTGTGTATAAAACTCACTGAGCGCACGGGGAGTGAGTATAAAACTCACTGAGCGCACGGGGAGTGAGTATAAAACTCATTGAGCACACGAAGTGAGTGTAAAACTGACTGAGCACACGGGGAGTGAGTATAAAACTCACTGAGCACACAGGGAGCGAGTATAAAACTCACTGAGCGCACAGGGAACGAGTATAAAACTCACTGAGCGCACAGGGAGCGAGTATAAAACTCATTGAGCACTCAGGCAGTGAGTATAAAACTCACTGAGCGCACAGTGAGTGAGAATAAAACTCACTGAGCGCACAGGGAGTGAGTATAAAACTCATTGAGCGCACAGGGAGTGAGCATAAAACACACTGAGCACACAGGGAGCGAGTATAAAACTCACTGAGCGCACAGGGAGCGAGTATAAAACTCACTGAGCGCACGAAGTGAGTGTAAAACTCACTGAGCACACGGGGAGTGAGTATAAAACTCACTGAGCCCAGGGAGTGAGAAATAAACTCACTGAGTGCACGGGGAGTGAGTATAAAAGTCACTGGGTGCACGGGGAGTGAGTATAAAACTCATTGAGCACACAGGGAGTGAGTATAAAACTCACTGAGCGCACAGGGAGCGAGTATAAAACTCACTGAGCACACTGGGAGTGAGTGTAAAACTCACTGAGCGCACAGGGAGTGAGTGTAAAACTCACTGAGCACACAGGGAGCGAGTTTAAAAGTCACTGAGCACACAGGGAGTGAGTATAAAACTCACTGAGCGACAGGGAGTGTGTATAAAACTCACTGAGCATACAGGGAGTGAGTATTAAACTCACTGAGCCCAGGGAGTCAGAATAAAACTCACTGAGAGCACAGGGAGTGAGTATAAAATTCACTGAGAGCACAGGGAGTGAGTATAAAACTCACTGAGCACAGGGAGTGTGTATAAAACTCACTGAGCGCACGGGGAGTGCGTATAAAACTCACTGAGCGCACGGGGAGTGAGTATAAAACTCATTGAGCATACGAAGTGAGTGTAAAACTGACTGAGCACACGGGGAGTGAGTATAAAACTCACTGAGCACACAGGGAGCGAGTATAAAACTCACTGAGCACACAGGGAGCGAGTATAAAACTCACTGAGCGCACAGGGAGCGAGTATAAAACTCACTGAGCGCACAGGGAGTGAGAATAAAACTCACTGAGCGCACAGGGAGTGAGTATAAAACTCACTGAGCGCACGAAGTGAGTGTAAAACTGATTGAGCACACAGGGAGTGAGTATAAAACTCACTGAGCACACGAAGTGAGTGTAAAACTGACTGAGCACACAGGGAGTGAGTATAAAACTGACGGAGCACACAGGGAGTGAGTATAAAACTCACTGAGCACACGGGGAGTGAGTATAAAACTCAGTGAGCACACGGGGAGTGAATATAAAACTCACTGAGCACACGGGGAGTGAGTATAAAACTCACTGAGCACACAGGGAGTGTGTATAAAACTCACTGAGCACACAGGGAGTGAATATAAAACTCACTGAGCACATGGGGAGTGAGTATAAAAATCACTGAGCCCAGGGAGTGAGAATAAAACTCACTGAGTGCACGGGGAGTGAGTATAAAAGTCACAGGGTGCAGGGGGAGTCAGTATAAAACTCACTGAGCCCAGGGAGTGTGTATAAAACTCACTGAGCGCACAGGGAGTCTGAATAAAACTCACTGAGCGCACAGGGAGTGAGTATAAAATTCTCTGAGTGCACAGGGAGTGAGTATTAAACTCACTGAGCACAGGGAGTGTGTATAAAACTCACTGAGCGCACGGGGAGTGAGTATAAAACTCACTGAGTGCACGGGGAGTGAGTATAAAATTCATTGAGCACACGAAGTGAGTGTAAAACTGACTGAGCACACGGGGAGTGAGTATAAAACTCACTGAGTACACGGAGCGAGTATAAAACTCACTGAGCGCACAGGGAGTGAGTATAAAACTCATTGAGCACACAGGCAGTGAGTATAAAACTCACTGAGCGCACAGGGAGTGAGAATAAAACTCACTGAGCGCACAGGGAGTGAGTATAAAACTCATTGAGCGCACAGGGAGTGAGTATAAAACTCACTGAGTGCACAGGGAGCGAGTATAAAACTCACTGAGCGCACAGGGAGTGAGAATAAAACTCATTGAGCGCACAGGGAGTGAGTATAAAACTCACTGAGCACACGAAGTGAGTGTAAAACTGACAGCACACAGGGAGTGAGAATAAAACTCACGGAGCACACAGGGAGTGAGTATAAAACTCAATGAGCACACCGGGAGTGAGTATAAAACTCACTGAGCACACAGGGAGTGAGTATAAAACTCATTGAGCACAAAGGAAGTGAGTATAAAACTCACTGAGCGCACAGGGAGTGAGAATAAAACACACTGAGTGCACGGGGAGTGAGTATAAAAGTCACTGGGTGCACGGGGAGTGAGTATAAATCTCATTGAGCACACAGGGAGTGAGTATAAAACTCACTGAGCGCACAGGGAGCGGGTATAAAACTCAATGAGCGCACAGGGAGTGAGAATAAAACTCACTGAGCGCACAGGGAGTGAGTATAAAACTCATTGAGCAGACAGGGAGTGAGTATAAAACTCACTGAGCACACCAAGTGAGTGTAAAACTGACTGAGCACACAGGGAGTGAGTATAAAACTCACGGAGCACACAGGGAGTGAGTATAAAACTCATTGAGCACACAGGGAGTGAGTATAAAACTCACTGGGCGACAGGGAGTGTGTATAAAACTCACTGAGCATACAGGGAATGAGTATTAAACTCACTGAGCCCAGGGAGTCAGAATAAAACTCACTGAGCGCACAGGGAGTGAGTATAAAATTCACTGAGAGCACAGGGAGTGAGTATAAAACTCACTGAGCCCAGGGAGTGTGTATAAAACTCACTGAGCACACGAAGTGAGTGTAAAACTCACGGAGAACACAGGGAGTGAGTATAAAAATCATTGAGCACACAGGGAGTGAGCATAAAACTCACTGAGCACACGAAGTGAGTGTAAAACTCACTGAGCACACGGGGAGTGAGTATAAAAGTCACTGAGCCCAGGGAGTGAGAATAAAACTCACTGAGTGCACGGGGAGTGAGTATAAAAGTCACTGGGTGCACGGGGAGTGAGTATAAAACTCATTGAGCACACAGGGAGTGAGTATAAAACTCACTGAGCGCACGGGGAGCGAGTATAAAACTCACTGAGCACACTGGGAGTGAGTTTAAAAGTCACTGAGCACACAGGGAGTGAGTATAAAACTCACTGAGCGACAGGGAGTGTGTATAAAACTCACTGAGCATACAGGGAGTGAGTATTAAACTCACTGAGCCCAGGGAGTCAGAATAAAACTCACTGAGCGCACAGGGAGTGAGTATAAAATTCACTGAGAGCACAGGGAGTGAGTATAAAACTCACTGAGCACACAGGGAGTGAGTATAAAACTCATTGAGCACAAAGGAAGTGAGTATAAAACTCACTGAGCGCACGGGGAGTGAGTATAAAACTCATTGAGCACACGAAGTGAGTGTAAAACTGACTGAGCACACGGGGAGTGAGTATAAATCTCATTGAGCACACAGGGAGTGAGTATAAAACTCACTGAGCGCACAGGGAGCGAGTATAAAACTCACTGAGCGCACAGGGAGTGAGAATAAAACTCACTGAGCGCACAGGGAGTGAGTATAAAACTCATTGAGCAGACAGGGAGTGAGTATAAAACTCACTGAGCACACCAAGTGAGTGTAAAACTGACTGAGCACACAGGGAGTGAGTATAAAACTCACGGAGCACA
The DNA here is from genome assembly GCF_020745735.1 of Hemiscyllium ocellatum. Classification (NCBI taxonomy): domain Eukaryota; kingdom Metazoa; phylum Chordata; class Chondrichthyes; order Orectolobiformes; family Hemiscylliidae; genus Hemiscyllium; species Hemiscyllium ocellatum. Next base: position 72,258,083 of record NC_083411.1, on the reverse strand, counting down.
CAGGGAGTGAGTATAAAACTCATTGAGCACACAGGGAGTGAGTATAAAACTCACTGGGCGACAGGGAGTGTGTATAAAACTCACTGAGCATACAGGGAATGAGTATTAAACTCACTGAGCCCAGGGAGTCAGAATAAAACTCACTGAGCGCACAGGGAGTGAGTATAAAATTCACTGAGAGCACAGGGAGTGAGTATAAAACTCACTGAGCCCAGGGAGTGTGTATAAAACTCACTGAGCACACGAAGTGAGTGTAAAACTCACGGAGAACACAGGGAGTGAGTATAAAAATCATTGAGCACACAGGGAGTGAGCATAAAACTCACTGAGCACACGAAGTGAGTGTAAAACTCACTGAGCACACGGGGAGTGAGTATAAAAGTCACTGAGCCCAGGGAGTGAGAATAAAACTCACTGAGTGCACGGGGAGTGAGTATAAAAGTCACTGGGTGCACGGGGAGTGAGTATAAAACTCATTGAGCACACAGGGAGTGAGTATAAAACTCACTGAGCGCACGGGGAGCGAGTATAAAACTCACTGAGCACACTGGGAGTGAGTGTAAAACTCACTGAGCGCACAGGGAGTGAGTGTAAAACTCACTGAGCACACAGGGAGTGAGTTTAAAAGTCACTGAGCACACAGGGAGTGAGTATAAAACTCACTGAGCACACAGGGAGTGAGTTTAAAAGTCACTGAGCACACAGGGAGTGAGTATAAAACTCACTGAGCGACAGGGAGTGTGTATAAAACTCACTGAGCATACAGGGAGTGAGTATTAAACTCACTGAGCCCAGGGAGTCAGAATAAAACTCACTGAGCGCACAGGGAGTGAGTATAAAATTCACTGAGAGCACAGGGAGTGAGTATAAAACTCACTGAGCCCAGGGAGTGTGTATAAAACTCACTGAGCGCACGGGGAGTGAGTATAAAACTCACTGAGCGCACGGGGAGTGAGTATAAAACTCATTGAGCACACGAAGTGAGTGTAAAACTGACTGAGCACACGGGGAGTGAGTATAAAACTCACTGAGCACACAGGGAGCGAGTATAAAACTCACTGAGCGCACAGGGAGCGAGTATAAAACTCACTGAGCGCACAGGGAGCGAGTATAAAACTCACTGAGCGCACAGGGAGTGAGAATAAAACTCACTGAGCGCACAGGGAGTGAGTATAAAACTCACTGAGCGCACGAAGTGAGTGTAAAACTGACTGAGCACACAGGGAGTGAGAATAAAACTCACGGAGCACACAGGGAGTGAGTATAAAACTGATTGAGCACACAGGGAGTGAGTATAAAACTCACTGAGCACACGAAGTGAGTGTAAAACTGACTGAGCACACAGGGAGTGAGTATAAAACTCACGGAGCACACAGGGAGTGAGTATGAAACTCATTGAGCACACAGGGTGTGAGTATAAAACTCACTGAGCACACGAAGTGAGTGTAAAACTGACTGAGCACACAGGGAGTGAGTATAAAACTCACGGAGCACACAGGGAGTGAGTATAAAACTCACTGAGCACACAGGGAGTGAGTATAAAACTCACTGAGCACACAGGGAGTGTGTATAAAACTCACTGAGCACACGGGGAGTGAATATAAAACTCACAGAGCACATGGGGACTGAGTATAAAAGTCACTGAGCCTGGGGAGTGAGAATAAAACTCACTGAGTACACAGGGAGTGAGTATAAAAGTCACAGGGTGCAGGGGGAGTCAGTATAAAACTCACTGAGCCCAGGGAGTGTGTATAAAACTCACTGAGTGCACGGGGAGTCAGAATAAAACTCACTGAGCGCACAGGGAGTGAGTATTAAACTCACTGAGCCCAGGGATTTAGAATAAAACTCACTGAGCGCACAGGGAGTGAGTATAAAATTCACTGAGAGCACAGGGAGTAAGTATAAAACTCACTGAACACGGGGAGTGTGTATAAAATTCACTGAGCGCACGGGGAGTGAGTATAAAACTCACTGAGTGCACGGGGAGTGAGTATAAAACTCACTGAGCACAGGGAGTGTGTATAAAACTCACTGAGCGCACGGGGAGTGCGTATAAAACTCACTGAGCGCACGGGGAGTGAGTATAAAACTCATTGAGCACACGAAGTGAGTGTAAAACTGACTGAGCACACGGGGAGTGAGTATAAAACTCACTGAGCACACAGGGAGCGAGTATAAAACTCACTGAGCACACAGGGAGCGAGTATAAAACTCACTGAGCGCACAGGGAGCGAGTATAAAACTCACTGAGCGCACAGGGAGTGAGAATAAAACTCACTGAGCGCACAGGGAGTGAGTATTAAACTCACTGAGCGCACGAAGTGAGTGTAAAACTGATTGAGCACACAGGGAGTGAGTATAAAACTGACGGAGCACACAGGGAGTGAGTATAAAACTCACTGAGCACACAGGGAGTGAGTATAAAACTCAGTGAGCACACGGGGAGTGAATATAAAACTCACTGAGCACACGGGGAGTGAGTATAAAACTCACTGAGCACACAGGGAGTGTGTATAAAACTCACTGAGCACACGGGGAGTGAATATAAAACTCACTGAGCACATGGGGAGTGAGTATAAAAATCACTGAGCCCAGGGAGTGAGAATAAAACTCACTGAGTGCACGGGGAGTGAGTATAAAAGTCACAGGGTGCAGGGGGAGTCAGTATAAAACTCACTGAGCCCAGGGAGTGTGTATAAAACTCACTGAGCGCACGGGGAGTCTGAATAAAACTCACTGAGCGCACAGGGAGTGAGTATAAAATTCTCTGAGTGCACAGGGAGTGAGTATTAAATTCACTGAGCACAGGGAGTGTGTATAAAACTCACTGAGCGCACGGGGAGTGAGTATAAAACTCACTGAGTGCACGGGGAGTGAGTATAAAATTCATTGAGCACACGAAGTGAGTGTAAAACTGACTGAGCACACGGGGAGTGAGTATAAAACTCACTGAGTACACGGAGCGAGTATAAAACTCACTGAGCGCACAGGGAGTGAGTATAAAACTCATTGAGCACACAGGCAGTGAGTATAAAACTCACTGAGCGCACAGGGAGTGAGAATAAAACTCACTGAGCGCACAGGGAGTGAGTATAAAACTCATTGAGCGCACAGGGAGTGAGTATAAAACTCACTGAGTGCACAGGGAGCGAGTATAAAACTCACTGAGCGCACAGGGAGTGAGAATAAAACTCATTGAGCGCACAGGGAGTGAGTATAAAACTCACTGAGCACACGAAGTGAGTGTAAAACTGACAGCACACAGGGAGTGAGAATAAAACTCACGGAGCACACAGGGAGTGAGTATAAAACTCAATGAGCACACCGGGAGTGAGTATAAAACTCACTGAGCACACAGGGAGTGAGTATAAAACTCATTGAGCACAAAGGAAGTGAGTATAAAACTCACTGAGCGCACAGGGAGTGAGAATAAAACACACTGAGTGCACGGGGAGTGAGTATAAAAGTCACTGGGTGCACGGGGAGTGAGTATAAATCTCATTGAGCACACAGGGAGTGAGTATAAAACTCACTGAGCGCACAGGGAGCGAGTATAAAACTCACTGAGCGCACAGGGAGTGAGAATAAAACTCACTGAGCGCACAGGGAGTGAGTATAAAACTCATTGAGCAGACAGGGAGTGAGTATAAAACTCACTGAGCACACCAAGTGAGTGTAAAACTGACTGAGCACACAGGGAGTGAGTATAAAACTCACGGAGCACACAGGGAGTGAGTATAAAACTCATTGAGCACACAGGGAGTGAGTATAAAACTCACTGGGCGACAGGGAGTGTGTATAAAACTCACTGAGCATACAGGGAATGAGTATTAAACTCACTGAGCCCAGGGAGTCAGAATAAAACTCACTGAGCGCACAGGGAGTGAGTATAAAATTCACTGAGAGCACAGGGAGTGAGTATAAAACTCACTGAGCCCAGGGAGTGTGTATAAAACTCACTGAGCACACGAAGTGAGTGTAAAACTCACGGAGAACACAGGGAGTGAGTATAAAAATCATTGAGCACACAGGGAGTGAGCATAAAACTCACTGAGCACACGAAGTGAGTGTAAAACTCACTGAGCACACGGGGAGTGAGTATAAAAGTCACTGAGCCCAGGGAGTGAGAATAAAACTCACTGAGTGCACGGGGAGTGAGTATAAAAGTCACTGGGTGCACGGGGAGTGAGTATAAAACTCATTGAGCACACAGGGAGTGAGTATAAAACTCACTGAGCGCACGGGGAGCGAGTATAAAACTCACTGAGCACACTGGGAGTGAGTGTAAAACTCACTGAGCGCACAGGGAGTGAGTGTAAAACTCACTGAGCACACAGGGAGTGAGTTTAAAAGTCACTGAGCACACAGGGAGTGAGTATAAAACTCACTGAGCGACAGGGAGTGTGTATAAAACTCACTGAGCATACAGGGAGTGAGTATTAAACTCACTGAGCCCAGGGAGTCAGAATAAAACTCACTGAGCGCACAGGGAGTGAGTATAAAATTCACTGAGAGCACAGGGAGTGAGTATAAAACTCACTGAGCCCAGGGAGTGTGTATAAAACTCACTGAGCGCACGGGGAGTGAGTATAAAACTCACTGAGCGCACGGGGAGTGAGTATAAAACTCATTGAGCACACGAAGTGAGTGTAAAACTGACTGAGCACACGGGGAGTGAGTATAAAACTCACTGAGCACACAGGGAGCGAGTATAAAACTCACTGAGCGCACAGGGAGCGAGTATAAAACTCACTGAGCGCACAGGGAGCGAGTATAAAACTCACTGAGCGCACAGGGAGTGAGAATAAAACTCACTGAGCGCACAGGGAGTGAGTATAAAACTCACTGAGCGCACGAAGTGAGTGTAAAACTGACTGAGCACACAGGGAGTGAGAATAAAACTCACGGAGCACACAGGGAGTGAGTATAAAACTGATTGAGCACACAGGGAGTGAGTATAAAACTCACTGAGCACACGAAGTGAGTGTAAAACTGACTGAGCACACAGGGAGTGAGTATAAAACTCACTGAGCACACAGGGAGTGAGTATGAAACTCATTGAGCACACAGGGTGTGAGTATAAAACTCACTGAGCACACGAAGTGAGTGTAAAACTGACTGAGCACACAGGGAGTGAGTATAAAACTCACGGAGCACACAGGGAGTGAGTATAAAACTCACTGAGCACACAGGGAGTGAGTATAAAACTCACTGAGCACACGGGGAGTGAATATAAAACTCACAGAGCACATGGGGACTGAGTATAAAAGTCACTGAGCCTGGGGAGTGAGAATAAAACTCACTGAGTACACAGGGAGTGAGTATAAAAGTCACAGGGTGCAGGGGGAGTCAGTATAAAACTCACTGAGCCCAGGGAGTGTGTATAAAACTCACTGAGTGCACGGGGAGTCAGAATAAAACTCACTGAGCGCACAGGGAGTGAGTATTAAACTCACTGAGCCCAGGGATTCAGAATAAAACTCACTGAGCGCACAGGGAGTGAGTATAAAATTCACTGAGAGCACAGGGAGTAAGTATAAAACACACTGAACACGGGGAGTGTGTATAAAATTCACTGAGCGCACGGGGAGTGAGTATAAAACTCACTGAGTGCACGGGGAGTGAGTATAAAACTCATTGAGCACACGAAGTGAGTGTAAAACTGACTGAGCACACGGGGAGTGAGTATAAAACTCACTGAGCACACAGGGAGCGAGTATAAAACTCATTGAGCACACGAAGTGAGTGTAAAACTGACTGAGCACACGGGGAGTGAGTCTGAAACTAACTGAGCACACAGGGAGCGAGTATAAAACTCACTGAGCGCACGGGGAGTGAGTATAAAACTCATTGAGCCCACGAATTGAGTGTAAAACTGACTGAGCACACGGGGAGTGAGTATAAAACTAACTGAGCACACAGGGAGCGAGTATAAAACTCACTGAGCGCACAGGGAGTGAGTATAAAACTCATTGAGCACACAGGCAGTGAGTATAAAACTCACTGAGCGCACAGGGAGTGAGAATAAAACTCACTGAGCGCACAGGGAGTGAGTATAAAACTCTTTGAGCACACAGGGAGTGTGTATAAAACTCACTGAGCGCACAGGGAGCGAGTATAAAACTCACTGAGCGCACAGGGAGTGAGAATAAAACTCACTGAGCGCACGGGGAGTGAGTATAAAACTCATTGAGCACACGAAGTGAGTGTAAAACTGACTGAGCACACGGGGAGTGAGTATAAAACTCACTGAGTACACGGAGCGAGTATAAAACTCACTGAGCGCACAGGGAGTGAGTATAAAACTCATTGAGCACACAGGCAGTGAGTATAAAACTCACTGAGCGCACAGGGAGTGAGAATAAAACTCACTGAGCGCACAGGGAGTGAGTATAAAACTCATTGAGCGCACAGGGAGTGAGTATAAAACTCACTGAGTGCACAGGGAGCGAGTATAAAACTCACTGAGCGCACAGGGAGTGAGAATAAAACTCATTGAGCGCACAGGGAGTGAGTATAAAACTCACTGAGCACACGAAGTGAGTGTAAAACTGACAGCACACAGGGAGTGAGAATAAAACTCACGGAGCACACAGGGAGTGAGTATAAAACTCAATGAGCACACCGGGAGTGAGTATAAAACTCACTGAGCACACAGGGAGTGAGTATAAAACTCATTGAGCACAAAGGAAGTGAGTATAAAACTCACTGAGCGCACAGGGAGTGAGAATAAAACACACTGAGTGCACGGGGAGTGAGTATAAAAGTCACTGGGTGCACGGGGAGTGAGTATAAATCTCATTGAGCACACAGGGAGTGAGTATAAAACTCACTGAGCGCACAGGGAGCGAGTATAAAACTCACTGAGCGCACAGGGAGTGAGAATAAAACTCACTGAGCGCACAGGGAGTGAGTATAAAACTCATTGAGCAGACAGGGAGTGAGTATAAAACTCACTGAGCACACCAAGTGAGTGTAAAACTGACTGAGCACACAGGGAGTGAGTATAAAACTCACGGAGCACACAGGGAGTGAGTATAAAACTCATTGAGCACACAGGGAGTGAGTATAAAACTCACTGGGCGACAGGGAGTGTGTATAAAACTCACTGAGCATACAGGGAATGAGTATTAAACTCACTGAGCCCAGGGAGTCAGAATAAAACTCACTGAGCGCACAGGGAGTGAGTATAAAATTCACTGAGAGCACAGGGAGTGAGTATAAAACTCACTGAGCCCAGGGAGTGTGTATAAAACTCACTGAGCACACGAAGTGAGTGTAAAACTCACGGAGAACACAGGGAGTGAGTATAAAAATCATTGAGCACACAGGGAGTGAGCATAAAACTCACTGAGCACACGAAGTGAGTGTAAAACTCACTGAGCACACGGGGAGTGAGTATAAAAGTCACTGAGCCCAGGGAGTGAGAATAAAACTCACTGAGTGCACGGGGAGTGAGTATAAAAGTCACTGGGTGCACGGGGAGTGAGTATAAAACTCATTGAGCACACAGGGAGTGAGTATAAAACTCACTGAGCGCACGGGGAGCGAGTATAAAACTCACTGAGCACACTGGGAGTGAGTGTAAAACTCACTGAGCGCACAGGGAGTGAGTGTAAAACTCACTGAGCACACAGGGAGTGAGTTTAAAAGTCACTGAGCACACAGGGAGTGAGTATAAAACTCACTGAGCGACAGGGAGTGTGTATAAAACTCACTGAGCATACAGGGAGTGAGTATTAAACTCACTGAGCCCAGGGAGTCAGAATAAAACTCACTGAGCGCACAGGGAGTGAGTATAAAATTCACTGAGAGCACAGGGAGTGAGTATAAAACTCACTGAGCCCAGGGAGTGTGTATAAAACTCACTGAGCGCACGGGGAGTGAGTATAAAACTCACTGAGCGCACGGGGAGTGAGTATAAAACTCATTGAGCACACGAAGTGAGTGTAAAACTGACTGAGCACACGGGGAGTGAGTATAAAACTCACTGAGCACACAGGGAGCGAGTATAAAACTCACTGAGCGCACAGGGAGCGAGTATAAAACTCACTGAGCGCACAGGGAGCGAGTATAAAACTCACTGAGCGCAAAGGGAGTGAGAATAAAACTCACTGAGCGCACAGGGAGTGAGTATAAAACTCACTGAGCGCACGAAGTGAGTGTAAAACTGACTGAGCACACAGGGAGTGAGAATAAAACTCACGGAGCACACAGGGAGTGAGTATAAAACTGATTGAGCACACAGGGAGTGAGTATAAAACTCACTGAGCACACGAAGTGAGTGTAAAACTGACTGAGCACACAGGGAGTGAGTATAAAACTCACTGAGCACACAGGGAGTGAGTATGAAACTCATTGAGCACACAGGGTGTGAGTATAAAACTCACTGAGCACACGAAGTGAGTGTAAAACTGACTGAGCACACAGGGAGTGAGTATAAAACTCACGGAGCACACAGGGAGTGAGTATAAAACTCACTGAGCACACAGGGAGTGAGTATAAAACTCACTGAGCACACGGGGAGTGAATATAAAACTCACAGAGCACATGGGGACTGAGTATAAAAGTCACTGAGCCTGGGGAGTGAGAATAAAACTCACTGAGTACACAGGGAGTGAGTATAAAAGTCACAGGGTGCAGGGGGAGTCAGTATAAAACTCACTGAGCCCAGGGAGTGTGTATAAAACTCACTGAGTGCACGGGGAGTCAGAATAAAACTCACTGAGCGCACAGGGAGTGAGTATTAAACTCACTGAGCCCAGGGATTCAGAATAAAACTCACTGAGCGCACAGGGAGTGAGTATAAAATTCACTGAGAGCACAGGGAGTAAGTATAAAACACACTGAACACGGGGAGTGTGTATAAAATTCACTGAGCGCACGGGGAGTGAGTATAAAACTCACTGAGTGCACGGGGAGTGAGTATAAAACTCATTGAGCACACGAAGTGAGTGTAAAACTGACTGAGCACACGGGGAGTGAGTATAAAACTCACTGAGCACACAGGGAGCGAGTATAAAACTCATTGAGCACACGAAGTGAGTGTAAAACTGACTGAGCACACGGGGAGTGAGTCTGAAACTAACTGAGCACACAGGGAGCGAGTATAAAACTCACTGAGCGCACGGGGAGTGAGTATAAAACTCATTGAGCCCACGAATTGAGTGTAAAACTGACTGAGCACACGGGGAGTGAGTATAAAACTAACTGAGCACACAGGGAGCGAGTATAAAACTCACTGAGCGCACAGGGAGTGAGTATAAAACTCATTGAGCACACAGGCAGTGAGTATAAAACTCACTGAGCGCACAGGGAGTGAGAATAAAACTCACTGAGCGCACAGGGAGTGAGTATAAAACTCTTTGAGCACACAGGGAGTGTGTATAAAACTCACTGAGCGCACAGGGAGCGAGTATAAAACTCACTGAGCGCACAGGGAGTGAGAATAAAACTCACTGAGCGCACAGGGAGTGAGTATAAAACTCACTGAGCGCACGAAGTGAGTGTAAAACTGACTGAGCACACAGGGAGTGAGAATAAAACTCACGGAGCACACAGGGAGTGAGTATAAAACTCATTGTGCAGACAGGGAGTGAGTATAAAACTCACTGAGCACACGAAGTGAGTGTAAAACTGACTGAGCACACAGGGAATGAGTATAAAACTCACTGGGCGACAGGGAGTGCGTATAAAACTCACTGAGCATACAGGGAGTGAGTATTAAACTCACTGAGCCCAGGGAGTCAGAATAAAACTCACTGAGCGCACAGGGAGTGAGTATAAAATTCACTGAGAGCACAGGGAGTGAGTATAAAACTCACTGAGCCAAGGGAGTGTGTATAAAACTCACTGAGCGCACGGGGAGTGAGTACAAAACTCACTGAGCGCACGGGGAGTGAGTATAAAACTCATTGAGCACACGAAGTGAGTGTAAAACTGACTGAGCACACGAAGTGAGTGTAAAACTGACTGAGCACACGGGGAGTGAGTATAAAACACACGGAGCACACAGGGCGTGAGTATAAAACTCACTGAGCACACAGGGAGTGTGTATAAAACTCACTGAGCACACGGGGACTGAATATAAAACTCACTGAGCACATGGGGAGTGAGTATAAAAGCACTGAGCACACGGGGAGTGAGAATAAAACTCACTGAGTGCACGGGGAGTGAGTATAAAAGTCACAGGGTGCAGGGGGAGTCAGTATAAAACTCACTGAGCCCAGGGAGTGTGTATAAAACTCACTGAGCGCACGGGGAGTCAGAATAAAACTCACTGAGCGCTCAGGGAGTGAGTATCAAACTCACTTAGCCCAGGGAGTCAGAATAAAACTCACTGAGCGCACAGGGAGTGAGTATAAAATTAACTGAGAGCACATGGAGTAAGTATAAAACTCACTGAGCACAGGGAGTGTGTATAAAAGTCACTGAGCGCACGGGGAGTGAGTATAAAACTCACTGAGCACACAGGGAGTGAGTATAAAACTCACGGAGCACACGAAGTGAGTGTAAAACTGACTGAGCACACGGGGAGTGAGTATAAAACTCACTGAGCACACAGGGAGCGAGTATAAAACTCACTGAGCGCACAGGGAGTGAGTATAAAACTCATTGAGCACACAGGCAGTGAGTATAAAACTCAATGAGCGCACAGGGAGTGAGAATAAAACTCACTGAGCGAACAGGGAGTGAGTATAAAACTCACTGAGCACACAGGGCGTGAGTATAAAACTCACTGAGCGCACAGGGAGCGAGTATAAAACTTACTGAGCGCACAGGGAGTGAGAATAAAACTCACTGAGCGCACAGGGAGTGAGTATAAAACTCACTGAGCGCACGAAGTGAGTGTAAAACTGACTGAGCACACAGGGAGTGAGAATAAAACTCACGGAGCTCACAGGGAGTGAGTATAAAACTGATTGAGCAGACAGGGAGTGAGTATAAAACTCACTGAGCACACGAAGTGAGTGTAAAACTGACTGAGCACACAGGGAGTGAGTATAATACTCACGGAGCACACAGGGAGTGAGTATACAACTCATTGAGCACACAGGGAGTGAGTATAAAACTGATTGAGCAGACAGGGAGTGAGTATAAAACTCACTGAGCACACGAAGTGAGTCTAAAACTCACTGAGCACACGGGGAGTGAGTATAAAACTCACTGAGCTCAGGGAGTGAGAATAAAACTCACTGAGTGCACGGGGAGTGAGTATAAAAGTCACTGGGTGCACGGGGAGTGAGGATAAAACTCATTGAGCACACAGGGAGTGAGTATAAAACTCACTGAGCGCACAGGGAGCGAGTATAAAACTCACTGAGCACACTGGGAGTGAGTGTAAAACTCACTGAGCGCACAGGGAGTGAGTGTAAAACTCACAGAGCACACAGGGAGTGAGTTTAAAAGTCACTGAGCACACAGGGAGTGAGTGTAAAACTCACTGAGCACACGAAGTGAGTGTAAAACTCATTGAGCACACGGGGAGTGAGTATAAAACTCACTGAGCTCAGGGAGTGAGAATAAAACTCACTGAGTGCACGGGGAGTGAGTATAAAAGTCACTGGGTGCACGGGGAGTGCGTATAAAACTCATTGAGCACACAGGGAGTGAGTATAAAACTCACTGAGCGCACAGGGAGCGAGTATAAAACTCACTGAGCACACTGGGAGTGAGTGTAAAACTCACTGAGCGCACAGGGAGTGAGTGTAAAACTCACTGAGCACACAGGGAGTGAGTTTAAAAGTCACTGAGCACACAGGGAGTGAGTATAAAACTCACTGAGCGACAGGGAGTGTGTATAAAACTCACTGAGCATACAGGGAGTGAGTATAAAACTCACTGAGCCCAGGGAGTCAGAATAAAACTCACTGAGCGCACAGGGAGTGAGTATAAAATTCACTGAGAGCACAGGGAGTGAGTATAAACCTCACTGAGCACAGGGAGTGTGTATAAAACTCACTGAGCGCACGGGGAGTGAGTTTAAAACTCACTGAGCGCACGGGGAGTGAGTATAAAACTCATTGAGCACACGAAGTGAGTGTAAAACTGACTGAGCACACGGGGAGTGAGTATAAAACTCACTGAGCACACAGGGAGCGAGTATAAAACTCACTGAGCGCACAGGGAGCGAGTATAAAACTCACTGAGCGCACAGGGAGCGAGAATAAAACTCACTGAGCGCACAGGGAGTGAGTATAAAACTCACTGAGCGCACGAAGTGAGTGTAAAACTGACTGAGCACACAGGGAGTGAGAATAAAACTCACGGAGCACACAGGGAGTGAGTATAAAACTCACTGAGCACACAGGGAGTGAGTATAAAACTCACTGAGCACACGGGGAGTGAATATAAAACTCACTGAGCACACAGGGAGTGAGTATAAAACTCACTGAGCATACAGGGAGTGAGTATTAAACTCACTGAGCCCAGGGAGTCAGAATAAAACTCACTGAGCGCACAGTGAGTGAGTATAAAATTCACTGAGAGCACAGGGAGTGAGTATAAAACTCACTGAGCCCAGGGAGTGTGTATAAAACTCACTGAGCACACGAAGTGAGTGTAAAACTCACTGAGCACACGGGGAGTGAGTATAAAACTCACGGAGCACACAGGGAGTGAGTATAAAACTCATTGAGCACACAGGGAGTGAGTATAAAACTCACTGAGCACACGAAGTGAGTGTAAAACTCACTGAGCACACGGGGAGTGAGTATAAAACTCACTGAGCCCAGGGAGTGAGAATAAAACACACTGAGTGCACGGGGAGTGAGTATAAAAGTCACTGGGTGCACGGGGAGTGAGTATAAATCTCATTGAGCACACAGGGAGTGAGTATAAAACTCACTGAGCGCACAGGGAGCGAGTATAAAACTCACTGAGCGCACAGGGAGTGAGAATAAAACTCACTGAGCGCACAGGGAGTGAGTATAAAACTCACTGAGCGCACGAAGTGAATGTAAAACTGACTGAGCACACAGGGAGTGAGTATAATACTCACGGAGCACACAGGCAGTGAGTATAAAACTCACTGAGCACACAGGGAGTGAGTATAAAACTGATTGAGAAGACAGGGAGTGAGTATAAAACTCACTGAGCACACGAAGTGAGTGTAAAACTCACTGAGCACACGGGGAGTGAGTATAAAACTCACTGAGCCCAGGGAGTGAGAATAAAACTCACTGAGTGCACGGGGAGTGAGTATAAAAGTCACTGGGTGCACGGGGAGTGAGTATAAAACTCATTGAGCACAGAGGGAGTGAGTATAAAACTCACTGAGCGCACAGGGAGCGAGTATAAAACTCACTGAGCACACTGGGAGTGAGTGTAAAACTCACTGAGCGCACAGGGAGTGAGTGTAAAACTCACTGAGCACACAGGGAGTGAGTATAAAACTCACTGAGCGCACGGCGAGTGAGTATAAAACTCATTGAGCACACGAAGTGAGTGTAAAACTGACTGAGCACACGGGGAGTGAGTATAAAACTCACTGAGCACACAGGGAGCGAGTTTAAAAGTCACTGAGCGCACAGGGAGCGAGTATAAAACTCACTGAGCACACTGGGAGTGAGTGTAAAACTCACTGAGCGCACAGGGAGTGAGTGTAAAACTCACTGAGCACACAGGGAGTGAGAATAAAACTCACTGAGCGCACAGGGAGTGAGTATAAAACTCACTGAGCGCACGAAGTGAGTGTAAAACTGACTGAGCACACAGGGAGTGAGAATAAAACTCACGAGGCACACAGGGAGTGAGGATAAAACTGATTGAGCACACAGGGAGTGAGTATAAAACTCACTGAGCACACGAAGTGAGTGTAAAACTGACTGAGCACACAGGGAGTGAGTATAAAACACACGGAGCACACAGGGAGTGAGTATAAAACTCATTGAGCACACAGGGAGTGAGTATAAAACTCACTGAGCACACAGGGAGTGAGTATAAAACTCACTGAGCACACAGGGAGTGAGTATACAACTCACTGAGCACACGGGGAGTGAGTATAAAACTCACTGAGCACATGGGGAGTGAGTATAAAACTCACTGAGCACACGGGGAGTGAGTATATAACTCACTGAGCACACAGGGAGTGTGTATAAAACTCACTGAGCACACGGGGAGTGAATATAAAACTCACTGAGCACATGGGGAGTGAGTATAAAAGTCACTGAGCCCAGGGAGTGAGAATAAAACTCACTGAGTGCACGGGCAGTGAGTATAAAAGTCACAGGGTGCAGGGGGAGTCAGTATAAAACTCACTGAGCCCAGGGAGTGTGTATAAAACTCACTGAGCGCACGGGGAGTCAGAATAAAACTCACTGAGCACACAGGGAGTGAGTATTAAACTCACTGAGCCCAGGGAGTCAGAATAAAACTCACTGAGCGCACAGGGAGTGAGTATAAAATTCACTGAGAGCACAGGGAGTGAGTATTAAACTCACTGAGCACAGGGAGTCAGAATAAAACTCACTGAGCGCACAGGGAGTGAGTATAAAATTCACTGAGAGCACAGGGAGTAAGTATAAAACACACTGAGCACAGGGAGTGTGTATAAAACTCACTGAGCGCACAGGGAGTGAGTATAAAACTCATTGAGCACACAGGCAGTGAGTATAAAACTCACTGAGCGCACAGGGAGTGAGAATAAAACTCACTGAGCGCAAAGGGAGTGAGTATAAAACTCATTGAGCACACAGGGAGTGAGTATAAAACTCACTGAGCGCACAGGGAGCGAGTATAAAACTCACTGAGCGCACAGGGAGTGAGAATAAAACTCACTGAGCGCACAGGGAGTGAGTATAAAACTCACTGAGCGCACGAAGTGAGTGTAAAACTGACTGAGCACACAGGGAGTGAGAATAAAACTCACTGAGCACACAGGGAGTGAGTATAAAACTCATTGAGCACACAGGGAGTGAGTATAAAACTCACTGAGCACACAGGGAGTGAGTATAAAACTCACTGGGCGACAGGGAGTGTGTATAAAACTCACTGAGCATCCAGGGAGTGAGTATTAAACTCACTGAGCCCAGGGAGTCAGAATAAAACTCACTGAGCGCACAGGGAGTGAGTATAAAATTCACTGAGAGCACAGGGAGTGAGTATAAAACTCACTGAGCCCAGGGAGTGTGTATAAAACTCACTGAGCACACGAAGTGAGTGTAAAACTCACTGAGCACACGGGGAGTGAGTATAAAACTCACGGAGAACACAGGGAGTGAGTATAAAACTCATTGAGCACACAGGGAGTGAGTATAAAACTCACTGAGCACACGAAGTGAGTGTAAAACTGACTGAGCACACGGGGAGTGAGTATAAAACTCACTGAGCCCAGGGAGTGAGAATAAAACTCACTGAGTGCACGGGGAGTGAGTATAAAAGTCACTGGGTGCACGGGGAGTGAGTATAAAACTCATTGAGCACAGAGGGAGTGAGTATAAAACTCACTGAGCGCACAGGGAGCGAGTATAAAACTCACTGAGCACACTGGGAGTGAGTGTAAAACTCACTGAGCGCACAGGGAGTGAGTATAAAACTCACTGAGCACACAGGGAGTGAGTATAATACTCACTGAGCGCACGGCGAGTGAGTATAAAACTCATTGAGCACACGAAGTGAGTGTAAAACTGACTGAGCACACGGGGAGTGAGTATAAAACTCACTGAGCACACAGGGAGCGAGTTTAAAACTCACTGAGCGCACAGGGAGCGAGTATAAAACTCACTGAGCGCACAGGGAGTGAGAATAAAACTCACTGAGCGCACAGGGAGTGAGTATAAAACTCACTGAGCGCACGAAGTGAGTGTAAAACTGACTGAGCACACAGGGAGTGAGAATAAAACTCACGAGGCACACAGGGAGTGAGGATAAAACTGATTGAGCACACAGGGAGTGAGTATAAAACTCACTGAGCACACGAAGTGAGTGTAAAACTGACTGAGCACACAGGGAGTGAGTATAAAACTCACGGAGCACACAGGGAGTGAGTATAAAACTCATTGAGCACACAGGGAGTGAGTATAAAACTCACTGAGCACACAGGGAGTGAGTATAAAACTCACTGAGCGCACAGGGAGTGTGTATAAAACTCACTGAGCACATGGGGAGTGAGTATAAAACTCACTGAGCACACGGGGAGTGAGTATAAAACTCATTGAGCAGACAGAGAGTGAGTATAAAACTCACTGAGCACACAAAGTGAGTGTAAAACTGACTGAGCACACAGGGAGTGAGTATAATACTCACGGAGCACACAGGGAGTGAGTATAAAACTCATTGAGCACACAGGGAGTGAGTATAAAACTCACTGAGCACACGGGGAGTGAATATAAAACTCACTGAGCACACGGGGAGTGAGTATAAAACTCACTGAGCATACAGGGAGTGAGTATTAAACTCACTGAGCCCAGGGAGTCAGAATAAAACTCACTGAGCGCACAGTGAGTGAGTATAAAATTCACTGAGAGCACAGGGAGTGAGTATAAAACTCACTGAGCCCAGGGAGTGTGTATAAAACTCACTGAGCACACGAAGTGAGTGTAAAACTCACTGAGCACACGGGGAGTGAGTATAAAACTCACGGAGAACACAGGGAGTGAGTATAAAACTCATTGAGCACACAGGGAGTGAGTATAAAACTCACTGAGCACACGAAGTGAGTGTAAAACTCACTGAGCACACGGGGAGTGAGTATAAAACTCACTGAGCCCAGGGAGTGAGAATATAACACACTGAGTGCACGGGGAGTGAGTATAAAAGTCACTGGGTGCACGGGGAGTGAGTATAAATCTCATTGAGCACACAGGGAGTGAGTATAAAACTCACTGAGCGCACAGGGAGCGAGTATAAAACTCACTGAGCGCACAGGGAGTGAGTATAAAACTCACTGAGCGCACGAAGTGAATGTAAAACTGACTGAGCACACAGGGAGTGAGTATAATACTCACGGAGCACACAGGCAGTGAGTATAAAACTCACTGAGCACACAGGGAGTGAGTATAAAACTGATTGAGAAGACAGGGAGTGAGTATAAAACTCACTGAGCACACGAAGTGAGTGTAAAACTCACTGAGCACACGGGGAGTGAGTATAAAACTCACTGAGCCCAGGGAGTGAGAATAAAACTCACTGAGTGCACGGGGAGTGAGTATAAAAGTCACTGGGTGCACGGGGAGTGAGTATAAAACTCATTGAGCACAGAGGGAGTGAGTATAAAACTCACTGAGCGCACAGGGAGCGAGTATAAAACTCACTGAGCACACTGGGAGTGAGTGTAAAACTCACTGAGCGCACAGGGAGTGAGTGTAAAACTCACTGAGCACACAGGGAGTGAGTATAAAACTCACTGAGCGCACGGCGAGTGAGTATAAAACTCATTGAGCACACGAAGTGAGTGTAAAACTGACTGAGCACACGGGGAGTGAGTATAAAACTCACTGAGCACACAGGGAGCGAGTTTAAAAGTCACTGAGCGCACAGGGAGCGAGTATAAAACTCACTGAGCACACTGGGAGTGAGTGTAAAACTCACTGAGCGCACAGGGAGTGAGTGTAAAACTCACTGAGCACACAGGGAGTGAGAATAAAACTCACTGAGCGCACAGGGAGTGAGTATAAAACTCACTGAGCGCACGAAGTGAGTGTAAAACTGACTGAGCACACAGGGAGTGAGAATAAAACTCACGAGGCACACAGGGAGTGAGGATAAAACTGATTGAGCACACAGGGAGTGAGTATAAAACTCACTGAGCACACGAAGTGAGTGTAAAACTGACTGAGCACACAGGGAGTGAGTATAAAACACACGGAGCACACAGGGAGTGAGTATAAAACTCATTGAGCACACAGGGAGTGAGTATAAAACTCACTGAGCACACAGGGAGTGAGTATAAAACTCACTGAGCACACAGGGAGTGAGTACACAACTCACTGAGCACACGGGGAGTGAGTATAAAACTCACTGAGCACATGGGGAGTGAGTATAAAACTCACTGAGCACACGGGGAGTGAGTATATAACTCACTGAGCACACAGGGAGTGTGTATAAAACTCACTGAGCACACGGGGAGTGAATATAAAACTCACTGAGCACATGGGGAGTGAGTATAAAAGTCACTGAGCCCAGGGAGTGAGAATAAAACTCACTGAGTGCACGGGGAGTGAGTATAAAAGTCACAGGGTGCAGGGGGAGTCAGTATAAAACTCACTGAGCCCAGGGAGTGTGTATAAAACTCACTGAGCGCACGGGGAGTCAGAATAAAACTCACTGAGCACACAGGGAGTGAGTATTAAACTCACTGAGCCCAGGGAGTCAGAATAAAACTCACTGAGCGCACAGGGAGTGAGTATAAAATTCACTGAGAGCACAGGGAGTGAGTATTAAACTCACTGAGCACAGGGAGTCAGAATAAAACTCACTGAGCGCACAGGGAGTGAGTATAAAATTCACTGAGAGCACAGGGAGTAAGTATAAAACACACTGAGCACAGGGAGTGTGTATAAAACTCACTGAGCGCACAGGGAGTGAGTATAAAACTCATTGAGCACACAGGCAGTGAGTATAAAACTCACTGAGCGCACAGGGAGTGAGAATAAAACTCACTGAGCGCAAAGGGAGTGAGTATAAAACTCATTGAGCACACAGGGAGTGAGTATAAAACTCACTGAGCGCACAGGGAGCGAGTATAAAACTCACTGAGCGCACAGGGAGTGAGAATAAAACTCACTGAGCGCACAGGGAGTGAGTATAAAACTCACTGAGCGCACGAAGTGAGTGTAAAACTGACTGAGCACACAGGGAGTGAGAATAAAACTCACTGAGCACACAGGGAGTGAGTATAAAACTCATTGAGCACACAGGGAGTGAGTATAAAAGTCACTGAGCACACAGGGAGTGAGTATAAAACTCACTGGGCGACAGGGAGTGTGTATAAAACTCACTGAGCATCCAGGGAGTGAGTATTAAACTCACTGAGCCCAGGGAGTCAGAATAAAACTCACTGAGCGCACAGGGAGTGAGTATAAAATTCACTGAGAGCACAGGGAGTGAGTATAAAACTCACTGAGCCCAGGGAGTGTGTATAAAACTCACTGAGCACACGAAGTGAGTGTAAAACTCACTGAGCACACGGGGAGTGAGTATAAAACTCACGGAGAACACAGGGAGTGAGTATAAAACTCATTGAGCACACAGGGAGTGAGTATAAAACTCACTGAGCACACGAAGTGAGTGTAAAACTCACTGAGCACACGGGGAGTGAGTATAAAACTCACTGAGCCCAGGGAGTGAGAATAAAACACACTGAGTGCACGGGGAGTGAGTATAAAAGTCACTGAGCACACGGGGAGTGAGTATAAAACTCACTGAGCACACGGGGAGTGAGTATAAAACTCATTGAGCAGACAGAGAGTGAGTATAAAACTCACTGAGCACACAAAGTGAGTGTAAAACTGACTGAGCACACAGGGAGTGAGTATAATACTCACGGAGCACACAGGGAGTGAGTATAAAACTCATTGAGCACACAGGGAGTGAGTATAAAACTCACTGAGCACACAGGGAGTGAGTATAAAATTCACTGAGAGCACAGGGAGTGAGTATTAAACTCACTGAGCACAGGGAGTCAGAATAAAACTCACTGAGCGCACAGGGAGTGAGTATAAAATTCACTGAGAGCACAGGGAGTAAGTATAAAACACACTGAGCACAGGGAGTGTGTATAAAACTCACTGAGCGCACAGGGAGTGAGTATAAAACTCATTGAGCACACAGGCAGTGAGTATAAAACTCACTGAGCGCACAGGGAGTGAGAATAAAACTCACTGAGCGCAAAGGGAGTGAGTATAAAACTCATTGAGCACACAGGGAGTGAGTATAAAACTCACTGAGCGCACAGGGAGCGAGTATAAAACTCACTGAGCGCACAGGGAGTGAGAATAAAACTCACTGAGCGCACAGGGAGTGAGTATAAAACTCACTGAGCGCACGAAGTGAGTGTAAAACTGACTGAGCACACAGGGAGTGAGAATAAAACTCACTGAGCACACAGGGAGAGAGTATAAAACTCATTGAGCACACAGGGAGTGAGTATAAAACTCACTGAGCACACAGGGAGTGAGTATAACACTCACTGGGCGACAGGGAGTGTGTATAAAACTCACTGAGCATCCAGGGAGTGAGTATTAAACTCACTGAGCCCAGGGAGTCAGAATAAAACTCACTGAGCACACAGGGAGTGAGTATAAAACTCATTGAGCACACAGGGAGTGAGTATAAAACTCACTGAGCACACAGGGAGTGAGTATAAAACTCACTGGGTGACAGGGAGTGTGTATAAAACTCACTGAGCATACAGGGAGTGAGTATTAAACTCACTGAGCCCAGGGAGTCAGAATAAAACACACTGAGCGCACAGGGAGTGAGTATAAAATTCACTGAGAGCACAGGGAGTGAGTATAAAACTCACTGAGCCCAGGGAGTGTGTATAAAACTCACTGAGCACACGAAGTGAGTGTAAAACTCACTGAGCACACGGGGAGTGAGTATAAAACTCACGGAGAACACAGGGAGTGAGTATAAAACTCATTGAGCACACAGGGAGTGAGTATAAAACTCACTGAGCACACGAAGTGAGTGTAAAACTCACTGAGCACACGGGGAGTGAGTATAAAACTCACTGAGCCCAGGGAGTGAGAATATAACACACTGAGTGCACGGGGAGTGAGTATAAAAGTCACTGGGTGCACGGGGAGTGAGTATAAATCTCATTGAGCACACAGGGAGTGAGTATAAAACTCACTGAGCGCACAGGGAGCGAGTATAAAACTCACTGAGCGCACAGGGAGTGAGAATAAAACTCACTGAGCGCACAGGGAGTGAGTATAAAACTCACTGAGCACACGAAGTGAATGTAAAACTGACTGAGCACACAGGGAGAGGGAATAAAACTCACGGAGCACACAGGGAGTGAGTATAAAACTGATTGAGCAGACAGGGAGTGAGTATAAAACTCACTGAGCACACGAAGTGAGTGTAAAACTGACTGAGCACACAGGGAGTGAGTATAATATTCACGGAGCACACAGGGAGTGAGTATAAAACTCATTGAGCGCACAGGGAGTGAGTATAAAACTCACTGAGCACACAGGCAGTGAGTATAAAACTCACTGAGCGCACAGGGAGTGAGAATAAAACTCACTGAGCGCACAGGGAGTGAGTATAAAACTCATTGAGCACACAGGGAGTGAGTATAAAACTCACTGAGCGCACAGGGAGCGAGTATAAAACTCACTGAGCGCACAGGGAGTGAGAATAAAACTCACTGAGCGCACAGGGAGTGAGTATAAAACTCACTGAGCGCACGAAGTGAGTGTAAAACTGACTGAGCACACAGGGAGTGAGAATAAAACTCACTGAGCACACAGGGAGTGAGTATAAAACTCATTGAGCAGACAGAGAGTGAGTATAAAACTCACTGAGCACACAAAGTGAGTGTAAAACTGACTGAGCACACAGGGAGTGAGTATAATACTCACGGAGAACACAGGGAGTGAGTATAAAACTCATTGAGCACACAGGGAGTGAGTATAAAACTCACTGAGCACACAGGGAGTGAGTATAAAACTCACTGGGCGACAGGGAGTGTGTATAAAACTCACTGAGCATCCAGGGAGTGAGTATTAAACTCACTGAGCCCAGGGAGTCAGAATAAAACTCACTGAGCGCACAGGGAGTGAGTATAAAATTCACTGAGAGCACAGGGAGTGAGTATAAAACTCACTGAGCCCAGGGAGTGTGTATAAAAGTCACTGAGCACACGAAGTGAGTGTAAAACTCACTGAGCACACGGGGAGTGAGTATAAAACTCACGGAGAACACAGGGAGTGAGTATAAAACTCATTGAGCACACAGGGAGTGAGTATAAAACTCACTGAGCACACGAAGTGAGTGTAAAACTGACTGAGCACACGGGGAGTGAGTATAAAACTCACTGAGCCCAGGGAGTGAGAATAAAACTCACTGAGTGCACGGGGAGTGAGTATAAAAGTCACTGGGTGCACGGGGAGTGAGTATAAAACTCATTGAGCACAGAGGGAGTGAGTATAAAACTCACTGAGCGCACAGGGAGCGAGTATAAAACTCACTGAGCACACTGGGAGTGAGTGTAAAACTCACTGAGCGCACAGGGAGTGAGTATAAAACTCACTGAGCACACAGGGAGTGAGTATAAAACTCACTGAGCGCACGGCGAGTGAGTATAAAACTCATTGAGCACACGAAGTGAGTGTAAAACTGACTGAGCACACGGGGAGTGAGTATAAAACTCACTGAGCACACAGGGAGCGAGTTTAAAACTCACTGAGCGCACAGGGAGCGAGTATAAAACTCACTGAGCGCACAGGGAGTGAGAATAAAACTCACTGAGCGCACAGGGAGTGAGTATAAAACTCACTGAGCGCACGAAGTGAGTGTAAAACTGACTGAGCACACAGGGAGTGAGAATAAAACTCACGAGGCACACAGGGAGTGAGTATAAAACTGATTGAGCACACAGGGAGTGAGTATAAAACTCACTGAGCACACGAATTTAGTGTAAAACTGACTGAGCACGCAGGGAGTGAGTATAAAACTCACGGAGCACACAGGGAGTGAGTATAAAACTCATTGAGCACACAGGGAGTGAGTATAAAACTCACTGAGCACACAGGGAGTGAGTATAAAACTCACTGAGCGCACAGGGAGTGTGTATAAAACTCACTGAGCACATGGGGAGTGAGTATAAAACTCACTGAGCACAAGGGGAGTGAGTATAAAACTCATTGAGCAGACAGAGAGTGAGTATAAAACTCACTGAGCACACAAAGTGAGTGTAAAACTGACTGAGCACACAGGGAGTGAGTATAATACTCACGGAGCACACAGGGAGTGAGTATAAAACTCATTGAGCACACAGGGAGTGAGTATAAAACTCACTGAGCACACAGGGAGTGAGTATAAAACTCACTGGGTGACAGGGAGTGTGTATAAAACTCACTGAGCATACAGGGAGTGAGTATTAAACTCACTGAGCCCAGGGAGTCAGAATAAAACACACTGAGCGCACAGGGAGTGAGTATAAAATTCACTGAGAGCACAGGGAGTGAGTATAAAACTCACTGAGCCCAGGGAGTGTGTATAAAACTCACTGAGCACACGAAGTGAGTGTAAAACTCACTGAGCACACGGGGAGTGAGTATAAAACTCACGGAGAACACAGGGAGTGAGTATAAAACTCATTGAGCACACAGGGAGTGAGTATAAAACTCACTGAGCCCAGGGAGTGTGTATAAAACTCACTGAGCACACGAAGTGAGTGTAAAACTCACTGAGCACACGGGGAGTGAGTATAAAACTCACGGAGAACACAGGGAGTGAGTATAAAACTCATTGAGCACACAGGGAGTGAGTATAAAACTCACTGAGCACACGAAGTGAGTGTAAAACTGACTGAGCACACGGGGAGTGAGTATAAAACTCACTGAGCCCAGGGAGTGAGAATAAAACTCACTGAGTGCACGGGGAGTGAGTATAAAAGTCACTGGGTGCACGGGGAGTGAGTATAAAACTCATTGAGCACAGAGGGAGTGAGTATAAAACTCACTGAGCGCACAGGGAGCGAGTATAAAACTCACTGAGCACACTGGGAGTGAGTGTAAAACTCACTGAGCGCACAGGGAGTGAGTATAAAACTCACTGAGCACACAGGGAGTGAGTATAAAACTCACTGAGCGCACGGCGAGTGAGTATAAAACTCATTGAGCACACGAAGTGAGTGTAAAACTGACTGAGCACACGGGGAGTGAGTATAAAACTCACTGAGCACACAGGGAGCGAGTTTAAAACTCACTGAGCGCACAGGGAGCGAGTATAAAACTCACTGAGCGCACAGGGAGTGAGAATAAAACTCACTGAGCGCACAGGGAGTGAGTATAAAACTCACTGAGCGCACGAAGTGAGTGTAAAACTGACTGAGCACACAGGGAGTGAGAATAAAACTCACGAGGCACACAGGGAGTGAGTATAAAACTGATTGAGCACACAGGGAGTGAGTATAAAACTCACTGAGCACACGAATTTAGTGTAAAACTGACTGAGCACGCAGGGAGTGAGTATAAAACTCACGGAGCACACAGGGAGTGAGTATAAAACTCATTGAGCACACAGGGAGTGAGTATAAAACTCACTGAGCACACAGGGAGTGAGTATAAAACTCACTGAGCGCACAGGGAGTGTGTATAAAACTCACTGAGCACATGGGGAGTGAGTATAAAACTCACTGAGCACACGGGGAGTGAGTATAAAACTCATTGGGCAGACAGAGAGTGAGTATAAAACTCACTGAGCACACAAAGTGAGTGTAAAACTGACTGAGCACACAGGGAGTGAGTATAATACTCACGGAGCACACAGGGAGTGAGTATAAAACTCATTGAGCACACAGGGAGTGAGTATAAAACTCACTGAGCACACAGGGAGTGAGTATAAAACTCACTGGGTGACAGGGAGTGTGTATAAAACTCACTGAGCATACAGGGAGTGAGTATTAAACTCACTGAGCCC
Source organism: Hemiscyllium ocellatum (assembly GCF_020745735.1). Lineage (NCBI taxonomy): Eukaryota > Metazoa > Chordata > Chondrichthyes > Orectolobiformes > Hemiscylliidae > Hemiscyllium > Hemiscyllium ocellatum. The sequence goes on along the minus strand of NC_083411.1, from coordinate 72,233,483 downwards.
AGGGAGTCAGAATAAAACACACTGAGCGCACAGGGAGTGAGTATAAAATTCACTGAGAGCACAGGGAGTGAGTATAAAACTCACTGAGCCCAGGGAGTGTGTATAAAACTCACTGAGCACACGAAGTGAGTGTAAAACTCACTGAGCACACGGGGAGTGAGTATAAAACTCACGGAGAACACAGGGAGTGAGTATAAAACTCATTGAGCCCACAGGGAGTGAGTATAAAACTCACTGAGCACACGAAGTGAGTGTAAAACTCACTGAGCACACGGGGAGTGAGTATAAAACTCACTGAGCCCAGGGAGTGAGAATAAAACACACTGAGTGCACGGGGAGTGAGTATAAAAGTCACTGGGTGCACGGGGAGTGAGTATAAATCTCATTGAGCACACAGGGAGTGAGTATAAAACTCACTGAGCGCACAGGGAGCGAGTATAAAACTCACTGAGCGCACAGGGAGTGAGAATAAAACTCACTGAGCGCACAGGGATTGAGTATAAAACTCACTGAGCACACGAAGTGAATGTAAAACTGACTGAGCACACAGGGAGTGAGAATAAAACTCACGGAGCACACAGGGAGTGAGTATAAAACTGATTGAGCAGACAGGGAGTGAGTATAAAACTCACTGAGCACACGAAGTGAGTGTAAAACTGACTGAGCACACAGGGAGTGAGTATAATATTCACGGAGCACACAGGGAGTGAGTATAAAACTCATTGAGCACACAGGGAGTGAGTATAAAACTCACTGAGCACACGAAGTGAGTGTAAAACTCACTGAGCGCACGGGGAGTGAGTATAAAACTCACTGAGCCCAGGGAGTGAGAATAAAACTCACTGAGTGCACGGGGAGTGAGTATAAAAGTCCCTGGGTGCACGGGGAGTGAGTATAAAACTCATTGAGCACAGAGGGAGTGAGTATAAAACTCACTGAGCGCACAGGGAGCGAGTATAAAACTCACTGAGCACACTGGGAGTGAGTGTAAAACTCACTGAGCGCACAGGGAGTGAGTGTAAAACTCACTGAGCACACAGGGAGTGAGTTTAAAAGTCACTGAGCACACAGGTAGTGAGTATAAAACTCACTGAGCGACAGGGAGTGGGTATAAAACTCACTGAGCATACAGGGAGTGAGTATTAAACTCACTGAGCCCAGGGAGTCAGAATAAAACTCACTGAGCGCGCAGGGAGTGAGTATAAAATTCACTGAGAGCACAGGGAGTGAGTATAAAACTCACTGAGCCCAGGGAGTGTGTATAAAACTCACTGAGCGCACGGGGAGTGAGTATAAAACTCACTGAGCGCACGGGGAGTGAGTATAAAACTCATTGAGCACACGAAGTGAGGGTAAAACTGACTGAGCACACGGGGAGTGAGTATAAAACTCACTGAGCACACAGGGAGCGAGTATAAAACTCACTGAGCGCACAGGGAGCGAGTATCAAACTCACTGAGCGCACAGGGAGTGAGAATAAAACTCACTGAGCGCACAGGGAGTGAGTATAAAACTCACTGAGCGCACGAAGTGAGTGTAAAACTGATTGAGCACACAGGGAGTGAGAATAAAACTCACGGAGCACACAGGGAGTGAGTATAAAACTGATTGAGCACACAGGGAGTGAGTATAAAACTCACTGAGCACACAGGGAGTGAGTATAAAACTCACTGAGCACACAGGGAGTGTGTATAAAACTCACTGAGCACACGGGGAGTGAATATAAAACTAACTGAGCACACAGGGAGTGAGTATAAAACTCACTGAGCACACAGGGAGTGTGTATAAAACTCACTGAGCACACGGGGAGTGAATATAAAACTCACTGAGCACATGGGGACTGAGTATAAAAGTCACTGAGCCCAGGGAGTGAGAATAAAACTCACTGAGTGCACGGGGAGTGAGTATAAAAGTCACAGGATGCTGGGGGAGTCAGTATAAAACTCACTGAGCCCAGGGAGTGTATATAATACTCACTGAGCGCACGTGGAGTCGGAATAAAACTCACTGAGCGCACAGGGAGTGAGTATTAAACTCACTGAGCCCAGGGAGTCAGAATAAAACTCACTGAGCGCACAGGGAGTGAGTATAAAATTCACTGAGAGCACAGGGAGTGAGTATTAAACTCACTGAGTCCAGGGAGTCAGAATAAAACTCACTGAGCGCACAGGGAGTGAGTATAAAATTCACTGAGAGAACAGGGAGTAAGTATAAAACTCACTGAGCACAGGGAGTGTGTATAAAACTCACTGAGCGCACGGGGAGTGAGTATAAAACTCACTGAGCGCACGGGGAGTGAGTACAAAACTCATTGAGCACACGAAGTGAGTGTAAAACTGACTGAGCACACAGGGAGTGAGTATAAAACTCACTGAGCACACAGGGAGCGAGTGTAAAATTCACTGAGCACACAGGGAGTGAGTATAAAACTCACTGAGCGACAGGGAGTGTGTATAAAACTCACTGAGCATACAGGGAGTGAGTATTAAACTCACTGAGCCCAGGGAGTCAGAATAAAACTCACTGAGCGCACAGGGAGTGAGTATAAAATTCACTGAGAGCACAGGGAGTGAGTATAAAACTCACTGAGCCCAGGGAGTGTGTATAAAACTCACTGAGCGCACGGGGAGTGAGTATAAAACTCACTGAGCGCACGGGGAGTGAGTATAAAACTCATTGAGCACACGAAGTGAGTGTAAAACTGACTAAGCACACGGGGAGCGAGTATAAAACTCACTGAGCACACAGGGAGCGAGTATAAAACTCACTGAGCGCACAGGGAGTGAGAATAAAACTCACTGAGCACACAGGGAGTGAGTATGAAACTCACTGAGCACACGAAGTGAGTGTAAAACTGACTGAGCACACAGGGAGTGAGTATAAAACTCACGGAGCACACAGAGAGTGAGTATAAAACTCATTGAGCACACAGGGAGTGAGTATAAAACTCACTGAGCACACAGGGAGTGAGTATAAAACTCACTGAGCACACAGGGAGTGTGTATAAAACTCACTGAGCACACGGGGAGTGAATATAAAACTCACTGAGCACACAGGGAGTGTGTATAAAACTCACTGAGCACACGGGGAGTGAATATAAAACTCACTGAGCACATGGGGAGTGAGTATAAAAGTCACTGAGCCCAGGGAGTGAGAATAAAACTAACTGAGTGCACGGTGAGTGAGTATAAAAGTCACAGGGTGCAGGGGGAGTCAGTATAAAACTCACTGAGCCCAGGGAGTGTGTATAAAACTCACTGAGCGCACGGGGAGTCAGAATAAAACTCACTGAGCACACAGGGAGTGAGTATTAAACTCACTGAGCCCAGGGAGTCAGAATAAAACTCACTGAGCGCACAGGGAGTGAGTATAAAATTCACTGAGAGCACAGGGAGTGAGTATTAAACTCACTGAGCCCAGGGAGTCAGAATAAAACTCACTGAGCGCACAGGGAGTGAGTATAAAATTCACTGAGAGCACAGGGAGTAAGTATAAAACTCACTGAGCACAGGGAGTGAGTATAAAACTCACTGAGCGCACGGGGAGTGAGTATAAAACTCATTGAGCACACGAAGTGAGTGTAAAACTGACTGAGCACACAGTGAGTGAGTATAAAACTCACTGAGCACACAGGGAGTGAGTATAAAACTCACTGAGCGCACAGGGAGTGAGTATAAAACTCATTGAGCGCACAGGCAGTGAGTATAAAACTCACTGAGCGCACAGGGAGTGAGAATAAAACTCACTGAGCGCACAGGGAGTGAGTATAAAACTCACTGAGCCCAGGGAGTGAGAATATAACACACTGAGTGCACGGGGAGTGAGTATAAAAGTCACTGGGTGCACGGGGAGTGAGTATAAATCTCATTGAGCACACAGGGAGTGAGTATAAAACTCACTGAGCGCACAGGGAGCGAGTATAAAACTCACTGAGCGCACAGGGAGTGAGAATAAAACTCACTGAGCGCACAGGGAGTGAGTATAAAACTCACTGAGCACACGAAGTGAATGTAAAACTGACTGAGCACACAGGGAGAGGGAATAAAACTCACGGAGCACACAGGGAGTGAGTATAAAACTGATTGAGCAGACAGGGAGTGAGTATAAAACTCACTGAGCACACGAAGTGAGTGTAAAACTGACTGAGCACACAGGGAGTGAGTATAATATTCACGGAGCACACAGGGAGTGAGTATAAAACTCATTGAGCGCACAGGGAGTGAGTATAAAACTCACTGAGCACACAGGCAGTGAGTATAAAACTCACTGAGCGCACAGGGAGTGAGAATAAAACTCACTGAGCGCACAGGGAGTGAGTATAAAACTCATTGAGCACACAGGGAGTGAGTATAAAACTCACTGAGCGCACAGGGAGCGAGTATAAAACTCACTGAGCGCACAGGGAGTGAGAATAAAACTCACTGAGCGCACAGGGAGTGAGTATAAAACTCACTGAGCGCACGAAGTGAGTGTAAAACTGACTGAGCACACAGGGAGTGAGAATAAAACTCACTGAGCACACAGGGAGTGAGTATAAAACTCATTGAGCAGACAGAGAGTGAGTATAAAACTCACTGAGCACACAAAGTGAGTGTAAAACTGACTGAGCACACAGGGAGTGAGTATAATACTCACGGAGAACACAGGGAGTGAGTATAAAACTCATTGAGCACACAGGGAGTGAGTATAAAACTCACTGAGCACACAGGGAGTGAGTATAAAACTCACTGGGCGACAGGGAGTGTGTATAAAACTCACTGAGCATCCAGGGAGTGAGTATTAAACTCACTGAGCCCAGGGAGTCAGAATAAAACTCACTGAGCGCACAGGGAGTGAGTATAAAATTCACTGAGAGCACAGGGAGTGAGTATAAAACTCACTGAGCCCAGGGAGTGTGTATAAAAGTCACTGAGCACACGAAGTGAGTGTAAAACTCACTGAGCACACGGGGAGTGAGTATAAAACTCACGGAGAACACAGGGAGTGAGTATAAAACTCATTGAGCACACAGGGAGTGAGTATAAAACTCACTGAGCACACGAAGTGAGTGTAAAACTGACTGAGCACACGGGGAGTGAGTATAAAACTCACTGAGCCCAGGGAGTGAGAATAAAACTCACTGAGTGCACGGGGAGTGAGTATAAAAGTCACTGGGTGCACGGGGAGTGAGTATAAAACTCATTGAGCACAGAGGGAGTGAGTATAAAACTCACTGAGCGCACAGGGAGCGAGTATAAAACTCACTGAGCACACTGGGAGTGAGTGTAAAACTCACTGAGCGCACAGGGAGTGAGTATAAAACTCACTGAGCACACAGGGAGTGAGTATAAAACTCACTGAGCGCACGGCGAGTGAGTATAAAACTCATTGAGCACACGAAGTGAGTGTAAAACTGACTGAGCACACGGGGAGTGAGTATAAAACTCACTGAGCACACAGGGAGTGAGTTTAAAACTCACTGAGCGCACAGGGAGCGAGTATAAAACTCACTGAGCGCACAGGGAGTGAGAATAAAACTCACTGAGCGCACAGGGAGTGAGTATAAAACTCACTGAGCGCACGAAGTGAGTGTAAAACTGACTGAGCACACAGGGAGTGAGAATAAAACTCACGAGGCACACAGGGAGTGAGTATAAAACTGATTGAGCACACAGGGAGTGAGTATAAAACTCACTGAGCACACGAATTTAGTGTAAAACTGACTGAGCACGCAGGGAGTGAGTATAAAACTCACGGAGCACACAGGGAGTGAGTATAAAACTCATTGAGCACACAGGGAGTGAGTATAAAACTCACTGAGCACACAGGGAGTGAGTATAAAACTCACTGAGCGCACAGGGAGTGTGTATAAAACTCACTGAGCACATGGGGAGTGAGTATAAAACTCACTGAGCACAAGGGGAGTGAGTATAAAACTCATTGAGCAGACAGAGAGTGAGTATAAAACTCACTGAGCACACAAAGTGAGTGTAAAACTGACTGAGCACACAGGGAGTGAGTATAATACTCACGGAGCACACAGGGAGTGAGTATAAAACTCATTGAGCACACAGGGAGTGAGTATAAAACTCACTGAGCACACAGGGAGTGAGTATAAAACTCACTGGGTGACAGGGAGTGTGTATAAAACTCACTGAGCATACAGGGAGTGAGTATTAAACTCACTGAGCCCAGGGAGTCAGAATAAAACACACTGAGCGCACAGGGAGTGAGTATAAAATTCACTGAGAGCACAGGGAGTGAGTATAAAACTCACTGAGCCCAGGGAGTGTGTATAAAACTCACTGAGCACACGAAGTGAGTGTAAAACTCACTGAGCACACGGGGAGTGAGTATAAAACTCACGGAGAACACAGGGAGTGAGTATAAAACTCATTGAGCACACAGGGAGTGAGTATAAAACTCACTGAGCCCAGGGAGTGTGTATAAAACTCACTGAGCACACGAAGTGAGTGTAAAACTCACTGAGCACACGGGGAGTGAGTATAAAACTCACGGAGAACACAGGGAGTGAGTATAAAACTCATTGAGCACACAGGGAGTGAGTATAAAACTCACTGAGCACACGAAGTGAGTGTAAAACTGACTGAGCACACGGGGAGTGAGTATAAAACTCACTGAGCCCAGGGAGTGAGAATAAAACTCACTGAGTGCACGGGGAGTGAGTATAAAAGTCACTGGGTGCACGGGGAGTGAGTATAAAACTCATTGAGCACAGAGGGAGTGAGTATAAAACTCACTGAGCGCACAGGGAGCGAGTATAAAACTCACTGAGCACACTGGGAGTGAGTGTAAAACTCACTGAGCGCACAGGGAGTGAGTATAAAACTCACTGAGCACACAGGGAGTGAGTATAAAACTCACTGAGCGCACGGCGAGTGAGTATAAAACTCATTGAGCACACGAAGTGAGTGTAAAACTGACTGAGCACACGGGGAGTGAGTATAAAACTCACTGAGCACACAGGGAGCGAGTTTAAAACTCACTGAGCGCACAGGGAGCGAGTATAAAACTCACTGAGCGCACAGGGAGTGAGAATAAAACTCACTGAGCGCACAGGGAGTGAGTATAAAACTCACTGAGCGCACGAAGTGAGTGTAAAACTGACTGAGCACACAGGGAGTGAGAATAAAACTCACGAGGCACACAGGGAGTGAGTATAAAACTGATTGAGCACACAGGGAGTGAGTATAAAACTCACTGAGCACACGAATTTAGTGTAAAACTGACTGAGCACGCAGGGAGTGAGTATAAAACTCACGGAGCACACAGGGAGTGAGTATAAAACTCATTGAGCACACAGGGAGTGAGTATAAAACTCACTGAGCACACAGGGAGTGAGTATAAAACTCACTGAGCGCACAGGGAGTGTGTATAAAACTCACTGAGCACATGGGGAGTGAGTATAAAACTCACTGAGCACACGGGGAGTGAGTATAAAACTCATTGGGCAGACAGAGAGTGAGTATAAAACTCACTGAGCACACAAAGTGAGTGTAAAACTGACTGAGCACACAGGGAGTGAGTATAATACTCACGGAGCACACAGGGAGTGAGTATAAAACTCATTGAGCACACAGGGAGTGAGTATAAAACTCACTGAGCACACAGGGAGTGAGTATAAAACTCACTGGGTGACAGGGAGTGTGTATAAAACTCACTGAGCATACAGGGAGTGAGTATTAAACTCACTGAGCCCAGGGAGTCAGAATAAAACACACTGAGCGCACAGGGAGTGAGTATAAAATTCACTGAGAGCACAGGGAGTGAGTATAAAACTCACTGAGCCCAGGGAGTGTGTATAAAACTCACTGAGCACACGAAGTGAGTGTAAAACTCACTGAGCACACGGGGAGTGAGTATAAAACTCACGGAGAACACAGGGAGTGAGTATAAAACTCATTGAGCCCACAGGGAGTGAGTATAAAACTCACTGAGCACACGAAGTGAGTGTAAAACTCACTGAGCACACGGGGAGTGAGTATAAAACTCACTGAGCCCAGGGAGTGAGAATAAAACACACTGAGTGCACGGGGAGTGAGTATAAAAGTCACTGGGTGCACGGGGAGTGAGTATAAATCTCATTGAGCACACAGGGAGTGAGTATAAAACTCACTGAGCGCACAGGGAGCGAGTATAAAACTCACTGAGCGCACAGGGAGTGAGAATAAAACTCACTGAGCGCACAGGGATTGAGTATAAAACTCACTGAGCACACGAAGTGAATGTAAAACTGACTGAGCACACAGGGAGTGAGAATAAAACTCACGGAGCACACAGGGAGTGAGTATAAAACTGATTGAGCAGACAGGGAGTGAGTATAAAACTCACTGAGCACACGAAGTGAGTGTAAAACTGACTGAGCACACAGGGAGTGAGTATAATATTCACGGAGCACACAGGGAGTGAGTATAAAACTCATTGAGCACACAGGGAGTGAGTATAAAACTCACTGAGCACACGAAGTGAGTGTAAAACTCACTGAGCGCACGGGGAGTGAGTATAAAACTCACTGAGCCCAGGGAGTGAGAATAAAACTCACTGAGTGCACGGGGAGTGAGTATAAAAGTCCCTGGGTGCACGGGGAGTGAGTATAAAACTCATTGAGCACAGAGGGAGTGAGTATAAAACTCACTGAGCGCACAGGGAGCGAGTATAAAACTCACTGAGCACACTGGGAGTGAGTGTAAAACTCACTGAGCGCACAGGGAGTGAGTGTAAAACTCACTGAGCACACAGGGAGTGAGTTTAAAAGTCACTGAGCACACAGGTAGTGAGTATAAAACTCACTGAGCGACAGGGAGTGGGTATAAAACTCACTGAGCATACAGGGAGTGAGTATTAAACTCACTGAGCCCAGGGAGTCAGAATAAAACTCACTGAGCGCGCAGGGAGTGAGTATAAAATTCACTGAGAGCACAGGGAGTGAGTATAAAACTCACTGAGCCCAGGGAGTGTGTATAAAACTCACTGAGCGCACGGGGAGTGAGTATAAAACTCACTGAGCGCACGGGGAGTGAGTATAAAACTCATTGAGCACACGAAGTGAGGGTAAAACTGACTGAGCACACGGGGAGTGAGTATAAAACTCACTGAGCACACAGGGAGCGAGTATAAAACTCACTGAGCGCACAGGGAGCGAGTATCAAACTCACTGAGCGCACAGGGAGTGAGAATAAAACTCACTGAGCGCACAGGGAGTGAGTATAAAACTCACTGAGCGCACGAAGTGAGTGTAAAACTGATTGAGCACACAGGGAGTGAGAATAAAACTCACGGAGCACACAGGGAGTGAGTATAAAACTGATTGAGCACACAGGGAGTGAGTATAAAACTCACTGAGCACACAGGGAGTGAGTATAAAACTCACTGAGCACACAGGGAGTGTGTATAAAACTCACTGAGCACACGGGGAGTGAATATAAAACTAACTGAGCACACAGGGAGTGAGTATAAAACTCACTGAGCACACAGGGAGTGTGTATAAAACTCACTGAGCACACGGGGAGTGAATATAAAACTCACTGAGCACATGGGGACTGAGTATAAAAGTCACTGAGCCCAGGGAGTGAGAATAAAACTCACTGAGTGCACGGGGAGTGAGTATAAAAGTCACAGGATGCTGGGGGAGTCAGTATAAAACTCACTGAGCCCAGGGAGTGTATATAATACTCACTGAGCGCACGTGGAGTCGGAATAAAACTCACTGAGCGCACAGGGAGTGAGTATTAAACTCACTGAGCCCAGGGAGTCAGAATAAAACTCACTGAGCGCACAGGGAGTGAGTATAAAATTCACTGAGAGCACAGGGAGTGAGTATTAAACTCACTGAGTCCAGGGAGTCAGAATAAAACTCACTGAGCGCACAGGGAGTGAGTATAAAATTCACTGAGAGAACAGGGAGTAAGTATAAAACTCACTGAGCACAGGGAGTGTGTATAAAACTCACTGAGCGCACGGGGAGTGAGTATAAAACTCACTGAGCGCACGGGGAGTGAGTACAAAACTCATTGAGCACACGAAGTGAGTGTAAAACTGACTGAGCACACAGGGAGTGAGTATAAAACTCACTGAGCACACAGGGAGCGAGTGTAAAATTCACTGAGCACACAGGGAGTGAGTATAAAACTCACTGAGCGACAGGGAGTGTGTATAAAACTCACTGAGCATACAGGGAGTGAGTATTAAACTCACTGAGCCCAGGGAGTCAGAATAAAACTCACTGAGCGCACAGGGAGTGAGTATAAAATTCACTGAGAGCACAGGGAGTGAGTATAAAACTCACTGAGCCCAGGGAGTGTGTATAAAACTCACTGAGCGCACGGGGAGTGAGTATAAAACTCACTGAGCGCACGGGGAGTGAGTATAAAACTCATTGAGCACACGAAGTGAGTGTAAAACTGACTAAGCACACGGGGAGCGAGTATAAAACTCACTGAGCACACAGGGAGCGAGTATAAAACTCACTGAGCGCACAGGGAGTGAGAATAAAACTCACTGAGCACACAGGGAGTGAGTATGAAACTCACTGAGCACACGAAGTGAGTGTAAAACTGACTGAGCACACAGGGAGTGAGTATAAAACTCACGGAGCACACAGAGAGTGAGTATAAAACTCATTGAGCACACAGGGAGTGAGTATAAAACTCACTGAGCACACAGGGAGTGAGTATAAAACTCACTGAGCACACAGGGAGTGTGTATAAAACTCACTGAGCACACGGGGAGTGAATATAAAACTCACTGAGCACACAGGGAGTGTGTATAAAACTCACTGAGCACACGGGGAGTGAATATAAAACTCACTGAGCACATGGGGAGTGAGTATAAAAGTCACTGAGCCCAGGGAGTGAGAATAAAACTAACTGAGTGCACGGTGAGTGAGTATAAAAGTCACAGGGTGCAGGGGGAGTCAGTATAAAACTCACTGAGCCCAGGGAGTGTGTATAAAACTCACTGAGCGCACGGGGAGTCAGAATAAAACTCACTGAGCACACAGGGAGTGAGTATTAAACTCACTGAGCCCAGGGAGTCAGAATAAAACTCACTGAGCGCACAGGGAGTGAGTATAAAATTCACTGAGAGCACAGGGAGTGAGTATTAAACTCACTGAGCCCAGGGAGTCAGAATAAAACTCACTGAGCGCACAGGGAGTGAGTATAAAATTCACTGAGAGCACAGGGAGTAAGTATAAAACTCACTGAGCACAGGGAGTGAGTATAAAACTCACTGAGCGCACGGGGAGTGAGTATAAAACTCATTGAGCACACGAAGTGAGTGTAAAACTGACTGAGCACACAGTGAGTGAGTATAAAACTCACTGAGCACACAGGGAGTGAGTATAAAACTCACTGAGCGCACAGGGAGTGAGTATAAAACTCATTGAGCGCACAGGCAGTGAGTATAAAACTCACTGAGCGCACAGGGAGTGAGAATAAAACTCACTGAGCGCACAGGGAGTGAGTATAAAACTCATTAAGCACACAGGGAGTGAGTACAAAACTCACTGAGCGCACAGGGAGCGAGTATAAAACTCACTGAGCGCACAGGGAGTGAGAATAAAACTCACTGAGCGCACAGGGAGTGAGTATAAAACTCACTGAGCACATGACGTGAGTGTAAAACTGACTGAGCATACAGGGAGTGTGAATAAAACTGACTGAGCACACAGGGAGTGAGTATAAAACTCATTGAGCAGACAGGGAGTGAGTTTAAAACTCACTGAGCACACGAAGTGAGTGTAAAACTGACTGAGCACACAGGGAGTGAGTATAATACTCACGGAGCACACAGGGAGTGAGTATAAAACTCATTGAGAAGACAGGGAGTGAGTATAAAACTCACTGAGCACACGAAGTGAGTGTAAAACTCACTGAGCACACGGGGAGTGAGTATAAAACTCACTGAGCCCAGGGAGTGAGAATAAAACTCACTGAGTGCACGGGGAGTGAGTATAAAAGTCACTGGGTGCACGGGGAGTGAGTATAAAACTCATTGAGCACAGAGGGAGTGAGTATAAAACTCACTGAGCGCACAGGGAGCGAGTATAAAACTCACTGAGCACACTGGGAGTGAGTGTAAAACTCACTGAGCGCACAGGGAGTGAGTGTAAAACTCACTGAGCACACAGGGAGTGAGTATAAAACTCACTGAGCGCACGGCGAGTGAGTATAAAACTCATTGAGCACACGAAGTGAGTGTAAAACTGACTGAGCATACAGGGAGTGAGTATAAAACTCACTGAGCACACAGGGAGCGAGTTTAAAACTCACTGAGCGCACAGGGAGCGAATATAAAACTCACTGAGCGCACAGGGAGTGAGAATAAAACTCACTGAGCACACGAAGTGAGTGTAAAACTCACTGAGCACACGGGGAGTGAGTATAAAACTCACTGAGCCCAGGGAGTGAGAATAAAACTCACTGAGTGCACGGGGAGTGAGTATAAAAGTCACTGGGTGCACGGGGAGTGAGTATAAAACTCATTGAGCACAGAGGGAGTGAGTATAAAACTCATTGAGCACACAGGGAGTGAGTATAAAACTCACTGAGCACACGAAGTGAGTGTAAAACTGACTGAGCACACAGGGAGTGAGTATAAAACTCATTGAGCACACAGGGAGTGAGTATAAAACTCACTGAGCACACGAAGTGAGTGTAAAACTGACTGAGCACTCAGGGAGTGAGTATAAAACTCACGGAGCACACAGGGAGTGAGTATAAAACTCACTGAGCACACAGGGAGTGTGTATAAAACTCACTGAGCACACGGGGAGTGAATATAAAACTCACTGAGCACACGGGGAGTGAGTATAAAACTCACTGAGCACACAGGGAGTGTGTATAAAACTCACTGAGCACACGGGGAGTGAATATAAAACTCACTGAGCACATGGGGACTGAGTATAAAAGTCACTGAGCCCGGGGAGTGAGAATAAAACTCACTGAGTGCACGGGGAGTGAGTATAAAAGTCACAGGGTGCAGGGGAGTCAGTATAAAACTCACTGAGCCCAGGGAGTGTGTATAAAACTCACTGAGCGCACGGGGAGTCAGAATAAAACTCACTGAGCGCACAGGGAGTGAGTATTAAACTCACTGAGCCCAGGGAGTCAGAATAAAACTCACTGAGCGCACAGGGAGTGAGTATAAAATTCACTGAGAGCACAGGGAGTGAGTATTAAACTCACTGAGTCCAGGGAGTCAGAATAAAACTCACTGAGCGCACAGGGAGTGAGTATAAAATTCACTGAGAGCAGAGGGAGTAAGTATAAAACTCACTGAGCACAGGGAGTGTGTATAAAATTCACTGAGCGCACGTGGAGTGAGTATAAAACTCACTGAGCGCACGGGGTGTGAGTATAAAACTCATTGAGCACACGAAGTGAGTGTAAAACTGACTGAGCACACGGGGAGTGAGTATAAAACTCACTGAGCACACAGGGAGCGAGTATAAAACTCATTGAGCACACGAAGTGAGTGTAAAACTGACTGAGCACACGGGGAGTGAGTATAAAACTAACTGAGCACACAGGGAGCGAGTATAAAACTCACTGAGCGCACGGGGAGTGAGTATAAAACTCATTGAGCCCACGAAGTGAGTGTAAAACTGACTGAGCACACAGGGAGTGAGTATAATACTCACGGAGCACCCAGGGAGTGAGTATAAAACTCATTGAGCACACAGGGAGTGAGTATAAAACTCAGTGAGCACACAGGGAGTGAGTATAAAACTCACTGGGCGACAGGGAGTGTGTATAAAACTCACTGAGCATACAGGGAGTGAGTATAAAACTCACTGAGCCCAGGGAGTCAGAATAAAACTCACTGAGCGCACAGGGAGTGAGTGTAAAATTCACTGAGAGCACAGGGAGTGAGTATAAAACTCACTGAGCCCAGGGAGTGTGTATAAAACTCACTGAGCACTCGGGGAGTGAGTACAAAACTCACTGTGCGCACGGGGAGTGAGTATAAAACTCATTGAGCACACGAAGTGAGTGTAAAACTGACTGAGCACACGGGGAGTGAGTATAAAACTCACTGAGCACACAGGGAGCGAGTATAAAACTCACTGAGCACACAGGGAGTGAGTATAAAATTCACTGAGTGACAGGGAGTGTGTATAAAACTCACTGAGCGCACAGGGAGTGAGTATAAAACTCACTGAGCGCACTGGGAGTGAGAATAAAACTCACTGAGCGCATAGGGAGTGAGTATAAAACTCATTGAGCACACAGGGAGTGAGTATGAAACTCACTGATCACACAGGGAGTGAGTATAAAACTCATTGAGCACACAGGGAGTGAGTATAAAATTCACTGAGAGCTCAGGGAGTGAGTATAAAACTCACTGAGCCCAGGGAGTCTGTATAAAACTCACTGAGCGCACGGGGAGTGAGTATAAAACTCACTGAGCACACAGGGAGTGAGTATAAAACTCACTGAGCGCACAGGGAGTGAGTATAAATCTCACTGAGCGCACAGGGAGTGAGTATAAATCTCACTGAGCGCACAGGGAGTGAGTATAAATCTCACTGAGCGCACAGGGAGTGAGTATAAATCTCACTGAGCACACTGGATGTGAGTTTCAAAGTTGGTGCACATTGCAAATACTGTAAAATATTGGAATGTCATCACACGATTCTGTGACCTGATTGGCTGATGGAAGTCTGCTTACGTTTGGCCAAGAACATATCAGAGAAGGATTATGGAATTAATTACCTCATAAGTTTATGTATGTTAATAAAGTAACTGAGTAGGGAGGGCTGGGCAGGTGCATGTGCTGTAGCTGTATGAAGTGTGAGCTGGCTGAGCCCATTATGAATGGCAGTGACCACATCTGCTGCAGGAGCTTTGGCTCAGAATTCATGATCTAGAATCTGAGCTTCAAACACTGGGAGGTGGAGTGTTACCTGGACGCTGTGTTTCAGGAGGCAGTCACACCTTGTAGATTAAGTACTTGAAATTCATTTAGGGACAGTTGGGTGTGACTGCAAGTGAGGTAGGTTGGGGGTTCCTGAGTTCAGGAACAGAGGAGCCTCAGCTCTTGACCTTGTCCAACAGGTATGAGTTACTTGCTTCCTGTTTGGATGAGGAAAACGGCTAGGAAGGAGGAGATGTTTGGGGATTATCAAGCACTAAGCACAAAATTAAGAAACAGGTCCTCAAAGGTTATAATCTCAGGATTACTACCTGAGCCAAGTGCAAATTATCTTAGGGAAAAGAAAATTAGGGAAGTAAACACATGGTTAAGGGAGGGTATGGGAAGGAGGGGTTCCATTTCATGAGGCATTGGCATCAGTTTTGGAACAGGAGGGATCTATACCGATGGGACGATCTCTGTCTGAACCAATCTGGAACCAGTATTACAGTAAAAAGGATAAATAGGGTGGTCACTAGATCTTTAAACTAGTGAGTCAGGGGGAGAGGTTGAAGAGAAGGGGAAAAGGACAGCAAGTATGGTGGTAAGTATAAAGGAAAGCAGCAGGTTAACATGTGTGCAGGAGGGTTTAACTACATGGCAGACTATGAAAGAAGTAAGAAGAAAGAATAACTCAGGAGATATTATTAATGGAGATGCTGAAATTCATAAAGAGGGTTCAAAAACTAGCATAAGTGCACTTTACCCGAATGCTTTTAGCATTTGTAACAAGGTCGATAAGTTAACAGTACAAATCTTTGCGAATAAATATTATTTATTAGCCATTGTGGAGACTTGGTTGTAGGGTGGTCATGACTGGATGTTAAATATCCAGGGGTGCCAGACTATTCAAAAGGACAGACAGGGAGGTAAGGGAGGTGTGGCGGCTTTGATATTTAAGGACAACATCAAGGCAGTGATGAAAGATGACAAAGGTTCTATGGAGAATAAGGTTGAATCTATTTGGATGGAAATTAATAATTCTAAGAAGAAGTCATTGATAGATGTAGACTGTTGACCACTAAATAATGACATCACATTGGAGCAGGCAATAAACAAAGAAATAACTAGTACTTTCAGAAATGGTACGGCAATTATCATGGGGATTTTAATCTACATGTCAGTTGGTTGAGCCAAATTGGTCAGGGTAGCCTTGAGGTAGAGCTTATTGAGTGTATCCATGAACTTTCTTGAACAGTATGTAATGGAACCGACGAGGGGACAAGCTATCCTACATCTGGTTCTGTGTAATGAGACAGAGATAATTAATGATGTCATAGTTGGGGGATCCTCTTGGAAGGAACGATCACAGTATGGTTGAATTTAGAATACAGATGGAGATGCAAACATAAAATCCAATACCAGCATCCTGTGATTAAACAAAGGAGTGTTGAATTAGAGTTTAAATTAGCAGGGATCTGTGACAGCAAAGGAAATCAACAATGCCTGAAAAAGAATCAATTGAGCTGACAATAATTAGCCTTTATTGAAATTCTGCCGCAGTTTGCTGAAACTTGAGAAAAGGGATCCAAATTGTTCCCTATTTCCCTTCTAAGTTTCGTGCCTTTACAAAACAAAAGTGTACATTATGTACTTTAAAACATGCCGATAAATTTACAGATTATCATGAATTGTATGTCATCTGTAACACTGAATCTTAGTCCTAAAAAGAATTAATTATTTGCATCATTCCACAACTCTGTTTCTTTTATACGAACATTTTGTTTAGGCTAAAATCTGCAGTTTGAAACATACAAGGGGCCATTAAGAAGATGACTGAAATTTTATTACATTTATGGAATTTGATTACATTTATGGAATTTGTTTACATTCAGCCTGGTCCTGAAAGATGTTTCTGACCTTCTGCCACAGTCTTTTTAACTTACCGAATTATAACTCGAA
This sequence comes from Hemiscyllium ocellatum, assembly GCF_020745735.1. Classification (NCBI taxonomy): domain Eukaryota; kingdom Metazoa; phylum Chordata; class Chondrichthyes; order Orectolobiformes; family Hemiscylliidae; genus Hemiscyllium; species Hemiscyllium ocellatum. Next base: position 72,216,665 of record NC_083411.1, on the reverse strand, counting down.
ATTTTTTTCTATCATGCAATGTTAAATGTTCCCCACAACACCACAGGCGGCTACAATAGGACAAGGAAGGAGTTGGTTAAAGTAAACTGGGAGCAAAGACAATGGTGGGACAGTTGAAAAACAGTGGAGGACTTTCAAAGCAAGTTTTCAAAGTGCTCACCAAAAATACATACCAGTGCAGGCCATGGACATCTAAGGAAATAAGGGAGGCTATCAAATTGAAAGAGAAGGCACACAAAGTGACCAAGATCAACAGGAACCTAGGAAATTATCAAAGCTTTAGAGGTCAACAGAAAGCCACAAAAAAAGCCAAAAAGAAAAGTAAGAGAGAACATGAGAAAAAAAAGCACAGAATATAGAGACAGAAGTTTTTATAAATAAAACAAAAAAGTGTGGCTAAAGTAAATGTTAGTCCTTTAGAGGATGAGAAGGGGCATTTAGTAATGACATATGAGGAAATGGCTGAGGCATTGAATCGGTATTTTGTGTCAGTCTTCATAGTGGAAGACACGAATAACATGTCAGTAATTGAGAAAGAGACGAAAGTGGATGAGGACCTGGAAACAATCGTTATCATGAATGAGGTAGTGTTGGACATGCTAATGGAGCTAAGGGTAGAAATTCTACTGGTCATAATGGAATGCAAACCAGGGTGCTAAAAGAGATGGCTGGAGAAATAGCAAATGTATTTGTCGTAATTTTCCAAAATTCACTGAACTCTGGGGCAGCTCCAGCAGATTGGAAAACAACAAATGTGACGCCACTGTTTAAAAAGGGAGGTAGACAAAAGATGGAGAATTATAGACCGGTTAGCTTAACCTCTGTAAGTGGGGAAAATGTTTGAGTCCGTTATAAAGGAAGAAATAGCAAAGCACCTTGATAGAAATTGTCCTGCAGGACAGACACAACGTGGGTTCATAAAGGGCAGGTCATGCTTAACTAATCTATTGGAATTCTATGCAGACATTATGAACATGGTAGACCACAGGGACGCACTAGATGTGTGTATCTAGATTTCCAAAAGGCATTCAGTAAGGTGCCACACAAAAGGTTGCTGCATAAGATAAAGATGCAAGATATTACAGGCAATGTATTAGCATGGTCAGACGATTGGTTAACCAATTGGAAACAAAGAGTGGGAATAATTGAGTGCTATTCTGGTTGGCAATCAGTCACTAGTGGTGCGCCTCAGGGATAAGTGTTGGGACCGCAATTAATTCACAATTTACATCATGATTTGGAGTTGGGGACAACAGGTATTGTGTCAAAAGGTTATGGATGACACCAAGATGAATGGTAGAGCAAAATGTGAAACTTTGCAAAGGGATGCAGATATTTTAAGTGAGTGGGAAAAGATTTGGCAGAATGAATACAATGTTAATGGATGTGAAGTCATCCATTTCAGTAGGAATAACAGTAAAAAGGGCTGTTTAAATGGTAAGAAATTACAGCATGCTTCTATGCAGAGTGACCTGGTATCCTTGTGCATGAATCACAGAGGGTTGGTCTGTAGGTCAACAGGAAATTAAGAAGGCAAATGGAATTTCGTCCTTCATTGCAAAAGGGATTGAGTTTAAAAGCCGTGAGGTTTTGTTGCAGTTGTATAGGGTGCTGGTGAGACCATACTTGGAGTACTGCATGCAGCTTTGATCTCCTTACTTGAGAAAGGATGCACTGACACTAGAGGGTGTGCAGTAGGTTGATTCTGGAGTTGAGGAGTTTGGTTTATGAGGAGAGACTGAGTAGAGCGGGAATATATTCATTGGAATTTACAAGAATGAATTAAGGGAATAGATAAGATATAAGTAGCAAGGATGTTTCTACTGGCGGGTGAAACTAGGACCAGAGGGCACAGCCTCAAAATTAGGGGGAGCAGATTTAGAACTGAATTGAGAAGGAACTTCTTTACCCAGAGGGTTGTAAATCTATGGAATTCCCTGACCAGTGAAGCAGTTGAGGCTTCTTCAATAAATGTTTTTAAGGCTAAGATAGATAATTTTTTGAACAATAAAGGAATTAAGGGTTACAGTGAGAGGGTGGGTATGTGGCGCTGAGGCCACTGATCTTATTGAATGGCAGAGCCGGCTCAAAGGGTCAGACGGCTTACTCCTGCTTATGTACTTAAGTAAAGTCATAGGGCATGGAATGATCATCCAAACAACATGGATACATAATTAGCTGAGGGATAGAAAGCAGGGATTAATGGTTAAAGTGGTTTTTTATTGGGCTGGGGCTAGGTTTGTAGTGAAGTTCCTCAGAGTTCAGGATTACAACTCTCGCTTTTTCTGAAAATATATAAATCTAGATGTTGGTGCGCAGGGATAATTTCAACATTTGTGGATGATACAAAACTTGAGAACATTGAAAACCAGGAGAGGACCACATAAAACTTCAAAACTATATCGACAATTTGGATGTAGATGAAGTTCAATGCAAAAAAAATGTGGTAATATATTTTGATACAAAAAGCATGGCAAGATAACATAAACTGAAGGGTATCATTGTAAAGGGTGTGCAGGAGTTATTAAAGATAGCAGGACAAGTAAAGAGAGCTGTAAATAAAGCTGTAAATCAAGGCTTCATTGATAAAGGCATAGAATGCAACTGTAGGGAGATTATGCTGAACATATATTGACATTAGTTAAACATCAGCTGGATTGCTGTGTATAGTTCTGAGTGCTACACTTTAAGAAGGATGTGAATGTATTGGAAAGAAGGCAGAAGCAGTTTATGAGAATATTCCAGGAAACGAAGCACTTTCGTTCTGAGAATGGAGTTGAGAAGTTGAAACTCTTTCTTGGAGAGGAGAAGGCGAAGACAGAATCTGATGGAGGTTTTCAAAATCACGAGGGTTCTGGTTGAAGTAGGTAGGCAGGAAGTATTCCCACTGGTAAGGCACAGCGGAGAACCCAGATTTAATAGCCACAGATTTTGCAAAAGAAGCAAATGAGGTGAGAAAAATATTTTGCACACAGTAAGGCATTTGGGTCTACATTACACTGTCTAGAATTATGGTAGAGGCAGGTTCAAAGGTGGCATTGAGGAGAGCATTAAGTGACGGTATAAATCAAAACAATATGCAGGGTACGTGGGGAAAAGGCAGGAGATTCACAGTAAGTTAAAATGCTTACAAAGCCAGGGCAGACATGATGGTTTGAATGATTTCCTTCTGCATCATAATGATGCTCTGTCTGGATCGCAGGGAGGAAGTGGTAGAAGCTGTGTGACAATAAGAAATGGTTTGACGTTCATGTTTGTAACAGTGTTCAATTTAAACAGTGGGAGTCAATAAACAATCAAGATTGACAAAATCAATATTCAATCTTTAAGCAAGCTTTAGTTGAGCACGCCTAGTGAGAAATAGGAAATTATGATGACATTTGTTTACAATATGCAATTTCCTCATTAAGAAGCTATCAAAACTCTGCACAGGGCAGGACCTGCTACAATCATTGTGAACTGCAGTGGCATCTGTACATGATCATGTAGGATTTCAATACAAACTAACGGAGAAAGAGCCATCCTTAACATCTCCCTGCCCATGTTGGTGATAACGTGGCAGCAAATTCAGATTTTGAAACGGTGAGTAAAGGGAAAATGACAATTGTTAACTTGATCAGAAAACGAGTGGATGGTACCCCTCACTTACTTAAAAGAGGAGGATGGGAAATATCCTCAAAGTGCTGACCAGTATTCATGCTTCACAAAACATCACCAAACGGGTTATCTCCTATTTTCACATTGTTGAAAACGAGAACTTCTGCGTGCAAATTGGCTGATGCTTATTCTATGTTGCAATAGTGACTTCATTTTATAAATAGCTTAATTGGGTGTAAAACAATTTGGGATGTCACAATGTTGCAGAAAATGTTCTAAGAGTACAAGCCTTTCTTTCATCTAACCTTATGACGCAGAAAGAAGCCAACAACCCATTGTGGTTTCTTCTCCAGCTCTTTGAAAGTGCTATTTAATTTGTTCCACTCCTACCTCCCCATCTCCACCAGCCATTCCCACAAATGTTTTTTTTTAAGTGTATATCCAAACCTCTTTTGAAAGCTCCTATGGATGTTCCAGGGGTATTTAGGTCAGACAGCGATAAAGGAACAAAAAACAGTGGAGTTGCTAATTGGCAACATCATCTAAAAGCCCAATATTAGTAGTGCCAGCTAACAATATCCATTTCTATCCCACCATCCCATTTCTAGACTCCTCTACTATTGTTAAATTATCAGATTACTTATTCAACACCCAACATTACATGTGTAGAAATATCTTCTAATCAGATATTGGAAAGACTGAAGCTGTTGTCTTTGGTCCCCAGTGTAAATTCTGTTCCCCAGCTAGACACAATCCTTCTCCCTTGTAACAGTCTGTCAGTAACAAGACTTTTAGCAACTTTGTTTGTATATTTGTTCCAAAGTGAGCTGACCACCACATATCTACAGCACCACTGAGACCATTTATTATCAAACTTCCATAAAATCATTCTCATTCAGAGCCTGAGATTGGGACAGTTTATAGAGTTGTAGAAGTCTTCCGCATAAAAAGGCCCTTCGGCCCGTCAAGTCTTCATCATTCAGAACAACCACCTATCTATTTGTGTCCCATTTCTCAACATTTGTCCAATAGCTTATAGATTAGATTACTTACAGTGTGGAAACAGGCCCTTTGGCCCAACAAGTCCATACCGACCTGTCAAATCGCAACCCACCCTGATCCATTCCCCTACATTTACCCCTTCACCTAACACTACAGGCAATTTAGCATGGCTAATTCACCTAACCTGCACATTTTTGGATTGTGGGAGGAAACCGGAGCACCCAGAGGAAACAGGACATGGGAGAATGTGCAAACTCCGCACAGAGAGTCACCTGAGGCAGGAATTGAACCCAGGTCTCTGGTGCTGAGAGGCATCAGTGCTAACCACTGTGCCACCGAGCCGCCCACAAACCTTCTGTATTGGGTCCATGATTTCTGTCCCTGGATCTGCTCTCATTCATCCCTTTCTTCCTTCTTGACCTGACTATTATAAAACAGTCCTGGCTATCGTCACATGTTGTAGTCTCCATAAACTTGAAGTCATCCAAAATCTGGCCACCCATGTCTTAACTCGCACTTGGTAATATTCACCTTGCCTTGCCTATGTCCCCTGACCTACATTGGTGGCCATGGATGGGAATCTCTAACAGCTGTTCACCAAAGATTTGCTTGTGTCCTCTATTCTCAGTCTTCATCTTACATCCAGACTACTCAGGACTTTGTCTTAAAAGAAAATATACCAATTTCAGTCAACTTCATTTTTTTCTATTCCTGTCAACATCACAGAAGATTGGACTCAAATACATGTGGCCCTCTACTCGAGTGGCTGATCATTAATAAATGTGATCCTGAATAAAAGAGAGAGCTTTAGTGAGTACTGAGGCTGCTGCTTTCTGGTCATTTGGAGCATTGTAGAGAAGTTCAATGTGTTCCTATTATTAGGTTGGCATAGTGGTAATTGGTAGCAAGTTCTTTTAGTTTGTGGGTTTTGCAAATCTGCCACTTTTTATTTTGCATTGTCTATTATCTCTGGCTCTGTGTCGGCCATTGCAAAACTTTACGTTCAGTCAAGAGTCCTGGTTAAACCATGTCAAAATTTTAGAGTCTAAGCTATGTTTTCCAATCCATCAATGGCGTAACTCAGTTTACCTGTGCCATCACTGCATGCACGACATCTGTCTGAGATATCTGCAATCATCTCATTCATTTAATCCCCAATGTTAATCCCTTTACCACTGGTAGCTGTGTTTTCCATTGCCTAGATCCTAAGATCTCGAATTACCTCCAACTATCTGTCCACTTCTCTTCTGTTAAATCCCACCTCTTTGACCAAGGTTCTCACTTCCTGCCATAAAGTTGACTCATCACACATCTTGGCATCTATTATCACTTTGAAGGTGCTACATTAATGTAAGTAGTTGGTACGATTCAGCTGCAGAATTGGAGAAAACCATGCTTTGCATAATTCCTGTGACTATTAAATAGAAGCAGATATGAAAACAAGAACAAGTCAATTATGGTGTTTGATAACAAAGAAGGAATGTCATTGTCTGAAGTTTTTGTTTTTCATACCTAAGGTACACACCGGGATACAGATCAGATTCAGATTTGCAGTGTCTTCCATTATCAGCAGATGACTATGAACTTTCAAGTGTCTTATGTCTCTCTGAAGCCAGAAGTTCATTAACTAATGATTAACCATTATTAGATGTCTAAGTACTGACCAAGGAAGACTACTTCCCGCCATTGGGAATTTGTACCTTTACATTCCATGCAAAGCACCAATGTAAATAAGCACAAATGACTAAAATACAGCTAAAATCAAAATAAGTCAATGTCCTTGCAGTTCAATTCCAACACGCCACTCAAGATGACAACAGAATAGGGCTCCTCACCAGAGAACATCTGCTCCAATTGCTTTTCTTTTCCTTCCTTCTTCTTTTCTTGATTTTTCTTTTTCTTTCCTTTAGTCTTCAAAGTTGGATGATGGCAGTGGTTGGGGGATGTTGACAGTCATCAGTCGTCAGCATTATGGCTTCATCGATGTCGGGAGTGTTACCAGAGCAGCACTTGGCAGTGAGGTGGCTAATGAGGCAGTGGCTGGGGCCCAGCCCAAGCCTGGATGGCGGTGAAGGATGGTGGCAGCGGCGATCAGTAATGAGGCAGTGGCAGCGAAAGATGGCCGTGGTGGATCAGTGGCGAAGCAGCAGTGGGGACCAAATTCTTGTGAGCAGCAGCGAGGCCTGGAGTGCCCAATGGAGATCATCAGTAGCAGTCAGCAGTGAAGGTGGATGGCGAACACAGGGGGGTCCTGGCCCAGCGTGGGTGAAAGCATGCCCAGCACAGGGGAGAGGGAGCCCTCTTGGGGAAAGCCCAACTTAGAGCATCTGCAGGCCCTTGGTTTCAGAAAGGACTCTAATGATTGACTTTTTAATTTTATTTCTTTATTTTTTCACTCCTATACTAAGTAGTGCTGAATTTCTTAACTTATACCTTGATTTTTCTACTTGTATAACTAAAATGTTTTACCTAGATATTTTGTAATTAAGAAAGGCACTACTGTGTTGCAACATTGAGCACTTTTCACTTACCCTGTTCTTGATTAAACGTGACAAAAAAAACCTAAATCTAAATCTATCTTGAAATATTCAACTGCTTGTTGCATCAGAAGACAGATTTGCACACAAATAAACACATTCAGTCATCCTCCTACACACTGACCTTTAAGACAGACCAACTGAAGTCTGAATCCTCATGACAAAGAACAGTAAACATGTTTATTAGACAAAGACAAGTTAAGAGAATTTGCTGAAGGGATAGGCAAGTGAGAAAATGAAAGTAAAATCTTCTCCAGGAAATGAAGACAGATGGAGAAAGGACAGAGGGACAAAGGGAATAAATCGATATGGAAGAAGGGGGCATTGATTTGCATACGTTCTAGTTTGAATGTAAGTAGGTTTTGCTGAGTTAGGGCAGATTATCTCCAATGTAGGCTGACTTCTATTTACCACAAAGTCAACTCTCATTTCAAATGTTAAAAATCACAACACAAGGTTATAGTCCAACAGATTTAGACAATAAACCTGTTGGACTGTAACCTAGTGTGGTGTGATTTTTAATTTTGTCCATGTCAATCCAACACCGGCACCTCCAACTCATTTCCAATGATTTACTTGTGATTGGTCCAAACACAAGAACAATGGGCATGTCTGGAGTTATGTTATTGAGAAAACTAAAGCACATTTACCTTTAAAGCAGCAGAGATTTGATTTGGATCTCCCTCCTCCCATTCAGGACAATGGGATTAAGCAAACAGTTCACCCTCTAGTTCTTTGGTAAAAGGAATTTAGAATCAACCACTAGGGATGACCAATCCTCTCAGCAGTCTATCATTTAATCAATATATCGTCATAATTTGGAGATGCCGGTGTTGGACTGGGGTGTACAAAGTTAAAAATCACACCACACTAGGTCATAGTCCAACAGTTTAATTAGAAGCTCTAGCTTTCGGAGCACTGCTCCTTCATCAGGTGGTCGTCATCAGGAACGGCGCTCCAAAAGCTAGTGCTTCCAATTAAACCTGTTGGACTATAACCTGGTGTGGTGTGATTTTTAACTCAAATATCATCAGAATTAAACATCAAAAATATGTATGATATATTGTCAATTTTATTCCACCCTTTGAAAGGTCTCAGCCCTTCTCTCCATGGATGCAAATACCATTAATAATCTCAACTTTTAAAAGCTTGGAAAGGCAGTGCCTCCATTTTATCTCTCTCTCTCTCTCTCTCTCTCTCTCTCTCTCTCTCACTCACTCACTTACCTACAAGGGCAGCTTGCTTTTGAATTCAGGCTGGGAAGACCTCCATCACTTTTATAGCTCCAAAGTTCCACCCACAGACTAAAATGACCAACCATGAAGGACCAATTCTCACATTAGGAATGGGCTTCCGACTGTCCGACTGATCCCCCCAATTTAAGATTAATTGCAGGGTTCAGAAGCTATAGGAAATTAGATTACTGCAGGTATTCACAAATTGAATAGAAAGACCATTTAGAGGTAGATTTCTATTTTTGGACATCGTTTTAAGGAGTTCCTGAGGGTAGAGCCCTAGACGGAAACATTTTCTACTGCTTCACCAAAGACCTTCTCTCTATTATAATGACAGGTGGGAATGTTTGCTGATGATTGCACAATGCTGACATCATTCATGACTCCTCACACACTGAAGCAGTTTATGCCCAAGTGCAGCAAGAACTGGACAATATCTAAACTTGGCCTGACAACTGGCCAAGTAGCACATGTGCCACACACATCAGGCAATGACCATCTCCAATAAGAGAGAATCAAACCATTGCCCTTTGAGATTGAATGCCCCTCTCTCAACACCATTACCATTGATCAGAACCCGAAATAGATGAGTACTGTGGGTACAAACAGCAGAACAGATGATGGAAATTTTGCAGCAAGTAACTCACCTCCTGACTCTCAAAGCCTATGCACCATCTACAAGGCATAAGTCAGGAGTGTGGTTTATCTGGATGAGGTGGCTCCAACAACACTCAGGAACTTTGACACCATCCAGGACAAAACATGCTGCTTGATTGGTAGCACATCCCCAAGCATTCACTCCCTCCTCCATCAACACTCAGTGCGTTGAGCAAATACAGCAGTGCGTACTACCACCAAGATGCAGAAATTAATCAAGATTCCTTAACAGAGCACCTTCCAAACTCATAACCAGTACAACCTGAGGAAAAGGAAAGCAGATACATGGAAATAGCCATCACCTTCAAGTGCCCTTCCAACCCCCTCACTATCCTAACTCGAAAAGGTATAATTGTTGCTCCACTGTCACTGAGTCAAAAACCTGGAACTCCCTCCCTAACACTATTAGGGGCTTATCTGCATCAATAAACAAGACAGCTCACCAGCACTTTCTCAAGAGCAACTAACGTTAGTAATAAATGATGGTCCAGTCCATGAATGAATTAAAAAGAGCTGTTTTCTGAATTTTTGCTCACAACTATTGTATGATGGGCCAGAATGAGAGGTGAAACAGCGAACTTAGTTGGCTCAATGTTTTCATAAGCAGAGCTTTTCATCATTTTTAATAATCCCATCAGTAATTCAACAAATAGCAACAAGACACCTCCAGAAATCCATCAGTGTATTTGGCTCTAAGTCAAAATTTCAACCACTAGATATATAGAATGAACCATCCCAATAAAACGTCAAGTAGGCAAACTAATAAAAAGATTTCCCAATGTTCAACTGATTAGCCTAAGGGATGTTGGCTCATTTACAAAAATTGTACATTTTCTGCTTCTTCAAAGCAGGCTTCCTTTGAAGAGATTCACAGTGGAACAAACTTGGTTAGAGACTAAAAAACTGCAAATGCTGGAATCCAAAGTAGACAGGCAGGGGGTTGGAAGAACACAGCAAACCAGGCAGGAGGTAGAGAAGTCAACGCTTCGGTTGTAAACCTTCTTCAGGAGGGTTACAACTAAAATGCTGACTCCTCTGTCTCCTGATGTTGTTGTGTTCTTCCAGCCTCCTGCCTTTTGAAGAAGTAACAAAGAGGATTGATGAGGGCAGAGCGTTAGACGTGGTCTATATGGATTTCAGTAAGGCGTTCAACAAGGTTTCTCATGGGAAACTGATTAGCAAGGTTAGAGAACATGGAATACAGGAAGAGCTGGCCATTCTGATACAGAACAAGCCTGAAGGTAGAAGTCAGAGAGTGGTGGTAGAGGGTTGCTTTTCAGACTGGAGACCTGTGAAGAGGGGTGTGCCACAAGAGTCGGTGCAGGGTCCACTGCTTTTCATCATTTTATATAAATGATTTGAATGTGAGCATAGGAGGTTTAGTTAGTAAGTTTTCAGATGACACCAAAATTGAAACAGCAAAGAAGGTTGCCTCAGATTACAATGGGATCTTGATCAGATGGACCAATGGGCTGAGGAGTGACAGACAGAGTTTTATTTAGATAAATGCGAGGTGCTACATTTTGGAAAAGCAAATCAGAGCGGAATGGTAAGGTCCTAGGGAGTGTTGCCAAACAAACAGACCTTGGAGTGCAGGTTTATATTTCCTTGAAAATAGAGTCTCAGGTAGATAGGATAGTGAAGGTATTTGGTATGCTTTCCTTTATTGGTCAGAGCATTGAGTACAGGAGTTGGGAGGTCATGTCACTGCTGTACAGGACATTGAGGAGAGGCAGAATGGATTGGGGCTGTTTTCCTTGGAGCCTCAGAGGCTGAGGGGTGATCTTATATAGTTTTATAATATCATGAGGGCATGGATACGATAAATAGACATGGTCTTTTCCCTGGGGTGGGTAAGTCCAGAAATAGTGAGCATAGGTTCAGGGTGAGAGGGGAAAGATATAAAAGGGAGCTGAAGGGCAACCTTTTCACACAGAGGGTGGTACGTGCATGGAATGAACTGCCAGAGGAAGTATTGGAGGCTGGTACAAATACTGCATTTAAAAGGCATCTGGATGGGTATATGAATAGGAAGGGTTTAGAGGGATATGGGCAAAGTGCTGGCAAATTGGACGAGATTAGGTTAGAATATCTGATTGGTATGGATGAGTTAGACCAAAGGGTCTGTTTCCATGCTTTACATCTCCATGTCTCTGTGACTCTGTGTGCATTTCTCACTTCGGCGGAAATTGTCAGTGCAGGCATTAGTTACACCCTGAACTGTTCTTGTTATCCAGAATTATGACTCAAGTTTCCACTCAATCTCATTTGTAAACTCACACAGTTAAAATTTTCCATGAACCAGTACACGCAGGTGGCATTTTAGAATACTTTTCTTCTCACATGCTGTCGAGGTTACCTCGTGTTGTTTTATTACTATACCTGAGTATGGGTTTATCACAAACAATAAGCATTTTTAATCAGTGCTTATTTCACATAACCCATTTTAATAAAATGTTAATGAAAATGACAATAAAATCACTTCAAAAAACATTGTATGCACATTGGTATACATTAGTTAGCTCCTTTGCAAATTGTTTTTTTCTTAATATTTAAAATGTTTAATAACCTCTAAGTCTAAAGTTAAGCCCTATTTAATTGTCAAAGCCTGTTTGGGGCTACAAATGGCTGCAATTGGTGCAATGGTAATTATTTGATTCAGACATGGGCAGCTTTGTATACAATATTTTATAAATGAACACAAAAGAGTATTCTGCTGAATGTAAATTGTATTTGGTGTCATGTTATGTCTTGCAACAGGTAGACAATATACCTTTAAGGGATGTGATCATGATGTCATCACCATGCCATGACATGTGTCCTGATGATATAAAACTCTCAATCTTCATCTTTTTAAGCACCGTTCTCTTGCAACGTGTCACAATGAGGGAAATGTCGTGCAATTCATTCAAATGGTTTAGCTTGAGCCCAGGATGCAATTGCCATGTTTTCATAAAGCTCATTGCATTTTAAAGTCCTATGTGACTTACTTCTCATCCTTGTGTTCCAGGAGCCAGCAGCAATATCAGAGTGTGACACTGACAGATCACATGTATTCCAACACCTGGTGTCATAGTGACAGATCATGGTGACTGAAATTCCTTGATCTTCTTTGCTGGTTTGACTGATTGCGTGCAATTGTAATCTGGCAATCATGCAGTCTGGCAGAAACTTTAACCACGTATGTTAAGTTGGACTGGGAAATTAATTCTTCAATTTTTTTCACATGTTATAATACATAAGAATATAAAACCATGAGAAATAGGGACATGAGTAAGCAGTACAGTTCCTGCTCCACCATTCAATAGGATCATGGCTGATCCATCATCCCACACATTCACCTTCCAACCCTTTCCCCATACCCTCACTGATCAAGAAACCATTTTTCTCAGCCTTAAATACTCAGGACTCTGCCCACAAAGCTCTGTGTGACAAGGAGTTCAAAGACTCTCAATCCTCTGAGAGAAGAAATTCCTCTTCCTCTCAATCTTAAATAGGTGCCCCGTTCCTCTCTCATGAGTGGTAACATACACCCATTATTTACACTGTCAAGCCACTTAAGAATCCCATATGTTTTAACACAGGACATAAACAGTAAATTCATTTGCATTGAACAATCATTCAATATCAATGCAATGGGTGAGAGCTGTTGATCGATAACAGAAATTTCTTCTGACATGTCCACTTACTGGATGACTGCACAAGCAGCATCTAGTGGAGCAGTTTATTTCCACAAAGATCAGTGAGCAATAAGTTATACAAATGCAGTACACTATCCTGAGCATCAAACATACAGTTGGATGGAGATCAACATTTTCCCTCAAGGACTAATCACCAAAATGATCTATGATCTCATTTACTAAGTGCCAGAGGCCATCCAGGAGAGTGATGTCTGAGTACAAAGGAGACAACAGTGCTGAAGAAGTCTTCACTCAGTTGTCATTGAATGAAACAGTAATAGCCTCCTGTTGAAAGCATGTCATCCCACTAGCAGGAGCCTCTTCAAGAATGAAAAACAACTGTTACTCCAGGTCTACATTTTCAGATTTACATGTATCAGCTATGCACCAATCATTATCCCAAGTGATGCTGTAACTGGGAAATTGAGACCATTGCTTGTCCTGGACTTGGGCCTCATTTGCAATGGGGCTATAGGGTCAAAAATAATTTGGAAGGAGCAGCAATCATATTTCCCTGTAATTATGCTCCTGATTGTCTTGAATTTCCAATTGGCAGCAATTAAGGAAGAGTGGCAAGTTGAATGAAAAAGCAATCCAAGTTGGCAAAGCTCAGATCAATTAGCATTTAGGAAATCCCTGAAGTTTGTTCTGACTTTATTTGATTCAGATCGAACATTGCTGTTCCTTTGACAGCAGTTCTCCACTTTGCACGCAAAGAATCAACTAGTTACTTCCTGTTTTCTGATCATTATCAGAATAAAAAAAATGCACATCAGCGGGCCAGTGAGCTTTTTCCCGAAATGTCGATTTTACTGCTCCTCGGATACTGCCTGAACTGCTGTGCTCTTCCAGCACCACTAATCCATAGGCCAGTTATCATGTTTGAGGGGAAAAGATACATAAGCTTCAACAGCAACTTCTATTTCTAAACATCACACATACTACACGTGTACATTTCTTGTCAATTACCAAGGCTTTGGGAGCATTGTCAATGCAACTGTCCCATCACCATCCATCAACCTGAAGCTATCCAAAACTCTAATGTCCACGTGATCTCACACTAAGTCCTAATCACCCATCATTCCATAACTCACAATTTGGCAGCCCCTCTATCATACTAATCTCAACCCTGTGTACAAACCCTGAGGCTTCATTGCTTCCTATCTTTGCAATCTCCTACAACCACCGTAATATCTATGCTGCTTTAAATCTGAAATCTTGCACACTGTTTGATTTTCATCTTTGGTTTTAATTAATTCATGGGTTCAGGGTGTCACTGGTCAGCCAGCATTTATAGCAGTTTGTTCTGAGGGCATGTCAGTGTCCCATGTAAACCAGACCCAGTAAGGATGGCAGTTTCTTTCGCTAAAGGACATTAGTGAACTGGATGGGTTTTTTTCCAACAATCGGCAGTGGTTTCACAGTCTCCATTACACTTTGAATTCTAGATTTTTATTGTATTCAAATTCTATCATCTGGCAGGGCAGGATTTGAACTCAGGTCCCCAGAATATTACTAGGGTCTCTGAATTAATAGGTCGAGTGATAATACCACTAGGATATCACTTCCTCTCCAGCACTGACAGCTGTAGGTACAAAGCTCTGAATTTACATCACTAGATTCTATATCTGTTTCCCCTTCTTTAAGATGGTCTGTAAAGCTTAGCACTTTGACTCAGCTTTTGTGGTGATCTGTCCTAATATCGCTCTAGGTAGCTCAGAGCCAAATATTGTTGATAATTGCCCCCGTGGAAAATAGCTTGATGTGTTCAACTCTCTGTTTGCTTCAGGTCAGCCCTCACAGCTTGCTATTGACAATGCAATGCCCGAGAAAAATTCAACTTTGACTAATGCTTCCAGTTCAATGCTCTCACTTTCATGCATGTTTGAGTCAAAGGGGCTAAGGAAAAACATTGAGCCTATTGAAGAGAGGCATTGAATGGGGAGAGAATCTGCACTTTGCATAACTTCAGGGTAAATATCTTACAAGCTTAAAATTAGCTTTATTGTCACACATATTCAAATGAGCACAGTGAAAAGTGTCAATACCAATAGCACCAACATTAGATACAAAAGTACCTAGGTACAGATTCTTTAGTACAAATTCTTAGGGAAAAAAAAGAAAATCAAAGAAATAAAAAGTCCAGCATTATAAATCATAGAAATAAATTCGAAAAATATGGGAAATAATGTTCAGAATAACAGCAGGTGACATGATTACTATTGGGTACAAGTTGGATATTGGGATGTTGCACTCTTTGCTTTCAGTGTGGACAGTTAGTGAGTTAATCTGTGACTGATGTTTACAGGGATATTCTAGGTCTCTTATTGCCTTGGAATCACCGACACATATTTAGTTTTCCATTCATTTTATCCATGATCCCGACTCTCGACACCCCTCTCTTACAGTGTTCAGAAAAAGCAATGTTTTTGTTTCTATATCTCTCCTTTGTATATTGCTCAGATTCACACTCATTTAAAATTTTGACTTCTTTCCTCCCTGTTGAAAACAACAGAGCTCTCTTCTGCCCTCTGCTGGCCCATTGCTCTCTTGGCACTTTCATTCTGGCATATATTGTTCTTTTTGTTTGTCCGATCAAGAAGCCTTGACACCATAAGGCCTTTTATTTGAGCCTGCTCCTTGCTTGAGCAATTCCAATCCCACTGCTTTCCTCTCAATCCATAATCCTGTGACTTATTTTACTTCAAATGCTGATCTACTCTTCCCTTTAATAGTATCCGTCCAAATCTCTCCTTGTGCTGAACTTCCACTCATTAACAAACTCACTGTCCAAAGAACCAACTCTCCAGAAGCTCTTACTGACAATTTGAAATAGATGGCCCTTTCCTAACCACAGGAGATAGGCTTTTCCCATTCACCTAAGTAAAATATTTTCTCAGATTAAAAATCTCAAATCCATTAAATTTTCTCAACTGAACATTTCCTGATGTCTCAAGTCTCTCCTTATGTCTTATATCCTCTGGTTGTTTCATAATCACTCTGTGAAGTGTTTTATTTTAGGTGCCTGTTATTTAAGTGCAAGTTATTATTATTTTTGCTGGGGGCATTAAGTTTTGTTTTTGAAATTTCCACAGCTATTGCAACTTGAGGTGCACTGGGGAAAATTGGGGTTGTCTGGGTCATGGCACTGCAGCATTCAAGAAAAATGGAGAGTTGCTATTTTGGACCATGTACCTTGTTACTATTCAGCACTTCAAACTGCTCCAGAAGGGGGAAATTTGCAAGTCAAGAATTCACCAACTTCATTTTCAGAGCGACTATCATGTCAAAATGTGTTAACGAAGATCTTGTCTTTTGATAAACAATAACACAAGCACAAATGATCCATGACAGAGGGTTGGAATGGGACAGCAGGGAAGAGAGTCTTGCCCATATTCTCTAAAGACAAGGCTGAACAAGTCATAACTTTGGCCACACAACCCATTACTAACTTGTGGTTTTATTTCCTCATTGCTGCTTTCTATTAATCGAATTTTGCGCAACTGATGGTTGAGAAATTAAGATGACCACTGCCTCACTTTAAAAATAACCCCAAACCAAGCCAACACAATTTCTTAATGTTAGCAGGTTGAGCTCTACACTTTAACAAATGGCAATGTCAGTTCATCCTCATACCTGGATCATAAGGGTTTCATGAGTATGCCAAGGTCCAAGAAGGCAATCCGTTTGCATGTTCCCTGTCGGACGGAGAAACATTCTGAGGCAGAACGGGGCTTGTTACATCTGGAAAGCGACTATAATTCAATCAGAGTTCCTCAGGCTAATGATCCTCTGGGAGAAAATACCATTCTTACTATCACAGCCTTAAATGGGTGACCTCTTATTTTTACACTGTGCCTCTGGTTTTTAATCCATCTAAAAAGTAGAAACACCCTCTCAGCATCCACCCTGTGAACTTGGCACTGGGTATGCAGCTGCCATTTTAATAAAACATTCAGTAGATCCAGAACCAACCTGTGCAAACTTGCCTCATTAAATGACAGCTTCATCCTGAAATCAGTCAAGTGAACTTGCTCTGAATTGTTTTTAATTCAATTATGTCCTTTCCTAAATAAGGAGACCAAAACTACTCATTCTACATCATTTATCCTTTCACCTGTACAACTGAAGCAAAATATCCCTGTTTATTTCTCCCTACCTCCTTGCAATAAACACCGACATTCCATTTAACCTTCCCAATGCTGCCCTTCATGTACCAGGACCCATAAATCTGTCTGTACTGCAGAATTCTGCCATCTTCCTCCATTTGAAAAGTATACTTTTTATTTTTCTTGCCAATGTGAACAGATTCATATTTTCGCGCATAATACTTCATCTGTAACTTTTTTGCCTAGTCACCTAACCCACCTAAAACCCCGTTGCAGGTGCCTTATGTCACAATCCCAACTTAGCTAATGACCTATCTTTGTGTTGACAGCAAATTTAACTTCCAGTGCCTCCATCCAAATCATTCATAAAGCATCTTCAGCTGTGACTAACTCTTCACTCATAGCACTGAGGAAGCTCATCAAATGAACGTAGTGTCAGCCACTAAAAAGCGAACCATCAACCTAAATATTGAAGTGTTACCCCACCAGGAGCTGTTGGCCAATCAGTTGCCTGCAGCTTCTGGGATCTAGAGATTGTCACTTAAACAGTCAGAAAGTGTGTCTTTCTTCCAGGGTTTGCGGGTGCGAGTCACTGGGAGGTAGGTCAGAGGCAAGGGCAAGGTTGTAGCTTTCAGACACCACCATATACTAGCCTTGTCTCTGATTGGCTTCAGAGACTTTATATCTTGATTCATGATTTCTTTAAAGGAATAGGGAGGAGTATTCATGGCAGCTCTCCACCCCCACTACTAGCTGGTAGTGGATGGACCTGCAGCACATGCAACATACCGGGCGGCACGGTGGCACAGCAGTTAGCACTGCTGCCTCACAGCGCCGGAGACCCGGGTTCAATTCACGACTCAGGCGACTGACTGTGTGGAGTTTGCACGTTCTCCCCGTGTCTGCGTGGGTTTCCTCCGGGTGCTCAGGTTTCCTCCCACAGTCCAAAGATGTGCAGGTTAGGTGAATTGGCCAGGATAAATTGCCTGTAGTGTTAGGTAAAAGGGGTAAATGTAGGGGTATGGGTGGTTGCGCTTCAGCGGGTCGGTGTGGACTTGTTGGGCCGAAGGGCCTGTTTCCACACTGTAAGTAATCTAAAAAAAATCTAATCTAATATCCTTGGAGCGGATAGTTATATCTTTTGTTTCCTGTGTACTTGCTCAATGCTCTACCCCATGCTAATATGTTACACACTGCATTACAACCTCTTATTGTGTACAGTAAGCCTTAAAGTGGTAGTTTGTCAAATACTTTCTGGAAATTCCAGTACAGTACATCTACAAGCTCCCCATTATTCACTTTGTTTGTTCATTCCTCATCTAACCCAATAATAGTCAAAGATGATTTTACTTTCACAGAAGTAGATTTGCTCGTTACATAAGGTGGCACAGTGGGTCAGTGGTTAGCTTCTACCTTCGGATGACTGCCTGTATGGAGTTTACACATTCTCCCGGCCCCTGTGTGTGTTTGCTCCAGCTTCTGCCCTCATTCCCAAGATGTGCAAGGCTAGGTTGATTGGCCATGCTAAATTGCCGAATTCAAGGGATGTGCAGGCTAAGTGGATTACCCATCAGAATGCAGGGTTACGAAGAAAGAGTGGACGGTCAGTGTGGATTCAGTGGGATGAATGGCCTACTTCTACAGTGTAGGGATTCTATGATAAGACCATAAAAACTAAGTGAAAGTCATTGAGCCTACTCCACTATCAAATACGATCATGATTGATCTCATCTTGATCTCAACTCCACTTTTCTGCTCACTTCCCACACCCCTTTAACCTATTACTAATTTAAAAGTCTATCTACCTCTTCCTTAAATGTATTCATCGCCTTCTGGTTTTAGTGAATATCACAGATTCAGGACTCTTGAGTAAAGTAATTCCTCCTCATCCCTGTTTTGAATCTGCTACCCCTTATCCTAAAATTACAACATCTCGTTCTCGGTTGCCCCAGCCAGTTTTCGAGGTAACAAAGTCACACAATTGGCAGGCAATTAAGAGATCCATTACAGAAAGGTTGCTAACATTATTGGAATTTTTCCCAACATCAATGCCACCCTCACCCTTACTAAATCTTCCTTCACAACGATGGTCTGAGAACAGAGGCCGTTTTTCTTTAGTCTCAGGAACATGCCAGACATCCTTTAATTGGATGACAAGTATGAAGGTAGCCTCTTAACAGAGCACCTCTCTTTAAGCTCAGTACACGAATGGTGTATGGGGATGTTTGTTGGGATCAACCTTTGGTTCTGAGGACATAATAATTTCATGATTACAAAAATTACGTTCATAGGCTCTGGAATCAAACATTCCATTAACCCCACATACTCATTACGTTTTAAATAAATTGCACTAAGATTAGCACCCAAATGCTGACATTCATATTAAAGTCTGAAGGGGGCCAGTGTTTTTTCAGTCTGCCCCTGTAATGCCTACTCTCCTGTGTTCTATCATTGCATGTTCTGATGGACCCATTGAGGCTTATGTACAGTAAACGTTCTGGAACACCAAATAAAGGAAGGAAGGGGTAGCATTCCACACAATCTCTCTGAACAATAAGTGAAGCATGCTCACAAAGTAGCAATGTTTGTGCTCTTCATATTTTATCAACTCAAGACATTCCTAAGAGTTGAAGCTGAGTTTGTATCTCCAATGGTTAATGGTGTTGTGTTCTTTATCTCCCATCTTATTGTCTTCACATTGGGCTGGAATGGAGGGCTCATATACAGAGGTGTCAAAAAGACCAGCATGTGTGAGAGGAGTGGGAGGGACGATCGACCAAAGTGCCACAGAACACCCAAAAAGGTGAGGAGGGATATTTTTCAGCAGCTCTTCAAACATGGAGCCCCCCCCACCAACCCCCCACCCCCACTCCCCCAGATAGCTGAGCTCCAACTGCAGCCAAAAACTCCTGAGAGTGGCTAACAGATAAAGCCACAAACCTCACTGACATGACAGTTTCGTTCCTTTTAGTTCTCTCAGTTGTGGTAATGCCCTGTCAGAGAGGAGGCTTGTTCTTGAAGATGTCCAGCTGCCAATAAAAGATAGCAGCATACCCCAGATTGCATAGACTATCCATGGCTCAATTACTTTGGCTTCTCCTTTATCCAATTTCTTTTTCCCAGGTCTGCAAAGCTCACCCTTGGCTCCACACTTATAGAAAACAGACTTTCTAGATTAACTCAGATACAAATCTCATATAATCAAGCAAGTTTATTTATATTTGGCAAATGCAGTATTTTTATATCTGTCTTGATATGATAGTGTCAATGACCTAATTTCCCAGCGGGTAAATGAAAACCAAACTGTGTTTTTTCATGCTGTAGACCGCAAAGACCTCTCCACATGCATGAATATCAAAAAGCCTTTACTTTTTCTGACGCCTTGATATTTTGTGAGAAGCTGGCCCATTGTTTGGACAGGACCAGTTAGCTGCTGGCCATCGTAGGTCTGCAAACTCTTGTGATTGTCATTCTCAAACTGCTTGGTTGACAGGGTGACATGTAAGATTAGTGCCGGGCGGTTAGGGAGCAATAGAGATGGCCAAGTAATAATTTCTCCAACAGTTGTTGCTGGAGTTTGAGAGAAGTCAAAACATAGATCAAATCAAGCCTTTGATTCTGACTGTTACTTACTGAACCAAACCAAAACTCTTCCTTACCCAGTGTCTCACTGATGTATACCAGATGTGGTCTCTGAATTAATTTAATAGATTGCATCAAGCACAATCCCAGCATTAGTATTTCTCACGGGTTGGTTACAGTATGGTATATAGCATTAGTACCATACTATGCATCACAGTTTAACCTCACTTCCCTCCATTTTAAATCTTGAATATATTAGACCATAAGACAAAAGGAGCAGAAATAAGGCTATTCAGCCCATCGAGTCTGCTAGGCCATTCAATCATGGTTGATAAGGTTCTCAAACCCATTCTCCCACCTTCTCCACGTAATCTTTGAGCCCCTTGATATTCAAGAACCTATCCATCTCTGTCTTAAATATAGTCAATGACCTGGCTTCCACAGCCTTCTGTGGATATGAATTCTATAGATTCACCACTCTCTGGCTGAAGAAGATTCTCCTTATCTCCGATCATTTCCATTTATAACGATGCCCTCAAGTCCTAGTCTTTCCTTCCAATAAAAAAAATCTTCTCAACATCTTTTCTGTCCAGGCCATTCGATATTCTGCAATTAGATCTCTCCTCATCCTTCCAAACTTCATTCAGTATAGACCCAGAGTCCTCAAGTGTTCCTCAAATGTTCATTCCTGGGACCATTCTCGTGAACCTCCTCTGAACACACTCCAGCGCCAGTACATCCTTCCTGAGATATAGGACCCAAAACTGCATACAATACTTCAAATGCAATCTGACCAGAGCCTTAGTACATCCCTGCTTTAGTGTTTAAGTCGTCTCAAAATAAATAGCATCATTGCATTTGCCTTCCTAACTATTGACTCCACCTGTAGGTTTACCTTGAGAGAATCCTGGACTAGAACTCCCAAGCCTCTTTGCACTTCAGACTTCTGAATTTTCTCCCCATTTAGAAAATAGTCCATGCCTCTATTCTTCCGACCAACGTGCATGGCCTCACACTTTCCCACATTCCCATCTGCCACCTTTTTGCCCACTCTCCTAACCAGTCCAAATCCTTCTGCAGCCTCCCCACTACCTGTCCCTCTATACCATTCGTACCAAAGTCCAACATTGTTAACTTAATTAGCACAGAGTCTGCTTGTGCAAACACAGGTCCATTGCTAATCGGTGAGGCCAGTTACACATGAGCTTTTTCTTTACCTGACCCTGCATAGGAATGACATTATCCCTACCACACTCATGCTACCCTCATTCTCAAGATATGACCACCAGCATTTATTGTCCATTACCTTTGCAGAGGTCATGGAATACCATCAGTTTGAACCATTGCAGTCTGTGTGGTGTATCCAACAAGGATATGGTGGAGGGAGTTCCAGGATTTTGATCCAATGATATTGAAGCAAAGGTGATATTCAGTTCTACTATCCTGATTACTTCTATAAGGTAGGATTTGTCTAGTGAGCACGCAGCACAATAATTTTCACTGCATCCTGGTACATATGACAACAATAAATCAAATCAATTTAAGTCAAATCAAATCAAATCAAGTCAGGGATGTGTGTAACTAGGAAAGAAACTTGCAAACTTGTTTCTATGTAGATGTCTTTCTGGGTATTAAAGGTCATGGGTATTGGATGTGTCATGGAGAAAGCTTTAGTTAGCTGCTGCAAAGCACCCTGTGAAAAACATTCACTGTATTCATAGGGCTCCACAGGCAGAGGGAGTGGATGCTTCAGGGGAAGGTTGGACTGTCAACCAATTGATCATGCTGGATAATGCAAAGCTCCTTTTGTCCCAGTTATTAATCAGAACAACTCACCATTCTTATACAACCACTACAGGAAAGAACCGGAGGTCTTAAGAGGAGAGTTAGTTTATTAATCACAGAAAAATAGTTCAAATTGAAAATGGTGACATTTTAATAGAGCAGTGATGGATTGGCAGCTGTCAGCTGTGAGATTATTTCACTGAGTCATTGTTTGAGCAAATCCAGCATTCATGCTCTTGTGATTTAAATGAAGAAATGCTCGACTATGACAGCATGATACCTTGAACCTTGAAATGAAAAACAGGTTCATAAGAGATTACACGCTGGGCTTTAATGGAGGCAGAGAAAAACACTGTACTAGAACTTGGCTTCAAATTCACCTCAATGTAAAGGGACACATGTCTTTCCTGTCTGTGGTTGTTAGCCATTGTACATAAATGGAGTCACACAACATTATAACTAGCAGAGAGAGAAAGAGAGAGAGAGAGAGAGAGAGAGAGAGAGAGAGATCAGAAACTGATCCCACAGCAGGACATGATGAAGTTGAACCCAAATCTAAAGTTGAAAGGGTTTTGGGTGACCTCTTAATGAATTGACTTGGAGAAAGTGAGGATTACAGATACTGGAGATCAGAGTCAAAAAGTACAGTGCTGGAAAAACACAGCAGGTCAAGCAGCATCTGAGGAGCAGGAGAGTCGATGTTTCAAGCATAAGTTTTCATCAGGAATGTCATAACTTAATGAATTGACATGACTTTGATTAATGGTCTAATCGTTCCTCTGGAAGATCCAGCTGATTGGTTTTGTTGGATGGGAGTTTCATTACAAGTCAAGGGCTTCACCATCAAGGCCAAGTGGGATCAGATACTCAAGGTCTTGTGCTTGGATGGGAAGCAAGGTAGGTAGGGGAATGAAATCAAGCACAAGAGGAAACATTGAGTTCCTGACAATGGAATGCAATTAGGTTCTCGTTTAAAGACCAGTCAAAATTTCTAACTTGTGCATGTATTTGCATCATATGTATGCTTATTAAAAGGCCAGCTCACCAGAATTAAATTTCCCTTCCCAATAATTTTAATTTGAGGTAACAATACATGCTTTCAGATTCACAACTGGATGCAAGTGACACATAGTGGACGAGGTTATCAGCTTCAATTACTTTGAAGTAAGCAGCCGCTGCTTTGTCCTCCTTCAGGGAGTTTTCATCTATGCTGGGCAATAATCAAGATTGGATGGTAATGGCTTAAGGTGAATGGAGTGGAGAGAGTGACTAAGGGAGTGAGGCTGGAATGTAGGGGCCCCAGGAAGAGAAGGCTGGACATGGGTAGAAGTTGATGGAGGATGCGATTAACTGGTGATGAAGATAGGCTCAGTCAAAGGATGTGAAGCTGGAAAAGCGCAGCAGGGCTGACATCATCCGAGGAGCAGGAAAGTCAACATTTTGGACTGAGACCCTTCATCAGGACTGGGGACAGGGAGGACAACTGAGACATATATAGAGGGAGAGGAGTTGGGCTAGGGGAAGGGTAGGTGGGATGGTGATAGGTGAAAGCAGTTAGGGGGTTATTGTGATGGCTCAATGGGTAGGGTGGAGCAGATAGGTGAGTAGGAAGATTGACAGGTTAGGTCAGGTCAGGGAGGTGAAGGGGAGGTATGAGGCTGGACATGGGATAAGGGTGGGGGTGGAAGGACTTGCAAGCTAGTGAAGGCAATATTGAGGCTGTTGGGCTGTAGGCTCCCCAGGCAAAATGTCAGGTGTTGTTCCTTCAGTTTACACTTGGCCCTCACTCTGACAGTACAGGAGGCCAAGGGTGGAAGTGTCGCTGGGGGGAGTCGGAGGGGGGATTAAAATGGATGATAACTGGAAAGTTGGGTTAGTTGATGCTCTGCAAACCGGAACCTGAGTCTGGTTGGTCTCCCCGATTTTGAGGAGATCACATAGGGAGCAAAGGGTACAATAGATCAGGTTGGATGAAGTGAAGGTGAATCTCTGTCTAATCTGGAAGGATTGTCTAGGTCCTTGGATGGAGGTGAGAGGGGAGATGTGGGGGCAAGGTGTTGCACCTCTTGAGGTTGCTGGGAAGGGTACTGGGTGTGATAGAGAGGTTAGTGGGGAGTGTAGAGTTGACAAGGGAGTCTCAGAGTGAACGGTCATCATGGAAAGTGGACCGGGGTGAGGAAGTGAATATCTTTGTTCCTGGAGTATAAGGTAGGAGGAGGGATTGCAAGTCCTTGGTGGGGGGGAGGGGGGAACACATCCAGCAGCTACCCTCTCCTACTGGCTGTGAGGATCTGTAAGGGGACTGGATAGTCCTAGCTGACTGGATCCAATAGGACCTGGTCAACTGGATACCCAGCCTCTGGTGTATAGTCTCCCTGTGGGCAACATGTGGACATCCGGGCTTGGGGGTGCAGTCAGGAGCAGCTTGCTAAAGAGCAGTCCAAGATCCAACACACATCCACCTCCATTCCCAATCCCACTGGCACATAAAAACTGAGTTTGTTGCTTGCAGTGAATTTTATCCCAGTCAGCTCACTTTAAAAATCAAATCTAGCTGGGATCTCTGGGCTTTCTACCTGGGAATGTGCCAGAAGTTGAATTAGTACAAATGCCCCACTGTCATCCAATAGTAGCCCCTTTAGCCAATTAAAAGCACTTAAGAGGAGAAGAATTCTCCTTGGCTTTTTGGCCAATAGTTATGACTCAAGCAGCATTGCTAAAATACATTGAACGCTCATTATCACAGTGCCGTTTGTGAGAGCTTGCTGAAAACAAATTGGCTGATATGGTTCCTACTCTAGAGCACTGACTATACTTCAGTTGCACTTTGTGGGCTGCAAAATGCACTGAGGCAACCCAAGGAACTCTACAAATGCAAAGTTATGTTTTAACTTAAAAGAGCCACTCTTGGTGATGAAATATCTGAAAATGAACCTTCTAGCTCAGCAAGCAAACCCACATCCAGAGCGACTCGCTTCCAGGTCTGTGTTTGATCTCAAGCCCAGTGGGGCCAGTGAATAGATGGATTATTCAGAAATATTAAAAATTATAATGCTGCAACAAATGGTCGCTCAGTGTTTAACACTGCCACCTCATAGGGACCCAGGTTCAATTCCAGCTTCGGGTGAGTGACTGTGCAGAGTTTGCACATTCTCCCTGTGTCTATGTGGGTTTCCTCCCACAGTCCAAAGGTGTGCAGGTTCAGTGGATTGGCTGTGCTAAATTGCCTGTCGTGGCTAAAGAGTGGAGCTGGGGGAAGCACAACTTTCTTCAGGTTCCTACCTGTGATGCTGCTTGACCTGTTGTGCTTTTTCCAGCTCCACACTTTATCCTCACTGACTGTCCAGCATTTGAATTCTCACTATCTCTAAAGTTTCAAGGGATGTGCAGGGTAGGTGGGTTAGCCATGGGAAATGCAGGGCTATAAAGATAAAGGGGTGTGTCTGGGTGGGATGCACTTCAGTGGGTTGGGTTGGGGTGGGGAGTCGGTGTGGACTCACTATGCTGAATGGCCTGCTTCCATATTTTAGAGATTCTATGATGAACCCTGAAAATGTTAGGAAATAGTCAGTGAGCTTTTGGCAGCTACTGTTGTTACGAAGTCAAACAAATGTATGGTCACTTTTAGATAGTCTTCTGAATTTAAAGTACAGCTACAGCTGCCAGAGCAGAACACCTAAGAGAGAGGTTGTTCTAAAATAGATACATGTAGCAATGACTGTTAAATAGATACCTGAGTTTTGGTTGCTGTTTTGACAACAATTCAAATTTAACCAATCATGTCCAGAATACTAAAACCTAATTGAGTTTGAATTTATTGTATTGACAATATCGAACCAGCGAGAGGGAATGATGTTGGGGGTATAAAAACACAGGTATTTTGAAAATTGGTCACATCAACCACCATAAAAACGAATAGCAACTGCCATCTGAAGAGATTAACATCTTGCTCTCAAAGAAATCTCAGAAGACACTACCTATCAAAAGGTACCTTTTCCAATAAAAGCAGTAAAAAGTAAGAAGATGACACAGGGAGAAGGCAGCAGACTCGGAAGGACAGAAGGAAGTAACAGATTCAGAAGGAAAACAGCATAAGAGCCTGTGTGGACTTGAGAGTAATTTAATGGAATGTTTAATAATTGTGTAATTTGAGCAGCATTTTTATAGAGTTGGGGTCAGATAGTAATTAGTTAAGAAAAAAGAAGCTTAGATTTGTTAATAGTTTTTGGTTAGGGTTCACTGTCTGAGTTAGGAAAACAAAGTGTTATTTTCTCTTTACAAAGTGGAAATTAGGAGTTCTCTTTCACTCCCTTACACTTTTAGTAGATTACAAGGCGAGGGGAGCTTTTACAGGTGTTTTAGTTTTAATTAGCAGAGGGGGTTCAACCTCCACATTGTAACACTGTGCAGTGAGAGTCAGAGTTAACCCCATTTTGACGACTAAATGCCAGGAATTTATATTTGTGCACAGCCTTGAGAAGAACATGTCCTTGACATGTGACAGGACTTTCCCCTGAACATTGCACTCTTTTTGAGTAGTAGAAAGCAAAATGAGAGAAATGTAAAGGGACAGCATCACACTAAAAGCACAACTTTAAAGGAAGCTTATTAAGTTTGAAACAGATTTGATTTTGAAGCCTCATAATGCAACACCCACTATTTGTGGAAGGACTGAAGCATACTGGCAGATACTGTGTTCCTTCCCTCCAGGGACACCCAGGCGCAGATGTAATGACAGAAGAGAAGCAGACAGGTCAATCTGCTGAATTGTATATCCCCAGTAACTGCTGACTCAATCAGAGGGGCTTTCTTGGAGTGTCCATTTCGGGTCTAGCTGTCGGTAAAATGTTCCAATGGCCAGAGGAAATGCAACCCCATTCTGCTTATTTTGACTTTTTCCCAGCTCTGTTTATCTTTTAGCCTGCCTGACAAAGCAGTAAAATTTCTGCCCATTAACTCTGCCACCCACTTCACTGATGCTGCCTGACCTGCTCAAGATTTCCAGCATCTTCACTTTTCGTTTCTTATTTCCAGCATCCGCAATCCTCAGTGTTTGAAAGCCAGGAAGTATACCATCCACAAGGAATAGGGTGCTGTGATAATGACATCTTTACCACCCACTTTGACCATGCCTGACTCTTCTCAAGCATGACTTTCAGAAGTGCATTTGAGCTGATATTGGTGGATGAATCCCAGTCCTTCCTGGGGAGTCGATGACCTAGCGGCAACAGTGTTAAACCAGAGACCAGGTAGCATTCCAGATTCAAATCCTGCCAATGGCAGATGGTGGAATTTGAATTCAATAAAAATATGGAATCAAGAATTAATGACCATATTGCTGATTGTTGGGGGGATACCCAACTGGCTCACTAATGTCCTTGATGGAAGGCAACTATTATCCGTACCTAGTCTAGCCTACACATGACTCCAGGTCCACACCAATGTGGTTGATTCCTAATTGCCGTCCGGGAATTAGACATAAATAATAAATGCCAGCCTAACAAGTGGTGCCCTTGCTCTGTGCATAAATTAAAAATAAAGTAGGTAGGACCTTTGCAAAAAAGCATCAACCCATGCTCCTGCCTAATTCCTGACATTCCCCCCCGCCACCCCCCCCCCCCTCACCACACCCTCTCGCCCACACCTGAAAGGTTCCAATTATGCATACAGAAAGTTCCGTGCTTGCACACTTTGTGAAATGTATTTAAAAAAAGGTAGTGCCCAATTAAGCACAGTAAGTATAGACTAAACGGATATCACTGGCAGTGTTGGCTGGAGTACTGCACGTGTGTACTGAGAGCTTTTCTCAGAGAGTATTGGCAGATATTATTTCTATATTTTTGCTTTCTAATTTCAGATTTCCCCAAAGGTAGAAGCAATTTTTCTATGTCTGCCCTTTGAAACTGTTCATAACATCTATCCTTTGGCCTTAAGCCTTCTCTTTTCGAGACAAAAATTGCCTTGGCCTGTTCAATCTTGCCTTATAGCAATGGTCTTAGCCTGCAGTCATAGTGCTTCGATATTCATTCATTAGTTGGATTTATTCAGTTGTCTTCAGTTAGAAGATTATTAGAATAAATTGTTGAATCTTAAAAGAAACAATGTTAAAATTTAACAAGAATGTAAAACAGTCTTTCACTAACCACCTTTACTTTCCATAAGTCTATGGGGAGAGTGTGTGTAAGTGGAATTGAAATGCCCATCAGCCATGATTAAATGGAGGAGTGGACTTGATGGGCCAAATGGCCTTGCTTCCACTCCTATGTCTTATGGTCTTATTAATGTCAGTCAAGGATGATCTAATGTCACCCATGTTGCATTATCATAAGGAGAAAATTACTCCCAATGGGCATTGAAATTGATGGACTTTAGAATCTTTCTAAATGGACAGTGTAAGATTGACTGAAGGTCTTTTCTCTTTCTTTAGTATGTATGGATTATAATACATTACAGACTATTTTTGCTCACCTTCAGCTGAATGAACTGTTCTTGCACTCCAATTTGTGTAGGAAAAACAAAGGAAATAATTAGCTCTTAAAAACAGATTTCCAAGGTTCTCTCGGTATGTAAATAGTGAGTGAGTAACAAGAGTGAATGAGAATCCCTCAGAATCTTGAGACAGATGAAATTATCATAGAGGTTCGGAATAAGAGTTACAGTGGATTCGAAATACTTTGTTTCTCCCTCCACAGACCTGCCAGATCTGTTGAACTTCTCCAGTTTTTTCTGGTTTACTGTGAAATTAACTTAGGAATATCATTAGACAAATCATTTCTGTCATGGGAGAAGCTACAAAAATTATTTTAGAAGTGGTTGGACAGAAGTCATAGACTCATACAGCACGGAAACAAACCCTTTGGTCCAACCAGTCCGTGCTGACCATAATTCCCAACTAAACTAGTCCCACCTACCTACGTTTGGCCCATATCTCTCCAAACATTTCTATTCATGTACTTATCTAAATGTCTTTTAAATATTGTAACTGTCCCCGTATCCATCACTTCCTTTGGAAGTTCATTCCACACACAAACCACTCTCTGTGTGAAAATTGCTCCTCACAGCTTTTTAAAATCTTTCTCTTCTCACCGTAAACATATGTCCTAGTCTTTAAATCCCCCACCCTAGGGAAAAGACACCTACCATTCATCTTATCTTACCCCCTCCCCCCAAACCCCCGTGATTTTATGAATCTCGATAAACCTCAACCTTCCATGCTCCATTGAGAAAATTCCCAGTTTATCCAGCCTCTTGTTATAACTCAAATCCTCCATTCCTGGCAACATCCTGGTGAATGTTTTCGGAACACTTTCCAGCTTGATAATAACATTTCTATAATAGGGTGACTAGAACTGGACACAATACGCCAGAAGAGGCCTCACCAGTGTCCTGTACAACCTCAACATGACTTCCTAACTCCTATACACTAAGGTGTGATTAATGAAGGTGACAGTGTTAAATGCCTTCTTAACCACCCTGTCTACATGTGACACAAACTTCGAAGAATTAAACACCTGTCCAGGCCTGTCTGTTCTACGGTGGACCTTTTGGCCAACATTCCAGTGTTTTGAAAAACATGGTTACAGAAGTTGCAGATGCACTAGTTTTGTTCTAACAGATTTCCTTGAATTCTAGAACCACCTCTGTGATTTTTTTTTTCAAAATTCATTCAGGGGATGTGGGCATTGCTGGTTGGACTCGCATTAATTGCCCACCTCTGGTTGCTTTGAGAAGTTAGAGTTGAGCTGTCTTCTTAAACTACTCCTGTTCTTTTGGTAAAGGAATATTCACAATACCATTCAGGAGGGACTTCCAGGGTTTTTAACCCAGCAACATTGAAGGAACATCAATATATTTCCAAGTCAGAATGGTGAGTGGCCTGGAGGAGCATTTGAAAGTGGTGGTGTTACCACGTCTCTGCTGCCATTGTCCTTCTAGATGAAAATATTCACGAATTTGGAAGGTGCTGTCTAAGAAGCCTTGGTCAATTTCTGTAATGCATCTTGTGGATGGTAGAAACTGCTGTTACTGAGCAGCTGTGGTAAAGAGGTTTGTGGATGGGGTGCAAATCAAGTAGACTATTTTGTACTGGATGGTGTTAAACTTCTTGCATGTTATTGGGCTGCACTTATCCAGGTAAGTGGAAGGTAGTAAATATGATGCTGTTATTTGAGACAAGACAGAAAGAGAAAACATAGAAGGCAGTCTCATATCTTGTCATTGAGAAAATGCTAGAACTATTATAATTGCTAACAGGGCACTTGGAATGCTATAATATGATTGGACAGAATCAGTAGAGTCAGGTGTAATCTGTTTGAAAACTGAATGGAGTTTTTAAGGATTTTGAGTCCTTAGAGTGTCTTTGAGGTCTTAAGTTTTAACCTGAGACCGCAAATCTTTAATCGATGTCTTGCATCCTCAGCAATTTGACTTTTGCAGATATCTTTGATTTCTTCAATTTGCATTATCACCAAGTTATCTTTCATTTATTCATGGAATATGAGAACTTTATACCCGATCCTTAATTAACTCTCCAGTGAGACTGAGAGAAAACAAGGACAAAAAGCGAGAGAGAGGGAAAGAAAGAGAGAGGAAGCTCAAGCTTCCTCCAGTACTAGTTACAAATCCACCTCTGTTTCGGCTGCTGTGCCAAAGCAGCTGCTTGAAATACAGCTCATTTATGTATTATTGTGTGTGGGCTCATTTTTTCCTGAGTTGACTAACTTGCAGGTGACCCTTTCATCTCCAATATTTAAACTGTATCCATAAAGATATAAGTCAAACAAGAGATATAGATCTGAAATACAATGACATATTAAAATGTGAATTTCACACAGTCTTTGTTTATCTTATGTCGTTTCCAAGAAGCTTGTCGAACTTGTTATCAATGGATTGCTGTAATCATTTTAAGTCTTTTCTTTGCTTTTCAAAATCATTTTAGCCTATGAAGATCCCAAATATTAAAACTGAGATTAAGAAGTTGAAAGTTGATTGTTCATATTTTGGCACTTACATGGCATAGATCATTCATAGTTAACTTGATATAACAGTCAGCATAATATACTGTAACATGTCCAGTCCAAAAATGTAGTTAATAGCTGCATAAAAATTCACTGTATTATTTCAGGAGTAGAAACTTAGACAATACAGCATCCAGACAACATAGAACATAGAACAGTACAGCACAGAACAGGCCCTTCAGCCCACGATGTTGTGCCAACCACTGATCCTCATATATGCACCCTCAAATTCATGTGACCATATCCAAGTCCAGGAGTCTCTTAAATATCCCCAAGACCCTTCCTCCACAACTGCTGCTGGCAACGCATTCCATGTTCTCACAACTCTCTGTGTAAAAAACCCACCTCTGACATCCCCTGTATACTTTCCTCCAACCAGCTTAAACCTATGACCCCTCGTGTTTCTGCCCTCACAAATAAAGCAATTTTACTTACTGCTTTATAATGTGTTAGCGCTGTTATATGCTTGAAGTAAATATACATTCTAAATTGTTTTCTAGTACATACACTTGTAGTTAGGCATTCTAGTATCATTCATTAATCTGAAAATCCTGAAATCCTGAAACGATTTGGTCTTTAGCATTCCAGATCGGTTGGTTACAATTTCAATCAGATAAATATACTTATTCAACAAGTCGTTTATTTATAGCATGTAACAGCACATTTAATACTCATCCCTAGCTGCTCTTGACAAGGCAATGCTGTTTTTATTTTTTTTCATTCACTCATGGAACATGGACATCTGTGGCTGGGTCATCATTTACTGTCCATTCCCAATTGCCCTTGAGAAGGTCTTGGTGAGCTGCCTTCCTGAACCACTGTTGTCCATATTATGTAGGTAGAACCCTTAGGGAGGGAAATCCAGGATTTTGACCCAGCAACAATGAAGGAATGATGATATATTTCAAAGTCAGGGTTGGAGGGGAATTTGCAGGTGGTGGTGAAACCATGAATCTGCTGCCCTTTTCATTCTAATAGGAAGTGCTTGTTGGTTCGGAAGATGTTATCTAAAGATCTTTGGTGAATTTCTGAAGTGCATCTTGTACATATTACACACTGCTACTACTGATTATCAGTGGTGAACGTTGGATGTGGGTGTAATGCTGGATAGTGTTGAGTTTTTTTTGAGTGTTGTTGGGGATGCACTTATACAGGCAATTGGGGAGTATTCCATCACATTCCTGACTTGTACCTTGTACAGTAAATGGTGAATAGGTTTTGGGGAATGCATGCCTTGACTAGGTCAATCAAATCCTGGATTACAAATTGTCTTTCACCTTAAGTTAAGACAAAAATTATGCTAACCTACGTTAATGCTAATAGTTTAATAGTCACTTGCTTATCACAAAGTTCACTCTGCGACTTGGTTTATTAAAATGATAAATCACACATTGCAAATGATGAAGCAGACAGTAGAGCAACAGTCTCATTCGTGTGTATGCAGCGTGTAAATCCACTGCAGACTTGGAGACGTCTGTCACCACTAGACGTGACAACCCGAGTCTCCTGAAACGTTACTCTTCTGTCATGTGCATGGAGAGGCACCCTACCCCCTGTTTGTGGATGCTAAATCCCTCAGTGCTAATCCCTCATCTTCTGCACCCTCGTTTCTGACCAGAGACAGGCGTTTCAAAAACAGGCTGCTTTGGCTGCATGTGATTGTCATATTGGTCCCCAGGTAAGTTCCTATAGTTAACTATCCTGCCACCCATCCTGCTGTGATTCAAAAACTCTCCAGCAAACATATAATGGAGGAACTCTTTCCCACTATCCTGTAAGAAAAGGTGGCATGGTGCCTCAATGGTCAGCACTGCCGTCTCACAGTGCCAGGGTTTGATTCTAGCCTTGGGTGACTGTCTGTGCAGAGTTTGCACTTTCTCCCCATGTCAGCGTGGGTTTCCTCCCACAGTCCAAAAATGTGCAGGTTAGGTGAATTGGCCATTCTAAATTACCCATAGTGTTCAGAGATGTGTAGATTAGGTGCATTAGTCAGCGGAAATGTACAGTAATAAGGTAGGGGAATGGGTCTGGGTAGGTTACTCTTCAGATGTCTTGGGCCAACTGGCCTGTTTCTATACTTTAGAGATTCTCTTCATTAATTTTTTTGTAATATTCTCTTAGGATTGCTATTATCCCCCTCAATTCACATCTTTCATTTGTTTCCTTCACTGAAAACTTACAGGTAGCTTCAGATCACAATGTGTGTGAAAGTCAGTTGAAGTATCACTCCAGTTGTTTGGTTAGTATTGTTGTTGGCCACAACCAGCTAAAGCTTACCAGTTAAGAATATTCATTAGTGGCACATGCGCACTCTCTCTCTATCTCTCTCTTTCTATCTCTCCCCCCCAAAACCCCCATCCCCCACCCCGCCCCCCGCCACACACACACACACACACACACACACACATATCTCCAGGGTGAATTGGCATTTGCAGATTTATGTTTGCAGATACATTCTATTTTAAATTCTATTCTATTCTGTTCTATTCTCAATGTAAACAACATTAAAAAAAACACAATTTGTAGATAGTCAATACGGCATTTTATAAACTCCTACGTTGGAAATAAAAGACATTGACAGACTCCAAACAAGGCTTCATGCCTAAAATGCGTGGTCTGACCAGAGGTGCCACCTCCTTTATACTGATAACACCTTAATTTGTCTTGGGGCAGTGACTTGAAAGAAATTCTGGGATTTGCATATTAATCAATCGAAACCTGCATTCTAACTGATTAAAGATTTAAGAGCCATCTTATGTGTGTTCAATTCATTTGTATGAGTTGTATGACCCTTTGATCTTTTCCATATAAATTCTGTGTCTAAGGTATTCCTCTCTCACTAACACCTGATGAAGGGGCAGCGCTCTGAAAGCTAGTGTTTTCAAGTAAACCTCTCCATATAACCCGGCCATCTCCACATTGTTTGAGGCTTCATGCAACCTTCCCAATGCACTTGCATTTTTGTTATTGTCGATGTTATACTAACACCTAACCTCATACACTCCTCTTGGTCAAAACACACCCTGCATGTGGACTTGCAGTTATGTGAAACTGTCAAGGATATAGATATATTAGAAGATGGTGATACAGTAGGATTAACTTTTATACTTAATAGCACAGAGCTGACCATAATCAGTCCCATAGAATATCCAGTGCCGTCTCAATGCAAAGTTAGGGCCAGCAGTGGACCAATATCGGTTCTGTCAATGTGATCTCACTGGAAAAGGAGGAAATTATAAATTGTGTAGAAAATTAATCTATCACAAAACAAGTTCAATCTATCCCAAACATTCAATAATTACCTCTTGCTTTCC
This sequence comes from Hemiscyllium ocellatum, assembly GCF_020745735.1. Taxonomy (NCBI): domain Eukaryota; kingdom Metazoa; phylum Chordata; class Chondrichthyes; order Orectolobiformes; family Hemiscylliidae; genus Hemiscyllium; species Hemiscyllium ocellatum. The sequence goes on along the minus strand of NC_083411.1, from coordinate 72,182,150 downwards.
CACTTAATATCTAACACACAATCTGTAAACCTGCATTGTTCCTACATTACTGAGTTTAAAAATGTGTTCTGACCTCAATAGCCCTTCTGCTTTCTCAACGTAAACAACTTTTGAGTAATTTTCCACAAAATGCTGCTATTTTGCTGTTATAATGTGTATCTCAGCAGGTGGTGAGGATGAGCAAGGGTTTCAAGACAATCAGAGGAGATGACAGAGTAAACAACTTATAAAGTATTTTGTTTTATACAGGAAGACAGGACAACACAGCATTAGCTTAAAGTCAGAATGAAGCCATTCGAAGCTGAAGTCAGGTACAGTTCCTCACACAAGGAAACCTGGAACTCTCTGGAGCTTGTGAGTGACTGAGGTGATGTTAATGAAAAAATTCAAAACTGTGACTGATAGACTTTTGTAAGATAAGTATACTAATAATTAGAATCAAACAAAGCAAATTGAGCTAAGGTGCAGATCAGCCATGATTTAATTGAATGTAGACAAACAGGAGACTGGAAGAACACCAGGTCCTGAAAGAGGGTTATACCTGAAATGTCAACTTCTCCACCTTCTGATGCTACCTGGCTTGCTGTGTTCTTCCAGCTTCCTGCTTGACTACTTTGGATTCCATTATCTGCAACTTTTTTGCCTCTGATGATTTAATGGAATGGCATAGTAGGCTAAAGGAGCTGAATAACCTACTCCAGGCCCTGTGATTCCTAAATTCAGAACTAAAGGTTGTACAAGCAACATAAAAATAATTAGGTAGATACAGTATAGGACCCCAATGCCTTCTCAGGACCTCTGACTGATGGCTGACACATTCACGAACCAACTCGTTTATACTTTCAAGCAATTATAACTCAAAAATAGATTAATAAATCCCCTTTTTTGACATAATATATATTGTATTTATTTTTAAGCATAAGCCTTTCATCAGACTTGGCCTTCTGCCTAATTGCATAAAATCAAAGGAAACCAAACCTTTCTTAAGCAGTCAGTTTAGTTATGACATTCATTTAAAGGGATTTATAATTCTGGTAATATTTAATTGAATATTTTCATTATTTAATATTAATATGGAAAATCTTTTACAATGGGGAAGCACAGTGGTTCAGTGGTGAGCACTCCTGCTTCACAGCACCAGGAATGTGGGTTCGATTCCAGCCTCTGGAAGGTGTAGAGGTTGCACATTTTTCCTGTGTCTGCGTGGGTTTCCTTCAGATGCTTTGGTTTCCTCTCACAATCCAAAGATATGCAGGTTACATGAATTGGCCATACTAAATTGCTGATAGTCTTTAAGGATGTGTAGGTTAGGTGCATTAGGGGTAAAAATCAACTAGGTAAAAACAAGGACTGCAGATGCTGGAAATCAGATTCCAGATTAGAGTGGTGCTGGACAAGCACAGCAGTTCAGGCAGCATCCGAGGAGCAGGAAAATCGACGTTTTGGGCAAAAGCCCTTCATCGGGAATAGAGGCCTCTATTCCTGATGAAGGGCTTTTGCCCCAAAATGTCGATTTTTCTGCTCCTCAGATGCTGCCTGAACCGCTGTGCTTTCCAGCACTACTCTAATCTAGCATTAGGAGTAAATGTAGAGTAATAGAGTAGGGGAGTGGGTCTGTGTGGACTTGTTGGGCCAAAGGACCTGTTTCCACACTGTAGGGATTCTAAACAATAAATTTGCTCTTACCAAAATCCTCCAAGTGAGATTGTAAGAGAACATCTTGTTTAAATCAGGAGCATTATGATAGGTAAAACAGAAAGCGTAATAATATGTACAGCACTGCTCATTATTACAATGTGTTCTTACATTTCAGTTAATCTCTTGTAACACTCTAAGTGATAATTAGGAAGATATAGCCATTGATGCAGTGATATGCAACACCATAATGTTTCTTTTTGACATCCTTTTCTCAACGTCTTGTCTTTCCTTCTCCTGCCGGTCTGCTTCTTCATTTCTTTTGGACCAGGTAACAAAGTGTTAGTCTTCAGACGCCAGCTGATTTCTGTCTTAATCTTGGTCAAGATTGAGCTTCCATAAAGCGCTTGCATAGAGAATTCCAAAGCATCACTACCCTCTGAAAGAAGACATTCCTCCTCTTCTCCATTTTAAATGGCTAACCCATTATTATCTAATTCTATCCCCCGGATTTTGAGTTACCAACCAGGGGAAACATCTCATTCATATCCATCCTGTCTCACCTTGTAAGGCTTTTTGAAGATTGCATCTCATTCTTCGAAACTTGAGGGAGTAAAAAACCCATTTCCTCATTCTCTCCTCATGAAAACCATCCCACCATCCTCGGGATTAATCTGCTGGACATTCATCACACACTGTCTATGGTAAGTATATAATCTTTAAATAAAGAGACGAAAGTGTACACATTATCCTAGGTGCAGTTTCACCAAGAATCTACTTGCAACTGCAGTAAGAAATCTTGACAGCAGAAGTAATTCTGGACTTGAATTCTCTTTAAATGAATCGTAATATACAATTTCCTTCCTAACTGTTTGCTATACCTGCATGCTAGCTTTCATGACTCATGAACAAAACCAGCATGATCTCTTTGGATGTCCATGCATTCCAACATCTTAGCGTCATCAAGAAATACCGCACGAAAACAAATCCTTCAATCCAACTAGTCCACACCGACCAGATATCTGAAATGCATCTAGCCCCATTTGCCAGCATTTGGCCCATATCCCTTTAAAGCCTTCCTATTCATGTACCCATCAAGATGTCTTTTAAAGACTCCACCAATTCCTCTGGCAGCTCATTCCATACACGTGCCACCCTCTGCATGAAAAAAGTTGCCCCTTAAGCCTGTTTTATACCTTTCCCCTCTCACCTTAAACCTATGTCCTCTAGTTCTGGCCTTTCCCACCCCAGGGAAAAGACCTTGTCAATTTACCCTTTCTATGTCCCTCATGATTTGATAAATCTCTGTAAAGTCACCCCTAAGCCTCTGAAGCTCCAGGGAAAATAGCCCCAGCCTGTTCAGCCTCTCCCTATACCTTAAATTCTCCAACTCTGGCGACATCCTTGTAAATCTTTTCTGAACCCTTTCAAGTTTCACAACATCCTTCATATAACAGGAGACCTGAATTGCAAACAGTAATCCAATAGTGGCCTAACCAATGTCCTGTAAAGCAGCAACATGACCTCCCAGCTCATATATTCAATGCACTGGCCAATAAAGGCAAGCATACCAAAAACCTTCTTCACTATCCTATCTACCTGCAACTCCACTTTCAAGGAACTATGAACCTGCACTCCAAGGTCTCTTTGTTTAGCAACACTCCCTAGGATCTTGCCATTAAGTGAATAAGTCCTGCCCAGATTTGCCTTTCCAAAATACAGCATCTTACTAAACTCCATCTGCCACTCTTTGACCCATTGGCCCATCTGATCAATATCCTGTTGTACTCTGAGGTAATTTTCTTCACTGTCCACTATACATCCAATTTTGATGTCACTTATGAGCTTACTAACCATTCCACCTATGTTTGCGTCCAAACCATTTATATAAATGTCGAAAAGCAGTGGATCCATCATCGATGCTTGTGGCACACTGCTGGTCATGGGCCTCCCTTCATCACCACCTTCTGTCTTCTACATTTGAGCCAGTTCTGTATCCAAATGGCTAAGTCTCCCTTTATTCCGTGTGATCTAACCTTGCTAACCAGTCTACTATGAGGAACATTGTCAAACGCCTTACTGAAGTCCATTTACAATATGTCCATTTCTCTGCCTCACCAGTCCTCTTTTTACTTTTTCAAAAACTCAATCAAGTTTGTGAGACACAATTCCCCATGCACAAAGCCATGTTGACTATCCCTAACCAGTCTTTGCCTTTTCAAATATATGTAAATCTTGTCCCTCAGATTTCTCTCCAACAACTTGCCCACCACCAATATCAGGCTCACCGGTCTATAGTTTCCTGGCTTGTCCTTACCACCTCTCTTAAACAGTGGCACCACATTAGCCAACCTCATTTGGCACCTCATCTGTGGCTATTGATGATACAAATATCTCAGCAAGGGGCCTAGCGATCTCTTCCCTATCTTCCCAGAGTTCTAGGGTGCACCAGATCATGGCCAGGGATTAATCCACCTTTATGCTTTTTAAGATGTCTAGCACTTTCTCTTCTGTAATATGGACATTTTTCAAGATGTTGCTATTTACCTCCTCATTCCCTCTTCTAGGGAATCATTCCAATTCTACAATATCTATATGCTGACATATGCTTCCTTCTTATTCTGACAGCTGCAAACTTACTAACCAACTTACTCCAAAACATCAATTTCTCTAGCCATCCAGCATTCCCTATACCTACCAGCCTCGCCTTGCACCCTGACAGAAGCATACTGCCGCTGGACTCTCATTATCTCATTTTTGAAGACTTCTCATTTTCCAGCCATCCCTTGACCTGAGAACATCTACATACAATCAACCTTTGAAAGTTCTTTCCCACTACCGTCAAAATTAGCCTTCCTGCAATTTAGAATTTCAACTTTTAGATCTGGTCTAGTCTTTTCCATCATTATTTTAAAATTAATAGAATTATGGTGACTGGCCACAACCTGCTGACACCTCAGTCACTTGCCCTGCCTTATTTCCCAAGGGTAGGTCAAGTTTTGCACCTTCTCTAGTAGGTACATCCACATACTGAATCAGAAAATTTTCTTGTACACACTTAATAAATTCCTCACCATCTAAACCCTTCACACTAGTCTATGTTTGGAAAGTTAAAATCCCCTACCATAACTACCATATTATTCTTAAGGATATATTTCCAGGAATATCCTTCCTCAGTACAGCTGTAATGCTATCCCTTATCAAAAACGCCACGCTCCCTCCTCTCTTGCCTCCCTTTCTGTCCTTCCTGCAGCACTCGTATCCTGGAACATTAAGCTACCAGTCCTGTCCATCCCTGAGCCACGTTTCTGTAATTGCTATGATATCCCAGTCCCATGTTTCTAAAATAACTCACCTGGAAGTGTCCCCAGGAATATCCTCCCTAAAAACAGCTGTAATGTTATCCTTAATTAAAAACACCGCTCCTCCTTTTGATCCTTGCTATTGCATTCACACCCTGAAACAATAAGCTGCCAGTCCTGCCCATCCATAAGCAACATCTCTGTCCCATGTTCCTAACCATACCCTGAGTTAATCTGCCTTACCTGTTAGGCCTCTTGCATTGAAATAAATGCAGTTTAATTTATCAGTCCTACTTCGTTCTCTACTTTGTTCCTGCCTGGTCTGCCTGTTTGACTTACTCTTCTTTCCAACTGTACCAATCTCAGATTGATCACTGTTCTCACAATCTCCCTTGGCTCCCCACCCCTCCCCCAACACACACACACACAAATCTCCCCACCAGTATGTTAGTCCCCTTCCAATTCAGGTGCAATCCATCCTTCTTATATAGTCACATCTACCCCAGAAGACATTCCACTTAAGAAATATCCTAGTTTCTGGGATTTTTCAGGTCAAACCAAACAACTTCACACTTATCAACATTATATTCCAACTGCTCTGTTTTCGCTCTTTAACCTGTCCAAGTCCACTTGCAGTCTCCTTAGATTCTCCTCACAAATTATGTTCCACCCAGATTGATGTCATCAACAAATTTAGAATTAATACAGTCATTCCCCATGCCTGAATCACAGATGTAGATTGTGAACATTTCAGGACCTAACAATGATATCAGTGCTAACCTAATAGCAATAGTCTGCTGTTCAGAGAATGGGCCATTTATCCCAATTCCCATGCTTTCTACTTACTAAGCAATTATTATTCCATATCTCTCAACCACCCCACTTAATGTGCTTCCATTTAATTCCTGTGTTAAATTTTAGCTGTGTTTCAAAATCCTTTTGAAATCCTCTGGTTCTCCTTCATCTATACTACAAGCAGGATCCTTAAAATACTCCAAAAGGTTTGTCAAACAAAACATCACTTTCACAAATCCACGTTGACTCTTCCTAGTTTTGTTATTCTTTACTAAAAGTCCAGTTATCACATCCTCTCTACATGATTATAGCATTTTCCATGCTACTGATGTAAAAGCTAACAGGCCTATAACTGTCCTTCCTCCTTTATTTTCGCTTCTTAACTTCCAGTCAGTACAAACCTTTCCAGAATCTACAGAGGAGGGAAAGGTAACCACCAATGCATCAATTCTCTCCACAGCCACTTCCTTTATCACTTTGTCATGATACTCATCTCATCCATGAAATCTAACAGCCCTTAATCCAGCTAATGTTTAAGCACTTTCTGTTTACTCATACTAATTAATTTTACTTCACCAGTAACACAAGCCCTTGTTCACCGGATATCTCAGATTTGCTTTAGCTACTTCCATGACGAAAGCAATATAAATATTTAATTTCCTCATTATTTTTATTTTATCCACCATAAATCCTATTGTCCCAGCATGTAATGGATTCACTAATATTGCTCCATTTGTATATCAATAGAAGAAATTACAAACTGCTTTTATGTTCCTTTCTGGCTTGCGTTCAGATTTTCTTTACTATTTCCTTACTAGTTTCTTGCAGTGTCTGCTTATTCCTAAATTGCTGATTGCTCACACTCCTCAGGCTTATCACAATTTCTGGCATTTTTATAAACCACCTCTATTGATTTAATACTATCTTTAACTTATTTCTTTGACCACAGTTGATTCAGCATTTCCTTGAGCTGTTTGTGCTTTACAGCAATGTATGCCTATTGCAGACCTTGTTGTTTTTCTTGAAGTACTGGCCATTGTTTATCAGATATAAAATGTTTTCACACATTTTCTCAATATATTATTGCAATACCCCACCTCACACCCTCATAGTTTCTTTCGTTCAGATTTAAGGCATTAGTTTCAGAATGATCTATGTTCTATTCAAAGTTAACGGAAAATTCTACCATAACATGGTCGCTATTTCCCAAAGGTTCCTTTACACTAAGCAGCCCTCAGCAGTATCTTTCTCATTCCTAACCCAATTACTTGGGTTCTTTTCATTGCATGTTTAATCCAGACACCTACTTATAGTCCTTCCAACCCCATGCCCACTCCCATCTCTTCCGAATCTCTTCATTCCTTATTACTTTCCTCCACCCAGCTCCACTATGACCACCATTTCCATACCCCACTCCCCAATCCATAACTTGACAATTACTTATCCAACTCTTCATTTTAGTCCCAAAGGTGGCTGTCGAGATTAGAGTCCTTCTCCCCCATCTTCACAATCCATATCTGTTTCCCTCCAAGTGATGTTCTTTGCCATGAAGATCAGGCAGGGTGTAAAATGAGCTGATGGTTTGCTCCTGATCATTTTACATTTCCACCGAATTTCAAATTTTGTGTCTTCAGAACTAATCCAAATTCACCTTGTGATAACAAAACTCTGCATCAAAGCTGCAGCTTTTGAGAGAAGTCAAGCCTTTGATAAACATTGTTTATCAACAAAAAGATATGTGTCCTTTGCTGTCTTTTGTTTTAGTTATTAACTTGTGGGATATGGGAACCGCTGGCTTGACCATAATTGCCCTCAAAAAGGTTGTGGTGAGCTGCCTTCTTGAACTGCTACAGTCCATGTGCTGTAGTAGGCCCACAATGCTACTAGGTATGGAATTCCAGGATTTTGACCCACCGATGTACTAGGAGAGAATGAGGGCAGTTAAGATTCAACAGGGTTTAAATTGGATAGCTCCTGTGTGTGAGAATCCTGATTAATTAAATGCAAGTAGGAGCACTAAGTTCTGGAGGCTCTTGCCAGAACTTTAGTCATACAGTTGCAGTGTTACTTGCTATAGGACATTAGTCAAAAATAGCCCAGACCAAATAAGAACGTCATGTTTCCAAATCTTACAAGAACACGATGAACTGATTGGGTTTTAAAAGGAACCAGTATCTTCAAGTCACTTTTGCAAGTACCAGATTTTTTTTTTGTTTTAGACTTTCTTCTAAAAACGATCAAATTTATAAACAAACCTGGTGGCATCTGGGCTTCCATTCTCTGGGTGATTAGTCCAATAACTGAATCATTATGTTATCCTAACTTTTGATTGATTGCTGTTTCACGAAAAATGTTTGCAGATTGTCAGATATTTGTACGTGTCTGGCTCCAGGTTACAGAAGAGTTTGAAGTGGATGCCTTTCCTCCTCTTTTCCTTTGAAAAGTTTGAACGGAAAATTCTGCTGTTTTACTAACACACCAAAGGTGTTTACAGCAGAGACAGGGTACAAGTTTCATGTTTGTGTCGTAAGAAAGAACTGGAGAAACTTGGACATTGTGACAACAGGCAACTGAAAAGTGACTTCATTGATTTGGGGATGTCAGTGTTGGACTGGGATGTACAGAGTTTAAAATCACACAAAACCAGGCTATAGTCCAACAGGTTTAATTGGAAGCTGTAGCTTTTGGAGCGTTGCTCCTTTATCAAGTGGTTGTGGATGAAGGAGCAGTGCTCTGAAAGCTAGTGCTTCCAATTAAACCTGTTGGACGATAACCTGGTGTTGTGTGATTTTAACTGACTTCATTGAGGAAGCCAAGATTGTAAATTATTTGAGAGAAGATAAATCCTGAAGTTTTTAATGTAAATTACAAAAGTGGGACATGAGGACTCTGATTCAAACTAGATAGAGGTCAATTCAGCACTGATATTTTAGATGTCCAAGTAGGGTAATGGGATGAAAATTCAGGAATTGTGACACCTCAGTGAGGACTTTAGGATCTTTCTGAATGTAGGAAAGATGAGTCAAATAACTGTTGTTTTTTCATTGTTCTCTTCTGATAAGATTAAATAAATGGGGATCATGAACCTGAAAGGCTGAACATAATTTTGAAAAACAATGCCCTAGTTCATGATCATGAAATAGAAATAATTTGAGACTTTAAATCTGTTGCCACTCGGTTGTTCAAACAATCTTAAATGGCAATAGTGGTTAAAGTAACTTTGTAAAGGAGGTGCAACTCTCCAGAATCAGCCTGGAAAATATTAATATGCTATTCAGTACTTATAGCGGTTATGATGTATTAACACAATAAAAACTTTTGTAAATGTAGAAGTTAGATTGACCTTGCAAATTATATGTTTGTGACATGCACATTGATATACTGAATATGAAGTCATCAGTACAATTAGCGTTGTAGCCCAAGTGGAGGGTTTCTTTTGTACAGCTCTTCAGTTAAGTTTAAGATTGTTGAACATCTGATTCTCACTCCATTAACAAAGCAAAACAGATGTGTTCTATCTGATCTTACTGATCTTAGATACTTCCTACGTGTTTAATTTTGGAATTTAATCAGTTGAGTCATGTTCCAGGAACACCATTAACAATTTTTGTCTGAAACTGTTGCGTCCCATTAATATTTTTGATATTATGTCTACTTGTTCAATTGAACTATATCAGTACTAATAGAATGGAACATTTTTCTATTTTAGTTTTCCAGTCTGAGCATCAAGCACTCTTACGTCAGAAGAAAATTTGAACTCCCTTTATTGTGTTCAAAAAATATTTCTGATCCATCTTTGGAAACATCATTACACCACATCACGATGGGTTTTTCCAATGCTCTCAGTGATCCTGAGTGGCGCCATCCATTTAGAGATGTTTTGTGGTCAATGAGGAGACAAATGTTAGTGTGCTTATGCAAATATATATGTAAATATATGAAGGTTAACATGTGCATTATGCAGTGTAATTGAGGGGTCAGTCTGTTGGCAACTTCTAACATGTTCACAGATATTTACAGGCCAGATGGCCTGAATCCACACTGTAGGGGTTCTCTGATTCTATGATGTGAAGAAACAGCCACTGGTGTTAGAAAATGGCTGCTTTTACTAAATTGAACCATATCCTTGCAACAGTGAAGGAATGGAGCAGAGGAAGAAACATTAATCATGTTTGGGATCCAAGAGGACCCAATTATAATTTTGTTCTGAATACAAATGTGGCTCAGTGGTTAGCACTGCTGCCTCACAGCACCAGGGACCTGGGTTCAATTCCTGCCTCAGGTGACTGTCTGTGTGGAGTTTACACATTCTCCCTGTGTCTGCGTGGGTTTCCTCCCACAATCCAAAGATGTGCAGGTCAGGTGAATTGGCCATGCTAAATTGTCCTAGCATTAGGTGCATTAGGCAGAGGGAAATGGGTCTGGGTGGGTTACTCTTCAGAGGGTTGGTGTGCACTTATTGGGCCAAAGAGTCTGTTTCTATACTGTAGGGAACCTCATCTAATCTAAATTCTCACACTGATGTGGTAGGATTCAAACCTACATTGACAAGTCTCAAGCCAGGCAATGATTAAGCCTGCAACATAACTGCTGCACAACTGTATTCCTAATTTTAACTTTTCTGCTGTACTCTAGGGAGATGGAGACAATCCAATTCACAAATAATTTACTTTTCTAAATGTCAGGCAAAATCGATTAATTACCTTCATTCAATAAGTGGATTCTGTCTCCACCTGCTGGAGGCAGCCTGAATTCTCAGATTTTAGCTCGAAAATTTTTTCGAATTTGTAGAGCTGTTGATAACAAAAACATGTATGATTTCTATGCATATCTATCAATGGTGTCAAAATTATATATTCTACCTTCTCAGAAAAAGTCATGATCCCTTCAATTCTGATAACTGCTACCCAACTTTGTAAGACAAAAGCTGGTCTTGAGTAATCAGACTCAATAACTGCTAATCACATAATTATTTGGTTCCCCTGCCCTGGCTGAATATACAAATGTAGAATACATGAAGAGATCTCAGACCCTTTGTCTGAGTTTGCCTATTTCTTTGCAGGTGTTGAGCGTATTTTTTTGAAACATATCAGACAGTAGTACAAAGATCGAAACCACAATAACAATCTTAGACTTCACAAGATTTCATGACAATCTCTCAGCTTTCATCTTTCATTGTTGGTATTAGTCCAGAAGTTGGAAGGTATTTGTGAACTGAAAACCTCAACTTGATACAGGAACTCACATAGCCTGGAATGTTGTTATCGAAGTATCTTACTGAAAGCTTTTGTTGGGATATCATCGCCACAAATTTTGATAACATGCGTCACTCTGGGCCAGTTCATAATCATGAATTGAGTTGAATTTATTGTCACATGTGCTGAGGCACAGTGAAAAGCTTTGTCTTGTGAGCAATACAGGCAGATCACAGAGTTAAGCAGCATAGATAAAGAGGTAATAATAGGTAAAGAGCAGCAAAAACAAAAATACAGGTACAGGTGAATGTTAAGAGGTTGTGAGTCCATTCAGTATTCTAACGACAGTAGGGTAGAAACTGTTATGAAACCGGCTGGTGCGCATGTTCAGGCTTCTGTACCTTCTCCCCGATGGTACAGGTTGTAGAAAAACATTGCCAGGGTGGGATGGATCTTTGAGAATGCTGGCGGCCTTTCCTTGACAACGGGCCTGGTAGATAGATTCTATAGATGGGAGGTTGGCCTTTGTGATTGTCTGGGCCGAGTTCACCACTCTCTGTAACCGTCTGTGATCTTGAATGGTGTACAGTTGCCATACCAGGTAGTGATACATCCAGACAGAGTGGTCTCCATGGAGCACCAATAAAAGTTTGCAAGGGTATTTGCCGTCATACCAAATTTCCTCAGCTGCCTGAGGAAAAAGAGACGTTGTTGGGCTTTTGTAACCAGTGCATCCACATTAAGAGTCTAGAAAAGCTTGTTGTGGATGACCACTCCCAGGAGCTTGACACTCTCCACTCGTTCCACCTCTGTGCTGTTAATGTGTGTGTGTGTGTGCGCGCGCGCGCGGGGGTAGCATGAGTAACATCCCACCGAAAATCAATCATGAGTTCCTTCGTTTTGCCGGCATTGAGAGCTAAGTTGTTCTGAGTGAACCATTTTTCCAGGTCTTCCACCTCCCATCTGTACTCTGTTTTGTCGCCGTCTGAGATTCGACCGACTATTGTGGTGTCATCAGCGAACTTGTAAATGGCATTAGCCTGGTATTTGGCAATGCAGTCATGGGTATACAATGAGTACAGTAGGGGGCTGAGTACACATCCCTGGGGAGGTCCAGTGTTGAGTATCAGTGAGGATGAAATATTGTCCCCAATCTTCACTCAGCTTAGTCCGAGATCACTAAGTTTAATAACCAGTCTCGAGGGGATAATAGTGTGGAAGGCTGAACTGTAGCCAATGAGTAGGGTTCTTACATAGCTGTGCTTGATGTCAAGATGTTCTAGGGAGGAGTGAAGGGCAAGTGATATGGCATTTGACGGTGAATCTGTTGGTCTGACAGGCAAATTGGAGTGGGTCAAGAGTAGTAGGGAGGCCTTGCCAGTGTTGCTCTAATCCTCAAAATGTCAGTATGTTTTAAATGTCTGCTTTGTGGTGACATAGAAGCATCAAAACTTTGGGTCAGAACTGAAAAAAGGTAGTAGTCATGAATTGTAGAAACTCCCACACCAAATCATACTGATCAACAGCCCACAAAAACGGTAAAGAAAATGAAAAAGAAAGGTCATGGAATCTTGGAATATAACAGCAACAGTGGCTATTTAGTTCACTGTATCTATCAGTGAAAGACCCATCCCATTTACTTCTGTATATTTCCATAATGAGTGAGTGTCTTCTGTAATTTTATTTTGGAGAAAGTGAGGACTGCAGATGCTGGAGATCAGAGTTGAAGAGTGTGGTGCTGGAAAAGCACAGCAGGTCAGGCAGCATCCGAGGAACAGGAGAATTGACGTTTTGGGCACAAGCCTTTCTTTACAAATGAGGCTTGTGGGCCGAGGGGACTGAAAGAAAAATGGCCGGTGGGGGGAGTCCCTGGGAAGGGGGGAAGATAGCTGGGAATGTGATAGCTGGATGAAAGTTGGGCAGAGGATGATAGGTCGGAGAGGAGGGTGGAGCGGATAGGTGGGAAGAAAGATGGGCAGGAAGGACAGTTCAAGAGGGCAGTGCCAAGTTGGGAGGTTGGGACCGGGGGGGCAGGGGAAATGGGGAAACAGGTGAAATCCACATCGATCTCATGTGGTTGAAGTGTCCCAAGTGTCCCAAGTGTCACACCTCAGCTTCCATCTTGGGACACTTCAACCACATGGAATCGGTGTGGATTTCACCAGTTTCCCCACTTGCCCTCCCCCCAACCTTATTCCGGTCCCAACTTACCAACAAGGCACCTCCCTCTTGAACTATCTTACCTGACCACCTTCCTTCCCACCTATCTGCTCCAGCCTCCTCTCCAACCTATCACCTTCACCCCCACCTTCATCTAACAATTGCATTCCCAGCTACCAGGGACCCCCCCTCCCCCTCCCATTTATCTCTCAGACCCTTGGCACACAAGCTTCATTTCTGATGAAGGGCTTATGCCTGAAACATCGAGCTCCTGCTCCTTGGATGCTGCCTGACCAGCTGTGCTTTTCCTGCATCACACTCTTCAACTGTATTTTCAGTTTGTTTAATCTTCATGAGATGTGGGCATTACTGTTCTTCAGAGGGTCGGTGCAGACTCAATGGGCTGAATGGCCATTATCTGTACTGTACGGGTTCTATGATATTAAACCTTTTGATTTTGATTTGCAATTTTTTTTCCCATGGAATTTCTCAGCTAATTCAGAATGTAGTTAAAAGTCAATTGGATTAGTCACATGTGCACCAAGACCAGGTTTTTGTCTCTAAAGAAGAATGTGTAAGTCAGATAGAATTTTAACAACAGTGGTTTCATGGTCATTACTTTCAATATCAGATTTATTACTGAATTTAAATTCAATCAGGTACTGGTGGGTTTTAAACATACTTCCCCACGTTCCTTTAAATGATTAGCTCAGTGATATTACCATTGTTCCACTGACTTCCCCACGTTACTTTGGAAATTAATTCAGATTATACCTATCCACAGTGTTCAAAATATTATTCACTCTTCCCCTCCAGTTCCTTTGCTATCTGTTTTAATGCTATGTCGCAGAGTCTGCCATGTTCATCAAAGGAAATAGTTTCACCCTAATCACTGTATTTTCATCTGTGCAATTCCTGTGGACCTGACGAGGGAGTCACGGAGGGAGTGGTCTTTTCGGAACGCTGATAGGGGAGGGGAGGGAAATATATCTCTGGTGGTGGGGTCCGTTTGGAGGTGGCGGAAATGACGAAGGATGATACGATGTATATGGAGGTTGGTGGGGTGGACCGCAATTTGCCCCCGGACGTGATCGACGATGCCCTCCACCACAGCTCCTCCACTTCCCGCTCCTCCGCCCTTGAGCCCCGCCCCTCCAATCGCCACCAGGACAGAACCCCACTGGTCCTCACCTACCACCCCACCAACCTCCATATACATCGTATCATCCGTCATTATTTCCGCCACCTCCAAACGGACTCCACCATCAGAGATATATTTCCCTCCCCTCCCCTATCAGCGTTCCGAAAAGACCACTCCCTCCATGACTCCCTTGTCAGGTCCACATCCCCCCACCAACCCACCTCACTCCCGGCACCTTCCCCTGCAACCGCAAGAAATGCAAAACTTGTGCCCACACCTCCCCCCTTACTTCCCTCCAAGGCCCCAAGGGATCCTTCCATATCCACCACAAATTCACTGCACCTCCACACACATCATTTACTGCATCCGCTGCACCCAATGTGGCCTCCTCTATATTGGGGAGACAGGCCGCCTACTTGCGGAACGTTTCAGAGAATACCTCTGCGATACCTGGACCAACCAACCCAACCATCCCATGGCTCAACACTTCAACTCCCCTCCCACTCTACCAAGGACAAGCAGGTCCTTGGACTCCTCCATTGCCAGAGCATAGCAACATGACAGCTGGAGGAAGAGTGCCTCATCTTCTGCCTAGGAACCTTCCAACAACAAGGGATGAACTCAGATTTCTCCAGTTTCCTCATTTCCCCTCCCCCCACCTTGTCTCAGTCTAATTCCTCGAACTCAGTACCGCCCTCCTAACCTGCAATCTTCTTCCTGACCTCTCTGCCCCCACCCCCACTCTGGACTTTCACCCTCACCTTGACCTCCTTCCACCCATCCCATTTCCAATGCCCCTCCCCCAAGTCCCTCCTCCCTACTTTTTATCTTAGCCTGCTGGACTCACTTTCCTCATTCCTGAAGAAGGGTTCATGCCCGAAACGTCGACTCTCCTGCTCCTTGGATGCTGCCTGACCTGCTGCGCTTTTCCAGCAACACATTTTCAGCTCTGATCTCCAGCATCTGCAGTCCTCACTTTCTCCTAGTAGATTTTTCTTCACTATACCCAACATGGCACCTCATTCTTGAACTGTCTTACCTGACCACCTTCCTTCCCACCTATCTGATCCAGCCTCCTCTCTGACCTATCATCTGATCGCTTTTCTGTGTCTATCTGGTACTCCTTAATAACTACGCACCTTGTGTCACCTATCCACTGCTACACCTTGGAGTGTCTGCTGCTGTGGAATTGCCTTCTGTCTGTAAGGAGTGTCAGAGTGGCCCTAAGAGTGTAGCATCTGTTTGTTTCTCAAACTGTAAATAAATATTTCCTCTGGCTACATTGTCTAGATCACAGAAGAATTCTAATTGAATAAGTGCACTGGACTCATTTTCATTCCATTACACAAAATACCCTAGAAGACATTTGTGCAGCATTTAATTGCTGCTTCAACTATTCAAGGGACTTTGCATCCATTCCTCCCTTCCACATATTGGTTACGCTTTGTGTGAAGAATTTCTGGTGTTTGTTCTTTATTTACCATTTATTGAATTAAAACTGTGATCCCTTGTTTCACTCTCACAACAAGTTAATTTTAGACCTTACTTTCTGACTCGCCTTTGTCATACAGTTTATTGTCTCGCATATGCGTGTGCAATCAATTCACAAATGCGCCTCCTTCCAAGTTGGGGAACCAAAGTTAATCCAGTTATTTCCTCATATTTTACGGTCATTAAAACTGAGATCAACCTTATGGCTCTTCTCTGGAAGATCTCCAGTATGTGAATGTTTCCTTTGTATCATGGTGACAGGAACTGAATACAAGCCAAGGAATGTCTAACAACGCACTGTATAGTTTTATCACAATTTCCTTTGACTTATACTGCTGTAGTCCAGGATTCTATTGACATTGGACATTTTGAGTGTTCAGACCACTAGGATTCCTAGATCTTTATCAACTTGACCCTTACCTCCTCTAATACCAGTCATAGAATCATATGTTGTCCCATTTTGCTTCCTGTTCATCACATATTAATGTTTACGCTAGGAATTGTTTTCACACAAGGTCAGAAATAATTTTCACAAAAGTGTTGGATTTTACCAAAGAATAGAATTTTCAGCATAAAACCGGTAGCTATTCACCTCACTATAAGATTATCAAGTCTTAAAGTTTAATCTTCCCACTTCCACAAAGTCATGGCCGTAAAGCCATGTTCCTGCACAAATGATCAGTCATGCAGTGTGTGAACATTATTGATAGTAGGGTGATATCATATATATTGGTTGTAAGTTATCAGGACTGAATGAGATCTATGAAAGGATACTGAAGGAACTAGGGGCAAAGAATTGGCAGGAAGCATCATAATAGTATTGTCACTGGACTGATAATCGTGAAAAACCAAGGGCTATAGGGGAATGAGTTCAAACCTCACCTCAGCAGATTGATGGAAATTTGAATGCAATTAATAATTCAAAAAACTAAAGGCAAGTCTAATGGTGACCATGAAACAATTGCTGCAGAAATCTAATTTACTAATGTCCTTGAGTGAGGAAGATCTACCATCTCTAGCCTACCTTTAACGACAGATTTCCGAATGTGCGGCTGATTCTTCACTGCCAAGCAAGCCCCCCTTACGTACAAATTGCTACAAAGCCTGATGGAAGAAACGAAACCAGATGGGCATCCTGACAGTAACAAAAGTACCAGAAACAGCAATACTACAACATGTAGCTCTGTCAACGCTATCAAGTCATCCTTCTAAATCTTGGGGGCTTGTGCCAATTGTGTCATCGGGACATTTCTCCATCTTTTACCCATCTACATCAGCACCTGCAGCTGTGTCAACCACGTCTGTCTCATTCAAGCCTCACTCCTACTGAAGGGCTCTTGCCCGAAACATCGATTCTCCTGCTCCTCAGATGCTGCCTGACCTGCTGTACCTTTCCAGCACCACACTCTCAACTCTGATCTCCAGCATCTGCAGTCCTTGCTTTCTCCCAATCTCTCAGATAGCCTAATACAGGGCAGGGATATCCCATAGAGGTGGAGGGGTATGGGACAACTGGGGCACCCCATTCAATAGGAGAATCCTGACTTTCTCAGGAGAAGGTGTGGATTCCGAGACATCTGTGTTCAGTCAATGGACTAAAACCCACTGTCCATTCCAGTGGGCCTCTTACAGTAACCCTGATGTCAGTGTCGTTCATTGCACATGACTTCCAATCATTAGTTATGATGTCTTCGCTCTCATTTGACCTGCAGGTATTGCCAGTCCCTCCAACACCACTGCACCTCCTCAACCTCTGAGGATGAAAATACTCTTGGTTGCCAGCTGCATTCTCTCCACCAGCTCATGTCCTGATACTCCGGTTGGGACTCTGATGAGCACTTCACTGTGACAGATCCCAAATTGGCTGAGAAAGAAAAGCTGCTGGCACTTGGAGGACTGCCAGGCACTTTCTCATCCCCAGGCAGGAAAGGAGCCTGTATGCTGGCATCAGGGACTACATTAATAGGAAGGTACATACCTTAATGGGGGCAGCACGTTGGCTCAGTGGTTAGCACTGCTGCCTCACAGCACTAGGGACCAGGGTTCGATTACAGCCTCAGGTGATGGTCGTGTGTGGAGTTTGCACATTCTCCCCATGTCTGCGTGGGTTTCCTCCAGGTGCTCCGGTTTCCTCCCACAATCCAAAGATGTGCAGGTTAGCCGAATTGGCCATGCTAAATTGCCTATAGTGTTCAGGGATGTGTACTTTAGGTGCACTAATCAGGGGGAAATGTAGAGTGTTAGGGTAGGGGAATGGTAAGTGTGGGTTACTCTTCAGAGTGTCGGTGAGGACTTGTTGGGCTAAATGGCCCATTTCCACAATGTAGGGATTCTGTTCTATAAAATATGAATGTGGGGCACAATGGCCCTCATTGTCCAGAATGTGCTGCAGTGCAGTGAGCCATGTAACTATCAGATTGGCAGCTGCCAGGGAGAACTGGTATACAGCATTCACAGGGTCTGCACTCCATTACTTCAGTCACTGGTCCTCATGAACAAAGGCATGGTGATAAGGGGACTGGGAAACTGCTGGACAGTCCAGGTGCCCCTTCCTCACTAGGAGATGGAGAGGGGCCAGGAGGTACCCAACTGGAGAGGATACCACACGCGGCCCCCTCACAGGCTCCACTCAGAAGAATGAAAAGGTGCTCAAGCCTTTTACCTCCACTCTACTGCACCCCTACTGCCCTTCAGCTTCCTTCAACATCAGGAGGTTCACATCGAGGAGGGACAACTTGCATCCGGTGGGAAGATTGTTGGCATGTCTGAACCATCCAGACACAAGTGCCCCCAGGATCATCTGATCAAAATCTCCGAAAATACAGGTGTGAATGAGACAGTTGGCAATGTCTGGGTGAGAGAGATGGAAACAAATCAGAGGGCAAGGCATTAGGATGGCCAGAGGTTAGGGACCCTGCCGCTCTGTGTCCTGTACAGTATGTACAATGCTCCCTGTGAAAGCCTTATAATCGAAGGTTGTTGCATGACCCTCCCCTCACAGATCCAGTCACTTTCCCCTGCCCACTCTGGGTCTGGTCACAACCATTTTCATCTCCACTTCTGATTTCCAGTACGATAGAAGGTGACAGTGAGCCTTCGTTGGTCAGTGGCTCGCATCCTTTATGTCAAAGTGTTGGTGAATCCCCAAATAACCACATCTCTTCCTGTCAACTCCACAGGATTCCCACCTGCCAACCCTGTCAACTTGAATCAGCACTTGTCCACCTTCTCCTCTCCGCCACCCCAGCCTCTGGTTTATGAGATTACCACCCCAAGTTTGGCCATACACTGAGTACAGGGTGCTTCTGGTATGGATACATGCCCGTCCCACATACCTTCCTATCATGCTTTTCCACATTCCCTACCTTGCAGAAACTGTTGTGCCCCTTCACAATTGTCATCTCCCCTTCGTCCCAGCCTCCAGCCCTCAGTCCTGAAGAATAGCACGTGAAGTCTCCTTACACCTTGCCCCTGATCAACTCCCACTCGCCTGGGTTTCTGTGGATGGATTTTACAGACTCACTATTGCCCACTTCCTTGATCAACCTAATTGGACTGCAGTGGATGAGAAGTGCCCAGACCATTAAACTAGTGGGTGTACACCTTCCCAGCCGGGTTAACCTCCTACCCCCTAGACTGGGCATTATGACGTTCTGACTGCAACCCACTCCCCAAACCACATTAATATGGACACCTCACCGAGGTCATATCAACTGGACTCGTGACCGTGGCCAGCTCTCTGGATTTGTATTGAAGGCTGCCCACTGTTCTGGGATGGGTGGCCCCATGGACATTGGTGAGGACAGCTCCCCGTGTGTCTTTGAGACATGGCTGCTTTCTTGATGCACGTGCAGTGTGTTTGTCACGCGTCGCCGGGGTTAGACATGTGCAACAACATGTGTGCCCCCTACACAGGACTGCTGACCAGAAAAGGCAAGCTGCCTGGTTGTGTGACTGGACTAACAGGCCTAGTTAATTGGTTAAGGCAAGGCGTGAATGGTTTCAGTGTACAAGTAAACCCATAGTGAGTGACTGCTAGGAGAGCAAGCGAGCAGCCCAGAGAGGCAGCCTGGTCCAGTCTGTGAGCTGGGTGCCTGTTCCTGAGCATATAGTAGCCCTTTCATGCAAGCCACTGGTGAACACTGTAATACACCTCTGTTCACATGTCAGCATACTGAAAGCTTAACAGAGAGAAGCCATGACAGTCACGGGGGCTTGACAAATGCCAGATGTCAGTGTCTGTAGATGAGGATGGAGTTGGTACTTCAGATCACGCTCTGCAAAGCAGTTCAATTGAAGATGACATGAAGGGCCTTTGGAGCAAGCGGCAACCTGAATTCACAAGGACCCGCTTTGATTTCCATGTTGAGATTTCTCAATATCTAGCTTGTTGGAAATGTTGGGTAGGACAGAAAACTGAGCAGTAACAAGGTGAGTGAGACAGTTAAGAAGGTGGTTGGCAAGTTATAAACCCCTCCTTATATTGTTAAACTCACTGTGGCGCAGAAAAAAGGGAGTGAGAGACTCTCAATATTGAGGTGGGCGTCCCTAGACTTCACATTCAATTCTGTCACAAATATCACATTGCTTAGACCCCATAGAGTACAAAATGTCCACTTTATAAAGCAATGCATGGAGTACTGTGTCCAGTTTTGATCCACTTGATAGAGAACTGGTCGGTAAACAGGAAACAAGGAGTAGGAGTACATGGCTTTTTTTCTGAGTGGCATCAGTGACTAGTGGGGAATCAGTCCTTGGACCCATGCTATTTATAATATATATTAATGAGTTAGATGATGGAACTAACTTCAAGTTCACAAATGCCACAATCTGGATAAACTATGAGGATGATGCAAAGTCACTTCAACATTGGGATATGTGATTGAGAAAATGCATGGTAGATGAAATATAATATGGATAAAAGTGAGCTTTGGTGGCAAAAACAGGAAGTTGGGTTATTATCTGAATAGCGATAGTGTATAAAAGGGGGAGGAACAACTGGACCTCTTGTCCTTGTACACCAGTTGCTGACGGTATGCATGCAGGTGTAGTAGGCAATGAAGAAGGCAAATGGTACGTTGGCCTTCATAGTGAGAGGATTTGGAGCAGGGATGTCATGCTGCAATTGTACAGGGCCTTGGTGAGACCACAGCTGGAATATTGTCCACAGTTTTGATCTCCTCGCCTGAGGAAAAATGTTCTGGATATAGAGGGAGTAGAACAAAAGTTTATCAGACTGAGTCCTGGGATGGCAGAACTGATTTATGAATAGAGACTGGGTTGATTAGGACTATATTCACTGGAGTTTAGAAGATCGTTTGCGGGGGGGGAGGGGAGTGTAATCTCATAGAACCCTATAGAATGTTAACAGGACTAGACGGGATAAAGACAGGAAGCATGTTCCTGAGGACCAGAAAGTCCAAAACCAGCGGTCACAGTTCAAGGATGAGGATAGGCTATTTAGGACTGAGATGAGGGGAACCTTTTTCACCCAGAGAGTGGTGAGCCTGTAGAATTCTCTTCCATAGAGGCCAAAGCGTTGAATATTTTCTCAAAGACGTTAGATATTGTTCTGAGGACTAAAATGATCAAAGAGTAAATGAAAAAAGCAGGTACAGGGGACTGAGTTGGATGATCAGTCATGATTATATTGAATGGCAAAGCAGGCTTGAAAGGCCAACTCCTGCTCCTATTTTCTATGTTCCTGTACAGCGGTTTTCTAAATAAGTGAAGCATTATGGAAGGTGCAAAAATTATTTCCAAGAATAGTTTCATGGGTGAGGAACTTCAGTTACCTGGCTAGATTGAATAAGCTGGGGCTGGTCTGATTGGAAAATAAAATGTTTGAGAAGTGATTTGATAGAGATCCTCAAAATCTTAGCACAGGACAGGTTAATGTAACTGTTACCATTGGTAGAAGGGTCAAGAACTAGTCAATATCAGTTTAAGATAAATGGTGAAAGAACTTAAGGTGACATGAGGGAAAGTATTTTTGCATAGGACGTGGAATGCACTTCCTGAATATGCAAAGTCAAAAATCACACGACACTAGGTTATAGTCCAACAGGTTTATTTGAAATCACAAGCTTTCGGAGTGCTGCTCCTTTTTCAAGTGCAGTGAGAGAGGGTATACCAACACAGAGATTAAGGGAAAAATGATCTCTCTGCTTTGTCCACCCCAGTCCAACACTGGCACCGCCACATTATGAATATGCGAGAAAGCAGGTCAAATTTTCGTTAATTTTCTTTCAGGAAATTGGATAATTTCCTGAAGAGAAAAAGAAAATTGTAAGTCTAAGAAGAAATGAAGGGTCAATGAGACTAGGAGAGTTGCTCTTGCAGAGATTTGGTCCAGAGTCGATGACCTACTGGTATTATTGCTGGACTGTTAATCCAGAGATCCAGATAATGTTCTTGGGACCCAGGTTCGAATCCAGCCATGGCAGATGGTGGAAATTGAATACAATAATATCTGGAATTATGAATCTAATGACTACTTCTAAATCCATTGCCAATGGTCAGGAAAAACCCATCTAGTTCACTAATGTCCTTTAGGGGGCAAAATCTGCCATCCTTACCTGGTCTGACCTTCATGGTGATTCCAGACCCACAGCAAAGTGGTTAACTCTCACCTGCCCTCTGGGCAATTAGGAATGGGCAATATATGCTTCCTACCTAGTGACACCCTCATCCCATGAATGAATAACAAAAATATATAATTGGCCAAATGACTTGTGTCTGTGCTGTTCCAATTCAATGTGTTGTTTCAAACATTTACTGAACTCCAATTTGAAGAATAAATTTTGCTTTAAATGGCATTGTTTTCCAAAACTTTGTATCTTTGTATACGATATTACAGCAAGATATGAAAACAATTCTCTAACATGTCATCATTACATGACGCATCAGTGGATCATTATTTGTGGGTTTATAGCTATGGACCACCTTGAAGGAAAGTATTAAACTTTTACTCATAATATTTAACTGGTACAAGAACAAATAGAAAATGAATCTAAGGTATAGTTTGATCTTTTGTCCATGATGATACATTATCTCCACATTGCAGTGTTCTTTCGTAGTTGGCTTTAGTAACTGTCACATGACACAGTTTGTCCAGATCACCAATTATGGGCAAAATGATCAGAGACAGAGAGGATGCAGAAATGTTCTATCTGCTATTAAACCTGTCACTTCCTTCACAGTGAAGCCAAGTTCACAGGACATTGCTTGGTGTTTTATCTTTTGTACATGGAGCACACCCTCTCTATTATGAAATGTCAAGAATATTTCTCTATTTTTTTGACTAGAGTTTTTCTTAAACATTCACAAGGTGTGAGCAAAAATAAAATAAGGTGTGAGCAAAATAAAAGGCCTTAAGAAGATGGTTGTGAACAGTTTTCTTAAACTGTTACATTCCACGTATTGTAGATAGATGCTATTCGGCAGAGAATTGACCACAGGATAATTAAGGAATGGCGATAGGTTCTGACATGGAGGGGAACTTGCAGATGGGTAGTGCTCCCTTGCATTTACTACCTTTTTTTGAGGTAATAGTGGTCCCAGGTTTGGAAGATGCTGGCAAAATAAATCTTTGGAAAGTTACTGTGGAGCTACTTTTAAATAGTATACATTACTGTCATTGAGTGCCAGTGGTAGAGGAGTGCATATTTAATCTGGTAGATGGAATTTTCATCAAACAGATTGCTTTGTCCTGGATGGTGTTGAACTTCTTGAGTACTGTTGGAACTGTACTCACCTAAGTAAGTGCAGAGTATTACTACACATCCGTCGCTTGTGGTTTGTCCAATGCACAGACTTGTGGGTATTTTGTAGATGCTCTTAAAACTAATATTTATAAGGCTGATCCTGATAAGTTTCTGGTCAATGGTGACCCCAAAATGTTGATGATAGTGAAGTGTTAGTGACAATACTATTGAATGTCAGGGTGAGATTACCTACTAACCACACTGCGATGCTTCAACAAAATTATTACACAGCATTTGTCATTGTCGCTGCTCCTAGTGTTGAAACTACAGATATTCTCACACCTATTCTAATTCTTCCAAGCAAGTTTGTTAACAATCTAAGAAATTGAATCTTAAACAAATGATACTTTTCAGAATAGGTAAAGAAATATTGAATAAGAGCTGACTTGCATAGCATGAGGCTGCTCCACAGAAGTGTTCCCTAACTGTCTCTGCAAGTACACGTAAACATTCCTCGAAAGCAGCTGGGTTATCCTTTCAAGGTGTTAGGAGGCTGTCTTGAACCCCCCCATTATTTATGCAAGTGATTGAATAGAGCCTGGAAATGTTCACAGCACCTTGTAATCTGGTCCTTGAGTTGGAACGTAAGTAAACTAAGATGTCCATTCTGCCGCCTGAGTGCTTCAATGGCATCGAGTGAATAGAAGGATTGAAATGATTGACAAAGTAAACTCCCACAAGGCCCCCACAAATAGCCTTTATCAATAAATGCTTAGAAACCACATATATTTGGAAAGGCAAGGACTGATTAGGGATAGTCAACATGGCTTTGTACAAGGGAAATCATGTCTCATGAACTTGACTGAGTTTTTTTGAAAAAGTGATGAAGAGGTTGATGAGGGCAGAGCAGTGGACGTTGTTTATATGAACTTCAGTAAGGCATTCGACAAGCTTCCTCATGGTAGACTGGTTAGGAAGATTAGATCACATGGAATACAGGGAGAACTAGCCATTTGGATGCAAAATTGCATCGAAGGTAGGATACAGTGTCGGTAGAAGATTGCTTTTCATATTGGAGTCCTGTGACCAGCAGTGTGCCATAAGGATCAGTGCTGGGTCCACTGCTTTTTGTCATTTGTATAAATGAGTTTGGTGTTAATATAGGAGGTATAGTTAGTAAGTTTGCAAATGACACCAAAATTGGAGGTGTAATGAACAGTGAGGAAGGTCACCTCAGAGTACAGTGAGACCTTGATCAGATGGGCCGATGGACCAAGGAGTGGCAGATGGAGTTTAGTCTAGATAAATGTGAGGCGCTGCATTTTAGTAGACAAAGTCAGGGCTTGACTTATACAATTAATGGTAAGGTCCTGAGGAATGTTGCTGAATAAAGAGATCTTGAAGTGCAGGTTCATAGCTCCTTGAAAGTGCAGTCATAGGTAGATGGGGTAATGAAGAAGGTATTTGGTATGCTTTCCTTTATTGGTCAGTGCACTAAGTTTAGGAGTTCAGAGGTCATTTTCTGGCTGTACAAGACATTCATTAGGTCACTTTTGGAATACTGCATTCAATTCTGGTCTCCTTGCTACAGTCAAGATGTTGTTAAACTTGAAATGGTTTAGTAAAGATTTATAAGGATGTTGTCAGAATTGGAGAGCTTCAGCTTTAGGGAGAGGCTGAATAGGTTGGGGCTGTTTTCCTTGGAATGTCAGAGGTTGAAGGGTGACCTTATAGAAGTTTATAAAATTATGAGGGGCATGGATAAAGTGAGCAGTCAAGGTTTCTTCCCCATGGTTGGGGAATCCAAAACTATAGGTTTAAGATAAGAGAGGAAAGATTTAAAAGGGATCGCAGGGGCAAGTGTTTCACACAGAGGCTGGTGCGCATATGGAATGAGCTGCTGGAGGAAGATGATGGAGACTGGTACAATTACAGCATTTAAAAGGCATCTGGATGGGTATATGATTCGCAAGGTTTTGGAGGGATATGGCCCAAGTGCTGGAAAATGGGAGTAGGTGAACTTAGGATATCTGGTCGGCATGGATGTGTTGGACTGAAGGGTCTATTTCTGTTCTGTACAACTTTAAGACTCTATGATCAGGGTTCTGTTTCCCTCTTCAGGTGGCAGTGCTTATTGGACAGCTGGCTTCTCTAACTGGCAGGTGGATCAGTAGAGATGGAAGGAGACCCATGGAGAGATCCTGATCAGTCTGGACAGAGAACAGGATACTGCCTTCATAAGCTACTGAGATCAACACACTGTCTATCAACTATCTGTTCATTGTCAGGAATCAGTGAACTTCCTTAAACTGTCACAGGTTGTGTAATTTTCCTGTCTGTTTAGGCTGTGTATCATATCCAAACTCCTGCTTCATACCAAATCATCTTAAAATTGCTCACACATAACTGGCAAGCCCAAATCTCAAATCTTTCAACTTACCGAAATAACTCCATAGAGTTATCCATCACTAAGTCACCCTTTATTTACACATGGAGAGTCCTTGACCCTTATCCAGCTCCCTCAGAGCCAGCTGTCAGCGTGAACAAAACCTCTGACACTCCTGTTTCTACCTGTCAGCCAGGGCTCCCTGATTGGACCAGATTAACAGCCCCAGTCAAGGAACTCTTATTCTATGAATTCTAGTTGGCTGACCTTGTTACAATCATTACATACACAAAATTCCCAGTCTCAACCAGTTTCATCTTTCTTTGTAGTTGGAGACAATTTATTCTTCAGAATTTCCCAGTGATATTCTTCAGGTTATATTTTAGTAACCAGTATCATTCTCAAACGTTTAATACTTTAAGGTGCATGAATACATTCTCATCAACAAACATATCACTGTCTTCTACCACTATTCCTCCTTTCATAACTATATTGTACTGGCTAAGATTCTGAGAGCATCTAATGAAATTCCCAAAGATATCCCTTCTGGTTACTCACCATCCCCTCTTATATCCTACATCTTGGCCACAATGATTGATAATTTTGTTCCCATTGAGTATAGAAGACTGAGAGGAGATCTGATTGAGACATATAAGATTATTAAAGGATTGGACACTCTGGAGGCAGGAAACATGTTTCCGCTGATGGGTGAGTGCCGAACTAGAGGACACAGCTTAAAAATACGGGGTAGACCATTTAGGACAGAGATGAGGAGAAAGTTTTTCACCCAAAGAGTGGTGGGTGTGTGGAATGCAGTGTTAAACAGTGTTAATGTAGCCAATGGTATTCCTGTGATGTTACTCTTCACTCCCACATAGTAACTTTCAGAAGATGCATGCATTCTATCCCCGCTGCTTCCCTGGATATTCACCAATACTATGTGTGCGTGCTGGATTATCTTCTACCGCCAGTTCTATTTTTCCAGTATCATTTCTACTCACAAGAACCACTGTATTGCCACACACATTATCCAATATCTAGTCGCTGTTGTTCCACATCTGTCTGCAAGTTTATTTGGCAAAAGTATACAACATCATAAGCTCGAAACCCTTCAGGATGACCCTTCATTCCTCTTTCAATCCCTGCAGGCACCGAAAGCAATACACCTGTAATGTATTCAAACATTCAGCAGAAGTGGACATCAAATCAAAGAAGAAAATTTTTCAGACAGGTTTTGAATGCTTTTAAAAAGCAAAGAGAAAGCAGTGAAGAGGGAATCCCAGAGCTGAAGGCTTAGATAGGGCTGAAAACATGGACAACGGTAATACAGGATGCAGGAGAAGATTGTGTATGTTTTTGTTACCAGCAATGCTGTTCTTCTCAATATTTGGCCTACATAAACTGCATTTAGACAATAGACAATAGGTGCAGGAGTAGGCCATTCTGCCCTTCGAGCCTGCACCACCATTCAATATGATCATGGCTGATCATCCTTAATCAGTATCCTGTTCCTGCCTTATCTCCATAACCCTTGATTCCACTATCCTTGAGGCTCTATCCAACTCTTTCTTAAATTAATCCAGAGACTAGGCCTCCACTGCCCTCTGGGGCAGAGCATTCCACACACCCACCACTCTTTGGGTGAAAAACTTTCTCCTCATCTCTGTCCTAAATGGTCTACCCCGTATTTTTAAGCTGTGTCCTCTAGTTCGGCACTCACCCATCAGCGGAAACATGTTTCCTGCCTCCAGAGTGTCCAATCCTTTAATAATCTTATATGTCTCAATCAGATCTCCTCTCAGTCTTCTAAACTCAAGGGTATACAATCCCAGTCGCTCCAGTCTTTTAGCATAAGGTAGTCCCGCCATTTCAGGAACTGACCTTGTGAACCTGCGCTGCACTCTCTCAATAGTCAGAATGTCTTTCCTCAAATTTGGAGACCAGAACTGCACACAGTACTCCAGGTGTGGTCTCACCAGAGCCCTGTACAGCTGCAGAAGAACCTCTTTGCTTCTATACGTAATCCCTCTTGTTATGAAGGCCAGCATGCTATTAGCCTTCTTCACTACCTGCTGTACCTGCATGCTTACCTTCATTGACTGGTGTACAAGAACTGAAAATGTGTTGCTGGAAAAGCGCAGCAGGTCAGGCAGCAATCAAGGAGCAGGAGAATCGATGTTTCAGGCATGAGCCCTTCTTCAGG
This sequence comes from Hemiscyllium ocellatum, assembly GCF_020745735.1. Taxonomy (NCBI): domain Eukaryota; kingdom Metazoa; phylum Chordata; class Chondrichthyes; order Orectolobiformes; family Hemiscylliidae; genus Hemiscyllium; species Hemiscyllium ocellatum. Next base: position 72,154,136 of record NC_083411.1, on the reverse strand, counting down.
AATCATCCTGCTCCTGCTCCTTGGATGCTGCCTGACCTGCTGCGCTTTTCCAGCAACACATTTCAGCTCTGATCTTCAGCATCTGCAGTCCTCACTTTCTCCTAGTGTACAAGAACACCCATATCTCTCTGTACTGCCCCTTTACCTAAATTGATTCCATTTAGGTAGCAATCTGCCTTCCTGTTTTTGCCACCAAAGTGGATAACCATACATTTATCCACATTAAACTGCATCTGCCATGCATCTGACCACTCACCTAACTTGTCCAGGTCACCCTGTAATCTCCTAACATTCTCATCACATTTCACCCTGCCACCCAGCTTAGTATCATCAGCAAATTTGCTAATGTTATTGCTAATACCATCTTCTATATCATTAACATATATTGTAAAAAGCTGCGGTCCCCATACTGATCCCTGCAGTACCCCACTGGTCACTGTCTGCCATTCCAAAATGTAGCCGTTTATCACTACTCTTTGTTTCCTATCAGCCAACCAACTTTCAATCCAAATTAGTACTTTGCCCCCAATACCATGCGCCCTAATTTTTCTCACTAACCTCCTATGTAGGACTTTATCAAAAGCTTTCTGAAAGTCCAGGAACACTACATCTACTGGATCTCCCTCGTCCATCTTCAGAGTTACATCCTCAAAAAATTCCAGAAGATTAGTCAAGCATGATTTGCCCTTCATAAATCCATGCTGAATCTGACCTATCCTATTACTACTATCCAGATGTGTCGTAATTTCATCCTTTATAATAGACTCCAGCATCTTTCCCACCACTGAGGTCAGACTAACTGGTCTATAATTTCCTGTTTTCTCTCTCCCACCTTTCTTAAAAAGTGGTACAACATTAGCCACCCTCCAATCCGCAGGAACTGATCCTGAATCTATCGAACTCTGGAAAATAATCACCAACGCATCCACAATTTCTCGAGCCACCTCCTTCAGTATCCTAGGATGTAGACCATCAGGCCCCAGGGAATTATCAACCTTCAGACGTAACAGTCTCTCCAACACTAATTCCTGGCAAATATAAATTCCCTTCAGTTCAGGTCCTTCAGCCACTGTTACCTCAGGGAGATTTCTTGTGTCTTCCCCAGTGAACACAGATCTGAAGTATCCATTTAATTCTTTTGCCATTTCTTTGTTCCCTGTAATATAGTCCCCTGTTTCTGTCTTCAAGGGCCCAATTTTAGTCCTAATAATTTTTTTTGCCTTTCACATACCTAAAAATGCTTTTACTATCCTCCTTTATATTATTGGCCAGTTTACCTTCGTACCTCATTTTTTTTCTCTGCGTATTTCCTTCTTAGTAATCCTCTGTTGTTCTTTAAAAGCTTCCCAGTCCTCCGTTTTCCCACTTATCTTTGCTAATATCAATACTGTTGCTGCTATCTTATGCTAATTCCTTTTCATCAATGTTTGATTTGATTTATTACCATCACACGTACCGAGGTCTTATTTGCTTCACAGGCTGATCATATTATACAAGTGCATTAGGATAACAGAACCGTGTGCAGGATACAATGCTACAGCTACTGAAAAAGTGAAGAGAGAGGTCAACATTAACGTTGAAGAGGTCGATTCAAACGTCTGATAGCAGCGGGGAAGAAGCTGTTCTTGAATTTGTTTGTTTGTGTGTAGAAACATTTATATCTTCTGCCGGATGGAAAAGGGTGGAAGAGAGCATAACTGGGGTGGGAGGAGTTTTGAATTATGTTGGTTGTTTTCCCGATACAGTGGGAAGTATAGGTGAAGTCAGTGGATGGGAGGCTGGTTTGCGGGATGGACTGAACTGTGCTCACAGCTCTGCAGTTTCTTTCATTCTTGGGAAGCGTGGTTGCCATACCACGCTGTGGTGCATCAGATAGAATGTTTTGCGCGGGCATCTATAAAAATGTACGGACTAAGCTGCATGTGTGGCTGTGTGCCATTCAGAAAGTTATTGCATAGGTCTTCCTCTGTCCTAAGTATCACACTTGCATGGCTGCACAGACCAATTTAAAGATACCATGCATTGAAAAACTAGTGCCACACAATATCAACATTTTACAGGAAATATTGCTTCTTATCACCTCACCATATCCCTTTGTTGGTCACTGTGTTACAACCAGCGAAGGAGAGGTGTAATAGTTCACTTATTTTCCCACTTGTTTGATTTTAACAGAGAGTTTGAATACAAAAAGGGTGTTTTTTGCCAATTCATTGTGCTCCCATTTGTTTCATGATAAAGAATTAGTCAGGCAGGATTTCTTGAGTTAAACAAGTAATGGGTTCACTTATTTTGCTGAAACCCTCAGAGGTAAAGATATTTAACAACTTTAAAAAGTAAAGAAATGGCCTACTTTCCACAATGTACATAGAAGCCCATAACACTCAAACAAACATGCAAGGTCACAGATTTGAGACTAAAGGAAATTAACTGGAGCTAAACTAAATTCAATCAATAAATTAAGAAAAAATTCAGTGGTTGTCCTTGTTTGTCTGGAGTGGTTGTGCCTTTGGTCCTTAAGTTGCAGTTTAAGGTTGATGTCTTCTACTTCTTCGAGAACTGCAGTAGTGGAAATGCTTCCTTTAACACTTCTCTGCATGCAAGAATGTAGACCCAATCAAACTCAACAAACAGGGTGCTATCTTAGATGGAGGTAGAGAGAGACAAAAACAGCAGTTTTTTTTCTCACAGCTGCTGGAGATCTCCGAAATCTTAGATAAACATTCACTAAGCTCACTTGGTCAGATGACTTCCTCCTTGTCATCAGAAGTTCCAAAATATATTGTATATTCCAAAAGTAGCTTCCATTAGCTCATGTTTGTGCAATCATCTTCAGAAAAATCAAGGTATTTTGTCAAGGCAATTAACTTCCAAATGGTTCATTTTTCCACAGCTGAATACTATAAATACTCCAATGTTTGTCTCTGGAAGACAAATTGAAAACTAATAATTGTCATGGACATGCCTTTGCAACTGTGGAAACCCATTGCATTTCAAGTGCATACACTATGTACCCCTCTGAGCTCACTCTCCCTTTTCACTCACCAGTGGGAGCACAGCCTCAACCCTTTTGATACTTGAGTCACAATTCTCTAACAGCCTTCAAAAAACATCCTTCAAGCCCTTTGTTATTTGCTCTCTTACTTGGTTAGCTACCGTAGCATTTATCATCTTTCTGCTTGGTACCATTCTCTCCTTTTCCAAGTGATTGAGCCATTTGTTATGTGCGAACTATTTCTTGCAATGAGCAGTTCTAATGACCTACACAGATATTACTGTTTCCTTGACAGTTCCTCATTCTTTCTGTCCTTTTGTTCTAAATGAGACTCTGCCTGTTCCATCGATATCATCGGAATGTTTCAGTATATTTTTCTATTCATTTTTCTCTCACGCACTCATTTACTTGCTTTTTGAAAGCATCCAAGTCGCAACCACTTTGCTGTTCGATTCTCTGAACAAAGAAGCTCTCTTTATTTACGTATTGGATTTATTTGTGATTTTTTTATTTATTTGTGGCACTAATTTTATGGTCTTTTGTAAGGAGAAATTTTCTTTCCACATCTATCCTGTCCAATCTATTAAGGATTTTAAAGACCTGCATCAAATCACATTTAAACCTTTTGAAAAGAAAAACCACAACTTATTCAATTTCTCCCATTAACCAAAACCTCCCAGTTCTTGTGCTGGCCTTGTGAATCTTTTTTGCAACTTCTATACTGTTTCAATAGCCTGTGAACCAGAAATGTGCATAGTATTCTTCTGAACTCTGACCAGAAGTCTATTTGAGTTTAACGTAATTTCACTACTACTAAAATCTATACCCCTAGAAATTAATTTCTAGGCACAGTTAGCACTTCTCTTTGTTTGGCTTAATATTTTGTTTTATATGTCTCTTCCATTATTTCTTCACTGATAATTTCCAGTTTTATTGATATTAAGCCAACTGACCTATAATTGCCAGGTTTTACTCTACCTACCTTGCATATATACAAAATATTAGCTGTCCACAAGTCTTTTGGCACTAAGCACTCTTCAATTGACTTGTCTGTATGCAACCCAGTGCCTATGCTGATTTCTGTCTGGTTATCTTCAATATGTCTAGACTTGGGGTTTTATCGTGTTTTAGTTGTGCTAACTTGTTAATTATATTCCTCCCTCTCACTCTCAATTCTGCTAATACTCCCACTATGCTCACCCTCTCGTAGAATCTCTACAGTGTGGAAACAGGCCATTCGGCCCAACAGGTCCACACCAACTCTCCAAAGAGCATCACACCCAGACTCACCCCCCCCCCCCCACCCCATCACTGTAATTCTGCATTTCCCATGGCTAATTCACCTAATCTACACATCCCTGGACATTATGGGCAATTTTAGCATGGCCATCCACCTAACTTGCACATCTTTGGACAGTGTGAGGAAACCTGAGCACCCAGAGGAACCCATGCAGACACACAGAGAAAATGCAGGCAGTCACCCAAGGCTGGAATTGAACCCTGGTTCTGTGAAGCAGCAGTGCTAACCACTGAGCTACTGGGTGCAGGTTCATCTGCTGATGTCCTGTTTCAAACATGAAGATCTGCTGTCACTCAGAACCACTTCTGGCAACCTCCACTATCACATAGTTTCACTTCTTGGTGATGACCGTGTACAGTCAAAGGTAACATGATGGATCCATTGAGTGGTGTGAATTCCATAACCTTCTTGAGCAAAAACTGAAGTGAAGTAATGATCCAACTTTTTGCTATTTCTCTGTCATTTCTTGTAAGCTTAAATTCCTCATCCATTTGGTGACCTACCTTTACCTTTCATTAATTCTGTGAGACGAGATGGTTTTCATATTTATTTATGCATTATTTGGGTATTATTTTCATAACTCCCTGAGCTTTGCATTTTCTGCCTAGAGTCTTCATACTCACTTTGGTTCCCAATCTTTCAGCACCCAGTAGATCATGTTTGCTTTTACCTACACTTAACAATTGCAATATTTATTCAGCCACAACCACCGAATGAAGGAGCGGTGCTCTGAAAGCTAGTGCTTCCAAATAACCTGTTGGGCTATAACCTGGTGTTGTGTGATTTTTAATACTGAACATCGCAACATGTATTTTTGATTCTCTTGTGGAATATATTACATTTGAAACTATTTACTTTTAAAGATTTTCTACCATTTTTCTCACTCTTTGCTTTATTTTTAAAAAGATTTTCTCCGGTGACCTTCTTTAGTTCAAACCACATAAATCGATCTTCGCCAATTTCTCACCCTAGTCTTTGTCCTACTTGTGATAATCATCAGTCTAACCTTGAGTCTTACTACAGGTAGTTCTTTTACAACATGATGGTTGTGTTCCAGTATAATCCCCCCATCATAGAAAAATCGTGCTTTAGAAACAGCACTTAAAGCATTGGTGGTATAATTGCATTACAGCCAACACACATTTTAAAAGTTCACACTTTAGAAACAGTGTCCCCAATTATCAATTGTATTACAGCAAATTTGCATTAATGAAATGCATGTAATAGAAGATTGACCTGTATATTGTGATTGCTATTACTAACATGCTCCCTTACTATTGCTTCCCCTATCTGTTCTGGCTCATTAACCAGTACAAATTGCAGCAGTGGTCCGTTTATGTATGAGGTTGTGGAGTTATACAGCACGGAAACAGACACTTCAATCCAAATCATCCATGTTGACCAGTTTTCCTGAACTGATCTAGTCCCTTTTGCCAGCATTTGGCCCACATCCGCTGTGGACATCTTACTTAATTAGAAAGGTAGCCCTCATCCCCAGTATTAAAACTCAAAAGTTAAAACAAAGGAACTGCAGATGCTTAAGATCTGAGTCAAACTGGAGAAACTCAGGAGGTCTGGCAGCACCTGTGGAAAGAAAGCAAAGTTAATGTTGCAGGTCAAAAGATCAATTCAACGTTTCGTTCTCCAGGATGCCCCCAGACCTTCTGAGTTTCTCTAACAAATTCTATTTTTTGTTTCAGATTTCCAGCATTTAACATTCTATGTCCTAAAACTCAATTCCTTTTTTGCTGAGCATTCGTGGGGCGGGGTAGTTCAAATCTCTCGTAACTATTTGGATATTTTCTCATAGCTCAATTCAGAGATGTTATGACACACTTCTACAGCAGGTGGGACTTGAATCTGGAACTCTTGACTCAGAGAAAGGGTCGTTTCCACTGCACCACAAGAGTCCTGTCTCAACTATTACTATTACTTATCTGTGGTAGTTGTGCCTTAAGTTGGTCCACTACTGTACATGTCAGGAAGAAGGATGCCTTCTTATCTTTTAACTCAATCCATATGGATTCTGTATCTGTCTTATTGTCAATTAAGTCCTTTTATTCTGCTATTATGTCAACTTTAATCAATGCAGATAGTTCCCTCCCTTCCTCCCCGCTGTGCCTAAGTCTGTTGTCAGCTGCAGTATTTCGTTGAGAATCGTATTAAATGGAAAAGGCGAAGAGAGAGAGAAAAAAAAACCCCTTTGCAGATTCTCGGAATTACTCATGCATTATTCAACATCCCACGGAGTTTTAACAAGAAGAGCTCCAACTCTGTTTCTCTCTCTGCCCGCTCAAAAAACAAGCCTTGTGCTGTTTTTAAAGTGAAACCATCCAGCCCCAGCTCCAACCTGTCACTCGAACACATTTCTTCAGAGGGTTGAGGAGGGCAAAAGGTGCTCCAACGATTTGACCGTCTGCTGACTGACAGCACCGAGAGAGAGAGAGACAGACAGACAAGAGACTAGTGACCGGGAATAACAGGAGATGGGATACCGTTACATATAGAAGCAGAGCCTCTGATGAACAAGCCTCACTCATAAACTGGTAAGTTTTGGTGTGCACATTGATGGGCAAGATGCACATTTTATTTGATCCAACTCATTTATTTCTGCAACACTCACCTTCTCCCCACCACCACCCCCCCCCCCCCCCCCCCCCTTACTCTGAATTAGGGAAATCTGTTAGAAAAAAAATGCTGGGGATTTTTTTCCCCTTCCCTTCTGTCTTATTTTCAATCTAGTTCCATCCAACCGCACCTCCATTTCACACAGAAACTAACACACAGAAAAGGGCGGAGGAGCCTGTGCCAAAAAAAGACATTGAAGACATCTCGTGTCAAAAAGAGAGAATTTTTTTTAAAATCCCCTTTCCGCCGAGGACTTTAGCAGCGAGTGAAACTGCCGGCTCCTCTGGCGTGGAATGAAAGCCCCGCCGCTTCTTTGCTTCATTTACATGAAAACCGCTGTTCGTGTGAGCCGAGTGGAACGCCAACAACATCAAAAAAAAAGGAAATGTGAAATGTACAGGCTTCACACAACTCACTCGGCTCTGCACCTCACAGAACCACAGCCACCCTTGTTGCTGGTGTCGAGTTGAAATCCCACAGCGTTTACTGCAAACTGCATGTCAGGCGTTTGGTGAAGCTTTCTCTCTCTGTAGCTCAGGTCGGTAAGTGCCTTTATTTTTAAACATTGAGGAAGCCTCGAGATTTGGAATTATCTTAGCCACACTTGGATGAAGTACTCTTCAAGGAGGCCAGGTTAGGCATTGTAACGCGTTTAATTAAGTGATGCAATTTTGCTCCTTCCTGGATTGCCCTGGTATGGATTTGAAAATCTAATTGTTACCTCAGGAAGGTTACTGCTGCACACAGTTAGCAATGGGGTCCACGCTTTGCAGTGAAACCCGTCCAATCGTACCCACTCCAATAAGTAACTAATTACCAACCGAGCTCCTGAATCGCGTCGTTTGGGAGTCACTCCAGGTTTATCAAGAGCAAACTTTGAATGGTTAATGGTTAATGCCTAATGCCAAGGGTAAAAGAAATTCAGTATGCACTATGTGAAATATCCAGTTTATTCCATCAAATTGATTCAAATTAAATGTTGCCTTTCGCATAGTAAGATATAACGAAGAAGTGATGTTGAGATCATTTGAGTTATCGTTCAAAATTTACCTAAAATTTATATTTAGCCTGGTTCGATTGCAATTGAATAGCCCAACTGGCTGAGGGCAGGTTTGAGGGGCATCCTGTATAGAGACCAGGGTTATTGAACACAGCAACATCATACTGTTATTTAAAAAGTTGCTGAAATCATTAAGTGGAATAGATTCATTTTTCTATGTACTGTATAGTGCATCTTAGCTTTGTGGCACTGAAACCCATCCTGTAGTAAATGTGCACGGTGGCTGTGCTTAGCATTGCTGCCTCACAGCACCAGGGTCCCAGGTTCAATTCCAGCCTTGGGCGACTGTCTGTGTGGTGTTTGCACATTCTCCCCGTGTCTGCATGGGTTTCCCCTGAGTGCTCCGGTTTCCTCCCACAGTCTGAAGATGATGTGTAGGTCAGGTGAATTGGCCATGCTAAATTGCCGATAGTGTTAGGAGCATTAGTCAGAGGGAAATGGGTCTGGGTGGGTTACTCTTTGGAGGGTCGGTGTGGACTTGTTGGGCCGAAGGGCCTGTTTCTACACTGTAGGGAATCTAATATAAATGGCTCAAGTTCCTTTTGTTGGACAGTACAACTATTTTGAAGTTAAAAGTTAAAAGGGTGATCCTTCAATAATTCCCCTGACTGAATTCAAAGCTTGGCCCAGATCTTTGGTCAGGTTGCATCTGGGATATTGCTTTCAGGTTGAAGGATATACTGGCCTTGGCAGAACAGGTTCAGCAGATTGACACCAGGGATTGAGGAGTTAGTTGTGAGGACATATGTTGAGCAGTCATACTCTTCAGTATTCTTTCAAAGATTGATGTATGATCTGAGCCAGGTTGTGTTAAAAAGGATCGACTAAGTAAGGGAGTTAGGAAACTCTGCTTTAGCAAGGTCGTTAGTATCCCTGCTTACCACTGTGGGGAAGATCAGCCTTCCATTCCCTGATGGGGAGTGGCTGATTTCTGTGTGATAGACTGTATGTAAGCAAAGCTATGTTGTTAAGAGAAGGCTGTTGTGGCAAGGGGTAGTGTCGTAGAGTCATGCTGCATGGAAACAGACCCTTTGGTCCAATCAGTCCACATTGACTGTAATCCCAAGCTAAACAAGTTCCACCTGCCTGGGCTTGGCCCATGTCCCTCCAAACCTTTCTTATTTGTGAGCTTATCCAAATGTCTTCTAAACATTGTAACTGTACCCGCATCCACCATTTTCTCTTGAAGTTTATTGCCCTCATGAACCACTCTCTGTAAACAAAAATGGCCCCTCATATTTTTTTTTATTTTTCTCTTCTCACCTTAAAAATATGCCCCCAAGTTTTAAACTCCCCCACCCTAGGGAAAAGACGTCCACCATTCACCTTATCCATACCCTCATGATTTTATAAATCTCTATAAGGCCATCACTCAACCACCTATGCTGCACCCTGCCTCTGTGCTGGGATGCATGGGTTCAAGTCCCACCTGCTCTGGAAGTAGTAATAACATTGCGAAACTGATTGATTAGAAAATAGCAATAAGTAAGGGTATTGAGGAATCTGGTGATAAGGCAGTTAAATGGGGCTGAGGTAGAAATTAGCCACAACCTAATTGAATGATTGATCACTTTCAAAAGTTTGAATGACGTATTCCTGTCACTACGCTGTACAGATTTTTTCAAAAATCCACATTTACCTGTACATTGAGCATTCAGACAGACATGCTGATAAACACAAATAGAAGTACCTTTAGTCAAAACCATTTAATCTTTCAGAACTGAAGTAAAGAATGAAACACCTCGGTTCAAATTTTGTTAACCGAGCTGACTAAATAGCAGTCCATTATCTCTCAAAACTGCCTTTAGATAAGCTTCACCATGTAAAAGAAAGTACAATTCAGTAAATCAATAATGGTGAAATAATGTTCATTTAAGGTTGAGCAAATGTCTGAGCAGAACTCCGTCAAACTGTATCAAAGAGATTATAAATTGCACAACAAAACAAGCAACAGACTGAATATTAGTAAGGGATATGCTTCTGAGTTGAAGTTCCACAATACCAAGCGATTGTGTAGTTAAGAAATGGATTCATGTTAGACTTTACCTAATTGTAATCTTTTTTCTAATTACCACACAGATGTAAAAGTAATTCTGCCAAATCAAAACAGATCAATCCAGAAAAGGGTTGGAAATGCTACAATGCTAAAATTTCACTAACACTGCGTGGGAAAATGTTTGGTTTCTTGGAAGCGCATCTTTTAATCATGCATGGGCTTCAAAGATGGAAAGACTGTTTTCGGTTGTTTTATTTTGCAGAATTCTCTTTAACATTTAGCCTTTTGAACTCCTTTCTGTTATGATTATTCTAAGCTGCATGTTCTTCATGTCACAGTACTGAGATTAATGTTGACCATTGTCAGTACAACATTTTACTCATTTGATATTTTCTCCAATTCATGCTAACATAACTCAAACTAGCTTCAAAGAGCAAGATCCGTGTAAATAGAATTATCAGGGGACAGTTTATTCATTACAAACATAATGGATATTCTGATTGAAAATAAAGATTATAGACAAAAGAAAATTACACGATGCAGATATCTAATATTCTGACAAATGCAAATGACTCATTACTGCTGCCTCTCAATAAAATAACTTTTAGAACAGCATTGACAGTTCTTCATCAGCTGACTGAATAAAAGAAAATAAAATATATTAGTATTCCAGTCAGGTTCGCACAGATTAAATGTACATAAAGTTTGTATTGAGTAGAACAATTTTAAACCATGGAGAGAACAGGGTGATTATCAAATTAATTAATTCTCACTGGATAGTCAAAACTAAAAAAAAATGCTTTAGAGCCAAGTTAAAACAGCAAAACAGCGTTCAACATTTGGCAGATAGTGGACATGCTTACTTATCCCTGCGGAATGACAGTAAACCACAAACAAATCAGCTGGACTTCAACTGTTAATGGTAATGGAAAACAACAATAACAGTTGAATGGGAGTTTAAATAGAGCCATATTGAGCATGCATAGGACCTCATAGCTTCATAAGCACACTGTGTAGCATTGGATACAATAAGCTGGAAAGTTATGTCACTATGCAGATTCACATACCATTGACTTTCAGGTCATAGGCATGCTGTCAAAGGAGGGAAAGCGAAAAAAATTAGACCCTTATATTTCAGGAATTGAGAGAAGACCCAGCCAGAGGTGCTGATCTGCAACTTTTCTTTATAATTGATCAGTTACAGACTGATATTGGTAAAGGTATTAATCTATGGCTTATTTTCCATATCAAAGGTTGTGTCAAATATATAAAGAAAATGAATTAGCACATTAAAGGTGGGTGGGGAAATTCAACCAATAAATTTGAAACCATGTCAACAAAAATCAAGTTTTAGAGTATCATATTTTTAAAGTCTTCATTCCATAGTCTACCTTCATCGTAGTCTTATTATTGATCAAGAAAAGATATGTTTACCAAGGTTGTATAACCTAAATTTCGGAGCAACTGGGCAAAGCCCCAAGAAAACATCAGTGAAGTCAGGACCTGGTTATGATAACATTGGCACCAACATTCAAGCACAGTTTGACTAATGTTCTTTTTGTAATCAGCCTGACGGGTTCACCATACACATTAAATAAGTTCTCTGGGCAGTATTATATCTTTCGGTCTTCCTTTTTATAATTAAGGGTGCATTTAGACACAATCTTCTGTGAAACTAGAATGGTTCCTGCTTCAAAGCACAAGCTGAAATTCCAAAGTTTTTGTGGGCAGAGGGGAGAGTAAAATTGGTGTGTGAATTTGTAAGTACAGTATTGATTTTAACCACTTTAGAAATACCAGAAGAAGTGAGTGAGGTCTCCCACTCACCCCTCTTTCATTAACAGCTTACATTTGTTGACTGTCTGGGAGATCCCCTGTCTACCCAGTATTCCCACTCAACGGTTTATGGCTGAAGGTTTCAAATTATCAAGAGAACAGTGGTCATCAATTCTGGCTGGAATTCCTGCATCACTTCCTAAAGAGGGGAGAAATGAGGACTTGAGTTTTCCTCCCTCAGGGTGGCAAGGCACTTGATCAAATGTCCAGCCTGTCAGCAGAGTGGGTGTCTCAGTTACACTTTATAGGTGTCCGCAACCCACCCTAGATATTGCAATGGCCTCTTTTTCAGCTGGGACCCTGACCAGTGCTGACAGAGATCCTGCCACTGCTTCAGTACACTGAGTGGATGCCTAGAAAGCTTGGGCTTTTTGCCATGACGGCGAATACCCATGCCAACTTTTATAGGTGCAAATTGAGAGCATTCTGTCTGGATGTATCACTACCTGGTATGGCAACTGTACCATTCAAAATCACAGACGGTTACAGAGAGTGGTGAACTCGGCCTGGACAATCACAAAGGCCAACCTCCCATCTATAGAACCCATCTAACAGGCCCGCTGTCAAGGAAAGGCTGCCAGCATTCTCAAAGATCCATCCCACCCTGACAATGTTTTTCTACAACCTCTACCATCAGGGAGAAGGTACAGAAGCCTGAACACACGTACCAGTGGTTTTAAAGCAATCTCTACCCTCCTGTTGTTAGAATACTCACAAACTCTTAACATTCGCCTGTACCTGTGTTTTTGTTTTTGCCGCTGTCTACCTTCTAGTTACTTATCTATGCTACTTAACTCTGTGATCTGCCTGCATTGCTCGCAAGACAAAGCTTTTCGCTGTGCCTTGGTACATGTGACAATAAATTCAAATTCAAATTCAAATTCCATCAGGCTGATCTTTAGACACACCACATATCTCAGAGTGGAACTGTTTTCAGCATTTGCAATCAATGGGACAGCTTAAGCAGAACCAGTGGAAGACTGTTTCAGGTGTCTCAATTAATTCCTCAACTAGTGGTCTTTCTTATTGATAATGCTGAGAACTTGGTAATGGTGGCAATGTTTACAAAACTTTAACATTAAGTTGTCTCCACTGCATGGAGCTCCATCTTTGATAGTTCCAAAGTCGAGTTAGCTGTCTGAACTAAAACCAAACTGGGCCAATAGTTCAGACCCAGTGTGAATCCGTTGCAATGAACTCTTTTCAAGCTGCTTAGTTTAGGCAAAATGAAGGAGACAATTAAGAGATAGCAAAAACTATATGGGAGCCAAAGCTTACTAAGATTATATCTTGATTCAAGATGGATCCCGGATATATATTAGGCTTCTTAGTAAAATTGAAACACAAGATGCGAAGGTGTAATTAGCAGTTTGGTTACAGAACTGGCTACAGGATAGAAAACAGAGTTGAGGTGACTGGCTGCTTTTGGTCTGGAGGGGTATATTCAGTGGAGTTCCCCAAGTTTCAGTACTAGGACAGTATGTGCTCTGCTTTTATCGCAGCATCTGTGGACAGAGAAACAGAGTTCCTGTTTTGAATCCTATGTGACTCTGCTTCAAAACTGGGTTCCAAGTTTCAAAGTTAGACCCAGAATGTTAACTCTGTTTCTTGTTTCACAGATACTGCCAGACATGCTGAGTTTCTCTAGCACTCTACCTTTCAATTTAAGATCTCAAGCCATTTTTGCTTTTACTTCAGTGCTGGGATCATCATAGAATCCCTACAGTGTGGAAACAGGCCCTTCAGCCCAACAAGTTCACACTAACCCGCTGAAGAGTATCCCACCCAAACCCATTTCCCTATCCTGTTACTGTACATTTACCCCTGACTGATGCAGCTAACCTACACATCCCTGAACACTATTGACAATTTAGTTTGGCTAATTTACCTAACCTGCACATCTTTGGATTGTGGGAGGAAACCAGAGCACCCAGAGGAAACCCACACAGACACGGGGAGAATGTGCAAACACCACACAGACAGTCACCCGAGGCTGGAATCTGAGTGGAGACATGCTTTGATAGAAAGAGTAAGGAGAGGCAATCTGGGCTAAATGGTGCACTTTTAAAGGGAGTGGAAGAAACTGGACATATTTATATACTGTTTTTTGACAGTGACAACATAGGTTAACAAAGCACATGGGCAGCACAATGATTAGCACTGCTGTCTCACAGCACCAGGGACCTGGATTCAATTCGACCCTCTGGCGACCACAGTTTGCATATTCTCCCCGTGTCTGCATGGGTTTCCCCTACAGTCCAAAGATGTGCAGGTTAGCTGGATTGGCCATGCTAAATTGCCCATAGTGCCCAGGGATGTGAAGGCTGTATGAGTTAGCCATGGGAAATGCAAGGTTACAGAGATTGCTTTTTGGGGTACTCTTTGGAGAGTCGGTGTGGACTCAATGGGCCGAATGGCCTGCTTCCACACTGTAGGGATTCTATGATTCATATGAATCCTGAACATTACAAGTTGAGGCATTGAATACAAAAATCGGGAGGTTGTGTTAAACATTCATTTGTTTGGACCACATGGTATATCTGTTGGTGTTTTCTGAGCCCTTTTAATAAGGAAGGCATCGAAGTTAGATTCACAAATACCTGATAGGTGGATGGTATGCCATGATAATCCAAACAGTGACTTGAGCTAATGAATTTGCCAACTGAAGCCAGTTTTAAGGATTTATTTTGAATTTTGTCAGAAGTGCAGAGTTCAGAACCAATGCTCTGCCAGATACCTGAGGGCAGCCAGCAATTGCTGGTGATCATCGTGTTAGCCAGCTTGCCTTGGATGGGAGGATAGAGCAGTTTAGGCATGGGACTTCAGTGCCAGCACAGGGTTGGTGTGGGGTGTGTCACCATCTGGGAACAACTTCAAATGGCAAGGAAGAGGGTGTAGCTTTGGTAGAGTAAAGAAGCTGCTTGGTAATAACTTCTGTCGACTGAGAGTGCCCACTTGCCAAGGGCATTGCCATAGGAGGAGCCGATGGCAAGGTGGTGAGTGAGTGAGAGAATGCTGCAGCCACAGGCAGCAGGAAGGCAGCAATCTCAAAGCCAACTGGAGTAGGGATGAAGCAGAAGGGTGCAGAGGGCACTGCCAACAACGTCCTCCTAGAATACCACATCATAGAATCCTCACAGTGCAAAGAGAGGCCATTCAGCCCATTGAGTCCACACTGACCCTGCAAAGGGCATCCCACCGAGTCCCAACCCCTCCCCACATTTCCCATAGCTAACCCACATAACCAACACATCTTTGAGCACTCTGGGGCAATTTAGCATGGTTAATCCACCTAAACTGCACATCTTCTTCAGACTGTGGGAGGAAGCCAGAGCACCTGGAGGAAACCCACACAGACACAGGAAGAACATGCAAACTGTACACAGACAGTCACCTAAGGCTAGACATGAACCCGGGTCCCTGGTGCTGTGAGGCAGCAATGCCACCTGATCTACCATCGGAGGATAAGCTGTCTTCAAATACTAAAGCTGCAGGGTCATGAGGATTGCACGGTTCTGGGTGGCCGTTACAAATCTGTGTGCCATGTTGGAGGTGCTAACAATTACTGCATTGCTAAACTTACTGCACCATTTGATCATCCAATAACCTACTGGAAGCCTGTGTGAGATCTCCCAGTCCGCTGTATATCGGTGGATGAAGGCAGTGACTGATGCCCTCTTTGAGATAGTCAGGCAATTATTATTAGAACAAAAATCTGAGAGGGCCGTTGCTGGATTGCCGCAGCTTCTCATTGTGAGCTGCTGCATTCTGTGGAAATTTCCAATCCCCTGGACTAGCCAGCAGTCTTCATCTGCAGCTATTGCTAATGTGTACACGGTTTCTGAAAGCAGCTGTAATTCTAAGTGCCAGCCTTTTCAAACCTCACAGCTGCACACGTTTAAGGCTGGACACTGGGAAACAAGGGCGACCCAGTAAAAAAGGTGTCTACTTCCTACTGTGAGGATCCCACGTGGTGTTGATGACAGGCTCAACACTTGGCATGGGACATGAGTACTGAGCAGGTCACTTATCTCTTAATATTGTGATTTCGATGCCTTAATCAACTGGGCTGGAGATGTCCAGTAGGCCCCTTGCATATCGTGGAGAAAGTGAGGTCTGCAGATGCTGGAGATCAGAGCTGAAAATGTGTTGCTGGAAAAGCGCAGCAGGTCAGGCAGCATCCAAGGAACAGGAGATTCGACATTTCGGGCATAAGCCCTTAATCAGGAATGGTTATGCCCAAAATGTCGAATCTCCTGTTCCTTGGATGCTGCCTGACCTGCTGCGCTTTTCCAGCAACACATTTTCAGCCCTTGCATATCATGGTTTACAATGCAACCTGGCACTACAGCGGGTTAGGCTGCTTGTGGAGAAAAGTGATGCTTCCTTTGCTATTGTGGATATGGAGAAAACTGTTTGCCAGCCAACACCTCACTAAGGAACTCCGGAGTGATGTGATGGATGGAGCAGAACCTCTGAACGCTGCAGGTACCACTTGCCACCTGCTTTTCTCATTTCAATAAAGTGTTAGCCTTTCTGCTGCACTATTGTCAACTCCTCCCCATTTGCCCCCAGTAAAACCAGGAGTCTCCAGTATGGGGATATCCAAATTGTACAGCCCCTCCCAACTTGTAAGTCAGGGAACTCCTAACGTCCTGGAGAGCCACAAGGATATAAGTGCCAAACACAGAAAGCTGAGGAAGAAGACATGTCATCTTTCCTGAGCAGGCTCGAGTAAAGCCAGCAGGGCAACTTATGGGGGCCACCTGAGATCTTCCTCCAAACAGTTTCATTCCTCAGGCCCTCAGCAGGCTTGTTGTAGTCAGGAGCAGGGCCTTCTACAGAAACAGCGTTGTTTGAAGGCAGCAGATTTTCCGAATCAGCAGCTATGACACCACATGGAAAGAATGCTGGCTACCCTGTCAAAGAAGCGTCAGAACCTCTCGTACCATCCCATGATGCTTCATGCTCTGCTTCTCTGCCCTCCTGACTGGCTGACCACTCCGTCTGCTGCCAGTTAGTTGGCCAGTCAGCATTATATTGGATCCTCCGGGTCACTGGCCTGGCAAAGCAGCAGCAGCACCTCCTTCCTGTCTCAGGATCTCCAGCCTACCTGTCAAAGCCCAAAGAGGAAAATGAATAAACTTCCAATAAACTTGTCATACTGTGACTCCAGTTTCAAGTAATAAGGTGAGTTAGGGCAATATGAGTGACTTGTGAGCTTTACTTGCAAGGATTTTCCTTCTGGGATTATGTCTAATTCTGGATGTCACACTTAAAGAAAAACCTGAAAGCTTTAGAAAGGCTACAGAAAAAAAAATTGTTCAAAAAGTTCAGGATTCCAGTTTCGTGGAAGTGTGGGAGAGGTTGGGGTTATTTTCCTCACAGCAGAGAAGGTGAAGAGGAAATTTAATGGAGGTGTTAAAAATCATGAAGAACTAGTAAGCATGGGACACCAATTTAAGCTGATTAGATTAGATTAGATTAGATTAGATTTACAGTGTGGAAACAGGCCCTTCGGCCCAACAAGTCCACACCGACCCGCCGAAGCGCAACCCACCCATACCCCTGCATTTACCCCTTACCTAACACTACGGGCAATTTAGCTTAGCCAATTCACCTGACCCGCACATCTTTGGACTGTGGGAGGAAACCGGAGCACCCGGAGGAAACCCACGCAGACACGGGGAGAACGTGCAAACTCCACACAGTCAGTCGCCTGAGTCGGGAATTGAACCCGGGTCTACAGGCGCTGTGAGGCAGCAGTGCTAACCACTGTGCCACCGTGCCACCCATAAGGATGGGTGGCACGGTGGCATTGCTACCAGTCCTTTTGCCAATGTGAACCTCTTATTATGCAAAGAGTAAGTTAGGTTCGGTTTGTGCTCCATTATAGAGTGGTGGGAAAAGATTCAACAATAGCATTTATAAATGAATTGGATAAACACTAAAAGAGAAAAAAAATTGTCGGGATATGGGGATAAGATTGTAGCAGAGTGGAACATATACTGTTCATTAAAAGAAGCAGCACTGTCTTAACATCCTGAATGACTTGCTTCTGTTTCCTGCTTTCAATAATTCTATGAGGGTTCAGTTGCCTAACTGTTTATAGTCTAGCAATTTAATTTTGGTCCTGGCTTAAAAAACATGATTGTGACACCTCCTACTCCACCCCACCCCCATGCTCCCATAATTATGGTCATAAAAAAAATTCAATTCAATTCAATCGTAGAGAAAAAAAAAATTCTGACCCTTTCAAAAACAAGATAATACAAACAGAAACTGAAGCTGCAGCTAAATGTTTATAGCAAAGAGAAAACATAAAGATCAGAAGGAGAGAAAGCTCAGTTGTAAGGAGCAATGTCTTATATAAAAGACAATTGAAGTTAGACAGATGTTACAAGTCTGGAGATGGAGAGTAGGATCTACAGGGTACAGGGTAGCACAGACATCATTTGTTATTCTGGAGATTTAAAATCCAATTTTCAATATATTAACTTGCAAAATGAGCTTGTGGGCACAATGTAAGTGAAAGGTGACAAGCCTTTTTTTTAATGACTGGGTCATGGAATCTTGTCAAACAGAAGGGAAATAACCTAAACCAATTCTGAAACCAGATTCAGTGCTAATTGGATATGTGGAGATTACTGTTGCTTACAAACTTTCAAACTTTTTTTTTACCATGATGTTGGGTCTCTGAAGATGCCTCTAATCAGAGGAGAGATGAGATTTTTGTTTATGAAGGGAGATGATCTGCAGTGGTGGGAGCAGATTCAGTCACGACTTACAAAGGGAATTGGATAATTACTTGAAGAACAAAACTTTGTAGTGTCATGGAGAAAAGGTGGATGAATAGGATTAATTGGGGAAATCCTGCACAAAGAGCGGCCACAGTTTCTTTCTGTGATGTATGATCCAGTCATTCTAATTATTCCAAGCATCATATTTCATTTTTAAAACAACAATTTTGCCTTCAGCATCATACCTCGGATTTCTAATTTGCAGATATTTAAGTACAACAAATGACTACAACATGTCAGGCAAATAAAATGTTGCCGTTTAGTGCACAGGAAATGTAATATTGAGAAAAAGGAAATAAAGTAAAGTACTGTGGATACTAAATGTCTGAAACAAAAACAGAAATTGCTGGAGAGACTCAGCAGGTCTGGCAGCATCTGTGGAGAGAAAGTTGAATTAATGTTTCAAGTCCAGTGATCTTTCTTCTCCCTAATCTTATATTAATATATGTTCTTCTTATAGATACAGTCAGACCTGCTGAGTTTCTTCAGCAATTTCTGTTTTTGTATGAAAAAAGAAAAGTTTTGCTTGTTGAGATCATGTCTCGAGTCCTGTGCGCAGTTTTGGTCTCCTTATTTAAGGAACAATATAAATGTATTAGGCGTAGTTCAGAGAATGTTCACTATAGAAAATGAAAATGTTGGCAAGGAAGATACAGAGATACTTGCATCTAGAATATAAGAGACTGAGGTTCACAAGGAAGAGGTATTAGAAATACTGCAGAGTGTGAAAATAGACAAGTCCCCTGGGCCAGATGGGATCTATCCTAGAACTCTCTGGGAAGCAAGGGAAGAGATTGCCGAGCCTTTGGCATCGATCTTCAAATCATCATGATCTACAGGAATAGTGCCTGAGGACTGGAGGATAGCAAATGTGGTTCCCTTGTTCAAAAAGGGTAGTAGAGACAATCCTGGTAATTACAGACCAGTGAGTCTCACTTCAGTTGTTGGTAAAGTGTTGGAAAAGGTTATAAGAGATGATGTATAACCATCTAGAAAAGAATAATCTGATCAGGGACAGTCAGCACAGTTTTGTGAAGGGTAGGTCGTGCCTAACGAATCTCATTGAGTTTTTTGACAAAGTGACCAAACAAGTTGATGTGGTGTATATGGATTTCAGCAAGGTGTTCGATAAGGTTCCCCACAGTAGGCTATTATACAAAATGTGGAGGAATGGGATTGTGGGAGACATAGCAGTTTGGATCAGTAATTAGCTTGCTGAAAGAAAACAGAGGGTTGTAGTTGATGGGAAATGTTCATCCTGGAGTCCAGTTACTTGTGGCGTACCGCTGGGGTCAGTGTTGGGTCCACTGCTGTTCGTCATTTTTATAAATGGCTGAGGGCTTAGAAGGGTGGGTCAGTAAATTTGCAGATGACACTAAAGTCGGTGGAGTTGTGGATAGTGATGAAGGATGTAATAGGATGCAGAGCTGGGCTGAGAGGTGGCAAATGGAGTTTAATGTGGACAAGTGTGGGGTGATACACTTTGGCCGGAGTAATCGGAATGCAAAGTATTGGGCTAATGGTAGGATTCTTGGGAGTGCAGATGAGCAGAGAGATCTCTGTGTCCATGTACACAGATCCCTGAAAGTTGCCACCCAGATTGTCAGGGTTGTTAAGAAGGCATACAGTGTTTTGGCCTTTATTGATAGAGGGATTGAGTTCCAGAACCAGGAGGTTATGCTGCAGCTGTACAAAGCTCTGGTACAGCCATACTTGGAGTATTGTGTACAGTTCTGGTCACCGCATTATAAGAAGGATGTGGAAACTTTGGAAAGGGTGCAGGGGAGATTTACTAGGATGTTACCTGGTAAGGAAGGAAGGTCTTAGGAGGAAAGGCTGAGGGCCTTGAGGCTGTTCTCGTTAGAGAGAAGAAGGTTGAGAGGTAGAGACTTAATAGAGACATACAAGATAATCGGAGGGTTAGATAGGGTGGACAGGGAGAGCCTTTTTCCAAGTATGGGGATGGCAAACACGAGGGGGCACAACTTTAAAGTGAGGGGAGATAGGTATAAGACAGATGTCAGAGGTAGTTTCTTTACTCGGAGAGTAGTAAAGGTATGGAATGCTTTGCCTGCAACGGTTGTAGATTCGCCAAGTTTAAGTGCATTTAAATCGTCATTGGACAGGCATATGGACGTACATGGAATAGTGTAGGTGGGATGGGCTTCAGATTAGTATGACAGGGTGGTGCAACGTCGAGGGCCAAAGGGCCTGTACTGCGCTGTTATGTTCTATGTTCTATAATGTTTAGTCAATGGATGCCTGCAGTAGGATGGTGGGAGGCTAGCTTTGTTTGGGCTGGGCTTGCATCCATTGAAGTTTAAAAGCATGAGAGGTGATCATATTGAAACGTTTAACATCCTGAAGGCACTCGCAGTGCGAAGTGAGAAACTAGAACCATGGGCTATAATTTCAAAGTAAGGAGATGCTCAGTTAAAACTCAGATAAAGAGAGTTATTTTCTCTCTAAGATTTGTGAGTCTTTGGAACTGTCTCTGCCCTTGAGAGCAATGGAGACAGGGTCGCCAAGTGTATTTAAGGCAGAGGTAAACAGATTCTTATCTGACAAGGGAGTCAAAGGCAATTGGGGATAGGATAGGAAAGTGGGTTAAGGCTGTATTCAGATCTGCCACGATCTAATTAAATCATGAAGCTAGCTCAAGGAATTAAATGCACTCCAGTTACTGGCTCCAACCCCACTCCCAGCTCCACACCCACACCAGATCCCAGCTCCCAGCCCTGCCGAGTTTTCACCATCCCCCCAGACCTCCCCCTCACTCAGGACGAATGATCAGTCCTCAGTAAAAGACTCAACTTCATCTCCCTCCGTCCATGCATCAATTAATTTAATACACGCCGTGACGTCGAACAATTCTTCCGTCGCCTCCACCTCCGAGCTTACTTTCACAATCAGGATTCCCGCCCACCTTCCGAGGACCCCTTCGCCCACCTCCAACACACTGCATCCACCGGACACCCCACGCTGGCCTATTACCTGCCCTCGACCTCTTCATTTCCAACTGCCGCCGGGACATTAACCGCCTCAACCTGTCTTGCCCCCTCCCCCACTCCAACATCTCACCCTCACAACGCGCAGCCCTCCAATCCCTCTGCTCCTATCCTGCTCACCATCAAGCCAGCGGATAAAGGGGACACAGTGATAGTCTGGCGCACTGACCGCTGAAGCCAAACGCCAACTTGAAGTCCCTCTTCCTACTGCCCGCTCGACCATGACCCCACCCCCCATCACCAAACCATCATCTCCCAGACCGTACAGAACCTCATCACCTCAGGAGATCTCCCAGCCACAGCTTCCAACGTCATAATCCGGGAACCCAGCACTGCCCGGTTCTACTTCCTTCCCAAAATCCACAAGCCTGACCACCCTGGGCGACCCATTGTCTCAGCATGCTCCTGCTCCACTGAACTCATCTCTACCTGCCTTGACACTGTCCTATCCCCCCAGTCCAGGAACTCCCCACATATGTTCGAGACACCACCCACGCCCTCCACCTCCTCCAAGACTTCCCTTTCCCCGGCCCCTAATGCCTCATCTTCACTATGGATATCCAATCCCTCTACACCTCCATCCACCATGACCATGGTCTCCAAGCTCTCCGTTTTTTTTCCTCTCCAGACGTTCCCAATAGTACCCTTCCACCGACACTCGCATTGGCCGAACTGGTCCTCACCCTTAATAATTTCTCCTTTAAATCCTCCCACTTCCTCCAGACCAAAAGGGTAGCCATGGGCACACATATGGGCCCCAGCTATGCCTGTCTCTTTGGCTATGTAGAACAGTTGATCTTCCGTAATTACACCGGCACCACTCCCCACCTCTTCCTCCGCTACATTGATGACTGCATTGGCACCACCTCGTGCTCCTGCGAGGAGGTTGAGCAATTCATCAACTTCACCAACACATTCCATCCTTTCCTTAAATTTACCTGGACCATCTCTGACACCTCTCTCCGCTTCCTGGACCTCTCCATCTCCATTAATGACGACCGACTTGACACTGACATTTTCTTACAAACCCACCGACTCTCACAACTACCTGGATTACACCTCTTCCCACCCTACCTCTTGCAAAAATGCCATCCCATATTTCCAATTCCTCCACCTCTGCTGTATCTGCTCCCAGGAGGACCTGTTCCACCACAGAACACACCAAATGGCCTCCTCCTTTAGAGACCGCAATTTCCCTTCCCATGTGGTTAAAAATGCCCTCCAAAGCATCTCATCCACATCCCACACCTCCACCTCAGACCCCAACCCTCCAACCGTAACAATGACAGAACGCCCCTGGTGCTCACCTTCCACCCTACAGACCTTCACATAAACCAAATCATCCGCCGACATTTCCGTCACCTCCAAAAAGACCCCACCACCAGGGATATATTTCCTTCCCCACCCCTTTCTGCCTTCCACAAAGACCGTTCCCTCCATGACTACCTGGTCAGGTCCATGCCCCCCTACAACACACCGTCCCATCCTGGCACTTTCCCCTGCCACCGCAGGAACTGTAAAACCTGCGCCCACACCTCCTCCCTCACCTCTATCCAAGGCCCTAAAGGAGCCTTCCACATCCATCAAAGTTTTACCTGCACATCCACTAATATCATTTATTGTATCCATCGCTCCCTATGCGGTCTCCTCTACATTGGGGAGACTGGGTGCCTCCTAGCAGAGCACTTTAGGGAACATCTCCGGGACACCGCCCCATGGCCCAACGTTTCAACTCCCCCTCCCACTCTGCCGAGGACATGGAGGTCTTGGGTCTCCTTCACCGCCACTCCCTCACCACCACACGCCTGGAGGAAGAACACCTCATCTTCCGCCTCGGAACACTTCAACCCCAGGGCATCAATGTGGACTTCAACAGTTTCCTCATTTTCCCTTCCCCCACCTCACCCTAGTTCCAAACTTCCAGCTCAGCACTGTCCCCATGACTTGTCCGGACTTGTCCTACCTGCCTAGCTCCTTTTCCACCTATCCACTCCCCCCTCGCACCACTCCCCGACCTATCACCTTCATCCCCTCCCCCACTCACCCATTGTACTCTATGCTACTATCTCCCCACCCCCACCCTCCTCTAGCTTATCTCTCCATGCTTCAGGCTCACTGCCTTTATTCCTGATGAAGGGCTTTTGCCCAAAACATCGATTTCGCTGCTCGTTGGATGCTGCCTGAACTGCTGTGCTCTTCCAGCACCACTAATCCAGACCCTACCGAATTAAATGGCCACTCCTGCTCCTAATTTGAACGTTCATCTGTTGTATTACTTAGGAATTCTTACTTCTCAATAAAGATTTGAACTAAGAATGCAGGCTTATGTTTTAAAGCTAAGCTATCTTTTGCATCGTTAAAGTCTGAATTCTTAAGTTTTGATGGTTAAGTCTGTATCTCTGCACATTCCATCAACTACATCTGTAGAGTCAAAATGCAAGTATGTCTTTTTATAGTGTTATCAATGTGCGGAATTGCTAGCTGTACAGATATAATGCAGGATGGTAGTTGATGTTCAATGATTTATATTCGATAACTCGAAAAGAAATGGTGCAGAAAATACCTTGTCGCATTCTGAAAAGTATAATGGATCTCTAGTTTTAATGGTAAAATGCAAAATATGAACATCCTGTCTTTGCAAAATGCTTACGGCCAAAGTTCTGCTTTTTGCAAGAATTGGTTTGTAAATTGCAGTAAGTGTATTTTATGTGAAATGCTGGCAGTAATGTTGTGACATAGTTGTGGGTGCAGCCATTTAGACAATGGGACTAGTCACATTTTGGCTCAAATTGGGATGCGTGCAGTTTTATTTATCTGAAGGCACAGGCTGAACCCTGTTTAAATCATAGAGTGCTGAATCTATGAGAATAGCCATTAAGAGACAACAGAATTTTGCATAATAGACTCAGTTCCTTGAAGGGTGGGAAGCCTCCAGTTCATTTTTTTTTAAAAAAAGCAAAACAACTTTGATTTAAGTCATGGAGTGTCAGCACTATAACATGGTGCACATTACTACAAAAATCTATTTTTCTCATTTAGTGTAGAAGAGGCAAGCAACACAGATATAAATTATTGAATATTAGTCTGTTTGTTATAATTTCCATCTCTCCTAACCTCCTTTTGTCACTGACATTTTCCCATAGGATGTGCGTGAATTGGATAAACAAATAAACACTGCATTTGCACTTACGCATCACAGTTTGCTTGCTTGGTCCCTGCATTGATTTCCTGTGGAATAATTTGCCATGCATTTCCCCACTAATTTATAGATAGCGCTCATGTGTAATGACGTAAAATCATCTGACTGCTTTTAACAGCAGAATTTATGACAGTTGCAAACTAGGGGAAGAGAAAAATAGTCTTTTGTGAGAGCAGGGTAAGGTTATAATTTTTGTCACTTTGCTATTGCTTATTGAACAGGTCTACAAATATACATATTAATTATAATGACTTTATCTGCTAATATACATAATATAATGAATTTATCTGCTAATATATATGTTAAATATAATTAATTTATCTGCTAATGGACATATGAAGATTGAAAAATCCAGTTTTATTTTTTCTGAAATAATATAATAAGATGCGGGTACAGAAGTAGGCTATTCAGTCCATTGATTTTGTTCTGCTGTTGAATGAGATCCTAGCTGATATGGGCCGAAGGGCCTGCTCTGTGCTGTATTGTTCTATGTTCTATGATAGTCCTCAATTCCACTTTCCTGCCTTTTCCCCATTAATTCTGTTAGTGATTAAAAGTCTGTCAATCTCAGCCTTGTATATACCTAATGAGCCTAATGAAGGCTTTTGAAATTGTGACTGGTCTGACAAGGCGGATTTAGAGAAACTGTTTTAACTTATAATTCTGCCCAGAAGCATATAGGTAAAATGTAAGATAACTACTAACAGGGTGAATAAATCATTTTAGAAGGCATTTATTTAATGGCAAGAGCAGTTAAAAAGTAAGACAGGTGTTGTCAGGTTTCAGGATAGAGGATGAACGTGAGTTAATCACATGGGTGTGTTCTCTGGGATTGTGGGGAATGGGTTTATTGGTCATGTGGCAGCACTCAAAACTCATGGGAGGAGAGGGAGAACTTGCTTGCGAAAATCAGGGCAAAATACAATAATGAGGATACATCAGTGAAGTGGGCAGAAGTATTTGTTGCTAATAGGGTCTTGACTTAAAAAAAAAAGGCAGGATAAGTGAGTGAGAGTGGCTCAGTTTGACAGGCTGGGATGAGATGTGGGGAAGGGCAAGCTGCAGTGGAGGGTAGGGGTAACTGACAAACAGAGAGGGAGGCTATAGCAGTGGATTGGGGGGGGTGGCAACTGAAAGACGTGGGGAAGACTGCAGCAGTCAGCTGGACAAATTGGAGATGGGGGAAGCTGTAGGGATTGGGTGGGACACTTGAGAAATAGAGTAGATCTGCAGGGATTGGTGCAGGAGGTGGGAGGGGAGGACTGTCAGAATCTGGAAAGTGTGTTGTTGGAAAAGCGCAGCAGGTCAGGCAGCATCCAAGGAACAGGAAATTCGATGTTTCAGGCATAAGCCCTTCATCCTGATGAAGGGCTTGTGCCCGAAACGTCGAATTTCCTGTTCCTTGGATGCTGCCTGACCTGCTGCGCTTTTCCAGCAACACACTTTCAGCTCTGACCTCCAGCATCTGCAGACCTCACTTTCTCCTAGAATCTGGAAAGGGCAAGAGAAAGTTGGGGGTGGGGAGGACCTACAGGAGTTGGCGGGGGGAAGCAAGAGAGGAAGATAGCTGTAGTGGTCAGAGTGGGGGTAATGAGACAGGGAGACTGTAGGGGGTAAGGGTTAAGAGAAAGAGATGGGGAATGTTGCAAGGATGGGGGCAGTTGAGAGAGAGAGAGAGAGAGAGGAGATGGATTCAAAGTGGGTGAGAGAGGGAGGTTGCTAATATGTAGAAAAGGAGATTACACTGTTAGAAAGGGAGGTTGCAAGACCATGGATAGAGAGGGAGGTTTCTAAGGGCTGAGGGAAAGGGAGGCTACAAGGCAAGGAATGGAACCAAGAGGGGATGTAGGAGAGGGGAGGAAGTGGCAAGGGGACAGGGGAGTGAAAGGGGTCTGCAAGGGTAGGGCACAAGGAGAGGAAGATTGTAAAAGAGAGTGAATAATTTTAACTCTGTCACCAAAGGAATACGCGGCTAACTTGGTGTTGGAAAAGTTGGAAATTAATGATGTTATGAATATGACATGTCTTGATAAGGCTGTATATTTCCAATAGCTGCAAAATGGATGGCAGGGAGCTCTATCAGATACTATTGTAATGATCATAGTGTCAATTCTTCAATTTAAATCTGGGATACAGTGAACAGAGTAGTAATTGCTTGGTTAAACCTTTTTCAAGTGTTGGACATATATGATGGAGACACATGAGCTGTGACCTCACCAGTCTGCAGAAGATGTACTGAGCGTGATGTCTTTTTGTCTGTAGAAGTGTGTCCAGTACTTTGAAAAAACACCTTTGTTGCTTAGTCTTGTGCCATTATGCATACTGTGGGCTACAAGAAATTAATGCTTTCATTTTGTGCTGTAACTTTAAACTTAATGGAGTGTTGGTGATTATTGAGGGTATGAACAAATTCTTCTAATTCTGCTTCTGTGTGAATCCAAGTACCCTATGTACCAACATGCAAACACAAAATGTTCTTATGTACCTGCATTGTTTAATAAATGAGTGAATAAGAATGCAATAGTAGCCTCAAAATCAATGGATATCTCTCAAGAGAACTGCAAGGGGTTGACCACTATTCCAATACTGGCTGAATACTCCAGTAGGCTGAATTGCCAACTCCAACTCTCAATTTCAATATTCCTAATAACAAAAGTTGAAGGGAGAGCTTCAAGGTTGGTGTGAGGGGTGGAAATGACGAGCCAAGGTCAGTGACATTTCTCCCTGGCCCTGCATGGTTTGGCTGAAGCAGGTAGCATTGATTCATTTAAGAAGAGAATTGATGTAAGAAAAGATGGGAAGGAGTTAGAGGGAGTCAGTGCAAGCTGGGAAGAGGTGATTAGCATCAGAGGAACAAGTTGAGCAGAATCATTCAGATGGATCAGCCAAATGGACTGTTACTATAAATGCTTTAACCATGTTATCTGTGTGCAAGAAGGCAATTGTTGTAAAATAAGATGCCATGCAGGTTCATCCCGAGATATATGCTTGCCATCAAATACAATGAAAATGTGACTACCCTGGTGGCAAGTTTAGGTTTAGACTTAGACTTTATTGTCACGTCTTCAAGTACAAAAGCACAGGGTTCTGTGAAAAGTTTTCAATTTTGCCACACACAGCGCCACCTTAGGTACAAGTACCTAGATTCAAAAACTTAAGAATAAGGTAGAAAGGAATACGGAACAGTTAAAAGTTAACCATTACAATCAGTCTTAGAATAGTATAAAAAAAGGAAATAAAGTTAACTGTTAAACATTACAGTCCTTCTCAGTATTAAGTTGAAAAGTAAAGAAAGCAAAACTGTATAAAGTGAAATGATAGGATTGTAGCTGAATGACACAGTTTTATTCATGTTATAGTGTTTCTATATATATTTAACTAACACATTTCTCTTTTCTGACATTCCCATAGATATCCTAGAGGTGGTAGCACGGAAGAACACTGTAAAATTAAATCCAAGGTCTTGATGACTAAGAAGTAAAATGAGTCAACAATGAACGTCAAGGTCAACAAAACCAAATCAATACTAAGTAAGTTTTATTGATAATTGGAATTTCCTGACTGTGATTCACCAATATTTCTATAGTTAATGAAAATAAACATGCAGTGATATCATTCTTGTGTTTTTTTTAACATATGGATCATAACTGCCATAACAGTTTTGTCTTGAATTTGAGAAAAGAAATGTTGGTGAATTGGCCAAAATTAGTTGCTTGCAAATTACTCATATCAAATGTAAATGATGTCTGAACCTCAGTAACCCATTATAGTAGAAGGGAATTTCCCCAGCCTTCTCCACCAAAAATGGAAAGTGTATAAAATCAAGAGTGTCCAATTTTAGATGCTGGTGTGATAGTCAAAGAGCCAGCATTTATTTTGTGAATGTCTCTGGAAAGTCCGCCATTTACTGTCCATCCACAATTGCCAACGAACTGATTGGCTTTTTAGGTCAAGAGTATGAAATGTTCGAGTAAAAAATGAGGTCTGCAGATGCTGGAGATCACAGCTGCAAATGTGTTGCTGGTCAAAGCACAGCAGGTTAGGCAGCATCTCAGGAATAGAGAATTCGACGTTTCGAGCATAAGCCCTTCATCAGGAATAAGAGAGAGAGAGCCAAGCCGGCTGAGATAAAAGGTAGGGAGGAGGGACTAGGGGGAGGGGCGATGGAGGTGGGATAGGTGGAAGGAGGTCAAGGTGAGGGTGATAGGCCGGAGTGGGGTGGGGGCGGAGAGGTATGCCACAATGCTGAGAGCCTGCAACCACGTGTAGAGTCTTATCTCATGAAAAAAGGCCCTTCAGCCCATTGTGTCTGCACCAGTCATCAAGCATCTATCTATTCTAATCCAATTTTCCTGCATGTGGCCTGTAGCCTTGATTGCAGCTGCAGTCCAAATGTTCATATGTTCATTAGTCCATTAGATATAGCGGCAGAATTAGACTATTCCGTTGCATTGAGTGTGCACCATTCAATCATGGCTGATGTGTTCCTCAACCCAATTTTCATGCCATTCCCCCATAATCATTTAACCCATTACCAATTAAAAATCTGTCTAACTCCTTCTTAATTTACTCACTGTCCCAGCATCCACCAGACAGATTCACAACCCTTTGGAAGAAATAGTCTCTCGTCAACTCTGTTTTAAATTTGCTACCCCTTATCAATAGACAATAGGTGCAGGAGTAGGCCATTCTGCCCTTTGAGCCTGCACCACCATTCATTATGATCATCCTCAATCAGTATCTTGTTCCTGCCTTATCTTCATAATCCTTGATTCCACTATCCTTGAGAGCTCTATCCAACTCTTTCTTAAACAAATCCAGAGACTGGGCCTCCACTGCCTTCTGGGTCAGAGCATTCCACACACCCACCACTCTCTGGGTGAAGAAGTTTCTCCTCATCTCTGTCCTAAATGGCCTACCCCTTATTTTTAAGCTGTGTCCTCTGGTTCGGCACTCGCCCATCAGCGGAAACATATTTCCTGCCTCCAGAGTGTCCAATTATTTAATAATCTTATACGTTTCAATCAGATCCCCTCTCAGTCTTCTAAACTCAAGGGTATACAAGCCCAGTCACTCCAGTCTTTCAGTGTAAGGTAATCCCGCCATTCCAGGAATTGACCTCGTGAACCTACGCTGCACTCCCTCAATAGCCAGAATTGTCTTTCCTCAAATTTGGAGACCAAAACTTCATACAATATTCCAGGTGCGGTCTCACCAGGGCCCTGTACAACTGCAGAAGAACTTTTTTGCTTCTATACTCAATCCCTCTTGTTATGAAGGCCAGCATGCTATTAGCTTTCTTCACTACCTGCTGTAACTGCATGCTTACCTTCATTAACTGGTGTACAAGAACACCCAGATCTCTTTGTACTGCCCCTTTACCCAACTTGACTCCATTGAGGTAGTAATCTGCCTTCCTGTTCTTGCCACTAAAGTGGATAACCATACATTTATCCACATTAAACTGCATCTGCCATGCATCTGACCACTCACCTAACCTGTCCAGGTCACCCTGTAATCTCCTAACATCCTCCTCACATTTCACCCTGCCACACAGCTTTGTATCATCAGCAAATTTGCTAATGTTACTATTAATACCATCTTCTATATCATTAATATATATTGTAAAACGCTGCGGTCCCAGCACTGATCCCTGCAGGTATTCCACTGGTCACCGCCTGCCATTCTGAAAGGGAGCCGTTTGTCACTACTCTTTGTTTCCTGTCAGCCAACCAATTTTCAATGCAAGTCAGTACTTTGCCCCCAGTACCATGCACCCTAATTTTGCTCACTAACCTCCTATGTGGGACTTTATCAAAGGCTTTCTGAAAGTCCAGGTACACTATATCGACTGGATCTTCCTTGTCCATCTTCAGAGTTACTCTAAGACTATGACCTCTCGTCCTAGATTACTCCACAATAGGACGCATCTGCTCCATGTCTATTTTATTCACACCTTTTATCATCTTGAATACCTTAATTGATCTCACCTGATTCTTCTAAATTCCAGAGACCATTGGCCTAAATTGTTCAAACTTTCTTCAAACAACAAACCCCTCAACCCTGGGATCATTCTGGTGAACCTGCTTTGAACTGCCTTCAATGCCACTACGTCTTTCCTCAAATAAGGGGACCAAAACTCTGCACAATACTCAAGCTACAGTCTCACCAATGCCTTGTATAGTTGCAACAATACATCCTTACCTTTTACATTCTATTCCTTTTGCTTTGAAAGCCAACCTTCCATTCACTTGCTTTATTATCTGCTGTACCTGCATGCTAGTTTTCCATGACTCATGAATGAGGACACCAGATCCCTCTGGACTGGAGCACCCCAAAGTCTCTCCCCTTTCAGATATGAGGTCACCTTCCCTTTATTTCGACCAAGTTTATTTCGACCTTCCACTTATCCACGTTAAACTCTATCTGCTAACTTATCTTTATCCAATTGTAAGGTTCTTATTTCCTCATTGAAATTTACCATCCCACCTATTTTTATGTCATCCACAAATTTGACCATAAAGCCTTCTATTTCTGTATCCAAGTCTATGTTGTCAGTTGTAAATAGCTGGAATTCAAGGACCGAACCCTATAGCACCCCATTAGATACTTCTTGCCATCCAGAAAAGAAACCATTTATCCCAACTCTTCTGTCCATCAGCCAGTCAGTTACCCAAGCTAATAAAT
The DNA here is from genome assembly GCF_020745735.1 of Hemiscyllium ocellatum. Classification (NCBI taxonomy): domain Eukaryota; kingdom Metazoa; phylum Chordata; class Chondrichthyes; order Orectolobiformes; family Hemiscylliidae; genus Hemiscyllium; species Hemiscyllium ocellatum. The sequence continues at coordinate 72,122,630 of NC_083411.1, read as the reverse complement.
TAACCCTAATCGCATATTAACCTTTTGTGCGACACCTTGTCAAACGCCTTCCAGAAGTCCAGATATATTACATTTACAGCTTCCCCATTATCCAATTTGCTTGCTACATCTCAGAAAACTCTAGCAAATTAATCAAACATGATTTGCCCTTCATCAAACCGTACTGACTGATGGGTAGAATTTTGACTTTCTAAATGTCCTGATATTGCATCCTTGATAATTGATTCTCACACTTGCCCAACAACAAATGTTAAACTATCATGTTTGTAATTTCCCACATATTGCCTCCCTCCCTTCTTGAATAAGGGCTTTAGATTAGCATTTTTCCAATCCACCAGAACCTTTCCCGTATCGAGGGAATTTTGCAATATTGTAACCAATATAGATCTACTATTTCTGCTGCCACTTCCTTTAATACCCTAGGATGTCTGTCCTCAATCCTAATAGTCTTCAGAGTACCTTTTCTCTATCAATGTTGATTGTTCGCAGTTCTACCCTTTCTAATAGGAATGGTATTGTTGTCCTCCACTGTGAAAACTGAGGGAAAGTGTTGATTTAGCATCTCTGTCATCTCAGTGTTCCTCACTATTAACTCTCCTGTTTCATCTTCCAAGGAACTAATATTTACCTTTGTGACTTTCTTCCTTTTTATATATCTATAGAAGCTTTTGCCATCCTTTTTGATATTTTGTGTCAGTTTTCTCGTAATTTACCCTAGCTTTATTATTAATTTTTTATTATCATTGAAAGTTTCCTAATCTTCCAGCCTGCCACTGGCCTTTCCAATATGATTTACCTTAGTTTTTGACTTTATATTGTTCTTGACCTCCTTGCTGAGCCTGGATATTTGTTTTACTCCCCCTTACCATCTTTCTTCTTCACTGGGATATATTTTAGTTGTGAGGAATTAAGTAACTCCTTAAACAACCGCCACTGCTCATCTGCTATCTTACCTTTCAGTCCTCCTGCCCAATCTACAGGGGCCAAATCTTTCCTCATGCCAAGATAATTTCCTTTGTTCAATTCCAAAATACTACTGTGGGACTGCACCCTCCCACCCTCAAACTGAATTTTGAATTCTATCATATTATGGTCCTTCTCTCCTCAATAGACAGAACCAACTCCAGAGTAGTCTGCTCACTAAATGGTTGGTTCCACAACATACTGCTGCAAGAAATAATTTCTAATACATTCAATGAACTCTGTCTCCAGGCTACCCTTGCCAATTTGATTCTTCCAATATGTGTGCATGTTAAAATCACCCACGATTAGCGAGTTTTGAGACTACATCAAAGACATTGCAGAAATGACAGCCAGACTACTCAGACCCCTTGGCATTATGGTAGCCCACAAACCCACAAACACATTAAAGCAGTAGCTAATGAACTTGAAAGACCTTATACAGATAAAAAGTAAAACTAATGTCATTTACAAAATACAATGCAAGGACTGTAACAAACACTACATTGGACAAACAGGCAGAAAACTAGCCACCAGGATACATGAGCATCAACCAGCCACAAAGCGATATGACCCACTCACTAGTATCCTCACACTCGGATGAGGAAGGACACCACTTCGACGAGGACAAAACATCCATCCTAGGACAAGCCAAACAAAGACAGGCACGCGAATTCCTAGAAGCATGGCATTCCAACCGGAACTTTATCAACAAACACATCGAGTTAGACTCCATCTACCACCCCCTGAAAAAAGGAACAGGAAGTGACTTCACCACAGGAAATAACATCACCACAGGAAAATGACATCACCAACCCAAAGAAACCTAAATATATAAATAGAAAGCAGGAATTTTCAGCAGTGCTTCGCCTGAGACCCACTGAAAATGTTACCTAGTAGGGTGACGAACGTCTAGAAGTGAACCTTCAAACTTAGCAAGCAAACCTACATCCCATCACCCTGACATACCTTTCTTATAAGCCTCTAATATTTCCTGGTTTCATCTTAAACATTCCTGCCTGTTCGGAATTGAGTTTCAGAGACACACTATCTTCCCAGTGAAAAGATTTATCCTCGAAACCTCCTGTTCCTAGCTTAAATCCATACCTCATGATTATTGATGCCTGTACAAGGAGAAAACATTTCTCCCTATTTAACCTATATTTGCCCTTCATAACTTTTTACACCCCATAGAGGTCCCTCCTTAGCCTTCTCTGCTTTAAGGATCCCCAGACTACCTAGACTCTCTTAGGAAGAATAGACTGGAAAGTGGGCGACATGGTGGCACAGTGGTCAGCACTGCTGCCTCACAGCGCCAGAGACCCGGGTTCAATTCCCGCCTCAAGCGATTGACTGTGTGGAGTTTGAATGTTCTCCCCGTGTCTGCGTGGGTTTCCTCCGGGTGCTCTGGTTTCCTCCCACAGTTCAAAGATGTGCGGGTCAGGTGAATTGGCCATGCTAAATTGCCTGTAGTGTTAGGTAAGGGGCAAATGTAGGGGTATGGGTGGGTTGCGCTTCGGCGGGTCGGTGTGGACTTGTTGGGCCGAAGGGTCTGTTTCTACACTAATCTAATCTAAGATTTACTTACAATTGCGTGGTGACCAGTCATCACATTTCTGGATCAGATTTCACTTGGGATCATAGTGTGCCAATACGTTAGTCAATGATAGCTGCTTCTTCACTTCCCGAAAGGCAAGAAGATGATTTTCAAAGCTGGCTCTTTATCAATAGCAGGTGTAAGGGTACCAGAATGGAGGCAAGTCACGGATGAACTTTCCACAATAATTCACCAATCCAAGGAAAGACTCTGGTACAGACATGTGAAGCCAGGGTACCTTTGATCGCCCTCACTTTACCATCCAGTGGGTGTAACCCAGTCTTGTCAACCCTATGGCCAATTTGGGTCACTTGGGGTGTTTGGAATAGACGTTTTTTCCCATCCAAAGCATGTACCTACCTTGGAAAGACATCTGAGGACCATGTCAAGTTCATTATGTGCTGTTTATTGGTCTTCTCTTTTATAAGCACATCATCCAGACAAATAGTGAACCTGGGTAGACTTTGTAAAATGTTCTCCATTGTTAGCTGAAAAATGTCAAAAGCTGATGATACCCCAAATGGCAGTCTCATACTTTGGTACAAACCTTTCTGGTATTAATTGTAACATACGTCTGGGAATCCTTATCTAAGACGACTCAGGTGACTGACTGTGTGGAGTTTGCACGTTCTCCCTGTGTCTGCGTGGGTTTCCTCTGGGTGCTCCGGTTTCCTCCCACAGTCCAAAGATGTGCGGGTCAGGTGAATTGGCCAGGCTAAATTGCCCGTAGTGTTAGGTAAGGGGTAAATGTACTGATATGGGTGGGTTGCGCTTCGGCGAGTCAGTGTGGACTTGTTGGGCCGAAGGGCCTGTTTCCACACTGTAAGTAATCTAATCTAACTATAGTTGCAAGTATGCAAGGCTCATGTCCAGCTTTGTGAAGAACAGCACCCCTCTCCCCACCAACTGATTAGGTTCCATAATCGGTATGACCGGTGATGTCCATTCCTTAAACTGTACTGTTTTGATGATTCCTTCACTTGCCAGCCTCCTGATTTCATAGATCATAGAATTCCTACAGTATGGAAACAGGCCCTTCAGCCCAACAAGTCCACACCGATCCTCCCAATGGTAACCCACTCAGGCCTATTCCCCCTACCCTGCATTTACCAATGACTAATACACCTAACCTACACATCCCTGAACACTATGGGCAATTTAGCACAGCCAATTCAACTAACATACACATCTTTGGACTGAGAGAGGAAACTAGAGTAGCCGAAGGAAACCGACGCAGACACAGGGAGAATGTGCAAACTCCACATGGCCAAATGCCCGAGACTGGAATCGAACCCAGATCCCTGGCGCTGTGAGGCAGCAGTGCTAACCACTGAGCCACCATGCTGCCCTTCTGCCTCTACTTTTTCCCATAAGGCAAATAGCACTGTGTGGGCCTTGCAGGATATGGAAATGCTTCCTGGTTAACGTGCAAGGTGGCCTTAGCTTCTTTGATAGAGCCTAGACCTTCCTGAAAACCTTCCAGGTATTTAATTATGACTTCACTCTGGTAACCATTTTCTAATCGAAAAATGTGGAGCCAGTCTGTGAAGGTTCCCTGGTACAGGTTCTCAGTCTAGCTGAGGTGTTATGCAAACCAATGATTGGAGTCCAGAGCGAATTCTGTCATAGACTGCTTCTACAATCAATCATACCACCTGGCTAGTTGCATTAGAACCGGGGACCATTTAACCAGACATTTATTTTGCTTCTGATTTGGATGTTGCTAAGCAAATTGACTGTTCCAAGCCAGCTGTAGGGAAGCTTTCCAGGATGTGCAATCTCCTGGATACCAGCCTAAGAGCTCTCTTCCTCAGTTCAGGCTTAGTAGGACTCTGTTGATGTCTCAAGTCGCCACAGAAATAACTCCAGAGGCCAATATCCGGTCATCAAGTCACCCTTTATTTACACATACATGACAAGGGCTAGCTTTCTCATAGCCAGTGAACCGAACCTCTGATATCTGGTTCTGAGGAAGATGGACATTATTTAGTACTATATATGTGTAAATAAAGGGTGACTTGGTGACAGGATATTGGCCTCTATGGAGTTATTTCACCGTCCTATCACAGATCCACTCTCTTTTCTTTCTTCTTCCCTTCCATTACTGCTGCCTTCCGAACCCTCCTGAGGCTCTTACCTTGCCCTCTGATGTACATTTGTTTACAGTTGGTAAATCTATGAACTTGCAGGTAAAAGAAGTACAAACCTGAAATATTAACAGGGCTTGCAGTTCACAGATGCTTTCCAGTAAATCTTCCTTTGTACTTCAAAACTTCATCATTGAGTGTAACCTGTTTAAGTAACAGTCTACTGCAATGAAAGGCATTAGAGAAATATATGCTCTTTTTATTTAGCGTAGGACAATTAGCACACCGAGAAATGGAGATTCATTATGAATCTCAAAGCTGAATAAAGCCTATATGATTATTTAAGTAATGATGTTTTCAGATTCTGAAGCCTTTCCTGGTGTTGCAGTAATCTATGTGTATACATACACTCAACAAGCCCATAAATGCAACAACAATGTTTCATATAATTTCTGTTCAGGCAAGCAATGATCACTTGGCTTGAGCTTAATCTCTGTTTTAAATCTGTTACTTTTCCAGAAAGCTAGCTTCGGATAAACCCTTGACAGAAAAGCTGAGAAGAGACTTTGAAATGTGTTGAATAACTCTCTCTTATCTAAACCATCAACTGAGCTGCACATGGGAGTGGAGCAGAGGAAACGATTCTCGACATTACCCAACGCAGTTCTCGCTGCATAAAGCAGAAGTAAGCTTCGCCAGCAACAATATCACAAGAGAGAAAACACAGAGCAGTCGTCTGAAATGTCACCAAGAGATAACCAAGGAAGAAAATGTGTGCGAGAAAAACACCATTAAGCTACAGTGGGGGTACACTGAAAGATATTCTTAGACATCCACACCAAGCCAATGGCAAGGACTCATTAAATTCTGTACATTCATTTTCTCTTTGGGTTTTCAAATCCCACATCCAAATAATGTCTACAGCCTGAGTTAGTATTGGATTATTTCAGCTTCAAATCAAGTTTAATGATTCAGAAAGACAAAGCAAATTGAAGAGTTGATATTGCTCTATTCAAAGATCTGTGAATTGGCATTCCCTTATGAATTTCCTCCTTTGACTTTCTTCTCTTCCCAATCCAAGGAACCATTTTTTTCACATTTATAGCCTGTACACCCAGAGTCAGCCTGATTCATTCTCAAAAACAAAGGTAATTGAAAAATGTCGAACGATTCATCCAGCTGTAGCGATGATCGGAGTACAACTAACTTCTTGTATGCCATCATGTATGCTGTCATATTTGTACCGGGCTTAATAGCTAATGTCCTGGCGCTATGGGTGTTCCATGCTTATGTTAAGGAGACAAAGCGGGCAGTGATTTTCATGATTAACTTGGCCATTGCTGACGTGGCACAGGTCTTGTCTTTACCACTCCGGATTTTCTACTACTTGCATCAGGCCTGGCCTTTTGGCAGCTTTTTGTGCATGTTTTGTTTCTACCTTAAGTACGTGAACATGTATGCAAGCATCTTCTTCCTGGTCTGCATCAGTATCAGACGGTGCCTCTTCCTGATCCAACCTTTCAAATATAATGATTGTAAGCGCAGGTACGACGTCTATGTGAGTATTGTAGGGTGGCTCCTGGTGGGTGCCGCTTGCCTGCCCTTCCCCTTAGTGAGGCACGACACAAAAAACAGCTCCAGCAACTTCACTCGCTGCTTTGCAGACCTACCCATAACTGAAATTGGCATCTCTACCTCTGTTGTCATGGTAACTCTGGCTGAACTAACAGGCTTTGTGCTACCTCTTGCCATCACGTTGATCTGCTCTTGGAAAACCATCATGACCTTGCGAGAGAAGAACCCAGTTTTACAAGATAGTGGGGAAAAGAAGAAAGCTTTGAAGATGGTGCTGACATGTAGCATGGTCTTCCTGGTCTGCTTTGCGCCGTATCACATTACCTTCCCTTTGCATTTTCTGGCGATAACTGGTCGTATCGAAGACTGCTTCACCAGGAAGATCATACTGACCTTTCACCCCATTGCGCTCTGTCTGGCCAGCCTGAACTGCTGCCTGGATCCAGTCATCTACTATTTCACAACAGAAGAATTCAGGAGAAGACTGTCACGGCAAGAAATCTGTGAAAACGATATTCAGCTCAACTCCAAGGAATATGGTTGAAGGAAGTGCTAAGGGTAACATGTTCAATATTCAGCTGCTTTGCAAAACTGAACATAAGCGACACAGAAAGGTCAGCAAGTGTCAGCCTGACCGCCATGGTGTAATTTTTATTTTTCAATGTTATTTAGCCTATTTATATGATGTACTTGTATATGTTGGTTGTTTTTTCTACAGAAATGTGAATCTTTACAATGGTGAAGAGTTTAAAAATACTTATGTGGAGTGTTCTATTTTGAGAATCTGTCAGAGGAAAGCCAAGTGGGCTCAAAGAGTCGGCAGATCACATGTAGTGATCCCTCTGTTGCCCAGTGATGTGCCTTAAATAGATTTGCAGAGTGACATTTCAGTTCCGTAGTGAGATTTCCACTTCCTACTTCAGTCATGATGGTCATTGTAAGTCTGCTGTATTAATGTCAAACCATAGGAGAAACCCACATTAAAGTTTGATGTTAATTTGACTGATAACAAAGTTAACTGGGTTAAGAAATCATTCAAAATAAGTAAATATTCCAGCCAATTAATTGAGCCCAGGTAACTAAAATAAAATCTTAGTTTTTTTTAAAAGAAATCTATTTTCATCTTTGCATCTTTCAAACTTTTTTTTTCCATTGTGATGCAATGCATTCTCTCATAAAGCAATGGTTAGGCTCCAGAAATCATTGTTATGCGTGCTAATATAAATACAGTGCTCTGATGTGAGTATACAAATATTTAAACCAGGATCAGTTTCAGAATCGTAGAGCTGAGAATGAGGACTCCATTAAAAGGATGGGCCTTTATTGGTAATATGTCCAGTATCTGGAGAAAAGCTGCTACACCCCATTGAGCATTTTCCAGCTGTAGTATCTGACATTGCTTATTAATGAGTCATCGCAACCAAAAGAAAAAAAAACTCAAACCCAAAAGTTTAGGTTTCTTCTAAAGATAGGCTGTTAAAAGCCCAAACTTCTCAGAAGCTGTGTTCACTGAAGACCTCATGAATATTTTGAGTAACTAGATTGAAGGATTGATTATTTACATCATAATTAAATGACCAGCCTCACATTCTACAAAATATTTAGAACTTATTCATAATAGCACTGTTTACAGCATTGAGATGTGATCCACAGTGCTGACTCTGCAGTGTTGATGATCTCTCTTTAACTCGAGCTCACAAAGCTAAATAGCTCAACTTCTGAAGTAAGAATATACAGGCTGAATTAGACGAGGCACTGTGATAGCACCCCCACCCCTGTCTAAAATATCATAGAGAACTTGCCTAAGAGGCAAAAGGCTGCCCCTCAACTGTTCAGTAACTTTCTTTTATTCACTCGTGGAATGTTAACATTGCTGGGTCCAGCATTTATTGCCTGTCCCTAGTTGCCCTTGAGAAGGTGGTGGTGAGCTGCCTTCTTGAACTACTGCAGTCCATCTGCTGTAAGTTGACCCACAATGCCATGGGGAGGGAATTCCAGGATTCTAACCCAGTAACAATGGAAGAGCGGTGATATATTTCCAAGTCAGGATAGTGAGTACTTTTGAGGGGAACTTGAAGGTGGTGGTATTCCCATGTATCTGCTCTCGTCCTTCTGGATGGATGGAAGTGGTCATCGGTTTAGTCTAAGCATTTTTGGTGAATTTCCGCAGTGCTTGTTGTGGATGGTACACACTGCTGCTACTGAGCCTCAGTGGTGGAGGGAGTGGATGCTTGTGGATATGGTGCCAATCAAGTGGGCTGCTTTACCCTTGATGGTGTCCAGCTTCTTGAGTATTGTTGGAGCTGCAGCCATCCAGGCAAATGGGGAGTATTCCATCAAACTCATGACTTGTGCCTTGTAGATGGTGGACAGGCTTTGGGAGGTGAAGTACTCGCCGCATTATTCCTGACCTCTGACCTATTGGCTATTAACTGGCTGGAGGCAGGATTTCTGACCCTCCATGGACAGGAAGCCCCACTTCAAAGAGCAGTTTGTCATACAGAAAGGTAGCATTCTCCTGTACCAGCAGCACCAGGAGGAGCAGTAGTCACTGCTGGTACTGCACCTGAGGCAACAGGAGGATTGGAATGTTGTAAATGCTTTAGGAGGTGGGTGTCTGGTCTAAGAGACCATGGGTGCAGAGAAATCTGGAAGGGGCTATACCTGGGCAGGAGCGGTCCATCCATGAGCCCAGTTTGGAAGAGGGTGTTCTGCTACCCACTCAGCACAATCTTGCCAGGCTGGCCACTTGCTGTGCGTTTCTCATGCTGCCATGTGATTTGACCACTTGCAGTTCTCATTTGACTCTCAGGCTACCAGGCAACCCAATGCCACCCAGTCAATGGTAAAGTGGTGGTTGGATCAGGGGAGAGAAGGTAGGGTTGGGGAGGTTCACTCCGCTCAATATGGATTCAATGTGACCCTGCCCACACTGACAGTGGAAAATGAAGTCCCCACCACCACCACCACCGTGTCTCTTGGAGAGACATAGTCTGCATTTTATATCCTTCCATCAAACACTTGCATAAAAAATACTTTCTGGAAGCAAATTTAACAAAATGGCTCTAATTACAACATTGTGATCTCATGTTGTAATCCATCACATGATCAATTTGTGGCAGTTTTTAATCAATTTGACTTTATAACTTAGCTTTGATCAGCATGGTTCAATTAGTTGTTCGCTTTATCTCAGGACAGAAGATTTTGGGTTCATATCTCACATCAGGATTTAATCACTCAGTCTATAACAGTATAGTGCAGCACTGAAGCATGGTTTATGATTGGAGGTTTTGCATTCTTTTATCAGGATACATCAAGCACCTGCCTGTTTAGTGTGTAAAAAGTCACTGTCGAAAAAGAGCAGGAAGTTCTCCTCATGTCCTACTGAACAATTCTTATCCAGCAAACAACACTGCTAAAATACAGATCAATTATCCATTCATCTCATTTGCTGAAATTCCTGGTAAATCAGTTGGCTGCGAAAATAGCCTACATTGGTCGTGAGATATATTTGGCCTGCATGAAGGCAGTACATTGAAGCAGGTGGTTGCTTTCTTCTTAGAGGAGGTGAAAAATTAGAAACTGGATCCAAAGTGTATGTAGTGTAACAGCACAAGCCTCCTGTGCAGTTTTGATAGCAATGTATTAGAAATAATTGTCTATTTGATTGTCACCTAGAAAATACCCATTTTGTCAAAACTTTTCATCTTGCATTCATCAGGACAGTTTGCAAGAATGCCAACTCCAAGGAAAAATCAACATTTATACTGCATGAGAAGAGAGTGCTGGTACTGGATTCTGATTGGAGAATGCACCTATCATCAAACAAATATGAGATGTGAACTTTGGTGCCCATGAGATTCTGTGTTTCTAGGCTATAAATTCCAAAGTTTGGAAGATTATATCAACAGCATATCCCTTTGGCTGTTTATACCAAATGGCCTGTTTGTTTCTTGTGACTATACCTGACCAGCTTGCAAAAGCACACAATGCAGTGTCCAACATTAGATGTGATTCTGCAATTGGACGGCATTTGCTGATTTGACGGCATCTGAGTCTGAATTAGATCTGAAGAAGGGTCACTGGATCCAAAACATTCACTCTGATTTCACTCCACAGATGCTGCCAGACCTGCTGAGATTTTCCATGAATTTCTGTTTATAGAATCCCTACAGTGTGGAAACAGGCCATTTGCCTCTACAAGTTCACACTAATCCTCCAAAGGTCATCGCACCCATACCCTATCCTAGTAATCCTGCATTTCCCAGGGCTAACATAGCCGATCTATACATCCCTGGACACTATGGGTGATTTAGCATGGCTGATCCACCTAACCTGCACATCTTTGGACAGTGGGAGGAAACCAGAGTACCTGGAGGAAACCCATGCTGACATGAGGAGAATGTGTAAACTCCACAAAGCCAATTGCCCGAGGATGGAATTGAACCCAGGCACTTGGTGTTGTGAGGTTCCACTTGGATTTAATTGAAGCTTGATGGCTTTCCAAACATACCCAAAACATTTGCTTTGGAAAGATGCTTTAGATGTACAATGCTTAACATTGCAAGAGGACTTCAGCAAAAGCAAACACATTTGATAAAATGTGCAAAAGCAGAAGTTGGAAATCTGAATCAAAATAAAATATGTAGCAGAAACACTCAATGGGTCAGATAGCATTTTGGAGAGAGAAGTTGAGTCAAAGGGTAGAATTTTATTGAAATAAACATACTTCCAGAGAGGAAGGAGGTGGAAAGCCAACTGTTCCAGGATCCAGTTATTTGGAGATGCAAGATTCACTTTGGTTATTTAACTCAACCAAGATATTAACGTACCCACTTTGGGTTTCCTGATCAATAACCGTTTGGATGTGTTGAGAATCTGCACCCTGTCAAAGGAAGGATTCAAGCTAAAGGGACCCTGGTAGTGATGGGAAAGACAATGCTGCCTTTGTTCCTATGGTCTCAACAACCAGTGGAATGAAACGGAGATGTGGACATGTTTCCTCTCCCTCCATCACCCATCTCTCAGGCCTCTTACTCTTCCCTTTAGGTTCTGTTGCAGGCTGTGAGGGACTGCAGTGAAATACCACTTCTCCCAGATGAATAAGGCCAACTTTTCAAATCAAATGGGCGAGGTTGGAAGTGAGCAGCAGCAGAAGTGTGATCCCTCCAATCTGGATTCAGTGCTGCAAGCTGTACACAATCTTGAGGGGGCAGGAAATGTGAGTGGCATCTCACTACCCAGCACCAGCCTTCACAATCTAACTCCCCCGGCATTTTCCTGCATAACGTTCTTCAGAATACATCTTGCAGCTCCACTCCTTCCTGTCTTTGCAAGCACATTCCCATCAGTCAGCTCTCACACTCTCCCTGTGCTCATCACCATCTCACACTAGTCCCTCACACCGCAAACACTGTCATGCTACCCTCTCCACAGCGATTCTGCCTCCCAGGTTCCTAACTCTCTGCTTTGTCACTTTACAATTGACAACACACAGCTCTAGAGAAAGGCAAGGAACTGGTGTTGGTGGGCTTGAGCCTTAGTCAGAGCCAGCCAAGGTGGTCAGAGGCAGTGAAGGTAGCTGCAGACATCAGCAATGAGCTGCAGGTTAGCCTGAACCTTGATGCAATGGCACTCAAACTTATCAAGAGGGCTGATCCTCTGCCTGCATTGGAGCTGGATCCCCTTTGTGTTGGGGGGGGGGGGGGCGGGGGGGCGGGGGGGTGGGGGGTAGGGGGCTATGTGTTTGAGGAGATAGCAGCCAGTGCTGCTGCTGGTGTTATGTTTGCTGTGTCTGATATTAGATTGGCTGTTCTTCCTGTGTCTCACCAGAGCTTCACACTAGAGCTAGATAAGCTGTTCCAATGCTACAGTGAACGCCAACATCTGGGAAGTGCAGCTCAAAGTCAGTACAGCCCATCAAGGGTGAAAAGACTCCTAGAGAGTTGGAAATTCCTGGTGAACCAGTGAAGTTAGGCTCTTTCCCACATGCAGGCCCTGTGCTCCTGACGGCTTTTAAAGATCTCAGAAAATCCCTCTGGGCTGGTTGCTGAATCCAGAATTCAGGTTTAATGGTTGAATTAACTGATTAGCCACAGATTTAGTGGGCACTGCTGCCTCACAGTGTCAGAGACCCGGGTTCAATTCCTGCCTCAGGTGACTGTCTGTGTGGCATTTGCATATTCTCCCCATGTCTGCGTGGGTTTCCTCCCACAGTCCAAAGATGTGCAGGGCAGGTGAATTGGCCATACTAAATTGCCCATAGTGTTAGATTAGGAGTAAATGTAGGGGTAGGGGTGACCCTTCTTCAGATCTAATTCAGACTCAGATCTGAATAAAGGTCATCAAACTCGAAACATTACCTCCGACTTCTCTCCACAGATGCTACCAAACCTGCTGAGGTTTTCCAGCAATTCCTGTTTTTATTTCTGATTTGCAGCATCCATGGTTCTTTCATTTTATTTTCAATTAAATAGACTGAATGATGAAGAGCTGTCGCAACACTGTTGGAGCCAGGTGGAACATGTGGGCTCATGTTTTGTGCAGCTCAGACTTGTGGTTTACAAGAACATGTTTGGAGGGCTGTTCAACTTGAGCTTTGTTTGTCAGAGCCTTAAAGATTTTGCAGTCTTGCCACTTCCTTTCTAAATGTGTTGTGGTTTTGAAACAATGAATGACAGGAGCTGGCAGAGAGTAAGTAGGCTGAATGGCCTCTTCCTGTGCAGTGCATTCATTGTAATTTCATAATGCAGAATGTCACTGGACCACTAAGGCAGAAATCATAGTATCCTAACCTCTTCCTTACTATTACTTTAGAACCATTCTGTGCATAGTTATGCTTAGGTTGATGCACAATTTGCTCCACTCTTTTTCAACCCCTCTCAGCTGGTGATAACTAAATTTAAAAATTCCCTTTTAGGAAGAAGTTCTTACACTTTAACAAAAATGTAGCTCACTGCAAAATAAAGGAGCCAACGATTAGGGTTTTCTCAAGGTAAGAGCAAGGAACTTTGCAAACCCTGAGGAAAAATAATAAAAAGCAGGACAACAAACATACACACACACAGTTGCCAGTCCCTGTATGCACACGCACACGCATATTTTCCCTCTCCGTGCATACACACGTTCAGTTCCCACTCCCTGTATACACACACGCACAGGCTGTTACCTCTCCCTACATACACACACTCAGTTCCCACTCCCTATATACACACGCGCACAGGCTGTTACCTCTCCCTACATACAAACACAGACTCAGTTCCCACCCCCTGTATACACACAAGCACAGGCTGTTACCTCTCCCTACATACAAACACACATTCAGATCCCACTCCCTGTATACACACATGCACAGGCTGTTACCTCACCCTACATATACACACTCAGTTCCCACCCCCTGCATACACACGCACAGGCTATTACCTCTCCCTACATACAAACACACACTCAGTTCCCACTCCCTGCATACACACGCATAGGCTATTACCTCTCCCTACATACAAACACACACTCAGTTCCCATCCCCTGCATACACACACGCACAGGCTGTTACCTCTCCCTTCATACAAACACACGCTCAGTTCCCACTCCCTGTGTACATATACAGGGAAAAAAAACTAACTATCCACCCAAATACTAGTAATTAAAATAAGACTGTGGCAGAGACAGGAGATACAGGTTACACATTTAAACAATCCTTGGAGTTTTAGATATGTTAACTTGAGAACACAATTGTTTAATTGTATCCTTAGTGTACTGAAGTTTAAAGACATTTTCAAATTCTTGGTGAGAGATTGTTTTCCCAAGTTACTCTTCCATTTGCCATTGTTTTCCAAAATGCTGACATGTAAACAGGAGGATAGAAAGAGACTTCAGGTGTTTGCCACAAAATCATTTTTGCTTCTCTCTCTGCTCTGCTGCCCAAAAAACGGCTATTGAAATATAGTTTTGTGTGTATTCCAGAGTCTAGCTTAATTGTTTTTCCAAGCTGGTTAGCTGCCAGCCATTCATCTCTCTCAATAATTGAAATTACCATACATGTGGGAATTAAAGACAAGGTGCAAATTTCTTAACATTGATTCAACTGCCTGGCTTTGACATATTTTGATTAAAAATCTTAAATTCGGTTTGGTTTACTCTACTGAAACTTGCCTCAATCTATGGTCAGCTATTTAGGTCCATGTTCTCCACCTTTTTAAAAACTATTTTAGTCCATGAAAAAACACAGGGATAACAATCAGCTGACGGAAGTTAAAATGGGATAGTGTATTTTTCATCGTGATCGTAATAACACAAAATAATCTACTAAATCACAGATTCAAAGTGGCTATTTTGAGAGTGTTTAACTTGCAGTGCAACTTAATTGGCATAACAACATTGAGCTAAGTTGGTCAAACAATAGTTTGTGTCTCTGTTTATGTAGCTTGTGGCTGCTGCCTGCTGATAAGAATTCTTTCACTGCACAATGACAAATTGGTTTAAACTCTACACTTGTTAAGCACATTGAAATGCTGGAACACATTCATCCTGAGGTTTATTTTTTTCTACTTTTTCCAGTTAAAGATACTAGAGTAGAAGATATGGTTTTGAATGGTCAACTGTCAGATAAATCATATCGATAATATTTACAATGTTAATAAAGCACTGGCTGACTGACACAAGGAACAAGATTCTAAGTCGGGTGTTAGCTCCATACAGCACCTCTGGCTACTTTAAAGCCAGCTTGGTCTAGTATGTTTCAATGATGACTGAAACGTCCTAATGTGTAACAGGTCACCTCCCCTATGATCATGAACTGACACACTTATCCCAACTTTGAGCAATTATAGGGGCTAATTTTACATCTGTAACATAAAGAAAGTTTAAATGGACCGTGGACTGGGTTTTAGTTTGCAGGTAAATTCTATTTGGACTGGGGTGGGTTTGAGGAGAGAGGGTGGTAACTTAGGGTGTTTTTTTTGTAATCGGGATATTTGGCTGCAGGTCTGCTTTAAATGTATCTGGGTGCCAAAATCAATAAAAGCTGGTATATTGAGGGAGTCCTTGGATAAGCATATGGATGATGATGGGATAGTGTTGGGGGATGGGCTTTGATTAGTTCACAGGTTGGCGCAACATCAAGGGCCAAAGGGCCAGTTTTGGGCTGTAATATTCTATGAATGACAGAGGCCATTGGGGTGGGGTGACAGTGCAGGGGCCACATGTGAAGGAAGATCACGGGAGCCAGCTTGATTGTGGGAAATGGTCTGATATTCACAATAGGAAAGCTCCAGTCGTGGCCATGTAGTTGGGTCAGGGGGTGGGACAATGGGGAAAGTTGACTATGGTGTAGTGCTAAATGGTGTAACAAACAGCCACTTCAGGAGTGGGAATCACTGTGTAGTTTGCTGGGCCTGCACTGAGGCACACTCAGCAAATCCTGGCCCACAAGAGGTGCCGTAAAGTCTTTCAGGTTAAATTTTCAGTCCTTCTCACCTCCTCTTAAGTTGCCAAGACTCCCAAGGCCAGGGAACGGGCTGGCTGGATGGGAAAAAAACAGAATGTGCTTCTTGGAACAAAAGCACACAGTTTGGTTACAATCTTCAAATGATCAACCCACTTGCTGTGACTGCATTATCTCTCCTTAGCCTTCTATTAAGCTTCAATAAAAATCAGAATTGGATCCTTTTGGAGATAATTTGGCTACAGCACAATCCAAATTTTTTTTCCCATCTTCCTTTGTTCATCCATTCAGTGTAGGATTTAATCCCTTACATAACCTTACCACCTCGCAGCATTTTACAAAGAAGTAGTTTTAGTCAGCTCTGATGAAGAGTCATCTCGATGCAAAACATTAACTTGCTGTTTCTCCACGTACACTGCCTGACCCGCTGTCATCTCCAGCACTTTTTGTTTTCAGTAGTTTCTGCCACCGTTGTGTTGGAGAAAAACTCAACAGCCAATTTTCATGCCGCGACCGAGGTAATGTTCTGACAATGGTCAGAGTTTTCAGCAGAGGAGGTGGCCCTACACAACTGGTGAAAAGTTAAGGGTCCATGCTCAGGAAAACCCTGGTTTAACAGCTGGCTGCTAACCAGGCAGCCCATCCCCTCCCATAACTAGCCTGCAGTCAGGGTGCCAGAGTTTACCTTGATTGCCCCAGGGTGAGTAGACCATCTAACCCCTCTTCTGGTAAAGTTCCAGCAGGTGCTGATAGGTGATGGGAATAAGAACCTGTCATGCCACCCAACTTTAACCTCTACTTCTGGAGAGGGGTAGGGTGTGGTATCATGGCGAAAGTTTCGAGTGATGCGTTTTAATGGTGCTGGCGATGGGATAAACATTGGCTAGGACATCACACAGAATATCATTGCTCTGCTTCAAGTAGTTGTGGGGAACTTCTCTGAACAGTTTTAACGTCTTGTTGAAAAGGCTGCACACCTGGCAGTGCAGTATTCCATCACTACTGTGCTAGTACATCAGGCTAAATCTTGAGATGAAAGGCTTAAGCCCGAAACATCGATTCTCCTGCTCCTCGGATGCTGACTGACATTCTGTGCTTTTCCAGCACCACCTTCTCATCTCTGATCTCCAGCATCTGCAGTCCTCACTTACTCCTGATCTTTGAGTTCAGCTTTCTGACATGTGTCTTGAACATCCTCTACCCTTCTGACTTGGAGACAATGCTGCTCCTGCTGAGACAAGGCTGGCCCATTCGTTTCACCCGCGTCTTCTTACAGAATGTTGAGGCAGGATCAAAGGAATTATTGTCGACTCTTCACCCCTTTCGTCGATGGAGAGATTACTGCTTGAAATGACCCACTGCTTTATCTTCCTGTGCTGAAGGCCAATGGGAGGACTGTAAGACTGTCCCTGCTTCTCTGCATTCCTATGGTTTGAGCTGACAATACTTCATCAAGATGACCCCGTCACTGGACATCCAGGGATGCTGCAGAACACACGGAGATAAGTTTAACGAGTCACAAGTAACAACAAGTCATTTGGAAGCCCATTTTCCTTATCTTTTATTAATCTGATATCTAAGTTCTCAGCAAAGTTATCACCTTTTCTTATCCCAGAACCATGGCAGTCAGTGATGGGTCTTCCACTTGGAATTGCCCTTCAATCCTCAGAAGAAAGAATGGCTACCTGAAAGGATACCACCTGCACCAGAGATTGTCAATAAACCAACAGTTTAAGAATACAAGGTTTCCTTTTATGAGATGGAGTCAGAGATCTTTTTTCTTGTATAATGTCATTGGTCTAGGAAATTCTCTGCTCCAGAATATGATAGGGGCTGGATCACTGAAATTATTCAAGGACCAGATGGATAGATTTTTTCTTGACAAGGGATTGAAAAGTAATGGGGGTGGGTTAGACAGGAGCTGAGGCCACAACCAAATCATTGTAATTTAATTCAATGATAGATGCAGCTCTGATATGTAAATCTGCCCATACCTCACTTTTCCAAGTAGTTAATGAATAAAGAGGGTCGAGCTCTAATAGCAGGTTGTAAAGGTGGACCCAATCGCAAAAGACTGATAGCTATAATGAATAATTATTCAGAAACATCCCAATCACAGTACAACATGCAAATCCATCTTTACATGGGGTTTCATATCAGAGCGATTGCTTTACTCTGGTGACACCAGCAATATGTTTGCAGACTCCTCCCTGGTGGAGTCAATCATGAAATAACTTTTCAAAGTTGAAGTCTGCATTGGCAGGAGCGGAGTTATGTTGTCTACACGAAGACTAAGTAACATGTAGCTGGCACTGCCCGTGACCTAATTGAGAGCTGTAGAGTCAGGACCACATGTGAGGCTTCCTTTTCCTTCACCTATTTAAACTACAAAACAATAAAGCATTGAGGCAGAAGTAGGCCACATAAGCCATTGAGGCAGAAGTGAGGACTGCAGATGCTGGAGATTAAAGTCAACATTAGAGTGGTGCTGGAAAAGCACAGCAGGCCAGGTAGCAATCAAGGAACAGGACTATTTCTGATGAAGGGCTTTTGCCTGAAACATTGATTTTTTTCCGCTCCACGGATGCTGTCCGACCTGCTGTGCTTTTCCAGCACCACTCTAATCTTGACATATAAACCACTGAGTCTGTTCTGCCATTCAATGAGATCATTGCTGATCTGATAATCCTCAACGCGACTTTCTTCCTTTTCCCCAGAATGCCTGATACGTTTATGGATTAGAAATCTGTATATCTTAGTCTTGAACATAATTAATGACCTAGTCTCAACATTTTTACGTGGAAACACATTCCGTAGATTCACTACCCTCCAAGAGAAGAAATTTTTCCTCTGCCTTAAATGTGTCCCCCATAAGGACAAGCAACCTCTGTACCTACCTTACCAAGCACCGCCAGAACCTTATATTCTTAATTAATTGGACGATTACTCTCCAGATCCTCAGCATGTGCCACTAATTACTTAACTTGCTTGTTTGAACCTTTAAAACCTTATTGGGATAGTTATGCCCACCTTGACACTGCCTTTTACTTGTTCCATCACTTTTTAAATTTCATTTATATTCAATGCTGAAAACTTTCCTCATTCCTAAAGAAGAGCTCTTGCCTGAAACGTCGATTCTCCTGCTCCTTGGATGCTTCCTGACCTGCTGCGCTTTTCCAGCAACACATTTTCAGCTCTGATCTCCAGCATCTGCAGTCCTCACTTTCTCCAATTATATTCAATGCCCCACTACACTCAACATTCATTTGCTCTGTACAACTGAAACTAAATCTGGAGATAAGTTTGCAAGTGACTTCACCCAGAAGTTTTGAAGCCATTCTGTGCATATCTAATAGGTCTGGCTTTGCACCAGTTTTTAATGATTTACACCAGCAGACATGAACTGGATTTAGTAACTGGCTCAGTGCGGGTTGTTTGTGAAGTGTACAGTTGTCTGCATTATTACTTTAAATGCTCCATCCTTGACTCTTGTTATTTCCTACCCAAACAAATAATTAAAGAAAGACTAAATGATAAATCTGCTTCCACTTGCTGTATTTTTAATGCTCAGAATTACACCAGAGTGGAACTCACAAGACACAAAATGGAGTTACAAGATTGAACATCAAAGATCTGGCTACACCCTAATGTGAAGACATTCAAAGTGCTTTAATAATATAAACATAATGCACCTTCTGCCATCCAAGGAAAACTTTTTAATCAGAAGTCTGAGTGAATATTTGTGCCTGACTGGTGAGAGTCTTACAATCATAAATATATGTAAAGGGGACGTGTCTTTGTTAAAGGCTTTCATGATTTTGACATCAATATTGCAGTTGAAAAATGTGGTGCTGGAAAAACACAGCAGGCCAGGCAGCATCCGAGGAGCAGGAGAATCGACATTTCGGGCATCAGCCCTTCTTCATTCCTGAAGAAGGGCTTTTGCCTGAAACATCGATTCTCCTGCTCCTCGGATGCTGCCCTGGCCTGCTGTGTTTTTCCAGCACCACATTTTTCAACTCTGGTACTCCAGCATCTGCAGTCCTCACTTTCTCCTAATCAATATTGCAGTTGTATAGTGCCCTTTCTTGAGACAGAGCAAAACTCTGTGCTGTTCTGCAAGTGCCCCATGTCGCAGTTACTGAGAGCTGGAGAGGATCACACATTAAGATATAAATGTGAGTTGAAACTGAACCCAAGTGATCCTCAACTACTGAACCTTTAGTAATTCACAAAACTTACCATTTCAGTTTGTGCATCTGGTTTACTGAGCAACCAATCCCTCCAGTATCTGGAGGTGGAAGACTTCGGAATCTTGGAGCAATGCAGTATAAAGCATGAGGATATCATGGAGAAAGAAAGAGTACCATCTTTCAAAGCTTTAATATTGTAAGAGTCATACCAGTGCAATCTTAATCATTCAGTTCAAGTTGCTTATTATGGATGAAGTAGAATTTGTGGTGTTAAAAGTGGTGTTAAAAAGGTCATGACACCAGACCAAGGCAGTATGGTCTGAGGTTACCATGTAGATTGTTGCCAACACAACAGTGCAGTGGAACGCCCAGCAGTGTCACGCGAACATTAATGCCCTTCTCCACTATGCCAGGGTACGTGCCACACTTCTCTTTGCTCCTGCATGCTCCATCCCTGCTACTGCACTGGCCTCCCACCAAGACCCATGCTCCACTACTCTCATTATTTGTCCACACTATCTTCCCAGTTCAGATACCCCAGAGGGACTGTCAGCTTTACAAAGTGTGGGCAGCACCTCACTGGGACAACTCTGCCACTGGTCCAGGAAGAACCAAGCCCAGGCCGCTCGCACTCGGAAGACCATCAGAGATCCAACACTCACTCATCCCCGGGCAGGAGAGGGCCCTGTGGGCTCAGTAATTAGGGACTTGGACCACATGCACGGTGGAGAACAGGCGCAGCAGACAGGGATGTGGGGCACAATGGTTCTGATTGCCCAGAGGCTATTGCAGAGCAGTGAGCCATGTAACCAGCTGTCTGCCTCCATAGACAGGTTGGCAGCTGCCAGGGAGAGCCTGGCACAGCATCCTGAGAGGCTGCTAGAGAAGAGTACACATCGACACTCTGCTGCCCCATCCACTGGTCCTCAGGACCAGTGGGCGGCACGGTGGCACAGTGGTTAGCACTGCTGCCTCACAGCGCCTGTAGACCCGGGTTCAATTCCCGACTCAGGCGACTGACTGTGTGGAGTTTGCATGTTCTCCCCGTGTCTGCGTGGGTTTCCTCCGGGTGCTCCGGTTTCCTCCCACAGTCACAAAGATGTGCCGGTCAGGTGAATTGACCATGCTAAATTGCCCGTAGTGTTAGGTAAGGGGTAAATGTAGGGGTATGGGTGGGTTGCGCTTCGGCGGGTCGGTGTGGACTTGTTGGGCCGAAGGGCCTGTTTCCACACTGTAAGTCTAAAAAAAAACACATAGTGGTGGGGTGGAGGGTGGGGGAAATGGAACCAACTAAGCACTCCAGGTGCCCCTTCCTCACAAAGTGACAAGATTGCGCCAGGAGACTCCCACACAGAGAAGGAACCACACACAGACAAAATCACAAAATCACTCCCAGGAGCTCCAGAGGTGGCCAGGCTCTCCAGCTCCACCCTGCCTGCCTCTTTACGACACTGCTGAGGAAGGTTCACTAGCCTTGGGCAAGAAGACCAAGACAACCCCAGTGGCTCTGGGGTTAGCACTGCAGCTTCACAGCACCAGGGATTCGGGTTCGATTCCAGCCTCGGGCGACTGACTGTGTGTCATTTGCACATTCTTCATATGTCTGTGTGTTTTTCCTCTGGGCACCGGTTTCCTCCCACAGTCCAAAAATGTGCAGGTGAGGTGAATTGGCAATTCTAAATTGCCCGTAGTGTTCAAGGATGTGTAGGTAAGGTGCATTAGTCAGGGGTAAATATAGCGTAGGGTGAATGTGTCTGAGTGGGTGACGCTTCGGAGGGTCAGTGTGAATTTGTTGGGCTGAAGGGCCTGTTTCCGCACTGTAAGGATTCTATGATTCTAAGACCCTCAGCATGTCTGGGTAGCCCAGACACAATCACCCCTGGCAATGCCCAACTAAACCTCCAGAGCCAATGACTTCCACTCTAAGCAGAGGTCCTTCCATCCCTGCTACAAAGCCAGTGATTACGCTGAGATGTAAAGGGAGGGAGGGGAAGAAGAAAATCTATTGAGGGCATGGTATGGATGACAATCCATACATGCTTACTCACATTTGTATAAATGTCATTGTGTTGCACCCAAACCTGTCTGTTTGAGTCTCTGTGCAGCCGCAATTGAACTGTGCCAGCATGATGCCTAACTTCATGACCAGACAGGATGGACCACAGAATGATGTCCAGACACAGGATAAACAAGGTGATTACAGGGCAATGGGTGCTGCTGGTGAAGCTACAACACAATACTACATGTGTGTCAAATAGTGGAAGCTGTGTATGATGCAGGGCTAAGTGTTACCACAACCAAATGAGGAGAAAGAGAGGACTGGAGGTGCTGGAGATCAGAGCTGAAAATGTGTTGCTGGAAAAGCGCAGCAGGTCAGCCAGCATCCAAGGAGCAGGAGAGTCGACGTTTCGGGCATGAGCCCTTCTCCATTCCTGAAGAAGGGCTCAAGCCCAAAACGTCGACCCTCCTGCTCCTTGGATGCTGCCTGACCTGCTGCGCTTTTCCAGCAACACATTTTCAGCCACAATCAAATGAATCAGGTCTGATCTGGTTGTAATGGTGGATTTTGATTAATCAGCTAATAGCAGATGGCTCCATATGTAGTCCCATCACAAGGACAGAAGTGGTTCAACAAGGTACCTCTGCACCACCTTCTGGAGGTAATTAAGGCTTAGTAACAAAGGCTTACCGAACCAGAAATACCAACACCCTGTAAAATGAAAAACATAGGTTCTGGAGTCTCCAGCCAAGAGAAACAGCCTGTCTGTATCTACTTTGTCCAACCTTCTATCCACTTCAGATGTTTCATTAAACTCATCTCTATGTCATTTGAACGCCAAAGAATATAGGCACATTTTGCCCAATCACTACCGACTGGGACACCCCTCTCATCCCAGGTTTCAATAGTGAACCCTCACAATGAATATAATCTCAAACAATCTGTAGAAATGAAAATACAGACCAAGAAGGAGAAGTAGGATTAAAAGGGAGATGGAAGAATTTGAAAGAAATGAAACTTTGCTTCTCTTAACATATTTAAAACCAATTGAAATCTGAAAGAATGTGACTCCATACTTACAAAAATTATTTTTTTCCAACCAGAAACATTGATTGGCCATCATTAAAACTCATTATGTTGATTAAGATCAAAAGTAATTATGCTGGATTGGACATACCTTGACTTGTCCCACTGTGCTTATTGATTTCTGCTACAGAATTATTTCAATCTCACATCTTTTCACATGTTTCAATGCTAGTTTCACAGTGAGATAACAGTACGAGAAAATTGGGGAACAAGGAACATAGAAAGAAAATTCTTGATTTCCATGTTAAGTAGTAAATAAATAAAGGCACCATTTCCCCAGAGGTCTGCAGGGCTGTTCTCTCATTAAACATGGATGACTGATGGTGAGTTTAAACTGAGGATCATCACATCTCAGGCGTCAGGAGAGGTTTGACATTCATGGTGACCTCAGCTGTTATGATAGTTGAACGCATACTGTTAGCACCATTCCACATCACAACTTAGCCATTCGGTCAACCGAGTTAATCAATCCACTTATCCCTGTTTAATATATGGCATTGATGGAAGTTCCTGGCTCATTTACATTTTAAAAGCCATGGGTGCTGTTAATCTTAACTTTTTAAATCAGAAAATTTGGCCCACTGTTAATTTTTGTCAATGCTGAAGATTTGAAAAGATCCACATATTCTAAACTTGATGGCAACAATTAGTTCTTTCAACTCCTTTCAAATTAAACTTTCAGGGAAACAATTTTACTTTACCTCATTTAGTCTTACAAGCAAATTAAACCTGAAATACCACCACGGTTCCCCTGTTTTGCATTATTGGTTTCTGCAAGTTCCCTCCTCAGTCAGAACTACTTATAATTCATTTATGTGATGTGGTCATCCCTGACAAGATTAGTACTTGTTTCCCATCTCTAACTGCCCTTGGAAAGATGGTGGAAAGCCATCTTCTTCAACCACTATGTCCTGTGCAGTGTATAGCTGATTGGGACAGCAAACAATTGACCCGGTGATGATGAAAGAGTGGTGATATTATTTCCAAGTCAGGATGGGATATGCCTTGGAGGGAAATTTGCAAGTGATGCCATTCCTCTGTATCCATAAGATCATAAGACTCTAAGATGTAGGAGCAAATGCAGGCCATTTTGCGCCTTGAGACTGCCCTGTCATTCAATGAGATCATGGCTGATCTGAAAATTCTCAACTGCATTTTCCTGCCCTGTCACTATAACCCTTGATTCCTTTACAAATTAAAAATATGTTTATCTCAAGATTGAATATACTTAACCAACAAGTTTTAACGGTAAAGAATTCCACAGATACACTACACTCTGAGAGAAGAAAAAATCCTCCTCATCTCTGTCCTAAATGGGTGACCCCTTTTCCTGACTTGGTCCTCAACTTGCCCACAAGGGGAAATAGTCTTTCCATGTCTACCCTGTCAAGTCTCCTAAGAATCTTAAATTTCAATAAGGTCTCCTCTCATTCTTCTAAAGTCCAAAAAGCACAAGCCCAACCTTTCACGTGAACCGTCTACCAAACACTCACTGTCCTTATTCTTCTCGATGGTAGTGGTCACAGGTTTGGATGGTCCTGTTGAAGGAGACTTATGGAATTGCAGCTGTGCATCTTGGAAAGTTGTACACAGTGTAGCCAATGTTGGAAAGAATTGATGGAACTTCATCCAATAGCTTAAATGACCAAATAGGTTTCTTTGGCCTGGATGGTGTTGAGCTCCTTGAATGTTATTAGATCTGCACTCAAGTAGGCAAGTAGAGACTGTTTAATTACAATCCTGACTTGCACCTTATGGATTGGGGCAAGTCAGAAAGTGAGATACTTGCAGCAGATTGCCCTGCCTCTCACCTGTTCCAGTCAAATTTCAAGTCAATGGTCATTAGGATGTTGATAGTGGAAAAGTCAGTGATGATAATGCCAGTGAATGGCTACAGACAGTGGGTCATTTCTCTTTTGTTGGAGAGAGCCATTGTAAATATTACTAGCCACTAAATAAGTCTAAATTTGAATATTGTAAACTCACTGCATGTCAGCATAGCTACCTTATTATCTGTAGGGTTGTAAATGGAACTGAACATTGTGCTGTAATTAATGAACATCCCTACTTCTAACTTTGTATTGATGAATCTTTGCAGAGTTCAATGTGTTAATAAAGTAACTGCCCATTATGAAACATTTTTACATGGTTCCAGCTATTTTATTGCTTAATGACAAAGAATTGAAACAATATTGACATAACAAAGGGTAATATCTTACTGAGTCACCAGTGATCAAAATAGTTCAGTTTCACTATTTTTTTATTCAAGCTACCACTCCCTTTGCATCAACATTTTGTACTTTAGACTCCAACAGCAAAGCTATTCGGAATTCAAATTATTAGGAATTCAAATTGCATGGAGATTTTGAAGATTGCCTATCAAGCATGGCGGTTCTGTCAATAACTTTTCCTACTTGATTAGCAGAAACCAGGCCGTGGAGGCAGAGTGTGGGAGTGATTATGATGGCATTTGACTTTCTAACTTTTGTAGTTTCCTGTTAAGAAGTGGTGTTCATTTCTCATTTGAGTCCAAATTATTTACTTAAACTCAGCAGGAGTGTAGACCTAGCTGAGCGCTGTGCAGCATAAAGAGAAATTAAAATGTTAATTATAAAGATATACACGATGATATTACTCTGACATCAACAATCAACTTATCAAGACTCTTTAGGAATGGAAACAGTTAACTGAAGAGTTATAATCAGTATTCTCCATATTAGAATGCAAATAAAAGGTTTGCAGGACATACTGAGAGAGAGAGTGAGAGTTATTATTAGTTAAGGCAAAGATGGAGATGTGGCAGATTCAAAGCAGGACCAGATGGAGCAACCATAAGTATGCAGTGTACACAATGCCCAGGAATCCCAAGGTAGTCAGGTTCCATTTGGGATAATATTGCAGATTTAAATCTACAAAGTAGCACAAAGTATGCTGCTTTCATTGAGTCAAACTGGATCTCCCAACTCGTGAATTGCGTCAGGTACTTGCAGCTGAAGAGTAATATCGAAAAGTCATGTTTATATCAGTTTGTGGTCCAATTTCAGATGAGCATCAGAACTCCATCTTGTGCTTTGAGTTGACTAGTCTGAACCTGAAAATGACTGAAAAAAGATTTTAGCCCTTTGTGCAAGTTAAGTGCAGGACAATTTAATCATCTGGTAGAAATCACATGGAAAACTATTGTTCCTGCTTTAGTTTATACAGTCATTGCTTTCAACAAAGACAACTATCTATTAAAACAAAATAATGGCTGAAGTAAATGAATTACAGAATCAAATAAATGTTATAGCACAGAACGAGGCCATTTAGCCCATTATATCAGCATCTGCTTTCCAAATGAGCATTCACTTAATGCTATTGTCCTGTCTATTCTCTGTGTCCTTAGCATTCTTCCTTCTCAGATAACAGTCCAATTACCTTTTGGATGCAGTGAATATATCTAAATATTCCATAGCTTAGAAATTTAATAAAGATGTTCGAGGGTGGCAGAACGGTATCTAGATTTTGCATCTGCAGTAAACTCTATTTTCAGACTTTTGAATGGACCTATTTAATGTTAATGTTGATCTCTTTCTGCACCTTTTTGGCAGCATAACACTGTACCCTGTATCCTGCACTCGGTTCTGCTACCCTGATGCACTTGGATCATACAATTTGCCTGTAAAGCACAGAAGACAATACTTTTCACTGTATCTCAGTACGGTGACAGTAATAAATCAAATGAAATTAAATCAAAACTCTACACCCTGGAATAGTTAATTTAGCTCAACATCCTTTTCTTTTACACTAGACTTTCAATCCTCTCATGAGGGGGAACTGTTTATCCTTTTTGACTCCATCCAGAACCCTCATGATTTT
This sequence comes from Hemiscyllium ocellatum, assembly GCF_020745735.1. Lineage (NCBI taxonomy): Eukaryota > Metazoa > Chordata > Chondrichthyes > Orectolobiformes > Hemiscylliidae > Hemiscyllium > Hemiscyllium ocellatum. The sequence continues at coordinate 72,095,833 of NC_083411.1, read as the reverse complement.
GAAGGGAGTGATTGACTCCACGAACCTCCATGAGCTAGCATAAATTCCAACCTGTTGCAGGCTTACATTCAGAATCAATGGGCTGAATCATGCTTTTTTTTTTGGCTAGGTCTGAGTCTGTCTAAGTTTTTAAAGGGCTATCCACCAAATCTTTCCAAACTCTCCTCATTAACTACATAGTCTGCCTTCATTTATAACTGATGCTAAACCCATCTTACTATGTGCTATCCCCAGAATAACACACCACTCAGCGGGTTCACCGGGACCATCCCTTGCTCCCTTGTCAATTCAAAAGCCCACTGTGCACCCGAACAATCACTGCCAGCCTGGAGCTGACTCATATGGTTCCTATTTGCCCTGGATGTGGCAGACAAGAAAAAAATCAGCAGCCCCCTGTGTGAACAGGAACCTGGAATTCCAGCTGGCTGGGGTGGTGTCCAAGTGATTCTTGCTCTTCCTTCTGTAGCAGCAGTAGAGATCATGACACCAGACCATGATAGCCTATCCTGAGGCTCAGTGCAGTTTAAGCCCAGCACCATTGGAAGAAGGTCAGTAACCTTCCGCACTCCGCCAGCATAAGTGCCATCATCTCCTCCCTCACGCTCACTGCACATTTAATACTGTACCTTCCTCCCACCATGCACGATCATTCTCACTATTACCTCGAATATCGTCCCTCACTCACTGTCACCCCTCTCAGCCCCTGAAGCCATTAACCTCGTATGACCTTTCTACTGCCTCCTCACTCACTTGGAGCACCTCCCATCCCCCTGGCACCGACAGTGATAGCTGTGCCACCCACTTTCATCTCCTGTAATACTTGCCTCTTTCTCACTCTGGAGTCTAGAGTGGGGTGCTGGAAAAGCACAGCAGGTCAGGCAGGATCCAAGGAGCAGGAGAATCGACATTTCGGGCATAAGCCCTTCATCAGGTACTTTTCCAGCACCACACTCTTGACTCTGATCTCCAGCATCTACAATCTTCACCTTCTCCTCTTTCTCACTCCAGCCTGCAACAGGGCAGAAAGACTCAAGGCCTTCTCCTTTACCTGGAAAGCATCCCGGCTCTGACACCGCAGCAGCTGATCGGCCATGACCCAAGCCTCTGGACTGGTATCAGAGTCTTCCCTTGACTTACTGTGTTGGGACCTCCCTACTCAACTTGACCCAGCTGAGGCCAGTTCACAAGCATTAAAGGTTCCTTCTGAGTTAAACAACAAAGCAAGACAGAATGCATTATGACACTTGCATGGAACGAAAGGAGCAATTCACAAAAAGGCAAGGCAAGGTGTTGAAAGGCAGGGTTGCCATGAGCATCCGGTAGGCTTAGAGTGAGCATACATTTTGAGAGCAAGTGGAGATGGAACCTTGTCCAGTCCATGAATGAGTGCATGTCCCTGAGCACACAGTGTCCTTGCCGCAGTGTTACAGTAAGAGTAACTGGGATAGCCCAATGTGCAGCATTGAAGTACAGAAGTGTGTTGTAAGTGGACCAGAAATATGTCATGAGGCTGGCACAGATTGGGTGCCAGTGTTCAAGGATTTGGTGTGCATTTGGCTGTTGCCCATGGAGCATGATGTCCATTGTAAAGAGTTTTTAGAGCAAGAGATGTCCTGAATTCACCAAGTACCCACTCTGGCTTCCATATAAGCTTTCTCAACATGTAGTTTATTTGATGAGTTTGCTGAGACAGAAAGCTGAATGTTAATTAGCTAACTTAGACAAGGCATTTAACAAGCAATAATCTCTCTTAATTGCTTTGTAAGTACTCACCTTGCCACTTACCAGAAGTATAAAAGGTGGAGTGAGGTGTCCGCAACAATGAAATGTACCTCAATAGATCCTGCCACAAATCTCACGCCACTCAGACCCCTATAAGATTTGACCTGCGTTTATCCATGCAAACAGTCCTCTTCTTTCTATAAATTTAAAATTAGATGTAAAGTAACAAGAGATATTCTCAGTTTTCAAACATAGCCAGCAGAATGTGTCATAAAGTCAAAATACACTTGACATAATAGTGGTTTCCAAAATGCTGACATTTATGGTGCAGTTTGATTCATGAGTACCTCAGACATTTATAACCTGAGAGGTTTCCATCACTGTCAATATTTCTTTCAGAAACAGCATGGATCCACTGCTTTATTGGTGGCCAAAACACCTGAATCACTGTTACTTAACACATCAAATCTGCACCCAATCAAAAGTAAATTTTGCTTTCTTTTCCTCACTGTGTTTTCTCCATGGAACACATGCTGTGGTTTTCCTGTCTGGTTATACTTTTCGAGAAATGCTCTTTACTTGGCCCCTCAAACATCATTGGATTTTTAGGTACATTCTGTGGATGAACTTCCTAGGCAAATATTTCGTCAAGCAAAATCTGAAAATCTAACCCTAACCACCAAAGTACAAGTTCCTCTGTACCACCAATAAGACATAACTGTGTTATTACTTGGGGTTCAGAAAGTAATGGGTTTAAGACCTGATCTGAGGCCATAATGTAAGCATTATGTGCAGCACAAACAGTACTGCATTGTTAGAAGCACTGTCTTTCAGATAATGTTTGAAACCAAGGTCCCTGTTTAGGTAGACATCCAAGATTCCATGGATGATTCAAAGGGAGACTTGGGAATACAGGAATAGCAGGAGGTCATTCAGCCCCTCAAGCCTGTTCAGTCGTTCAATTGGATCATGGCCGATCTGTAACATAGTTCCATTTGCCTTCCTCACCTCCATGGCCCATGGTTAATAAAAACCTGTTGGTCTAAGATTTAAAATGATCCATTGAACTGAATTTGCTCCTTTTGTGGGAGAGAGTTCCACAGTTCTGTTGTCCTTTGTCTGCTTCCAAACTTCTCTCTGGGATGGTCTGATCGATGTTGATGTTGTGATCTCTTGTGCGAGACTCCTCCACCAGGGAGGAGAAAATGCTTTGTCTATCCTAACGATTGCCTTACCATTCCTAAAAAATAGCTCAGTTAAGTCACACCTTAAGCTTCAACATTCAAAGAAATGCAAGCCCTTTTTCTCTGTTTTTCATACTTAAGTCTTGAAATCCTGGTAATGTGCCAGTGAAGCTGTACTAGATCCTTTCAAAGTCAAGTAAGTCTCTTATATTCCCGACTATTACTTAAGAATTAACTAACACCATCAAGATACATTATTTGTTCATATTGCTCCTTTACAGTTTGGGGATACTGTTGTGTGATAATTATGCATCTGAGAAAGTGAAAATGATGTTCAAGTGAAACTTCTCTTGCCTTTTTATCCCCCTTTACTGTACAGTGTTTTGAATATGAAAACTGATCATCCAAACAGAACTTCCTTCTACTGCGAGCAGGAACACTATAGATACATTTTACAATTGAACTATTTGAAGGTGGATTAATACAGCAGCAGTTGAACTCCTCTCTGCCCAGCCTAGCCATAAAGTGATTGAATCCTGATGATAATAAACATAATTAAGTACACTTACTTTTGTTACTATGACAACATTGCAGGATGGCGATTAGACTGTGAGAAAAATAGATGTATATAGCATACTAATGTTTTGTTAAACACAAAATAATTCAAACTGCTTAAGCAGTTAATGTGAAATAATCTCCTTTTATGCTGGACATTCAAATAAGCTCAAACGTCAGTCCAGTTGTAGTATGTTAATTATTGAAGTGGTGTGACATGGCTCTGGGAGGCTAAATTACTGAAATAATCATATATCCTCAAGTCTTTGCTACCATTTCCCTTAAATCTGTGAGAAGTTTGGCCAGTATCATGAGATTGTTAGATCTCTGTAATTGGCAGAAATGCCAGTGACTGAACATCTGCACATATTTATTGAAGAATGATTGTAAAGCCCAAAATAATAAACCACTCATCAAAATAACATATGGTTGGCATGGTTCCACTGTTTTGAAGTTAGTACTGGTGTACATGCTGCATTATATGTACAATTATAATTTATCAGTAAAGTGTCTGAGAATACTTGAGGATATCAATCACTGGACTGTGGCTGTCAATAAAATGAAACATCTCCAATGACATCAACTTCATATAGTTGAAGTTCAGGCTTTGAACTGTCTAAGTAGATACATTGTTTCAACAGCTGCTAAGTACTTTGAGGAATGTACTAAGATTCTTGGACCTAATAGACATATTTTATATATGACTGCACAGATGGATTCTATAAACCTCAGACAGTTAGTTAGTCTGCAGTATTTTGTATTACATGCAATTTAATTGGACAATATTAAACAAATACTGTAGAAAGCCTAAATATATAGAAATTATAAGAAACTTCAAGCACTGTAGTGTTCCTCAATCTTCATTGTTTATAATTTGCAGTAAGCAAGAAACAAACAAAAGCAGAAATTGCTGGAGAAGTTCAGCACGTCTGGCAGCATCTGTTCAGAGAAAACAGAGTTAACATTTCAAGGCCAGTGACCCTTCTTCAAATCTTTGAATTAGGAAGTCTACAAAATGTGAGGGACAAAACATTTTTTTTGGTTCAGCACAGAAAAATGATATATTAAACAGGCAAGTGTCCAGCCAAAGAAGATCAGCGCCTTTTACTTTATTTAGAATTTACTGAGCAGAAAAAAAATCCAGTACATCCGGGATGTTATGAATGTACATGGACTGATTACGGGAAGGGACTGAAGTACGTAATGAAGAGAGAATTTTGCCTGTGGGGGAGGGAAGAGTGGATTGTTGTCAGTTGATTTTATTTCATGATAGAATTAGCCATCTTCAGGGAAAGAGACCGATTTCACAGGGAAGCACTGCCATATGGAAGGCGATGTTATTCCGTGAGTTCTAACATGTTGCCAAAATGCTAAGCACTATGTTTAAATGATCATGCTAGTAAAACATGCCACTTGAAGAAATTCAAGCAAAATGTTAGTCCATAAATACAACATATAATAAATGGCATTGACTAACCCAAGCATTTGTTAACAAATTAGAGGCCAAGTCATAAATGTTAATATGTACCCACTCTCTACAATCACAAATTCCCTCCAGCTATTCTGCCTCAATGCTCCTGATCTATTGATATTTCATTCCAGGTGAAAACCTTTTTTGGTTCCAGTAATTTGAAATACTGCTCTCAATTCCAGGCCCTGCCTCTCAGGAAAAATATATAGGACTTGTAAGGAGCATTTTATGGATTTATCAGTGTCATGTTGGGCATAAAAGGGTTACATTATAAGATTGAGCATAAAGGTTTAGAGGTAATCTCATCAATGAATTTGTTGTGTAATGTAGGTAAAAACAAGAACTGCAGATGCTGGAAGCAAGATTCTAGATTAGAATGGTGCTGGAAAAGCACAGCAGGTCAGGCAGCATCCGAGAAGCAGGAAAATCAACATTTCGAGCAAAAGCCCTTCATCAGGAATAGAGCTCTATTCCTGATGAAGGGCTTTTGCCCGAAACATCGATTTTCCTGCTCCTAGGATGCTGCCTGACCTGCTGTGCTTTTCCAGCACCATTCTAATCTAGACTCTTGTTGCATAATGTGACAAACTCTAAAACGGTTAATGCTGTGGTTGTGCTTGGGGTGGTTTGAGGTTAATCAGCTCAGTCCCAGGACATTTCTGCTGGAGATATTGAGGACAGTATCCTAGTCTCAACTAACATCAGCTGCTTTATCAATGACCTTCCATCTATCATAAGGTCTGAAGTGTGATGTTCACTGATGATTGAAAAAGGTTCATCATCTTTACGACTCCTCACATATCGAAAAGACCATGTCCAAAAACAATAAGACCTATTCTAAATCTATATCTATGCTTGGACTGACAAGAGACAGTCTAACTATTGCCCCCTTGACATTCAATAGTGTTAACATCAATGAATCCCCCATGAGAGTTACCATTGATCAGAAACTGATTCAGACTGGCCATATAAACACAGTGGCTACAAGAACAGGTCAGACACTAGGAATACTGCAGCAGATAACTCACCTGCTGGCTCCCCAAAGTCTGTCCAACTCTTGCACCCTAACCCTAACCTTATCATAGACTCCACTTGCCTGAATGTGTGTAACTCCAACAACACTGAAGAACTTGACACCATCCAGGACAAAGCAATCCTATTGATTGTCATTACATCCACAGGCATTCATTCCCTCCACCATTGACATTCAGTACCAACATTGTGGACCACTGAGAAGATGCACTGCAGAAATTCACCAAGACTCTTTGGAAAGTATTTTCAAAATCCATAACCAAAGTTAGCAGGTAAGGTAGAGCACCACCAACTGTACACTTCCCCCCCAGCTGTATATCTGACCTGGAAGGTTGCCATTCTGCAAGTGTCTCAGTGTCAAAATCTTTGAACTCGCTCCATAACAGCATTTTGGGTGAGTACCTGGACCACATGAGCCACCTCACCACTGCCTTTCAAGGGGCAGTTAGGGATCAGCAATAAATACTGGCCCAGCCAACAAAACTCATATCTCCTGAATGGATAACAAATAATACTGCCCAACATGGACGATGGACGGGAAAACAGCTTTGAGTCATGAAGGAGAACAACCTACCATTTAGGTCACATTTGTAGTCTGAGAAGCAATTTCTAATATAGCTATATAACTTGCTTTTGATCATGCAAAGAATTACATTGTGTTTTATACAAAAGCCTCTTCTCATTAGACATGATAAGTGTGGCACTGGAAAAGCACAGCAGGTCAGACAGCATTCGAGAAGCAGGAAAATCAACATTTCAGGCATGAGCTTTTCATCAGGATGAAGGGCTGAAGAAGGGCTAATGCCTGAAATGTCAATTCTCCTACTCCTTGGATGCTGCCTGACCTGCTGTGCTTTCCCAGCGCCACACTTTCCAACTTTGATCTCCAGCATCTGCCATCCTCATTCTCTGCTCTTCTCGTTAGCCTACACAGTAGTTTTCCTCTTCAAAACTAGACCAATCAGGCCTTATAGATCCTAATTTTAAAGGAAATGGTGGCAGCAAATTTAACTGCTGTATTTTTCACTAAGGTAACTGTGGTGAGGATCTTAATGAATTAATGAGGTTAGATATTTCCCCTGTCAGAAGGGTTCAAACTGAAGGACAGATCTTAAAATTAGAAACAAGCTATTCAGGGGTGAGTGTTTGAAGCAATCCTTCGCACAAGAGGTGACGGATATCTGGAACACTTTGTCCAAAGACTTAGCTTGGTTCATTCAAGATTTCAAACTCAGATCATGATTTTTGTTACACAAGCATATCAATGGATATGGAACTAAGGTGTGCAACTGAATAATGGAACAGGCTCAAGGGTTTAATGGCTACTCCTGTTTCTAAAACTTACTCCCCTGTCTGTGCGATTGGTCACTTCATCTTGGGCCTTTCCTACTTCTGTTACAAAGGAGAAAGTGAGAACTGCAGATGTGGGAGAGTCAGAGTTGAAAAGTGTGGCACTGGAAACGTACCAAGTTACTCTTTATTTATTTATACATGAAACTGATGCAGCTCTGACAGAACCAACTCTCAGAGTAAATAGAACCTCTGACACTCCTGTTTACATTTGTCAGAAAGTGTGGCACTGGAAAAGCACAACAAGTCAGGCAGCATCCGAGGAGCAGGAGAATGTTTCGGGCATAAGCTCTTCATCAGGAATATGCAGTCCTCACCTTCTCTTGTTTATATCTGTCAGCCAGGGCTCCCTGATTGGACTAGGTTAGCATCCCCAGTCAGGGAACTCATATTGTATGAGGTCCACCTGGATGACCTTGTTACAGGTTGTGATGCCAGCGGCAATGGTTCCCTCAGGGCAGACGTTCAGTGTGTCGGTGATGGTCTAACTAGGATGGCCACAGTCACAGAATGAAAGTTTACTATCAACCAAGGAGTGTGCCACTGAGGGGTGGGCTGCTGCCAGTTTGTATATTGTGAAATGTGTTCCAGTAGAGGCTGTGGCATTTCAAATGGGTGAGTTGTTTTGTTCTGGGGGAGGGATCCTAGGTCAATGGGTGCACTTGGTCAGCTCTTTGCTCAGGAGACTTTTTTTTATACCTTTGTGGATAAGCAACGACAAAACCTTTTCAGAAACATCATTAGAAAAACTTCCAACCTCTGGATCCCAGGACTGAATAGCTTCTGGAACAATACAGGAATAATGAAAAGGAGAAAGTGAGGACTGCAGATGCTCGAGATCAGAGCTGAAAATGTGTTGCTGGAAAAGTGCAGATCAGGTAGCATCCAAGGAGCAGGAAAATCGACGTTTTGGGCATGAGCCTGAAGAAGGGCTCATGCCCGAAATGTCAATTCTCCTGCTCCTTGGATGCTGCCTGACCTACTGCGCTTTTCCAACAACACGTTTTCAGCAGGAATAATGAAAACCCTATTGTGGCAACACCACTCCTCAAGGCACAAAGTGAAGGTGACCACGTAAGGTGGCAGAACACAGTGAAGGGAAAAGACTTCACACTTTCAAGCTGAAAGGTGTGAACTCCTCTGCTGCCTGGGAGCTGTCAATGTGCAACAACAGTCCAAACTCAACTCCAATGCCTTTGCTACTCAACTCCCGATAAACTCAATTGTGCTTGAAAGTAGTGGAACTAAATTGCATGAGTCCAAGTTAAATTCTGAAAGCTACTTGAGAAAATTGCATTAAGTCATCGCCAGTAGAAACAAAACTATCACAGTTTTACAGGAAACAGGAATGCACAGAACTTGATCAGGAAGTGCTCCTGTCTACATTCAGGAACTAGCACTCATTTTTTATGAGTGTTGTGTAACGTAAAATGCTGGCCCACATTTGTCATGAGAAAGGCATAGAGTCATAGAGCCATAGAGATGTACAGCATGGAAACAGACCCTTCGGTCCAACCTGTCCATGCTGACTGGATATCCCAACCCAATCTAGTCCCATCTGCCAGCAAGTGATAACCTTTGGGTGAAATGCTTGGGGAGATGTTATATAAGGTAATATTTCTGAAAGGGTCCATGTTGGTTCTGAGCCTGCATTAAGCTCCACCAATCTGATTATGTTATTGCTGTCTTAGTGAGGAAAAAGAGGCACCTAACTTGGGATTCTGATGGAGAAAGATGTGCCATTATTATCTGCTGATAGTCTTAATTATTTACCTAATGAGCCAATGTAACCTATGCCTATTGCTACGATACAAAAACTTGTTAAACAAGTGCCTTTACTTAGTAAATTTGCAAATGACACCAAAATTGAAGATGTTGTGGACAGCAAAGAAGTACAACAGAATCTTGATTTGTTGGGCCAAAGAGCCATGGAGTGGCAGATGGAGCTTAATTTAGATTAATGTGAGGTGCTGCATTTTGGAAAGGCAAGTCAGAGCAGGATTTACACACTCTATGGTAAGATCCTGGGGAGTGCAGCTGAATAAAGAGACTTTGGAGTGAAAGTTCATAGTTCCTTGAAAATGTAGTCATAGGTAGATAGGACATTGAAGAAGTTTTTGATATGTTTGCCTTTATTGGTTAGTGCATTGAGCACAGGAGTTAGGAGGTCATGTTGTGGCTGTACAGGACACTGGCTAGGCCACTTTTGGAAAACTGTGTGCAATTCTGGTCTCCCTCTTATTGGAAGGATGTGGTGAAAATTGAAAGGGTTCAGAAAAGATTTACAAGGATGATGCCAGGTATTGGAGGGCTGAATAGGCCTGGGCTATGTTCCCTTGATGCTGAGGGGTGACCTTATAGAGGTATAAAATCATGAGGGGCATGGATAGAGTAAATTGGCAAAGTCCTTTCCGTGGGGTAGGGAATCCAAAACTAGACGGCATAGGTTTAGAATGAGAGAGGAAAAATTAAAAAGGACCTAAGGCAGAACCTCTTCACACAGAGGCTGGTGTAGGTATAGAATGAACTTCCAGAAGAAGTGGTGGAGGCTGGTACAATTACAATATTTCAAAAGGCATCCGGATGACTATATGACCAGGAAGGGTTTAGAGGAATATGTACCAAATACTGGCAAATGGGACTAGATTTATTTAGGATATGATGAGTTGGGCTGAACTGTTTCTGTGCTGTATATGTATCTATGATTCCATGACTCTAATACATAAGAGTGATTAATCTTTTACCACTGTTAACCATATTGGCTCTGAGACCCAATGGAAAGGAAGATTTCCATGAAGTCTTTGATTTCTGTTTTATTACAGTGTCACATCAGGGATTGTCTCTAACTTGTTTAATTCTTACTTTTAAAAGAGTAGAATGTGGATTGGTGGCATAACTTTCCAAATCAAGCAGTAGTCGATATATGTAACATATTTCTATCAGCTTTTGCTGTTTGTACCTTGCAGTGCACACACAATACCTTACCTGGCAAAAGTTAGGCTTTCAAATGTGGTTGCCTTTAATTTGAAGATTATTGTAACATGGTTAGAATGTTTTCCCCCTTGTACATGAGGTCAGATTTTAAGAAACCCCACAATTTTTGAAGACATTGTTTCATTCATCTGCTCAAATAGAGATCTAAATTCCCAGCAGGAGTCAACATCAGGAATGTGCTTTTTGTATTTATGTTTATGACCTCTATTCTTCCCCCTGTTTTTGATATTGGCAGCAGTTAAATGCATGAATTACACAAAACTTGCATTCCTCTGAAGGTCTACAGTCCTCTGGAAATGTCAAAACGTATTTTACTTAGAGCCCTTAACAGTATCAAAGCAGCCAAATGTCATCCCATCTCATAGATGAAAGGACAATTATCTTCCTTTTGCTTCTATTATATCTGTACAGCAATGCTCTGCGATGACAACTTGATGTAAATTATTGCACATATAGACTGCAGGAAGCACGATTTGAGAGGCAGACAAAGGTAGCAGTACCCTTTTACCCGTGGTGGAACACATCATTGTCATATGATGTTAAATTGCGCAGATTAGCGAAATACCAAACAAATTTCTATCAAAGGTTTCAGGGACTGGTTCTGTTTGAAAGTCAAATGACCAACCACTTAAACCAGACAGCCACATCTTCCTTTATTTGGGTAGAAAAAGAAACACTGTGATGCAAGGTAATTTTGGTGGGGGTGTAGGCTAAAGGGCAGCAGTTAAACTCTGTACCAAGCCCACTTGTACTTTAAACCACACCGGGTTCTTGAAAACTGACTTTTTAAAAAATAATATCATACAAATATAATGAAACAGTACTGCTGTAGGCAATGCCTTAATGAGAAAACTGAAACTGTTCTTCATTCTTACTGGGAAATCTGAACAACATTTTAATTCAGTATTATTCACTATACCATCTCACAGTTTACTATTTTTAGAGACAGACATTTCCATTAGCTGCCTGAGATTTCAAGACATAAGATGATTATTTTGTAACATTAGTGTTCTGCGGTTTGATCAAAGTTCTGAAGGTCTGCTATTTTTACTTTGATGTACCAAGCGGAAGGTATCGAATTAGATATATTTCTGCGACATTCTTTTACCTCAGTACAATTAACCCTGCCAAACTCCCACTCTATTAACTTCCTCCCAATCATCAGTAAAGTACTGAACTGAGTCATCAATACTGCCATCAAGTGACACCTACCCACTGACAAACTGACATTAAAGTTTTGGTTCAATGTGAACCAGGGGCTCCAGACTCTAGCAAAATCTTGTTCAGGTCAAAAATGTAAAGGTCAAATGCTCAAACTGAGGCTGCCCTCTCAATTAAGACAACCAAGTTGATCATTGGGAAGTTCAATCAATATTGAGGAAATGGAGGTGTGTCTAATCTTCCAGGACCTGGATACATTCTTGACACAAAGACCAATGCTTGTAATTGTCAGAGGTCAATCATTATCCCAGGCATTACTCATAGAAGTGTATACGGTTCATCATCAGTTACTTCATCAGTCGTATTTTCCTGCTCCCAAGTTTAATGGCAGAGTTAGCTGTTGGCCGTCCCATACTGTTCAATTTCATTCACTGTTTCTCCACTTCTAGAACTGTCAATACCAGCCTGTAGCAGGCTAAGTCCATTTTCAGGCTTGAGTTGGCAAGTGATTGGGCCTTCATTATTATCAGGCAATAGGCATTTCGGACAAAGGGAAGTCCAGCAATCTAATTTCTTTCAATAGTGCCATGATCACTGAACTCTCAAGGTCTTAGGGTCACCATCGACCAGAGGTTTTAGCTATACCACCCATCACAATACTGTGGCTATCAATATGGGGAAGAGCCTGTACAATGTTGTGTTTAGCAGCTCATTTCCTGACTGCTGAAAGTTATATAGCTCTCAACAAAACTCAAATTTGGAGTAGAAAGAAGCTCTCAAATTTTGATGAGTATAGCAACAACTTATTCAATGGTACTCATTTTAGTCCTTTGCTTCATCAATGGCCTTTGCTCCAACATAAAGTTAGAATTAAGATATTTGCTATAGTCACATTCAGTTCACATATAGTCACATGTGAAATTCTTCAGATACTCTAGCAGTCTGTGCCTGCATACAACTACATCTGAACCCCATTTAGGCTTGGACTGATAAGTAGCAAGTAGCATTTGCACCTCACAAGTGCCAGACAATGACCACCTCTGACAAAAGCGAATTTGATCAGCCACCCCTTGACGTTCAGCAATATTATCATTGCTGAACTCCACAGCATCAACATCTTGGAGTTTCCATTGACTTGAAACTTGACGTAACTAGTCATACAAATAGTAAAATATCCTAAAGCAAAGAGAACCACATTCAGAATGTATACAGCTATTCATCATCTACAATGGACAGGTTGGTATGAGGATGGAATAGTTGAATAGCTCCAACAAGATTCAAGAAGCCAATCAGGATAAAGCAACCTCCTTGATCAGCACCTTATTCACAGCAACCTAGACGTACAAAGACTACAAAGTGTATTACTTACTTGAAATCTCGAGTGATCCGTCAAGACTTCTTCAACAGTATCTTTCAAATGTAGAACCTCTACCAGCTAAAAGAACAAGGACAATACCATTATCATCTCCAAGATTCCCTCCGAGTCACTCAATATCATGATTTGTCGATCCATCACTATCTTTTCGTCTTTACTGGGTCAAAGTCCTGGAATTGTGGGTAAGCATAGACCACATGTAGCAGTTCAAAATGGCAGCTTGCCATCACTTTCCAAAGGAAAATTAGGGCACTTTGGCCAGTACTGGGTCTGCCTATATACCATGAACAAGCAATAGTAGAGGTTGCTCCCAACAATGGTCTCAACATGTAAAAATGTGTTCGAGCCAGAGATATTCTATTGTATGTCTGGATATTCATCGTTCTAATTTAACTAGAGAAATCTTGTTGAATAAACAATGCAGAATTTAGTGCATAACCACATCTATTTACATATTACCTGAACATGACATAGTTTACTATAGAGGCTGTTAGGAGTACTAGCTTAGAAGAATAATGAATGACCTCATAGAAACATAGAAAAGTTCTAACAGAACTAGGCAGGATGAACTAAAGAAGGAGATAGCTAACGGGACCAGGGAGTCCAGAACCAGGGGGTCACAGTTTAATGATTCGGGGGGAGACCATTTTTGACTGAGATGAGCAGAAATTTCTTCACCCAGGGAATGGTGAATCTATAGAATTCCCTGCCTGAGAAAATGGTTGAGACCAAATATTGAATGTTTTCAAGAAGGAGTTAGATATAGGGCCACCAGCATCAAAGGGTATGGGATAAAAGAAAGAACAGGATATTGAATAGTTTGATCAGCCATGATGATCTTGAATGGCAGAACAGGCTCAAAGGGCTGAATGGCCTACACCAGGTCTCTTTTCAATGTTTTTCTGTTCTATACAAGCTCCTTCTTTTCTCTCAACATGGCCCTGTAACATCACACAATGAGTGATTCATACTGAGCTCAATTAATTATTAACTCTTTCAGACTCTTTTAGACCCCATGCAACATTTTCCACCAAGTTTTTTCCTTCCTCAAAATTGTTACTTTGTTATAAATTTACGTATTTACATTTACCACTACCCCATCTTCCAAGTGCTTGACTTACATTATTCGCGGAATCTGATAGGTTCACTATTCTCCTCAAAATTGTTCTCTTTGGATTTGAATAAATAGTAATTTGGTAAATCGAGGGCAATTGACTTGGACTGACTTCCTGATGGTCTGAGGGACGTAGTTCTCCTCTTGGAATGGAAGGTCATTTACCTCTTGTACTTCTTTCACAGAAGACTTTGATGATATACATCTAATCATTCTTACATAGATCGCCGTTGTACAGGAAATGTGTTACTTTGCAGTATCTTGAATCTTTAAATGTTGTTTGTTTCTTCTTATAAGTACATGATGTCTTCCATGATATTATACACATCGCATCCTCAATGTGTGTCAATGGACTTTATTTTGCCTTTAGATTTATGCTGAACTATGTGAGCCTATTAATTCAAAATCTTGCATACTTTAAGGCTTTACACTTTCCTTTCTGAATTATTGGTGAAGCCGGCTTGTTCACATCCTCAATTGTGTCACTTAGAGATTCATCCTTTCTTGATATGGTAGCCTTTATTTCTGCTGAGGAGAATTCTTTGAAAGGTGAGGAGGTTAGACATTTTGCTTGACCTGGTCTCTCTCTAACCATGTTGATCTCTGTTGGCAGACTTGACTGTAAGTAGATTGTTGTCCACAGTGGTAATAAGTATGTCAATCTGACTCAATTCAATTGCAGATTCTTTCATTGTCTATTTCATACCATTATCCTCTCAAATCATGTGGAAAGTTTAGTTGTTGCCCGCAAGTTCATCTTAAACTTGCTGCCACTTGAATCTGAACGGTCTTCAGTTTTGATAGCAGTGGAAAAATGTTAGCCAAGTTGTTACAGTCGGAGTTTCCACCCCATTTATGGTATGAAAGAATTGTTTATTCAAAAATAACTAGCCTCAGAAGATTTTTCTGTTCATCTTCTACTACGAGCTTACAGAATCCAATAAGATTTCTGATAGCCTTTTCTCATTTGTTTTCAATCTTCCAAACGAGATTGAGGTCAGTACATGCTATTCCGCTCAGGAATGAAAGTTCACAAAAGGACACTCGTGAACCAAATGGGTTTTTCCAACAATGGTTTTGTGGTCATCATTAGACTCTCAATTTCAGATTTTTACTGGATTCATTCACCATCTTCTGTAGCAGGATTCAAACCTTGTTCCCCAGAACATTACCTGGGTCTCTAAATTAAATTAAACTAAGCAAGAATAACCACTAGGCTATCAGCCTCAACATTGACTAGCAGCAATGGGACTAACATTTTCCAAATGAGGTTGCTGATGCAAAGTGACACTCAATTCATTTTGGCTGATTTCCAATTCAGGAAGATAGTGAGGACTGCAGATGCTGGAGATCAGAGTCAAGAATTCCTGATGAAGGGCTTATGCCCAAAACATTGATTCTCCTGCTCCTCAGATGCTGCCTGACCTGCTGTGCTTTTCTAGCACCACATTTTCGACACTGATTTCCAATCCAGTGCACTTAAATGCCCCAGAAAACGGACTTTAAATTTTCAATTCAGTTTTAAACTCTCTTTTGACAATATTTTCAAATGTGCTGCTTTGACCTGACATGAAAATCATCTGTAAAGGTGCCTGAAAGCTGCCTGTCTCAATGTAAAACATGACAGTGACTGGCTTTTAACTGGAGATGGTTCAGTTTTAATAAGTCAGACCTTACTGAGAAGAAGCCAACTCTAGAGACATCATATAGGCTAGATATACATGTTCTTAACTTCCTGATTGTCTGCACTGCCTCTTTTGTAGGACACTTCCCTTTTCAGCTGATCTCCCTGCAGGACTGCAGCTTTTATGTCAGTGCTTGTTGCTAACAAAGAACATTTCCAAGTTGCTTTTCCTTCTATCGGTGTATCCATTCTTGTATATTGGTCCTCCAGTTGTTTCTCAAAACTTTGTGACTCTTCCTTTATAAGTCCTACTGGAAAACACATTTTCTGTGCATTTCTACCAATGTGATAGGGCTGTTGTCCCCTGTCTGGCCCCTTTGTGAACACCTCAAACTCAGCTTTGTGATTTGCATTGTTTAGCATATTTTATTAACCACTATTCCAGCTCGTTTGTGGCCATTCCTAATCACATGGGCTTCTGTTCTTGGTGATATTCCTGGTTTATATTGTATTTCTTGTCCTTGCTAACCTACACCCTCTCTCTTGTCTTCCTGTTCTAAAGGGCTGTTGCTGTTTGAGCTCCCACTTCTATTATTAGGATTTTTCCAATGACCAGGGACCTCTGATTACATTCCTATAGCCACAGCTTGAGCCTACACTGCATTTTCTTGCCTTCCATCTTTGAACTTCATATTTCCAATCCACTCGTCTTTCCTCCTGGATCTCATCCTGTTCATTCATTCAGCTCTATGCTTTCTGGTGGCCTTTTCGGCTCTGCTTTGAATAGTTGCATTTCTCCATGACTAACAGTGAAAGTGGAGATCAGCCATGATCTTATTGAATAGTAGAGCAGGTTGAAGCAGCCAAGTGGCCTTCTCCTGCTCTTAACTTGTAATTCATATGATTGCATTCTCCCAATGTTGCCCTGGCCTCTCTTATGAGCAAACTTTAGCTCAAAACTATCATAAAATATCACACGAAACATAACTGTCAACAGTTTGAGGAATTGAAATGTCCAAAGTTTTGCAAAAAGTTTCTGCACCCAGGTTGTAATGAAAACAGCGATGTAAAGCAACAGAAACTGAACAATTATACTTTGTCATGAAATGAAAATGAAACTGAAAAACAAAAGCAAATCTTCCTCCAATGATCCAATAATGCTGTAAATTGGAGGAACCAAAAGCAAGGAGGTCAAGATAAAATAGATAGTAATGGAATTTCATAGGAATCATGCTTACCTAGTGAAGTATTTTCATTTTGACCGAAAATCTCTTTTTGGTCTCTAGGATATGGCTTTGATTTCAGCCCCATCTGATAGATGAACACCTCTTCCCATTGTCAGCTGTTCTGGGTCAGAAAGAAGTCCATGTGGTTGATCATGCGATCTTTTCAAGTGAATGTGGTCTCACAGTATAAAGGTCCCTTTGTCTCAGAATCTCACGCAGTGGTCATCACAATGGCTCTGCTAGGTTTTTCTAAGGTTGTTATCATCACACATTTTTTGAACAAGGGCTAAAATGTATTTTTCACCCAATAGGGTCAAAATCCTGGGACCCCGCCCCCTCCTGACAGGACTGCAAGTGCCTTTATCCTCCAAAAACTACAGTGGTTTGAGACTTCAACTCACCAGCATCTTCTTCAGGGCAGTTGGGGACGGTGAATAAATACAGGCCCAGCCAGTGACACCCACATCCATTGATGATCCCCAAAGAGCTAAAGAAATCTTTACTTTATTTGTCTTGATGTGTGAATTGGAAAAGCATTCGGCTTTCTCAGTGCCACTGCTGTCTGTTTGCATTTTCTGATTGGTCAATGGTATGATTTACAGAGTAAAGTCTGATACAGGCCCCTCTCTCACTGGCACTTAATCCTCACCACTCCCCAAAATCAACTCGCTGAGCAAAGTAATTGGAGAAAGAAAGTTGCGCACAGGTAGATCCATTAATGTTTCTTGATTGTCAATGCTCAATTACGTATAATGTGCTTGTGCAAATCTGCTCATTCCATCTATTAAATGCATTTGAAACAGTTACAATGAATTAAAGTGATAAACTGTTTCTGCCTGCCTGAATTTTCTGATAGGTCAGTGCTTTGTTGGGTGAAATGCAGCATAGATCTCTCTTTTACTGACTCCTGTCCTCGCCGCTCATCATCTTCATAGATTGGGCCCGACCCTGATTGATCCCCAGCCTCACTCACTGGCCACTGTACTTGCCACTATCCAGTCTCACTTATTGGACCCTCAACCTTACCACTCCCAGGATCATTTACTGACCCCTGATCCTTGGCTCATTTATCAGCTCTGACTCACCCACCTCAGTCACTGGCCCCAGTCTTAGTCACTTGCCAACGCCATTCACTGGTCCCTGCCATCACTCACTGCCCTCTACTCTTGCACTCTACTGTCACAGTTACTGGTCTTTGGCGCCACCTCCGACCCAGACTTATTTATCATGCTCCTGATGAAAATAGGCAGGGCAAGAGGAATAAATTGCACGGAAGGGGATGTAGAGTTGGAGAGACGACATGGGACACAGCAGGGAATCGTACAGGAAGGCGAGGCAAAATGAAGGGGCATAGTAGAGAGATGGTATAGGTTAGACACATTGTGATGACAGAGAAGAGGGTGAGATTTACGGGAGGGGGCTGGCATGGAATGAATTGGGAAGTAACAATGGCATAGAAAGCATGACATGGGATGAAGGAAAATGACACAAGAGGGTGAGATAGTATGGAATGGAATGGAATGGGGATAAGGACAGGAGGGATGTTGCACAGGATAGAAGAGAGGAGGAAAGGAGATTGCAATGGATGGGGATACAGGGTGGGTGGAGGTAAGAGGAGAAATTGGGAAGATGGTATGGAAGACAGTGAAGAAAGAGATAACAAGGTGTTGTGAGAAGCAATATGGGGAAAGAAAGAGGAAAACTAACTTGGAGAAGATAGAAGTATCAGTTGTCCAAAGAGGGTTCATTTGGGATGGGGAATGAGGGAGGAATGACATGGAGTTGGGAGGTGTAAACAACCGTGTGACAGGCAGTGTGACAATGGGGGGAGAAGAGAGCAGGGGAAATGTAGGCATGGGAGGCTGAGAAGGAATAGCTGGAGTGGGAGGGATGTGGATAAAGACTGGGAAAGAGGGATAGCTGGGAAGAGAGGGGCAATGGTAGGGGGAGAGAGATTGGATAAGCGATGAGATGAGGGAGATGGCATGGGAATGATGGCATAACAAGGACCGGGATTTCAAGGAGCACTGTTGCAACAAAGAATCTAAATTCACTGCAACTGTCTTGTGAACCACTGATTTTATTCTATTAATTGGTGGCTTATAAGTAATAGCAGTGACATCATCAGTAATTGGAAGAACAATGATACCTCTACAACATGTAAAAAGTATTAGTTGGCTCACATTCTGCCTTGTTAAGATCTTATTTGGTAAGTTGCATCTGTTGTTGACAGCAGTGTTTATTAATTCCATTGATTGTGTCAATGACCTTTGTAAATATCTGCATGAGGAAATCTATTAAACAAACAGTGAATTTGGTCCCTTAAGCCTGCTCTGCCACTTAACAGAACTATGGCTGATCTGACTGTATTCAACATTTCCTTATAAGACAACCCATCCATTCCAGGTATGAGTTTAGAAAACCATGTATGAACTGCATCCAATGCACTTACACCCTTCCTTAAATGAGGAGATCAATACCATCCATAGAATCCAGGAATTATATCTCCAACGCCCTGTGTAACTGAACTATAACCATCTACTTTTATACTGAATTCATCTCACAATAAACAAAAACATTCTATTAATTTTCCTAATTACTTGCTTTACCTGACTTTTAACCTTTTACAATTCATGCACAAAAGACACCCAGATCCTCCTGCATCTCAAAGCTCCATTGTCCCTCACCAGTTAGAAGATGTGCTTCTTTTTTATTCTTCCAGGCAAAATGGACAATTTAACATTTTCCCACATTATACTCCTACATTTGTCACACTTTTGGCAATCACTAAACCTATCAACATCCGTCTGTAGCCTACTAGCATCCTCTTCATAACTTACTCACACGCCTTCTAGAAATCCATCCATCGGTTCCCCTTTATCCATAGAATATGTTACATGTTCAAAGAAAATCAATGAATTGTTTAAACACAACTTCCCCTACTTCTTGATAATCTTTTGTTTTCCCAAGTGCCCTGCTATTTAACATTTTCGAACATTTTCCTTATGACAAATATTAAGCTTTCTGGAGGAGGTGCATTCACATCTTCTAATTTAATGGAACATCCTCTGAATCTATGAAATTTTGAAAATGTTGATCCATTGTATAAACTATCTCAGATACTAATAGAAGCACATCAAGATTTGGGGAGCCATCAATCTGTCATTCCAACAAGTTGCCGAGTACCCCTTCCATCTGGATCATGTTTTTTTGAGTTCCGTCCTCATTCCATTTCTTGAATTACAGCCATTTCTGGGATATCACTTGTATTCTCTACAATGCAGATTGATGCAAAATATCTGTTCAATGTATCTTCCACCTCATATCTGCTATTTTGTATCTGCATCCAGCCATCATTTTTAAAGACGTCTGGCGTCAACCTGATTCCATGAAAATCTAGCTTGAGGGTTGTATATTTTCCTTGCGTATTCAGCTTTCAGTTGTTGCCCACCACACTGATTTCAAGGAATCAACAGTACATGGGGTGCAGTTAATCAAGTTTGAGCCTATTTTGCTTCCAGAATGGTGTCATGTATTATGCATAACATTTCATAGCGTGAGCAACTTATGCTTCTTAATAGCTGTATATTCATTGGAAGAAAATAATTGGAACACATTAGAAATCTTTTGTATGATAAGTGATATGCATTTTTATGACAGTAAGGCACTCACAGTTAATATGGTGTGTGAGATTATTATAAGAGGGATCCATTCTGTCAGTTTTTACAGCACTGCCGAAAACAGAATTTACCAGCACTTCATACATTTAGTGTGGCCACTCAGCTATATATTTTAAGATACCATCAGTTCTAGGCATCTGTGAGCCAGTGCCTTGTCATTTCCTATTTTTACCAGTCAAAACCACTTTCAGCCCCTACCAGTTAAAATAACGCATTCAAGCTGTAGGGTCAAAACAAGTTCATCATTAGTTGGCAGCTATAATAATCTATTCTTAAAATGCTCAACTGAGCACAAATTTATTCAGGATACATAAAACAAATTTAGTAACGTGATAAATTCCTTCAGCTGAGGAGCATACATAAACAAAGGAGAAACAGGAAAGTTGGGTAACATGGTGAATTAGCATAATAGACACTCACCGCTAAGATGTGGATTTGAATATAGCCTAGAGACTCAAGCTAAAAACCATTTTATCATTGATGGATGTAAGTCTGGCTCCCTAAATTTTCATCTCGACACGTAACCTAGAGCATAACATAACGCAAAATTCAAAATAATTTGGCAAATGCTTTTAGATTCGCTACAAAAGGAGAGCAAGGAAACATTCACACTGATAAAATACATGCTGGTATTGAATGCTGAAAACCACATCATCTTGCTGTATTGACCTGCTGCGCTTTTCCAGCAACACATTTTCAGCTCTGATCTCCAGCATCTGCAGACCTCACTTTCTCCCATAAATATTCACCAACAAATTTAAGATAATCAATAAAGATAGTGATGTATGACATGTTAGGGCCTATTCTGAATTATCTGATCTAAGTTCAAGCAAATGAAAGGGAATTATCAATATCTTCAGTGACCCCAGGCTACAGTGAAGATTTTATTTCCCCCAGGGTCTTCTTATGACCATTAGAAAACTGCTTGAGGTAGAGCTGTCCTATTCATCATTATGGGTAGCATTGTTATGGAAATTACATTCCCTACAGTATGGAAACAGGCCCTTCGGCCCAACAAGTCCACACCGACCCTCCAAAGAGGAACCCACCCAGACCCAGTCCCCTACCAATATTTACCCCTGATTAATGCATCTAGCACTATGGGCAACTTAGCATGGCCAACTCACCTGATCTGCACATCTTTGGATTGTGGGAGGAAACCCACGCAGACACGGGGAGAATGTGCAAACTCCACTCAGATAGTCACCGGAGGCAGGAATTGAACTTGGACCTCTAGTACTGTGAGGCAGCAGTGCTAACCACTGAGCCACCGTGGCACCCTAAATAGACAGAGAGAATAGCTCAGAGACCACTCACAGCTCTACAGTGGGCCAAGCCTATATTGCAAGCATCCAGGAGTATTTTCAGGAACGGTTGAATTTTCCATTTAGGCCTCAGGTCCTTATAGAGTCAATGGCCATGAGAAAGCGAATCCATTAATTAACTACCAGCAGGCTGTGTGGTTGAGAGTGGTGAGTTTAACTCATGGGTCCCCATTCCACAGGGTGAGGTTATGAAGGCAGAGCCCTTGTGCTGAACTCGGGCAGTATCAAATTGAAGCTGGACTGTTAACACCACTCTACATTGCAAAACTGTTGTCCAGCAAACTGAGCTAACTGGCCATAATCCCCATCAATTGTAATCCCACTGAAGGCCTGAGGAAGACAGGCATCTGAAGGAACGGCCCAAGAAAATTCCTGAGTGGTCCCATAGTCCTGGGTTGCCTTCTCATAGGCTCTCTTCCAGGCTGTTCAGGGAAAGTGAGAGATTCCCATTCCCAGGAACAGGAAGAGACCAGTTGACCTTGCCAAGTAAGCCTAATGGAGAAGCTCAGCTGCTGGGGGCTCATTGGTAGAACCTGGCTATCCTCCCACTGGTATGCAAATGACCTTGTTCATTCAGACAAGGTGAGTTCTTCACACTTTGGTTCCTCTCGGGAGGTGACAATGTCTGAAGCTGGAGTTAGTGGAAATGGTGTCAGGCAGTGACCTATTCTCTAAAACGTTAGGTTGCACACCAACAAAGGGTGGCAAAATAGCTCCAGAGCAAATCTATGCAGGAGGCATTGGTGAGAAGCCATCACAGACAGCTTCCAGTCTGGGCACTGGTCTCTTTATCACCAGGTGGCTAATATTCCTTTTTTGGTTTACCAACAGGGAAAGAGAGCTTAGAATGCTAAAGACTGGGTGGTATTGATCCATCAGTGAAGGAATAGGTGTTGGGATTGGCAGAGAAACATGATTGTTGGAGGGTTCATATAAAAAGAACAGACACTTGCAACTAAATGGGCATCTGATAGCCTTTAGCATCAGGTGCACAAGTTGGTGAGGATGTGTCTAAGCTGCTGATGGAAGCAAAACATCCAAGTCTCATTATCCTATATGTTGTGGGTGGCTGAGACCCTCCTTGCTACTACATACTGCAGCACCATTTAAACTGAAGTGGAGAAATGGTCCCTGGGAACAAGGTTCTGAATTCCAATTGGATAGGATGTGCTTCTTCAGATAATAAAAAGAACTGTCTGTGTTCTCTTAATCACTTCATCTATTTATATCCAATCTACATGTTAGGCAGAATAACACTTCTTTTCTGGCTAAATGCCAATTGCTTTATATTCTTGGAGAATGTTTCAATACCAGGCCTAATGTGTTTTCTTGCCATATCTTACCAAACCTGCCTACCCCATCCAGACAGCATCCCTGCATCTGAATCTAGCCTCATCTTACCAGGTGCCATTACCGGAAAACTTGCTACTGCTGCATGTCCCAGATGAATCAGCATTCCTGGTGCTGGTGCCATCTTGAAAAGCCTATTGTGTATATGTACAAGCAATGTCAGTCCAGAACTGTCTTGCACTGTCTGTGACATTGACCCGGACATGGCAGATGAGAGAAATTTAGCACTGCACTTCAGGGTCCTGAGGTCCTGCTAAGTGGGGTGATGCACAGACTGGACTTTCTCTTTCCCCAGGATGAGCGGAAAACGTCGTGACAGCAGACCATGCCGGTCAGATGATCTATGACTCCTGCAAGCAAGTGAAAGTACCTGGAGAAAGAAAATCAAAGAGCAGCACATCCTGACAATCTAAAAAAGATCATCTCGGTGAACTTGTGCACAGGAATCATTGAACTGACTTCCCAGACTTTCCCACTGCCCGTAGCACCCATGTTTTGTTATTGTGTCTATCTATATGTGTGTATGAATTGGGATTATTATAAAGGGGCTAGAGTTTTGATTCGTAGAGTTATATGTCAATGTTCATAATTGTTTACCTGTAGCCAGAATCTATTTATTTGTAATAAATAATCATTCATGTTAAGAATAGAAATCTATGCCCTGTCTGGCAACCTAGGTCTGAAACTGATAAATTTGGGATTTGTGCACACTTTCTGAAACTTTTATGATGACTTCAGGAATATTGAAGTTTGAGTTTTAGCACATCACCCCAGTGAGGGACAACAAAATGAACAGGGTGGAGATACAATCAGTCTAATAAATGTGCTCAGTGCATGTTGGCAAGTGCTCAGTATTCCTGCAACAGCATGGAAATGATAGTTGCTGGTGCAACCTGAGGCACAGCATTGAAGTATAGGAGCATCCTGTAAGTGGATGGAGGTGTGCATTATGTCCTTAGAAGTTGGCACATATTAGATTGTGTGTGTGTGTGTGTGTGTGTGTGTGTGTGTGTGTGTGTGTGTGTGTGTGTGTGTGTGTGTGTGTGTGTGTGTGTTGACATTGGCGCATGTGCCCTTGGTCCATTTTCTGACATGTCATTGCCCAGTGCCCAACGTGGATGTCTTTTGGGGCAAGTGGTGGGTGAGCTGAGGTTACCAGATACTTCCTATGACATCCATATTGGGAATTCCCAACACAAAGCTTATTCAGCATGTTTGGTAAGATAGAAAGCTGAATATTAATTAGATAAGGTGTTTAACAAGCTATAATCCCCTTTAATTAACTACTAGCTGCTGCTGGTGAGAAACTCACCATGTCGCTTGGCAAATGTGTAAAAGATGGAACAAGTTGCTCCGGATATCAAGCTAAACCTCTCATTTGATTCATATGAAAATCATTCCATAGCCCACACTTCCCCAATAAGATTCTGAGTTGATTTCTAAAATACATTTGTAGTTATTTTTAGATTTTTTGGGTGCAGACACAGTGTTCAGTCAGTAACTACCAAGTGTTAAGCTTACATTTAGAAGATCATGCATTAAAACATATGCATACTTAAAGCTACAGCAAATAAGCCAAGCTAGTTTAAATCACCACAAATTTTGCAAGGTTTTTGTAATTGTAGACAGTTCATCAAACAATGTTTTCTTGCTTCATTGAAAAGGACTTATTTTAGAAACTAAAACTATATCATTGCAATTGCAGTTGCATAGTGAAGTCACAGGGTTCAAGCTATTAAAAGTGCCTAAGGCGGAAATATCTTGTTTCCATCTGCAGGACTGTGTGCAGAAAGCATTAAGCAAAGCACATTGCTTCATTGATGTACATTATTTGTGTCCAGTAATTGGTATCATCAACAGTTGCTTATGTCCAGAATGTGAACAGAGTATAATATGGTAGGTTTTATTTGTCCTATCACAGCCCTGTAGAATAAACCATTATTGGCTTATGTTTCTTTTTGACAGTGTTAAATTTTATAGAAAGACAATTACATAATGTGGGATTTGATTCCAGCGGTGACGTCACACCTGTAATCCTTAATTTTGGTTTATGATTCTCACTTCCCCACAGTATGTGGTTTTTCAAAATTACATCCTGAGAAGTCATATTCCCTTGTACAGCTACACACATTTTGAATCACTTCTTTAATCAACGCTAAATTAGTTGTCATGATGACAGACACAAAAGTAGGTAGTGGATGTGTATATCCTTTATAAGATGCGCTGTGTGAATCAGGGGCAAACACCCCTCACCCCAAGGTGATACACCTCTTTGTAAACTTACACCATTTACTGCCTCACCTCCAAACCTCCACCAGATTGTTTCATCTGCCCTTGCCCAAAAATTCCAGACTTATTTGAGCTGGAACTTCCAGAATGCATCGCTTTCTATTTACATGTTTCTGCTTGCAGGACCAGCCATGCCCACTATGGAATCCTGGCACTGGTGAGACAGCTAGAATTGTCAGTCAATCATATCAGCTTTCAGCTTTCGGGGCAGGACTTTGTTGTACTGAGGGTTGGAAGTCCCACTCACTACTTGTTAATCTGTTGTTGCTTTGGGCTGTTCTTTGTTTCAAGTCACTAGTGACCGTCTGTGTGGAGTTTGCACATTCTTCCCGTGTCTGCATGGGTTTCCTTCGGGTGCACCTGTTTCCACCCACAATCCAAAGATGTGCTGGTCAGGTGAATTGGCCATGCTAAATTGCCCATAGTGTTAGGTGCATTAGTCAGAGGGAGTTGGGTCTGGGTGGGTTACTCTTCGGAAGGTCGGTGTGGACTGGTTGGGCTGAAGGGTCTGTTTCCACACTGTAGGGAATCTAATCTAAACCTAACCAGTTTGGGACCAACCTATGTAACAAGGGGGTGAGTAATACACAACTCCATCCCTTCCTGTTGCTATCACCCCAAGAAATAGAAGCAGGACAATGCCATTGCTCTTTTGAGCCTGCTCAGCCAATCAGGAAAATCAATGGTTTAACTCCTACATTCTTCCTCATTTGGACTTTCCTAAGCTATCCTTTATTCCTTAATTAACAAAACTTATCAAAACAGAATCTCTACCTTGAGTATGTTCAATGATTTTCAATCAGATACAGATGGTGTTGGGGAAAGTGCATCCTAGATTATAATAGAACATTTTGTTCATCTTATAGATTCACAATGTTCTTGCTGTGCGATGATAGCCAAGTGGAGATGCAGCAATAATTTATCCAAGTGGGACACCACTGAGTTCAGCACAGATTTCAAACCTAACATTCTGTCAGGATTTCTCTATAATATGAAGCACAGAAAGAGCAAGATAAATAAAAGGTGCAATCAGTTCCTCAATTGTAACTAGATAAATTTAGTAAAATAATCCACTAATAATACACACAAAGTAAAGAATGTTAAATTAAATCTTCTTGCCAAAGACTTTAATTGCTTTTGACTACTTTCTGCTTGTGTTAATGCAATTCTGTATTCAAAGCATTAAAATCAAAACCTGTATGTTGCACAAACCAATTATCACAATTTCTACCTCTTCTATCTTCTAAAATACCTATTCGCCTTTTCAATAAATTGCCAAATCGTTTCTCTTACCTCCATAATTACAAAGCATTTCATTCCAATTATCTTGTGTTCCCCAATGAATGCATCTTAAAATGATTAAATAATAGGTGTATATTTCTGGTGGTAACATAGATAACACATATTACTCGCTAGTTCCTGAGCATGAAACATGCAGTTTGAATGAATCAATACAAATTCAGGGGTTGGAGAGGATGGGGGGGTGGGGGGGAGGTGGGGAGTGGTGTTTGTCAAAAGACCAATCTAACAACTTCACAGAGAGCTACTAGAATATTCAAACCTTGGATCTGCAGACACTAAAATCCATCTTCGCTGCTAACCATTTCAGAAATTCAATTGCTTATGTCTGATAGAGAGAAACCAGCTTTGTTTAAATTATGAGAAAAAATAACTGGTAGATGATAAAATTTATATCGAATTGCTGAATCCAACTGCCTACTAACTAGAAATCACACATCTGAATTACAATGGGATTCTTAGCAATCTTGAACATTATACACTGACATGTACGCTTATTACTTCTCATGTTGGAATTTTATTCAGAATATCCATTGGTGATATTATGATATTTTACTCTGGTACAGACAAATACTGCCCCCTTAATTATGTGACTGTGAAATCATCCATTGTTAGTGCAAGACATGCATCAACATCAATCTATACATGTGTTTTTCTCTCCTTATGTATTGTCTGGCCTTCTGAGTATTTCCAGCATTTCCTGTTTTATTACATTTACATAGTAACAATTTAAAACATCCCAAAGTGCTTCACAAAATGTCATATAAGGAGATATTAATTCAGTTAGTGTGGTATAGAAAAAGGATTTAACATTTGCCTTAAATGAGAAAAAGAAGAATAGAGATGAAAAGTGAATAAGTTCTGAATCCCTGAATCTAGACAGTTCAGAGCATGACTTCTAATAGTCAAGCAATTAGTTTTAGTGATAGGCAAGATGTGGATGTCACTGACCAGTCAGCATTTATTGCGTATCCTTTATTATCCTTAAGAAGGTGGTGTTGAGCTGCCTTTTTGAACCACTGCATCCTGTGGTGTAGGTACACCCACAATGTTGCTGGGCAGAGACTTCCAAGAATCTGACTCAGTTACAGTGAAAGAATGGTGTTGCTGTTCCAGATCAACATAGTGTGTGGTTGGAGAGGAAGTTACTACCCTCATCCTTCTCGGTGGGAAAAGTCACAGGTTTGGAAGTGCTATAGAAAGAGCTTTGAGGAATTACTGCACCTTGTAGATGGATACATGCTGCTGCCACTGTGTGTCAATGGTGGAGTGAGTGAATGTTGAAAGGGGGGAAATAGGGTGCCAATCTTTGCTTTGTCCTAAATCTTGATTGTTGTTGGAACTGTGCCCATCTTGACAAGTAGGGAGTATTCCATCACATTTCTGACTTGTGTCTTGTGGACAAGCTTTGAGGAAATAGGAGATGATTACATGCTGCAGAATTCTGAGCCTCTGAGCTTTTGCAGCGACAGTATTTTGGTCATTGGCAACCATTAGATGTTAATAATGGCCAGTCTAGGGATGGTAATGGCACTGGGGAGATGGATATATTCCTAATGTCTTGCTTGGCAACACCTTAACCATATGAAGCATATAAGAGAGGAGTCCGCCTAACACCAAATAAATTTGAATTGTCAGTTGTGAAATTAAGACTTATCTTTTATTTGATATCTCAAATTACCTTACTATGTTGATCATTCCACATGCAAAATAAGGCCTTGACCTTAAGACTGAACACATTGGTCTGGTAAGATTATAAATGCTGCCCTCCAAATATTTGAGAGAATTGTGAAGCCATTCTGCGTGATTCTACTCACAGCATTTCAAAGGAACAAACTGAGAAGGAAATTCATCAACACCTTTCTCAAGCATAATTAGCTCTGGTCAACAAATACTGGCCTTACTAATGACACCCACATTCTACAAAAGAATACAAAAAGGTCAACAAATTGTCCTGGATTGTTGAAAGAATCTGCCTTTCCACAGTGATCATAAGTTAAAAGAGTTTGGAGAAAACCAGAATTGTAAGGTCATATAAAATGTCTGCCCATAGATTGAATACAGGTTTAAGAGTAAGTTACTCTACACTAATTGAAACAGTGAAGACATTGGTGGTCCTTCATGAGCATTTGATTGAAGATCAAGGGAAGTCATTGTGCAACCAAGCACCTGATCAGAGGCACAGACAGCTTCTGAAAGTGTGAAATTCTGCTGATGAGTTGATGCAAGAGTGAATTTTCTGCAAGTCGTTGTGAACGCTGAACACTTGTCATTTATAATGTAAGTGATTACCATGTGCAGTAGTATTCTGGCCAGCAAAGTAAGAAGGCAAACACAGGAAATGCTATTCATCAGTGCAAATTTCAGAACACAGAGTGTAACGGCCAGCAGATATATAGGTAGCAAAAATCGAATGTTGCAAAACTAACTTGAATGTACGTATTTATAGTGGTATAAATGATAATTATGAATTGTATCAAGGGTATAGTTCTATGACTGTAAATATTTTTAATTACTTGGATCTTCAGGATATTTGTTAGACAACCTCAGAACCAATGTACTGTATTATGAGGAAATGAACTTAAAAGTAAGGACATCATGTTTCAGTTATATAATACATTGGTGAGACCACATCTTGAATGTGTGTGCAGTTTTGGTTTCCCCACTTAAAGAAGGAGGTATCTGTGTTAGAAGTGGTTCAGAGGAGCTTTACTACATTAATACCTGAAATTAGTAGGTTATTTTATGAAGATAGATTAGGTTAGATTCCCTACAGTATGGAAACAAGCCCTTTGGCCCAACAAGTCCACACCGACCCTCCGAAGGGTAATCCACCCAGAACCATTCCCCTCTGACTAATGCACCTAACACTAGGCAATTTAGCATGGCCAATTCACCTGACCTGCACATCTTTGGACTGTGGGAGGAAACCGGAGCACCTGAAGGAAACCCATGCAGGCACAGGGAGAAAGTGCAAACTCCACACAGACAGTCACCCGAGGCTGGAATCGAATATGGGACCCTGGTGATGTGAGGCAGCAGTACTAACCACTGAGCCACCGTGCTGCCCCACAGTTAGACAGGCTGAGCTTATTTCCAATGGAGGTTACAAAACTGAGGGATGACTTGATTTGAAGTGAATAAGACCTTGAACGATTTTGATAAGGTGAACATGGACAGAATGTTTTATTATTTTAGGTGAGTCAAAAACTAGGCAACACTGTTTTAAAAGTAGATGGCTGAGGACACAGATCAGGATAGTTTTTTTCTCAGAGTGTGGTTTGACTTCATTTCTCTCTGCATCTGAAAGTAGTGGAGCTGGGGTTATTGATTATTTTTAATGCAGTGGTAACTACATTCTTATTAGACAAGGGAATCAAAGGTTATCGGGGACAATGTAGAATTTGAAACACTAACAGATCAGTCATGATCTCATCAAACAGTTGAGCTGGCTCGAGGGGCCGAATGGACTACCTCAGCTCTATTTAAAATGTTCACACATTAATGTGATGACTCTTCAGTGTACATTACACCAATTACTGCCATGGGATAAACAATGAAAAAGAAAGGTTACCTCATTGTGATTCGTAGTGCTTTCTCACAGTGCCCTTTTCATTCCCCTGAATGTTCAACTAGCATATAGTTTCACTGTTTATGTAATAAGTAAAGTCTTTCATTTTACTACTAGAAATAGTTTGAAATTACTGTCAATGATATTATCAAAGTGGCACTTACCACACATTATGACACTACTGTTTTCAACAGAGGCTTCACTAAACTACTCATAATGACTTTTACTCAATTTATTCATGGAACATGGATATCAATTGCTTTTGAAAAGTTGATGATAAACCATCTTGTTAACTCATTGTTGTTCTTACGCTGTAGATATATAAAAGTGTTGTTAGAGAGGGAGTTCCAAAGTGATCACCAGTGACAGGGAAAGAAGTATGTTTTAGGGTGATGTGTGATTTCGAGGGGAATTTGCAGCTGGTGGTGTCCAATAGCTCTTTTTCCCTTGTTCTTTTCAGTGGCATTTTGCATGTTTGGAAGGTACTGTCTCAGGAATTGCTGCAGTGTCTCTCCTATATGGTAAACACTGCTGCCCCTGTACATTGATGGAAAAGGGAACAAACTTGTTTAACATGGTTAGATGAGATGCCAATTAAGATGTTGATGACAGAAGACTTAATGATGGTGATAATCAAGATTTGTTTGTGCAAACATAAAGGGAGACCTCCATTAGTTGTTTATATTGATGGGAAAGACTCCAAATTGCTTTTAATCTGATAGTCAATGTTATTCTTTATGTAGGCGACAGAAGTGAAGATGCACACCTGTATTCTATGCTATAACACAGCAACTTTAGACTTTAAATGCTGTGAAATCCATTGGATTAATTATGGCATTGAAATTGCATTTGATAAGCTTGACTTTTCCATCAATAGCTGGTGGATTCAAGTGATGCTCCAATTTTGAGTCATGATCCCTTAATAATGAATTGATTCATTCCCTCAACAGCCAATGTATTCACTGTTAAGCATACTAATCCTTTCAATAACAAAAGATTTTGTTTTGTTTCTTTCACCCTTTCCAGCAATTGAGTGCTATTGACCATTTGTGTTTGTGCCTCAGTCATTTCTAATGCTATTAAATTCTCACCTGTAAAATAATTTATGTTAAGGGCATAATACTGAACAGTGTGTCATTGAAAGGGAAGAGCAGCTAATTAATTGACCACTAACTACATGCAGAACTATGCTGTTCAGTTGAGCAGTCTGTTGGTGGTCTTATCAGTCACTATAAGCCAAATCTTCTGATTCAAAACCAAAAGATATTTAGAACTGTTTAACTTGAACATGTGAGCTCATACTATCCAATCACAGAACTTAATTTGCACACATCACCTACTAAGGATTATAATTCAATTGTAGTTACCAGGTAGCAGTCTGTTCCACTTCTAAGAGCACAGATTAAAACTGCAGTTAGTATGTGCTGGAAATCCCCTGCATTTAACAGCTCTGTAGAGGAAATGTATTTGGTTCATACAGCTACAGAAATTGTTACTGTTTAACACCTTTATGAACCGTTTCATACCTTTACATAGCCAAATAAGAAATATAACCACCAGCGTTAAAAACATATCCATCAACATTTGCATTTCTCAATACAAAATAGACGACCCTGGTATGTGTGAAATACATTTGAATTATTTGTCATGTTGCAGCAACTTTCAGATTTGTATTATTCCAATACAATTATGTGTGTATTTAGGATCATTTTGTATATAATAATCAAAACTTTATGTTAAGATCTTTAATAAGTAGCATTTCAATTCCTGCAATGTATTGAAAAGCAGTATAACGTTTGATGTAACTACCATCTATTTGTCTAGATTTACCAGAAAAGAAGTGGGGGAGAGGAACAATTTAGAAATTTACGTAACACTTTTCATGATCATCTAGAGATATCTCAAAGCATTTTTAACCAGATAATAAATAATTTTTTGAGTGAGTGTAGTTGCTGTTTAGATTCGATTCTCTGCAGTGTGGCAACAGGCCCTTTGGCCCAACAAGTCCACATTGTGGGCGGCACGGTGGCACAGTGGTTAGCACTGCTGCCTCACAGCGCTGGAGACCCGGGTTCAATTCCCGACTCAGGCGACTGACTGTGTGGAGTTTGCACGTTCTCCCCGTGTCAGCGTGGGTTTCCTCCGGGTGCTCCGGTTTCCTCCCACAGTCCAAAGATATGCGGGTCAGGTGAATTGACCATGCTAAATTGCCCATAGTGTTAGGTAAGGGGTAAATGTAGGGGTATGGGTGGGTTTCGCTTCGGCGGGTCGGTGTGGACTTGTTGGGCCGAAGGGCCTGTTTCCACACTGTAAATCTAATCTAAAAAATCTAAAAAACCAACCCACCGAAGAGTAACCCACCCAGACCCATTCCCCTCAGACTAATTAACCTAACACTATGGACAATTCAGCATAGCCAATTTACCTGACCTGCACATCTTTGGACTGAGAGGAAACTGGAGAACCCAGAGGAAACCCACGCAGACAGAGAGAATGTGCAAACTCCTCACAGACAGTCGCCCGAGGAACCGAACCTGAGACCCTGGTGCTGTGAGGCAGCAGTGCTAACCACTGAGCCACCATGCCACTCCCACTATAGAAAACACAGCAGCTCATTTGCATCAGCGTGCTCCTTCAAACAGCAATGTGATAATGGTGTGATAATTTACTTTTTGAGCATGTGATGTTGATTGACAATGAATATTGGACAGGACACCAGGATATGCACTCTGCTGTTTTTCAAAATTATTACACTGAGTCTTTAGCATCCACCCAAAAAGACAAATGTTTTAACGTTTCATCTGAAAGACAAAACTCCTACTTTCAGCTGAGAAGGCAAACGGTAAAAGCATCTCAAATTTTTTACTGAATTGTCACTGACTCAAAACAACAAGACATTTGTACAAATGTCACTTCTTTGTTTCAGTTACAGACTAGATTTGAGAATTTCAGCATTCATTAACATATGCAACAAATATTACACAATTTTAGTCAAAATGTTTTGACAAAATGTAAATAATCAACTTTATAGTTCTCTTGTCTTTATCAACAAAGTAAAGCTTTTTGGCACACAACAGTTAATGGTGGCTCATGTCTTTCACTCATTTTCTTGTAGCATTTCCTTGTTTGTTGTATATGGTATTTGTTCTGAAAGAGTTAATGTGGAAGGGATATTCACAACATCCAAACTGATGATGTCACATAGGGAAATGTTTAGTGTTGCATAAGACTCCAATGGAAATAGATGTGAATACCTTGTTGTCGATAATTGTCATGAAACCTAATTAGTAAATTATGTCTTTATAATTAATTCATGGGACATGGACATTATTGGCTTTGCCAGCATTTATTAGCTGTCTCTAAATGCTCTTGGGAGGTGGGAATGGTGAGCTATCCTCTTGAACTGGTGAAGGGCTTATGCCTGAAACGTTGACTGTCCTGCTCCTTGGGTGCTGCCTAACATGCTGTGCTTTTCCAGAACCACACTTTTTGACTATGTGCAGAGACACTACTGCTTGGGAGGGAGTTTCAGAATTTGACCCAGCGACAGTGAAGGAAAAGAAATACAATTTCAGCTCAGGAAAGAACATAGAACATAGAAAGATACAGCGCAGTACACGCCCTTCGGCCCTCGATGTTGCGCCGACTGAATCCTACCTAACCTACACTAGCCCAATAACTTCCAAATGCCTATCCAATGCCCGCTTAAATGACCATAAAGAAGGAGAGTTCACCACTGCTACTGGCAGGGCATTCCATGAACTCACAACCCGCTGTGTAAAGAATCTACCCCTAACATCTGTCCTATACCTACCACCCCTTAATTTAAAGCTGTGTCCCCTAGTAACACATGACTCCATTAGCGGTAAAAGGTTCTCAGTGTCGACCCTATCTAAACCCCTAATCATCTTATACACCTCTATCAAATCTCCCCTAAACCTTCTCTTCTCCAATGAGAACAGCCCCAAGTGCCTCAGCCTTTCCTCATACGATTTTCCTACCATTCCAGGCAACATCCTGGTAAACCTCCTCTGCACTCGTTCCAATGCCTCCACATCCTTCCTATAGTATGGCGACCAAAACTGCACACAACACTCCAGATGAGGCCGCACCAGAGTCTTATACAGTTGCAACATGACCTCAGGACTCCGGAACTCAATTCCTCTACCAATAAAGCCCAGTACACCATATGCCTTCCTCACAGCACTATTTACCTGGGTGGCAACTTTCAGAGATCTGTGTACATGGACACCAAGATCCCTCTGCTCATCCACACTACCAAGTAGCCTACCATTAGCCCAGTAATCCATCTTCTTGTTACTCCTACCAAAGTGAATGACTTCACACTTAGCTACATTGAATTCCATCTTAGCTACATTGAATTGCAGGTGGTGCTGTTTCAATTCTCTGCTGCCTTTGCCCTGTTAGGTGGTAGAGGTTGCATGTTTGAATGTGCGGGCTAAGGAGCCTTGGTGAATAGTCCATCTTGTAGGTGTGTCACTATTTATTTATGGTAGAGAAAATGAATATTGATGGTGTTAGATGAAGTGCCAATCAGTGGAATAACTGAATATTTGTGAATGTGGTGCCAAACAAGCAGGCTGCTTTGTCCTGGGCGGTGTCGAGCTTCTTGAGTGTTGTTGGAGTTGCACACACCCAGGTAAATGGGGAGTGTTCCATCACACTCCTGACTTGTGCCTTGGAAATGATGGACAGGTCTTGGAGAATCAGAAGATGAATTGTAGAATTCTCAAACTCTAACCTGCTCTTGCAACCACAGTACTTATGTGACTACTCTGGGTTGGCTTTTGGTCAATGGTATCCCCCAGAATGTTGATAGTGATGGCAATTCATTTAGATGTCAAGGGGTGATGGCTGGTCTCTCTTGTTGGAGATGCTTATTGCCTACTATGTGTATTTGCACAAATACAACTTGCTACTCATCAGCCCATGCCTAAATGGTCTTCAGGTCTCACTGCATTTGGACCTGGAATACTTCAGTATCTGAGATGTTGTGAATGGTGCTAAATATTGTGCAATCATCAGCACCATTTTCCCCTTCTATCCACTGCTGTACCCTTTCACCCTCACTGATCAATATGGAGTGATCTACCTCACCATCCAGTGTGTTAGATGCTGGAACAATGCCACTGCGCTAGGTTCACTGCATCTCAGCCCCTCTTCACAGACCTCATAACCTGCCACTTGCCACTCACCCTCAATGTGGGATATGAATCCTGATTCACACACGTGCACACACACTCTATGTTCCACTTAAAGGAGGCTCCTGTAGCATTCACAGCCTTAAAATTGACATAGTGAGCAGGAGCAGACAAGGCACTCCTGGGTAAGTGAGGCTTTATATTTGGGAGGTTGCTTTACTCGAAATACAATATGGGTAGTGTCTCCCACCTGTTCTCCTCCTCTAACCAAAAGAAAAGTTTCTGTGCACCGGATTGGTAAGGTGACTAGTTTCTTTATTTTGTTTTTGTTTTTCAGTAGTCTCATTGGGAATTTAGAATAGTGGGAATGCTGGTTAGGACAGTTGAATGTTCCTCCTGCAGAATATGGGAGGTAAGGGTCACCTCTAGTGTCTCTGCTGACTACACCTGCAGAAAGTGCACCCAACTCTAACACCTCGAAAATCACATTTAGGGAACTGGATCTGAAGCTGGATGAACTTCGAATTACTCATAAGGCAGAGGGGGTTTTTTTAGATTAGATTACTTAGTGTGGAAACAGGCCCCTCGGCCCAACAAGTCCACACCGACCCGCCGAAGCGCAACCCACCCATACCCCGACATTTACCCCTTACCTAACACTACGGGCAATTTAGCATGGCCAATTCACCTGACCCGCACATCTTTGGAGCGTGGGAGGAAACCGGAGCACCCGGAGGAAACCCACACAGACACGGGGAGAATGTGCAAACTCCACACAGTCAGTGGCCTGAGTCGGGAATTGAACCCAGGTCTCTGTTGCTGTGAGGCAGCAGTGCTAACCACTGTGCCACCGTGCCGCCCCACGGTGAGAGGGGTTATAGGGAGGTAGTCTATACCTCAGGTAAAAGAAGGAAGTAGATGGGTTACCATCGGGAATGGAAGGGGGACCGGCAGGCAGTGCAGGGATCCCCTGTGGCTGTTCCCCTCAACAACAAATATACCATTTGGATACTGCTGGGCTGGATGACTTACCAGGGGTAAGCAATGGGGCACAGCTCTGTGGCACAGTGTCTGTCCCTGCTGCTTAGAAGGGAACAGGGAAGAGGAGCAGAGCATTAGTCATTGGGGACTCCACAGTTAGGGGGACAGATAGGAGGCTCTGTGAGAACGAGAGATACCCGCGGTTGGTATGTTGCCTCCAAGGTGCCAGGGTTTGTGATGTCTCTGATCGTGTTTTCGGGATCCTTGAGGGAGAGGGGGTGCAGCTCCAAGTTGTGGTCCACATAGGCATCAACGACATAGGTAGGAAGAGAGATGGGGATTTAAGGCAGAAATTCAGGGAGCTAGGTTGGAAGCTTAGGACTAGAACAAACAGAGTTGTTATCTCTGGTGCTGCCCATGCTACATGCTAGTGAGGTGAGGCATAGGGAGAGAGAGCAGTTGAACATGTGGCTACAGAGATGGTGCAGGAGGGAGGGTTTTGGATATCTGGATAATTGGGACTCTTTCTGGGATGGGCAGGATCTCTACAAATGGGAGGGCCTTCACCTGAACCAGAGGGGTACCAATTTCCTGGGGGGGGGGGGGCGGGGGGTTGCTAATACTCTTCTGTGGTGGGGGGGGAGGTTTAAACTAACTCAGCGGGGAATGGGATCTGAAATTGTAGTTTGACTATATAGGAGGTTGAGAGTAGTGAGGTCAGAACCAAGGTTTCAAGGTCACAAGAAGGTATCTGCAAGCAAGAAGTTGGTTTGAAGTCAATGCCAGGAGCATGTGGAATAATGGGGGTGAACGTGCAGCATGGGTTGGTACCTGGGATTTTGATGTTATGGTCATTTCAGAGACATAAGTAGAGCAGGGACAGGAATGGTTGTTGCAGAGACCAGGATTTAGATGTTTCAGTAAGAACCTAGAAAATGGTAAAAGAGGGGGTGGTGTGGCATTGTTAGTCAAGGACAGTAATACAGTTGCAGAAAGGATGTTTGAGGACTCATCTACTGAGGTAGATTAAATACAGGAAAGAAGAGGTCACCCTGTGGGGAGTTTTCTATAGGCCTCCAAATTGTTCTAGAAATGGAGACGAAAGGATAGCAAAGATGATCCTCGATGGGAGTGAGAATGACAGGGTAGTTGTTACGGAGGCCTTTAACTTTCCAAATATTGACTGAGAATACTATAGTTCAATACTTTAGATGGGTCAGTTTTTGTCCAATGTGTGCAGGAGGGTTTCCTGACACAATATGTTGACAGGCCACAAAGGGGTGAGGCCACATTAGATTGGGTACTGGGTAATGAACCTGCCAGGTTTTAGATTTGGAGGTAGGTGAGCACAACAGTGACCATAATTCATTTATGTTTACTTTAGTATTGGAAGGGGATAGGTATAAACCACAGGGCAAGAGGTACAGCAATTATGATGCAATTAGGCAAGATGCATAGGGTGGGGAAGTAAATTGCAGGGGATGGGCACATTTGAAATGTGGAGTTTATTCATGGAACAGCTCCAGCGAATCCTTGATAAGTGTGTACTTGACAGGCAGGGAAGAAATTGTCGAGTGCGGGAGCCGTGATTTACTAAGGAAGTTGAATCACTTGTCAAGAGGAAGAAGAAGAGTTATGTTAGAATGAGATGTGATGGCTCAGTTACGATGTTTGAGAGTTACAAGTTAGCCCGGAAAGACCTAAAGAGAGAGCTAAGAAGAGCCGGGGGGGGAACATGAGAAGTTATTGGCAGATAGGATCAAGGAAAACCCTAGGGCTTTCTATAGGTATATCAGGAATAGAAGGATGACTAGAGTAAGATTAGGGCCAATCAAGGATAGTAGTGGCAAGTTGTGTGTGCAGTCAAAGGAGATAGGGGATTACTAAGTGAATACTTTTTGTCTCTAAGCACAATAGAAAAAGACAATGTGGTCGAGGAGAATACTGAGATGCAGACTATTAGACCAGATGGGATTGAGATTCACAAGGAGGTGGTTTTAGCAATTCTGGAAAGTATAAAAATAGATAGATGCCCTGGGCCGGATGGGATTTATCCTAGGGTTCCCTGGGAAGCCATGGAGATGATTGCTGAGTCTTTGGCTTTTAACTTATGTCGTCATTGTCTAGAGGAATAGTGCCAGAAGACTGGAGGATAGAAAATGTCGTTCCCTTGTTCAAGAAGGGAAGTAGAGACAGTCCTGGAAATTATAGACCTGTGAGTCTTACTTCGGTTGTGGGAAAAGTGTTGGAAAGGATTATAAAAGATAGGATTTATAATCATCTAGAAAGGAATAAATTCATTAGGGATAGTCAACACGATTTTGTGAAGGGTAGGTCATGCTTCACAAACCTTATTGAGTTCTTTGCGAAGGTGACCAAACAGGTGGATGAGGGTAAAGTGATTGATGTAGTGTATATGGATTTCAGTAATGCGTTTGATAAGGTCCCCCAGGTAGGCTATTGCACAAGATATGAAGGCATGGGATTTAGGGTGAATTAGTAGTTTGGATCAGAAGTTGGCTAGCTGAAAGAAGACAGAGGGTGGTGGTTGATGGGAAATATTCAGCCTGGGGTTCAGTTACTAGTAGTGTACCGCAAGGATCTGATTTGGGTTCACTGCTGTTTGTCATTTTTATAAATGACCTGGACAAAGGCATAGTAGGATGGCTTGATAAAATTGCCGATGACACTAAGGTCGGTAGAATTGTGGATAGTGCAGAAGGATGTTGTAGGTTACAGAGAGACATAGATAAGCTGCATAGCTGGGCTGAGAAATGCAAAAAAATGAGGGGATTCACTTTGGAAGGAATAACAGGAATGCAGAGCACTGGGTGAATGGTAAGATTCTTGGTAGTGTAGATGAGCAGAGAGATCTCAGCGTCTAGGTACACAGATCCTTGAAAGTTGCCACCCAGATTGATCAAGTTGTTAAGAAGGCATACAGTATGTTAGCTTTTATTAGTAGAGGGATTGAGTTTCAGAACTATGAGGTCATGCTGTAGCTGTACAAACCTCTGGTGCAGCCACACTTGGAATATTGCATACAGTTCTGATCACCGCATTATAGGAAAGATGTGGAAGTATTGGAAAGGGTTCAGAGGAGATTTACCAAAGTATAAAGGGAAGGTCTCACAAGGA
Organism: Hemiscyllium ocellatum; assembly: GCF_020745735.1. Classification (NCBI taxonomy): domain Eukaryota; kingdom Metazoa; phylum Chordata; class Chondrichthyes; order Orectolobiformes; family Hemiscylliidae; genus Hemiscyllium; species Hemiscyllium ocellatum. Next base: position 72,056,230 of record NC_083411.1, on the reverse strand, counting down.
AAGGCTGAGGGATTTGAGGCTGTTTTCGTTAGACAGAAGAAGGTTGACAGGTGATTTAATTGAGACATATAAGATAATCAGAGGGTTAGATAGGTTGAGTAGTGAGAGTCTTTATCCTCTGACAGTGATGACTAGCACAAGGGGACATCGCTTTAAATTGAGGGGTGTTAGATATCGGACAGATGTCAGAAGTAGTGTCTTTACTCAGAGTAGCAGGGGTGTGGAACGCACTACCTGTAGCAGTGGTAGACCTGCTCACTTTAAGGGCATTTAAATGGTTATTGGATAGACATATGGATGAAAATGGAATAGTATCGGATAGAAGGGCTTCAGATTGATGTCACAGGTCGGCGCAACATCAAGGGCTGAAGTGCCTGTACTGCACTGTTATGTTCTATATTCTAGTGCTCTGTCTCTGAAGATAGGTAAATCAATAACAAATTGTTTACATAGTGGGATAAACCAATGTAGCTCAAGATGACAAAAATACATTGTGGTGTATTACCGTGAAATCCACAGTGAGGAAGTGTCACAACACTGTGTACTGTACTGTAAACCAAGTCTCACTATTCCTGACCAACTCAAGTTAAAAGAAAACATTCACCAGGTTTCAGAACTGAAGAAGAAACTCACTGTTTATTACGATCAGCAACTGGGAAATATATATTGCTAATTTTAAACTCAACAACTTGAATGTTATACCTTCTTAAATTACTCCCTTCACAAATAGACAAACAGACAAAGACAGACCAGACATGGATTAAGGATGGGAGAAGACATCAATTAGGGCAACGCAGTTTGATTGCACCAGTCTGAACGACAGGATTCAAACAGGTGCTTTCTTTCTTTTCTTTTCACTTCCTTTTTTGTTCTTTGTTTGGTGAGATGATTTTCATTTAATTGCCATACAAAATAGGAATTCAAGTAAACAGTCCGAATGCTACTGACATTACATTATTGGGATAGATAGTAATAATCTGCCAAGACACTCGAGCATGGTATGTACAACAGAATTTCTGCCAGGTTTGTCAGGCACACTTTTCCACATCAACATGTTTAGAAGCAGACCATCATTAGTTGGATTGGAAGGCTAATATAAATTTAGTAGATTGAGTTTGATTTCCAGGAGTTGCTTGCATCGGCCAATCATAGGAAGTGAGGACTCCATTTCTTTTTCCACAATATCATGTCTAGTAGAACATCTTGACAATTTGACCTTCCCAGTTCTAATTAATGGCATTTCCCATGAGTCCTTCCTCTTTTGACTGCTCCTTCATCCATTTCCACAAAGGGTGGGCGTGATCCCCATTGACATCAATTTTGCTGGATTTTACATTGTAGCATCTGCAAATCCTTTAATTTGTTTCTCATCTCCTGCTTGTTGAACTGGTTGCAAGGGAAAGCCAAAATCTATAAACCTTTCTCATTATATCTGCTATCCACGTCAACAAGCTGAGTATAGATTATTTAAGTCTTTCCTCATTTGGAGGCCATACTTATAAGGCACTTCTTTGCTATCCATGACCTTGATACTAAATTCAAATGGATGTGGCCTTACCCCAGTTCTCTGGTTGTGCACCCATCACTGCTGTCCTTGCCTGATCCTTAAATGTTGCTAAATGCATGAGGAATGCTGGCTTTATAAAGTGCTGAGTACAACTGATCATCATCCAAAAGTCTGGCATATACTGAAGACCTCAGGACTCTTTACAAACAATGTTATTTGCAAACAGATGCTTTCTTTGATTCATTGACTGAGAATTCATCCTTCCACGGTCATTAAAGGTGTTTTATTCCTTCTTTAACAAGGAATTTGCAGGGGATTTCTGATTGGAGACTTTCTGATAATTCCATACAAGATAAAGAGTGAGATGGTTTCCTTTTTGCAGTCAAGGTGGCTATCCACTGCATTGGCTCCTCACAAGCCATGGTCCCTTGGTCAGGTATCATTCTGAATGTTGTTGTCAAGCCGTTTTCCTTTAGCTCAGGATCTATTAGACAAGATAGCGTCTGTTTCTGCTGACACTATTCCAGGATCATTATATTCAACTCGCATGGGTAAACATGACTTCTGAAATTTCAGCCATCTCTTTACATTGTATCCTTGATTTAAAGCAGTGTCTTTCCTTCTTTTTAATCCACAATTTAAAAATAAAGCAAATAAAAATATTTAACTTCACAAGAATTAAATAAAAGCTTCTGGGGCATCCATTGGGACTGTTCTCCATCATTTCTAGGATTCAGGAATGTTGGCATCAGCTTCTATGGAACAATTTGCCTGTCTCCTCATGTTTCCCACAAATCCATGCAGTCTTCTTGAATGACTGTGACGATGACTCAGTGTTTCTCTTTGTTTGATCTCTTTGTTTTCCTTCACAATGTTAACTGTTCCATGCTTATATTTACAATCTGTGTACCTTAGTGACCATTGATTTCCAGTTCCTCTGCTGTAATCTTTACATGGACCTATTGAGTGGTTCCCCTGCCACGGAGCTTTCTCTGTAGTCCCCTCCAGTTCAGCAGAAACATTCTCAACATCATCTGCAAGGAGGAGAGAAGCTTTCCCAGTTAACCCAAACAGAAAACTCTTTCCCTGCTTCTTCGTCATTTCAACTGCAATGTTAAATCTCAGATTACGGAATAATGCATAAAAAGATGATGGGATGCAGTGAAATAATCATGCTGGATTTTTTTCAGCCCTATAGGTACAGCCATGAGGAAGACGGAGAGATGAAATTAGACCACTCGACCATGACATAGGATCAGCAATTAGGCCATTCAGCGCATCAAGTCTGCTCTGCTATTCAATCATGTCTGATAAATTTCTCAAACCCATTCTCCCACTTTCTTCATGTAATTCTTGATCCCCTTGATACTCAAGAAATTATTTCAGTCTTAAATATACTCAATCACCTGGCCTCCACAGCCTCTTGTAGCAATGAATTTCAAACATTCACCACGCCCTGGCTGAAGAAGTTTCTCCTTATCTCTGTCTTAAAAGGTCTTCTCACAGTTTCACACTGCAATGGTATTTTCCCAAGAGAGGGGAGTTAAAAGATGATCCTCCCACCCAGAGGTATATGTGTCACTACAGTGGCTTCTTCCCAGTGTTACTGGGCACTTAGCTGTGCACCGTGGGTCCTGCCTTATGTGGGGAGGTCCTTCTGGAATGTGCCTTTGCAAAAGAAATCGGGAGGAAGATGCAATAGTTTGTGTCGGGTTTCATCCCAAGCAGCTGCGTGACGCGGGACTCTCTGCTCTACATTCTGTTCCCTGGAGGAGACACCGAGACAAACATTGACTGCATCTGAAGGACCATTAACTCGGTGAAAGATACTCTATGGCCTGCCTGAACCTTGTTTGTCTTCCAGAGCAAGCAGTTAACCTCAACCAAGTTGCAGGTTGTCACACTCCAAGGTCAAGGACTACGTACTCAGGAATGTACTAAAGCTTGGGGCAGCTGCTGCCAAGACCCAGTGGAGAAGACCACAGTCTGCGGCCTTTCTGCTCAAGTTAAATGGTGTCCAATCAGTTATCAGAAACTCCGGTGCCTTAAATGCACATAAATATAGTCTTGTACATGTAAGAGATGCCTTTGGTTTGTGTGTTGGATAGTGTTAAACTCCAATATTTGCTTGTTCCTTCATATGCTATTGCACAGAACCAAACTGCATGAGTGACTATGCATGTCCATAAAGGTAATTTTATGAAAAAGCATATTTTTGAAGGTAAAAAATATCTGTGTGCTTAACCCAGGGGATCCAGGTTTGTGCATCTTCAATCAAGCATGCTGTGCCCCATGGAAGGGGCCCCATGGGTGATAACTTCCCCTGACAACATGGTCGTCTCTCTGCCCTACCTATTATGTCCTCCCTTGACGATGCCCGTCTGACCAACCCTGGTCACTCTCAATGCCATACACTTAGTTGCAAGAGTGGCATCTATCCTGCATTCTCTCACCTGGTTAATTGCAGTATGACCAAGTGAGTAAGGCAAAATCAACTCCCATCTTTTTAACCTCCTGTCGAATGGCCGTAGCAAGTCTTTTGATTTACCATACATACTCGCGTAAAAGTTGAATTTTTTAGACTATTTTTAAGTTAAATTTAGGGGGTCAACTATTACATGGATACTACTTTTTAGGGGTTGAAATTCATGCTACAGTCCAAAATACCACATCATTAGCAGAAGCCCAATTGATCCTGAAATGAATATAGAAAAAAACATGAAGGGAGATTGTCACCTGACTCTGACCTGGTGCCTCTTAAACATTCATGCCAAATTCTTCTATTTCCCTTTGTTTTCTCTCATCTACTATTGTTTTAGTTTTTCAAACTAACAAATGAACTGAAATGTATTCATTTCCTCATCGTAATATTTATGTACAGGCTAATATCTGGATTTACCAATGTAGATCTGTTATCTGTGAGGAACTAGGGTTATCATTTACATAAATTATTTGGACACAAGCATAAGAGGTACAGTTAGTAAGTTTGCAGATGACACCAAAATTGGAGGTGTAATGGACAGTGAAGAATGTCATCTCAGATTACAACAGGATCTTGACCAGATGGACCAATGGGCTGAGAAGTGACAGATGGAGTTTAATTCAGATAAATGCGAGGGGCTGCATTTTGGGAAAGCAAATCTTAGCAGGACTTATACACTTAAAGCTAAGGTCCTCAGGAGTGTTGCTGAACAAAGAGACCTTGAAGTGCAGGTTCATAGCTCCTTGAAAGTGAAGTCGCTGGTAGATAGGATAGTGAAGAAGGCGTTTGGTATGCTTTCCTTTTATTGGTCAGAGTATTGAGTACAGGAGTTGGGAGATGATGTTGCGGCTCTACAGGACATGGATTCGGCCACTGTTGGAATATTGCGTGTATTTCTGGTCTCCTTCCTATCGGAAAAATGTTGTGAAACTTGAAAGGGTTCAGAAATGATTTACAAGGATGTTGCCAGGGTTGGAGGATTTGAGCTATAGGGAGAGACTGAACAGGCTGGGGCTGTTTTCCCTGGAGAGTCGGAGGCTGAGGGATGGCCTTATAGAGGTTTACAAAATTGAGGGGCACGGATAGGGTAAATAGGTAAAAGCTTTTCTCTGGGGTCGGTGAATCCAGAAACTAGAGGGCATACGTTTAGGGTGAGAGGGAAAGATATAAAAGAGACCTACAGGTCAATGTTTTAACACAGAGGGTGGTATGTGTATGGAATGAGCTGCCAGAGGATGTGGTGGAGGCTGGTACAATCGCAACATTTAAGAGACTTTTGGATGGGTATATGAATAGGAAGGGTTTGGAGGGATATGGGCCAGGTGCTGGCAGGTGGGACTAGATTGGGTTTGGATGTCTGGTTGGCGTGGACAGGTTGGACCGAAGGGTCTATTTTCATGCTGTACATCTCCATGACTCTCTGACTCAGTGAGGAGGACACTTGTTAAGACAGGGTAGCAGCAAGAGTCTTGGTCAGCTTGGTCCAACTGCAGCTTGTTACAGACCTGAGTGCACTCCGAGATCCAAAAGCCTGCAAACAAGAAGCATTTTCACTGTCTCTCTCTCTCAACAGGTGGAAAAGCTGAAACTTGACGGCTCTGAAAAGCAAGAGTTAATTGAAGAAAGGACTGGAGTCACCTGATTTCAGTGCAGAAACTTTTGCTTAGGTCACAAAGGTTCCAAGGTCTTGCCTCAATCTGTGGTCAGCTGATCATGGCAGACATTTTAAATCAGTGTGGGATCATCTATGAAACTATTTTACTCCATGAAATGTAACAGGTGTAAAATTAGACGAAGGACAATAAAATTTTTTAGTCCATAAGTTGAAACAGCACTTCTCCTGGTGATGCAACTAAGACCAAATAGATGACTGATTGATTGTCACAAAATACTTTATGATGAGGCACCACCATTTAAAGATTAGGAGCCCGTTGGCAACTAATTCATTGCTGGATGGGCCTGGGTCAGGGAAAGGCCCTCCAAGTGGCAATGATGATGGTTTCCCCTTGATTTCCAACCAGTTGTCAGAACCCCTGTTATCCTGGCTAAATTCAGGCCATTTGATACTAATCTGCTGCACATGCATAATGCTGCTGTTAATTTTCTGTCTGACATTTTGTAGGTGGCTGCACTTGACCTTGACTGAGACAGTGCGGCAACATGAATTAGAAAGTCAGAGGTCTGCAGATTTACATTTCCTGTAATAATGTTAGGTGCAGTTCAGAAGCAGTCTGCTGACATAGAAACCTGCACCTAGCTCCCCAACCCCCAGCCCCCAGCCCCCCACTCAGTAAGCTGCTGTTTCAGCTTTATCAATCTTGGCAGGAAAGTTTCACATAGCAAAATGTTATTAACCTTTTAGTTTAGTGACTGAGACCATCTCCAATCATGTGCAGCCCACTGTGATGTTGGGTGACCCCACACCTCCCTTCTTTTGTGCACACATAACAAAAAAGTAGGTAAAGCATAATGGTGTTAAAATAATTTTCCAGAAAGTTTCATCCATGTTTGTTCCCTTTCATGAGCACCTCTACTTTGAATTCCCCATTATCCACTCTCCATTCCCTGTACTTTCTCTCTCCCATCGAATTCTTGGATTGGCCCTCCTACATCCAATCACTTTCCTCATCCATTGTCCTGAATTGATTGACAAACATGGAAGTGATCTGTTAATTGGCTTAAATTTTCCATCTATGTTTCTCCATCAAATTTTTACTGATCCAAAAACAAAATTGGAACAAAGGTTTAACTACTCGAATTAAATTCTGCTAATTTTAATTTGTAAAATATCGACATAAATACTGTTATTCTGCATAAAATGTTTATTTTTCCCATTTGAACATTCTGCTCTAATCTGAATCAATCACTGTTGGACTTAGTCTCCTGTCATGTCACAGTAACTACTATAAAGAATCACAGTGCTTAATATATGCATAGCGTCAGTACAGTGGAAGAAAAGTAACCAGATCATCTGAAAGTAAATGATGGCTGAAAATGTGTTGCTGGAAAAGTGCAGCAGGTCAGGCAGCATCCAAGGAACAGGAAATTCGACGTTTCATGCATAAGCCCTTCATCAGGAAATTTCCTGATGAAGGGCTTATGCACGAAATGTCGAATTTCCTGTTCCTTGGATGCTGCACTTTTCCAGCAACACATTTTCAGCTCTGATCTCCAGCATCTGCTGACCTCACTTTCTCCTGAAAGTAAATGATGTCTGGTTTCGGATGAATTATGATTAGGTCAGAGGCCTTGTGGTGTAAAGGATAGTAACTTCCCCTGAATCTGAACCAGATTGTCTATGTTCAAGTCCCACTCTGGGACATCATGTCCCAATGAACAAGAGATCGCTACAAGGTCAAACAAGTTGAGTTCCAACCTGTAAATCTTTCCAATACATGCAATGACACCTGCACCCCCAAAAGGCTTACTGCACACTCTCCACAGACCTGTACTTCTCAAGCCTTCCCTTTTGTGCTGGACCAGATATTCTTTGGCCCTCTAACCCGTCCATTACTTAGCTGGTTTTCTACCTTCTGGCACTCTGGCATCCTCACCTCATACTTACCTTTCACAGCTGTCTGTAATGCTGCACATTTAAGACAGAGAATAACCATGGTGACTACTATTGTAAAAAAAAGGGTATGTTTTGACATCCCTTGATTATCATGTTCTACAAGGAACCTGTCAGATCTAAGTTATGCTCTGCATCATTGAAGGAGCCCTGATTGGAATCTAATGTCAGAAATACAGAGCTCTTGTCAGAAAAATGAGAGGCTCACGATTGGTGTGTTACCTCCCAGGTGCCAGGGTTCATGATGTCTCTGATCATGATTTTGGGATCCTTGAGGGGGAGGGGGAGCAGCCCCAAGTCATTGTCCACATAGGTACTAACGACAGAGATAGGGAAAGGATGGGGATTTAAGGCAGAAATTCAGGGAGCCCCAGGTGGAAGCTTAGACTAGAACAAACAGAGTTGTTATCTGGTTTGTTACCCATGCTATGTGCTAGTGAAGCGAGGAACAACGAGAGAGTGGAACTGAATACATAGCTGCAGGGGTGGTGCAGGAGGGAGGGCTTTGGATTCTTGGATAATTGGAGCTCTTTCTGGGAAAGGTGGGACCTCTACAAACAGGATGGTCTTCACCTGAACCAGAGGGGTAGCAACATCCTGGGGGGCGGGGGGGTGGGAATTTGCTAATGCTCTTCGGGAGGAGGGGGGGAATTTAAAGTAATGCAGCAGGGGGATGGGAACCTGAATTGTAATTCCAGTGTACTGGAGGTTGAGGATAGTGAGGTCAGGGGTAGGTTTACAAGATCACGAGAGGGCACCGGCAATCAGGATGTTGGTTGGAAATGTGTGTACTTTAATGCCAGGAGCGTCCGGAATAAGGTGGGTGAACTTGGCAGCATGGGTGGTATCTGGGATTTCGATGTTGTGGCCATTTCAGAGACATGGCTAGAAAAGGGACAGGAATGATTCTATGGTTTAAATGTTTTCAGTAAGAACAGAGAAGATGCTAAATGGCAAGGGGGGGTATGTGGTGTGGCATTGTTAATAAAGAGTAGTATTACAGCAGCTAAGATATTGTTTGAGGACTCGTCCACTGAGGTAGTTTGGGTTGAGGTTAGAAACAGGACAGGAAAGGTCACCCTGTTGGGAGTTTTCTATAGGCCTCATAATTTTTCGAAGGAAAGAATAGCAAAGGTGATTCTCGATAGGAGCGAAAGTAACAGGGTAGTTGTTATGGGGGAGTTTAACTTCCCCAATATTGACTGGAAACACTATAGTTCAAGTAGTTTAGATGAGTCAGTTTTTGTTCAACGTGTGCAGGAGAGTTTTCTGACACAGTAAAGGGGCCAACAAGGGGTGATGCCATATTGGATTTGGTACTGGGGAATGAACCCAGACAGATACTAGATTTGGAGGTAGGTGATAGTTTAGCGATAGTCACCATAATTCAGTTATGTTTACAATAGAAATGGGCATGGATATGTATATACCGTAGGGAAAGAGATATTACTGGGGGAAAGGCAATTATGATGCGATTAGGCAAGATGCATAGGATGGGGAAGGAAGCTGCAGGGGATGGGCACACTTGAAATGTGAACCTTATTCAAGGAACAGCGACTGCGGATCCTTGATAAGTATGTACCAGTCTGGCAGGGAGGTAGTTGTCGAGAGAGGGAATCATAGTTTACTAAAGAAGTTGAACCTCTTGTCAAGAGGAAGAAGAAGGCTTCTGTGAGGATGAGGTGTGAAAGCTCAGTTCAGGTGCTTGAGAGTTGTAAGCTAGCTGGGAAAGATCTAAAGAGAGGGCTAAGAGCCAGGAGGGGACATGAGAAGCTGTTGACGGATAGGTTCAAGAAAAGCCCTAAGGCCTTCTATAGGTATATCAGGAATAAAAGAATGACTAGAGTAAGATTAGGCCAATCAAAGATAGTAGTAGGAGGTTGAGTTTGGAATCTGTGGAGATAGGGGAAGCGCTTATTGAATATTTTTTATCAGTACTCACATTGGAAAAGGGCAATGTTAGTGAGAATATGGAGATACAGGCCACAAGATTAGATGGAATCGAGGTTGACAAAGAGGGGTTTTAGCAATTTTGGAAGATCTGAAAATGGATAAGACCCCTGAACCAGATGGGATTTATCCTAGGATTCTCTGGGAGCCAGGGAGGAGATTGCAGAGCCTTGGGCTTTGATCTTTAGGTTGGTATTGTCTACAGGAATAGTGCCAGAAGACTGGACTATAGCAAATGTTGACCCCTTGTTCAAGAAGGGGAGTTGGGACAACCCTGGTAATTATAGGCCAGTGCGCCTTACTTTGGTTGTGGGTAAGGTGTTGGAAAACGTTATCAGAGATAGGATTTATAATCATCTGGAAAGGAATAATTTGATTCGGGATAGTCGACACGGTTTTGTGAAGGGTAAGTCATGCCTCACTAATCTTACTGAGTTCTTTGAGAAGGCGACAAAACAGGTGGATGAAGGTAAAATGGTTGATGTGGTATTCATGGATTTCAGTAAGGCATTTGATAAAGTTCCATCCAGTAGTCTATTGCACAAAATATGGAGTTTCGGGATTGAAGGTGATTTAGTGGTTTGGATCAGAGACTGGTGAGCTAAAAGAAGACAGAGAGAGGTCGTTGATGGGAAATGTTCACCTGGAGCTCAGTTACTAGTGGTGTACTGCAAGAATGTTGTTTGTCATTTTTATAAATGAATTGGAGGTGGGTGTAGAAGGACGGGAGAGTAAATTTGCAGATGACGCAGGTAGGCAGAGTTGTGGATAGTACCGAAGTTTGTTGCAATTTACAGAGGGACATAGATAAGATGCAGAGCTGGGCTGAGAAGTAGCAATTGGGGTTTAATGTGGAAAAGTGTGAGGTGATTCACTTTGGAAGAAGTAACAAGAATGCAGAGAACTGGGCTAATGGTAAGATTCTTGGCAGTATAGATGAACAGAGCGATCTCAGTATCCAGGTCGATAAATTCCTCAAAGTTGCCACCCAGGTTGATAGGGTTGTTAAGAAGGCATATGGTATGTTGATGTTTATTAGTAGGGATTGCGTTTCTGAGCCACGAGGTTCATGTTTCAGCTGTGCAAGACACTGGCAAGGCCACACCTGGAGTATTGTGTACAGTTCTGGTCACCGCATTATGGGAAGGATTAGATTAGATTACTTACAGTGTGGAAACAGGCCCTTCGGCCCAACAAGTCCACACCGACCCGCCGAAGCGCAACCCACCCATACCCCTTACCTAACACTACAGGCAATTTAGCATGGCCAATTCACCTGAACCGCACATCTTTGGACTGTGGGAGGAAACCGGAGCACCCAGAGGAAACCCACGCAGACACTGGGAGAACGTGCAAACTCCACACAGTCAGTCACCTGAGGCGGGAATCGAACCCAGGTCCCTGGCGCTGTGAGGCAGCAGTGCTAACCACTGTGCCACCGTGCCGATTTGGAAAGGGTTCAGAAGAGATTTACTAGGACATTGCCTGATATGGAAGGAAGGTCTTATGAAGAAAGGCTGAAGGAACTGAGGCTGTTTTCATTGGAGAGAAGAAGGTTGGGAGGTGACTTAATTGAGACATATAAGATAATCAGAGTATTAGATAGGATGGACAGTGAGAGCCTTTTACTTGGATTGTGCAGGCTAACATAAGGGGATATAGCTTTAAATTGAGGGGTGATAGATTTAGGATGGACATCAGGGGTATTTTCTTTACACAGAGAAGTAGAGGTGTGGAATGGCCTGCCTGCAACAGTAGTGGACTTGAGGTCTATAAAGGCTTTTAATTGGGCATTGGACATACATATGGATAATAATTGAATAGTGTAGGTTAGATGGGCATTAGATCAATTTCACAGGTCAGCGCAACATTGAAGGCTGAAGGGCCTGTACTGAGCTGTAATGTTCTATGGTCTATGTTCTGTCTTGACATATACAAAAGGACAACGTGAGTGTGATTGCCCACCTTTGGGGCTGTGTTACCATTATTCTGAATGGTGAAATATTTTAGAGTCAAAATGGTTTGTAAACTGATGGGGCACTTGCATGTGGTGGTGCTGCCTTTGCCTTTCAGCTGGTCAGATTAGTGAGCTTCTGTCAAAGAAAAGAGTTTTGAATTGCTGCTCCAACATTGAATGTACACAATGCAATGTCAGTGCATTGGTGATGTTTAAAGTGTCGAATAGAGTGTCATCTAAATAGAATCTTTTGTTGATATTCTTTAGAATTGTTAGAGCTGCGCTCATCCAAGCAAATAGAATGCATTTCAGCAGATTCCTGATTTATGCTTTGTAGATGACAAACAATCTTTGAGGACTCAAGAGGTGAGAATATCCAGTTCAGTTTGTGCCTAATTCAGTTTAGGTTCTGATCCATGGCAACATGCAAGATGTTGATGTTGAAGAATTAGATGATGATGTTAAAATTACAAGAGCAGCATCATGTGAAGAAATTTCATTTTGCACTAATGTTGTTACGTTATAGAAAAAGAAACTTACATTTATATAGCACTTTCCACCTTCATTACCAGATGGCTGAAAGTGCTTTTCAGCCAATGCAGTACTTGTAGGAAATGTGACATTTCATTTATGTTTAGCATACTCCCACAAACAGCAATGTGATTATGAACAGATAATCTATTTTTTGTGACTATATGATAGATAAATATTGAGCAGGAGTAAGATTTGGGATTACATTGCACTTTGGAGTAAAATGGAGTGAGGGTTCCATTTTTATTTCAGGTTACATCCGAGGTCTGGATTAATCTGCGATTCTTAACATTTGTGCAAAACTAAACTGAATATAAATAAACTCAGAAAAGTTTGGACAGTCATCATTAACATTGATCTGCCAATTCTCTCTCCTTTTAATCTGGGTTTGTTAAGTGTACTTCTCAAAGTACAGATTGGTGATCTAGCCCACAGATTGGTAAAAATATTTATCCATGATTATTTCAACCTGGCTCCATTAATTTATATTAACTGCAAGGATTTTGAAATGACAAAAATACAATTTGGAAAATGTCATTTAAATTAATAGATTTGAAGCAACAAATAGGATCACTTTTTACAAATTTTGTTCAACAGCACCATATAGTGGTCAACAATAATTAATTATAATTGCAAGAATCATTTTCAAAATTGCTTACCTTGCATTAAGCGTTTTATTGGAAAAATAGAATTGATGAAGTGAATATGAATCTTAAACACAGAAGTTAAAATCGTGAAAAATCAAGATTCTTTTGTCTGCTTACATTGAAGTCATACTAATTAGCTGAAAAGAAGCTTCCAGCATCTCGATAATGGTGCAGTTAGAATTTGCATTATTAGATTAGATTCCCTACAGTATGGAAACAGGCCCTTTAGCCCAACAAAACTATACCAACCATCCGAAGAGCAACCCACCCAGACTCATTCCTCTACTGTGTATTTACGCCTGACTAATGGATCTAATACTATGGGCAATTTTTAGCATGACCTATTCACCTAACCTGCAAATCTTTGGACTGTGGGAGGAAACCAGAGCACCCCGAGGAAAACTATGCAGACACAGGGAGAATGTGCAGACTCCAAACGGACAGTTGTCCAAGGCTGGAATCAAAACTGAATCCCTGGTGCTATGAGGCAGCGGTGCTAAACACTGAGCCACTGTGCCACCCCTTTCTTCATAAAGGAAAAAGAAATGTGAATATTCCAACTGCAAAATTGTCACCATTTTGATTTGTGAGAATGTTGTCAAAGTAGAGTTTGTGGGAGGAAGAGAAAAACATTGATACATTACAGAATTATTTATGCTGTCCACTCAGATAAATGAGTGTAGTTGGTGTGGAATTCTAAGACCAAATTTAGGTCTTATGTTGGGAAGCCTTTTTTTAAGCAATTGCCTCATCCTCTCAAGCCTAAGACATCCAGGATTAAATGTGACTTATTACCTACTTTATAATTGCCACTTTGTTGCTGCCCACTGATATTTTCAGAAAGTCTAACGTCGGCTGTGTTATATCCAAAAGAATTGGGCTCTTCACTTGCCAAGAATTTATGATAGATTGCGGAAGGATCTGTCAAGGCCTTGCTGAAAATGTAATCAGTCCCACTCGGGAATTTACCTTAGAAGAAAACTGGAATCTGACCAAAATCACACAACCTCCATACTGGTGGTCATTTCTGAGGCCAAGAGTGGAGATGCAATGAAAGAAGTTTGGCCTGGATTTTCCACTGGCTAGCCAATCGTCATTCCAGAACAGAAGGGAGTTGCTCTCTGGAGGCCCCATGGAAGCCCGATTGGAGCAGACTCCCAAAGGAATTGCTCAGGAAATTTATTGGAAATTGGGGTCCCCTTTAAAATTGTGCACTTTTAATGTTCCAAATTTATCATTTCCTGCGTAATTTGACATCTCTTTTAACTGTGTTACAGTTGTTAGTAGCTGTCTACCAGTATAAATAAAAGATTTATCAAGTGTCATACTAGCCTATTATGAGGGCGATGTTTTTGAACAAAAAAAGGTTTTGTTCTTTGAAGGAATGTAAATTACTACTAAAACGTAATTGGGCAAGGGGACAATTGTGGTCCGACATCATGAGTACATCATTGGCCAAAAGGATTCAGACAATTCAATGACACAACATTAACTACCCCATGCTAGAAAGAGGATATATCAACAAGTGTTCAGGGCAGGGGTTATCCTTATCAGGGTTAGAGGGTTTGAGCTATAGGGAGAGGCTGAATAGGCTGGGGCTGGAGCATCAGAGGCTGAGGGGTGACCTTATAGTGGTTTACAAAATCATGAGGGACATGGATAGAATAAATAGACAGAATCTTTCCCCAGTGTAGGGGAGTCCAAAATGAAAGAGAGTAGGTTTACGGTGAGAGCTGAAAGATTTAAATGGGACCTAAGGGACAATTGTTTTCATGCAAAGGGTGGTACGTGTGTGGAATGAGCTGAGAGAGGAAATGATGGAGGCTGTAACAATTACAACATATAAAAGGCATCTGGATGGGATTAGATTTCTTTAGGATATCGGTTGGCATAGATGAGTTGGACTAAAGGGTCTGTTTTTGTGCTGTACACCTCCATGACTCTATGAGGTAATCCTTAGGGGGCTGTTTTCTCTGGCTGGAGTAACCTTGCACAAGTCCCCAATTAAATTGGAAAATTCAGAGGGTTTTGATGAAATAAAGCAAAATCGTTACTCAGGAAAAGTTTGAATATTCAATACAGAGTCTAATTCCTGCATAACCATTCAATTTGCCCCATAGTTATCTCCAAACAACCACTACTCCTCCAGATGATTTACATTCCCACAGACACTGACCTGACTCCCCAGACCCAGTCCCCTCCTTGACACTCACCTCCACCTCCAACAGTTCCTGGTCTAATTTGACAGCTCATCTAAGATTGCAGTAAGGGCTGGTATGATTGAGGTCGCTATTTTTATGTAGAAATTAAAACTCCATTGCTGTGTGTTCATTTGTCACCTTTAGCTATCCATGTATTTACAACACCAGGATCTTTATCACACACAGTTTAATACCTGGCAATTGAATAACATTCTGCACATATTATTTTTGACACCATTATTTTTGGTTCATGTATCTCCAGTTGGAATGAACTATTAAAAAGCTGACTTATTAAAACAGGAGTGGATAAATCAAGGAAAGAAAGGTACAATATCCAAGAAAAATATCTTAATAGCTCAAAAAGCAACAAACAACAAACTGTAACCAATAATCTTGCAACAAGGTTGATAGAGTGTTGATTCTAGATAAGACCATAAAAACCATTAGTTGGCTAATGGCTGATAGAGAGGAAATAGCAAGTGGGAATAAGGGTTTGAGATTGGCAACCTGTAACCAGTAGGGTTCCATGGATCATTGCTGAGACTGTAACTGTTTACTATGTATGCTAACAACTTAGAGTCAGAGAATCAGAGAGATGCACAGCACGAAAACCAACCCTTCTGTCCAACTTGTCCAGGCCGATCAGATATCCTAAACTAATCTAGTCTCATTGGTCAGCACTTGACCCACATCCCTCTAAACCTTCCTATTCATATACCAATCCAGATGCCTTTTAAATGCTATAATTGTGACCAGGCTCTACAACTTCCTCAGGCAGCTCACTCCATATACACACCACCCTCTGCATGAAAAAGTTGCCCCTTCGGGGCATTTCCTCTCTCACCCTAAACCTATGCCCTCTAGTTCTGGACTCTCCCACCCCAGGGAAAAGACTTAGGATAAATAGACAATCATGATTTTATAAACCTCTATAAGGTCACGTCGTTAGCCTCCAATGCTCCAGGGAAAACAGCCCTAGCCTATTCAACCTCTCCGTATAGCACAAATCGTCCAACCCAGGCAACATCCTTGTAAATCTTTTCTGAACCCTTTCAAGTTTCACAACATCCTTCCTATAGGAGAGAGACAGAATTACACACAATATTCCAAACGTGGCCTCACTAATGTCCTTTACAGCTGCAACATGACTTCCCAACTCCTATACTCAATGTTCTGACACATAAAGGAAAGCATACCAAACACCTTATTCACCATCCTATCCACCTGCAACTCCACTTTCAACAAACTATGAACCTGCGCTCCAATGTTCCCAGGACCTTACATTAAGTGTGTAAGTCCTGCTCTGATTTGCCTTTCCAAAATGTAGCACCTCACATTTACCTAAACTCCACCTGCCACTCCTCGGCTCATTGGCCCATCTGATCAAGGACCCATTTACTTCTTCGCTGTCCACTACACCTCCAATTTTGGTGTCACCTACAAACTTACTAACTATACTTCCTACGTTCACATCCAAATTATTTAAATGACAAAAAACAGTGGACTTGGAAGAAGGAAGCGACAAATTTACAGACAGCCCAAAGATAGGTGGAAAGGTAAGCTGTGAAAGGGACCCAAACAGTTAACAGATAGATACTTAAGTTAAGGAAGTGGGCAAAAAGTTGGAAAAAAGCATATAATGTGGGAAAATGCCAAGTTATTCAATTTGGAAAGGAGAACATAAGAACAGATATTATTTGATTGGAGGAAAACTACAACTCAAAGGCATTTGTGGGTATTTAACCTGCTGACCTATGTGTTAGCATTATCAGGAAGGATAATGGTATGTTAACCGTTATTTCAAGGGGGTTGGAGTATAAGAGTTGGGAAATCTTACTGCAACTGTACAAGGTGCTGGGAAGACCACGTTTGAAATACTGTGAGCAGCTTTAGTCCTCTTTATTTAAGGAAAGATATAATTTCATTGGAGACAGTTCAGACAAAATGTTCACTAGGATGGTCCCTGATGTGGAGGGATTGTTTAATGAACAAAGGCTAAACAATTTGGGACTCTACTGACTGGAGTTTAGAAGAATAAGGCATACTCTCATTGAAATATATAGGATTCTTTAGGTGCTTGACAGGGTAAGTGCTGAGAGGATGTTTCCCCTGAGAAGAGTTGACAACATGAAAGCATAGTCTCAGGGGTGCCAATTTGAGACTGAGATGAGGTGGAAGTCTTCCCTTAGAATGTTGAGAGATTTTGGAACTTCCTCCCACAAAGAACTGTGGGACTAGAGTCCTCATGTATAGCTAAGACTGAGATCGATAAATTCTTAATCTGTCGGGAAATCAAGGGTGATGAAGAAAATGCAGGAAAATGGAGGTGAGGTATGTCAGATCAGCCATGCTCCTATTGAGTGGCAGGATAGGTCTGAGGGGCTGAATAGCCTACTTCTGTTCCTACTTCTTCTGGTCTTGTGGATTTATAATCCCCATCTGTTAAACATCTACCTCCTCTCCAGCAAGTTCATATTATCTCACTGCTTTTCCTTGTTTAAAGATTAGACAGGATAGGTAAGAGTCTTCACTGATACTGAAGGTAAGTTGCATCCAGATTGCCAATGAAACTTACTACAAATATTGTATTTAAACTAAAGCTGCAATCCCTGATTCTAAATCAGATTTTCAAGGAACTGAAACCCAGTTTGAACAAGATAGACATTGGAAGTTAGCAGCTTATCCTTGGGAAAGCATCATAAGGTCCCATGATGGGAATTACCCATCCCCACACTCTAGTTGATTTCATACAGCCTACCCATGTTCACCTAATCATAGCTCCCATTACCATCTATCTAGTTTCTTTTCTTCCCTGGCTTACTATTGACAATCATTTTGTTTGCCCATGTTCTCTCTCTCTATCTCTCTCTCTCTCTATCTCTCTCTCTCTATCTCTCTCTCTATCTCTACCTGTCCATTCACTTTGTTCCCATCCTCATCATCAGCGTAAATACCCCCTTTTCCTCGCTGCTATCAATTCTGATGCGGTGTCTGGACTCAAAACATTAACTCTGTTTTCTCTTCACAGGTGCTGCCAGACTTGCTGAGATTCTGCAACAATTCCTGTTTTAGTTTTATCCAGATCTCCGGCATTTGCATTTCTTTTTCCACAATTCTTCAAAACGTCAGACCTCCAAGCAATATTAAATATAAACATCCTCTTAAGAAATAGTGCAGGCACAATGGGCTGAATGGACTCCTTTATATCAATCATATGAATTCTGATTCTGAAGACAATGTCAACATGCATAAACGGCTTCATGTAGAGAAAGGAGGACAGCTGACAGCTATTTTGTCCATGATACTCTTTGAATGAATTATCGAATTTATTTCATCCATGCTTTTCTCCCTCAAAACTGTCACATTTTCTTATGACACAGTTACAATTCAATTCCCCGTCCAAAATTATTGGATCTGCCGCTGATCACAACATTCCAGATCAAAATTGTCTATGAAGAAAAATCTACTGTTTCTTTCAATTATTTTTCCTTTGCTGCTGGGAATTTTCTTTAAACTTACTCTATCAAAGTCTTCTCATCGTTTTGAACACCTTGATTAAACCTTTTGTGTTCTGCTCTAAGGTAAACAAACCTAAAATTGCTATAGGTTTGTTTTTGTTCACCTGAGCAGGAAAATGAGGCCTCAGTATAATGTTTGAACCAAAAAGAATGCATCCAACAAGAGCAATCCTTTAGGGATGCACTGAAGCATCAACCTTGAGTTTACCCTTGAGTCACTAGCATGTTATTTGAACCCACTGCTCTCTATCTGAGAGAGGTAACCTTCTTGCAAGTGGATCATGGAGAACAGTGGTGCTGAAGCAGACCAATCAATGACTTTGAGCACAGTATTCTCTGGATTCAGAGACATTGCCTTTCATCCAGGAAACAATGTATGACAAGGTCACCAGGATTGTAGAACAACCTCTTCTTATGCTTAATTAAATGTGCTAAGCACCACGTAGAAGATTTGTATATATTGTTTTCTTGGTGAATAATTCTGTGGTAGGAAGATGAGCAATTGGAAGCTTAGAATGGATACAGGCACTTCAAAATCTGATAATAAAGATTTAACAGTGCACGTTTGGTCTTTGAGCTATGATTATTAAACATCAACATTGTGTAAGTACAAACTATGTTCAAGGTATTTGTTTCTGGGTTACTTAACTGGAGATGCCATTGCTGGTCTATTCAATGTAAAATCCATAATATTAATTAGTTTTTGAAAACAAAAGTATGTTGGTATTTCATTAATTTCTCTAACTTTCAGGGAAGAGCTAAAGACATTTACTACAATTTCTGCTGTCACTTCCTTCAATGTTTTTGGATACATCTCAACCTGCCCCGGTACCTTATCAACTTTAAAAATGGAAAGTTTACCAATGCTTCCTCCTTACCAATTTTAAACCTTTCTAGTAACCCTTCTTCCGATGTCAGCTTAGCCTGGGCAACATCTGCTTCATAGGTAGAGACAGATGCAAGGTATGTGACTGGCCTGTAAGTGTAAATCCCTTGGTCCTGCTCCTCCTTTTACCACTGATGTTCTTACAAGGCTTTGGGATTTCTTTTTATGTTTGCTACCAGTCTTTTTTCATAATCTCTTTTTGCTTCTTGTACTTGTGTTTTTGCTTCCTTTCTTACACATTCAGTTTGGTTCTCAATAATATTTACAATCTGACACCTGTCATATGCACATTTATTTCTTCTTAAACCCATCTCCTTTGTCATCCAAGGAGCACATAATCAATTTCCCTTTGGAGGAAATATATCTTGATTCTGCTCTTCTGCCTCAGAGATTTCCTGCCAATCTTTGGTTCCCATCTATCTGCTCAAGCTCTATTCTTGCCCCAGTGAAGTCTGAACGCCACCAGTTGATTACTCTGATAGAGCCTTACAGTTTTATAGATATTCACAACACCTTTCATCAAGTGTCCCACTCACGTCACAATCTGGAGGAACATTGCAAAAGTACCAGGCAGAGAGACTCAATAGGAGCATGTGGAGAACACATCCAGACAGCCAAAGGAGCACCCAGCTCGCCATTAACCCATTTATCTGTCCATTTAAACACCTCCGGCCCAAGGCAGTCAGTTCTGTAGATTGCCAATCTAGTTCATTAATCATATTAAAGTATTAAAATGGAGACAAATTATCCTTGGTCTTGAGGTACCAAGCAATATCAATCCTGGAGCTAATCAGGTCCCAATTCTGCATTTGCCAGTTCTGATAATCATTGACCATTTAATTTAATATTGCAAAGTTGCTGATGAATTCTTCAATGGAATTTTGGAATCACGTCAAACTTTCTTGACCATAGATTTGATAATAATATACAAAGTCCACAGAATTTTGGGAGTTAATAACTCACTTCCTTCCTGGTTCAACTGGGTACACTTTCTTCCCAGTTAGCCAGTGCTGAATAGCTAAGTAAACTAAAACTCTTTATGAGGGAATTCATAACGTGAAATAAAGAACAAAATGACAAATTTTACATTATTCATTGAAAAATATAGGAGATGGGGAAAAATATACTTTAATTATTATCTATAAAATATTATATATAAAAGCCCTGCTTATAGAATAAAATTAATCAGAAAGTTTTGACTTATTCCAAGCCTCCATTAAAGAAATTTAGTACTAAAGTACCTGGGCTCCTATGAGCCTCACTGATGAGCAACGACTAAATGATTTAGCTCCAACCAACTATAAGGGAAACAACCCTAAAGACATAAATGAGAAACTGGATGAGAACGTAGCAGAGCTTCCACTTTAATAAAGTGTAATCCTATCCAAACCAGTTCTGAGAAAGGGTCACTTGACCCAAAACTCTGATTTCTTTCCACAGATGCTGCCAGACCTGCTGAGCTTTTCCAGCAATTTCTTTTCTTCATTATGGTTTACAACATCCTTGCTTCTTTTGGTTTTTATTTATAATTAGTTGATGCTTGTGTGCACTCACTCTGAAACTGACTTCCAGATCATTGTTAGCTCCTTCTTTGAAGCATATGAGGAAATGCACTGTTCACTAAATTCCTAGAAATCCAATGCATTCTCACAAACACCTCCACCCATCAAGATCAATGGTGAGATCTTGAAAATGTGGGCATTTCTTGGGAGCTTCCTCTCAACGAAGGCACAGGTGATTTAAAAAGTTATCATTACCTCCAATGTGCCAGCTCAGCTGTCGTCAACTGAGTATTTGAGAACTAAAATCTCAAACACAAGTCTGAAGTCCTGGTTTACCAGGCAGCAGTGACCCCTGCAGGTGATGGCCTAGTGATATTATCACTGCATTATTAATCCAGAGAATGTTCACGGAACCCAAGTTCAAATCCTGCTATGGTGGTGAAATTTGAATGAAGGGTCTAATGATGACCATGAAATGATTGTCAGAACATCCCATTTGGCTCACTAAAATCCCTTAGGAAAGGAAACTGCTCTCTTTACCGGCCTTCTAGTGACTCTAGACCCACAAACAATGGGAGTGACTTTAAACCACCCACTGGCTAATTAGGGATGGGCAATAAATGCTGGCCTAGTCACTGATGCTCACATCCTGTGAATATATTTTGAAAAGAGGCTTTGGAGATTTGGATAACCTACAATAGACACCTCAAAGGACTTAGGAGATATCAACGGATTTGCTTCCAGCGGCAAAAATGATTTTCCAAAAGTTGTATTCGATCTTCTCTGAGATCACCTTGCCTCGTACCAAAGTGCTAATGTCTCAAAACCAGCTCAAGTGGGCAGGATATGTTCAAATGACTGCCCTGCTCGAACCTCTGTCATGTCAGGAGGACAATAGGAACACTTTAGAAATGCTCTTAAAACATCCCAGACGAGCTCAAACATCCTGCCAACTCATGGAGGTCCCTGGCTTATGACTGCCCAAAAAGTGTTAATTCAGGAAGGCACTGAACAGAAAGAGGCAAAGCCAAGGCATCACAATGAGTGAATAAACCTCTCAGCAACTTATTTACCTGATCCTCAAAACATGACCTACCTCATACATATCAAATCCGCAGTTCGTACAGTGTACTTGTCAATCAGCTCTCAACCTAACCAACTGGAATGGAAGCATGTAAGTACATCATTTAGAAGCTAAGTTGGCCCACTTAGCAATTGTCTGCCATTTAACAAGATCATGGCTGGGTGTTCCAAATTCCACATTTCTATCTATCCCTGACAAACTTTGATTCTTTTGACTAAGAAGAATGTATCTGCCTCCAACTTCGAAATCTTCAAAAACCTCACATCCACTGCAGTCTGAGGCAGAGAGTTCCAAAGTCACACAACCTTCAGATAGAAAAATACCACCTCATGTCCATCCTAAAAGGGTAACCTCTAATTTTGAACAGTTTGTTCAGGACTTAACAACAAGAGAAAACATCTTTTCCAGGTCCAGTTGGTTAAAGCCATTCAGGATCTTATAAACTTCAACGCAATGACCGCTCAGTCTTCTAAACTCTGGAGTAAATACTCCCAGCCTGTTCAGTCTTTCCTCATAAGACAACCCATTCATTTTAGGTATCAATCCAGTAAACCTCCTCTGAGTTACCTTCAACACATTCACATCCTTTCTCACAATGCCCTGTGTTAACAAAAGCAGATCCTTACTTGTTACGTTCAATTTCTTTTGTACTAAAGGATAGCTTTCCAAGAGTCTTCTTGAATACATACTATGTATGTAAACTAACTTCTTGTAATTCACATTAAAACATTTTATGCACTTCAGCATCTTTGGTTGGCATGGTGACTCAGTGGTTGGCATTTTGCCTCAAATTGCCAGGGACCTGGATTCAATTCCAGTCTCAGGTGACTGTGCAAAGTTTGCACATCCTCCCCGTGTCTGCATGGGTTTCCTCCTGGTGCTCTGGTTTCCTCCCAAAGATGTACAGGCTAGGTGAATTAGCCATGGGAAGTGCAGGGTTACGGGGATAGAGTAAGGGACTGGGTTTGAGTGAGATGGTCTGTGGAGGGTCAGGGCAAACCCCATGGGCCAAGCAGCCTCTTTCTGCACTGTAGCGATTCTACAATACCTTCTATTCTCCTGTCATTCACTGTTTAAATCATGCTTTTCTTTTTATTTTTCCTGCCAAAGTGAATAATTTCACATTGTCCCACGTTATTCTCCATCTACAAGATCTTTGCCCACTAACTGTTTATCTAGATTAGTCTATAACCTTGTTATGTCATCTACAAAGCCAGCCTTTTTTGGTTTATGGTCTAAAAAGTGGGAAAAGATAGTGGTTTAAACCCAGAAAACTGTGGAAGATATTTGCAGATTCAAAACCAGAAGACATTGTGAATTGTATAAATTGTTACATGGGCTGGGATTTTTTTTCCCCCGGAGTATCAGAGGCTGAGAGGTGACCTAATGGAAATTTGTAAAAATGTTAGGGGAATGGATAGGGTGCCAGAGAGAAAGGATTTTAAAAAAGGAACTGAGGGGTAATTCTTTTTCACAGAGGGTGGTGCAGGCTAGAAGCTCTATTGACTAAACACAAGGCTATAGCCACCTGGCCAGATACCAGTCAATAATTTGTTGCTATGTTGTAAAAATGTTGGAGGAATGGATAGGGTGGTATATGGAACAAGCTATCAGAGGAAGTGGTGAAAGTGGGTACAATTGCAACATTTAAAAGGCATCTGGGTGTATGAATAGGAAGAGTTTAGAGGGTTATGAGCAAAATACTGGCAAATGAAATTAGGTCAGTTTGGGATGTAGGTCAGCGCGGATGAGTTGCACCAGTTTCGGTGCCATGTGACTCTGAATATTTGAGCAGCGGAGGAGAACGTTAGAAACATCAGCACTATGTGTGTGCATGTGAGTGTGCGTCTGAAGAGGAATTTCTTTCAGTCAGTCCTTCAGATTTTCAGTGGACTAGTTGTGAGGGTCCAGGAGTGCTCAACATAGCAACACATTATTGACTGGTATCTGGCCAGGTGGCTATAGCCGTGTGTTTGGTCAATAGAGCTTCTAGCCTGCAAGGAGAAAGCACTCAAATTGTCCCTTCCTATATGGTGAAGTAACAGAAAGATTCCTGGTAGCTGTTCTCACCCACTCACTAATTCACAATAAGATGGTCTCTCTGTAAATTTCCTCATTCAAAGAACAAAGAAAGGGAGAAAAAAAACACTTCTATAGGCACTGAGAGGGCAAATCCACTATGTAAGCCTGAGAATTTGGGTATCCAAAATCTCACATCGTTAGCAAAGGAGTCACAAGAAAATCAGAACAACTTATTCACGTCTACGATCCATACTGGATCTATGGTTCACTGATCTTTTTCTTCACCTTCCTACCCATAATGCGTGCCTGTTTGCGTGTGAACTTTACAAAGGGATAGAGTTTAAATTGTACAGTTATAATGTTTCTTTCTTAGGACTGGTTAAAAACAATTCTGCTTACAACAAGTAGCCATTTTCTTGTTGGATTCTTCTTGAATCAGACGGGTAAAATTGGTCAACCCGCAAATTTTCATATTTGTGACAACTCTGGAAAATGTGGGCCTTGATTCTCCATGAGATCATAAGATATTGGAACAGAGTTAGGCTATTGGGCCCACTGCGTCTGCACCACCATTCGATCAAGGCTGATATGTTTCTCAACCACATTGTTTTGCCATTCGCCTGATCCCATCACTATTCAAGAACTTCTTTATCTCTCTTAAGCACACTGAATGACTGGGTTTTCACAGCTCTCCGTAGCAATGAATTCCACAGATTAACCACCCTCTGGCTGAAGATATCCATTCTCATCTTAGTTGTAAGGGTTATCCCTTCACCTTGAGCCTGTGCCCTCAAGTCCTACTCTCTCCTATTCATGAAAAAACCTTCTCCACATCTACTCTGCCAAGGCCACTCATTATTCTGCAAGTTTCAGACAGGTCCCCCCTCATCCTTTTAAACTCCATCAAGTACAGACTCAGCATCAACTGTTCCTCATTTGCAAGCACTTCACCATCAGGATCATTCTTGTAAACCATCTCTGGTTAGCCTCCAACATCGGCACATCCTTTCTTAGATATGGGGCCCAAAACTGCTCACAATATTCCAAATGTGGTTTGACTAGAGCACCATACAGCCTCAACAGTACATCTCTGCTCTTGTACTCTAGCCCTCTTGAAATGAATACATTGCATTTGACTCCCTAACCTAACCTTAATAGAGTCCTCAACTAATACTCCCAGCCCCTTTATGCTTCAGATTTTCAAAGCCTTGCCCCATTTAGAAAATAGCCTATGCATCTATTCTTCCTATCAAAAAGCGGATAATCTCACACTTTTCTGCTTTGCATTTCATCTGCTACTTCTTTGCCCACTCACCTAAATGTTCAGGTTTTTCTACAGCCTCCCCACATCCTCAATACACCTACCTTTGTGTCATCTACAAATACAGTAATGGTGCCTTTGTCCAGATCGTTACTTTATAACACGAATAGTTGTGGTCCCAACACTCACCCCCGTGAAACTCTACTAGTCACTGGCTGCCATGCACTGGCACTCGTTTGTCTAACTTGTTCATTACCTCTTCAAATAATTCCAATAGATTTGTCAGGCATGACACCCCCTTGACGAAGCAATGTTCACTCAGCCTTATTTTACAATACACTTCCATAATCTCATCCTTAACAATGGACTCTTAAAACCTTACCAATGAGTGAAGTCAGGTTAACTGGCATACATCTTCCTATCTTTGCCCCTGTCTTTTCTTAAACAAAGGTGTTACATTAATCATTTTCCAGTCCTCCTGGACCTTACCTGACTCCAGTGATTCCTGAAAGATCACCATCAATGCCTCTACAATCTCCTCAGCTATCTCCCTCAAAACTCTGGGAGTAGTGCACCCTGTTTGGGTGATCTATCCACCTTCAGACTTTTCAGCATCCCCATAACCTTCTTCTTAGTGATGGCCACTACATTCACCTTGCCCCTGATTCTCTTGAAGTTCTGATATGCTGCTGCTATCTTCCACTGTGACTACTGATGTGGCACGGTGGCACAGTGGCTAGCACTGCTGCCTCACAGCATCAGAGACCTGGGTTCAATTCCCGCCTCAGGCTACCCTCAGGCACATTATCCCCATGTCTGAGTGGGTTTCCTCCGGGTGCTCTGGTTTCCACCCACAGTCTAAAAATGTTTGGGTTAGGTGAATTGGCTATTAGGTATATGGGTCTGGGTGGGTTGCTTTTCAGAGGGTCAGTGAAGAGCCTGTTTCCACACAGTAAGTAATCTAAAGTACCTATTCAGTTCCTCCACCTGGGTTCAACTCCCACCTCAGGTGACTGACTATGTGGAGTTTGCACGTTCTCCCCGTGTTTGCGTGAATTTCCTCCGGGTGCTCCGGTTTCCTCCCACAGTCCAAAGATGTGCAGGTCAGGTGAATTGGCCATGTTAAAATGCCCGTAGTGCTAGGTAAGGGGCAAATGTAGGGGTAGGGGTACGGGTGGGTTTCGCTTCAGAGGGTCGGTGTGGACTTGTTGGGCTGAAGGGCCTGTTTCCACACTGTAAGTAATCTCAATCTAAACCATTTCTTTGTTCCACATTATTATTTCTCCAGCCTGATTTCCCAGCAGTCCAATGTCCATTCTCACCTCTCTCTTATGTTTTAGATATCTAATAAAAGCTTTTTGCAATCTTCTTTTATATTATTAGTTAGCTAACTCTCATATTTCATCTTATCCCCACCTAACCTCCTCAGCTGGTTTTCAAAGGCTTCAAAATCCTCTAGCTTCCCATAAATCTTCACAACATTATATGCTTTTTCTTCTACTTTCTATACTGTCCTTGACTTTCCTTGTCCGCCATGTTGCCTCTTGCTCCACTTAACATGTTTCTTCATCCTTGGGATGAGTTTCTGTTGTGCCTCCTGAATTATTCCCAGAAACTCCTTCCCTGCTAGGTCCACTTTCCAATCAACTCTGGCCAGCTCCTCCCTCATGTCTTTGTGGTTCCCTTTCTTCAATTGTATTACCATTACATCTAAATTGATCTTTTCCCTCTCAAATCTATCATGTTATGGTCGCTGTCCCATAGGGATTCCTTCGCCTCAAGCTACTTAATCAAGTCCAACTCATTACGTAACACTAAGTCCAGAATTGTCTGTTCTTGGTAGGCTTTACCACAAACCCCTCCAAAACAAACATTGCAAAGACATTTCATGCATTCCTTTCCTTGAAATCCACTGCCAACTTGCATATTGAAGTCCCCCATGATTATTGTAATAGTGCCTTTTTTACATGAGTTTTCTATTTCCTGATTTATTGTTTTACCTCACACCTTACTTATTTTTGCCTTTGCAGTTCCTCAACTCTATCCACACAGATTCGACACATTGTGACTCTATATCACATCTTACTATTGATTTAATTTTATTTCCTACTAACAAAGGCACCATGTATCCTTTGATATTTGACTCCGAGCCTTGATCCCTTGCAGCCATGTCTCTATAATGCGCACATTTTACCTACTAATTTCAATGCTCATTTATTGTGTTTCATATGTTGCATGTATTTAAATACAGCACCCTTAGTCCTACTGAAAATGTGTTGCTGGTTAAAGCACAGCAGGTTAGGCAGCATCCAAGGAACAGGAAATTCGACGTTTCGGGCATAAGCCCTTCATCAAGGCTGATTCCTGATGAAGGGTTTATGCCCGAAACGTCGAATTTCCTGTTCCTTGGATGCTGCCTAACCTGCTGTGCTTTAACCAGCAACACATTTTTCAGCTGTGATCTCCAGCATCTGCAGACCTCATTTTTTACCCTTAGTCCTATGTTGACTGACCCCATCTTGTAATTGTTCCCTTATCTGCTATGCCTGAAATTAGATCCCTGGGCTTTTCCATACTCTCTGTTCTATTACTTGTTCTTTAATAATCTCTAGGTAAAAACAATGACTGCAGATGCTGGAAACCGGATTCTGGAGTAGAGTGGTGCTGGAAAAGCACAGCAGTTCAGGCAGCATCCAAACAGCAAGAAAATTGACGTTTTGGGCAAAAGCCCTTCATCTTTAATAATCTCTGCTGATCCCTCCACCCCACCTTTAACTTTTTCTATAATTTTTTTTAGAGTCCCCACAGAGTGGAAACAAGTCCTTCAACCCAACAAGTCCTCACTGACCCTCCAAAGAGTAACCCACCCAGACCCATTCCCCTACCCTATTATCCCACATTTAACCCTTACTAATGCACCTAACCTACACATCCCTGAACAGGATGGGCAATTTAGCATGGCCAATCCATCTAACCTGCACATCTTTGGATTGTGGGAGGAAACCACAGCACCCTGAGGAAACCCACGCAGACACGGGGTTAATGTGCAAACTCCACATAGACGGTCGCCCGAGGCTGGAATTGAACCCAGGTTCCTGGTGCTGTGAGGCAACAGCGCTAACCACTGAGCCACCGTGCCGCCCTTCACACAATTTTCCACACAATGGAACACCTGTTCCCCCCCATTATTTAGTTAAAAGCCTTGCCCATAGCCAGGACTTTGTTTCCAGCACGATTCAGGTGGACCATGTCCCATCAGAACAGTTCCCTCTTTCTCCTGTGAATTCAAACCCATTTCTCACATCCCAACCTTTGAGCCACACATTTACCTCTTTAAACTTGTTGACCCTGTGCCAATTTGTGTGTGGCTCACGTAGCAATCTAGAGTTATTCCCTTTTTTGATTCTGCTTTATATAAAGTGACTATTTTCCCTCAGCAAAACCTCTTTCAGAGGGTCATAGAGTCATACAGCATGAAAACAGACCCTTTGGTCCAAACTGTCCATGCTGACCATATTCCCAAACTAAACTAGACCGAGCTGCCTGCTCCTGGCCCATATCCCTCCAAACATTTCTCATTCAAATACTGTACACTTATCCACCACTTTCTCATTCTACAAAATTCACTCTCTGTATGAAAAAAAAAGGCCCTTCATTTCTTTTTTACATCTTTCCCCTCTCACCTTAAAAATATGGCCCCTAGACTTGGAATCCCCCATCTTAGGGAAAAGACATCTGCTATTCGCTTTATCTATGCCACTCATTATTTTATAAAGCTCTATAAAGTCCCCCCCTCAATCTCCTATGCTCCAGTGAAAATAAGTTACAGACTCTCCTCATAGCTCAAACCCTCTACTCCCAGCAATATCCTGGTAAATCTCTCCTGCTCAATTTTATCCTTCCTATAACTGGTAACCAAAACTGGACACAGTACTTCAGAAGAGGCCTCACCAACGCCTTGTACTCTGAGGTCTGAGCAATGAAGGCAAGCGTGGTAAACACTTCTTATCCGTCCTGTTTATATGTGATGCAAATTTTGAAGAATTATGTACCTGAACCCCCAGGTCTCTCTGTTCTATAACACTAACCAAGGCCTTTCTTTTAATTGTATAAATCCTGCCCTTGTTTGCCGCAGCCAGGTAACTCTCCCCTTCCCGAAATGTGTCACAGTTTTCAAAGTTCAGAATTCAGCTCATCAACTCTGAGCCGGAGTTCTTCGAACAACCAACAATTGCTACAGATAAGGTCACTATGAACCACAATGGGACCCATCAGTTCTCGTATCATTCAGTTAGAATACATGGCCTTGCCTGATGTCTTTAAATACTTCATTCTTAATTTGGTTTTGTAAAATTTTGTACTGGTCTTTTAGTTCGTAGCCTGTAAATATTTCTCCCATACACCATTCCCACAGTGCCAGAGACCTGGGCTCAATTACTGTCTTGGGCAACTGTCTGTGTGGAGTTTGCACATTCTCCCCGTGTCTGTGTGGGTTTCCTCCAGGTGTTTCAGTTTCCTCCCACAGTCCAAAGATCTGCAGGTCAGGTGAATTGGCCATGCTAAATTGCCCAGAGTGTGAGGTGCATTAGTCAGGGGTGAATGTAGAGGAATGGGTCTGGATGGGTTGCTCTTTGGAGGGTCGGTTTGGACTTGTTGGGCCGAAGGGCCTCATTCCACACTGTAGGGAATCTACTCTAATCAATCTAAAATTAACCTATTAAGATAGTCAAATTAGTAGCTTTTCAACAACCAATGAACTTATGGCTTACTGGTGATGTCACTGTTTTGCACTGGACCCCTATCCTGGTCATCAATTTATTCTGTTAAAAAAATTTTCTTGTAAAGTTTACTGATTGTGACCCTGTCTTAAATAGAACTGAGTCTCACTAGTTAGGCTTCAATAGTACCTAACACCTACTGAGGCCCTATTCAGCTTCAGGTGATAGACATAACTGTCCATCAGTCAGCTATCGTATTCCTTTTCAATAGACTTTTGGACGTTTTAAAATGGCAAAAGATTTAGCTGTCCTACTTCTATGTTGCCCCCAAATATCCAAACTATATACTCAATTCAGGCTAAATGCACTACCCCAGGGAATTGTGACCATATTTGGGGGCTCTTTGGCTGGATATTGTTGCAAAGACAAAGTGAGATTAGGCATGGGGCTAGAGGAGTGCTAAAGAATAAAATGGTTGACACTAGTGAAGAGGGAGATGGCACAGGGCAGGGTGACACTAGGCACATGGACACACAAGATGGCCGCTGAGACATCAGTTGGCCGACTTGACACATAAGATGGCCACCGGATCACAAGATGGAGAGAAACAAAGCAAATACAGACACTGCCTGAGGCCACCAGAATTCCGTCACATTGCACTTGATTAGTTTAAGGCGGGTGGGGGAGAGAATACACGAGTAACGAACACTGCCCGAAGTGTCTGGGTCCAGCCAGCACCTCTTATAGAAATGCTAACAGATTGATACAGATTCAGTACGAAATGTTAATGGCCTGGGCTGCAGTAATCAGGAAGAGCAATTAGCATCCATTACTACAGCGATGGATTTCCGTGCAGGCAGTGAAACTGACATTGTTTACATTTGAACTGACAATGGCCACACGGAAATTAACAAAGGCTGCACTGCAACTGACAAAGACTGTATCGAAACTATTAGTGATTCTGTAATGATTACTATAAACAAACCATGTACAAAGACAATACTCATATCACTGATCTATTGTATCACAAGATGCATAAAAATTTCTCAACATGTGATCCGCGTCAAGAGAAGACTCGCAGCTGACTTCTATGCTGTTGGTGTTTTTCTCTCCCGCAGAGATCCGGGATTTCCTTGTGCAATAACCTCTGCCATTGAACCCTAACTCTGGCTCCGACTGGTGATTTTCCCCACAACACTACGATTTGTACTAAATAAAAATGAAATGGCACTAGAAGCAATTAAAGCCTTCACCAAGCACAGGCTTAGTAGGCCAAAGGGCCTGTTCCTGTGATGCATTGTTCTTTGTTTGTTCTTCTGTAGGTGGATAAGCTGTCCCTGATGAACTTAAAATATATCACAAAGGGCAGGTTAATTGAATTACTATGTAAATTTAAGTGGACTTGCCTAGCAGAGCTAACAAACAGAATGTAGGTATTCCTGATGAAGGGCTTTTGCCCGAAACATCGATTTTACTGCTCCTCGGATGCTGCCTGAACTGCTGTGCTTTTCCAGCACCACTCTACCCTAACAAACAGAACGTGCCCCTTCTGTCTCTCTCTTCACTTTTGATGTTTTGCATTCCCCATATTGGGCTTTGCTTGGAAATATTTAATTGGCCACATGGGTGATTACTAGTGGTGGTTAGTAGTTTACAAAAGAAACAAAGTCACGGTGATTTGGTGGTGTGAAAGTCGCTCAGTTGTGCATGATAGCACTTGAGTATGCAAAAAAACGATAGAACTAATTGAACATGAAGCTGCTGCCAATAAAACAATATCTGTATTGGTTGAGTTTCGAGAAACAAGCTAGGGTGGAAACAGAGATTAAATACATGCTGGAAAATCACTTGATTGAACCTAGCCAAAACAGTTGGAGGTCACCAGTGATGTTGGTTCTTGGTCTATTAAAGGGATACTGTCAAATACCACGAACATCAAAAGCTAAAGAAACCTCTGCCTTTGTTAGACTAAATATGCTCTATCAAGGTTGAATTATGACATTTGAATTTAAACCCCTCCCACCCCTAAGCCTTCTGAATCAAGTTGTAGCTGAAATATCAACTGTGTAGTTTATTTAGATAATGTGTAATTTACAATAACAAATGTGAACTGTTTAACTGTTTAAGCAATTGCAGTTAGCTGAGTAATAAATGTGACCAAGTAAATTCACAAAAGCAAGGGTAACCTACCTTGGACATATTGTAGGAGAGGAGGGAGCAGGCAAGGTGAGGACCCGAAGACAGGTAGTCAGCATCACTAAGAGGAATGGGAGAGCTGAGGCCCTGACACAGGCAATAAGTGCCACCAAGAGGAGCTGGAGAGGTCAGACACTTGGGCAAAAGGTCTGTGCAAATCTCAAGAGTGGTGGCAGCAAGGTTTAAAGGAGCTAAGAGCAAAGAACGGTCCCAGAAGCATTCAGAACAGGGAGATACTTGTGTAGGACTGGCAGTTTGAACAAACATGTGTACAGTAGGTGCTTACGGCTAGAGAAACCCAAGCTTAGGAAATTGGAGCTTCAGGGCAGCTGGGACACTATGATGTATTCACAAGGCCCTAGGAAGATCAGGCAGAGAGGAAATGGGTGACCTCTGGACTGAAAAGGGAGAGCTGGCAAATAAAGAAGTAACAATCCAAGTGCATCTTGCTCACAAACCATTTTTCAGCCTTGGAAGATGGCAAGAGCTTGTTTCTGCAGGCCAGTCAGAGCCAAGGCCATGGCACTGTGGGATGGTCCAGCAGCTTTGTTTTGTGGGAGGGTTGGTGGGGGAGATGCGTGAAAAGGCAATAGTGAAATTAAATGAAGGAAGTATACCAGTACTTTTGAAGCCATACACATGACTGCAGGATGGTATGTTGCCATCTGGATGCCAGGATCAAGAATGTCATGGAATTGCATCAGAATATTCTGAAGGAGGACAGTGAACAGCCAGAGATCATTTTGGTCCATGTTGGGACCAATGTGATAGGAAGAAAGAGAAATTAGGTCCTGTGAAGACTTTGGGAGGTTTGATAAGAAATTGAAAAGCAAAACCTCAAAAATAGTAATCTCCCAATTATTACCAGCGCTATGCAGCAGTGAGTATAGGAATAGAAAAATAGAGCAGATGTGTGTATGACTGGAAACATAATGCAGGGGTCTTGAGATTCCTGAAGGAGGTGGGATGGGTTACATCTCAATAGGAACAGGATCGACATCCTCGTGAGAAGGTTTAATTATGCTAATCCTAACAAGTAGTTCAGGAAGGTAGAAGGTGGGGTGGAACTAAAAGCAAAAGCGCAAGGGAAAATATTAACCAAATAAGAAGGAAGACTAAACAGAATCAATTTTAAAGGGAAATAAATGGTGACGTTTTGAAAAATGTCCATATTACAGAGGAGGAAGTGCTGTGTGTCTTGAAACGCATAAAAGTGGATAAATCTCCAGGACCTGATCAGGTGTACCCTAGAATTCTGTGGGACGGTAGGGAGCTGATTGCTGGACCTCTTACTGAAATATTTGTATCATCGGTAGTCACAGGTGAGGTGCCAAAGACTAGAGGTTGGCTAACGTGGTGCCACTGTTTAGGAAAGATAATAAGGACAAGCCAGGGAACTATAGACCAGTGAGCCTGACGTTAGTGGTGGGCAAGTTGTTGGAGGGAATCCTGAGGGACAGGATGTATGTGTATTTGGAAAAGCAAGAACTGATTAGGGATTATCAATATGGCTTTGTGTGTGGGAAATAATGTCTCACAAACTTGATTGAGCTTTTTGAAGAATAACAAAGAGGATTGATGAGGGCAGAGCATTAGATATGATCTATATGGCATTCGACAAGGTTTCCCATGGGAGACTGGTTAGCAAGGTTAGATCTCACAGAATACAGGGAGAACTAGCCATTTGGATACAGAACTGGCTCAAAGGTAGATAACAGACGGTGGTGGTGGAGGGTTGTTTTTCAGACTGGAGGCCTGTGACCAGTGGAGTGCCACAAGGATCGGTGCTGGGTCCTCTATTTTTTATCATTTATATAAATGATTTGGGTGTGAGCATAAGAGGTACAGTTAGTAAGTTTGCAAATGATAGCAAAGTTGGAGGTGTAGTGAACAGCAAAGAAGGTTTCCTCAGATTACAACAGGATCTTGATCAGATGGGCCAATGGACTGAGAAGTGGCAAATGGAGTTTAATTCAGATAAATGCGAGGTGCTGCATTTTGGGAGAGCACATCTCAGCAGGACTTATACATTTAATGGTAAGGTCCTAGGGAGTGTTGCCGAACAAAGAGACTTTGGAGTGCAGGTTCATAGCTCCTTGAAAGTGGAGTTGTAAGTAGATAGGATAGTGAAGAAGGCATTTGGTGTGCTTTCCTTTATTGGTCAGAGTATTGGGTACAGGAGTTGGGAGGTCATGTTGTGGCTGTATAGGACATTGGTTAGGCCACTGTTGGAATATTGCATGAAATTCTGGTTTCCTTCCTATCAGAAAGATATTGTGAAACTTGAAACGGTTCAGAAAAGATTTACAAGAACGTTGCCAGGGTTGAAGGGTTTGAGCTATAGGGAGAGGCTGAATAGGCTGGGGCTTTTTTCCCTGGAACAGAGGCTGAGGGGTGACCTTATAGCAATTTACAAAATCACGAGGGGCATAGATAGGATAAATAGACAAAGTCTTTTCCCTGGGGTGGGGGAGTCCACAACTAGAGGGCACAGGTTTAGGGTGTGAGGGGAAAGATATAAAAGAGACTTAATGGGCAACCTTTTTACGCAGACGGTGGTACGTATCTAGAATGAGCTGCCAGAGGAAGTGGAGGAGGCTAGTACAATTGCAACATTTAAAAGGCATTTGGATGGGTATATGAATAGGAA
This sequence comes from Hemiscyllium ocellatum, assembly GCF_020745735.1. NCBI lineage: Eukaryota > Metazoa > Chordata > Chondrichthyes > Orectolobiformes > Hemiscylliidae > Hemiscyllium > Hemiscyllium ocellatum. The sequence goes on along the minus strand of NC_083411.1, from coordinate 72,021,547 downwards.
GGGTTTGGAGGGATATGGGCCAGGTGCTGGCAGGTGGAATTAGATTGGGTTGGGATATCTGGTCAGCATGGACGGGTTGGACCAAAGGGTCTGTTTCTGTGCTGTACATCTCTATGACTCTATAACCCAAAGCTAGGAGCCTGACAAATGAAATAGATGAGTTGAGAGCACAGATAAGTATGTGAGAGAATGATACAACTATGACCAAAATCTGGCTAAAAATTGGCAGGATTGGCAGTTAACATTATCAAGTATTCAGAATTTAAAGAGAGGGGGATAGCGGATGAAGGCACAGTCACAACGTTGATCTAAGAATCAATTATAGCAGTGAGAATGGATATTATTTTGGAAAGATCATCAAATGAGGTCAAACGTGCAAATTTAAAAAAATGAAAAGATAAGTTGCATGTGCACTATCAGCCAACAGTCAGGGAGGGATAAAGGGTCAAATGTGCAATTAGGATCAAATGTGCAATTAAATTTTAGAGAAATATAACAATAATAAAGCAGTAACAGTTGGGATTTTAGGAGCTCATGGTATTAGAGAAATATATTAGCATGGATTGAAGATTGCGTAAAACACAGAAGACAAAGTTGTGTCTGATTACATCTTTCTCAACTCAAAGTTTGGGAGAAGATTTGTAGCTCGGGTGCTCATTGTTGTGGTTCCGTTTACCGAGCTGGGAATTTGTGTTGCAGATGTTTCATCCCCTGTCTAGGTGACATCCTCAGTGCTTGGGAGCCTCCTGTGAATCACTTCTGTGATCTTTGCTCCGGCATTTATAGTGGTTTGAATCTGCCGCTTCCAGTTGTCAGTTCCAGCTGTCTGCTGCAGTGGTCGGTATATTGGGTCCAGCGATTCAATCAATAAGCACATCGACCTGGACCCAATATACCAACCACTGTAGCGTACAGCTGGAACTGACAACCAGAAGTAGCAGATTCAAACCACTACAAATGCTGGAGGAAAGATCACAAAGCGCTTCACATGAGGCTCCCAAGCACTGAGGATGTCACCTAGACAGGGGACGAAACTTCTGCAACACAAATTCCCAGCTCGGTGAACAGAACCACAACATCTTTCTCAACTTGCAAAGATGTAATTTGTGGAATTGCATAGGGATCAGTCCTAGGCCCTCAATCATTTTCCATGTATATTAATAATTCAGGGGAGGGATCAGAGTGTAAAGTATCCAAATTTGTTGATGATACATAAATATGTGGAGGGCATAAGGAATTTGCAATGGATGTTGCTACTTTGAGCGAGTGGGTAAAAACTTGGTAGGTGGAGTTTAACATGAGTCAAGCGCTTTGATAGAAAGAATAAAAAGGCAGATTATTGTTTAAAGAGAGAGAGAGAGAGAGAGAGAGAGAGATGCCTAAAAAAAAAGTAGTGTTGGGGAATGTGGGTATTCTTGTATATGAAACAAAATAAAAGTTTAGCGTGGACAACTAACACATAGGAGAAGTTGAGGATTTCAGCACATCAGCAATGATGATATTGATTGGCAGACCAAGCTGGACAGGCAAATAATTAAGAATGTAAATGAAATATTTGCCTTTATTGCTAGTAGGTTGGAGTTTAAAAATAAAGAAGTGTTGTTCCAGCTGTGCAGTGTGTTGGGTGAGGCTGCATCTGCAGTACTGTGTACAGTTTTACTCCTTGAATTTAAAGTCGGATTTACCAACATTTGACACAGGTCAAGAGCGATTCACTAGATTCATTCCTGGTATGAAGGGACTGAATTATCAAGAATGGCTAAACAGGTTAGGCCTTTTTTTCATTAGGGTTTGTGGGGTGGTCTTTTAGAGACATACAAGATTCTGAAGGGACTTAATAGGATTTTGACATGAACATTTCAACTAGTGGTAAATGTTGAACTACAGAATATAGTTACAGATTAAGGGGATACTCATTTTATACTCAAATGTCAAGCAATTTGTTCTCAGAAGATAATGAATGGCTGGATATCTCTGCTCCAGAGTTGTGGAGGTTATTGCAGTAAAAGCATTTAAAGAGGTGGATTTTTGAAATATCAGGGAGTTGACGGTCATGCTGAGCTAGTACAGAGGAGTTGTTGAGGCTTTCAGCAAATTAGCTGTGATGCTATTGATTGGCTTGAGGGGCTGAATGGTCTGCTCCTGCTCCAGTGCATTACCCCAATGAGTTACCTTCACAACATATTTTCCAACCATGTCTTCAATCCTCTCATCTGACAAATTGAAAAATTGGAAGACCCAGCCCAGACCCCTCTGGGACACCATTCACATCCTTTCAATCAGGAGAAGAGCCATTTATGCATACTCTATTTCTGTCAGTCAATCTTCCATGATTGTATGTTATGCATTACACAATGAGCTGCTACTTTACATAATGACCTTTTATCCAGAACCTTCACTTCAAGAACAATATGCTCCCCTTGGTCACAGTTTGTTATTGCCTCAAAGAATTTCAGTAAAATAATGAAACATGACTTTCCTTTAGGGGAGGTGATGGTCTAGTGATATTATTGATAAGACTATTAATCCAGAAACACAAATAATGTTCTGGGGACTTGGGTTTGAAACTCACCATGGCAGATGGTGGTACGTGGATTCAATTTTTTAAAAATCCGAAACGATGACCATGAAGCCATTGTCAACTGTTGTAAAAATCCATCTGGTTCACTAATGTCCTTTAGGGAATCCTTACCTGGTCTGGCCTACATGTGATTCCAAACTAACAGCAATGTGGTTGACTCAAATTACTAACAATTCCCGCCACCACCCCCTCCCACCCCCCCCAGGTAATTAGGCAAGGTCAATAGATGCTGGCCTACCCAGTGGTATCTTCATCCCATGAAATGAATAAAAAAGACCACTTTGAGTTTTGTTTTTAAGTACCCAAAAGAACTTCATTAATGATCACATCTTTCTTCACAGCTGACAAAGCCAATTAACCTATAGTTTCCTGTTTTCTGTCTCCCTTGAATAGAGATTACTTTCCAACATAATTGAAGCTGTCCTGCCATCCTTAACTAGATTTCTTTTCAGACATCATATATCCCTCAATATCTGGAACCTAGCCCTTAACTTGCAGCCACATCTCCAAGCTGGCTATTAGATTACGTATCAATTTATTTACTGTTTGAAATGCTACACATTGATACAGAACCTTTTGTTTTATTTGTAAGAATGTTTGATTGCTAATATATTTTTCTTCTATCACACCCTGTTCTCGTCCAAACTTCATTTTTCATATTAGTATTTTTGTTGCTATTTCAGCTCACACTTGATGCTACGTTTAAATAAGTTTGATTTCTCACCCCCAATTAAAACTTACATCCCACATTAATGGGACGCGAGATCAGATCCATCACCGTTCAGGTAAAGACTGTATCAACACTACAGATCCCACTTACCCCAGTACTGACGTCAGTTCCTTGCAAACCAAAAACTACTTCCACAAACTTTGAGTCATGTATTCACTTCTCTTATTCATCTTACACAATTTGTAGTTTCCTTATATAGTATACTAGAGATCACAGTTAAGGTTTCGCTTTGAATTTATATAGAGCCCCATTTCTACATGTCAATGATATGGAGCATTGCCACTGGACCCTCCCTTTTCCCTTCCAAATTCTCTGCCAGCACAGTTATCTAAAACCATGTAATTGGACAGACAACACAACTGTCTACATTTACACTCGGTTTCAAAAATCAATTCCACTCACTAGGCTGTCCCTCAAAATACAGCATTCCTTCTTACTCCCTGCTCTTGAAGGGCTTCCTGTATCTTGGTGCCATGGTAACAGTTACCAAACACAATAAGCTCAAACCTGTTGAACTGCAAAGGCTGAGGCTCTTATGCTCATGCTCTCTTGGTACCTTTAGCTGTCTTGCCTCCAGTCACACCCAGCTTTCCCCAAACACTGAGTCAATCAGAAAATGCTAAGAGATGTGACCATCGCCTGGAATAAAGCGCCCAGGTAACTTTCTCCCTCCTTGATATGTCCAGTGTTTGCAGCTCTGCCTCCACCCTTGTAACTGATCCGAAAACCTTACAGCCTCAAACACTTGCAGATACATTTGCCTTGGATCACATTGGCATGCAGAAGTGCCTAAATTCTGAAAACTGTAGCATTACACTTTCTTTGCCATCTCCAATTGCGCAAATGTATTAGTAATTGTTCATTTATAATTAATACAGCTACACCTCCAAAATGTATCAGCACTGCCAGTAAACTTTACAATACGAATTAAACAATATACAGGCACTTCTTTAATGTGTAACCCTGCATTATAGAAAAATCACATTTTAGAAAGTGCTTAAATTGTCAGCACTGTAATTGTGATGCATTCAACAAGCTTTAAAAGTTTGCACTTTATAAACAGTGCCCAATTTGTCAATTGCATGAGTGAATTTGCATTAACGAAACACTCTATATAGCAGAATGACTGGTCTGTAAAATACTGGTAAAAATTAGTTTCAAATAATACCAACTAAATTTACCTGCTTCTTCTGCTGCATAAAATTAAACATCAAATGCACGAGGCTGAAGATACGGAAAAACCCATCTCCACCTTCCCCCTTCACTGAACTCACTTACCAAACTTCCAATTTCTTGGAACAATGCTTGTTCCCTGAAGGCCCAAAATTCCACTTTGAACTAAAACCCCAGAAACTCACTTTTTTTCTCTTACTTAGGCAAAGTCGTCCTCACACTGAATGTTCCCTTACTCAATACCGAGGAACTGCCTAAAGAGAGCATAGCTTTCTTAGCAATTTGAAGACTTTAATGATGGTGTTGGGTTTCCACTTAGAGGAAACATTTCACTGAATTACATAAAACTTCCCAATTCATACACTGCATACAATGTTTTGTTGACACCCGATGCACGAGGGACACTGGCTTGTAGGTAGAGAATCTTGACTCCACATTTGAATAACTCACAAAAATTGCAAAATTAAACTCAACTGTTTTATTGAAAGTTGCTCAAGTGTTAGTCCATTTGTTTGCTCCTTTAAAAACAACGCCGCCATTTACAGAATACAATCTCGTATGAGGGTTTGCCAGTTAATGCAAATTTAGAAAAACATGACACCATCTGTTGCTACTTGCTCTTAATCATTCATTCAGCTTTGAAGATAAATCTTTAAACTGCTCACAGAACTACAGCAACTGCGAGTCCACACTTATTGCTGATCAAAGTCTATTTGAAATGTATTAAACATCTTAAGCAAAACAGGCATCAGCATTCTCCTAGGAATTTACTTCAACTTTCTCTGAATAGTTTGCCACCGAATGAGATCATCTGAGGAACACTCCTGCACATATTGTTGGTGTGGTATTAGACACTACAAAAAGAGAAAAGTTGGACTATTTCAAACTGCCATTCTCATCTTTGTTAATGTTACTGCATTTATAGAAAGAGGATTGAAATCACTAAGCCCTGCTTTCACAAAAGTGGGCTATTAATGTACTCAGAATACATTGCATGTGCAGTGTGCATGTTAAACTATATTTTCTATTCAAGGCATAGAATTATCCAACATTTAACAGGCAGTGGTCATTTTGGTCATTGCATCGACAGGATGCAAATCAGCTCATGTTTCCATCTCATGTCCCCATGGCCATGCAAATTCTCTCTTCAGATGCTTATCAAACTCCATCTGAAAGCCTAACTGTTCCCAGTGTCTAAAAAAACTCCCATCACTGTTCATTCTTCAGTCCACATTAAATCAGTGTCCTGTATTTCTCCAAAATTCTACCATTAGCGAGCATTTAACCACTCCACTTAGACCACTCATGATTTTGAATACTTTCCAAACCTCTAACATGTGTTATTCAGGTAGCAATTGCAGACTGATACTGTAGTTCAATAGAAAATATTAAAAGATCAATTGTTTTGAGCTTTAGGTCAATAACATTTGGAAGGTTATAAAGCTTATTTCACTTGAATAAACTGCATGCCCAGGAGTGGGCTCTGAATAAACAAGATACAACATGAGATTTCATTAACGTGAGAAATACTTGAATACAGGATATGTTCATTTTAATGTACTTCTATTCATTTAATGACCAATAGTCATCCCTCCAGATGTGGAGTACATCTCTAGAGAAAGCTGTAGTTGACAAAATCTCTCCTATTCTTTGAAGATGATAAATAAACTAATTGAAAAACTATGAATCAGTCAACTACTGGCTACTGATATATAGAGGGAATTTTAACAGACCAAATTGCATTAAAAAAATGTCACTATTGGTTCCTAATTATTCTCAGGTGCATTGCCACCGCAATGAGACATTATCGAAATTGACGGGATATACGTAAACTGGTAATAACCTAATTAAGAGTTTGACTGGTGTCCAGAAATCTACTTTCTTGTTCTTGACTCTTAAAAGATGCAAAGCCAATACTAAAATTTCTTTTCCATCTTTGTATCAACCAAGATACTGGGCAGAACTTCCAACAATTGAGAATATTGTTTGTTAAAAGTTACATATAGCGCCAATGCAGTGCAATTCCAAATGAACTGCACTTACAGTACATATCTCAGAACTAATAGTTGTACAACTCTATTCTGGCACACCAGCTTTTCTGGTTAACACTGAATAGGAAAACAAGAAGCTGCAATAATTTTAAGGACATTTAATAAATGTTACAATACTGAGAAAATACATTACATAGTCCACAGGGTAAGTAATTCAAATTTAACCTCAACTGTAACATAGTCCTGTGTTCCAATAAAATTGCTGGAAAATAGATATATCTTCCAATTTGACATGTTCTGCATTTTTCCACCTTTATGTCAAATCAGATGAAATCCAAGTGAAACCCTAGCAACATACAGAGTGCAGAATTTACTTAATGAACTTTAAGAATTAGAATTAACCACAGCTGAATGTCTAAAATCACCTTGAATTTTTTGTTGTTGAGTGGATTCTCCACTGTTATGCAAGGCTGTTATACAATTGTGCAAACACCAAACTACTCCATGATACATCACAAAAACAAGGTAAATCTCACTTTCAAATGTTTACATTACAAAACAATTTCAATACAGTAGGCGCACAAATTCTAATCCTGCTTTCCAAGTGAATGCCAATCCTTTGAATTACACTTTGAAAGGTATTACCATAAAGAAAAAAATGGACTTTCCATTCCCTGACATCCGTACGCTTCTTAATTTCCTTAGAGTAGTCTGATTACATCAAGAATAAAAACGACATCGCAAATTTGTAAGAACAGATGTCAATAAATCTATTGAATAAACAGTGCAAACAAAAGCTGCATCCGAAAAGCCTTTTAGTGAAGCAACAGTATTTGCACTGGAATACAAACTGCAAAGCAAAGCTAATAAGGCTTTTGATTGTCACACATTACTTATAGGTTACGTGTACTGCACGTGGAAAGCTTCTACAGTCAGCTGGGTAAAAATAGCATCCCTCATTTAAATTCCATATGGTTCACAGATCAAGGAATCAACCACAAAGTTATTTGCAAAGTGCTTGATTCTGTGGCAGTTTTCTGTTGAGCGTTTCTGGATACCTATTAAAATTAAAAAAAGTTTTAATTACTGAACAATTAAAAACAACAGAATAGAAGTTCATTGGTTTATGATAGTTCAAATTAATGAATTTATAGCTTTGACCTTTGCTTAACATTCTTTATAAAATTTGGTCATTTTAACAGTAGAAATTGTACCTTTAACCATATTTCTGTGCTGCAATCTGTAGGTCTTCTTCCCTGAACAGAGACGGTAGATGAAATAACCCAGCTGATCAACATTGTCAATACGTTCAGTCACCAGCAGATCTTCATGAACAAGGTAGGTCTGAGGCAAGTAGTCACCTGTCTGTTGAGAAAATAAGACATTTCCAAAATGTCACGAGATCTCATTTTAAAAAAATCACAACTACACAATGAAATTCGAAAAGATTATCCCTTGCTGGATGAACAAGTAATTTATTAATAACTTGTTGCTTAAAACATAGGATTGTTCAGAAGTTGAATTTATCCTCGAGTTGTGAAAACTCAATTACTCAAGCTATTGGAATGTCAATCAGGAACATTCATGGAATAAAAGATAGCAACTAAAAGCAACAAAACTGATCAGTGCTGTAAAAAAATTTCAAATTCACAACTCTTGTACAAAATTTCCAGTATTACAACAAATGGTCAATTAAGAGAGGGAATACACCCCTTTAATAGTAGCTACCAGTCACCACATCCCGTGCAGGGATCAAATCTTCATAAATATAACTTTGTAAAGCAGCTTGCTAAAACATTGGTGAATACTTTCAGCCTTCAAGAGAATCTGGTACTTTAGCACTGCTGCATTTTTTCACCTGTGTACAGAGATGGGAGATACCACAAGAAATAAGTTTGGTTTTTAAATATCACTCCTGCCGTTATTAAGTAGTTATTCTGGCAAAGCAACTACTAGTGCTACAATTAAATGAAGTTTGTTTCATCCTTGTACAGCAGTTTGATAGCCACCAACAGTACAATTTTACCAGTAAACCTTTTGTCCCTCATTCACCATAACCCTAATGCTACTTATCTCTTGTATCACATCCTCACCACCACAATTGCCTTTAGTTCTCAAACCATTAGCTCTTCATCCGGGACCATATATTAAAATGCAACCCTTCCCTGCACTCTCGACTCCAAAAGGATGAAAATTTGAAAGGATATGATTGACAACTGATCTAATTAATCAACATCACATTTGGTTGAATCAGAGTACTGGCAGATCCTGCTAACTACTCAAGGAGCATCCTGGATTGCAAAGGTAACCAAAGTTTTTTTTAATTTTTGAAAATCCATCATCTTAACAACTTATTTGTCCTCAAATAATGCAAGGAGCTCATGCTTTAATTTTTTTTCCATTGAGGCCAAATGTTCAGCTGTCATTCCTGCTTCAGCCTCTTTCCTTTGTCCACTGGACCAAGATTCTCCTAACGTTCATGTCTCTCCTAGCTGTAAGCTCAGACCTTTACTGGTTTCTCTCCTATCACCCACATCTTCTGAGTCAACAATATTTATATTTTCCTTCTGAGTCCGTGGCCCTCGTTCCAACTGATCAATGACCTAACTCAGTTGGGATTGTTGGAAATTTTTGTCCCTAGGTCCCGTCCTGGTCTCCTTCAATGCTGCCTTAATTATGCCTCTCAATAAAATCATTTGACCATTTGCGACTTCTTGCAATATCTGTCATTGCTATCGTTTTGTGACTCTTGGTAATGGTTTAGGTAATTCGTTGCTACTTTATCTTGGGTGTGTCCAGTGATTAGTAATAGGAGATTCATGACCAGCACAGAAGATAAACCTTCTTGTTATCCAAGAACAGTGTATTTCATGATGACAATGTATAACCACATTTGGTCAGGGATACTTATTAGGACCTCAGGGAACTGGTACAGCTACATCTGTTTCTCTTTAAAAGCTAGAGTGGAACTCTGTCTCCACTCACTGATGGACAGAATCAGTAGAGTGTCTAAAGCTTTTGTAACATGAATATTAGCCACTTTAGAACCATTAACTTATACAACACTCACCATCCCATCTTACTATCCCTTTCCTCCTAAATCCCGGAGAGTGATGTCATCCATGGGTACCTTTCCTGAAGCTCCACTTTGAATACTTCCATTAAGTTTCTGCCCTGGCAGCAATACCAAAATAGCTAATCAATGTGTGCAATTGATAAATAAAAAAACCTGCCTGCTTGCTGCTTCTCAAACATTGTAGCTCGTGCAGACTGACTGCCAAGCACATGATTGATCATTTCACCTTGTTAGAGCACACCCCAATGCTATCCAACTGAGAGGCTTGGATACACCTGGCTTTGTTCTTAGGTATCTAATTGCAGTCAGAGTGTAGGTTGCAATAGCTTCTAATCCCATTTCCCTACTGCTGCTCCAAAACTATGTCCTTGCACTCTATTTCCTGTGATGTGCGAGTAAAGTCACTTCACACACATACTGGTGACATCCAGCTTTCTCTTGATTACTCTGTCGTCTATAAATTATCAGATGCTTAACTGAAAGCTAGCACTGGATAAGCTAATTAAACACCGTCAAGAGCAAAACAAATGTCTTTGGTCCTTTCATCAAGCTCTGATTTATTTGGAAAAGACAAAAGATGTATCAAAATTGTTTGTTACCTTTAGTTCTATATTTACAATTTATAGGTAAACCTTTACACAGCTAATGTTTTGAAAAGTTTACTTCTGATTAAAATAGACCTCATCAGGTACACCTAACATGATGCTTTCTTCCCCAGGAAGGTTCAAGGTCATGACTGAAGACACACAATCTGAGCCTTCATTTATTTAATGTCTGCTCTGGAAGTTGGTATCCCCTCTCTTACCTGACCTTCCAAATAATGGGATGTATAGCGTTATCTTCACAGATATCATTGTCAACATTCAATACACTTGGACAAGGCAGAAAGTGAGCATGACGAATATGAGAGTGAGGTACTCAATATTACCAGAACCCATGAAACCCTGTAATGGAGTAAAACGTATGGGCTTCAGCTTTGATTTCTAAAAGATGTCATTAAAAAGTAAATTTAGAAAATTTACGGATTTCCTCAAGGTCCATACTAATTAGCTACACATCCATTTAAACTACACTGAAAGGTCTGGCATGCAGGTATGTAAACTTAGGAGAAATTTGCATCTACATCAAACAAACCAGATCCTCAACTTATAATGAATAGTTCAGAAAAAACAACTTGTTCCACAATGCCACAATTCCTGACCATGACTTGTACCAGCTCTATTAAGCCTTTGTGTATTTTTGTTATAACCATAGAGCTGTACAGGACAGAAACAGACCCTTCAGTCCAACTCATCAGTGCTGACCAGAAATCCTAAATTGATCGTGTCCCATTTGCCACCATTTGGCCCATAACCCTTTAAACTCCTGCACTCATCCAAATGCCTTTACATGTTGTAATTGTACCAACCTCCACCACCTCCTCTCGCAGCTCATTCCATACATGCACCATCCTCTGCACAAAGAAGTTGCCCCTGAGGTTCCTTTTTTAATCTTTCCCCTCTCACCTTAAAAAATGCCCTCTATTTTTGATTCCCTTACTCTGGAAAAAACAAGACCTTGGCTATTCACCCTATTTAGCATCCTCATCATTTTCTAAACCTCCATAAGGTCACCCCTCAACTTCCAATACTCTGGGGAAAATAGCTCCAGTTTATCTGGCCTCTCTATAGCTCAAACCCTCCAATCCCGGCAACATCCTTGTCAATCTTTTGATAGTTTCACTTCTGTAGAAATACTTATTTTAAAAAAATTGTTACTTTTCCTAATCAACATTAAATGGCAGTGAAAGATACTTTTAAATTATCAACATATAATTTATTGTCATTATTACTTTCTCTTTTGGAATATTTTACTGCATGCAAGGTGACATGATCCAAATCGCATTTGTCCCGAACCCAACAACAATATACATTCAAATAAACTTTGCTTTTATCATCTCATTCATCAGGATCAAGACTGATTCAATATTTTCAGCTCAGTTGCTTTTCCTCACTCAACTTTAAGACTTCAACTTGAATGACAGACTATTTGATAGCAACCCAGTAATATTTAATAATTGCCCTTTCTACATCTCATGAACACTAACAACTGAAAATCAGGATGAAAAAAAAGAGAAAAAAAAGAGAATCCTGCATCAATTGGGCTGAGGTAAACAAATAAGTATAGTTTTCTTCAGACAATATTTAAACAACATTTACTGATACGTACTGCAAGTCTCATGAACAGTTCAAGCAGATTACGTGGAGGCATGACGACAGAAGTATTCAACGTAATCACATAGCAGTTATCCAATTTCAGATCAAGATAAGCAGTCAGGATCTAGAAGTAGATTAAAATACATTTATAACAGAAAACTTAAAAAAAACAAACATCATGAACCCTTTTAAAACATAGGCTTAGTTACAACAAATATAAAATTTAACTCATTTAATTACTTTTTTTAAAAATTAGAGCAAACTCAATGCTGTGACTACTTCACAAGAGTCAAAAAAAACTCAAACATTACTTTAAATTCTTAGCAGAAAATCCCATCCAGAAGCAGAGTTTATGTTAAAGACTGCTGCTATACAGTCTAAATGCAAATCATTCTTAGCTAATAAAACTGGTTTACATACATGTGAAAACATGCATATAAACATCTATGTATTAAGATTTGTTATTTAATGAGGCAAATATTTAAGAACTTTATTTGCAAGTCATCCTGCCTATTTATTACCTTAGTAAAATTATAATGATTATGACTTGTGCCTACATTGCCAAGATTTCAGACAACAGTTTGGGGATGCTGATCCTTCTGTCACAGGCTGACTGAAGGTCGAAAACTTTCTGCCACTATTATTCAAAACATTAATCAAGCAACAAAATTCGATCACTGTATAGAATGAATAATTAGTGTGGTCAGCCCTGGGGATAGTCAAACCACCCATCCACCTTTAAACAAATAATCTAACATTCAGATTGTCCAAGTGAGTTCTGCTACAGGAATCAGATATGCATTGCAAATGCTGACCACATCACTATTTGGAGATTCTGTTCTAAAACCACAGAATTGTTACTATACAAGCAAAGCACCATTCTGGAGATCCTTTGCATTCAAGGTGCAAGTTAATATTCAATCCCAAAATAATTCTGTGGCATTCAAATACGATCTCAATTATTGAAAATCCCAAGAGCAATTATATCCAGGGAGTTCACTGACCTAATTTTTAAAATATGCAACTTGTGATACCTAATTTAATATTTTGGTTCAGTGCCAGATGTTAATTTGTGAGAAAAATGCTATTTTTGCAGAAATTTCAAATGGAGCGTCAGAGCAGACACTCAAGCATCCAGTTGTTAACAGTCACAAACATTGAGTTCATTAAACTTTACTCGGAACTAAAAGGGTCAAGCTATAGAACCAGCTTGGGTGTAAGAAAGAAATAGCACAGAAAAATAATAACTGGTGAGAATAGTATTTAGCATCCATTCTCAACAGTAGCTATACTTAGGACAGAATAAAACCAAGAAATATGTGGGGCACCTAAGTACACTGCTGCAATGGTGGTTAGAACTTTAATCTTCATAATATAGACTGGATAAATCAACATAGTCTTAAAAACTGTACACAATGAGTATTTGGAACAGTTCATTAGAACAATAGATTGTGGAACAAACTTGAGAACAGACTATGTTAGATCTGATAATGTCGACTGAGATAGGATTGTTGATCTTATACTAGTATATCCTCGAGGGAAAAGGGAGCATTTCACTTGAACTTCAAACTCAGTTTGAGGATTAGAAACCTAGGTGCAAAACTAAGAATAAAGGAAATTGGAAACGTTGAGGACAAGCATTTGGACTGGGTACATAAATTAAGATGACAGTTGATCAGCAATAGCAGACATATTTAAGGATTTCACAATTCAGTCATAATCCAAATGATAAAGAAAGACTTTACAAAGAGGATTGGACCTTCACTGACTAACTGAAGTAGTTAAGTTGAGAGAAAAGTCTTTGAAGTCTAGCAGTCAAGACAATTTCAGAAACCAAAAGGATCATAGAGAAAAAGGACAAAAGAGTTAAAATGGCAAAAAAAAAAGAGTTTCCACAAGCATATAAAAGTTAGTCCCATACAGAGAACATTGAGGAATTAATAAAGGGAAAGAAGGAAACACCAGATTTTGAACAAATACTTTTATTAGTCTTCAGAAGACAAAACAAAACCCCCATTAATAGTAAAATACTGAGAGACATGAGGTGGTAGCTTCAAACAATTGTCACTCAAGAAAAAGTACCAAATAAACTAATGGACTGAAAGAGGTTGACAAGTTTCTTTAAACTCATGACCTGCATGCTAGGGTCTTGGACTTGGATGTTCTGCAATTTTCCTGATTTACTAGATGCTGAAAGGGTTGCAGAGGATTGTAAAACTGCAAATATGTCACTTCTAGTCAAGGGAAGACGTAAATAGAAAACTGAAGAATTAGCTAATATCTATTATTCTGAAATTGTTAGAAATTACTAGGAAGCAGCAAAACATTTTAAACACTACAATGCACTCAATCAGGTAATTAAGTCACTTGACTTAACAAGTCAGGAGTGTGATGCAATCCTCCGTACTTGCCTGGATGAGCAGAGCTTCAAAAATATTTATTCAAGCAGCTTAGAAGGATCACATCCGACATCTTGACCATTCATTCCCTCCATCACCGATGGACAGAGGAAGCAGTGCATACAAATCTACGTATTGCACTGCTCCTGTTATGACACTTTGCAGACCTGAGACCTCTATCACCTAGGGCAGCGCACACATGGGAACAGCATCAGCTGCATGTTCCCCTCTAAACAACAGATTATGAAGAAAAAAATCTTGAAGTTAAAACACCATTAGGATTTTTACTGTATTCTCCTTTGACTTGAGAATCTCTCACTCTAGTCTCTTTCAGAATTACAATTTTTATATATAAGCTTACCAATTCAAAATCATGAATGATGACTGCTGGATCAGCATCATCAAATTCTGGAACTGGAACATCAATAAATGCCACATTCCCATTATCTCCCAAGAACTGGACATCTTCTGTAGCAAAAGAATAAGGAGCCTCTGTTTCCGGGTCATCTGATAGGATATGAGAATCCAAGTACTGCATGCGACCATGGAACACTTTGTTCTAACAGAAAAGCAAAAACAAAAAAAATCAGCTTAGTATAATATTACTTTCGTAAAATTTCAAGATACGACAATTGCAAGTGATACACGAATGTGGTTTGCGACTAGGAAAATCACTGACTGGCTCTGAAGACTGACTGTTTTGGAAAATCATTGGAAGAGGAGAATAGAAATGAAAAGCTCAACTGGCTGAGAAGAGGAAACAGGGAAAACATAACTCAATGAGCCATGCCTTGCTCTCACTGCACTTCTATCTCTGCAGCAAATATGATTGTGACTGCCTTGGCAGCATGTCACCCCTGAGCCTCATTACGTGATACTTAACACTACACTGGTTTATACTAAGATGATCATTGTCTTATAAGATCAGGCTTAGATGACAGGACAATTCAGGTTCATCTAAATTTGACTTGGGAATCAATTCAATTTTCACAACTATTGAGACAAAATGTTGGACTGTTATTTCTGAAAATAGAGGGGTATAACATTCAAATGAGTTGAAGATATTATGGAGACATTAAATTGAGGAATATCCATGCCTTGCAGGTCATTTTAGCAACTATTTGCTGGCTAAAAGTTTTACAAAGATTCAAAATTCTAAGTTTCAAACATTGAATAATTTGGTTGTATTTAATCATAAAAGAATTCAAAGCATTTAAACATCAATTATTTGCTACTATTAATAATAACCAAAACTAAGAACCCATTAGAAATTAACATTTGTTAGTTTTCCATGTGCAGGTAATCTTCCAATAAGATTGGAAAGTGAAAAAATGGAAAGGTTGTTTTCTACAAAAGAAAGAACAACACAATTGTAATCATTGTGACCGAGATAGGAGAAGTGCATTATCTCTTGCGTTCCATTACTCTACTGGTTATAACTCACCAAAACTTGCAAATATGTGATTATCAAAATAGCCAATTATTCTGTCATGATAACCCCAGATTTCTTATGGATTTATTGAACTTTTAATGCATATATTAAATAAAAGGTCAACCAAAAATGACAACGTAAATACTGAACAATGCAATTCAGTGACTGCCTCGACGGCTTCTGTAGATTATCTTCAACACCAAGGTAGACCCTGGAATGTCACACATAATGTATGCCCAGCAAGGTTCAAATTGATGGATTTCAAAGCCACAAATGCACTGCAAATTGCACTGTAATTTTCTGAGTGTGTGAAGCATGGTAGGAGCAAAGATAGCAGCCTGGGCAGAAGAAATGTTAGTGATTCCCCTTTCAAGACTAATCAAGCACAAGGAATAAAAAGCCTGTTTCAAATCAAAGCAGAATAAGCATAGCCAGTCTTTCATTCAGCATTATTGTATCATAAAGCACAGAAACAGACCTTTTGATCTAACCAGTTCACGCTGGTCATAATCCTAAACTAAACTAGTCACACCTGCCTGACTTGGTTCATATCCCTCTGAACATTCCTTATTCATGTACCTATCTAAAAATCTTTTAAAAATTGTAACTATAGCTACATCCATCACTTTCTCTGGAAGTTTATCCCACACACGAACCACACAAAATTGCCTCATGTCTTTAAATCTTTCTCCATTCACCTTAAAAATATGTCCCCAGCCTTGAAATCCCACAACCTAGGGTGAGGACATCTGCCATTCACCTTATACCCCTCATTATTTTATAAACCTCAATAAGGTCACCCCTAAACCTCCAACGCTCCAGTGAAAGAAGTCCCAGCCTATCCTTATAAGTCAAACCCTCCATTTCCAGCAATATCGTGATAAATGTCTTCTGAACCACTACAGCTTAATATCATTCCTATAACAGGGTGACCAGAACTGGACACAGCACTTCAGAAGAGGCCTCAACAACATCCTGTACAACTTCAACATAACGTTCCAATGCCTATATTGAAAGGTCTGAGCAACAAAGGTAAGCATGCTAAACGCCTTCTTAACCATCTTATCCATATGCAATGCAAAATTCAAAGAATTATGTACCTCCACAGTACAATTTGAGGTTAAAAATTTGGGAAACTTAACCTGGGGGTTGGTTATAACTGCATTTGCTAGTCTGTTTCAGACTAGAAATCTATCAACCAGATTCATTTACTAAAAATAGTTTTTATTGATAATTAATGGATATCAGTTAAAGAAAAATTTTTAAAAAACTTTACTGCAGAGACCGACTGTAGAAAAATAATCCAAAATAGTTCTTAGTCTGTGAAGCATTAAAAAAAGGGATAAAATACGAAATGTTCCAGGTGGCTTTCAGTCTGGCAGCCTGACACACAGTGGTCAAGTGTCACAACATCTAAACGGTGGCCACTCAAACTTTCAGAAACAATTCAATCATATGGCAAGACAGAGTCTTCCAGACTTTTCTCAGAAGACTTACAGTACAAATTCTCAGCTCTTATACTGGGCTCACGATTTTACAAAACAGGAGCAAGATTAAGCTCTCTCAGCAGACTGGCTGCACATCAACTTTAAGCAACGTCAAATAGCAATGACTTAGATATATGACATCTTGGAAGTAGGTCCAATCAAGACATGTGACTTAATGTTATTTAAAACTAAATATTCAATAAATGTCCATACTTCAGAATTTCAAACGAACCAATTTTCACATTTTTCAAAAAATATAAATAATCAATGAAATTCAAACTGAAGATTCTTCATTAGATTATTTAAATCAGATTTTGACAAGATTTATACAGCAGAGGAGGATCCACCAGAAGCATTTCATTAAGATCAACACACCAGAAACAAGTTTCTGTTCCTAATGTGAATTCAAGTTGCCATTCAACTTGACAACCTACAGCCATCTCTATGCACCTGCAAACAATTTGAGAAATGCTGTGGTGAATTTTTCTACCAAAGAATACCAACTTCTGAAGTATTTGCTTAGCTACAAACAAACTGTACCTGAAGTGGGATGAATCCAAGACACAACACTGTACTGGTGAAGCTAGTTCTACACTTAAAATATCAAAACTTGGACAAGCAGCAACATGTTTTAACTTGCATAGGTGTGCAATGCGCCCACTGAAACCTACTGATTCTAAATCAACTTTGGCAGCTATACTATGAAGTATAATGAGGTTATTTTCCTTGTCCAAGTACTTAAAGCTTAACTATTTGTTTACAACACAATGTAAATTGTCACATTAATTTGGAATTAACCCTACCGACTTCAGAATAAAATTGTTTTCGACTGGCAGTTTCGACGAGCTGTTGGTTAGTCAACTGTTTACTGATCTTTGCACAATAAGTGCGATTATGTGCAAGTGCACATGATGCTCCACCTAGTGGCACAGAGCAAAACAAATTGCAGCCCACTTGAAAATGAGGGGAATACAGAGGAACCTCAATTATCTGAGTATCAATTATCTGAAATCAGATTATCGGAAGGAGATCTCTAGGTCTCAACAGAAACATTACACCAAAGACGTGTTTCTAACACTGATCGTATCTTTTGTTTACAGTGATTAGAAGTGCTGCTGAGAATATTCTTGGACTGATGAGAGCACAGGCACTGTCTCTAAATGACTGACCACCTGCCCCGGCTCTCTCTTCCCACACTTTTCCTGGAGTTCTAAGCCCCCCTTCCCCTGATAATCTCTCCAACACTGTCCTGTACAGGGCAAAGGTCAAACCTATCAAAACATTGCTGTAAAACGTGTGCGCTAGAGACTCACTACCCAAAAGGCAATAGCAGCAGCAGTCCTGTAGTTGGGTGTCTGGTCCGGCTGTCCCGGAGAGGGAGTGTGGGCGGACAGGGGGCGGTGTTGGACAGGGTTGGGGGGCCTGTCAGGAGTGCAGTGTTGGTTGGGGGCAGTGTTGGACTGGATTGGGGGTGGGCAGTGTTGGATGGGTTTGTGGGTAGGGGCAGGACCTTGAACAGGGAGCAGACCTAATAGAAAACTCTGAGCCCCAGAGGAAAGGCATTGAACCAATTAACCGAATAAAATCAATTAGCCAAAGAAACCATGCCCATTCAGATAATTGAGTTTCCTCTGTTCATTGTAAACAGTTTTCATATGCTCAAAAAAACCCTACATTGAAGGAATTACTATGAACTTCCATCAGGTGATTAAGACTAGAAACTTCCTGAAGTCTTTAGAATTTCAGTTATTATGTAAGATGAAATATCATACAAACAGGAGGGAGGGAGTAGGAGGAAAGAGCTGGTTAAACTTGAAAGGGTTCAATAAAAGACTTACAAGTTGCCAGGGTTGGAGGGTTTGAGGTATAGGGAACACACTTGGGCTATTTTCCCTGGAGCATCAGAGGCTGAGGGGTGGCTGTAGAGAGGTTTATAAAATCATGACGTGCATGGATAGAGTGACTAGTCAAGGTCTTTTCTCCAGGGTAGAAGAGTCTAAAACTAGAAGGCGTAAGTTTAAGGTAAGAAGGGTAAGATACCAACTTTTTCTGAGGTTGGTACATGAACAGAATGAACTGACAGAGGCTGGTACAGTTACACTATTTGAAAAGGCATCTGGATGGATCTATGAAAAAGGAAGGATTGAGAGGGATATGGGCCAAATGCTGGCAAAGGGACTAAATTAATTTAGGATATCTGGTCAACATGGACAATTTGGACCGAAGGGTCTGTTTCCGTACTGTACATCTTTAGGACTCTATAAATTACCTTTGGCACAATGAATCGATACAGGCAAGCTCCTCCAATGATCAATCCAGATAGTATGAAAGCCAATCCAAGAAGGGTAAATAAACATCTTCCAGTGGAATTTTCTCCTCCAGACACTGCAGCAGCTTCTGGATCCTACATGTACAAAAAGATAAAGTGTTGGCTGCAGTCACTTAAAATTAACTAACTGAGCAATACATTACAAAAATATTTGCATATGGAATAATAAATACTAAGTTTTTACACCACAAATACGATTCCACTTGCTACAACAGAACCTGGTTTGACCAAGTTAAAATAATTCTGGAATCAAGCAGTTCCTAAAAAAAAATTAAGATTGTTATAATCTTAATTATAATCCAAATACTCAGCAGTGTTTAAAAATAAACACTGCCTAATATAGGCACTTTGCAGTTTAATAAACATCAAGTAGCAAAGTTGGAAGCAACTTCAAATGAAAGGTACTTCTACTCACAACCAGACAGTTTACTTTACCATCACCTCAGAAACCATTTCCAAGAAAATAGATGGAAACTACATTAGCAGTAAGTCATACTCATACATGAATTCTCTCTGTCACCTAACATTAACAATTGCTACACAAAAGTACGGTTTAAAAAAAAATACCATCTGGTCCAAATAGCCTAGGTTAGTTTCCAGACAGAAAAAACAAACAGAAAACTATGAAATTGTGCTGGATGAACAAACGACAGACATAAGATTAGCCAGCAGACAGAACACTGGGCATCTGGAAAGGGCTGGGTATCACAACAGCAATGATCAGTTTTTCTTGCTTTTTCCATGTTCTTCACTATAACTTCTCCTATAAGCAGACATTTTTCCCCAACTGATATTTTGCATATACCTAAATAAACTGGAGTCAGCCTTTATGTTCCTTACTGTCTTGCATTCATACTCTTGTTTCGCTTCGGTCATCAATTTCTTCTTGTTCCTATGCTGGGTTCTAAATTGCTCCCAATTGTCAGGCTTACAACTTTTTGTCATACTTGGAGAAAATTCAAACTTCTTTTATTAGACACAGTTAATTCACCCTTCCCTTTAAGTATTTGTCTCTTAAAAGAGTATATAGCTCATGTATATGATTCTTCTGTCAACCACACGCCTTTTTATTTACGGTATTGTTCTAATCCGACAAACATTCACAGTTCCCTTTGTTCTGACTCAAGATCATATTGTTCACACTGAAAAATATCAAACATCACATCCTATTTTGGTTACTATTTCCCAATGCCTGCTTTGCAGCAATGTTATTAATAAATTCTTTCTCATCACAATAATACAAGATTCAAAATGGTGTGATCCTCTATTACTCTTACTATTCCAAAAACACATCTTGTGCACACTTCAAGAATTCACCTTTGACAACATTAGCGATAGTTAAATTTACCAATATGTAAATATGTAACTGCAGTAGTCTACTATTGCTGCATTGTCCATGCTTCATGCATCTCTAAATTATACCATGTCCAACGTACCATTATTGCCTGGTTAACCTAGAAACAACTCCAAAGCACCGTGGCATTAGCTCTGAGGAGCAGTAGGAAGTTGTCCGCATTATGTTGTCCAATATTTATTCCTGGATACTTTCTTTTTAAAATCATATTCTGATCATATTGATTTTTTGAGGAGATTTGTAGCTTAGGTTGAGGTTTTGGATGTAGGTTTGCTCGCTGAGCTGAAAGGTTCATTTCCAGATGTTTCATCACCTTACTAGGTAACATCTTCAGTGGACTTTATGCAAGGCAATGCCAAAACTTCCTGCTTTCTATTTATACGTTTGGGTTTCTTTGGGTTGGTGATGTCATTTCCTTTGGTGAAGTCATTTCCTGTTCCTTTTTTCAGGGGGTGGTAGATGGGGTCTAACTCGATGGGTTTGTTGATTTGGTTCTGGTTGGAATGCCACGCGTCTA
Source organism: Hemiscyllium ocellatum (assembly GCF_020745735.1). Classification (NCBI taxonomy): domain Eukaryota; kingdom Metazoa; phylum Chordata; class Chondrichthyes; order Orectolobiformes; family Hemiscylliidae; genus Hemiscyllium; species Hemiscyllium ocellatum. Next base: position 72,000,283 of record NC_083411.1, on the reverse strand, counting down.
GGAATTCTCGTGCAGGTCTTTGTTTGGCTAGTCATAGGATGGATATATTGTCCCAGTCGAAGTGATGTCCTTCCTCATCCGTATGTGAGGATACTAGTGAGAGAGGGTACCATACTTCAAAACAGTTCAAAAATAAAAGAATTTTAAATGTACAAATAACATTGCTGTAGATCTTGTGCTGTGCTGAGTAACCTAAAAGACTCTTTTAGGTTACAGATTTTTAAAAATTAACTATTGTTTTTGCTTATGCAGCCTGTTTTAACAATAGGCTGCACCTGCTTCCTCTATCAAGTACAAGGATGTGGTATTCTTCCACAGCACAGAGACTAACTGACAGGAATTCTATTTAAAAGGCATATAATAATTAAAGTAGAAAACCTATTTGTAGTTAACACACATGTTATATACACCAATGAGACAAAATTCTGCATAGACAAGTTTTGTAAACAAAACTACTACAAAACATCTATTTTTCTGAACTTGTGTGCAATTACCAGTTGCAGGTTAAGCACTAAACTCAGTTTCTAATTCAGCTAAACTGGTAGATCATACCAAACTTTCCAAAGTTCACAACAGTTTGCGCATCTAGACTTGAAATAACCCAAATACACCATTTAACAGTACTACAAAAATTTTCTTGCAATAGGAATAAGATCATAAGACAGAGAGAAAGGAGTACACTTCCCAATTGAAATATTAAACATGGGTTTTGTTGATTTTAGAAGTTTCCAAGTGCCCCAGATACAGCAATATACATCTGCAGATAAGAAACATTAAAAAGATAACCTTAATAGTAACAATCTAAAAGGATATCAGACATAGTCCAAATAGAAAACAATTAAAAGGCTTTAGCAGTGTAGCCCGACTACAAACGTGCAAACTCGAGCAAGCCACTCAGATCATCTTAGCCCCACAGTAAAAAAAACTCAAAACAAAGTTAACTGGGAGAATACAAGGTACAAAATAAAAAGCCCTTGAAATTATTCATGTCTGTTGTAAGTGGAACAATGTTTTTTTTTAAAAACAAAGGGATTCAGAATCTAGAGTGATGTTCAGAGAGTATGTAATACTCGTATATGTAAAATGTTAATGCGTAAGTACAGCGACTACACAGGCAAATGATACATTATTCTGCAATCTTTTCAGTTAGAGTCTAAGAGGAGCAAAATCTTCTGCAATTACATACAGTTTTGGTGAGCCCACACTTGTTGTACTGTGTGCAGTTTTCTCTTTTCCTTAACACAGTAAATCTTTGTGACCTGATTTACAGAATGGAATAATTATCCTATGAGAAGTGACTAAGTGCTTGAGAGGGCTATGAATGTTCAGTTATGGAGCATATTAAAGACAACACATGACAGATTCCTGGACACTAATGGAATCAAAGGTCACTGTGATATCATAATTGAACAGCAATTAATGCAGCATGTTCTGCCATTTAATAAGATTATGATCATGCTTGAGAAACTTACTCGTGCTCCAAGTGAATATTCTAAAGAGTACTTTGAATTCTGAAGACCAGTCCACAAAACATTCGACCACCTACATCAATCTTTATTAATGTAACTTTTATAAGCCTTCAACTGAATAAGTGGAAACAGTTTCAAGTAGAAGGAGATGACAAATCTTCCAGGGAAATATCTTTGAGGACAGTTTCTAGAGTACAAGAATCTTTGGAGTGGATGTGGTAAACCAGAGGTGGAAAGTAAAAAGGTAGAAGTAAGACACTATGGTCCCGGAGGGCCACAGGACTGCTCTAAGAGAGACAACTGGTGGTGAATTCAACTCAGTGTCGCAATGCCTTAGGCAAGGGGCAAGGTTTAGAATGTAGGACTTTCACTGTAACCTTTGCTGGTGTGGGAACTGAACTCATGCTGCCGGCATCGCCGCATCATTAACCAGCCATTTGAGCCATTCAGACCTGCAATGCAAAAATTATTTCAATCTTTACATAGATTGAATGTGTGGAAATTTTCATGCATCTATAGAATTGTTTTTTAATTGGAAGATGTCATTTCTGAGCAAAAACAAAAATAAGCTATAGCAGTAGCATGTTCAGTCCCAAAGCTGACTTTGCCATTCCCTATTATGGTTGATTTGATTGTGGCGTTAAATCTACTTTGCTGTCTGACCCTCAGCTCCCTTATTAATCACAAATCCATCTAACTCAACCATGTATATGCACACTACACTGATCACTAGGAAAGACATTTCCCAACATTAACCACCTTGAGGATGGAATTTCTGCTAGTCTGTCTGTCTTGATTGGGAGACTCCTCATTGTGAAACTGTTGCCTGATTCCTCCCTTCAGACATTGCATTTCCTTTGCATTTATCCTGTTAATCATCCCTCAACCTTCAGTCCCAATAATAAATTGAGGCCCAAACTTTCTTCATCTGATAATTCCTTCATCAGATGAACTTACGCAGTGAACTTCTCTAAATATTTGAACACAAGTTAAGTCTCTCTTTAAGCAAAACCGTACGCTGTACCAAGCTGAATTTATTCTCCAACACACTGCTTAGATCACAGTATTTAAGAAAAGTTTTGAATAGCAATTGGAAATATAACTGGATATTGCAGATTATAAACTGATCTTCCATTTCCATTAAAATCCAACTTAGATCAATGGAAAGAGTCCCATTCTCTCATTGCAACATGATCTGAATTGAGATAATCTGGACAATCAAACTTGGCACAGATGAACCCAGAATACAATACTTGAACTTTCTCGGCAGTAAATTATCAATTTATTTCAGAATAATACAAACAAGATGGAAAATATCATTGTACTTCACCATGGGGAGATATTTTGAAAGTAGAGCGAAATAAAGGAATCTAACCATGTTAATCTGGGCTCAAGTTTTCAAAATTAAGCACTTCATTTTGAACAAGAGCATTTTTGTAAAAATTAACATTTTGCCTAATTAATCCATTCAGAAATGTTAATACACACTTCTGAAGCAGGTGAGACTTGAACCTGGGGTAAATGAGCACATAAGGACTATTGGTGAGGGGTGAGGGGGGGAAAGAGAGAGAGAGAAAGAGGGAAACTGTCTTGTGGTGCAGTGGTAATGTCTGTACCCCAGAACAGGGAGGCCCAGGTTGAAATCCCACCTGCTCTAGAGGTGTGTAATAACATCTCTGAACAGGCTGATCAGAAAAATAGGCGAATAAACACAAACAGTATGTATACATGATCCAGTGATAGTTTTTCTCCCAGAGTCAGGGAGTCTTGGGTTTAATTACACTTGCTCCAGTCACGTACAACAGCTTCCCTGAATGGGTTGACATCAGGAAAGAAAACATTCCTTCCAATTCTGTTGAAGTGAAACATTTGAGGGCCCTTTTGGTACAGATAACATTCATGGCTTGGAGCCAGGTGGCCCAGGTTCAGTGTGTAACAGCATTTCTAATCAAACTGCTGTTCAGACCTATCTATATCAAACACTAAATATAAAATATCTGAACAAGAGTATACTGCAAAACCTGAAACATCCAGACAGAAATACATTTACTTCACTAATTTCACAATTTTAGCAACTAACAATTCTAATCTGACAACAAAGTTGTGTTATCACCAGGAGGACACAAATGCTTTTAAGAACATCATACTTTGGTGCATTGTTATTTGAAGGTAAAGTTGCTATAATCTTACCAAACCATAGGGCTGCTCTTTCATGAGAGGGGGGCAAATAGTGGTGGTTTAACTTGAGGGTCATTATGCCTCAGGCAAAAGATGGGGTTGACAAAGAGAAAAGCATTAGTTACACAATTCACATTAATTTGTAAGTTCAAGGTAGCTTTGCATTTTCAGATCTTCATAAAGAAAACTATTCAGTCAAAAACAAAACTGCCTTCTTCCCAGGAATTATTCAAACATTTTAAGAGTGAGAGCGAGTGAGATGAATGAGAGAGAAAACATATTTTCAGGTCAAGTTAACATAGTTTCCAAAACAATGACATTAAAATACAACATTTAAATTCTGCTGAGTGTAGAATGAAGGATACTTTGTTAAATTAGATTAATTCACGAATCAAGACAATAAATTGCATCCATGCCAAAAAGGCCACAGATCTGCTACTGAAATCCACAAATTAATGAATTGAGACATTATATAAAGACTTCATCTTTTATTTTTCTGTATTTTGATTGTGGATCAGAAAACCCAAAGATTGTTGAAGAATTGCTGCACTGTTTAAAAGCAAATAACTGACATACTATAAGTACCATTTATGCAGATGCTTGTTAATGTAGTCAAGGAAGCCTGATTTGTTGATGAGCTGGAGTCAAATGTTAAGGGAACTTTGGCAGACAACAAATAGCTGACTGGCCTATGGAATTGTGACCAGTTATCAATAACAAAGGCTTTCTACCTCCCAGAAACTGAGGGACAAACTCCCAGGCAGCTGAACAGCTTTGATGTGTGAATGCTAAAGAGAAGCAGTAGGATTTCGGCAAATGCAGAAGCTATTTCTTTTTATTGCAATAAAAAGGTTCTCAAGCCTTAAGGTAATGAGTTTATTGCCCCTTTCCAATTGCTATAAGCTATGACTTTTAATTGATAAGTCATAGACCTTTATAAGTGGATCCATTCACCCTGCCTCCTGCAAACAAATGAAACTTTCTGATCAGCATATCATCTTGGCTAATGCTGTGGATAGAGACGATTGAAATACCTACCTAGTCTTGCCCTTTGCATACAGCACCCATTTTTTTGTGTCTGTAGTTTTGAGATTTTACAAGGGTTGAAAATGTGTTGCTGGAAATGTGCAGCAGGTCAGGCAGCATCCAAGGAACAGGAGAATCGACGTTTCGGGCATAAGCCCTTCTTCAGGAATGAGGAAAGTGTGTCCAGCAGGCTAAGATAAAAGGTAGGGAGGAGGGACTTGGGGGAGGGGCATTGGAGATGCGATAGGTGGAAGGAGGCCAGAGTGGGGTGGGGGCAGAGGGGTCAGGAAGAAGATTGCAGGTTAGGAAGGCGGTGCTGAGTTCGAGGGATTTGACTGAGACAAGGTGGGGAGAGGGGAAGTGAGGAAACTGGAGAAATCTGAGTTCATCCCTTGTGGTTGGAGGGTTCCCAGGCGGAAAATGAGGCATTCTTCCTCCAACCGTCGTGTTGTTATGGTCTGGCGATGGAGGAGTCCAAGGACCATGGACTCCTCCATCGCTAGACCATAACAACATGACGGTTGGAGGAAGAGCGCCTCATCTTCCGCCTAAAACAGATGCATTGAAAAATAATTAACAGATTTGTTGGGTGGAAATTTTTAATCTGCATTAACCATACTATCTTATTTCCTAACTCTTTCTAAACATTATGCTGCTCACAATTGCTTCTGACGTTATTACTCTGCAACATAGCTGTTAAAATGCTGTATACAGGTTTCATCTACAGCTGCTACAATAAAAATGACAATATCTCGATGAGAATTCACCACTACTAGGTATTTATTAGCAGGTGAACATTCACAAAATTCGATCACCCCAAAATATTGTGCCCAATTATCATGAATTTATTATTTTAACTTAATGCTAACTAAAAACTGATATTATGGAATGCCGTTCTTAAAAGCACAGTGGATGTACCAATTGAACTGCAGCGACTCAACCAAGCGGCTCACCACCACCTCAAGAACAATTATGGATGAGCAACAAATAGCAGCTTTAGCAGTGGTGCCAACATCTAAATATCTAAAATAAATGCAAGTTAATGTTAGTCAATATTGGAAGAAACTGTTCTACTCCAGCTTTCATCGTCCCATTTCTTTGAATTCAAGTGTATTATTAAAGGAACCTTTTGAGAGAGCAAACAGTTTTTAGGTTAATGCTGATCTCTAAGAAAGTAATAGCTGAGCATATACAAAAATTCAAAACTCAGCAAGAGTCAAGCATAGCTTTGTGAAAGGAAAATCACATTTCTCCAGATTAGTGGAGCTCTTGAAGGAAGTAACAGGTGTTGTGGTTAAGAGGAGACCGTACACATGTACTTGGATTTTTAGACAGCGTTTGACAAGGTGTCACATAAAAGGATAGCAAATAGTATACGCACATTATGAAGGGGTAAAAGCTAGCATGGTTGGGTGGTTACCTGGTTGGCAGTAAACAGCATACATAAGCAGGTCTTTTTCTAACTGGTAGAATATGATGAGTGGGATCGCTCAGAGGTTTGTGCTAGGACCTAAACTTTTTACAATTGATATCAATGGCCTAGATGAAGAGACTGGAGCTAAGTTTGTTGACACAAAGATAGGTAGGAGTATGTGTATGAACGAGGTGGCACGGTGGCTCAGTGATTAGCACTGTTGCCTCATAGCGTCAGGGACCAGAGTTCAATTCCCGCGTCTGGCGACAATCTGTGTGGAGTTGCACATTCTTCCCATTTCTGCGTGGGTTTCCTCCGGGTGCTCCGTTTTCCTATCATAAGATGTGCAGGTTCAGCGAACTGGCCATGTTAAATTGCCCATAGTGTTAGGTGCATGAGTCAGGGGTAAATATAGGGTAGGAGAATGGGGCCAGGTCATTGTGGACTTATTGGGCCAAATGGCCTAACTGTAAGTAATCTAATCCAATAATATGAAGTGGACATAACAAGGATGCAGACAGATAGGAGAGCATTCAGACAAAGAGCTGAGAGTATCATTGTGAAATTATTCTCATTGACAGGTAGAATAAGAAAGCAGATTATTATCTAACTACAGAATGACTGCAGAATTCTGAAGTTCATGGAGATCTTGGTATCAGATTAGGGGCCTGAAGCATAGAAAAATGCCAACTGGCCTGAGTGCATATCGGTCAAATACAAATCAAATATTCTAATCCCATTTTCCATCATTTGGTCATAAGCCTTATTTGCCTCAGCATCTCAAGTGCATACCTAAATATTCTTTAATGTTAGAGAGTTTTGGCCTTTACCATCCTTACAGGCAGTGAATTCCAGATTTCCACCACACTCTGGGTTAAAAGCTTTTCCTCATATCCCTGCTAAATCTTAACCGAGAATCTACATCCTCAGGTCGTTGATCCTTCCTGTCTATCTTATCTATTCGCCCATATAAATTTTATACATCTCAATCAAGCTCCCCCTCAGTCTCCTCTGCTCCATGGTAAAGGACCCTTACTTTAACGACCTCTCTTCAGCACAGCCAATATGCTAGTAAATCTCCTCTGCATCCTCTACAAGGCAATGACATCCCTCCTCTACTGTGGATTTCAGAACTGTACAGTGTTCTATGCATTTGTCACAGGTTAATATGCAGATACATCAAGCAATTAAAGTAGCTTTCAGATCTTTATTAGAGAGGAACTGAACATAAAATGAAAAATGTTATGCTTCAATTGTATACAGTATTGAAAAGCTCACTCCTCAAAACTTAAGGGCAATTCATCATTTAAGGGAAGATCAAATGCATTGGAAACATTTTAGGAGATTTACAAGCTAGGTAACCAGTAAGCTACTTTATGAAGATTGGATATACTGGGCTTATATTCACTGGAGTTTTAAAAAAGTATGTGGCTTGACTGAAAAATAAAATTCTGAACAGTCTTAACAAGGTGAACGTGGAAATGATGTATCTTCTGATGAATAGTACATAACTTGGGGGCGCTGTTTTAAAATTTAGGGGGTGGTTGGTTTTGGAAAGCTGAAATTTGAGGGCTGCGCAACTTTTGAACTTCATGCGTTAGAAGGTAAAATCTTTGAACATTTTGAATTTGGTGGTAGATTAATTCCCTTGCCTAACAAAAAATTTAGGTTATGGGAGTGTATTGGAACATGGAATTCAAACATAAAGATAAGATCTGTCATAAATGTCAGAGCAGGTTCAAGACGACAAATACTCTACTTCTGCTCCTAATGCGTATATTTGTATATTGATAACATTTGTTCTAGCTGATGACTATTCCTATACTATGAAGAAAAAAAATGCTACAAGAATAGATTTTGCTCATCAAATCAAAACTGTAACATTGCATCACATGCTCATTTCTAGTGCAGGGTAATTAGAAAAACAGGAAGCTGCGTATAGTTTCAGAGTCTTACTAAAATTGCTTCATCTCTTGAAACAATTTGTATACACAGGTTATTTGGAAAACCAAAAGTGATAACATGCATTTTAGGCATCTTACCAGAATTTGCATCATAATTACACCCCACTGGAATTAATTCTACTATTGAATCAATTCCCTTACTACCCAATTTAATTAATTTACACTGTGGGCTAATCTTCCTTTGAGAAATAATAAAATTCAGTCTAGAAGTGAAGAAGGAAAAGATACAAAACTGTATTCAATATTGACCAATTATACTTGATGAAGGAGCACCATTCTAAAAGCTCTTACTTCCAAATAAACCTGTTGGACTATAACCTGGTCTTGTGATTTTTAACTTTGTCCACCCCAGTCCAGCACCAATATCTCCACACCATTATTCTAGCTAGACATACATCTCAAAATTAAATATGTTATTTACCGTGAGGCATTAAAACAATAGGTTGCGTGGAGTTTCTCCATCAAAATGAGTGTGACAAAACAATATGGAAAATAAGTCACATTCAACAATTATTTTCACCAGTGTGCTCTTAATACAATTATACAATTGAGTATTCATGCAAATTTCACAATGAATTTTCTAAAAACAATCAAAATACACTAACATTGTGACTTAAGAGCTAACTCGAACAATAGCTTTATAAGAAAGCTGTTGTTGTCTTATTAATTATAGCCCAATTAATTAATGCTGTAAGACTAATTCTAGTATGTGGGTGTCAAAGCTGATCCTGTTCATTAAAAAGTAGTTATTTAGATAAGCATTCACATAATAAAACATGCTTCACATTAAATTTAAAGCTGGAATAAGATTATATGATGTAAACTATAGAAAGTAGAACATATATGTCAACAGGAGCACTGACAAGAGTTCCACAGATGCATTAACATAATAACATATTTCAACATCTGTTAGAAATTCTTGAAATGTGTAAAGCCAAAGATTTATGTAATTAATTTGAGGGACAGGAGAGGTCTTCTTAATCACTTTTGAGAGCAAATTACTTTATTGGAAATAAAGTGAACAAAGTTTTTATTGTAAATACTTCTAGAGTTAAGTGTGGAGAAACTCACCAGGTCAGTTTCTCTCTCCACAGGGATTACCAGAGTTAGTGTTGCAATTCAAAATGAGTCTTTGCTGAAACTGACCCCAAGAGCAGTTATGTTGGACTTGAAATATTAACTAATATTTGCTCCACAAATGTTTCCAGACCAACTATACCTGGCCAGCACTGTTTTATTTCAGATTTCCAGAATCCACAGTATTTAGCCTTCAGAGCCATAGAGATGTACAGCACGGAAACAGATCCTTCAGTTCAACTCATCCATGCTGACCAGATATCCCAACGCAATCTCATTCCACCCAGCCCATATCCCTCTAAACCCTTCCTAATCATATACCCATCCTGATGCTTTTTAAATGGTGCAATCATACCAGCCTCCACCACTTCCTCCAGCAGTCCATATCACATACACACCAGCCTCGGAGTGAAAAAGTTGCCCTTAGGTCTTAGTCTGGAAACATTTGGTTGGCATCTAATTTTATTTGCAGTAGTTTTAAAAGTAACAGTTAATGCAAATAACAAACAAATAATTTTTATAAAAGATTCTTATACACTCCAGTAGGGACGCCATCAGAAACATTATTCAAAGCGTTCTATCGCACCTATCCAGCAGTACTGTCCTAAGATACCACAAAATTAATCTTAATGGCTTTGAATCGCTGGGGTGCAACTGTTCTGATCACCCAGAGATTGTATGGCTATGGGTTTGATTGTTCTGGGTAATAAACATTGAGATTTTATTACCCAGAACAATCAAACCCATAGCCATAATGTTTACAGAGTAGTTGTTGACATTGAAAAGCGGCTGGGAACTCGGCAGATAGACGGTGAACGCCACTGGCACTGGGCAGCAGAGGAAACCCCCCACAACATCGGAAGCTGGAAGCTGTCCTTCCCATTCTGGGGAGAGGGAGTTGAATAAATTCGTGGGCAGTTAGTTACAGCCACGAACGTTGTTCTCTCCATCACAGACACACACACACACACAGACCAGCTGCTGGAGGACAGGACGAAAGCCCAACGACAAATCGTGAGAAAAGGAACAGCAGTACACTCGACGGATACCTCCAGCAATTCTCAGCGCCGGGGAGAAAGAACCGGCTGAAGCAGCTTCACGCCACAGGGTCGGGAGCTCGGCTCGGAGCCGGCGGATGCGCCACATCCCGGGGAGCCTCTTTCCGTCACCCTACCCTTCCTTCCCCGCGCTTCGCCAGCCCGTGCTTACCGGCTCAGGCACCAGGAGAGCCCCTTTGCCATCCTTCTGGGCGACGGGTGAGTTGAAGCCAATCTTGACCATATCTGCAGGCGGTCGGTTGAGCGAGCGAGCGAGCTGAAAGCGAACAGTGACCGCAGTGGCTCCAAGTCTGGGCCGCTGTGACGCACTCACTCTAACGGACGCTCCAAAACCCGAGCCGCTGCGCAGACTCACTGACCAGCGGGAGCCGCCGCGCAGACTCAGAGCCCCTCTCGCGCTCCGAAACGCACGCTCTGACGTAGGTCGCGCACCGCCGCGCAGACTCGCTGACTTCCCCTCGCCGATTCTCCGAACCGAAAGGTGAAAGGTCACAGTCCGAACCTTGTTTAAAATGGTCGTCGAGTGAAGGAAATGCTAATGATCTTTGACCGTCGGAGTCGCAGATACCCTTGGGGTGAGCGAGAAACACGTCATCTGTTTTCATGTGGTGTCACTCTCTTAAAAAAAACAAACACGCCCTTGTGTGATGGGAAAGGCGATCCACCCTTTTTAATTATAAATCCCACGCAAAACACATCCCTGATGTTGACAGTCTGCTCTCTCCACCCCCCCCCCACCCCAACTGTAATTTATACACGTGATGTCTCCGATCATAAAACCCTTTATCAAATCTCACATGTCTCAAAATGGGCTTATTTAGACAAACAATAAGCATAGCTAAAGCTGGTCTGTTTTATCTTTTTTTGTCGTAACTTGCCTTCTGGATGAGCTGTCTTCTGCTGAGGGAGTGTTCATTCGTAAAATTGTTGCTTATGAAGCTAAATCGTAATTGTAGGCATTATTCAATGCTGTGATTCAAAATATAACAGGGTGCAGTCAGTTTTGGTGTTAACCAAATATTTCAGACAATCACACGTTATAACACCTTGTTTTTCCAGACGTAACATTATGGAAGTAGACCTCTCTGCGAAACTAGACCTCTCTGCGAAACTAGAGATACTAGTATTTCACAATCAAACCTTCAGCGCAATTCATTGCACTTCTGATACTCAGTTTTTTTAAAAAAAAATCACATTTCCTGTAGACCAAATTTATGAAGTTACAGCCTGCTAACTTGTCAGCATTTTTTTTAAAAGCTGAAGTGAGAGCTTTTTCAGCAACAAATCTAATCATTTGGATTTTCAAATCAAAGATTATTGAAACTTGGGATTGATGAGATGTTTCTTTCTCCCAATTGTTAGTTGTGCACCATTTTGGAGCGCAAATATTAATGCAAAGCACAGCAGGCCCTCACTTTCACATACCTCTTTTAAAGCTATTTTGATTTATGTCATTTTCTTAATGAAGCTGGTATTTCTGTTTAGCATTGTAGAATCATATTCATACTGTTTTGAACTGGGTATGATGTAGGGTCACATGTCATGATCAGTTCCACTCCTCTCCTGCTTATGTCCCTCACTCTTCCACCTACTGTCTCTCCAGCTGGTCTCATGCTCTTCTATCCCTTTATGTTATTTAAATATGTGTACATATCTTCCCAGGCAATCTTTCAGATTTGATGATAACATGTTTGATGGGTTCAAAGGTGGCTAAGTCTAAAGTATGATCTGCAGACTCTGCCACATGGAGTGCAGGAGGCAGTTGGTTGGATTTGTAGAATACTGGGAGCTTTGTGAGCGTTCTCTAACCTGAGTCTTTGCCACAGTTTGTTCCTTGTGACATCTCTTGATGTGTTTGATGTCTTCTTTAATTTACATTCTTTATTGTGAGTGGTCACAAGCCACCTGTATGAGTTGACAAGGATGTTGACTTCTTTAGAGTGTTTTGAGGACATTCATGAAGTGTTTTTCCATTCCTCCTGGGAATCTTCTGTCACAATGGAGTTCCAGGTGGAATAGCCACTTCAAGAGCCTGGCATATGGCATATGAACTTGTTCTGGTCAGTTGAGTTGGATTTGAGGGATTAACATATTGAAGCTGGAAAAAAACTGACTTAGGAGAGGACTGCTGTTTGGCTGCCTTTTTGACACCAGATTTGAAAGGTGTTGTGGAAGTACCACTAGTGATATTTCTCTAGTCTTTTAAGATCTCTGTTGTGTAAGTATCCAAAGTGTAGGAACACTGAAACCACTGCCTAGTAAACTACAACCTTAGTTCCAGGTATGAGATCTTGGTCTTATTAGTTTCCTCAGTTGGCTGAAGGCCTATCTGGCACATTGAAGGCAATGTTCCTTTTCTTTATTTTATTCCTCTCACTAATTATCATGGCTTAATGTCACAGAAATTAAAATCCAGTAGGGTGTCATACACCTCACATGGGCATAATCAGCCAATTGACACCAAACCATGCAAGAAGCTGTTGGGACATGGAAGAAATTTGGTGCTTGGGTAGGTTTCAGAAGGGTCTTATAGGATGAAAGAAGAATGGAGAGATTTAAGAAGGGAGTTCCAAAACTTTAGCATCCAGACAGCTAAAGATAGAACAAAGACACAACGAACTCCAGAGATTTAAGAATACTTAAGAAATTAGAATAGGAGAAGTGTAGGCACGGGGAAGAAGTTGTAGAAACAGCCAGGAAGTGAAAACTTGAAGCAATTAAAAACAAAGATGAAAATGTTAAAGTTAAAAATGAATATAGGTGTACACTACTTGTGCATTTTAGACTGAGCAATTGAGACTTTGAGCTTAAGTTTGTGAAGCAGGAAATTAGCTATGAGGGTATTTGAATAGTAAAATCAAGAGGCAATAGATTTCTGCCACATTTCTGTTAAAGTTACAGTGATCTAGCAGCAGAATATTTGTGGGAATTCATTTCCACAGTGTCTGTATGTGTTCAAAGTGAGTTTGTTATTCAGACATTCAGGCAATTAAACCAATTTTTTTTGAGTGGTAAAGATTTAAGCTTGAGCCAAATTTATGGTCTAGATAATATCTCAAATCAAACTCCTTGGAAGAAAAACTGGGCTTGATAGCACCTGTATTTTGAATCCCACAATGACATTTGGGACTGATGTAGTGTTTACTGCATACATGCACCTTTTGTTAAGTATCACACCAGACTCCATGTTAGTGAAGGCAGTAATGTTGCTTGGAAGTATGGATAGCTGGTAGATTTTGATGTTAGTTTGTACGCAACATTGATTTGACACAAGCATTGTCATTTTGAAGCTTCATGTCTCACAGCAGTTCTGCAGCAGGAAAGATCACCATCTGAAGGCACTATTAATGACTTACAGGTTGTTGCTAGTTGACTGCTTCAGCAGTTCTGTAAGTGGTACTTTCCACTGTTGTTTAAAGTTATAAATGTTTAGAGGAAGTGGTGTAACAGAAGCTAAAGTTCCTTTTGCTGATTGCAAGGTTTCTGCTAATGTTGGCTGCTCACGGACATTACTGGCCTAATTAGACTTTGTATTGACATTGAGCGTGACTGGAAGAATGAACATGGTTCCTAAATCTGTTATCCAATTAGGGAGGAGGTGAGGACGGGACATTGGAGAACACAGAAACATCTAAGCAATTCATCCACCTGATCTTTGAGAATCACCAGCCCAATGTAGACTTATTGTTTCTCAGAACCCATCAAATTGGAGCAGGAGCAAATCAACTTTGATCCTGTGACTCCCCTCCTATTTCTCATCTACATGCCATCTGAAAATCCTATCATTTCTGCATACACAAATGATGTTCTGTTCTATGCCTCTCAGCCCCTCTAACATCATATGTTATCAGTTTATCTGTCTTACTTCAAGTAATGGACAAACAGGAACTTCTTCCAATTAAAAATTGGGAAAACAGCAGATATTATCAATGGCTTCTGCTTCAAACTCTGCCTACGTGAACCTGATTTCATTCTCTCTGATAGTTGTCTCAGGTTGATGTAGACTGTTTGCAACTTCAGGGTCATATGATTTGAGACTGCTTGTGTCCAACTTCTTAACGTCACTTAACCTCAGCTTACTTTGTTTATTCTTCTGTTGAGACCTCTGTTCCTTTGTTACTTCAATATTTGATTATTTGAGCGCACCTCCAACATTCCACCTTCTGTAAAACTGAGGTCATCCAAGATGGGATGTTCTGCCTCTCACAACTCTGCAAGGGCTAGAAGTACAATCCTGACACTTTATCAGGGTTTTGCCCCTGCAAATAGCTGGACACCATTGTAATTGTTTTACTATACAGCTCTTCTGGCAGATTATTAGCAGACATGGCTGTTGCTGTCATCCAGAGGAACCTTGGGCAGCAGTCTTGATGGAAATGTCTGACTAAACATATCATTGTATTTTGCTGGAAATGCACCCATTACAGAATGTAATGCTCTCAATTGCACTACTTGAAAGGCAGCATACCAGGTGAACATAGTGGAGCCACCAATCATATTTGCCATTTCCTGCCTATTGTACTTGGCAACAACCATGAGGAACTGTGTTTCAAACTGCGAGTGAGGCATTGGCCATGAGGGCAGTGCATCTATTATATGGCTTAGCATTGATATATTTGAAAAACCTGGCCAATCTGATTATGTCCTAAAACTTGGCAGTATTTCTTGTAAGCTTGCTGTAGTAACCATGCCATATAAGTGCCAGGAAATTGCCACCTCCAACAAGACAAAATCTAACAAATATTCCTTGACATTCAATTGCATTACCATCACTGAATACCCACAATCAACGTCTGGAGAACATGATCCATTGACCAGAATTTGAGCTAGATCAGCAATATACGTACTGTGGCTACAACAGTAGTTCAGGGACAAAATGTGAGAGGCAGGTTTTTTATGCAGAGGGCATTAAGTGCCTGGAATATGTTGCCTCAGGAAGTGATAGAAGCACATACAATAGCAACATTTAAACATCATTTTAACTGATAGATGAATAGAAATGGAATTGAGGGAAATGGACTGTGATGAGGCAAAAGCAGAAAGGTATTGTATGTCAGTGCAGGCTTGGTGGGCCAAAGGTCCTGATTCTGTGCTGTACTGTTATTTGGTCTTTAGGAATTCTGCAGCGAGTAACTCAGCTCCTGACTCGTAAAAGCCAGTCAGCCATCTATCAGGCATATGTTAGAAATGTGATGGAATACTCTCCGTTTACCTGACTGGGTGTGGCCCCAATAACACACAAGAGATTTGCCAATACCATGACCACAACACTTAGAAGAAGCAGCAGATACATGAGAACACCAGCATCTGCAAGTTCCATTCCAGTCCACTCACCATCCTGGTTTGGAAATATATTGATGTTTCTTTAGTGTTGTTGGATCAAAATCCTGGAACTCCCTTCATTCCTAATAACATTGTTGATCTACTGAAACCAGTTCAAGAAGGTGGCTCACTATCACTTTGTCAATGAAAAATAAAAGTGGACAATAAATACTGGGCCAGCCAGTAATGCTGACATCCCACGTATAGATATAAAATAGTAGCACACCACTGAGAAACACCTCCAAGCTTTTTACGTGCAATGATTAACTCTTGAAGTGCAATGATAAGGCTTCTCAACACTGAGCACATTCAATAACATTATCATTGATGATTCCCTGAGCATTAATGTCCTTGGGGTTACCATTAAGCAGAATCTAATTCCATTTCCCACCCATAAATCATTGCAACAAAGAGCAAGTCAGAGGCTGGTAATTCTGCAATATGTAACTCACTTCCTGAATCCACAAAACATGTTCAGTAAGCTCAAGTCAGGAGTGTGATGAAATACTTGCCACTGACCTGGATGAGTGCTTCTCCAACACTAATGAAGAATGAATTATGATTTATTATCATTTGTACTCTACAATGAACCACCCAGTAAAATAGAGTGAAATGCTTCAACTGTCACCACAATCCAGCACCATTTTGAATAGTTTAAGAATAAAAAGATATAGCTGAAAGAGAGTTCCGACGCATCCGTCATGAGTCCTGAGCTGGCTGACCAATGCCACTTGCACCGAACCCACCAATGTCAGAGTCACCACACTTTATGCAATACCTCTTCATCGCTGGGTCCACCTCGCTAACAGGCGCCAATGCCAGGCTAGACCCACATTCGTGCCATAAGCAAGAGCACCCAGCTCTGGGACTACCACAACCAGGAACTGCCACACCCTCGCCAATAACCAGGACACCTGACTCCGGGCCTACCACAGCCAGAGTCACATATAATCAGGAGTCACTGCTCCAGCCTACTGCAAGCAGGAATCTCTGGCTCCGCTGCTGCTCCCTCACTAATGTCTGGAGTCCCCATTCTAGGCATACCACACTGCTGCCACCTGACAACGCTTGGAGTCCCCACTCTGGGCCTACCACAACTAGGAGTCCTTGGCTGTGCTGCAGCTGCTGCTTCATTGATGCCTGGAGTCCCTACTTTAAGCCTATCACATTGCTGTCACCTTGAGTCCCCATTCCAAGCCTACTACAACCTGAAATCCCTGACTTCACTGCCAGACTGGGCCACTGTTTTGCTAAGAGTCCCACTGGCTGCCCTCCTCCTCAATGTCATCTTCGCTGCCACCACCAACAGGAAGAAAAGGAAGGGGATAAAGAAAAATACAAAAGGTAAGGGAAAGAAGAAGAAAGCAGTCAGTTTGGAGCGGACAGGTCCAGGAGCTTGTACCCTGCCTACCTTGCCAGTGCGGTCATTAGTATCATTCAAGACAAAAGCAGTCCACTGAACTGTACTTCATTCACCACCTTAAACATTCACTCCCTCCAGCACCAGTGTAGAGTGGTAGCAGAGCGTTGCTGCAACTTTCCAAGGCTCTTTGACTGCAAATTTCAAACCAATCGTCTCTACTATTTAAAAAAGGACAGCAGATGCATTGGAGCACAACCATCTGCAAGTAAGCCTCCAAACCACACATCATCCTGACTCGATAATACGATTGGGTGAAAATATTGGAAATCCTTTCATCATAGCACAGTAGATTTACACATACCAAACAGCACACCTTCAAGGCCAGGTAGGAAGGGACAACAAATGTTGGCCCAGTCAGAGACGATCACATATCACGAAAGAATAAATATATAAGATGGACTTAAGCCAAAAATTAGAATGGCGGAGAAAAATTCTAATAGAGGTGTTAATTTTCTTTGGACTGATTTTTACCCAGTATTATGGTTTTAGTAGAAAAGTCGCAGAAACACTGTTTGTGATGGTAGATGCGTCTTTTGTCACACTTTGGAATTATTGCAGTGAGGGAGCAGGATGAGCTCATGGAAAATTCTGGGCCCTGCAGATGTCTACAATTGAGGAAGAATTTTTAATCTAATGCATTACGAGGAAAGTAATGTGCTCTACGTTGTACAGAGAAAAGGAAACTTGTACGAGTATCACTTTTAAAATTGATCATCTCAGCTTTCCATTTAATAAATGTTGTTAAACAAAGGGTCATTTGCAGATCTAGAGCACTAACTGCCCTATTCCAAATTAAGTTTGAAAAATATTTAAAAGGCTGCACTGCCAACTGAAGTGCGGTATGATTTAAATATTGTTACAGCAATCATGATGGATGACAGCAGATCTATTAGAACATCAACTTCAGGCATGCATGGTCTTTTTTTTAAAAACAAAGAAAATGTTCTATTTCTGTCATGCCTTTCACAAACTCAGTTAATTCCAAAGCACTTTACAATCAGTGACGTATTCTTGAACCAAACTGATTTAATTTAGAAACCGTGACAGTCAATTTATGCATCAAGATTCCACATATACGGCAGTGAAAGACCAGATAAGTGGGTTCATTGATGTTGATTAAAGAGTAAGTATTGTCCAAAACATCAGGGGGAAATCCCTGGTACTTTTTCAAACAGTGTTGTAAGTTTTAACATTTTCTTTGAGATGGAAGATGAAGCATCATCCCAAAACAGCAAATATGGAATACTATTGTTTCCTTTTTGATTTGAACTTGTACACTATGAACAATGGCACCATTTTAGAGGTGTTCTGAAGAAAGATCACCCAACCTGAAATGTTAACTCTGATTTCTCTTCACAGATGGTGCCAGACCTGCTGAGCTTTTTCTGCAATTTCTGTTTTTGTTTTTGATTTACAGCATTCACAGTTCTTCTGGTTTTTGTTTGACATCATTTTAGATTTTGTTTATTTTGTGTCAAAGAATGCTTTGTTCTGATTGGAAATACTCTCATCATATAGCAGCATAGCCAAAATGCTGTACATTGCTCCTTACTGCCATCCCTTCCCGAATGCATTTCATCATGATAACAATTCCTTCAACATGAAAATACACCTTGAAAGAGAAAAATAACTTTAATTCCAAATAAATAAGAGCATTATTACTGCTTCAGTATAAGTCCTCTGCTGTGCAGGACATTACATTTTATCAATGGAAAACCAGACCATGGGTGGGACAACAACGGGGAAGGAATGGCAGGAGATGAAGTTATGACTCAATGCCTAATATTTGTTTAGTTGATAAAGTTAATACTTTTATTAATTTAAATAACATGTTGTGTCATAAGTCAGAAATACATTTTTAAATATGGATTTCTATTTTAAAATCCACACTCTTGGTGTTTAGTTAAACCATAGACATTTTGAGACAATTCACTGGGAAGCTATTCAGACCAAAACAACTATGTGAGAATAATACAGAAAAGGGCTGTGGCATAGATGATAAAGGATGTTTATTCATAGATTTAACCAACACCAGAGTAATGAGCAAGTCTTGTAATGAATTATTTTTGCACTAATCTTAAATCAACACCCAGCGACTGCAGGAACATGCATTCAAATAGGATTGGTAGAAAGAGTTGTTGAGAGATGATTAAGATAGATTTGCAAGCGAGCTGGGAGGAAGGCCAAAGCAACAGCAATATACTTCCTACTGCTTTCTTGCAAAACCCTATCTCCCTCATTTCTAAATAGTCTCCCATTTAAAGGGGGAGTAGTGCACACAGTTATGAATCCAGGGTGGTGTGTTGCTTCCTTGGTCATGTTGGAGGAAGAGGGTGACAGCCAGTAATTATGGTCAATGACCAACCAGAACATAGCAGAAAACAGAATGTAACTGGGATCAATATCCTTACAGGAGAATTTACTTGTGCAAATGATATGTTCAGACTAACTTGGCAGAACTGTTGGAAACATAAGGTAATATTAGAAAAAAAAAACAAGGCGAAAGATAATTGAGAAAAATAGATTTCACTGGAGTAGAAAATAATAGGCTATTAGATGCGGACAGAATAAGAGAGAATGCAATAATGTCGATATTAGATTTACTGTGAAGATGCTGTGGCTTTTAAGACGTGAGCTTTGTCCTATCTACTTTTCTCCCTCTCTTTTCTTCTTTAAGACAGTCTTTAAAACCTAGCTTTTTGAGCAAGGTTTTGGTCATTTGATCTCTTATTTTCTTATGTGGCTTGGTGTCAAATTCTGCCAATTAATAACCAGAGAAACACATTAAAATATGTTATGAGTTAAAGGCATAATATATATATCCAAATTGTTCTTTTTACAAAAGCCCTTTATGGCTCCCAGTGTTGGCAGATGACTGAAGCTCTGCTTCCCCACTTTAATAGAAAACCAGCTGGCATGTTAAATTTGTAGAATTCCCAATAGCTCATGACAGAGCATTATTTGAAGAATCCTGATTAGTCTTTAACTAGAGACCACAGCACAATTTTAAATTAATTGTCCTAAATCAAGAATAGTATTCAGTGAGCAAAAGTCAGCAATGATAAATAATGGCAAATTCATGAAGACTGTTTGCATGGTTAGAAGTTAATTATTTGGGAAAAGAGTTTCTTCTATAAATATTTGTTTTAGAAGCAAATTGTTTCCTGTTACAAAGTGCTAGCCTTACAGAAGGAGGCTGTTAGTAACCTTGGAAACCTGAGGTAATTGAGCTGATTCACCAAAAGCCAGTGATTGCCAATTGTCAACTTCCTGAAGAAGGGCTCATGCCCAAAACATCAATTCTCCTGCTTCTTGGATGCTGCCTGACCTGCTACACTTTTCCAGCAACACATTTTCAGCTCTGATCTCCAGCATCTGCAGTCCTCACTTTCTCCCAATTGTCAACTAGTCAAGGATTATACACAGAAGTGAACATAAACTGTCATGTGAATGAAAGCTTTTTCCTTTGGAGATATGCTGGCTCCCAGTGGATTAATGTGAAAAATCTTTTCAAAGAGTGAATTTGACAGATGCTTGCTCATACACATCATTTTCACTAATATCTGCTCAAGTGACAAAGGATATATATATAACCTGTTTACCTATTTATGAGCAGATATGCTGTGACATTGTACAGTGACAGAAAATATGCTGAAGGGCACCTTCACCTCCTTCATGAAAGCAGTGTTCCTTAGACAATGACCTCCTCCAAATCCTTCTCTCTTCCCCATGGCATTGATTGCAGTGACCAAGCCCCACACTCTGGAACTCCTGCCCTGAATCTCTCAGTTTGTTAATTCCCTCTTCAGCTTCAAGATACCATTTTAAACCAGAGAATTTAACCGGAATTTTGGTTAACATGATTAATATCTCCACATTTCAGACAGTACATGTGGTGTTACTGCTTTAGGAGTGGAGTACGCTAATGAGCCAATGACCAGGATTACACCATATGAGCAACATCATTGAAGACCCCAAGCAGCAACTTGGTGGACCAAGAATATGCATGTAAATTGCTCTGGAAATGCAAGTTTTCAATTAAGAAAGCCTATTTGAGATTTTTGAAAATATTGACAATTATTTACAATTCCAGTATGGCAGTGGTATTTCTGTGTAATGAAATATAAGAATGCAACCTGGTGATCAGTGGTGATGTTTCTTAATTAAATGAAGGCAGCTATATGAACTTGAAAAACAAAAGAGGTACTGCAGCATTGCTGAATTTCCATACAGGTTAGCCTAATAGTCATGCTACTGTAATCCCCTGTGTACTGATAACATTTAAAAAAAAGACAAGATGACTACCAAATTGTCTAGCATTGTTTAGATGATCATAGATATCCTGCTGACTCAAAGGGAGTTGCCTTTGAAACTATGTTCTTTTAGAATTTCATAATTTATGTTTTCTGAGACCTTACTTAACTGCTTTGTAGAAGTAAATATCCTTCCACAATTGCAGAAAAAGGATGTTAAGTATTATAGAGTCATAGAGATGTACAGCACGAGAGCACACTCTTTGGTCCAACCCGTCCATGCCGACCAGATATCCCAACCCAATCCAGTTCCACCTTCCAGCACCCGGCCCATATCCCTCCAAACTCTTTCGATTCATAAACCCATCCAAATGCCTCTTAAATATTGCAATTGTACCAGCCTCCACCACTTCCTCTGGAGCTCATTCCGTACACGTACCACCCTCTGTGTGAAAACATTTCCCCTCAGGTCTCTTTTATATCTTTCCCCTCTCACCCTAAACCTATGCCCTCTAGTTCTAGATTCCCCAACCCCAGGGAAAATACTTTTGTCTATTTATCCTATCCCTGCCCCTCAAGGATTTTGTAAACCTCTATAAGGTCACTCCTCAGCCTCCGACGCTCCAGGGAAAAGAGCCCCAGCCTGTTCAGCCTCTCTCTATAACCCAAATCCTCCAAGCCTGGCAACATCCAGAAAATCTTTTCTGAACCCTTTCAAGTTTCACAACATCTTTCTGATAGGAAGGAGACCAGAATTGCATGCAATATTCCAACAGTGGCCTAACCAATATCCTGTACAGCCGCAACATAAACTCCCAACTTCTGTACTCAGATACTCTGACTGATATAGAGAAGCATATCAAACATCTTCTTCACTATCCTTTCTACTGCGACTCCACTTTCAAGGAGCTATGAACCTGCACTCCAGGGTCTCTTTGTTCAGGAACATTCCCTAGGACCTTACCATGAAGTGTATAAGTCCTGAAAATGTGTTGCTGGAAAAGCGCAGCAGGTCAGGCAGCATCCAAGGAACGGAGATTCGACGTTTCGGGCATAAGCACTTCTTCAGGCTTATGCCCGAAACGTCAGTGAAATTATACTTCAGTGTATAAGTCCTGGTAAGATTTGCTTTCCCAAAATGTATCGTCTCGCATTTATCCGAATTAAACTTCTCAGCCCATTAACCCATCTGATCAAGATCCCGTTGTATTGTGAGGTAACCTTCTTCACTGTCCACACTACCTCCAATTTTGGTGCCATCTGCAAACTTACTAACTATACCTCTTATGCTCACATCCAAATCATTTATATAAATGACAAAAAGTAGTGGAACCAGCCCCGATCCTTGTGACACTCCACTGGTCACAGGCCTACAGTCTGAAAAACAACCTTCCACCACCATCTTCTGTCTTCTACCTTTGAGCCAGTTCTGTATCCAGATAGCTAATTCTCCCTGTATTCCATGAGATTTAACCTTGCTAACCCAGTCTCCCATGTGGAACCTTGTTGAAAGCCTTACTGAAGTCCATATAGATCGCATCCATCACTCTGCCCTCATCAGTCTTCTTTGTTACTTCTTCAAAAAACGCAATGAAGTTTGTGAGACATTATTTCCCACGCAAAAAGCCATGTTGACTATCCCTAATCAGTCCTTGCCTTTCCAGATACATGTACCTCCTGTCCCTCAGGATTCCCTCCAACAGCTTGCCCACCACCGACATCAGGCTCACTGGTCTATTGTTCCCTGGCTTGTTCTTACCACCTTTCTTAAACAGTAGCACCACATTAGACAACCTCCAGTCTTCTGGCACCTCACCTGTGACTATTGATGATACAAATATCTCAACAAGAGGCCCTTCAATCACTTCCCTAGCTTCCCACAGAATTCTAGGGTACACCTGATCAGGTCCTGGGGATTTATCCACTTCCTATTCATATACCTGTCCAAATGCCTTTTAAATGTTGCAATTGTACCAGCCTCCACCACTTCCTCTGGCAGCTCATTCCATACACGTACCACCCTCTTCGTGAAAAGGTTGCATCTTTGGTCTCTTTTGTATCTTTCCCCTCACACTGTAAACCTATGCCCTCTAGTTCTGGACTCCCCTACCCCAGGGAAAAGACTTTCTCTGTTCATCCTATCCATGCCCCTCATGATTTTATAAACCTCTATGAAATCACCTCTCAGCCTCCGACACTCCAGGGAAAACAGCCCTAGCCTATTCAACCTCTCCCTGTAGCTCAGATCCTCTAACCCTGGCAACATTCTTGTAAATCTTTTCTGATTTAAGTTTTGCAACATCCTTCTGATAGGAAGGAGACCAGAATTGCATGCAATATTCCAAAAGTGGCCTAACCAATGTCCTGTACAGTGGCAACATGACCTCCCAACTCCTGTACTCAATACCCTGACCAATAAAGGAAAGTATACCAAACGCCTTCTTCACTATTCTATCTACCTGCGACTCTACTTCCAAGGAGCTATGAACCTGCACTGCATGGTCACTTTGTTCAACAACACTCCTTAGGACCTTACCATTAAGTTTTTAAATCCTGCTATACTTTGCTTTCCTAAAATGCAGCACCTCACATTTATCTAAATTAAACTCCATCTGCCACTCCACAGGCCATTGGCCCACCTAATTAAGATCCCATTGTAATCTAAGGTGGAAGATGTGGTGAAGGTTCTACATGATGAACTTTGGTCAGCACAAATGCAGTCAAATTCAGGAAGAAACTGCTAATGATGCAGAACTGAAGAGGTAATGTGGAAAGGTGTCACAGAACGGAATCCTGGCATGATACGTGCAGTGCTAGACTCTGTCAGATGCTTTTGGCCATGAACTAGATATGCAGTAGAGATGTGAACTTGGTATCTTATGAGGAGCACTTTTTAAAGGGAAGCAAGTACTTGCTCCCAGAACTCTTCACCTGAACAGCTACGTTAAGAAGATAGGGGGTTAGAGTGAACAAGTCATCTGACATGGGATATGGTGCATTGGCCAGGATCAAAAGTAACAGAGAAGACAGGATGTGCGAGGCTTTCTAGAGTAACCAACCACCAACCCAAAGAAGCTCTATATCATCACAAGATTCCATCAGTCCATTGGTCTAAATCAAAAAAAGTTAATTATCATATATGGTTATGATTTTCTCTGAGCCATCAATTAATTTTCAAATTTCCAATTGTCAGATTGTTAAAGGAAACTTCAAGCATGCTGTAATAGACACATTGAGTGCCAAATTCAAACTGTTCGGTACACCTAAAGAGATCATATCTGACAATGGAGCATGATATACAAGCAGATCCTTTAGGGATATGTGTGCCAAATGTGGCCTAAATCACATGACAGCTTTTCCACTTTATCTCAACAAATCCAAACCTGCTAAGACATCACCTGGATAAATTCTCAAAAGTAGAGAATTGCTAAGACAAGTGAGAATAATAAAAAGATCTGCTGATGTTGGAGATCTGACACAAACAAATTCCTGGAAAAACCTAGCAGGTCTGTGAGGGGAAAACATGGTTGTACACAACTAACATGCAGGTGAAGAACTGTCCAAATTGTAGTGAGGACAGAAAGATTCATGCCCAAGAAACCTGGTTACTTGCAGGGATATACAAAGTGTGCAGTGAGTCTATGTCATACAAAGTCTTGGCACTTAATAGAGCAGCACTGAAAAGAAACAGAAACCAACTGAGGGAACTGTAGGACCTCAACTGTGCATACAGCACATATAAAGATATGTATGTGATAGCATCGTGAGAGCCGCCAACACTCTTAACTACACAAAACAGGCCAACAATCATACAAGTCAAGAACACCCACATATGAAGCAAGGTTATTTCATCACAAGATACTGAAGTGTTGTCAAACCACCTATTTGTTATGCAGACTCTGAAATTAATCAATTTTACAATTGTTTCTGTGTAAATAGCTTTGAAATGAGCTAATATGTCCATATTTTCAGTACATGAGAATGCAATTTTATCTTGTAAGGAAGGAGTGTCGTTCTACTACTTTCAGAGCTGAATGTTAATGAGCTACTGACCAGGATAATCCACATGACTAGCAGCAACAAGGACTCCAAACAGCATTATGGATTAAAGATGTGTACATAAGTTGTTCTGGAAACACAAATTATCAATTAGTTAGTTAGCCTGTTTGAGATTGTCACATTTATTGAACAAATCTACTTACTAATCACTGTCATAATTCTATATTAATGAAAATAACATTACAATATGACAAGAGTCACTTTTATTACTAAAGGCTCAGTGAAGCCCTTGGAGGCATTCAGGTTGGTGTTAAAAGCACTGTATAAGTTCAAGTTTTTATTGCTGCAATATTTGTACCCTAGTAATGTTATGCAAGGAGCATAAGGTTCACCACACCAGTGCTGTCAGGCATCTTCTGTAAATGTCTATGGACTTACCCCACTCCTTCTATCATTTGCTCAAATCTGAGAAGGTAATTCTAACCTTTTTCTCTTTTAATTCTATTTTCTTATACATCCTTTCCTGACATCTGTCCCTTATTCAATATTTAATGAAAGATCCTTCAACCATCTTTTCCCCATACAATGGATACCTTCCATAATACCTCCACGTTGCTAAATTACAAATATTTACTAATCTTCAAAAGTATTTCATTGACCAGAAAGTGTATTATGGTGTAGTATCTAAGAACATGACAGGTACCTTTCTTACTTTTTTTCTCCTTTCTTAAATCTGCCTCAAAATTTACTCTTTACCCATTTTGATAAAGGTTTACAATACATTATTGTCATTTGGAAACTTAGATATGAAGGTAGAGGTAAATGGATTTTTGATTTCCAGTTCTGTGGGAAGGTATTTTCTTATTTTTTTAATGGTCAAACCTTTTTTTTAGCTCAAGTCAAAACAGCTTTGCCAAGAAATCATGTGACTAGAGTGACAATAGAAGCTGCCTGATGAGGTAATTGCTAACATGTTTATTGAATTGAGATTTAATGTCCTACAGAAAGAGAAAGAGAAGCTAGAAGCAAGTGTTCAGAAGAAATGATCAACAGCAGCAGATGTGTGTTCAGCAGCTTGAAAGTAGTTTTATATTTAATATTTTGTGAGAAAAGTCAATGAGTATAGTCTGTGACTGTGTTTCTAAGAGAGAGACAGTAATGGGAAGAATCATTTTTGGTGAATCTGCAGAAATGCACTGAAAGGAAACACTTTGCGGCCTTTTCAGTTGAGTAAAATTTTAAGGAGAAGATGGAAAAGATTCTTAAATGGGGTTGCCCTTAGGTAAACAACATTGTTAGAAAAAGGGGTTGAGTTTTTTTTGTGCTGTTTTTGATAAGATTTTTCCAAATTGTCTGATGTAGCTTTTTTAAAAAAGAAATTCTTTTGAGTCATAAGTGTATTTTTTTTGTTAAAGTGACACCTATTGTGACTATGTTCAATGACTGACCACCATGGGACCAAATTTGAAAAATCAAATGTATAGTCTATTAAACCAAGTTTCACTCTGAAATATGACTAGTCCATCTTGGGTCATATACTTTAGTCAGTCTCCATCCCTGCTTTCCTCAGCGCTTTTTCATATTACTGCCTGGTACCTGTTTATTATCTATCTAAGGAAGACAACATTTACAGTAATAAATATTTAAATGGAAGTTGTTGTGAAATATACAAGCAGTTTTATGATTTAGGTTATAAATACCAACTAATCAACATTAAGTGCAAACATGATGAGCCAAATTGCTTAGACTCTTAGGCTACCCCTCAGAACTGAAAAAAGCAAGATTCTCATCAATTGTGCCATTATCCTTTTCGCTCTTTTTCACTGCTACCTCCTGCAAATTCACCCTATTCTTCACCTTATTAAGAATTCCTTCTTTCTTGCACCAATTACGTCTCACATACCTTTAGGTGAAGTAAGAGAAACTTTAAAAATGGCAGAATGACTGGTAACCCAGGGATACAAATTTAAGGTAATTGGAAAAAGAACTAGACCAGTCATGAAGAGATTTTATTTCTTATTGTGTAATTTTTATTTGTAATGTAGAGCATAGTGCCTGAAAGGGTGGTGAAAGCAGCAATGAAAAGATTGAGAAAGTTTTGATTTTATGAAGAACTTTTCATCAAAAATGCTTTCCCACCAATTAAGCATAACGGCTGTTGTAAAATAAGAACAAGAACCAATCTTTATTCTTCAAGTTTCCACAAACAGCAATGTGATAATGACAAGATTAGCTGAGTTTGCAATATTGATTGGTCAGCACACCAGGGAGGAACCCTTTGCTCTTGTTTGAAATAGTGGGAGCCTTTTTTTATCCACTAGATAGGGTTGGTAGGACATTTGCTTAATTCTCATTCAAAAACAGTACTCCCAACAATGTAGCATTCTCTCAGTATTGCACTAGAGTATTAATTTATGAAGTTTAAACTCAGACCTTGGACTGGGGCTTGAATCCACAACATTCTGACTGGAAAATAAGAATGCTATCAACAAAGTCACAGGCAGTAGGCTGGAAGAACACAGCAAGCTAGGCAGCATTTGGAGGTGGAGAAGTTGATGTTTCAGGTGTAACCTCTCTTCAGCACTTGGAGTGGGTGTAAGAGAAGCTGCAGATAAGGGGTAGGGGGGTGGGGTTGGTGGCAGGATGGTGAAGTGGGGATAGGTGAAGACAGATATAAGGTACAACCTGTTTGGTCAATGAATCCAGTTGGTGGCAGGGCGGAGTTGAAGGGAGAGGGAGGGGCTGGGAAGGGATTTGTGGAATGGGAAGGGAGGTTATTTGAAATTGAAGAATTCCCTTCCCATTTCTCAATTTCCATCCTAGCCCCTCCCTTCCACTCCTCCCTGCCACCAACCAGACTTATTCCTCCCATTGATCAATCAGGTCATATCTTCTACTTGTCTTCACCTAGCCCCACTTCACCATCTAGCACCCACCACCCCCTTTATCTGCAGTTCCCCCTTCACCCACCCCTAGTTCTGAAGAAGGGTTACACCCAAAACGTTGACTTCTCCACCTCTTAATGCTGCCTGGCTTGCTGTGTTCTTCCAGTCTACTTTGGATTCCAGCATCTGCAGTTTTTTGACTCAAAGCAACTGAGTCACAGCTGACACATCAGGTTACACTAGTTATTTTCAAGGGAGAACTCAAAAGGGGAACTTTGACAATACCTATTGGGAAAGAACAGGGACTTTGTATTAATTTGATAACTTGTTTAAAGAGCTGACAGAGGCAAGAGTGACTAAATGGCCACCTCCAATCCGTATCATTTGATAATAAGCAGCAATGAGGCATTAGTGAAAGAAGTCTTTAATTATACACAGCACCAGTATCTTCAGGGTTTATTTCAAACCTTGAGCTCATTTTGATTATACTTTCTGTAGCAATAACTGGCATTATAATATTCCAAATCCATTTATTTTAAGATAAATGACGACTTGGATTTAGGAGATT
Source organism: Hemiscyllium ocellatum (assembly GCF_020745735.1). Classification (NCBI taxonomy): domain Eukaryota; kingdom Metazoa; phylum Chordata; class Chondrichthyes; order Orectolobiformes; family Hemiscylliidae; genus Hemiscyllium; species Hemiscyllium ocellatum. The sequence continues at coordinate 71,971,647 of NC_083411.1, read as the reverse complement.
AGAAGAAAGAAGTCATTCTCCAGGATTTAAAAATAGCAAGTTAATTCAGCATTGATCAAAGCTTCACAAGTTCAGATTTACATGCAGCAACCATGTAATCAGAGGGCTCAATTGTACAACTATCAGTCTTTGTCTTGGTGCTATATATCATTCATATTCAATAGTTCAGTCTTAGCTCCCATGTAATGACCAGACAGTTCTGAATGGGGATGGGTAGAGGTGACTGCAACAGGGCAACCTGCCCAGAAGTGGAGGGTAGTCAATAAATGAATGGAGTGTTACATGCACAGATTGGTCAGGTGTCATCATAGAGTCATAGAGATGTACAGCATGGAAACAGACCCTTCAGTCCAACTCATCCATGCTAACCAGATATTCTAAATTAATCTAGTCTTATTTGTCAACACTTGGCCCATGTCTCTCTAAACCCTTCCTATGCGTATGCCCATCCTGATGCCTTTTAAATGTTGTAATTGCACTAGCCACTTCTTCTCGAGGCTCATTCCAAACACACATCGCCCTCTGCGTGAAAAAGTTGTCCCTTAGGTCCCTTTTAAAATCTTTCCCCTCACCTTAAACCTATGTTCTCTAGTTCTGGACTCCCCAACTCCAGGGAAAAGATCTTGTCTATTTACCCTATCCATGCGCCTCATGATTTTGTGAACCTCAATAAGGTCACCCCTCAGCTCCAGGGAAAATAGCCCTAGTCTATTCAGCCTCTCCCTATAGCTCAAACCCTTGAACCCTTGGCAACATCCTTGGAAATCTTTTCTGGACCCTTTAAAGTTTCACACCATCCTTCCGATAGGAAGGAGACCAGAATTGCACACAGTATTCCAAGTGTGACCTAACCAATGTTCTATACAACTGCAACATGACAACCTAACTCATATACTCAATACTCTGACCAGTAAAGGAAAGCATACCAAGCACCTTCTTCAGTACCCAATTTACCTGCGATGGCTGGCATGACAGGTGTCAGGGTGTATCAATGCATATGCAGTTGTCACAATGTTCCATGCTCACTGAAGTCAGCACAAGTGTACATGTGCAGACTGCCCCAATTTTATCAAGCAATTTATTTTTATTTGAGACTCAGTGCGTAGGCAGGCCTAAAACTGGGAGGTACCTCTGTGTGGAAGTTGGGTTGGGTTGGATTTTCTTCAGTGATTAGTTTTACCTCATTGCATATTAAGGAAAGGAAAACAGTGAAACTTGTGCATGATGCATACAGGTCTGACTGCTTTTATAGCTCAAAATGGCACATCAGTATGATCAATATGTCCATCTTCAAGAATTGCCTTTTATCAATTCTTTCCTCTGGGAGGTGAAATACAGGAGGTTCTGTCACCTTCCAGAGATTTCTGGGTTCCATATTCTGTTGCCATTCCTAAAGGATCTGGAAGCACTTCACTTTCCTAAGCCTTCTGTTCATCATCCACACACATCCTTGGCATTGTCAGAGACATGGCAAAAAGCAATGCCAATTTTCAGCATAAGACCTCCCTACCGGTTGTATTGAAGGCTAAGCAGGAGAGGTGGGGTGTTTTTCTCTAGGGATTTCCAGCACGCAGTGACATTTAATCACAACTAGGGGAGTGTGCATACCTGATAGCTTTTCACAGTAGCATGCATGGGGCTGGGACAAATGCACAAAACATGGGTTTGAGATGAGCATCTCACGTTTCTTGGGCAAACACATCATATAATACTTTATTGATTTGTATCAACTCAGGCTCTTTGATGATGCTGACGCCACCTTTCCATCAGAACCCTTCAACTCCTAACTTTCCTCATGCTATTTTTTTTTACTCATCGAAATTACAACTCTGAGAATTGATATTTCCATCTTCTATCAATACTTGCACAATTATTGTACCAAAATCTCAATGCTTCTCTCCTTCCAAAGGAGAATATACAAAACGGTGAAAATGTGCCCATGCAGTTGACAGCCGGTGTGTTTGGCATTTGTAGCCTGGTTTACCTTAAGGGGCAGGCTGTTGACCTGGCAGACTAGCAAGGGGAATATCCTATACTGATGGGAAGATTCGATATTTACAGCCACCTAGTGAGAAAGTGCCCAAGCTACTTTTCCCAGCTGCACATCAATGCAATTTGCCAAAGATAATAAAATCTTGTATAAGAATGGTGGGTTTTTTTCACACGAAAAGACTTCATATTTTTCTGTGCAGCCTCTGGCTCTCACTCCTAAGCCAGGATGACAAAAAAGGAAGAGGTCAAGCCCCGGGTCTATTTCTACCAGCCCGCCAAACCACTCCTTGATCTCTGGGAATGCAGCATCAGGTCCTTCCTCCACTAACACACAAGCATTCACTTTGGTGATCATATATCTAGCGTAAGCTTGCGGTCACTTCCTGGTGATCCGAGCACTGACATGGACCTGCAGATATAGAAGGAAGAAACAGTCTCTTTAAATGAAGGGCAGAGGAGTGTCAGTCTTGTGGCTCTAGTGGGTCCATGGCTGCTTCGCTGAACTGGGTGGTAGCTGGCATGGAGAACCATGTCCAGCAGAATAATCAGTGGCTGCTGGATACGCATTGAGCCTTCAGGCCTTCACACAATCTATGGAAGTATTCATTTACTGGCTAGCTGACAGAGTCTAAAGTGCCCTATCTCACCAACTGGTTAGATTGTGCCGTGGCACACCAACAATTAGGAGATACAGCGTTCAGAAAAGAAAGGTTAAAGAACACTGAAATAACTTTGCATGCATGAGTGTTAGGCTTTTGTATAACATTACACTTGACACAAATACATCACTTTATTTGGAATCTAATGTGATCTCTTTCAATCTGTTAAGGTTTCTGACTATTTGTATTCCTTGTTTGCTACTTCAGGAGCAGTAATCACCTTTGACACTCACTTTAATATTATGTGTAGCAATACAGAGGTCACAAAGGCTCTTATTCTCTGTTATTCTTTGGAAGGATCATAATTTTTGGAGGATGGGAAATGAAACTAGATGTTTAGGTTTTGGGAGCGAATCACATAATTAGCCCCTCTATTTCTCAGTGATAGTTGAATTCTCTTTGCAAGTGAAGGCATGCATCATACTCCTGCCCAGGAAGAACGTGCTGCTGCTACTCTTTTCTCTCTGAATAAAGATTGAGCTTCATCCAAATTGAAAGTTCTTCCTCTGTCCAATTTTTTTTTTCAGCAGACAAAACACTTTCTTTTCCCTGACCTTTCCATTTCGTTTCTGATTCTGGGGTTAAATTTTTGATTGGCAGGTTCTGAAAGGAAACAATGTGAATCCAGGGCGAGAGCTGTCCCTGGAAAGGTTGGTTCTGTCTTTCTCACTACCTTAAATCTCTTAAGTAAGAAGTGCAGTTCGATGTGAATGAAGCCAAAGGAGTAAAACTGGGAATGTAGTTCAAAGTGGGAGTTCAATTTTCCAAGTTCAGTTGTAGAATTAAGTCAGATTCATACAGTAATTTTTTTGACCAGATTGGATTCCCTCTAGTGCAGAAACAGGCCCTTCGGCCCAACAAGTCCACACCAAGCCACTGAAGAGTAACCCACCCAGACCCATTTCCCTCTGACTAATGCACATAACACTATGGGCCATTTAGCACAGCCAATTCACCTGACCCGCATATCTTTGGACTGTGGGAGGAAACCGGAGCACCCAGAGGAAGCCCATGCAGACTCAGGGAGAATGTGCAAACTCCACACAGACAGTCGCCCGAGGCTGGAATCGAACCTGGGTCCCTAGCACTGTGAGGTAACAGTGCTAACCACTGAGCGACCGTGCCGCCATTCAAATAAAATAACTTAATTAAAAGAGGCAGTTGCATGGTAATGGCAGTTAGTATTCAAGCACTTGAAATCCTTTGTCTGAATGAAATGTGAATAACTGTAGCCAAGAATTGACTCTGAGCAGAACCATAGAAGAAGTGAATATTTTGCACTGCACAGTTAACAGGGGCATAGTCATTGTGAGTGGAGACAGTTTCTGAGACTGAAGTCCCAGAGTACCTGACAGCTTCAGCTTGCAACTTGCTGCTCTGAGCGTATATCTTGGCCAGCGGTTCCTGACATCTCATGCGGTTGCTGCCGATTGAACATTTTCTATAATACCCAACCATGGAGGTTGGCCCAACATGCACAAGCATGTCCACATCATCGTGGAACAACTCCGACTCTCCTTATGCCTTTTTGGATGCTCATGGCATCTCTGCTTCATCTTGCCATTTCCTACTCTGACACTCCATTCAGAACTTGGAGGCTGACTGTACTTCTGTTTTGCCTTTTAATGCAAAGACAAAGCCAGGAAGCCTGTTAAAGTTGTCAGCAGTCATTAGTCAAGGGTGTGGAAATGTTGCTGTACAGCACTGCATTATGTCAATGTCACATGGCAAATAAACAAAATGTACTTCAGACAAATGGCCTCAGCTCAAAGGTAAAGGGGAATAGTCCTCAGACAATGGAGGCCAATCAGCTCCTTTGGCTAGTTAGGGTCAAGAGTTCTATATCATTACAGCCCGGGGAGTGGGCCATGGTTCAGCCTGCGGGTCCAGTGTAACTAACAGGGGGATTAGTTGTAAGTCAGTCAGGGACTTGCATAAAGATTAATCAAGGGTTTGGTCATTCAGTAGTTGAGGCCGTACTTCAAAGTCAGTAAGGTGGGGAGCCTTAGGTCAGTCCTGAACAATGACCAGATATTATGCTTTGTTGTGCATTTGGGAAAGAGTAGCACTCCCTTAACAGTGTTCCATCATGATACAGCAGTAAGGACGGGAGCCTCAGGAGTTTCATTCTTGTAAATGTGATTGTGATGATGGTGATGATATACAGTTGTAATACACTTACAAATGGTAGCTTCTGTTTGCTATGTGTTCTTCTTAGAAGGTTTTCTTTATTGTGTCCCTCCCACTATGTGTACTGTGAAGGGCTACTCCTGGTCGCAGAAATTGATCCGGTGTACAGTTGGGATTTAAATATGGTGCCAGCAGGAGAAATCCTTGAAGATCCCAGCAATGTCAGGAATCTCTGATGGTGCTGAGCGCACAATAGAACAAGTGTGACCAGCAGAGAATTGCATAAGATAGCTTGCTCGCACTCATAGAGAGAAACACTACTTAAAATACCTGGAAATTTACACGTATAGAATTTGATGAGGTTCTGCCCTATGATAGCATACTCACATACCATTTGTAAAATGCTCTAGACCTTCTCCACAGGACACTTGATAATGTCTCAATGTTTGACAACAGCCATCTAATTGGTATCTGCATTCAGCTTTGCTCAGAGAACTATTCCCATCTCCCTTTGTTCTTTAATAGCTAGTTATCACTTTAACTGATACAATTCAAACTTTTTGGTTTGACATGGCTTGTTATTCAAACTGCTAATCTGTATCTTTCTCCATTTAAAGATCCCCTCATTGTTCTTCTGCACTTTACACTACAATCTATCTGTGTGCGCTGGGAACCTCAAGAGTCATGTTTACTGACAGGCACACTCTCACCAGTTCTGAAAATATGGCTGAGTCAGTCACTGTAAATTTCAGATAGTGACTTGCCATGGGATTATCTAATTCTTTGGATTGGCTGTATTTGAGACATTTAGTTTCCTGGAATAAGATTAAAAGAATAAAAAAGAAAAAAAGACAAGTTAAATATTTGACAAACACATGCAGAAGGCAAAACCTGATAGCTACAGGGTTATCAGCAAGCAAGCTTGACCAAGACTGAAGTAATGTTGAATTGACTATTTGTCCTGATGATGTCCTGTGGCAGAAAATCCAAATTCCAATAGTCTGAGTCCCTGGAATTGGAAAAGGTGCCACTCTTTCACATCTAGTAACAACCAGTTTAAAATATTCATTGATGGCAGCCTTTGACAGTTTAACTGGCTGTTTTCCATTTACTCAAAAGTTAATTAAAAGAAATATCATTGAAAATTAAACATAAAAAGCATTATAGTATCAACCTTAAAGTAAATTGGTATGAATCCATGACAATAGTGATAATATCAGGGAACAAATCCATATCAGTTTGCCTTAATACAACGTGGCCATCAGCTTTTATGAGCTGTCTACATTCAAGGTTATTTTGTTCAATAAACTGATTTATTAAGTCAATGTTTTGAGTGCAAGTTTATACAGAGATGTAGTTGCTGTAAGAGAAACACATGAATGAATCTTAAAGCCCAGAGAAACTGGCATTTGACACACAAGTAATTTAACAGGGCACTGATCAGAGTTCAGCAATTATTCTACTATGATTTTTTTCTCTGTTAAATGGCAATGACTGCTCAAACTTGGTGCAATGTGTTAAAGAAGATAACTTTAAATATGCTGTAAAAGTTCAGGAAAAGTGTTAAGATGACATTCTGCACTGTTTTGGTCAACTCTTTACAAGTTTACAATATGGAATGTTAAAGAAATTACGGCAATTAAACTAAAACTTATTTTTTAAAAATGACGTAAAAATCAATAGAAGCACCACATGATTGATTTTCAATTCTTGTGTTTGACTGTATCCATTCAGGGGGTGCCTTAATTTTCTGATCTAATATACTTCAAAAACACCTCACAAAATTGTTATGCACTGCATTCTAGAGAAGGGATCATGATTGGCACAAATGACCACAATTTGTTTACTTAAGCTGCTAGTTGGCTGAAATGCCTGAGTGCCAAATTATGAACCAAATGTCATTTTAGTTTGCTGGAAGGCAAAGAAACAAAAAAGCAAAAACTAGTAACGGTTCCTGCCAACGCATTGAGCTTGTGTGTAGAGCATTAAATGTAGTTTATATTGTTAAATAAAAAAAGTACAGTGTTAGAGATATTGTCTGGGTGAATATTTGCTGAGCGAAGACTGATAATAGACCGTGGATCAAAGGGAGTTGATGGTGGCCAGATGGTGGCCTGAAGAAGGGCTTATGCCCGAAATGTCGAATCTCCTGTTCCTTGGGTGCTGCCTGACCTGCTGCGCTTTTCCAGCAACACATTTTCAGCTCAGGTGGCCAGAATCTGTCAGGCCCAGGCCATGACTTGGAACCCTTTGAAGTTTAGACCCTTACTTCAGATTTCCAACATCTGTTTTGATTTGCTTTTGAAGAACAAGATTACTTGCACTTAAGCAAATTTTATAAGATGGTAGATAAATTAAGGGTAGAAAAGAATGTTGTTTGCATTTATGTACTCCCTTTCCCGTGTTCTCAGGATGTCAGGAAGCACCAAACTGCCAATTGAACTTAAGCATATTTAGTTATCTTTCAAGATCTTCAGTGTGAGTATTCTTGTCTCATTTTAGTCACTCAACATAGTCTTTAAAAATTGACTTGATAAAGTTATGGGGGGCCCACGGTCTTACTTCATCTATGGGCATCTAAACACCAGCAACGATGTTCCAATAGCTTATCAATTGTGAAGAACAGAACTGAAGATTGAGCAGGTTGATATGATTATTACCAAATTTAATTTAAACTTTTTAAAATGCGTGCATCGCTTAACTTTTTAATTATTCTAGTGAAGGAACTGTACAGTCTCACATGAAAATTAGGCAATGTGCATTACAACTTGGTTCAGGCAGTCTGCTGTGCTGGTGAAGAAATAAGGGCGTAGATCTTATCGAGGCCAGCACTCAAGTTCCTGCACCGCAGTGTTAAAGACTGTGCTGGCTTTCTGCTGTCTTGTGCTGTGCTTAAAAATGTTGTTGAAGCTCTGAAGGGGTTTTTCCTTTTGGATGGCTATTGTGGATTTTTTGACAGTGCAGGTTATTTTTGGCTGCTGCTCGCAATGAACACCAACCTATACTCCTGCATTGAGGCCCCTCCTTTAATAACATGGTTACTTCTGGAAGGTTTTGAAAAGAGGAAAGACATCTTTTATCTGTGAGTTTACATGAAGCACCAGGAGTGACTAGCCAATCAATGTGACAGTCACTTGATAGTGAAATGTTCACCAATATCATTAGAAAGAAACAAACTCTCCTCACAAATGTAAAAATATTAAAAATCACACGACCCCAGGTTATAGTCCAACAGGTTTAATTGGAAGCACTAGCTTTCGGAGCGCTGCTCCTTCAGGTGGTTGTGGAGGACACAATTGTAAGACACAGAATTTATAGCAAAAGTTTACAGTGTGATGTAACTGAAATTATACATTGAAAAAGACCATGATTGTTTGTTAAGTCCCTCATCTGTTAGAGTGACCATGTTGGTTTCACTTCTTTCATATGTAAATCACAAAACCTTTTTTAAAAGTTACATTCTCAGGTTAACTCTAACAGTTGGTAAAAACAATGACTGCAGATGCTGGAAACCAGATTCTGGATCAGTGGTGCTGGAAGAGCACAGCAGTTCAGGCAGCATCCAACGAGCAGCAAAATCGACGTTTTGGGCAAAAGCCCTTCGTCAGGAATGGTGTCAGCCTAGATAATGTGTTGAAACTCTTAGCCCCTGTGTGCTGTTGTCTGTGCCATAATGTTTAAATTGATTCTAATCTAAAACATGAGTTAACAGAGTTTTACATGGATTCATGCAGTTTTGAGCAAAATACAATGTAACTCTGCAAGTACAAATTCTCCCCACATACATATATGTATGTGTGTGTGTGTGTGTGTGTGTGTGTTTATGAGAGAGTGTATATGTGTGTCTGTGAGTGTAAAGGGGTCTAAGTCTGTGAGAGAGTGCATATGTGAGTTTGGCAGTGTGTGTGTCTGTATAAGTATGTGTGAGTGTCTGTGTATAGGAGTGTCTATGTATGTGTGTATGTGCATGTGTGAGAGTAGGAGTGCCTGTGTATGTGCATTGTATGATGGTGGTCACCAATAGTGTGACATGAACCCAAGGTCCCGGTTGAGGCCCTCCCTATAGGTACCAAACTTAGCTATCAGCCTCTGCTTGGCCACTTTTTGCTGTTGCCTGTCCTGAAGTCCGCCTTGGAGGATGGTCACCCGAAGGTCTGAGGTCGAATGTCCTGGACCACTGAAGTGTTCTCCAACTGGAAGGTGCAATTCTCAACCGGGACCTTGGGTTCATGTCACACTACTTGTGACCATCATTGCACTATATACACACACACACACACACACACACACAGACATTCCTATACACAGACATGCACAGACACACACACTCCCATACTCTCACATGCACCCTCTCACAGACTTAAACTCCTTTACACTCATACACACACACATATACACTCTCACAGACACTCACAACTCCCCACCCCAGACATACACACACACACACACACACACACACGCACATACGTGTATATGTTTGTGAGGTGAATTTGTACTTGCAGAATTACATGATACTTTCCTCAAAAACTGCATGAATCCATGTAAGACCTTGTTAATTCATGTTTGAGATTAGAATCAGTTGAAACATTATGGCACAGACAACAGCACACAGGGGGCTAATAGCTTCAACGCATTATCTGGGCTGACACCAACTGTTAAAGTTAACCTGAGAATGTGACTTTTGAAAAAAGTGTTGTGATTTACATATGAAAGGAGTAAAACTATCATGGTCATTCTAACAGATGAGAGACTTGACAAACAATCATGGTCTTTTTCAATACAGTAGCGCCTCAACATACGAACAACCCCGTTCACAAACAGGATTGTACATAAAATTTTGCTTCAATGTACGTACGAAATTCAAGGTACGAATGAAGGTATAAACACAAAAAGCCTGTGTGCGACCACGTGATTTCATTGTTCTGCTTTGCTACGCGCGCTTTGAACGCAAAAGCTCTCGGGCCCCGCGTGATCTCATTCAGTTCGTCTTTGGCGCGCGCGCTCTGAACATCGTTCGTTGTTACGTCCAAGCATTCTTACGCTTTCTTTTTGTTTTTTGCATTATATTAGCCCTCATTATGGCTCCCAAGAAAGTGAAAAGTGGTAGTGATAGTGGTGTTAAGAAGCCTAAACGTTTTACTGTGGAAACAAAGAAGGAAATAATAGCTAAATACAAGAATGGTGCTCGCATATCTGATCTCGCTAAGCAGTACGGCATGGTGAAATGGATCAATTGGAATTACATTAACTCAAATGGGAAAAATTGATTCAGTTTGCAAACTTTTCGGTTCGCGAACCGGGTCCCGGAACGGATTAAGTTCATAAGTCGAGGCACTACTGTATATAATTTCAGTTACATCACACTGTAAACTTTTGTGATAAATTCTGTACCTTACAATTGTGTACTCCACAACCACCTGATGAAGGAGCAGCACTCCGAAAGCTAGTGCTTCCAATTAAACCTATTGGACGATAACCTGGTGTTGTGTGATTTTTAACTTTGTACACCCCAGTGCAACAGTGGAACCTCCAAATCATAAAAATATTAGTTGGGAAGACTTTAAGATCACTTTCCTTTCGTTCTACTAATGGTTTCACAGGCTACAGTCCTATACAATGCCCACAACCTATTAGTGGTGAGACCTGATTTAACAGTGCTCCTAGAATCATATGTATGATAATTCACTATCTTCCCCTCTTAATTCCAAAGTTAATGCTAAAGGGTTAGAAAAAGTAGTGCCAATTTTCTGACAGAAGATATTGGATTTTGGCAGGAACAGGACTCAAAGCATTCCAAAAATGTTTAGCACTGGCACTTCAATTACCACATTCCATCTTAGGTCTTTTTTTGCTTTATTCATTCGTGGGATACAGACATCATAAGCAGGGCCAGTATTTATTGCCTGTTCCTAGTTGCTGTTGAGAAGATGGTGATGAACTGCAATCTTGAATCGTTGCAGCCTATCTACTATAGGTCAGTCCATGATGTCATTGAGTCATAGAGATGTACAGCATGGAAACAGACCCTTTGGTCCAACCTGTCCACGCCGACCAGATATCCCAACCCAATCTAGTCCTACCTGCCAGCACCCAGCCCATATCCCTCCGAACCCTTCCTATTCATATACCCATCCAAATGTTGCAATTGTATCAGCTCATTCCATACATGCGCCACCCTCTGCGTGAAAAAGTTGCCCCTTAAGTTTCTTTTATATCTTTCCCCTCTCACCCTAAACCTATGCCCTCTAGTTCTGGACTCCCGATCCCAGGGAAAAAACTTTGTCTATTTAGCCTATCCATGCCCCTCATAATTTTGTAAACCTCTATAAGGTCACCCCTCAGCCTCCGACGCTCCAGGGAAAACAGCCCCAGCCTGTTCAGCCTCTCCCTGTAGCTCAAATCCTCCAACCCTGGCAACATCCTTGTAAATCTTTTCTGAACCCTTTCAAGTTTCACAACATCTTTCCGATAGGAAGGAGACCAGAATTGCACGTAATATTCCAACAGTGGCCTAACCAATGTCCTGTACAGCCACAACATGACCTTCCAACTCTTGTACTCAATACTTTGACCAATAAAGTATACCAAACGCCTTCTTCACTATCCTATCTACCTGCGACTCCACTTTCAAGGAGCTATGAACTTGTACTCCAAGGTCTCTTTGTTCAGCAACACTCCCTAGGACCTTACCATTAAGTGTATAAGTCCTGCTAAGATTTGCTTTCCCAAAATGCAGCACCTCGCATTTATCTGAATTAAACTCCATCTGCCACTTCTCAGCCCATTAGCCCATCTGGTCCAGATCCTGTTGTAATCTGAGGTAACCCTCTTCGCTGCCCACTACATCTCCAATTTTGGTGTCATCTGCAAACTTACTAACTGTACCTTTTATGCTCGCATCCAAATCATTTATGTAAATGACAAAAAGTAGAGGACCCAGCACTGATCCTTGTGGCACTCCACTGGTCACAGGCCTCCAGTCTGAAAAACAAGCCTCCACCACCACCACCCTCTGTCTTCTACCTTTGAGCCAGTTCTGTATCCAAATGGCTAGTTCTCCCTGTATTCCATGAGATCTAATCTTGCTAATCAGTCTCCCATGGGGAACATTGTCGAACACCTTACTGAAGTCCATATACATCTGCTGCTCCGCCCTCATCAATCTTCTTTGTTACTTCTTGGGTACACCTGATCAGGTCCTGGGGATTTATCCACCTTTAACCGTTTCAAGACATCAAGCACTTCCTCCTCTGTAATCTGGACATTTTGCAAGATGTCCCCATCTATTTCCCTACAGTCTATATCTTCCATAACCTTTTCCACAGTAAATACTTATGCAAAATATTCATTTAGCATCTCCCCCATTATCTGTGGCTCCACACAAAGGCTGCCTTGCTGATCTTTGAGGGGTCCTATTCTCTCCCTAGTTGCCCTTTTGTCCTTAACATATTTGTAAAAACCCTTTGCATTCTCCTTAATTCTATTTGCCAACACTATGTCGTGTCCCCTTTTTGCCCTCCCGATTTCCCTCTTAAGTATACTCATACTTCCTTTAAACTCTTCTAAGGATTCACTTGATCTATCCTGTCTATACCAGACATATGCTTCCTTCTTTTTCTCAACCAATCCCTCAATTTCTTTAGTCATCCAGCATTCCCTATACCTCCCAGCCTTCCCTTTCACCCTGACAGGAATATACTTTCTCTGGATTCTTGTGATCTCATTTCTGAAGGCTTCCCATTTTCCAGCCGCGCCTTTACCTGCGAACGTCTGCCTCCAATCAGCTTTTGAAAGTTCTTGTCTAATACCGTCAAAATTGGCCTTTCTCCAATTTAGAACTTCAACTTTTAGATCTGGTCTAACCTTTTTCATCATGATTTTAAAATGAATAGAATTATGGTTGCTGGCCCCAAAGTAGGTCAAGTTTTGCACTTTGAACTGGTGTGCTCTTCCAGTACCACTGTAATCTAGACTCTGGTTTCCAGCATCTGCAGTCATTGTTTTTACCAAGTTTTGCAAGTTCTCTAGTAGGTACATCCACATACTGAATCAGAAAATTGTCTTGTACGCACTTAAGAAATTCCACTCCATCTAAACCCTTAACACTATGGCAGTCCCAGTCGATGTTTGGAAAGTTAAAATCCCCTACCATAACTACCCTATTATTCTTACAGATAGCTGAGATCTCCTTACAAGTTTGATTTCTCAATTTCCCTCTGACTGTTAGAGAGTCTATAATACAATCCCAATAAGGTGATCATCCCTTTCTTATTTCTCAGTTCCACCCAAATAACTTCCCTGGATGTATTTCTGGGAATATCCTCCCTCAGCACAGCTGTACTGCTATCCCTTATCAAAAATACCACTCCCCCTCCTCACTTGCCTCCCTTTCTATCCTTCCTGTAGCATTTGTATCCTGGAACATTAAGCTGCCAGTCCTGCCCATCCCTGAGCCATGTTTCCATAATTGTTATGATATCCCAGTCCCATGTTCCTAACCATGCTCTGAGTTCATCTGCCTTCCCTGTTAGGCCCCTTGCATTGAAATAAATGCAGTTTAATTTATTAGTCCTACCTTGACCCTGCCTACCCTGACTGTTTGACTCACTTCTGTTCTCAACTGTGCCAGTCTCAGATTGATCTCTTTCCTCACTATCTCCCTGGGTCTACCTCCGCCCCACCTTACTAGTTTAAATCCTCCCAAGCAGTTCTAGCAAATTTCCCTGCCAGTATTTTAGTTCGCTTCCAATTTAGGTGCAATCCGTCCTTCTTGTACAGGTCACTTCTACCCCAAAAAGAGATTCCAATGATCCAAAAATGTGAATCCCTCTCCCATACACCAGCTCCTCAGCCATGCATTCATTTACTCTATCCTCCTATTCCTGCCCTCACTAGCTCATAGCACTGGGAGTAATCCAGATATTACTACCCTTGAGCAGCTCCTTTTTAAATTTCTGCCTAACTCTCTGTAATCTCCCTTCAGAATCTCAACCTTTTCCCTTCCTATATCATTGGTTCCAATGTGGACAATGACCTCTTACTGGCCCCTCTCCCCCATGAGAACATTCTGCCACCTCTCTGAGACATCCTTGATCCTGGCACCAGGGAAACAACACACCATTCTGCTAGGAGTTCTAGGATTTTGACCCAGTGTCATTGAAGGAACAGTGATATATTTCCAAGTTACGGTTATGTGTAGCATGGAGGGGAACTTGCTGGTGGCGGTGTTCCCATGTATCTGCCATTCTTGTCCTTTTAGTTACTGATGGGGGGGACAACTTACCGGGGCAAACACTGAGGTGCATGTCTCTGGCACAGAAGGGAAGGGGGGAAAGGAGAAGAGTGTTAGTCACGGGGGGACTCAATAGTCAGAGGGTCAGATAAAAGGTTTGTTGGGAACGAAAGAGACTCACGGTTGGTGTATTGCCTCCCAAGTGCCAGGGTCTGTGATGTCATGGATCCTGTCTTTGGAGAACTGAAGGGAGAGGGTGACCAGCCCCAAGTCATGGTCCACATAGCTACCAATGACATAGGTAGAAAGAGGGATAGGGATGTAAGGCAGGATATCAGGGAGCTGGGATGGAAGTTGAGAGCGAGCACAAACAGAGTTGTTATCTCTGGATTGTTACCCATGCCACTTGATAACGAGGCAAAGAACAGGGAGAGATATCAGCTGAACACATGGCTGCAGGGATGGTGCAGAAGCGAGGGATTCAGGTACTTGGATAACTGGGGCTCATTCTGGGGAAGGTGGGACCTCTTCCAACAGGACAGTCTTCACTTGAACCGGGGGGGGGGGGGGGGGGTGCGTGGTACTAATATCCTGGGTGGGAAATTTGTGAGTGCTCTTCGAGTGGGTTTAAACTAACTCAGCAGGGCAATGGGAACCTGTGGTGTAGTTCCAGTGCACAGGAGGATGTGAGTAGGGAGGACATGGGCAGAATTCACAGTCACAGGAGTGTGCTGGCAGACAGCAAGCTGTCAATGCCAGGAGTATCCAGAATAAGGTAGGTGAGCTTGCAACATGGATAGATACCTGGGACTTTGATGTTGTGGCCATTACTGAGATATGAATAGAGCAAGGTCAGGAATGGATGTTACAGGGTTTCAGGGTTTAGGTCTTTCATTAAGATCAGGGAAGGTGGGGGGAGATGTGGCTTTATTAGTCAAGGACAGTAAAACAGTAGCTGAAAGAAATTTGACAAGGACTTGTCTACTGAGGTTAGAAACAGGAAAGGAGAGGTCACACTGCTGGGAGTTTTTTTACAGGCCTCCGCAAAGTTCTAGGGGTGTGGAGCAGAGGACTGGCAAAATGATTCTGGGTGGGAGTGATAGGAACACGGTGGTCATATTGGGGGACTTTAACTTCCCCAACATTGACTGGAAATGCTATAACATTAGTACATCGGATGGATCAGTTTTTGTCCAATGTGTGCAGGAGGGTTTCCTGACACAGTATGTCAAAGGGCCGACAAGAGGGGAGGCCACACTGGATCTGGTACTTGGTAATGAAACAGGCTGGGTGTTTGACTTAGTGATAGGTGAGTACTTTGGAGGGAGTGACCATAATTCAGTTACATTTAGTTTAGCAATAGAAAGAGTTAGCTACATGCCACAAGATAAGTGTTATTGATGGGGGAAGGGCAATTATAATGTGATTAGGTAAGACTTAGGGGGCATAGAATAGGGTAGCAAAATGCAGGGAGATGGAGACAATCAAAATGTGGAGCTAGTTTAAGGAACAGATATTGCATGTTTTTGATAGGTATGTCCCTGTCAAGCAAGGAGGAAATGATAAGGCAAGGGAACTGTGGTTTACTAAAGAAATTGTATCTCTTGTTAAGCAGAAAAGGGAGGCTTAACTGACGTTGAGACAAGATGACTCAGATGAGGCGATGGAGAGTTAGAGTAGTGAGGAAGCATTTAAAGAGAGAGTTAAGAAGAGCAAGAAGGGGACATGAACAGTCTTTAGCAGGTAGAATAAAGGAGAACTCTAAATCTTTCTATGGGTGTGTGAGGAATAAAAGGATGTCGAGGGTAGGAATAGGGCCTGTCAAAGGCAGAAGTGGGAAGTTGTGTGTGGACCCTGTGGAGATTAGAGAGGTGCTAAATGAATATTTCTCATCTGTTTTTACTCAGGAAAAGGAGAATATTGTAGAGGGGAAGATTGAGATTTGGGCTATTAGACTAGAAAGGATTGAGTTTAGTAAGAAGGAGGTGTTATCAATTCCAGAAGGTGTGAAAGTAGATAAGTCCCCTGGGCCAGATGGGATCTTTCTGAAAATTCTCTGGGAAACTAGGGAGGAGATGGCCGAGTCTTTGGCCTTGATCTTTGAATTGTCATTATCTACAGGTTTAGTACCAAAGAACTGGAGGATTGCAAATGTTGTGTCCTTGTTCAAGAATCGCAGTAGAGATGGTCCAGATAATGATAGACCAGTGAGCCTTATGTCTGTTGTAGGAAAAGTTTTGGAAAGGATTATGAGAAATTGGATTTATAATCATCTCGCAAGCAACAATTTGATTGGAGGTAGTCAACATGAATTCATCAAAGGCAGGTGATGTCTCACAAACCTCATTGAGTGTTTTGTAAAGGTGACCAAGCATGTGGATGAGAGTAGGGCAGTTGAAGTGGTGTACATGGACTTCAGCAAAGCCTTTAATAAGATTCCACATGGAAACTACGGAGAAAATGTGGAGGCATGGGATTGATGGTGATTTAGTGGTTTGGATTAGAAACTAGCTTTCTGTAAAAGACAACGAGTGGTAGTTGATGGAAAATATTCAGCCTGGAGTCCAGTTACTAGTGGTGTGCCATAAGGATCTGTTTTGGGACCATTGCTGTTTGTCATCTTTGTAGGCATGCAGGCATAAGTGGATGGCTTAATAAATTTGCAGATGATCCTAAAGTGAGTGGAGTGGTGGACAGTGTGGAAGAATGTTGCAGGTTGCAGGACTTGGATAAACTGCAGAACTGGCCTAAAATGTGGCAAATGAAGTTCAATGCAGATAAATGTGAGGTGATTCACTTTGGGAAGAATAACAGGAAGGCAGGATACTGGGTCAATGGAAAGATTCTTGGTGGTGTGGATTTGCAGAGTGATCTTGGTGTCCATGTACATAGATCCCTGAAAGTTGCCACCCAGGTGG
Source organism: Hemiscyllium ocellatum (assembly GCF_020745735.1). NCBI lineage: Eukaryota > Metazoa > Chordata > Chondrichthyes > Orectolobiformes > Hemiscylliidae > Hemiscyllium > Hemiscyllium ocellatum. The sequence continues at coordinate 71,954,716 of NC_083411.1, read as the reverse complement.
ATAGTGCTGTTAAGAAGGCATACTGTGTTAGGTTTTATTTGTAGAGGGATTGGAGGGCCTGTTCTGCGCTGTATTGTTCTATATGTTCTATGTTATTGAGCAACACGTATGACACAGGATTGTGATGCAAAAATTACCTGGGCATCAAGATCCTAATGCCTAACTGAAAATCAATGCCACATATGAGGGACTAAGGTTTTTGCAACAACATATAGGACCCAATCTCAGGTGCTTCAGGAATTCATTACACACCTTGATGAGATGGTATATGATTTGAAGATCTGTTGATATCCCATCCCAAATTTCTGGCAACAGAAATATGGTCAAAAATCTGACATTCCAGATATTGCTTAATATTTGGCAACAGGTAACTGATCTCCTCTCACCCTGGTTCTTTCAAATTTGAGAGACAGGAGACAGTGCCTCCTGGCTCCCTTTTCCCCTTTATTTTGCCACTGTGGTGTGGATTCCACCTCTGGCAGGCTATTACCTGAGACTTGGAGTCTTAGAATTTTATACTCTCAGGTCACATGATCTATGATGATGATGATGTCATGTGCATCTCTCTTAAAGGAATACTACATGCTAACTTAAACAATCACACAACACCAGGTTATAGTCCAACAGGTTTATTTGGAAGCACTAGCTTTTGGAACACCACTCCTTCATGATGAACCACCTGATGAAGGAGCAGCGCTCCGAAAGCTAGTGTTCCCAGCTTTTGGAACTATAACTGTTCAACCAGTTGGACTATAACTTGGTGTTATGTGATTTTTAATTTGAGGAAGTGAGGACTACAGATGCTGGAGATCAGATGTGGTGCTGGAAAAGCACAGCAGGTCAGGCAACATCAGAGAAGCAGGAGAATTGACATTTCGGTCATAAACCCTTCATCATTCCTGCTCCATTCTTCTGCTGCTCAGATGCTGCCTGACCTGCTGTGCTTTTCCAGCACCACTTTCTCGACTCTCATTTTTAATTTTGTCCACCCCAGTCCAACACTGGCACCTTCTAGTCAGACTAACTGTGAGACATAACAGAATATTCTTTGGAAGCAAGAAATCTAAAATCCAAGTTTAAAGGCAATAAAATTACTACCAATTCATTTCGACATAACATAATCTTAACCCTAACCCTTAAGTATCACCATGACAAATCTTTGTTGCATATTTGTACAATTCAAAAAAGCAGAAAACTAAATCATCAAAGTAGACATCCTACATCAAGTTACAGCCAACAAAGAGGTTTAGAAATTTAGTCCCAAATATTTTCCAAGTTGTGGAAGTACCACTAAGACTCCAAATTGGTGAATGGGTGGCAGAATGGGATGTCCTACCCCCGTCTATGGTAGCAGCCATTTTCTCTGATAGTGGAAAGGGCTATAGGAGTGAAAGCACAGCAGAGCCATTTTAACTCATGCTGAGTTCAGACATATCCAGTTTTCATGGTAGCAAAGTCCTTAACCCAGGACTTATGAAATTTTACAGTTGTCATAAATGCCCTTGTCATCCAATTAGACTGTCAAATAGTCAAGTTGTGAAATTATTTCAATCCGAAAACCTTTAACAGTTAAAAATAGCTGCCTGTGTCAGTGATGGGTTGAAAAATTCTCCTGCTATAAGGTCATTTAAATCTCCAGCTTTGTAAAATGTTGTAATTGGACTACTGTATCAGTGGGGGCTCAAATAAATCTGCTTTTGAAATTACAATAGCTATTTGTTGACATTACCCTTTATCTAGTTGTTACTAATTGACTATTTTCACAACCTGCAAATGTCTCCGTTTGATTTATACTTTAAAAAGATTATTAAAGGATTAACTGTCTCTGGTAAGTTATGAACACAAGTCTTTAATTTTTAGAAAAGCTTATGTATTTGAGGAGATTGCTATGAAGTGTTTTTTTATTAGAGTGAAGGCTGGAGCATGTAATAGATTGGTAAAATTTTAGTTTGTTTCATTTCAACGTGACTCTTGAAGTCAGCCCTTGGTGGATACTGGCAGAATTGACATGGAGGGTAAAAGATTAGATTAGATTACATTCCCTGTAGTGTAGAAACAGGACCTTTGGCCCAACAAGTCCACACCAACCCTCTAAAGAGCAACCCACTCAGACTATTCCCTTACCTTTACCCCTTCACTTCATACTACGGGCAATTTAGCATGGCCAATTCACCTAACCTGCACATTTTTGGACTGTGGGAGGAAACTGGAGCACTTGGAGGAAACCCACGCAGACACAGGAAGAATGTGCAAACTCCACACAGACAGTTGCCTGAGGCGGGAATTGAACCCGGGTCTCTGGCACTGGTGGATGAGTTTCCATGAGTTGGTATTAATTTGACATAATATTTATAAAGGATATCATGAAATGTTGGAGAAGAATGGGTTGGTGTGAATTAGCATGAGTAGGCCCTGGAGGTGGATGAAGAGGATAGGGGAACAAGGTGGTGGGTGCGAGAGCTGAGGGCTACAGAGTCAAATCTTTAACAAAGCAATTGGAATGAAATACCAGAGTACTGAGACCTGCCATTTCAATAGCATGCTTTGGCACCCAGCATCCCCTGTGGCTGCTGCTGATCTGTGAATGGGGCAGTGGACTGGTCCATCTTACAGTTATCCGCCAGGGCAAAACTCCTGTTTTCAAAGTTTCACCTGAGAAGGTGTGGCAAGTTGTGAGATCTCTGAATCAGAAGGTCGTACAGCACAGAAACATAACCTTGGTCTAGTTCATCCAAGGCGACCAGGTTTTCCAAACTAAATTAGGCCCACATTGGCACAGTGGCACACAGTGCCAGGAACTTGGGTTCCATTCTACCCATGGGTGACTGTGTGGAGTTTGCACATTCTCCTTGTGTCAGTGTGTGTTTTCTCCGAGTGCTCAGGTTTCCTCCCGCAGTCCAGGAACGTGCAGGTTAGGTGGATTAGCCATGGAAAATGCAGAGATGGTCTGGGTGGGTTGCTCATCAGAGGACCAGTGTAGACTCGATGGGCTGAATGGTCTGCTTCCACACTGCAGGGACTCTGCTCTATATTCTTGCAATCTAGTTTGGAAGTGACAATCTGTGTAGAAACAATATTGTAGGAGGAGCATCAAGCAATTTGCAAAAGCAAACACCCACAACCACTCTTAAAATCTTTGACTTTGTATGATTAGATTAGATTCCCTACAGTGTGGGAACAGGCCCTTCAGCCCAACCGACTGTCCGAAGAGTAACTCACACAGACCCATTTCCCTCTGACTAATTAACCTAATACTATGGGGCAATTTAGCATACCCACTTCACCTAACCTGCATTGGGAGGAAACCGGAGCACCCGGAGGAAACCCATGCAGACATGTGGAGAATGTGCAAACTACACACAGTCACCCCGAGGATGGAATCGAACCTGGGACCCTGGTTCTGTGAGGTAGCAGTGCTGACCACTGAGTCACTGTGTCCCCCTTAAGCGGCAGTGAGAATTCAAAGGTTGAAAATTACTCTACATTTGTTAAGCATCTTTCATGTCATCAGGACCTCACAAAATGTTCTTCAGCCAATTTGTAGGCATTGTTGTAATGCAAGATATTATATCACAGTTACTGCTCACAACAAGGTGCCATACACAATAATAAGATATCTGACCATGTCATTGATTTTTATTGATGTTGAAATAGAGATACATAGTAACCAGAACACCTGATGTGTTGGAATAGTGCCATGATGTTTTTAACATCAACCTGAGAGGGAAGACAATGTTCTTCGTGGTGGGACATATAATCCAAATGTACACTTTGTCTTAGCTACAAATTTCATCCATATTTATTCAGCAGAATGTATAATTGTGAAAATATCTAGAAAAGAGAGCTGTGTGGCTGAGTTACCAGGTTGAATATACATTTGTTAAAAGAACATGTTACTGATAAACTGTAACACATCTCACAGCACCAAGGACCCAGGTTCGATTCCAGCCTTGGGCGACTGTCTGTATGGAGTTTGCACATTCTCCCCATGTTTGCGTGGATTTTCTCTGGGTGCACTGGTTTCCTCCCACAATCCAAAGATGGGCAGGCCAGGGGAATTGGCTATTCTAAATTCCCATTGTGTTAGGTGCATTAGTCAGAGGGAAATGGGTCTGGGTGAGTTACTCTTCAGAGGTCGGTATGGACTTGTTGGGCCAAAGGGCGTGTTTCCACACTGTAAGGAATCTAATATAACAGCAGAATTTGGTTTAGTTTTGAAGAACTTTAACATTAGGCGTTGTTCTTCATTATTTCAGGATGTGAAGTGCACACACCCGATTCTTGTTGAATGCAACAGCAATTAAAAGCAGCACTGTACAGGAACTCTTCTATTGGCAACATCCAGGAAATGAACTGAGCTACAAGACATATTATAATATGAGTTCATAATGTAAGATAAACATAGGACCCTGCATAGTAACTTTTTTCTCATATGCCATTCTCAACAGAAGTTTTTAAAAAAAGATTCTGAATTAATGTTCAACTACTTTCCTCCCGTTCATGAAAAAGACTGCATTGAGTGCATTTTTTGAGGTAATATGATGTTGCAAATTGAGTTACAAATAGCTAGAACATGTTTACAAAGGAATTAATTTTGTTAGCCCAGGCATTTAAGCTTGACATCAGAGAAACATGACACTTCTGGCTCAGATGTATCCAACCCTGTAATAAGGGATGGAATTACATTGTGCACTGGATTCCCTGACCCCCAATTCCAATAGTTGCCCTGCAGCTATACTGGGAGCAGCTTTAATTGCTTTACGGCCAGTTTCTCTGGAGGAAGTCCCACCTAGATAGTTGCAATCCACCGGGTTGGCTGACAGTTCTCTAGACTCTGTGTTATGACTCAGGGGTTTTTGGTCACTGCTGGGATTACAGGCAGTCCCACCAAGAGGAGGAGTTTGGTTATATCTTGAGAGTTGGGATGGGGATGGATGCAGGTGGTGGTGGTAGGGCTAAGATGGATTGGTAGAGGGTAGGATTCAAGAGACTAGGGGAAGGGTCAAAGTGGAAGCTGAGTCTCTGAGAGGTCCAGAGAATTCACATAAGAGGTCCACCACTTCTTGTCTGATATGGACCCATGCATCTAATCTTATCATATTTTCTGGTCTCCCCGCTCTTGTGAAACTTGATAGGGTTGGGATGAACCTCTTACGTTGCCATTAATTGACCAAATAAGGCAACATAGATTCGAGAATATAAGGACCTCCCTAGGCACTTGTAAAATTTCAGACAAATCCTGGGTGAGGGGTGGTGGGAAGGGCACCTCACAGAAGGAAAGTCTTGTAATACATCTGAAAGAGGCATACTGGTCCAGGCCATCTCGTATACTTCATAATGGAGGTCCAGAATCACCACTACAAGTGTTCCTCTTTCTTTCCCTGTGGGCTGCTGCATTTATATGTTCTTATTCCACCACCTATCTTCAAACCCATCGGCAGAGTAAATTCCAGCCCAAGTCTTCAGATCTTACAATAAACCAAGCTGATCACACAGCGCGCTGAATGTTGGTGATACTGAATGTTCTTTCACATAAAGTCTTGCTGATGCATTCAGAATAGCTTTTATAACATTTTGATGCATTCAGAACAGCTTGTACAACTTTATGAATTAGTTGTAAAATAATTTCTGCCATTGGCTAACAATTATGAAAGCAGTTTTCAACCAAATGAAGAAGATGAATGTCTGTAAATTTTTTTAAAGTAAACAGGATAAGCACTTTTCCAGCATCCCTCCTTCTTAAAATGGCAACTGGGGAAGGTAGGCATTAAAATCAATGAGGTAAAAACAATGACTGCAGATGCTGGAAACCAGATTCTGTTTTAGTGGTGCTGGAAGAGCACAGCAGTTCAGGCAGCATCCAAGGAGCAGCGAAATCGACATTTTGAGCAAAAGCCCTTCATCAGGAATATTGGATGCTGCCTGAACTGCTGTGCTCTTCCAGCACCACTAATCCAGAAGGTGGGCATTGTCAGACGAGAATAGAAAGTTACACAGCACCATCTTGTGGAATAGAAATGACAATTCCACAGTTATTTGTTTTATTTTCGACACATTGCTCTTCAGCTCGCTTAGGTTTTGTGATTTTTGAACTTCTCGAAAACCTTATGTCTCTCCAACTCTGTAATTTCCTCCAGTGCTATAATCATTTTGATCATTCTGTTCCAATGGCTCTGGTCTCTTATGCTGCTTCTCTCCCTTTATTCATCATTAAAGTCTGTAACCTGTACCTAGGGCTTAATCGTGTTTCCAAATTTCCCTGAATTACTCTGTTTCTCCACCTGCTTTTAACACCCATTTCTTTGACCAGGTATTTGATCACCTCAGTCAACATCTTTGTTGGTTCATTAGCAATTTTCCCCTTTGTCTTTGTGCAATAGCTTTGGATGATTATTTTCCTCACCATATGTGTTTGTTACTTTATGTGATTTATTTTTTCTGTTCCCATTCAGAGTGCAGACTCTGAACAAAAGATGAATTGGTGCCAAGGAAATGTCAGGCCTGTACAGATGCCTTGAGCTTCTGCACTATTTTCCAGCCAATGCTAGTCTTCCAACTTCTTTGTCTGTAAAATCACCTGATTTCCCCACTACAGATCATCTACTGTTGAAATCCTCAGGTAATTCTTTTGTTACCTCTAGAGTCATCCAATCTAACACAGTCCTTCCTGATCTCACATTCTGCCATGTATAAGCTTCATGTCCACAGATCTGTGCTACCCGTCTCTTAATTCCCAGCAAGCCCTGTTCCTTTTTCGTCCCTGTCCTGATTCATCTACATTGCCTCCCAGTCAAGTGACGACTTGATGTTAAAATTCTCATGCCTGTTATCAATTCCTGCCAAGGTGTCACTCTTCCTTGTAATCTCATCCAACCCCACAACCTTCCAGAATGACTGATCTCCTTCAGTTCTGGTCTCTGGCATAATCTCAGTTTTAACTAATTCATCATGATCATTGCATCTTCAGCCACTCGACTGCAAACTTTGGAATTCCCTCCCTGCACTTTTCACATATCTTGCTTTTTTTTCTTTAAGAGCTGTCTTATGAGGAAAGTTTGAAAAGGCTAGGTTTGTATCCATTGCAGTTTAGAAAAGGAAGAGGCAACTTGATTGAAACATGGAAGATTCTGAAGGATCTTGATAAGAAAGATGTGGAATGGATGTTTGCTGTTGTTGGAGAATTTAGGACTAGTAGTCACTATTTAAAAATAAGGGATCACCCATTGAATAGTGATGTGGAAAAATTATTTCTCACAGAGGGTTGTGAGTCTTTAGAACTCTTTCCCTGAAAAGGTGGTGGATGCAGAATATGTCAATATTTTAAAGTTCAAAGATGGATCAATTCTTGGTAAACAATGGAGAGAAAGGTTATCAGGATAGGTAGGAATATGGATTTGTGGTTGCAATCAGATCAACCATGTTTTTGTAGAATAGCAAAGCAGGCTCAAGGAGCTGAATGCCTACTACTGCTACTTGTTCACAAGGTGACATGTTTGTATGTCGTTCACAGCTTTTTGTTTGCTTTCTGAAGCTCCTGTGAATCACCTTTGAGTATTTCGTTATCTTAAAGCTGCTATGTAAAGACAATTTCTTGTTGGTGTGAAAGTAGGTTGGATCGAGGTTGTCAGTTGTACTCAAGCTGACAGTTGAATTGTGGGGATTGTTTAGACAGAATGAGGTTCAGGATAATTTTTTTTCTTCTGCCAGTATGAGTAAAACGATCTTTTATTCTGTACATAATTAGAATGGATCATGGAGAGGGCAAGCAATCTGCCCTTGACTGATGAAGGGTTCCGGTCCCGAAACGTCGATTTTCCTGCTCCTCGGATGCTGCCTGACCTGCTGTAATTTTTCAGCAACACACTCTCAAGTCTGCCCTTCACCCAGATCAAGATCCGAAATAGATCAGAAATATGGTGGATCAAGATTCCATCATAAATTCACGCAGTCACCCTATCCTGTTCATCTTTCATCTCCAACCCTGCAGAAATTAAAGATGATCCGGTCCTAAGGATAATTAAACATGATGTTGTATACAAAATAATTCAAGTGACCTGTGGTTTTAACAGATAGTCAATGTTTGCATGTGTGAAAACAACAAATGCTGGACACCGACTAATCCCGAATGAGCCCTTCTTAAGTTGCTTTGTGCACAAATGCCCAATTAATTTTGTGGGCAGCACGGTGGCTCAGTGGTTAACACTGCTGCCTCTTGGCACCAGGGACCCGAGTTCGATTCCACTCTCGGGCAACTGCCTGTGTGGAGTTTGCACATTCTCCCAGTGTCTGCGTGGGTTTCCTCTGGGTGCTCCAGTTTCCTCCCATGCTAAATTGCCCATAGTGTTAAGTGCATTAGGCAAGGGTGAATATAGGGTCGGGGTGGGTTACTCTTTGGAGTGTCGGTGTGGACTTGTTGGGCCGAAGTGCTTGTTTACATACACCAGGGAATCTAATCTAATCTAAGCAATTAACTGAGCAAAGAAAATAAACAAGGGTGACATGATTTTAATCAGTGAAAGATCCTAATCTCTACAGTTAATCACTTTGTGCAAACCATGGAACATACTCGTTTTTGAAGTTTTGTTTCTAATCATTAATGCTGATCCATTCCTACAGCTTTGCAAATTTCACCAGTGTCCTGTCAATCTCAGACAGAGTTTTGTATCCTGCAATGGAAAAAAAAGTTGAAAGTGACTTAAGGTCAAGCTGTACATTGCAGACATCAATATATTTTGACAATATCTTGATCTTGTAAAGTGAGTGCTTTTAGATATCGTACCAGATAGAGCTATTGCTGTATGAAGCTCGCTTTTTAATATTTGAAGCACACGTTTAACTCCTTCTTCACCCTGTTGTGAAAATGCAAGAAATTATTAGCTTTTACTGTAGCCTGTCATTTGTTGAACAGTCTGTCTTCAGGCTGAACCAGAATTGCAGACAACTGCAACTGAGTATGAGAAAGATATCTCTCCTCCTAATAGTTTTTAAATAAAATATATTGAATTGAAAATGGAAACTTTATATGTGCTTTAACAAGTGTTGTAATATTATATTCCATTTTATGAAGCTTTTGTTTCTGCTTTTAAGAAATGATTTGTTTTAAGAAATACTAATTTCTTAAGTTAGCTTGGAGGACCTGCTATTTAAGCGGTCAAGGTGAATTAATGTACACAGTTGAAAATGAAGGTCACTAAAATAATGGATCAGTATTTGTATTTCAAGGATATTCATCCACCTGCTCCCAGTTCTCCAGCGATTTCATAATTTCAGCAAAACTATTGCCATCCTCCTGTCACCACAGCCCACAGTGGAATAGATGGAAAATTAAATAGAAGAAGGAAAAATATCATAGTCCTTTACAGAAATGTTATCTTCAGTGGTCAGTATGCATCAGGTGAAACAATTGTTGGTTGCAACGTGATCTCCTTCTCTATTTTCAAAGACCCAGGACACATGTAATAGAATAACAAGCAGAGCGCAGACCTCCATTTGCCTATTCCTGATCATATTTTAAGATGTAGCCCTCAATTTCCCAATCTCAGAAGGATGAAAGGCTGAGTTAATCAAGTTTGGAACCAAATCAAAGGCCCCATGCCCTCTCAGCAGACTAGGCTTTGCATCTTGTCATAACTCTGACAGGACATCTGTGGTTTTGCTTTATTGGATCACTAACTTGTTGCGACACATCTCAGTGTAAAGGTAAAAGATAATAAGGGAATTACACACTGAATGAAAATATAAAAGAACACTTTCTTAGAAACCACAAGGGATTTCTGGGCACAGGAGCACTGTCAATATGATAATGAGAATTGAATTGCTAACTATGGATCAAAAAATAGATTAGCTTATTAAAAATCAGCATAAGTTTTATCAGTAAGAAAAGCTCATTTGCTATATAACATGTTAAGGAACTAGTGGATGTTATGTAACATAATAAAAATAAATATACTTCCTGCATTATCAATTCTTGTCTCTCATGACTATCTTTCTTAACCATATAAATGCATATCTGCAAAGCTGTTATTAAATAATCAATGATAGTGGATCGTATTCTGATCAGGTAGTTCGTGAATGATCTGTACAATGAGTCAAAGGTTACGTTTTTCTCAGATAAAGCAAAATTGATAGGGCTGATAGGGCACCCAGCTCCTGCTGGGTAGCAGGCCAAAGTGCCCTGAAGCTAATGGCCAATGCAGCTACTAGGTGTAAGGACTGGTTTATGATGGAGTACTACTGTGGCTATCAAACCAACATTACACGCTGCGAGAATAACACCTGTGCTCAGGAGAAGAGCAATATTGATCCTTTCATTTTTATTGTTTGAAAGAGCACCTTTGGCGAAGTGTGCCAAAATACTCATTCAATCCAGAAGATACAACATGTTCATTATGCCTAGTTTGTCTCAAATGGTGGCATTTAAATTGATGATTGTCAGAATTTTCAATAATGCTGACAAATTAAGAAATGACTTGCTCCACAACGGCTTCTTCCAAAAGCTCCAACACTCACTGAAGTTGAAGTTTGTGCAAGATACATGTTCTAGTTGTTATCTGATAGTCTGAAACTAGTCTCATGGAACGTTGAATGGGACAATTAATCTTTAATGTACATTTATTGGTATAACTCATCATGGTAAAATAGGATGTTAATTTTAGATTACATAGGAAATAGCAGTGGCCATTCAAGCCTGGTTCAACAATCAAACAGATTATGGCTGATCATCTACCTCTATGACTGTTTTCCTCTATCCCCATATCGCTAATGGTCATTACAACTTCATTTGTTTTTGAAATGCTGATGCTGGAAACAGTGCAAGCCAGTAATAATTTTGTGCAATTCGATAAGGTCACCTCTCATGCTTTGCAACTCTGGAGAGTACAGGCTGAGATTTCTTCATCTCTTCTCACATGGTAGTCCCACTATCTCATGGATTAATCTGGTGAACCTCTGTTGCACTCTCTCTTAATAGCAAGTATATCCGTACTTGGATAAGAGACCAAAACTATGCATAATACTCAGCTACAGCTTTACTAAGGCTCTATGCAATTACAAGAAGACATCCATTCCTGTCCTGAAATCTCCATGTAAAGAAACTCAAACTTTTCTAATTGCTTGATGCATCTGCATGCTAGCTTTTAGTGAGTCATGAACAAGGACACCCAGGTCCCATTGGACAACAACATTTTCTAATCTCTCACCATTTAAGAAATATTCTGCCTTCACGCCTATTCATGTTTCTTCCATGTGCCACATTCTTGCCCATTCACTTGGCCTGTTCAAATCTCCTTGAAGTCTGTTCTCATAATGTAAATGAATAGCTGTCAGCATTTTCTGCTGAAAGTTATATGTTATGAAGATGTAGGTATACTGTACCTTTAAGAGAGTTAAAAGCAACAGAACTACCTGACAGCACCAAGTGTTCTGAAAAAAGATATATTGTAAACTTTTGGTCAAGCAGTTAGGGTAGCTAGTTGCCTGGAGACAAAAACAGATTTGAATTAGGCCAATCAGTTTATTAAAAGCCAATGACACAATCGGATGCTTTTAGGGGGAGGAGGGGGCGGGAATTGCACAGTTGAGAGGAGAACTGCCACGCCACCAGCATGTAGAGATTGCCTGAAAAAATAGCTCTCTTAAAGGTACCTTTATCGATCAGTCACCTCTGATGCAGAATCCCCAAGAAGAAGAAAAGAAGACAGGAATACAGAGAAGAATCAAAAGCTGCCTGGTTTTGAGGTAAGAAGTTTTGTTTTATAAATCTTAATCAGGATTTTTATCGGACCAGAATTGTAGAGGGAAAAGTAAAAGATAGGTTTGAGGAAGGAGTTGTAAATAGTTGTTAGTTAATTATTCTCTGTTATGCTTTAGGAAAGTTAATTTTTACTTTAAGTAATTCTTAGCCTCTCGAATTTTCACATATTACTGCATGGGGATAAATCATTACTGTGTTGCTGGTTTAAATTAAGCAGGAGGGTTTACCCGTGTCGTAATATATAACACTGCATTGTTTCACAATATCAGTTCATAAGTATTTCCTTTATTCCCTTAAAATTTGGTCATGAAGTGCATGATTGATTAATGGACTCTGCAGCTTGTTAAGTATTTATACGCAGCCACCTTAAATTACCAATATTGAGACTCAGCACGGCAGCAAATCACCTTTGAACAGCACCTTCCAACTGCGTGACTATAAACAAGAACAACATGGGCCGTAGATGCATGGGGTCAACATCAACTACAAGCTACTCCAGGACTTGGAATAATATCACTTTCCTCACTGTTGTTGGATCAAAATCCTGGATCTCCCTCCCTAACAGAGGTGTACGTAAACCTCAAGGATTGCAGCAGTTTAAGAAAGCTATTTACCACCACCTTCTGAGGACAATTAGGGATAGGCCAGCATTTATTGCTTATCAGTGAAACTCATATCCCATGAATGAATTTAGAAATGCTTCAGTCTCTAAAATCAATATAGCATCTGCGTCATTCTCAGTTTAGATTTTTACAACCATTATATTGTGTTAGTATCTCTTATGAATACAATAATAATATTATAATTGTTCAAATTGACTGATGGACAAGATTGAAACTGAAGTATATTAAATTATTAGTTATTCTATAAATATTCAGCAATGATGTATGTGTTTGCTTATTAAATTTACACTTATGCAAATTAATTCTGCTTCCTAATGGTCAGCTGAAATTTGGAAGGTTCATGGTGTTGCTGAAAAGAATTATGACAATACAAATTTGTTTCAACTTGACTGGATTGTAATTCATTTCTGAATCATTGAGTGAATGTAGATGTAAATTTCTCTTTTCAAAACAATGCACAGGAGATGAGCAGAATCTTTATAAAGTACAAGATTCCAAGTGAAACCAAACTGCCAAAATGAAAACAAAAATGTATCAAATAACTATTTATTGTTATGAATTCGTGGCCCATAATTCACAAAAGAGCTTTAATAGAAGACAATCAACTTCAGAGAGAAATTCCAAACTGTATCACCCAGAATACAAAGGCCATTCAATCCCTTCAAATCTGTTTCCCTGTTCAGTGAGGTCATGGTTAATCTGTAAGTTAATTTCATTTGCACACCTTGTATCTATATCCCTTAATATTCCTGTAAAAAGCTATTAATTTTGCATTATAAATTATTAATTGAGCTAGAAACTACTGTATTTTTTGTTGGACACAGCACCACTCAGCATCCTTTCCAAGACAATGTGTTTACAAACCTCTCTCCTGAATAGTTCAGCTCTGCCTTAAAACCCTCCACTACTGGGCAAGTTACTCGTGATCTACCCCATCAATTACTTTGAAAACCAGAATATCTCAAATAAATCACCCTCTCTTTTCCATAGAATAGTTATTTATGCAATTTCTGCTTGTTCTGTCCATAATGTTCAGGTTACATTCTAATGAGTCTGCAGACAGTGATATTTGGGAATAATAGCAAGACCACAAAGTCAGAGCTTATATCATAAGTGGTAGAAGATATGCTAGCCTGCCATTGGTACTGCCATCAGGCAACCTGACAACAGTATTTGTGCTATCTTTTGTTGAATTCTAAATTGTACCTCCTGGATTTCTGGTCATAATTGCACTAGATTTTGATAATGTAATCCACATCCCCTCCATCTCGATCTAGCTGAATCTATGGATTCCAATTGCAGCTAATTCAGAGGAGTTAAATAGGTTTAGTGATGTTGATATAAAGAGGAATTTGTTGTACATATATTTTAATGAGAAATTCTTAATTAACCTTGTGAGAGTTTACTTATAACACCCAACATCCTGTTATATTAGAGTCATAGAGATGTCCAGCATGGAAACAGACCCTTCAGTCCAACCCGTCCATGCCAATCAGATATCCCAACCCAACCTAGTCCCACCTGCCAGCACCCGGCCCATATCCCTCCAAACCCTTCCTATTCATATACCTATTCAAATGCCTCTTAAATGTTGCAATTGTACCAGCCTCCACCACTTCCTCTGGCAGCTCACTCTATACCTGTACCACCCTCTATGGGTAAAAGTTGCCCCTTAGGTCTCTTTTATATCTTTCCTCTCTCACCCTAAACCTATGCCCTCCAGTTCAGGACTCCCCTACCCCAGGGAAAAGACTTTGCCTATTTACTCTATCCATGCCACTCATAATTTTGTAAACCTCTATAAGGTCACCCCTCAGCCTCCAACTGATTGACTTTGTATGAAATTACTTGATTGTGTTATTTTACAGGCATTACATTCAAGATGCTTATTGGTAAATGGCAGTAGCATCTGGCTTCTTTACTATTTCCATGCAGCAACACCTAACTGGGATGCAGGACTTGGGTTGACTGCCTATAGTTATTTTCTAAGTGAATACCTGGTTTCATCTGGCTCACTGCCCACTTCTTCTGTTTACACTGCTTCTGTTACAATTGAGCACAAAACGTTAACAAAGGGTGTGTGTGTGTGTTTGCAGAGGCAAAAACTAAGTAACCCATTAAGGAGCTTGTAGAAGCATTATCTCTCAATAAGTAACATTAAAAGTGAGAATTACAGAAAAAAACCACATTGAAGATAATTTACCTTGTAGCTTAATCCCCAAATCACTGGTCGGCCGATGAAAGCACACTTGGCACCAAGCGCTAAAGCTTTCAGGACATCAGTTCCTCTTCGAATTCCACCATCCACATAAACTTCAACACGGTTCCTCACGGCTTCAACAATCTCTGGCAGCACTTCAATCTGCAATGGTGCAGTACACCTACTTGAGTGTCAAATCAACACTTCTGCAAGCACGTTACTAATAACAAGGAACAAAGAGTATCATGTGTTATTTCAAATTTTCAGGTGCCATAATGACTACCTCACTAAGTGGGCATTTAATTTTCAATGCCAGTTAAAAAATGTTGAGGCTGGAGATCTTTTTTTTAAATGAAACCCTTTCTTTTAAGCAGAAAAAGATTTTGAAATGTAACATTTCTGGTACCAGCTAAAACAAAAATGTCATACAACACCTGACAATACATGCAACAAACACGCAACTATGAGGGACAGGAGTGAAAAGAACTGAAAATTTAGTTTGACTTATTTGGGTAATTGAAAAACACTTTATTCATGATATTTTGCACTTTTTACTATGATCTCTGCCCAGCTAGAGACAGCTCTTGATCTCTTTTGAAAGAATAAAAGTTAACCTGCTGAATAGTTTTTAAAAAATCATTTGAAGGTTGGATATTTGTGTAGACTTAACCTGGGAATTAATATGAGTGCATTGTTTCAACACATTTTGTCAATATTTATTGCTCATTCTAATTGCTCTCCAAAAGGTGCAGGTGAAATGCCTCTGAACTGGTGAAGTCCATGTGATATGGATGCTGTCCGAGAGGGTGTTCTAGACATTTAGCCCAGCAAAAATAGAGAATCATAGGCTCCCCACAGTTTGGAAGTAGATCATTCAGTCCATGAATCCTCAACGCCTCTCCAAAGAGCATCTCACCCAGACAAATCCCTTACCCTATCCCTATATTTACCACAGCTAATCCCCCTAGCCTGCACATCCTAGAAACTACAGACAATTTAGCATGGCCAGTCTACCTAACCTGCACATCTTTGGATTGTGGGAGGAAATCAGAGCACCCAGAGGGAACTCTTTTAGACATTGGGAGAACGTGCGGACTCCACACAGAGTCGCCCGAAGCTAGAATCAACCCTGGGTACCTGATGCTGTGAGGCAGCAGTGCTAACTACTGAGCCATGATAAATGGCAATATATTTCTGACTCAGGATAGTGTGTCGTCTTGGATGAGGAGATAAACTTTCTTTTTCCGAAGCTTCCCTCTTTGCTACTTTAGTTGAAAAATTAACTCAGTTTATTAATTTTAGGTTTTGGGTTTTAATATGGTCATTCCATGGGTCAAGGCATCATTGCCTGTTTTCCCTAATCTGGGTGATGTATAGTTAGAAGGAAATAAGCAGATTCTTAAAGTAGTTTGTGTCTAAACTTACAGTTGCCGAAACTCCATCAAGCTGTCTTCCTCCATGATTGGACACAATGATTCCTTGGACACCGTGCCTAACCGCAAGCTCAGCATCCTCTTTTGTCAGGATGCCCTTCAGAATGATTGGGAGATCAGTCTGAGATCGTAGCCATTGGATATCTGACCAGGTTATTGCTGGATCCAAGACGTCGTTGTACAGAGGAAGATTGTTGTTACGATCTTGGTCGTTCTGTATCACAAAATGATGTGAGGAATGCATTACTTAATTATGGAAATAAATTGGTTATTTCTGATATTCTGTGAAAGTATCAGCACAAAAATATTGTGGTCAGAAATTTACATTGATTATGGGTAGTTATTTTAAAAATCTAAATTATAATTATCTGCACATATTTATGCAGGTTATTGATGCCAATAACCAAACCATTGGACCAATATATCAATTAAATTCATTTCAACGTTAGCTTTTTTGCAAATACTGCAGTTGCTCAAGTTTCTTAGGGAATGGTTACCTATGACTCTGATGCCCAGACATTTTTATTATTTTCAAATGCTACACCACACGTGAAGAAATTCAAACCAGATTCCTCATGTCTTGAAGCATGACACTGGCTCCAAAGCTAATCTACAGGTACTGCATTGTACCACTTAAAAAATTGAAATACATGTTTGACATCTTAAAAAGAGAGTTATTTTTCATTTGGATATTATTGTCTAAAATTAAATATTCTTCTTTCAGATAGAGCTAATAAATACACTGCATGATCTACCAAACTATCCTCCTCTCTCGCCCTCAGATACTCTTTAAAGAGGAAATATTTTTCATTAAATCTCACCAACAATTAATGCACATACATTAATTCCTTTCATATCACCTTTACACAATAATTTGTCTATTTTGCAATGGGTTATGATCTGCTAAGTAAAGCTAGGAGACACCGTTCCAAAATAAGAGGTCTCCTTTTTAAAGAGGAGGTGAGGAGATTTTTATTTTTCTCAATCTGTGGAACTCTCTTCCTCAGAAAGGGGTGATGCCTGATCCATCTTCAAATGCTCACTAATTGGAGGCTGGCAGCTACTAGGTAAACAAGCAGGTAGAACACAACAAGCCAGGCAGCATCAGGAGGTGGAGAAGTCGACATTTCAGGTGTAACCCTTCTTCAGGACTTCAGATTGCCGTTACTGGCTATGGACAATCCCTGGATCAAAGTAAGTGGGGCATCCTCAAGTGGGTCTGGTAAGCAGGTGGGAAGGAGGAAGTTGTTGTAAATGCTAAGGTACTACTTTCCCCCAGCCTTTCCTTGGCACTGCAAGGACTTCAAAATATTAGGCACAGAATACCCAAGGAGAAGGGGGAAAAAAAACCCTCCAGGCTGTAGACATCAGCCAGGAGTTATCTAGCAGCTTGTTCAGTGATAAGCTCCTTATGTGGACAACTAAGGGTTTAAATTGGCATCTGGACAGGACACTATTCTCAAGTCTTTTGGCCCCCCAGACCTATTTCCAGAGTTGGATGATGGTGAGGGTGTTGTTCAGAAAGGCAATGGGCTCTCCACACTGAAGCTATTTCCACTTTCATGTCCCTATCCCACCATATTTGGAATCAAACCCTAAGCTGAGGTATCAATGGTGGTGACAATACAAGAAAATTATGTTGGTGGATGGGAATCATCAGGTGAAATTGAAGGAAGACTTTGACAAAGAATGAATCAGTGACTGACTTTGGTGAGAAGTACACTGACAGTTGGTAGCGACATCAGCAGTCATTGGCCATTCTTCAGCCTTCTGAAAACCTCAGTGGTCCACAGAGGCGTGTGCTGAGAGTTGTGGAAAAATCAAATTTTGGAAAAACTGAACCCAGCATTGGGTTAGCTTGCCAAAAAGCAGAAGAATCAAGTGTGGATGTTTCTGAATGCAGTGGGGTCCTTTGTAAATGCCAGGGGGTAACTGAGATCTCCGCAGATTTTGAAGCTATCCTAACAGAATTTGGTGCATACATGAACCTGCTGCTCCAAATAGCAAAGCCAGTTGTTGTGAATGTGATGAATGAAAAGACGGGCTCATTTATGACTGAATTGTGATTGGAGTGCAAATGGAAATGCTGTCACATATTTTGCAGAGAAAAGACACAACACTCGAGCAAATAGATCAATTTGCAGACTGAACTGAGGACTCAAAAATGGGCCAGTATCCATGGAGAGGCCAAGACTTTGAATGAGTCAGTTAGATGGGTAAAACCAATGTCTGACTCACTCAAAATTTTGCCAACTGTAGTAAAACTGGAACCATTATGGAGCCAGAAAGTAGCATCGAACAAGAGAGTGCTGAGTAGGGAGCACAGGAGTGTTTCTACTTCAGATAGACAAATCCTTCAAAGAATTCTACAAATTGAAACACGTAAGAGAAGAACTCAAGAAAATGTCTTTTAAAACCAGAAAGTTCAGGTAATTGGAAATGAAGAAACATAGAAGAATACAAATTTCTTCGATGAAATGACAAATCAAGAACAAAGATTTTGATCAGTTAATTCATATGCTAAAATACTAAATAGAGAGTTTAAACTTAACATTGGTACAGGTGGTATCATCTTGGTTGACCATTTGAAATGGGTTAAACCACTATTACAAATCCAGCCATGTAGAATTATATTTCAAGGCCCAGGTGACACAAAGTTCTCACATAAAAAGGTCCAAACATTTAACCACAAAGGGCTGTCTACATTTTTTCCAATCTTTACCCAGCAGAATCACACATGCACAACTCAGATACTCACATCAAGAGGCCAACACAAGGTCCTTTTCCTCGACTTCCTCACAATCTTTGAACCCACGTCCAATAAAAATTATCTGACATCTGTACCTAGAACCTGGTTCCATCTCCAAGTGCATTCAGACCCTGGGAGCACCCATCACATTATGAAATTGTGTCAGAGCCCAAGCAGTAGTCCCAGTGCTCCCAGATGCCTAGGCTGACTGCAGTGTGGTAATGTCAATATCTTTTGACTATTTTCCTGTTCATTTAAAGCCCTTTGGCTAACTGTGAACATTATCTCAGGAAATTGGCTGAGCCGCTGACTCTCATGAGTGAATTTTTAAAATGTCATTCTTGGGATGAGGGCATTGTTGCAAATATTGGCTCTAATTGGCCATCTTATTTGCCCTGAGAATACCGCCTTGGATGCAGTTTGGTAAATTAAGCATTTGGTAGCCTACATTAAAGGTGTCAACTGCCTTGGCATATGCATAGACCAGACTGGATAAGGACAGCAAATTTTCTTTCCAAAGGACATTAGTGAATCATTATAACAATCTGACAACTTCACAGACACTTTTAATGAAACCAATTACTTTTAAGAAACTGAAACAACTACTATCACTTTATGTATTCAGAACAGCTATCCAGTGTTTCATCTATGGAATATCATCATTGTTGTATCACTTGCCTTAAATATTTCAAAGTTCTTCAATTTTAAATGGTCAGGTATCTTGAAGTCATTCACTGTGTCTTTTCTTCTCTTGCCAATGTAAGGCGCGTCAACTGTCACCACAAGAGCCTTGTATCCCAGGCTCTTGATCCGTTGCACTAGCCTCTCAGTAACATCACGCCTTTTGAAAACATAGAGCTGAAACCAGCAGCAGCCTGAGGAGACTGCGACAATATCCTCCGGGGAGCACGTTGCGTATGTACTGGCAATATAACATGTCTTCATGGCATCGGCAGCTGTAAGGAATAGTTCCATTTTAACTTCAACATTGGCAGAAATGGCAAGGGTCTGATTTTAACTCATTGCTGTGGCACAGGCAAGATGTTAAAATAGTAGACTGGGCCCCAATGTTGGAGAATGATCAGAGAATCCTATGCCTGCTAGGACCTGTGCATTTGTCTCCTGCAACTTCAAATTGGATGTGCACTTGTCTTAAAATTGGACTCAGTCAGATTGGTGTGAGAAAAGAATTGCCAAGTCTCCTGGTTCAATTTAAAGACCAAACCTCCTCCCTTCTGCCCACACCATGCCCTCTCCTTACATGATTCCATCCCTAGCTAGGAACATATCAAATTGACACCAAAGTCAGAAAGGTGAAACTGTGCTAGAAGACCATCTCTATTCTGCTTGAATGGAGCAGGCCTGAGGAGGCAGTATGGTTTAGGTCTACTACTCATACTTCAGATGTTCTATTGACACCAACTATAACAAGCAATGCATTATATTTTCCGGGAATTACAAAGGGAAATATCAAGAGACTGAACACTATAGTTTCATCAGCAACTGAAGGTTGCTGTGTTGCATATTATCTCACATGCAGTAGATACTCATATTTTGTTATAGCATTGAATAGACCAGCAAAAAAAGACACAGGTCATTATTGTTTTCAGCATGGGACAGGAGCAAGCACTTGAATTTATGTAGTGGCCTTTTATATCCGAACAAATCCAAAAGTGCTTTCCAACCAATTGTACACCTCTTGGAAAATTGTACTGACAGTCCTTCTACTGCAGTAATAGGGGGCATAGCCTGAAAACTGTCCTGAAATCCAGGCAAAAGCTGAACTGTGAATATTCTGTTCCTTTTCTTTCTACTGAAACTGTAAATAAAGCCCAGCCGCGAAAATGCTGATAATAAGAATAAGAATTCCTGTCCCCGCATGTATTATTTCCAATCTTTAACAGGCATGTTTCTGGTTGCCTTGGGCTTCATATGTGCATGACTCCATTATAAATAGTCTTTGGTATCCTAGCTGCCTCACCCAGAGTAGGCAGAGCAGTCCAGACCAGAGCAAATCTGTTGTGGAAACCCAGCAGAGGTAAGAATCAAACCTTTGGATATGGTCTCAGGACTGCTCTGTGGGTGAAGGGTTAGACACCCTTAGGGGTATCAGATGCCCTTGCAGGGAGGGGTCGGGTGCCTTTGAAGGGTGGAAATAAACAGGAAGGTGCATAATAGTAGATTGAACCATTGGTAATGTCAGAACTGTAAAAGAATGGTCCATGCATTCAAAGAACTTCAAATGCAAATGTTTGTTTTCATCAGGCAATTATTTGAAAGATTTTCAATGTTTTTTTTAATCAATAAGATTTTTTTAAACCAATAACATCATTGCCCATGTTTGATACCAGATATGCAGGCCAAAGGTTGGGGATGGTGGGGGGGTTGTGTGGTTGGTGTGGGGAATGTGGAGGGCTTAGGTTGGTATAAGCTAGCAATAAATTGTCATTGGAGGCTACTCAGACGAAGGGCAATGGGCACAGGATCACATGTTCGTGGGGTATATGAGAACTTTTAGGGTGGTTGTGCAGAGGAACATGGGGTGGTCTGAGGGTAAGAGGAGCCATGAGGGTAGTAAGGTGCACAGGGTAGAATGGAGGATATAAGACATTGAGAGATAGCATGGATATGGGGGTGGGTTGTGAGGGTGAGAGCTGGAGGACGCTATAAGTGTACTTCTTTATTTACTTTGAACTGCAGTACAGTCCCAGTGCCACCTTGTATTCAAGGCTGTATCCAAAGCCTCCACTCTTGCTTAGAGGTCACTTGGCTCACCTCCCAAGGAACCCTGCAGATTCAATCTTCTGGTGCACTTTCATCCCCACACTGAATTGGACATGTGGCACAAGAGAATGTTATAGCTTTGCTCTCCAGACCCAGCAAAGAAAAGTAGGGCACCAATACAAAAAGGACTGCTATTTTATCAAGTCACCTCTGATAACCAAAAAAGAAACACAGTTGATGTAGTGGCTCAGTGGTTAGCACTGCTGCTTCAGAGTGCCAGAGACTCAATTTTGATTCTAGCATTGGGTGACTGTCTGTGGGTGCTCCAATTTCCTCCCAAAGTCTAAAGATGTGCTAGTTAGGAGGATTGGCCATGTGAAGTTGCCTATAGTATCCACGGATGTGCAGGCTAAGTGCAGGATTACAGGGATGCAATTGGTCTGGGTCGGCTGCTCTTCAGAGTGGTGGTGTGAACTCAATGGGCTGAATGGTCTGCTTCTACACTGTAGGCATTCTAAGCTAAATTCTGTCTTCTCCAATAAGATTCCAGGGTTTTTAGCTCAAGATTTCAGTATGATATTGGATTTTTGTCTATTCTGAAATAAAATTCAAAAATATCTTTATTTTTCCCTGAACTACAGCTCATGGACTTTGTATCATATGACAGGAAATTTCTTTAGCAATCAGGTTCAAGTGTTTTTTTTTCAAGGTTAAAATGTGTTGTCAATTGATGTGAAAAATTGTTTCATGGAAAAATACAGTATTCTGCATTATGTATTATGAAGCTAGAGCACACCAACTTCAAAGGAATGGTATTATAAACATGTGAATCAGGTTAGACATTAAAAACCAAAATAGATCCAGTAACATAAGGCTATTTGATGAGATGGTTTTAAAGTAGTGTGCCTAAGGTGTGCTTTGATGACAGGAAACTGGACAAATCTATAAAACAGAAACAAAAAAAAATGGTTGGAAATAGGTAGACACTTATGCAAAACCACTGGAATTAAGAACATGGAAGGATGACCACCCATTTTAGTTAGACTGGAATGCCCTTTACCTCTGATTGTTTTTACATGTTCACCTCTTCACAAGTTAAGATATTTTCTATGGTTTCGATATAAGGGATCAGATTTCTGCTTTGCACATTAAGACAGATATTCAGTGATAGAGCCAAAGATGTAAATTTGTCAATTCGTCAGACATGCTTGTAGACTGCTGAAGACTGAGTGTAACAATGCTTTGGGATTGCTAAAAAGTCACTTCACACAAAATCCAGAAATATGACTGTGCTAGCTTTGGTTCAGTGATACACTTCTGCTTCTGAATCAGAACTGAGTTCAAGTCTTACTTAAGAGGCACAAAATGTAAATTAATATTGCAGTGCAGTACTGAAAGAGTGCAGCACTGTCAAATGAGACATTCTCTCAGGTGGTAAGAGCAGATGAGTTATTTCTAAAGTTGCAGTCAATTATTATTCATTTCAATGAATACCGGAGATAGATTATCTGGTCGTTATGACTCGTTATAGGAGTTTGCGATGTGCAAATTGGCTGCACTACATAAATTACAATAGCAACTACATTTCAGGAGTACTGTATTTAAATAGCTTGAAAATGTCTTGATATGTCTCAGGGTTGGGAAGCCCTCTCATCAAGTTTGAAATCTGAAGTGGAAAGTATGCAAGTACCAGAGAGGGAACATAATTACCAACTTGCCAACACTTACCTTTGGCAATACAGATTTCCCCATCAGGCCAGGCCATACTGGGAATGCCAGTTGGAGCAATCCCTACAGGAAAGCTAATCCCAGTGCCCTGAATAGTGGTTCTCATGTCTATTGCTGAAACATCTCTTAGGACTCGAGGGCGTAGTTGTATCCTGCACAAAAAAACAAATGAAAGAAATCCAAAAGATACCATGCATCTAATATGAATGAAAATAAGAGAAGAATCACTTGATAATTTTAAAGAAATTAACAAAGATCATTGTCAGAAATTCAATTTGGTATGGCACAGCAGATGATTATGACTGAGTACAGAACATATAGAGTCAGGGAACAGGTAAAAGTGGACAGTAAACCAGCTGTGAGGTTTGCCATGAGGGAAACCTGATGATGCTGTCTCCATGCGTGTGCTATCCTTGTCCTGCTGGGTGTAGAGCTCTTAAATTTAAAAGGCATAATCAAAGAAGCCTTCGCTATGTGCTGCTGTCCACCTTGAAGCAATGATTGGAAGGGATGGATGCTAAGAGTGGTAACTAAAGGTCTGATCACATTTTCTAGTTTGTCCTTGGGATCATCCATCTTGAAACTAAGAGGAGTAAAATGAAAGACTCACTCTCCTCTTAGCTGCCTGTTGGATATTCAGTTTCAAGGGGAGCTTCTGCACCATTAGTTCCCTGCAGACAAATTCCCTCTCTAACAGTGAGGCACTTGGTGAAATTTTGCAACGTACAACAATGTTCAGTTGCAAAATGAAGTAACGGTAGGTTTCTCTTCAGTTTCCTCGGCCCATATTTAAGCAACATCCAGCAAGAATAAAAATCAACTCGTGGTCTTAATCTCATTGTTGTTCCTGGGACATTTCAATTATAAAATAGTTGTATTGTTTCCTACATTACAGCAGTGGCTATAATTCAAATGGCCATAAAGTGCTGCACCAGATTCTTAGGTCTTAAAATGCTCTGCCAGTCATTTACACAGGTTCAAGGCAAGAAGGGGAAAGGTTGGGGGAGAAGTGTAGGGAAAATTTTTCACACAGTGGGTGATGGGTGGCTGGAATACAATGCCACTAGAGGTGGTGGAAGCAGACATGTTAGCAACGTTTAAGGCATACCTTGATCGACACATGAAAGAGAGGCAAACAGAAGGATAGAAACTGCACCTGGTCAGTAAATAGTGGGTCTAAATAAGGATGAGGAATCACCACAGGCTTGGTGGGCCGAAAGGTCTGTTTCTTGCTGTATTGAATTCTATTGTGTTATATTGCTGACCTCTCCATCACTCACAGTCTTACTGAAGGCCCCTGGATAAAGAACACTGCCATGTCCACCTGACAACACACCTATCCACAAATACTCCCATTTACTCAGGATTCCAAAGAAGAAAGAAAGACTTATAGAGTACCTTTCATGATCACTGAATGTTTCAAAGTGTTCTCACAACTAATAAAGTGTTTTTGAAGTATGGTCAATGCCACAATGCATCAAATGTGACTCGATTTGTGAATAGCAATGCTGAGTTTTTGTCATGTTGCTGGAGGGTTACACATTGACCACAATACTGGGATAACTCAGCTGCCCTTCTTGACAGTAGGACAAAATCTCTTATGTTCATTCTGAAAGGGCAGACATGGCCCCAGATTAACAACCAGGTAGCATTTGAGTTAGTGCAGCACTGGAATGTCAGCCTAGATAGTCGTTCTCAAGACCTGGAGTGGAACATGAACATACAACCGAAAACAGAAACGCTGGAGAAATCTGGCTTCAGTACTTTCAACTTATTTTCACCTACTTATCATCCCCATTATCAGCTTCTCATTCTCCCTGCCTTCCTATTATCTATCTATTTGTCTAACTGTCTTTGTCTTTCTCTCTTTCTCTGGACTTCATCTCCAACTATCCACTCACTCCCACTGCCACTACTCTCCCTACCATCTCTACCCATCTTCAGCATATATACCACCATTTCCTAGCTACTATTAGTCTGAAGATGGACTCAACATGTTGACTCCTTTTCCTCTCCACAGATGTTGCCAGACCTGCTGAGTTTCTCCACCAATTTCTGCTTTTGTTTCAGATTTCTGGCATTCATAATTCTATGTTTTATTGTAAGAATGGATAATTGCTAGCTCAGAGGCAAGAGATCAAAAATTGAAGCCGGGGTGACAGTGTGAGGCATACAGATTACACCACACAGGAGGTGTGTGAAGCAAGATCAACATTATTTGAAGTTAGAGAGTCCATTTCTCAGTTTAATAACAATAGGAAGGAAGCTGTTGATGCGTGTGTTCTGTATCTTCTGCCTAATGGAGGAGGTTGTAGAATGGCATTACCGGAGTGGGAGTGGTCTTTGATGATGTTGGCAGCCTTCCTGTGGCGATGAGAAGTTGGCTTCAGTGATGGGTTGGACTGCGCACACAACCTTCTGGAGTTTCTTATGGTCCTAGGCAGCGCAATTGCTGTACCAGGCCATTATTGACCTGGATAGTATGCTTTCTGTGGTGCTTCTGTAGAAGCTGGTGAGGGTCGTTATGAACATGCCAAATTTCATAAGCCGCCTGAGGAAGGAGAGGTTTTGCTGTGCTGTTTTGACCGTCGCATCTACGTGGGATGCCAGGACAGGTTATTGTTTATTGTCACTCCTCGAAACTTGACCATCTCAACCCTCGCCATTGATGTAGATGGGAGTGCGTTCTCCTCCTTTCTTACTGAAGTCAATAATCAGTTCTTTTGTTTTGCTGACACTGAGAGACAGGTTGTTATCATTGCACCTGGTCACCAAGCTCTCTGTCTCCTTTCCGTATTGTGACTTGTCATTGTTAGATATCTGTCTTATCACCATGTTGTCATCAGCAAACTTGTAAATGGTGTTCATTCAGAATTTGGCTACACAGTTGTGGCTGTACACGGAGTACAGTAGGGGGCTGAGAATGCATCCTTGGGGAGGGGAGGCTCCAGTGTTGAGGGTTATTGTGGAGGAGGTGCAGTTGTCCATCTTCACTGATTGTAGTCTATGGGTCAGCAAACTGAGGATCCAGTTGTACAGGGTGGAGCTGAGACCTAGGTCACGGAGCTTTAGATCAGTCTGGAGGGGATAATGGTGTTGAAGGTGGAGTTGTAGTTGATGAGCAGGAGTTTGACATAGGTGTCCTTGATGTTCCAGGGACGAGTGCAGGGTGAGGGAAATTGTATCCACTGTGGAATTGTTACACCAGTGGGCCAATTGTAGGGAACGAAGCAGACTGGGAGACTGGAGTTGATGTGGGCCATGACCAGCCCCTCGAAGCACTTCATTACAATGAAGGTCAGAGCCACTAGGTGGTAGTCATTAAGGCATGTTGTATGTGCTTTCTTAGGTATGAGGATGATGGTGGCCTTCTTGAAGCAGTTAGGGACTTCACCTGTTAGGAAGGTGTGGTTGAAGATGTCAGTGAATGTCTCCGCCAGCTGGTCTGCACAGAGTCTAAGTGCACAGCTGGGGACACTGTCCAGGCCTGTCATTTTCCTTGTGTTGATTCTCAGGAAGTCCGAACTGCATTGGTGATGGAGGGGACCAGTGTGTCTGGGGCTGTTGGGACAAGTGACATGACACCACTGGCATTCTGCTTGAACCGAGCATAGAAAACACTGAACACATCATGGAGGGATGCGTCTTTGTCTGCTATCTTGCCCTGCTTCATTTGTATCCCATTTTGTTGTTTAGGCCTCACCAAAGATGGCGAGTGTCCATGTGGTTGATTTGGGCCTCTAAATTGGTCTGGTACTGCCTCTTAGCACCCCTGATGGCTTTGCAGAGGTCATATGTGAAATTTCTATATAGGTCTGGGCCAAACAACTTGAATGCTGCATGTGTGATCTTCAGTAGGTAGTGAATTTCCAGGTTCATCCAAGGTTTCTGGTTGGGAAATACCCACAATGACTTCTTTGGCACACAGTCGTCCACACATTTGCTAAAGAAGTCCGTGGCAGTGGTGATGTACTTGTCTAAGGTTTCTGCTGAGTACTTGAATGTGGTCCAGTCCACTGATTCTAAGCAGTCCCAGAGATGCTCCTCCGCTACCTGGGACCAGCACTGTATTACTTTCTGTGAAGGATCCTCCTGTTTCAGCTTCTGCTTGTAAGCTGGGAGGAGGAACACGGCATTGTGATCTGATTTTCCAAAGTGCGAATGGAGGATGGAGCTGTAGGCATCTTTAATGGTTGTGTAGCAGTGGTCCAGGGTGTATAACATTAATTGCCTGATCTCATAGAATCCTTACAGCATGGAAGCTTGACATTCGGCCCATCAGGTCCACTCCTCCAAAGCACATCCCATCCAGACCCACCTCATCCCTGTAACCCGGCATTTACCATGGTTAACCCACCTCGTCTGCACATTCCTGGACACTGATACAGACAGTCGCCCAAGGCTGAAATTGAACCCAGGTCCCTGCAGCTGTAAAATAGCAGGGCTAACCACTGAACCACTGTGCCACCCTTAGGCAGTTTAGGCAGTTCCTTAAAGGCTGGTTATTTTCACGTTTAACTCAGTGTTTGTGGGTGGATTTTGATTGTTGACCAGTGCTGGAAAACAGGATTAAAATATTTAGGTGGGTGGAATGACACAGACTCAATAAGGCAAAGTCCCTTTTTCTGTGCAGTTGACCTCTATGACTGTACGAGTTAAGTCTCACTCTAAGTGCCAGTAAAATACAATAACGTAATGACACCAGTAGAAAGCTATTGGTTGTTTCTTTTTGAATTATAAGTAGAACTTAAAGTCCAAGGTTGGGTGTTGAATGAGAGTGGGAGTGGGCAGACAACAGCAATGTGGTCTCTCCCATGTACAGCTGAACTCCAGTCCCCAGATGGCAGGCGAATGAGGTTTGTTACTTGTCTGGATTTGGCTGTGACAGTCTGGAGATCATTTATCTGCAAGTTTCTGAAACGTAAACCAGACCCACACAAAAGCCAGCCCTTTACTAAGTCACATGTCTTCCATTTACTGCTCTGTAGCATGATGAGGAACCATGCATTATTAAGGTTTATGACTGTTTTTTTTGTTTAAATTGCAAAGCAAATGTCAGAACTGGAATCACAACACTCTTCTTAAGCACCATGTTCAAGGCCATATCTATTTTGCCTGAATTGGACTGGCTAATTGCTAATCTCAGTCAGGTAGCTTTAAATGCAACTTTAGTAGAATTCTGTTGTGTGTCTGCCCACAGAATACCCGGATAGTTTTCACCAAACCATCATGCAAATGACAGACTTGATAGGCGTTTTCTAGCTGACCTGAACCATTCATAGCTGCATCTGACAAATGGTTTAAAAAGAAGTTAAGCCATCTGAGGACAATGATACATCCTTAACTATATGTACAATACAAAGCAGAAAGCTGCTTATTATATCATCTTGTGGAACAATCCACTTCTCTTTAACTTTCCAAACATTAATTTCCTCATTTGTGTACATACACATAGCAGCTGCAGAAAATCACTAAATGTTCCCATAATAGAGGACACTTAATCCTGCAGGTTATGCGATAATTAAACTCTAACATTCTCAGTGAGATTGTCTCAAATTCCCTTAATGTGCTTATTACATAGCAGTTAAAAAAGAACATTTCATTTTTGAGTCTGAAAATTAAGTCAACAGGGATTAAAAGCTGTGAGCAGTCTAAGGTTAAATGTTCCCCAGAGCAATGTGCAATTCAATGGAAAACCTTCATTAGACAAGAGCAGTACATATCGCGCACCCCCTCATGTAATGTTCAGTGCTGTGTGTAAGAGATATAGTGTGAAATTTGCCTTCTTTTCACTCTAATAGAAAAAACATCTGATCAAGAGTCACTTAACAGAAGTATTAATTTTGAATTTCAGCTATTATCAGGATGGAAGAGGGTGATTTGCTAGACTAAAATCAGGTTTGTTGGTTTGTTACAAAAATCATAAATTACAAGGCTATAGCAATCTTGATGAGGAGTTGGCATACGCACATGTCATTTGGATCAGGAGTATTGACAGATTTTTTGCTGGTAGGTTTTGCTAAAAGTTGTTGCCTTTGTAACAACTAAACAAGCAGCCATGTGCCTGTTGGTGTCAATGTGGAGAGTGGTTCTTAAAATCATTTTCCCAGAGCTGAAATATCTAAAAAGAGGGAACATGCATTTAAGGTGAGAGAGGAAAAGTTCAAAAGAGATGTCAGGGGCATGTTTTTTACACAGAGAGTGGTAGGAGTCTGGAACGCACTGCTGGGGTGGTAGTGGATATAGATACAATAGGGACATCTATGGGATTTTTCGATAAGCATAGGAATATGCAAAGATCAGAGGGATATGGACGGAGAGCAAACAGAAGGGATTAGTTTGGTGTCATGTTCGGCACAACATTGTGTGCTGAAGGGTCTGTTCCTGTGCTGTACGTTTCTATGTTCTATGTTCTAATCAGGAATAGTCATTTATCTCCTTAGTTTCACTAAGATTTTCAATAGAATGTTGTGTGTTAATGTTGTAGTTTGTGACCTGACATTAGGGGACAGTAGTAGAAGCTAGTTTGCAGCTTGTCAGTTTGTACCAGTATAATGCCACCTAGTGTTTCCAGGATGTCACTTTAGAATGGCAAGTCTAGCTGCAGATCATTCTGCTGTAACGTGACTGTTGTGTTCCTCTGTGACTTTGTGCTATAGAAAATCATACTATGGAAAACTGCTATAGAAAATCACACTGTAGAAGATCACTAACAGAAAATGTACACATTATCCAAACAACGGCCACAATTTGTCATTCGCGTTATGGCTAACTCATGCTGACAAAACACACGTTATAGCAGAATGCCCTATATTGGGGTCACTGATTTATGAATGTCTAACTTACGAGCACTTGTGAACAGACTCCGGAACAGGCCATGAAGACTGCCTGTACTCATTATTGGTCTAATACACAGGGTTGCATCATCACCACACTCCTGTACTGCAGTGAGAGCTGGATTGCATTGTATCAGCAATACACAGGGATAGAGAAATTCCGTTTGAAATGTCTTTGCCACCTTCTCCTTATTCAAATAAAGGACTGTTGAGCAACCATATTGAAGACAAGAATTCAGGCAAAAATTCCTCTGCGCAACCTATTCATTCACTCTTGACATGTCATCATTTTAACGGCACCTGCACCAGCACTAACAGCTGTGCCAACACTTTCATCTCACTCAATCCCTCCTTTGCTCTCATCCAAGGAGGAAGCAGTCCACAATAGGGCAGAAAGAATCAAGACAGGTGGTAGACTGCCTATCATTTGGCTCCTGACCCCCTTCAAGGAGAGGATCCCAACCTCACAATAAGTAGGGGGCAGATCTCTATGTCCAATCCTCTGGACTGCTATCAAAGGTTGGTCCTTGACTTACTGTGCTGGGACCTCTCACACCCACCAAGTAAAGGCTACTTCTGTAGATGTGACTGCGAACAACCATGTCAAGTCCCTGAATTTGCGTTAGCACTAAACAGCAAAGCAAGATAGAAGTGACATGGTAGCTCTGGGGGGAAAGCGCACAAAGTCAAGGCAAAGCAGGAATATTGTGAGTATCCATGTAGGCCAAAGGTGGCTTGAGTACTAAGAAGCAAGTGAGCAGCCATGAGATGCAGCCTATTCTGATCTGTGAGCTGGGTTCATGTCTCTCTGCATAAATGCTGGGTCTTTGCAACAGCATTTGAATAGTAGTTAATGGTGTGTCCTAAAGTGCAACTTTAACATGCAGATACATACTGTGAGTGGGTTAGGATGTGTCCTGTTGGCAACCTTCGGATGTCAAAGTCTTTGGACTTGTTGGTGCCCATGGATTATAGCCTGAGATGCTGGTATCTAGTGCCCAGATGGAGATATTTACTAGTAAGTGCCAGGCAACCTCTCAGTCCTCCATGTTACCACTTCTTGGTATCTAGCTTGTTTGTAGTGGATAAGACGATACATATTATTGAAGCCAGATCCGCACTTCATTAGGCTGTCAACAATCAAGAATTCCCTTCAATCTTGTCTCTGTCTCACACTAATCTTGTCTTAACGTGCAAAATTGTGTTGGGATATAAAAACCAGTTTCACCTGACATTGAGATAGGCCTTTTTCGATGTCAGATGCTATGTTCTAGATTCCCGCTATGGCCCATCTAACTGAATGGCAGCGTCTAAATTCCTACACTGTACCAGTATGGTTAACAGCTAAGTCTCTACAAGCATGATGGAAAAAGAAGCCAAATCCCCAGGAACAAAAGCCTCCTGTGCAAGGTGGTACCAGACAGTGCTGATTAAATAGGCATCTGATGAGAAGGGGTACTCGACCTTCTTGGTTATGGAGGCTACGATATCAAAGATAGAGGAGAGGACAATGAAACAGATGCATCCCATGCCTTGGATGGATAATCCCAGAGTCATGAGTGTCCTGGGTAGGAGAAATGATTGAACATTTTGGAAGACTAAGAAAAATAAATAGAAGTAAAACTATTGAAGACATCTGGGGGTGATAACCTTGGAACAACCATCACAGAATTAGGACTCTGAGCTTGGAGCTCAGAGGACAGACCCAATTGAGCGACTTCAGCTAAACAACTATCCCTCACCAGTGTGGGTAAAACTTAAGTCTCAGTAGTGAGTCTAAGACAGCTTTGTGTTATAACTTGATGCAATTTTACGCTGCATTGTTACACTGGCTGAGTGATAAATAAAGAAGTAGATTGCAGTAACAATGCTGTAATCATTGTGTTCATTGGCATTGATCCAGAGAGAGCCATGATATTCTGGCTCCTGTGAGATTCCACCCCATGTCTTAATGACGAGGCAGAGTGCTGCCAGAGAAGTAAAGAAAACAAAGCACACCTTGGATCCCACAACCTTATTCTGTCCCATTTGCCTGGGATCTGTGAGTCAAGTATCTGTCACATGAACACCCATTGTAGATACTGATGAAAAGGAGTTGACTTTATCCTCAAATTGAGGAACAGTCACCATCGACAACTTCAGACATCCCACAAACAGAGCATTCCATTCTGCATTTCTTAATTAGCTAATGGAGTGAACAATTTGTTAGGGAGTCCAACAAAACAAAGGTTAAAGATGTGTTGGTCCAATCGGATATCCGTCCCATGGCTGGTATCAAAGAAGATAATCATGATTGACAGAGGCAGTTCTCACAGACCTACGGGGCAACTTTTTCTTTCAGAGGGTGGTACGTGTATGGAATGAGCTGCCAGAGGATGTGGTGAAGGCTGGTACAATTGCAACATTTAAAAGATATCTGGATGGGTATATGAATAGGAAGCGTTTGGAGGGATATGGGCCAAGTGCTGGCAAGTAGGACTAGATTGGGTTGGAATATCTGGTCAGCATGAACAAGTTGGACCGAAGGGACTGTTTCCGTGCTGTACATCTCTTTGACTCTATGACTCAAGCCAGCAGTGTGATGGATACTTAATGGATGTGTGAATGCAGCTTTATATCTCTAGAACAGGATTGACTATACCTTTCACAGACAGGGAGGGCCCCATTACTCTCACACACTGGGCCAGTGAGCACATTCTAATAAAGATGAAAAGGTTTTGCCACACTCTAAATATTTGAAAAAGAATAGTTGCAAAGCAACATGTTGGTAATTTAAATAAGTAACCAATAAAATTGCCATTTAGAAATGTCAAGCAACAAAGCTGCTTTTTGGAATGGCACTTAATTGTAAATTTATAAAAAGCTGCTTATTACGAAACTCTCATTTCCCTCTCCTCTACCATGACCCAAGAAGACCCAACTTTCATTCCCACAAAGCAGTAGACTGACTCTCATTCTAACCCCAGAAGCCCGATCCTCATCCCGCCCTCAATCAACTCCTCAGCACCTCAACTCTTCTTCCAACTCCACCAAATATGCCAGCCTGTCTTTACTGCCCCTCTTTCCAGTCAGTCTCTTCTGAAATCCTTTGCCATTTCCAACCTGAGGGCTCAGTTTGCACCTTGGTTGAGGGAAACCACTTGTGTTGCACTTCTCACTGCTTCAATCACAGACCATGTCTCTTCCACTAATAATGGGCTGCCTTCTGGGCAGGTTGCTCACGAAGATTACGTTATGCAGCACTGGGGTACTGTACTCGAACTGAAGCTCCGCTGTTCCCAGAGTCATCACAGAAGTTAATGGTTTTACAAAACTACACAAAATCCCCTAGTATTTCTGTTTTTTTGATATACGTTGACAGAAAGCACAGGCCAGATTTGTACAGACTTACAAATCAGTTTGTAAATAGATTCTCACTACAGATAAACCATTGCGCACTATTGACATATAACCCTACTTATTAAAACCCGAACCTCCTTACAAAACTCCCCTATACTCACATACAGTCAGACACTAATGGAATGGGTATTATGGGCGGTGGAAAAGACTGAGAAGTTCGATGGTCCCTGTCCACAGGGTTCACTGAGATGATCCTTTTAATTTGTCAGGACTTGATCTTCTTTCTGCAGGTACTTTCACTTGTTTGTATGAGGTGACTGGTTTGCATTTAGAATATCCCTGACTTATAGTTAAAAGCCACAACTCACAGCAACCAATGGAGGCAATAAGTTGATTTTCTTCAGGCTTGAAGTGTTTTTTTTACCACAAAGGAAAATACAGCCCCTTCCTTTTCAAAGGGCCAATAGCTTCTGACCAAATATTCAGTTATCTGAGAACCAATCACATAGCTGTTGGCAGGCAGATGGCTTTTCTCGTTGACAATTGATTACCATTCCACAGACTAGTCAGATAATTATTGCCATCTGAATCTCACTTTGTACATACCCCTGGCTGCAGTTGGTCTGTAGTAACGTCCCCCACTGCTAGAACAGACCGTAAACAGCACCTTTAAGGAGTGTCAAGTAACTCGCTTTAAAATAGTGCAGCAATCCTTTCCACGGCCTTGGTTTTCAAAACAGTTCTCCCATTTCAGTCCATCATCAAAAATACAGAAAAATGAAAAGACACGTTTGGTATTATCTCAGACAAGGCCTCAATCAATGATGTCAATCAGCAGGAATCCCTTTCCTCGTGTAACGATTGTGTTAAACTCTCTTTGGAATATATTACAGCAAAAATTTTAACTGTGTATTGTCCATTGTCCATCCTTTACCATCAAGAATAATGACAGCGGCCATTTATGGGAATAACGGTGCATCAAATTACCCCAAGTCAGACACCCGACTTGGACATGTATTGTTGTCCTTTCTCTCTGTTGTGTCAAAATCCCAGAATGTGCTCTGGTGTGGGACTGACATCAACACAAGAGCTGTAATGGTTCAAGACCAAGGCCCACTATCATTATCTCCAGGCAATGAGGGGATGACCATTAAACATGGTCCTACTTTGTCAAACTAACAAAATGTAAATCTCACTGCACATTCAGAATTACTAATACATAAAAGGTAGCAGCAATAAGAAAGGAAGCAGTCTTGTTCTGGATCAAGGCCGAGTGAAAATATAAATGTGGAAATTCCTGTGCAATGTTATTCCATAAATAGTTAACACACTTGTATCAAATTCCTCTCTCAGCTATTTAATGAAGCTGATCACCCATTTAACAAAAA
Source organism: Hemiscyllium ocellatum (assembly GCF_020745735.1). Lineage (NCBI taxonomy): Eukaryota > Metazoa > Chordata > Chondrichthyes > Orectolobiformes > Hemiscylliidae > Hemiscyllium > Hemiscyllium ocellatum. Next base: position 71,919,944 of record NC_083411.1, on the reverse strand, counting down.
CTCCCAAGGCAGGTGGTGAAGGCTACAATTCCAAGTTCTCATGGTATTTAAAACAGTTCAACTCTACTCATGCAGAGTCTGACATCAGATAGCTTGAATTATAGTCAGACCTACATCCCAGATGTATGTTATTATAAGCATTGTGCATAAATCCAGCCTCCTTATGCCAGAATTTTTCTAGGTTACTGCATTGGATGAAATTTGATATTTAAACTGAATGGTGTTATTACCTAGTCACATTATAAATTTTCTGGCCTAGCAGTTAAAATATTAACTCCAATCTCTGACTGAATACAAGCCTTCCGATGCCCACCCTCCCATGTTTCTTTCATTATTATATAATATTTTCTCAAGATGTTCCCAATGTCAAACTTCATATGCTCTTTTCACTCTACTCTGTGTTTAATTCTTCCTGATCCATTTTCTTCATTCCTTGAAACCACAAGCCACTTAATGCCCCTATTATATTTTTGTGAGTTATCTAAAATATGAATTCATATAACTGGTCTGACTTTGCTTCTTTCTTTATTCTGTATTTGTGTAATGATCACTTGTGAAAAAGGACACAACACCAGGTTATAGTCCAACCGGTTTAATTGGAAGCACACTAGCTTTCGGAGCGACGCTCCTTCATCAGGTGATAGTGGAGGGCTCGATCGTAACACAGAATTTATAGCAAACATTTACAGTGTGATGTAACTGAAATTATACATTGAAAAATTGATCGTCTGTTAAGCCTTTCATCTGTTAGAAAAGCGATGTGTAAATTACAAAAGCTTTTTTTTAAAGTTGCATTCTCGGGTTAGGGCTGAAGAAGGACTTATGCCCGAAACGTCAATTCTCCTGCTCCTTGGATGCTGCCTGACCTGCTGCGCTTTTCCAGCAACACATTTTTCAGTAATGATCACTTGTGGCTGGATACCTATATCTAATGGTAGTGAATGCTCCACAGACCTCAGATACGTTAAAGATATTTCTCAAATCTAAAACCTTGAAATTAAACCAGCAAAAATGATTATTTGAGAGGAGACACAACCCTATTCAACGAATGAGTTAGCACTGCCACTAAAAGCATTGGAGAGCAATATTGGATGTTCTCCATCATAGAAAGAAAAGCATCACGTTCTCACTATTCTGGCACTGTACATTACATTGAAAAGGGATGAGTGGGTACAACTTCATCTCCCTTTTTGGTCAGGTTGTGGAGAAAGGATGCAAAATTATAAAGTAAACAGATCAATAATATTAGAAACCCCATTAAAAAAAGAGAAACACGGGGAAAGTTAACGTATTCCAATCTAATTAAAGGCATTTGTGATGGAGTTTAGATGGGAACATAGCTGGAAGTCTGCAGGATTCCTGAGGGGGTGGAAAAGAGCAATCACGCCATGGCTAATCATGAGGGAATGTGGCACATGGGCCTTGTCTGATTATGTGGCAAGACTAGTCTTTTTACTTCAGTCACTGGTAATACTATGGCTTGTCTGGTGCCTACAGACAGTAAAAAGTGAGGTCTGCAGATGCTGGAGATCAGAGCTGAAAATGTGTTGCTGGTTAAAGCACAGCAGGTTAGGCAGCATCCAAGGAACAGGAAATTCGGTTAGGCAGCATCCAAGGAAGACGCCTCCCTTGACCTTGCTCTGCTCAAGAATCCAACTTCTTGAACTTCATTGAAAACTGATGAAGGCTTAATTACACTATCTAGAGACAGATAAGCATTAACCTTGTTCTATTCCAGGTTAACTCCAGAATAATACGCTGGCTAGCTGATTTTTTTTTGGTGCAAGTTTAAATTGAATTATTTTTCTGAAATATTCCTTGTCTTAAGAGCATCTTATAATAAGTATTCAGGGCTGGCACAGTGTCTCAGTGGCTCAGTGGTTAGCACTGCTGCCTGACAGCACCAGGGACCCAGGTTTGATTACAGTCTCAGGTGACTGTCCGTGTGGAGTTTGCACATTCTCCCTGTGTCTGCTTGGGTTTCCTCTGGGTACTCCAGTTTCCTAACATAGTTCAAAGATGTCTAGGTTAGGTGAATTGGCCATACTAAATTGCCCATGGTGTTCAGGGATGTAGAGGTTAAGTGCATGAGTAGGAGCGGAATGGGTCTGGGTGGGATACTCTTTGGAGGTTCAGTGTGGCTTGTTTCCACACTGCAGGGATTCTATGATGATTATATTTTCCCAGGCAATAGATAGACAGGTTTATGGTGCACTCCAATTCCCTTGTTATTCAAGACCTTTTTTTTTAAATCCAAGTGATACTGCTTGTACCAACACAGAGTCAGAAAGTAGACAGGTTAATCCAATTTGCTAATTTAATGAATGCAGAAGCAATAGACTTAAAGGAGTAACAGGGACAAGGAATTTTGTACTGCTTATATTTCGTGATGCCAGATTGGGCTGCTCTTGTCATGTACTTCACACAACCTAGATTTCAAAGTCAACAAGTTTGTTCTGTACGGAGGTTAAAATGACAAAATAAGTCATTGGCTGCTGGCCCATGCTCTGATCTGCAATTTTATAAACTTCTTCCATCCTTCTGTGGAACACAGCTTTGAAATTCCCACTGCAACACCAGCAACTTTCACTTGTCAGGTATCTGACAGCCTGTGCTGTCTTAATTACCAATGGTACATTTATTTATTTATTTTTCCAGCTCTCTCTCAGACTGAACAGTATGTTTGACACCCCTGATTTTTTCTTTTTTCTTTTTTTGTTAATTTTTTCTCCTTTTTTAAAAATAATTAACCCCCACACTACCGCCTAACTGCGGTAGTGCTTATTGTTCCCCAGCACCCATGGTGTGTGTGTGCAGGTGTAAGACACAGTGAGAGACTCAAAATGCATGAATCTTTATTCAATTTCCACCACCAGGAAGATAGGAAAACACCCGAGTGGCCAGTCACAAGCAGTGCCCTTCACATCAAAGGGTAATGCTAATGGTACATTTATTAATTGCAATTATTAGCTTGCAGATTGTTAACTATCTTAACTATACCATGAAGTCTCCCCATTGTGTTGATTTGTGATCATTGTCTTGTTGTCTGCTTACTGGCTGATTAATCCAACTGTCAATTCCTGGGTCAGCCATAACCCAGCAATGGTGGCAGTATGGCCAAAGGAATTGGGGGAGGTACGAACAAGGCACTTTGAAGAATTTTCTCCCTTATTGACCCATTAGTGCAGCCTGCTGCAAAAGCCTCTGCGTGTCCCCTCCAGCTTTCAGAGTTTGCCACCTCCCCTAATTGGATGGTAAACAGCATCCTTCTCACCTCCCCCATCCTGGGAAAATATTGTCCTAGTCACTGCTAGGAAAGCTGAAAGGTTTTGAAGAATAAACTTAGCCAGTGGGAAACTAAGACAACTGTATTTTTTAAACTTTATTGTTTTGGTGAATAATATTGAAATTCACCTATTAGCATCTTAAATAGGAAAACATCCCAAATGGTCACTGGAACAGTCCAGATTAATGATAATAGCTGTGCATGTTATTTCAGAATCTGGCCATTCGACTGATGATCCACCTAATATTTAAAAAACTCACAAAAATTTGTGTCAATCACAGTCTGATTTGATAAGTGATATTGGAATTTTTTTCTAAGAGAGAATGATTCATGCATAACATAACTTGTGAAAGCCCTTTCTTGTCAGAGGAATTAGGAGTGTTAATTGGTGCTGTTTCCCTCTCTCATGTGCAATTGTAATAATTTATCAATTTCATTTCCAATTTCCACCCTGCCTTCACCTTCACTTGGTCTATCTCTGACTTCTCCCTTCCTTCCTCTCTTTCCATTTCTGGGGATAGGCTGCCCACTGATTTCCATTACAAAGCAACCGAATCCCACAGTTACCTGGACTATACATTCCCACACCTTGCTTCCAGTAAGGTCTCCCTTCCATTCTCCCAGTTTCGCTGTCTCTGCTGCATCTATTCTGATGATGCCACCTTTGCAGCAGAGCCCCAGAAATGTCCATCTTTTTCCACAACCGAGGATTCCGTGCTACTGTAGTTGACAGGACCTTCAGCTGAGTCCAACCCATCTCCCATACTTCTGTTCTCAGTCCTTCTCTTCCCTCCCATACCAGCGATATGGTCTCTTGCTCCTTCTTTCCACCCCACCTGCATTTGTATCCAAAGAATCACAACCTACCATTTCCACCACTACTAGGTATACATTCGCCTCCCCTCCCTAGTCAACCTTCTACACGGGACAGTCCCTCTGGGACCCGATCCACTCCTTCTCCATTTCCAACACCTCCCCACACCCCCATGGCACCTTCCTAAGCAATCACAGAAGATGTAACATATGCCCATTTACCTCTCTCCTCCTCACTATCCAAGGCTCTAGACACCCCTTTCAGGTGCAGCAACGATTTACCTGCACTTCATTTAATCAAGTCGACTGTATTTTCTGCTCGCAATACAGTCTCCTGTATTATGGGATGATGAAATGCAGACTTGGTGACCACTTGATCCATAAAAATGACCCCAAGCTTCCAGTTGCCTGCTCCTTCAATATACCACCACATTCCCACACCAACATTTATATGTCAGACCTGTTGCAGTGTTCCAGTGAGGTTCAATGCAAGCTGGAAGAACAGCATCTCATCTTCTACTCAGGAACCTTACAGCCTTCAGGACTCAGTACTGAGTTTAACAATTTTAAAATGCAATCACTCTCCTCCACATCACTTATCCATCCCCATATCCCTAAATCCTGTTGTGTGTGAGTTGTTCCCTTCATAGTTTAGAGTGGTGCTGGAAATGCACAGCAGGTCAGGCAGCATCCAAGGAGCAGGAAAATCCACATTTCTGGCAGGAGCCCTTCATCAGGAATGAGGCTGGAAGCCTTGGGGGTGGATAGATAAGTGGTAGGGCGGGTGGGGCTGGGGAGAAGGTAGCTGAAAGTGCAATAGGTGGATGGAGGTGGGGGTAAAGGTGATACATCGGAGAGGAGGTGGAGTGAATAGATGGGAAGGAAGATTGACAGATGGGACAAGTCATGAGGATGGTGCTAAGCTGGAAGCTTGGAACTGAGGTAAGGTGGGGGAGGGGAAATGAGGAAACTGGTGAAATCCACATTGGTGCCCTGGGGTTGAAGTGTTCTGAGGTGGAAGATGAGGCGTTCTTCCTCCGGGCGTTGGGTGATGAGGGAATGGTGATGGAGGAGGCCCAGACCTGCATGTCCTCAGCAGAGTGGGAGGGGAGTTGAAATGTTGGGCCACGGGATGGTGGGGTTGATTGGTGTGGGTGTCCCGAAGATGTTCCCTAAAGCGCTCTGCGAGAAGACGTCCAGTCTCCCCAGTGTAGAGGAGACCGCATCGGGAGCAACGGATGCAATAAATGACATTTTTGGTTGTGCAAAGGATGGAGATGAGGGGGGAGGTGTTTGCAGGTTTTGCAATTCCTGCGGTGGCAGGGGAAGGTGCCAGGACGGGAGGGTGGGTTGTTGGGGGGCGTGGACCTGACCAGGTAGTCATGGAGGGTATGGTCTTTGTAGAAAGTGAATGGGGATGGAGAGGGAAATATATCCCTCAACACCTTTACCCCTTCCTCCATCCAACTATTGCACTCCCAGCTACCTTCTTCCCAGTCCCACCCCCCTCCCATTTATGTCTCCACCCCCGAGGCTTCTAGCCTCATTCCTGATGATGGGCTCCTGCCTGAAACGTTGATTTTCCTGCTCCTCAGAAGCTGCCTGACCTGCTGTGCTTTTCCAGCATCACTCTAATGTTGACTCTAATCAACCAAAAATGTCATTTATTGCATCCGTTGCTCCCGATGCGGTCTCGTCTACACTGGGGAGACTGGACGTCTTCTCGCAGAGCGCTTTAGGGAACATCTTCGGGACACCCACACCAATCAACCCCACCATCCCGTGGCCCAACATTTCAACTCCCCTCCCACTCTGCTGAGGACATGCAGGTCTGGGCCTCCTCCATCACCATTCCCTCATCACCCAGCGCCCAGAGGAAGAACGCCTCATCTTCCACCTCAGAACACTTCAACCCCAGGGCACCAATGTGGATTTCACCAGTTTCCTCATTTCCCCTCCCCCACCTTGCCTCAGTTCCAAGCTTCCAGCTTAGCATGTGCAGTCCTTACTTTCACCTTGTTCCTGCATAGTCGACCCATTTTCAACTGCTCACACTTTGCATGAGAACCCTGGTTAGTTTTCCTCGCTCTCTCTTGGACTATTATCAGATCTCTGTTTACCTGTCCCTTTCTATTTTTCTCTCTCTGTCTTTCACGCTCTCTGGCCTCCATCTTTATTTACTCTATTCACTCCCTCACCATCATCAGCATAATAATTACTATCCTTTCCAGTCTGATGAAGGGTCATTGGACTTGAGACATTTACTCTGTTTTTGTCTCTGTCGATGCTGCCAGACCTGGTGAGTTTCTCTAGCACTCTGTCTTTGTTCAAGTTAGGAGTGTTCAGTCATGCTGTTATTGTGTTTGTGGTTTAAAGATAACGTGGTACACTGCTTTAATAAAACATGGCACATATTCAGAGTGCAAAACATTACACCAACCTTTTAAAGGCTAGCAGGTTCCTGTCTCTTGATTCACAGTCATCTGCACCTCCAGCATAGAAATCCCACACTGCTGAAGGGAGGAAACGTTCAGCATAGGCCTCAAAGTCATCCAAGCAAATCATAGACATTACTGGGTGGGGTGAATCCTGAAGAATAAATATAAAATCTTTCATTTGATGAAATAGTGTTAGAAACTTACAGCTGCAATTTCATCCCAAATGCATAAATATACTGTTTAATTCTATAAGAACGCACAATGAAAGGTGGAACAATGTTGTTCCAGTGTGTTGATTGGTCTCTGATAAGACCTATATGGTGGTTTAACTAATGGGCTAGGTTCATAGAATCTCTACAATGTGGACAGTGCCTCTCAGGCTCATTGAGCCTACACCAACCCTCCAAACAGCATCCCCATCCCACCAAATCCCAGCACCTCCCCCCCCATTTCCCATGGCTAGTCTACCTAGCTTGTACATCATGTGGCAATTTAGCATGACCAACCCACTTAACCTGCACATCTTTGTACTGTGGGAGGAAACTGGAGCACCCGGTGGAAACCCACGCAGACACGGGGAGAATGTGCAAACTCCACACAGACAGTCTGCTGAGGCTGGAATCGAACCTTGGTCCCTGGCACCATCAGATGGCAGTGCTAACCACTGAGTCACCATTCCATGCCAATTCCTGCTATTGCTCATTAACTAAGCAATGATTCCTGCTGGATTTAAGTGGGAGTCAGGCCTCAGTATGGAATTCAGGGCAAGGAGTTAAAATCTCTCTAGGCCTTGGCTTTTTGCTCACCCAGGCTCCTCACATTGATGTTGTGATATAATTGGGCCCAGTTAACATTCAAACAAAGCTAGGATGTTGTATTCATATCCAGAATATAATTCAAAGTTTGACGTTGTATCCCATCCACGTGTAGCTGCTTCATGGGGAAAATAAAGTTGAAATCCCATGGAAAAGTTAATGAGGTGTTTGATTTCCTTGGAGCTATTCTAAACTATATAATCTCATGAGTTGGACTCATACATCCAAGAAGAATTTAAATCAGGTCTTTTTTGATTATGAGTTTCCAGAACATCATCAGTCATGGTTGAAAGGATTTTTTTCTGGATTACTGCCAATAATGAGAGCTTTAATGTTATCCAGCAAATCCGGGAGGTCTGGAGAGAGACTCAGAATAGACAGTGTAGGCAGAGTAGAACAACCTGAACATTTCTTTTACAGAGATTTTTTCAGGGTGAAATGTTCATATAATGCATTTATTCAGCAACAGCTTTTAAAACACTTGACACGACTTATTGACATCTGTCACAATAAGGCGTATTTTTTCAGAGGTATCATTTGAAATGGTGCTCTAGAATACCATTTGAATCCATTTGCCTTTAACAAAGCCTTATTTCTGAGGGTCGGACTATGGACTGCCAGTGGTTTAATCCGCACGTATGCACATAGTACTGCAGTAATTAGTCATTCCCTTCTAAAGGGAATGGGTGGCACGGTGGCTCAGTGGTTAGCACTGCTGCCTCACAGCGCCAGAGACCCGGGTTCAATTCCCGTCTCAGGCAACTGTGTGGAGTTTGCACATTCTCCCAGTGTCTGCATGGGTTTCCTCTGGGTGCTCCAGTTTCCTCTCAGAGTCCAAAGAGAAATGTGCAGGTTCGGTGAATTGGCCCTGCTGAATTGCCCATGATGGTAGATGTAGGGGAATGGGTCTGTGTGGGTTGCTGTTCGGATGGTCAGCGTGTATTTGTTGGGCCAAAGGGTCTGTTTCCACACTATAAGTAATTTAATTTAAAGGCTGGCAAACCAGAAGAGTTTCCCAATCATCACTTGCCATCAATCTTATTAGAAAGATTTACAGGCAGAAAATCAAACTATTTGACCTTATTACAATTTCAGTGGTCAATATAGCCTGCAGTGGGACTTGAACCAGGAATTTCTGGCTGGAGGTCGGAAAACTGTCGCTATACCATAAGACCTCCTCACTAAGTATGTATAAACTAGAAATGTTTAGCTATGATATGTCTGAAAGAATAGAACTGACTCTATCAAATTACCCAAATATAGAAAATGCAAAGGACTGAATTTTCTCTTCTGTTGGGAAGCCCAAAATGAAGCAGGCAGGACTCCAATCTCTACCTGGTTACTGCAAAACATCGTTATTGTTGTGATAATAGCAGCTTATGTATAGTTAAGTCCCAAAAAGAATAATAAGAGATCAATAATCCTTTTTAAGAGATGTTGATCATAAAATCATAAAGTGTTATGGCTGAGAAAAAGGCAACTTGGTCCATCAGGTCTATATCAGCCTGAAATGGGTCGAGCAGACTAACCCTGCTGTCCAGCATTTAGTCCATAGACCTGCAGGTTATGCCACTTGAGCAGCATTCCTGATACTTTTTAAAGGAATCCAGAATTGATGTCTTTCAGGCAGTGAGCTCCAGACCCTACCTTGTTGAATTTCCCTTTTTCAAATACTGTCATGCATGCTTTGATGCTCACCTGAAAATTAAGCTCGGGCCTCAATGTAATGTATCATCCAATAGAAAAACAGAGCATTACAGCTGTGTCTGGACAAAATCAGACTGCTGTTAACAACCAGCAGAGAACATTTGATCAATTATTGATAATTTTTTCTGTGTACAATTACATACATTAACCTCCATCAGTTAGAAAGGAACACAGGCATCATATTGCATTTCGTTACTCTTTTGAATTTCAGTGGAATTTAAAACTGCTGGTGTAATTTCTGTTGTCCATTTTCAAATTATGCTGATAACAGTGGACATATGAGAGTACAATAGAATGCAATTGAAGGCAGACATCTTGATTAAAGCACTAGACTGCTGACTAGGTGTTTGGATCAGAATGTTGCCCTCAATTACAACCTACTGCATGACCTGAATATTCATTGTTAAAATTCCTTCGCATACAGCACATAAAATAATTTTTGAGGTTTGGATAAACTTAGGAGAAAGTGAGGACTGCAGATACTGGCGATCAGAGTCAAAGAGTGTGGTGCTGGAAAAGCACAGCCAGTCAGACAGCATCCGAGGACAGGAGAATCGACATTTCAAGCATAAGGTCTTCACCAAGAATAATTCCTGATGGAAAGCTTGTTCTTGAAATGTCAAATCACCTGCTCCTTGGATGCTGCCTAGCCGGCTGTGCTTTTCCAGCTCCACACTCATTGGTTAAACTTAATTTCCCTAAGTGGTCCCTCAACCATACAGTCATGGCATGAGATCAGATGTTGACCTTTTCAATCCTCTGCCTTAAGGCTTGACTAGACAAATAGTTTAGATTAGATTAGACTTACAGTGTGGAAACAGGCCCTTCGGCCCAACAAGTCCACACCGACCCGCCGAAGCGCAACCCACCCATACCCCTACATTTACCCCTTACTTAACACTACGGGCAATTTAGCATGGCCAATTCACCTGACCCGCACATCTTTGGACTGTGGGAGGAAACCGGAGCACCCGGAGGAAACCCACGCAGACACGGGGAGAACGTGCAAACTCCACACAGTCAGTCGCCTGAGTCGGGAATTGAACCCGGGTCTCAGGAGCTGTGAGGCAGCAGTGCTAACCACTGTGCCACCGTGCCGCCCACAGTTGTTCGGTAACACAGAACTTGAGTATTGCTGAAAAGAGGTTTTGCCGAAGCTTTTTGCCTTGCATTCATCAGGACAATTGGCAAATTGGACACCTCCACTACCCTCAACTGTCCTAACTGTCACCCTCACCATCCCAGAGATTTATCAATAGCACCTTGACTGCAATCCACAGCTTATAGGTGTGTGGTCCCCTGATAGATGAGGGGATCTCCAGTCACCCACTTTGCTGATTATGAGAGAGGTGCCAAGGTGTGGTGATCTCGTTTGCATAGGTAATCAGCTGAGAATTGTGCAATCGTCTGTGATCACTCATCCTGAACAGGAGTGGATATGATGCCATGAACGATGCTTGTTGCCTTACTGTAACTTCAAAATGGTAAATCATGGCCAGAATATCCAACCTTTTTACACACGACAGCTTGCTGAATATATATTCATTCTTGTGTTTGCCAGCATTACAACTGTGATGACATTTCAGAAGTACTGTACTTCATTGAACTTGAAGCACTTTAGAACATAGGAAAGAAAGGAAGAAAAGATGCTATCCAAGTTTAACTTTTATGCAATCAGAAAGACCTTCCGTATCATCTACCTCTCTGTTCTAAGCCTTTAAGAACAATATTATAATTAAACAACCACTTTTTAATGAGGAAAAAAACCATTGATTGACATCTTTTTTTCTGAAAATATACATGAATCTGGAGGTCTGAATTTCACGCATGCTTCGCATTTGATCATACAACTAAGATGTGCCTTATTGAATCATTGCAAATTGATGCCCCTTATTTTATATTCTACATTATACAGGCTAGGATAATACATTCTCTGACTTATCTGCGGCAGATCCATGATTAAACAGTGAAAATTCTTACCTCAAAAAACCAGTGTGTTCTTTCACAATTTACAGTTTTGCTGTAAATGTGAATGTTGTAACAGTCTGATATCTTTACCAGGAAGTTATTCATTAATTTGGGACTGAGTTATAGATTGAGTCAGTAGTTAAATAATACCATTCCTAAAATAAACATTTGCTGCAAAGGATTGCATTTTTCATTTCTAACTAATGAACAGTTTCCAATTCAGTAATATTTAACATTTAGGAGCAAGCAAATGATGTACACAATGTTTGAGATGAGAATTTGAAGTATTTTTAATTCCTTCGTCGGCTATGCTATTGGCTGTATAGTGTACAGACCCAACAGTGACTTTGAATGTTCCAATCCTATAAATGACTTCACCTTCAAATTATAAATGACTTGTTTGTCTTTATCTGTTTGCTGTGCTGTTTTAAATATTGTATTAACGGATTCAAATACTTCAAGTATTGCACATGGTGACCCGACACTAAAGATGACCCAATTTGTTTTGGTGCCAAATTGCACCTTGAGGGCTATGTTCCACTAATAAATTGATGCTGATGTTTCAGTTAACAAATGCGTGTTTAGAGCAAAGCCTTCATTAGGAATCAGTCTCAATTTTGCAGCTCAGAGATGCAAATTTGCAGTTATATAGGCCTCATAAGTTGACACAGGGAATCAGGCAGGTCATTAGGCCCATGTTACCAAGGCAACGTAAATGGGTTTAAGTCACATCTACTCACTGCAGCCAAGTGTGGTGACTATTGCACAAAGTAAGTTCTCCTGCCCCTATTTCAACAGTTCACATTTTACACTCGACAAATCAACTCATTTTGGGAAGAATGTTTCAAAGGTTGACTTCAATGCCACCAGGTACAGTTTTCGTACCTTATTCACCAGCATTAGCAAGATTACGCAAGGACTGGAATCTTTCAGTCAACCTGGTTATACATGCATGTTGTCAGTAATGCATGAGGTCATTTATTAATGCTTAACCCAATGTTAAAATCATCATTCATTGATATGTGTAACACCTGGAGTTATCGCTGTGTCTCAGTTAGAAATAAAGAGGACAAAGTTCATCATTGATGAGAAGTTACTTGATATCAGCTGTCCTCAGCTGTGAGAGCTAATGTGAACACCTGAGAATTGGAAACCAGCCTTCTCTACAGCGGTGCAAGGATGCATTGAATCAAGACTCACCAATTTTCTAGCATTTGGTAAAAATAATTGATCTCCTGTTAATGAACGGTCAGTTTTCCATATGGCATGTCTGATCCCTGCTGTATGTTTCACTAATCATGATGAGCAGAATTCTGCTAGGCAAGCAGTTCCACAGATGGGTTTTTCAGAAGAAAGGTCACAGGACTCACAACATTAATACAGATGCTGCCAAACCTGTTAAGTTTCTCCAGCACTGACTGTATTTATATCCGACTGAATGGAACAGATTGAGGGAATGAATGGCTTACTCCTGTTCCTATGCGCTGAAGCTGATTTTCTTGTGGATAAATGCCAGTCGTGTCATGTTTTTGGGGATACTTTAATCTGAGGCTGTGCAGTATGACTCACCATGATGTCGTACCAAACTCACCAGATCAACCTCCTGCCCTGCTCCTACTGCATCCCTTTCATCCAATTCTAGCCCCATTTTGCCATGTGTCATTCTGGAACAACTCACCAATCAACAGATATCCACTGAAAGACCAGCAGCCCTGGTGCCCCACAGCATAATTACAAGCGCGTTGTGTGCCCAGACGTGCAATTGCATTCTGAAGTTGTCCTGCTCAGTGACAGGCAGTGTGCAAAAACTAGGGAGAAAGGGACGTAGAAGCCATGATTCACCGACAGGAACCTGGAGGTCCTGGTTGAGGTTGTAATGAAGAGAAATACTCATTCCCAAGGAGGCCTTGCCACCAGACCTTGGCGTTGTGATCCAAGGTGGCTACCTGGATCAGTGTAGTCTGCACAGGAATGGCCAGTATTGCCTCAAGAAAATCAATGACCTTCTGCATGGGTTTATAACCTCCACCTCTGCATGTTGCCTGGGCCCCCAACATCCAGATCCCCTTCCTGCTACCCTTCCAATTTGAAGCCCTTAGGCTTCATGCCTCCTCACGTCCACGGACAACCATCTACATGAACCTACACCAGACCATCTATCCTCCCCTGCTCCTGGCATCTGTGGTAACCATGCCAAGTGTAATCCTTCACTGCCCCCAATCCTTGAAGCCAGAGTACTCCTGACAGTGGATGGCCCCTCCTTTCACTTTACCCGATGCCCATCCATGCTTTATTGTACCCCACCTATAATAACAGCTGTTCGCTTCACAATTGTTATCTGTCTTCCGTCCAGCTTCAGAGCCCAATCACAAAGAACAGTTCCCAAGTCTCCTTTTTGTACAGTAACCCTCTCCATCCCCCACCACCACTGCCTTGGTTTCTGTGGATGGACCAAATAAACTGACCGGGGCCCACCAGCTAACCAGACAGACTCCGAAAAGAAATTTCAAGGCCCCTGACTCGTGGCTGCATATATCCCTGACCACATTAGCCCATCCCCCACAAAATAGCTACTTTTGAGCCAGAGAACTGACTGTGAACACTCCTTACACTGTGGAGGTATGGATCCCTGACCAAGGACACCCAAATCATGGCCAATCCCCTGGACTGGTGCAGGAAGCTGCCCTTAACTTATTGTGCCAAGGACATCTGACTGACTGATGCCTCCTTGGGTTTTGGTGAGGATTACTCCCCGAAGACTCTGAGACATGGCTGCTTGCTTGCTGCATGTGAGGTATACTTGCCCACTAGCTGTCAGATGGTGAAGTTATGAGATTAATGCAGCACACTATACATCGTTCCCTTGACTGTTGACCGCTGAGCAGCAAAGCAAGCTGCCTGGCTGTGTGACTGCACTGATGCTGTGAACAGTGGGGCCAAGTGGTGCTGGAAAAGCACAGCAGGTCAAGCAGCACATGAGGAGCAGGAAAATCGATGTTTTGGACAAAAGTCCTTCATCAGGAATCTGAAACTGATCCAGGTATGCAGCAAGGCAGCATGGAGAATGAAGGGAGTGTGGACAAGTGACCACGATCAAGCCTGACAGAAATTAAACAGCAGCTGATGGCTATGGGTGATGGAGAACAGTGGAAACTGATATCAAACAGGTTACAAAGGCTCAAGGGGAATCGGTTGCAACCAGCCCCATTGTGTCTTGGAGAGTGGGAGACAATGAGAGTGAATGAGGGTAAAAAATGAACACAGTAGATGGACAGCATATATTCATCTCACTTCACCGAGTGGTGAATACAATAGACTAAATTGAGTGTCGGCGAATTACTGTTTCACCTCGAAGGTGTGTCTGGGGCCTTGGATAGTGAGGGGGAGGAGGTAAAATGGGTAGGTTTACATCTTCTGCGATTATGGGTGTGGGGAGCTGTTGGGAGTGGAGGAATGGAGGAAATGGTTCCTGCAAATGACTGAAAATGTGGTGGGAGGGGAATATATGTCTATGGTATCTCACTTGGATATGGATGCAGGTGGGGGTGGATAAGTGAGGATAAGGTGGATAAGTCCAATGTTGTTGGACGGAAGAGAAAGGGGTGAGGGCAAAAGCTCAGGAGATGGCTCCGACAAGGCTAAGACCTCTGTCAGCCATGGTGGCAGGAATTCCCAGTTGTAGAAAAAGGTGGACATGCTGGGTCCCCCTGCAGAAGGTGCCATCTTCAGAACAAATGCGAGGGAGTCGGAGAAACTCCCTTGCCAGCCTATCCCCAGAAATGGAAACAGAGATATCAAAGAAGGGGAGGAGTCAGAGATAGACCACATGAAGATGAAGGCAGGATGGAAATTGATTCAGACCCCTTTAAGTTTACACCCTACAGTCCTAGTTACTGTAACTGGGTGAGAGGTTTAATTCTGCTCACTGAGAGATGTTAGCAGACTGGCATTTGTAAATTCCCATTTCTAATTCAGAGGAACCAGCATGTGTGGACTACCTTAACTCTCCTGCTTTCATAACATTAGTGCTTTAGAATATGACAGTGAATGATCAAAGCCTTTCAATCCTTGAAGAGTGAGTCAATGTTTTTTACACACTTGGTATAACCTGAATAAGTCTGTAAAAAGAAAGAGATTCAATTGTTCCACATCTGAATTTGAAAGTCACTTGGAGCCCAAAAAGCACACTCCCAAGCATCTGTTGTTGTTTATATAATAAGAAAGAATAACTTAAATCTATGCAGTCTCTTATCACATCTTTCAGACATATCCTGAAATGTAGAATGAATTACTTTTGAAAAGTTGAGTACGTTGTTCAGTAGAGAATACAGTAGTCATTTGGTAGAGATTTTCTGGTAATTAGTGCCAAGGTTAACAAGATAAAACAGTATAATATGCCAGCAATAATAGTAATCACTTCAGGAAAGCTGCAGTCAGGAAAGGAATTGGCTAAAAGCATCTTGCCTACATATCACCACACCCCCGCAACCCCCCACCCCCACCCCCCAGCATCTCCATTACAACAAAATTGTAACCGAACAGATCATAAGTAACAACAGATTTCATGTCTCTTATCTTTCATGATTTATTATATCATTTGGTCCTCTGTTAGATTATTCCTCATAATCACCTGCAGGCATGTACAGCCCCCCCTCAACCCCTCAACCCCTCCCTAGTTTCATCTTAAATTTAACCCCCATAACGTCTGATTTTGCTATAATCAGTAAATTTAATAAAAATGTAATAGTGGGTTAAAAGTATAATCATATCACCAGATAGCGCTAATAGGGTTTAGATCATGCATATAACTGTTTACAATGATCCGATCATTCTGAAAACAACTGATTTTTCTCAGTTTTCCTCAAGCTATTTCTCATTAAAATAATTGTACCTTCACAGTCAGATCAATCAACATCTAACATTTAAATGCATTGAGGTGCATAATTTGCTCTGAGCAATTATGTGACAGTTATGGTAAATTGTTCATCTGTACCATTAGTAAACCACATTCTCCAGAAACAAGTGCTTCAAAATAATATATTTGCATAATTTAATTAGTGGCTCATAAGTTGTTATTTTATCTTTGATGAAAATTGTTCATAAAATTATAGAAATTATATATTCACTTTAATACCCTTGATCAGTACGCTCATTGGTCAAGGCAGATGCATCTAACTACTACCAGAATATGGATTCCAAATATTTTACCAGCAAGCTTTAGTCAGTTTAAAAACAAAAAAGTATACTTAATCTTACTCACTTTTTCTGAAAATAACACAACATGCAGAGGAAGACTACATACAAATGATGAAGATATTCTGTTACAACTTATAATTAATTCAATCTTTATCATTCAGGCCTGTAGTTTCTTAGATGGTTTCAATCCTTTCAGGTTAAGGCAAGACTCTTGTAAAGCAAAACACTGAGCAGGCAGTGACAGTCATTGTAGTCAAACTTTGGCATATTAATTCTTGGAACTCGACATTGGAACAGAGTTTTAGCATTTCCTTTCTCTCAGGATCTTCTACTTTTAATGTATTCATGCTTGGATGACTGGCAATTGGTTTGATAGCTTTCTCAAGGAACTCCGTCTGCAAGAGCTGCTTGCTCATTTAAAAGCAGACATCAAAATGGCTTCCTCATCATGCGACTTCCACAACTTCAAGGTTTTTTTTTGCAAAACAAAAGATAGAGTGTGTTGATTACATATCCTGTTATATGTTTATTTTATTAAGAGTTTTCTTGAGAAAGAAAATTTTTATTGTGTTTTATTTTGAGTTTTCATCCTGTAAAATCTTTGCATAGACTTGTGCTCCTGAGAAGAGATTGAAACTAGATTACTTTAAATGTTAATGTTATTCCTAGACCAGAATTGTTAGGAATAAACTCTGAAAAGGTTACCGGAAACTGAACGCATTTAAGCTCAGGTATGTGAATAGTTCCTGGAAGTAGTTATCTGCAGTATCTGTCTATAAACTAAAATCATAAGTGACTTAAATCTACTAAGATGTTAGAAACAGGGACTCTGATGTGAATAATGTGTCAGTAGTGTTTTTGGGTGCTGTGTAAGCTGTATTTTGAGGAACTGTACCAGGGATGTGTCTTTGGCATATAAAAATCTATTTCTTCCCTTTTCAAATTATAAAGGAGTGTTTTGGGAATATCCTTCTACTGTATGTTAAAAAATCTTTTAATTTGTTCATGAATAGATAGTTTGATTTGTTCTATTTTACCTTTTATTTCTCAATAAACTTCTGTTTAATTATTAAAGCAAACTCTGCAGCATTGCATGTTTAATTTTAATAAGCTAATACTTTGTTAAAACCAAAGCAAATCAAATATGATCTATCAAGCCAGGTTTCAGCTGGGATCTGACTTAGCCAGTATTGACTTGGATCAGAACACTTCGTACTGTCAGTGTAAAACATGAAAGCTTAATTGCCACTCCTGGATTATGTCAATGAAGAACAGCACAGTAACAGGAAGAAAAAGAGTTAAGGATGAATCAGTGAGGAATTTTAAAATATAAGTAAGTGGAAGGGGACAGGCTACTGGATACGATATAATGTTTGTCTTGATGAAAGTAAGACAGAAATGAGAAGAGAGCACTGCCTTGGAGATTGATTGTAATGAAGTGACAGGGGTACTGAAGGAGAAATAATGGTTAACTGGGCAGAAAGCAGTAAGGAGACTGAGAAGAGATAATGAGGAATTGTGAGACCATCCTGGTCAAAGTTACACTGGATTCCTTTTGGCTTTGGCCAGCATGGTTCCAGGCAAGATGACAAGGAGGAGTAAGGTTAGAGGACTGGAATGAAAAATAAAATTGAGTGAATGTGTAATTACAAGGCACCAACCCATGCCAGAATGTTGGACTAGAAGACAATGTTAGATATGGGCCATAACTGGAAAGCATGAAGAGGCTTAGGCTTCATTTATTGAGAACAGGGGTTGCAACAACAATTCTTGAAAGGGGTGGATGGAGTAGCAGATTCACAATGGTAATAACATATGAATGAAGTGACGAGTTGCAGGAGGAGAGGATTTCTCTACTTAATCTTTCCCAGCATTACATTTATCGCTCCCTCAGCTCAGTTTTTTTCTTATTTATGAAGGCCCCTTCGGCCCCCTCCTATCACAACTCAGCTCCATAGCCATTACCATCTCTGTCCCAATCCTTTCAAAACTATTGTTCTCAGTCTCCTGTTCAGCCTTCCCTGAGGATGTTATAGCTCTTTGAAGTTTGTGGATCTTCTTTTTCTAGATGATACATGCCTCCTGCTGGGTATATTCTATCCTTCTTGCAAAACAGTGACCATATCAAATCACACATGCTCAGTGTGGTCTTATCTAGCATGACTACTGTGGACATGACCATTCTAGTTACATATGTCATCCATAAATAATGATGTTTAAATGTTTTAAGGTATGAGAGAAGAAAGATTTTCCAGGTGCACCAGCCATCAGCATCAACTTGGAAAATTACTTCTATGATCTTCATTTTTGACAGAGAAGAAATATTTGGATAGATTTATTCTAATGAATCCAAGATGTTTGTTCAAACAGGCAATGATTTAATTTAATTTGATCAAGTTGATGGGACCAATTGACATGAAACTTTACTGTATGCTGAGCAGATCCAGGTCACTAAATTTAAACTAAATTATCTGCACAACTCTAAAATTTGATGTATTTTGGCTAATTTCTCTTCAGCTTGATCACAGGAAAATTGGTATAGGAGCGTTGCCCTGAATTTCCTCAGGCTTTGTGTCCTAGCCTCCTTTAATTTTGCCAATACACTGACTCCCAAGTTAGAGTATTCCCTTTCTATGAGATTGTAGTAATATCTCTGGATCTATGAAGAACAATAGGCATGTCAGCATTACTTCATGATTCTATGGTCTGGGGACACTAATATAAGATGCGACTAACGTTGGTTTTCATTTCTAATGCTAAAATGTGTTTTGCTTTCTCATCCCCTCATTTACCATCTTACACCCGCTGGAAGTGGATATATTGGTTCTGAAGTCACAAGGAAAATAATGGAATTTGCTAACATTTGTGCACAGCAGCAAAAGGGTCAAAGATAACTTATTTTAATGATTCACAATGATTGGACTCTTTTCCCGAAACTTCCATGTAATTTGGTGATTCATCCCATGAAAGAACTGAAGAGAGTCTCAGGAACTGCTCCAGTTTCTCAGTAAGGGAGAAAATTAATTTTGATTAAAGCACTTTCACCATGTAAATGCCGACCTTCTGGGATCCACTAAATGTTGTCGTCCGAGTGTTTTGAAATTCCTCTCCTATGTCATAGCAATACGACATCAAACATTAACTAGTTGGAATATCACAAGAAAGTGCTCAATCACATCCGGATGAAACAAAAACAATTCCTGTAATGTTATCTGCAGTTTGAAGGTCGGTTACTCTATAAACATTAGCTTATGTCAGTTAGTTCTTCTTTCTGTTTGAATATGTGTGGGCTAAGTTGAAATGCTTTAATTTCCCCAAATATCCTGTAACTTGTGAGATAATTTCATTTGCTCAGAAATTTACCATTCCCAGATTATAATCACACTCTACCCCCATACACTTAGCAAATATCTTTGGTTATTTTCCTGCTTACAGGAAAGAGAAAAAATAGAAAAAGACAAAATAAAAGCCTTGTACACTTTGGTGTTTTATTGCTAACCAGAAATGTCTGGAAGCATGTTGTACACAATAATATTAACTTTTGAGGGTGTCATTTTTCTTTATATAAATTCATGAGCTGTAATCTTCATTGGCTGGACCAGTAATTATTGCAGTTCCCTCATTGCCTTTGAGGATGTAGTGATGAGCTGCCTTCAAGGATCACTGTAATCCATTTTGTGCATGCACATCCACAATGCTGTGAGGGAGGATGTTCCAACAGTTTGATAAGAAACAGTGAAGGAATGATTCTTGTTCTACTTCAGAACAGAATGTTAAAGGAAAAGTACATCAGTAAAACTCCAGAAATTTAGCTGGATTGACTTATTTCTCTCATCTGAAATTGTCATAACAGCTGCAAAAGGTTACAAAATTTTAAGCACAAATATCATCTGTGGCAAATAGAGATTCTATGCTCTTTTGTACTAATGTTGATAAAACATTCTCTACATAAGTCCCCTCCACAAAACTGATTCAGTCTCCAAGATGAATTTATCATCCTTGAGGTGTTCCTGCTAATTGTGCTCAGTTGCAAGCTTAGAAGAGGCTTAAGTCTCCCCCGATTCAAATTTAAAATTAGGCTGAATCATTTGAGAGAAACATCACAAATGTGTAACATAAACACAAATTGCTGGAAAGGCTCAGCAGGTCTGGTAGCATCTGTGGAGAGAAACCAGGGTGAATGTTTCGGGTCCAGTGACCCTTCCTCAGAATCGTTCCAAGGAAAGGTCATTCGACCAGAAACATGGACAGATGCTTCCAGACCTGCTGAGCCTTTCCAGCAATTTCAAAAGTTTTTGTTTCTTATTTACGGCATCCACAGTTCTTTCGGTTTTTAATGCACAAAAATCAGAAACAAAACCATTCTGAGGAAGGATCACACAATCCGAAACGTTAACTCTGAGCCTTCTCCACAGATGCTGCCAGACCTGCTGAGCTTGTTCAGCAATCTCTACTTTTATCTCCAAATCACCATTCACTTGCCAAAGACAGTGTTATTAGAATCATCCACCTTAATACTGTTATGAACCAGGCCAGAACCCCTCAAAACATTTCAAGAAAGTAGCTCGGCCCATAGCTTTGCTGGTTGTTTCAAGCAGATGTACAGTGGATATTCCAGGAGTGATGTAGCTGGTCAAACCACTTAGTTTCAAACAAAACAAAATTTATTTACAGAGCATTGAATAAAAAACAAAAGAAAACAGATTGCAGAATAACTTAATCTATCTCAAAACCCAACAGACTCTCCCAAATTAATGATGTTGGTCCAAATTCCAGCAACAATCCCCATAAACTTCCCTTGGCAAAAAAGGTAAAATCAAACACAATTTCTTACAGGAGAGAGAAATGATAGAGAGATTCAGCATGGAACATTTTTTTCCATGCAGCTGTTCCTACTGGATTCCCAGATAACACCTGACCCAGCAGCTCTGAACAGCCAGACTGCTAAAACCAAAGCAAACCAGAAAAAAGCTGAGCTGGGAGAACTGGCCACTCCCTTTTCATTGTACAAGTGTTATTTTTAAACTTGAAAGTGTGTTGCCTGAGGCACTGACCTGTTAGTTATAATCACACTGGCCCAAAAACCCTTCAACGTAGACTTTTTGGAGTCTGTCTCTGAAAAAAAGCTAAGGACAACATAACCTTGTTAAAGGAGCAGCATTGTCACAATAGCTACAAGGTTTCACAACCTATTTGTCATGGTCAAGCTAAAGGTTGTTTGGTCTTTTATACTTTTACTTTTGGACTCATGTCTCATTTCCCGATCTGCGTGTAGGTGTGTTACATTATGTTTTATTTTCTCATGTTTTAGAAGCTAATAAACTCATGTTTTCCTTCAACTCAAGGAAACCTGTTTAATTCAGTACCTTTTAAACATAAATATGTTGTGCCAAGAAAAGCTTTCCATGAGGGAAGTATTTCTTAAATAAAGGAGGTGTTGAATAAAGAAGGGAAGCCATTCATCCTTCCTCACCTGGGATTGTGACAAATTGGGGGACACTTGCCCAGGGACCAGTCATAACATAGTGGTAATAGCTTGGGAGTCACTGTTTTGGCAAAATTACTTGTGTGCAATATGAGTACATTGCTAATGTTATCATATGATACACTCTGTCTTCGATTTTTTTTATTGAAAGTAAGACATTATGATACTCAGAGGAGAATCATAGGAATGTGATTATTTAACAACGTTGTACTTACAGAGTGCCTTTAATGTAATTCCAACTTGCCTCAAATAAACATAATCAGGTAGGAATTCACAGTAAGAAAGAAACATTTGGATCGGTTACCAACACTTTTGTAAAAAAATTGTTTATGAGTAGCATCGTAAAAGGAAAAGAAAGAGATAGAGAGTTGTAGGGAGTGATTTCCAACATTCAACACCTAAATATCTGAAGACAGAACTGCTAGAATGACAGCAAAGTACTAGAGGCCAGTGTTAAAGGAATCCAGGGCTCTCAGAGAGTTGTCACACTGCAGGAGCTAAATGAGGTAGGGAAGGGTGAGGCTATGGAGTTGTGTATTTATATTGCGAAAGTAATTTTGAGATGATGTACTACGGGAGAAGAGATGCTGGAAATACACAGAAACATTATCCATTGGCATTTCTGTGTGTCTAAAAACCTTTAGATTCTAAAGCACTACATTCTTGAACTCTACTGAATGCCTGTGCTTTTTCTATACATCTGGTATAGTTAGGTTTCTGTGAGACCATTATTGCCTCCCAGCTCCATCGTAACCACTATCACACCTGGAACAGATTATGGCACAAAAGGAGTCCATTAACCATCATGATAATCTGCTTTAATAATATAATATGTTTATAACCACAGAAATCAAACGCAGAAAATAATTTCTAAGCAACTGATACTTGTCTGTTTTATTAAAATATCCCATTAGAGTGCTTTCTTTTTTCCCTCTAATTCATTCAACACTTATTTTACTATCTCCCAAACAGAGTAATATCACATTGTTTATTCCTGATGAAGGGCTTATGCTCGAAACGTCGAATTCTCTATTCCTGAGATGCTGCCTAACCTGCTGTGCTTTGACCAGCAACACATTTGCAGCTGTGATCTCCAGCATCTGCAGACCTCATTTTTTACTCAGAGTAATATCACAACATGGCTTTCAAATCTCTGCATGCCTTCGTCCGTCTCTACCTTATTAACCATATCCAACCCTATAATTTTTCAAAAGCATCCTTCAATTCTATTCTTTACTCTTCCTCCATTTTCTTCACATCATTTCTAGACTAGGTGCTTTTGTAAACCAAGGTTCTGACTCTGGAATTCCTTCTTTGTAATTTTTCATTTCTCTACCACTCTTTCCTTCTTTTAAGAAGTATCTCAAAAGCAATCTTTTTGACCGAGATTCTGGTCACCTGTTCTAACAGGATGTTTTTACTATGTTAAGGATGTACCGTAAATGCATGTTGTTGTTGTACTCACTGCCTAAGATTGTATGGAGCCCTGTGAGAACAGTGTGTTGTGGCATTGATCCTCAAGGATTCAGCCAAATTGTCTCCTGCTATTGTTGGCTCTTTCCTTGTTAACTAACTCTAGAATAGATTTGGTGTGAGTTTACCTGAGGCCTCCTCTTTCAGCAATTCCTGTTGACCAATGGAAGTCTGCCAGCTCCCTGTTTCATCACCAGATTCATATCAGAGAAATGAATGTAATGCAGGAAAGTACATTTTAAACATTAGGCATGAATTGCTGCTTGACTAAAAGTTAAAAAGCAAAAGTAGGGACACTACAACCCACCAAAATTAACTGGCTTTTCTTCACAGTTGCTTTTTTAAAAATGTTTTTATATCCACCTGTTCAAACTTGAAACTAAGCCCTTTGGCTTAGAAACAGGGATACACCCAAAGCACCACAAGAGCTCAACCATCCAAAGTAAACCAAAGTTTGCAATTACTTCAGTTCTGTAGATATTTTATGACACCCTTCTGGACGAGAAGGTCAGGGTTGGAGTCTCACCAGGTCCACAAACAGCCTGATAAGTAGTGATGCTATGTCTGTATCACAAGAGCCCTCAAAATTAATTAACTTTGTATTAATATGATGCACCTCCTTGACAAGTGGGATGTGTCTAGCTGGCTTAGAGGTTAACACACCATTATTATGCCACAACAGCACTGTTGTGGTGTTTTGTAGCATGTCTGAATAGGCTGAAAATCATTGAAAGTGTAAAAAGGATTGACATCCATTCAATTAACAGCAAATCACAAAATAAATGCTTTCATATACACAGTAAGAGCTTGTACTCAGTCTACTGTTCAGAGATAGGCCACTTTGATGCATCACTGAGTCACAAGCTACGTTAAGGTCAAGAGCAGTCACCCTCTCCTCACTAGTTCAGCTTTGTTGTCCATGTTTGGAATGAGGTTGTAATGGGACCAAGAGCTGAATGATCTTGGAAAAACCCAAACTAAGCAACAGTGACTAGGTTATGACCAAGAAAGGATAATTTGCTGAGACCATCAATGAACCCATGAGGGGTCGTGGGGAAAGGTACTTTTATAATTGGCTATAGTTGGCATTATAATTGGCTTTGTCTTACTTCTTGAGGCCAAGCCATACCTGGTCAATTTTCCATATTTCTCGGTAAATGCTCAGGTCAAAATCTATTAGAACAGCTTGGCATTGAGCACAAATCTTCAATATTATTGGTGATAGGTCAATGCTGAGTAGTCCAATTAGTTTCATGCTTTTCTTTAGGCTCATAGTGATTTGTTACAACTCAGTGACTTAGTCATTGCTGAGGTAGCTACATTTCTGGAGTTGGGGTGTTATACATAGTCCGGAGCAAGTAAAGATGTTAAGGGCTTAATGGAACTATTAGGTTACTTTTTAATCAAATATTTATTAATTAAAACCTACCCACTGCTATGGCGGGATATAAGCTCATGTCTCCAAAAGCATTATCCTGGACCTCGAGGTTACTAGCTCAATTACATGGCCATCATATCACCACATTCCCCAGCCACCACCCCCACCACCATAGTGTATCCCAGCTCCACCAACACCTCTCAAAAACATCTTTGACAATAACTGCCCATTGACTTTGTGTTTGTATCTTAACATTGCCAGGAGATTGAAAAATTGGCTCACTCCCGTTACTATTGTTCATTTGATGCATTTTCTTCTGAAACATAGCCTTTCACTGTAAACTATTTATTAAGAAACTGAAAAGCGCCACATGTTAGCGAGTAGTCGCGAGGGGTGGGGCAGTGGGTGAGGGGTGTTGTGTGGTCGTGAGGGATGGGGCAGTGGGTAAAGGGTGTTGTGTGGTCGTGAGGGGTGGGGGCAGGGGGTGAGGGGTGTTGTGTGGTCGTGAGGCGTGGGCTGGGGGGGTAAGGAGTGTTGTGTGGTCATGAGGGGTGGGGCAGGGGGTGAGAAATATTGTCTGGTAGCAAGTGGAAGGGTGGTGGGGAAAGGTACATTTCAATCTTTCTCTCACTCAGGATAATTGTGAACAAGTTTGGTAAAGATAAGCTTTACCACAACAGGACCATGAATTTCAGACAAAAAAATTCCAAAATGTAAAAATTGATAATTTGGAAGAGTAATTAATGCAAATGACCATTGAAATGTACCAAGGAGCAGGTCTAATTAATAAAAAATGTTTTTTGTCTTTTCAGTTAAGAAAAAGAGTTGGGGAGGGACAGACAAGGCCCCAAGTCCTGATTACCAGTGAGGGGGAAGGAAACGGGGGTCAAGAAATGATTTGGGGTCAACTAGTATTGACTCTGGCTTGCCTCTGGTCGAGCACACTGTAATCTGGCATCAGTGGATTTTATATGCCTGTTTTATATGCCTGTTTGACTTGCCTGCTTTATGTCATGTGGTTTAACTTCAGGACATATCCACATGCCTAAGACATGTGCCACCGATTTTGAAGATGTGCTTATACCTTGTGATCCACTTCAAGGGGTTGATTGGTCTATAAAAGCTATTCTACTTTTATTCCAACATCAGGTTACTTTCAATTACTCCAAGACACTGATTTCTATTTCCCAGTGGTGTTTGGCACTGTGAATAAATATCAAAAGAGAAAACAGATTTCAGGTTGGTATATTTGAATTTGATACCCAGAGGGCATTTGAATGAAAATAGTTGCATTTGGCATGGGAACATAGGAAATGTCAGATGAAAAAATGCCAAGTTCCATCATACCTTTTCTACCATTTTGTTAGCTACATGCTGCAAAAATAAAGGAACTCAGGATGTAGTAATTGATGTACATCAATTAGTTCTTAACAGATCCAGAAATGAATCTCCATTGTAGAGAGTTTTGAGAAAAGTAGATCAATGTTCACCTCTTTCTCCCATTACATGACTACATTTATATGCTATTCAGATGCTGTTTCCCAATATACTATTGCTGGAAGACCGCAAATTAATTTGTATTTGAATTAACCAACATGGACTTAATTGAAATATATAAGACCCGGAGCAGATTTGACAGGGGGGTTTAAAAGGATGTCTCCTCAGGTGGGAGAATCTAGAACTAGGGGGTCACCCACTTAAGACTGAAATGAGGAAAAAACATTATTCTCAAAGGATTGAGTGTCTTTGGAGTTTCATTCCACAAAAGGTGATGCATGTAGAATATTTAAATGTTTTTAAGTAGATCCATTACTATGGGTGCAATGGTGACTCAGTGTCAGCAACATTGGTTTGACTCTAGCCTCGGGTGACTGTGTGGAGTTTGCACATTCTACCCGTGTCTGTATGGGTTTCCTTCAGGTGCTCCAGTTTGCTTTCACAGTTCTCCCACAGGTTAGCTGGATTGGCCATACTAAATTGACTCATAGTGTCCAAGGATGTGTAGACTAGTTAGCTGACTTGGACATGATATACAGGGATAAGGTGGTGGAACTGTTTGGGATACTCTTTGGAGGGTTAGTGCAGACTCAGCGGACTGAATAGCCTCTTTCTGCGCTGTAGGGAATCAATGAGAGATTATCAGGATGTGCAAGAATGCAGAGATGAGATTAAAGTCAGATCAGCCACATTCTTTTTGAGTGGCAGAGCAAGCTCAAAGGGCCAAATGGCCTACCCTTGTAATATGTTAGTACGTCTTAACTGTGTCAAAAAGAAAGGCACAGCAGATCAGGCAGCATCCGAGGATCAGGAGAGTCTGCGTTTCGGACATAAGCCCTTCAACAGGAATGTTGGGGGCTAGAAGGAGGGTGAGAGTGAGGCTGGGGGAAGGGAGTCAGGAAGACAATAGATTAGATTCTCTACAGTACGGAAACAGGCCCAACAAGTCCACACTGACCCTCTAAAGATTAACCCACCCAGACCCATTCCCCTACATTTACCCCTGACTATGGACAATTTAGCATGGCCAATTCACCTAACCCGCACATCTTTGGAGAGTGGGAGTAAAACCCACACAGACACAGAGCAAATGTACAAGCTCCAATTGAAATCTGGGTTGAATCTGGGTCTCTAGCACTGTGAGGCAGTAGTGTTAACCAGTGAGCCACCATGCTGCCCTGGGTAGGTGCAGGTGGGCTGACAGTGATAAGTCGGAGTGGAGGGTGGAATGGATAGGTGGGAATGAGGATGGATAGGTAGGACAGGTTAAGAGGGCTGTGCCGAGTTGGAGGGTCAGATCTGGGATGGGGTGGGTGGGGGGGGTTAGTGGGGGGGAGATGAGGAAACTGTTGAAGTCAACATTGATTCTGTGTGGTCAAATGGTCCCAAGGCAGAAGATGAGACTTGGATTTATTGATGGAGTAGCCCAGGACTTACATATCTTTGGTGGAGTGGGAGGGGGAGTTGTAATGTTCGGCCACAGGGTGGTGCGGTTGTTGATGCACGTATCCCAGAGATATTCCCTGAAACATTCCCCAGTGTAGAGGAGACCACATTGAGACCAACAGAGACTGTAGATGTGGTGGGTGGATGTGCAGGAAACTCTCTGCCAGATGTGTAAAGGGGAGGTGTGGGTGCAAGTTTTATACTTTGTGGGCGGCACGGTAGCACTGCTGCCTCACAGCACCAGAGACCCGGGTTCAATTCCCGACTCAGGCGACTGTGTGGAGTTTGCACATTCTCCCCATGTCTGTGTGGGTTTTCTCCGGGTGCTCCGGTTTCCTCCCACAGTCCAAATATGTGCAGGTCAGGTGAATTGGCCAGGATAAATTGCCCGTAGTGTTAGGTAAAGGGGTAAATGCAGGGGCATGGGTGGGTTGCGCTTCGGCGGGTTGGTGTGGACTTGTTGGGCCGAAGGGCCTGTTTCCACACTGTAAATAATCTAATCTAATCTAAAAAAAAACTTCTTGCAATGGCAAGAGAAGGTGTTGGTTGGTGGGGGCGTGAACCTAACGAGGGAGTCATGGAGGGAATGCAGTGTATCCGGAGATTAGTGGGGTAGAAAACGAGGATCAGGGCGATTCTAGCCTTGTTGTGATCGGAGGGGTGGGGTTCAAGGATGGAGGTGTGGGAAGTGGAGGAGATGCGCTGGAGGGCATTGCTGACCATGTGGGCGGGGAAATTGCGGTCTTTGTAGAGGAGACCATCTGGGATGTTCTGGAACAGAATTGCTCCTCCTGGGATCAGATATGGTGGAGGCAGAGGGATTGGGTGCAAGGGATTGGAGTTTTACTAGGGGTGGGGGTGGGGGAGAGGGAGTGTTGGAGGAGGTGCAGTCCAGGTAGCTGTGGGAATGAGTGGGTTTGAAATAGATGTCTGTGTTGAGTCGGTCGCTGAAGATGGAGGCAGAGAAGTCCAGGAAAGGGATGGTGCCAGTGTAACTGCGGAAGATGGATTGTTCCATGTATGCTACGAAGAGGCAGGCATAGCTGGAGTCCATGCATGTGTCCATGGCTACCCCTTTGGTCTGACGAAGTGGGAGGATTCAAAGGAGAATTTGTTCAGGGTGAGAACCAGTTCCACCAATCAAATGAGTGTGTCGGTGGAGAGGTACTGATTGGGTCAGCAGGACAGGATGAAAGGGAGGGCTTGGAGGCCTTTGCATTGGTGGATGGATGTGTACAGGGACTGGATGTCCTGGTGAAGATGAGGTGTTGAGGGCCGAGGAAGCGCAAGTCATGGAGGAGGTGGAGGGCATGAGTGGAATCCTTGAAGTATGTGGGGAGTTCATGGACCAAGGGGGAACAGGACGGTATCAAAGATATGACGAGATACGTTGGGTGGGGCAGGAGCAGGGTTGACCAGGGCAGTCTGGTTTTTGGATTTTTGGGTAGGAAGTAGAACCAGGTGATGCAGGATTCCAGGACAATGAGGTTGGAGGCTGTGAATGGGAGGTCCCTGAGGTGATAAAGTTGTGGATAGTCTGGGAGATTTCTTTTTTTAGATTACTTACAGTGTGGAAACAGGCCCTTCGGCCCAACAAGTCCACACCGACCCGCCGAAGCGCAACCCACCCATACCCCTACATTTACCCCTTACCTAACACTACGGGCAATTTAGCATGGCCAATTCACCTGACCTGCACATCTTTGTGACTGTGGAAGGAAACCGGAGCACCCGGAGGAAACCCACGCAGACACGGGGAGAACGTGCAAACTCCACACAGTCAGTCGCCTGAGTCGGGAATTGAACCCGGGTCTCTGGTGCTGTGAGGCAGCAGTGCTAACCACTGTGCCACCGTGATGATGGAGGTGAGGCTATGGTCGAGGGGGCAGTAAGAGGAGGTGTCCATGAGTTGGTGCCTGACTTCAGCATCTCTGGGACACACAGACCAAACAACCTCACCATCCTGTGGCCAACCACTTCAACCCCCTCTCACATTCTACCAAGGACATGCAAGTCCTGGGCCTTCCCCACCACCAAATTCAAGCCGCTTGAAACCTGGAGGAAGAATGCCTCATCTTCCACCTTGGGACCTTTCAACCACATGGCATCAGCATCGACTTCAGCAGTTTCCTCACCACCCCTCCCCCCACCTCATTCCAGATCCAACCCTCCAACACGGCACCACCCTCTTGAACTACCTAAGTGTCTGTCTTCCTTCCCACCTATCCACTCCACCCTTCCCTCTGGCCTATCACCATCACTCCCACCTGCATCTACCTATTGCCTTCCCAGCATCACACTAAAATGACAGTGCCTGGGGTTAACAAAAACAAACCACATTCTGAGAGTTTTAGGATATTTGCAAACCTTTCTCACTCCTGAGGAAACAGCTAAATAGTTGAAACTTAAGTTTTATTCACAACTCAAGGACTCTAAAAACTTAAAATTGATATTGTCTTTGCCTCCCAGTCTGTATACACACCCGCCTCTCCTATCGTTTTTTTTAAAAGCTTACCAACTGTATTTATGGATATCCTTTAGATGTTGCATTTTCTTATTTTTCACAAGTTTAATAGATAATGGAACTCCAGTCTCTTTCATTCAAGAAATGTTTGGAATTGGCTTTCCTCATTTGTGACTTGACTAACTTCATCCAATTAAAGCCTGATAACTATTTCCAGAAAAGAAAAACAAAAATCATTTGTTGCAATCAACTTGGAGAAGGTGATTGAAGAAAAGGGAGTTGATCACACCTCCTTGCCCAGTCAAACAATATCAGGAAAATGGAGGAAGGCAGCAACAGGTAGCATTGGACTGAGCAAGTGTGTCAACATAGCTCGCCTCAAAAAGTGTGTGGAATATTTTGCAGGACCTGAAGAACATAAAATAAGGAAACGATACAAAGGCAATATGTTTACAGAAAAGTTTATTTCTTTCACTAGTTTACTTGGTATTGTGGGTAGGTGAGGATAGCCTGGCCCTCCACATCCATTCCTTTTTATGGTCAATCTGAATGGTTACCCTCAGTGAATATGATACAATCAAAACTCTGCACACGTCACCCAGTTAAACCATGCTGAATGCTAACAGTAGCGCAGGAGTAGGGTAATTATTATTGACTTAGGCTGAATGCTCCCTTAGGAGGGCTCTACTGTATCTGAAAAGCAGTGGAATCTGAAGGACATTGGCAATTAAAGTGCAGCCCTATTGAAACTAAACAAAGAAAGAAAGGAAATCAAATGCATGTGGTAGGCACCGCTGAAGGCTCATTGCTAGTTGAAACATTACCTTTTAAGCTGGAGCATAAATATTTAATCAGACAGCATACATTTTTAACCCTTTCATGCTGCTTTTTATTCCACGGAATCACAGTACATTTTCCTAGTGGTTTTTTTCTGAGTTTACTTCCTTCAGCAGTGCCAGCTGGTGAGGCATTACAGCGTGTATTTTCCGAGAGCCTGTTCTTGACTGTGTCTTGAATTAAAATTGCACAAATTTCTTTTCTCAAGTGGCTCGATAGCCATATGTTGCTCTCTTCATAACCTTGGCAGCAAAGTCAAAAGAGGAAAAATACAGTGTAACATCAGTAGAAAGTAAAGTTGCCATAGTTCTCGCAAACCATATGTAGTGATTGTAATGAGGTCAGCCAGGTGGACCTCACAGAATATGAGTTCCCTGATTGTGGCTGTTAGTCTGGTCCAGTTAGGGTGGCCTGGCTGACAGATATAAACAGAAATGTCAGGGGTTCTGTTCATTCTGCGGGGTTGGCTCTGAGGGAGCTAGATCAGGTCAAGGACTGCGCACGTGTATTGGGATACTGGCCTCTGTGGAGTTATTTCACCACATGGCTGCTCTCTCATTAGAGAAAGGCAACATGTAGTGACTTAACCCAAGGTCATCATACTTCACACAAGGGGGAAGGTTGAGAAGGAGAATCCTTCATGGTAACCACAGCCAGTGCAAAAAATGAACCCACACTGGTAGTACTACTCTGCAGTGCAAACCTGTCAAATGAGTTAACCTACAAGTATTAACAGACATTTCATATTGTTCTTTGCTTTACTGGAGATTGTAGCAACCATCCCAGTGCTGATCAGGAACTGTCAGGACATCCTGTAGATTTTGATTCTTCTGGATCCTGTAAATGTCCAGTCATGAAAACTTAATGCTGGAGTAATGCAGTAGTAGATGAAGATCAAAAAGTGTGAATTACATTTCAGTATGGTCCCATCATCATGGGTGGAAAATGAATGATTGTGAAGCATCACAATAGCAGCAATGGGACTGAATATTGCAAAGAAGCTTAAATGGCAATAACAATACTTTCTAAGAAGAAACTTGGTTGATAGACCTTTTGAATTTAAAACTTTAAATAGATAAGGTACTTATTTGCTCATCTCTCCAGATAAGGTATCTATTTGTATTTTATGTTGCAACCGTGGAGTAGTGGACTTAAAGCAAGAGTTCCCTCCTCCAGTGACACCTTGACTCTATGTCCTTTGAGACACTTGTTCAGTTTTAAGAGAAAAATACAGCAGCAGCTCTTTGATGTTTTTCACACAAGCGTAGAAGTATCAGGATTTTGAATGAAGTATTGCCTGTTCTGGAGAGACAAATGGAGGAACATAATCATTTCTGATGATCAAACATGGCGATAGAGAAGAATGGGGAATGTTTTCTGACATTGGCATTATACCAGTGTTAGGAAAGAACTGAATGCTAATCACATTCACATTTCAAACAAATGTTAAAATCTTGCAGTTCAGTGCAGATCAATGACTTCATTTGCACCCTTGCAATCATGTTCCCAGCATCATTAAGTCACCCAGTCTTCCAAGGAAAACTGACAATAAATATGTTGACCAGCCTATTGATTGTATGGATGTACTTTCTGTTAGCTTAGTGACCAAGGGAATGGTACAGTTCCCAGTTTCATCTGCAGGAGCCTTTGTGGAGTGTTATATCATTTGTTATTAATTCCATGACATAAGCCAAAAATAAAGTCTAATTTTATGTGTTGGATTGTTCGGGCATCAATGCCACAAAACATGTGTGGCTGATTTGAAGATTTGCCCAGTCCTGGAATCCCACGTGGAATGGATAAAAGCCAATTTAATCTGAGGAAGAGAAACAGACCAGACCCAAGTATAGGACTCCCTGTTTGTTGTGCAAGTGTAAACTCAAGGGAAATTACTTCATCTAAACCTGATCCAGGCTGCAGTAATAGAGACTGTGGCGTACCCAATGCACAGCCATGTTGACGTTACGGTACTGGAATGAATCCATCTGCATTACAATGAAATGAAATCATTTCCAGTCACTGGGCTCGCATTTCATCCTTTGGGCCCAGATGCTCCACCAGTACACGAGAGAGAACTTGTCTCATTGCTGAAATGCAGGTGACCTTTTAAAATGACACTGACTTCCTCACCGAACATTTGTGCAGGTTTACCACAGAATTTCTGCACTGGAGGCAAATCCGCAAAGCATAGGGATTGAACCTGGCAAACACACAAAACTGTGTATCTGAAGTCACTTGTAGAAGATGCACAAAATCATTGCTGCAGAGTTTTGTGAAATGCTTTCAAATATATTCATTTAAAGCTTATGCATACATTTAATGTTTACATTTAAAGCTTATTAAACAGATCTTCATTGAACTGAGATTGGAAGAATACATTGTTTCATACTTTTTAACAATACTCTTTCTGTTTTTACTATATAAATATACATTTGCTGTTTTATTGTTGAAGACTGAAGTTATGACTGTTTGTTTTTGTCAACCAGTGCATTCTGATCGCGTTGAGAACTAGTGCACGTACACATTTTGCTTTATCCAACAAAAATAGAATCAAATATAAAATGTTCTGTGTGAAATATACTGACATTTAAATTTACCTGGTCAAAAATCTAAATATTTGCGAGCTAAATGCAAACATATTGCAAATAGTGCTTTGTATGGAATATAGGGTGATTATGCACAATATTAAAAATGAGTAATTTAGTCAAAATTGATGGATTTGTATTATCCATGCTATTAGGTTTTGGTGATGAAAGCATGTTAATAGTTAAATTGTAGCATAATTGGTGGTTTGCAATAGCAATAGATCGACTTCCAGTTGGTCGTGAGCCAGTTTAGGCAGAAATCAGTGATCCAGATCATGCATATCTGTAGTTGATCCCTGACTGAGCCTCTGGGAATTTGTATATACAATCTTTGTTCAATTCTGTGGGTGTAGAATGGTCCTAGTCATATCCCAGTTAATTGCCTGCATCAGTGAGTGAACTGTCAACAATGTAGGGAAAGGATATAGTTGCTGCATGTTCAGGAATACTGAATTACTGATTAGAGTTTGAAATGATTAAATCAAATGATATAGTCCACACATAGTGACTTAGTCACATTGCAGTTCGAAGGGATATCATTTTCTAACATTAGAAATAAATATTTTATGCAAGGATTCATTACCAACATAAATAGATTGAATGATTAGTAAATAGTTTATTGAATGATGAGGTAATGATGCAATGATTCCAAAAAGGTGATTGCGAGATTTTCAGTGTTATAGTGTGAACCCTAATTCCCACTATAGAAATTTTTTACATCAAAATGGTACTCAACACTTTGATATGTAATTTTAGGGTTGGTAATGGCTAGATTGACTGTCCCTCAGATTTAAGGATATGAGTGTAGAGCAGAGTTTCCCTCCATGCATATCATATCAGGCCTATGCCCGAAACATCGATTCTCTTGCTCCTCGGATGCTGCCTGACTTGCTGCGCTTTTCCAGCACTACACTCTCGACCCTGGTTAGACCACACTGGAAGCACTATGAGCAGATCTGAGCACCAAAGCTTAGGAAAGACATATTGGCCTTGCATGGACTACAATGTAGGTTTACAAGAATGATACCTGGCGTTCAGAGTTAAGTTATGAGTCGAGGTTATACAAATTAGGCCTGTTTTCTCTAGAATTTGGAATGTTAAGGGGTGAGCTGATCAAAGTCTTCAAGGTATTTACAGGAAAAGACAAGGTAGATACAAATAAACTATTTCCACTAGAACTAGAGGCATAGTCTGAGAATTAGGGCCAAACTGTTCGAGAAGTGCGAAGAAGCACTTCTATACACAAGGGATGGTGTGGTACACAAATGGTGCTTTATGTTCAACAAGGGTAAATGCCACCATATTCTCTTGGAACTCTCTTGCACAAATGGTAGTGGGTGCCAGAGCAATTGTTAATTTTAAATCCGAGTTAAATAAGTTTCTGTTTAGCAAAGGTAGCATGGAATAAAGTTTCTGTTTAGCAAAGATAGCGTGGATCAGCCGTTATCTTATTGAACGGTGGAACAGGCTTGAGGGGCTGAATGGCCTACTCTTGTTCTGATGTACCACACCTGTGAATGTATTAACTTGTGAAATCCTCTGTCCCCTATTGTGTAACTACTTCCTTTTCGTATGCAGGCACCACACAGCCTCTGTCCTAGAGATTCCAGCTTATTAGCTCCTCCTCCACTAAAGAACAAGCCACAGATCTCTCAGGGGATAAACTAGTAAGGCTTTCTCCTGCACCCTCCATCAGCTCACATCCCTACACTGTCCCTGGCTCTACACCTGAATAAAGTTCGGGAACACATTCTGTGAGCAGATCTCTATAACCGGTTGAGGACAGCTGGAGACCACACAGAAGATGACTCTACAGTCACCAGTACAAGAGGCAGGTTTGTGTGAGGCACTTGTCAAACTGGACTGAAGTCTGAAGGAGCCACCAACATTATTGGTACCATGGTGTGTGTGTGTGTGTGTGTGTGTGTGTGTGTGTGTGTCTAGTAATCTCTATGAACAGGTTTGCAGCTGCCATGCAAAGCCACATCCAGATGCTCAGATTATGCTCAATATGGGCACAGACCTGCACTCCATCACTGATCATAGAATCCTTCCAGTGCAGAAACAGGCCATTTGGCCCAACAAGTCCAAACCCACCCTCTGAAGAGTAACCCAACCATTGCCCTACTCTATTACTTTACATTTACCTCTGACTAATGCATCTAACCTATACATCCCTGAACACTAGGGGCAATTTAGCATGGCCAATTCACCTAACCTGCAGACCTTTGGACTGTGGGAGGAAATCAGAGCACCCGGAGGACACCCACAGCAGACCCATGGAGAACGTACAAACTTCACACAGGCAGTCACCCAAGGTGGGAATTGAACCCAAGTCCCTGGCACTGTGAGGCAGCAGTGCTAATCACTAAGCCACCGTGCCACCCTGTGCATGGTATCAATGGAAAGGAGATAGAGTAACAAGGACCTTGATCTCGTTGCACATTCCACTTCCTCTCAAGGAGGCAGGGCAATGTTAACAAGCATCCAGGTGGAGGAAGAGCAATATGAAAGCTCCTCAGAAATCACCCCAGAGGTTCCAGGTCTCTCCAACTCAACCCTGCCTGTGACTTCAAGAAGTGGTGAAACCCTTTAAATCTGAGATTAAAAATGTAATGCAATTAGACTGTAAATGAATGACAGTTTGACATGTTAGTATGGGTTAACTGTTATTGATATTGTCCATGATATTGATATCATGATAAGTCCATGATATTGGATAAAATTAGGAAACATTTTAGCAGACTATAAGCATAGATGTGTAAAGGACAGTATGCAGTTGATACAGGGAAATGGAATGTGATGCACATATGTATGAACTTTCGAAAGGCTTTTGATATGTTGAATGTTATGTAAATTATAGCATCTGTTTTGAGAAGGTATGTAGCTATAGTACTTGCAAGCAGGTCACTGGAGAGAAAATAGAAGTAAAACAACACTTTTCAAATTAGCAGAATATATGTATTTATGTGCTGCCGAAATCTATAGCTATATATAAATAGAAAACAAGAGATCTAAAGTATTTGATTTTCACATAACAGCAAAGGAATTCAAGATTACTAATGAGTGAGGGTTTATCACCAAATTAGAGGATACGGCAATTTATGAAATGGAGGGAAGGAGACATTTGCAGCATTATTGGTGAGGTGTTCTACATAGTTCAATGGAAAGAAATGTGCAGGGCAACAAAATATGAAAAGAGGTGAACTGGAAATGCTAAACCTTTTAGCACAATGATGCAGGAGATTTGTAGGAGTTTGAATTGCATAATCTTTTAATGGTGACACTGCAGGTAGAGAAAAAAAATTATAAAGATAATTATGATTCTGAATTTTATTCTGAGGGATATTGAGTACGTCAAAAACATTTTAAAACTCCACTGGAGGATTGTACTGATTCCTGATCACCTACTACAAGGAAGATCAATGGTTCATGGTGAGAGCATAACCAAGATGTACTAAAATAACATCAGGAATTAATGGGTATGATAATGAGTAAAATTACAGTTTATTTTTCTTCTGCAATAGAAGAATGACAAGATTTTCAAAATAATAGATTTTGAAAGGGTAAATAGTTAAAGATTTGTTTTATGTTTAGCAATTCAGTTACAAGATGGCAGAACATTGGAAAGAGAGGAATTAGATTCATCATCTTGTGTTTACATTTGAGATCAGCAATGTCTCTATTAACAGTTAAATCGATATGGTTTTGATAATATTCTGGATTAGTGGCGCTGGAAGAGCACAGCAGTTCAGGCAGCATCCAAGGAGCAGTGAAATCGATGTTTCAGGCAAAAGCCCATACTCCAGTAAGAGGGTGTAGCCACTAGGTAGTGCTATAGAGTAATTTTCTAAAGTCTTACTTCTTTTGACAGCTTGCAGGGAGAAGCACATTCATTTTCATCAACTGCAGACAATTTACTGCTCACTTAAAAAGAGGAATTTGAATGAGTGTTTCAAAAAGAAGAATATAAAAGAAGAAAGGATAAAACAAGTGGATTAAAGTGTAGATCAAAGACTGCAATGTGTGATATGCTAAATTATCTCTCATGTAATGTCTGTGGATTAACTTTGATATTATTTTCCAGACTTTCCCTTCTTATGTGATTATTCCTTGTACTGAACTGATTTTTATACATTTATATATATGTGTATATATGTGTGTGTGTGTATATAAAATATATATATATATACACACACACACGAATGCACATATCTAATCCACTCCCCATGCACAAGATTTCACAATTATATTTTGATTCACTTTCACATCCTTTCAGAATGCTAAATCAGATTGTATGACTAAGTTTGATTGTTCAATTATGGTTTGAAAGTAAGAACCAACATCTGGCAATAAGAGACCAAAGACCATTACATCTTTCT
Source organism: Hemiscyllium ocellatum (assembly GCF_020745735.1). Classification (NCBI taxonomy): domain Eukaryota; kingdom Metazoa; phylum Chordata; class Chondrichthyes; order Orectolobiformes; family Hemiscylliidae; genus Hemiscyllium; species Hemiscyllium ocellatum. The sequence goes on along the minus strand of NC_083411.1, from coordinate 71,882,174 downwards.
ACAGATTGTACACATTAACTCATGTCTATTTTTCCATTGAAGATGAATGTCCAGAGGCAAATACACGTCCTAAATTCTACTTCACTTAATAACATGTTACATGGTATTTATTCATAACAAAAACTTGGAAATCCAATGTATCTCTATTCAGTAGGATGTAGCCATTGGGCTTGGCAGTGTATTGTGCTTTCTTTGACTAGAGATGATCAATGGCTAAATATTGCAGTGACAGCATTGGTAATTAAATTGAATAGGTCTATTAGATGGACAGTCAAAAATATTTTACTTTCATCTTCAAGGTAGGAAACGTTCACCATTACCACAAGTAATTTCAATTACATACAACACAGTTTGCTCTTAATACGATCTGAAGGGGCACAGCAAGTTGGCCAGTTTTACAAACAATTGCCTCAAGAATGTGACCCACAATGTCTGGGTGTAATATTGAGACACCCATTTCCATTAACACCTACTGGCTAGCATTCATTGGCTAAACAAAATCACCATCCGAGCACAATTTACATTAGTAAGGTTTTGTGTCAAGTAAGAAATGTACACATCGATTTCTTTGCATTAGTTGTCAGTTTGGGTGCCCCCGCCAGTTAAAACATGCATGTGCATATCAAAAAGAAAATATTTAACCTGATTCATGCATTCATTTATAAAGTATGACTTGTCACAAGAGAGTACTTGCCAATAACTTTAGTTTGTTCACTCAGTAAATGTTGAAAGATGACGAGTTATTTAATACAGTGCAAACTCTCTGTGGAATAATCTGGAATATTTAATCAATCAGCATTCGTCTTTCCAGTTCAGGCCAGAAATACAAACAGTTTTCTAACATTTCATTTTAAATTACCTTTCATAAACTGAAGTTAACGAGTATATTAAGGTAGCAAATTGTAGAATTTATTGGATAATGATGACAAGGAGAGAACTGATCAGTAGCTGCATTGGACACAGAAAAAAGTTTAAATATTTGCCAATGAGGGAATCCTGCCCCGTGAATTTCCATCATGTGGGATTTTAGGGGCTCTTTTTCCATTAGAACAGAGAAGAAAATCTTTTTTTGCTGTGTTTTAAAATTTTTGAAGTTTTATGACATAAACAAAGACATTTTCCAGTGCCTGAATGATGTGAGCAGTGGTGAAGAAATCAGGAAAATATAAGAATGAAGAATTTAGATTAGATGAAGGAAAAGGTCCATTTGTTTTTATATCTGTGAGGTTTCAATGGCTAGACAAGATTGTCACTAGAAAGTAGTGAGGGATCTATTAGCAAGTATTAACATCTCATTGTTAGCTAATCTCATCTCATTTACATACAGGTTGCTCTTCTCCCAGGTACTGGTGAGAAACTGGATGGTTCCAATTCCTGACTCAACAGTCAGAGTGGTTACCTGTGGCTACACCTCACCAGTGTTTTCTCTGGACCTCCAAGAAAGCCTGTATTCACCAACATCTCCAGTAAACTTCAGAGACAGAAACTCCCTGTATCCTCCATCCATGGAATTTGGGTCAGCAAAGCCTAGCCTCACCCCATCATCATAGCACATCTCAGGCTAATTTATAATACATTTCAGTTCTCTACATTTATACACAGGGTCAGGAATCAATCTCAGGCATCTGAACAACAAGCATCTCTAGGCTTTTAGCTTGCTTTCTTTGGACCGCACTCACTTTGCACACTTTCTTGTGTGTTCACAGCATCTCTGCCTTGGTTTGCCTTACATTGTAATGCCATTACTGCCTCTTTCAAACCTTACAATCTCAGAGTGGTTCCATCTTTCCTGACCTTTTAGTGAAGACAGAAAGCAAGGCATCTTGTCATGTCTTCCCACCATGATCAGTCAAAAGTTTGGACATGTTGCTGTTGAGCACTGTGCTCTGTTAGTGTCACACTCAGTGCGTTAGTATTAGATTAGATTAGATTACTTACAGTGTGGAAACAGGCCCTTCGGCCCAACAAGTCCACACCGACCCGCCGAAGCGCAACCCACCCATACCCCTACATTTACCCCTTACCTAACACTACGGGCAATTTAGCATGGCCAATTCACCTGACCCGCACATCTTTGGATTGTGGGAGGAAACCGGAGCACCCAGAGGAAAACCCACGCAGACACGGGGAGAATGTGCAAACTCCACACAGTCAGTCGCCTCAGTCGGGAATTGAACCCGGGTCTCAGGCGCTGTGAGACAGCAGTGCTAACCACTGTGCCACCGTGCCGCCCACTGCCACCAGGCCCACCCACAGTGGCAGTGGGCGGCACGTATGTTAGTGCAAACGCATGGAACAGGCTTCAACCCAAAGGCCATCACTGAAAGTCTAACAGGAGTAGTCTTTAGTCCAGTCAAGGGAACTATGGTCATTCATAGGATGCTGCCACGGCCAGTTTCGGCCAACCGCCATCACCAGGACCTCCATCCATGTTGGCAAAGTAAGTGCTAATTTGCCAATCCCAGGCAAGGCATTGACAACAACAGAATGTGAAGGCCAATTACTGGCTTGCAGTGTTTAAAATGGCGTGCAGCTAAGGTCTAAATGTGGCATCCATGGGTATAAACACTGGAAGATCCCAGTGACAACCTGTGAACCTGCCGAGTGTAATATTGCATCAGAGATTGCCTTTGTGAATAAGATGCATTCTTAATAAGCTTAGCAAAGCAGAACAACATGAGAAAAGTCACTAGGGCTCATGGAGGGAAACCATCCATAAAACTCCCCAAATTAACATCTAAGTAAACACCCAAACAACCTGCTTCTATATTGTAATTTCTGAACAATGCAATGTAATAAGGGCAAATCATTGGGATTATTCAATTTCATGGCATCAGAGAAGTAATAATTTATTAATTTTCAAAACAAACAACATTATGATTCATGGAATAAAATTTATGTAATTCCTATTGCATTGGGGAGCTATTAACTGCATTGCAACTGCCTCTGAATTAATCGCCAAATACTATCAATCCCATTGGCACAATTTACAAGCACCATTAATTCTCATATTTCCCACCATGACTTTAGGAAAAGGTTAATAAAAGCCAAGGGAAAATGCCAAAAAAAATTGCAGCTGGAAGTTATAATGAACCTCCTGTAATAATATCACCTCAGAAAGTCAACACTGTTTCTTCTTTCAGTTTGGTCAACAAAATTGGATAACTGTTACTCCAGTTCATTTACATATGTTTATGTTCCAATATTTCAAAGATGTATGGCACCTTAATGCAAATATTAAGCTCCAGTTTTATGTCAGAATATGGCAGGCATAAGCCTCATTCCAGTGCTTGAGCAATTCATCTGAGCAGTCACTCCAATCCAATTCTGAAAAAGCTTTGCTTTGTGTGTGATATCAAATGCAAGCCTTTCTATTTTACTGGAACATTCTGGCACATAATTTAAATAGCAAGCAGAATGAGTATTCACCACCACAAAATAAAAACCACTGATCCTTTAGGAACATAAGATATAACTTGCCAACACCACATTAATCTGAGTGGCTACTTTCAATGACTTTAAATGCATCGCTTCCCTGATTTTGTTCTGTAATGGCAGAATAAACAAACTGCTGCCATCAAACTGCATGTATAATCTATGAAACTGACAAGAGATTGTCGATGTAACTTAATCATTGCACATTACTGTGATTTAAACTGGGTTGTCAAATCTGTTTTAGCAGTACTCACCCAAAATGTAACTCGAACCTGTAAATATTCGCCAAGAGAATGGAGGAATGGAAGAATTAAAACTTCAGAATCCAAATAAATGACTTGTCTGTGAAAAACTGTCTAATATTATTACATTTGAAACCATTGCAATTTCGTTTGAGTTGACACAGTGAAATGGCATGTTCAGTTTCCCATGATGCACTATAACTTCAAAACATTTCAAAACATGACAGGACAGAACTTGCCCATGAGGAGAAAGTGAGGACTGCAGATGCTGGAGTACCAGAGTTGAAAAATCTGGTGCTGGAAAAACACAGCAGGCCAGGCAGCATCCAAGGAGCAGGAGAATCGATGTTTCGGGCATAAGCCCTTCTTCAGGAATGAGGCTGGTGTGCCAAGTGGGCTGAGATAAAAGGTAGGGGGGAGGGAATTTGGGGGAGGGGTGCTGGGAATACGATAGGTGGAAGGAGGTGAGGGTGAGGGTGATAGGCCAGAGAGGGGTGGGGGCGGAGAGGTCGGGAAGAAGATTGCAGGTCAAGAGGGCGGTGCTGAATCCGAGGGTTGGGACTGAGAGAAGATGGGGGGAGGGGAAATGAGGAAGCTGGAGAAATCTACATTCATCCCGTGTGGTTGGAGGGTTCCTAGGAGGAAGATGAGACGCTCTTCCTCCAGGTGTCGTTTGGCCAGGGTCTGGCGATGGACGAGGCCAAGGACGCGCATGTCATTGGCGGAGTGGGAGGGGAGTTAAAGTGTTTGGCCACGGGGAGGTTGGGTTGGTTGGTGTGGGTGTCCCAGAGGTGTTCCCTGAAACGTTCCACAAGTAGGCAGCCTATCTCCCCAATGTAGAGGAGGCCACATCGGGTGCAGCGGATACAGTAAATGATGTGTGTGGAGGTGCAAGTGAATTTGCGATAGATATAGAAGGATCAATTGGGGTCTTGGAGGGAGGTGAGGGGGGAGGTTTGGATGCAAGTTTTGCACTTCTTGAGGTTACAGGGGAAGGTGCCGGGAGTGGAGGTTGGGTTGGTGGGGGATGTGGACCTGACAAGGGAGTCGCGGAGGGAGTGGTCTCTCCTGAATGCTGATAGGGGAGGGGAGGGAAATATATCCCTGGTGATGGGGTCTGTCTGGAGGTGGCGGAAATGACGGAGGATGATACGATGTATCTGGAAGTTGGTGGGGTGGAAGGTGAGGACCAGTGAGGTTCTGTCCTGGTGGTGACTGGAGGGGCAGGGTTCAAGGGCAGAGGTGCGGGAAGTGGAGGGAGATGCAGTGGAGAGCATCGTTGACCACGTCGGAGGGGAAATTGCGGTCTTTGAAGCAGGAGGCCATTTGAGTTGTTCGGTAGTGGAATTGGTCCTCCTGGGAGCAGATGCGGTGGATGCGGAGAAATTGGGAATATGGGATGGCGTTTTTACAGGGGTCAGGGTGGGAGGAAGTGTAATCTAGGGAGCTGTGTGAGTCGGTTGGTTTGTAGTAAAGCTCGCCCTCCCACTCCGCCAATGATATGCAGATCTTTGGCCTCGTCCATCGCCAGACCCTGGCCACACGATGCCTGGAGGAAGGGCGCCTCATCTTCCGCCTAGGAACCTTCCAACCACACGGGATGAATGTAGATTTCTCCAGCTTCCTCATTTCCCCTACCCCCACCTTATCTCAGTCCCAACCCTCAGATTCAGCACTGCCCTCTTGACCTGCAATCTTTTCCCGACCTCTCCCCCCGCCACCCCCTCCCCCCCACCCCCTCTCCGGCCTATCACTCTCACCCTCACCTCCTTCCGCCTGTCGTATTCTCAGCGCCCCTCCCCCAAATTCCCTCCCCCCTACCTTTTATCTCAGCCCACTTGGCACACCAGCCTTATTCCTGAAGAAGAACTTGCCCATGATATTGTATCTGGGTCTGAATGGTGGGATTTCAAAACTGCTTTCCTGGAAGGTAGCACTGGATTCTGCCATTTCCAGAATGTGATGCAGTTTACAATCGGAAAGTGGTAGGGATGGTGTGTGCGCACGCACTTGTGATTGTATGAGGGCAGGGGTTGTCTTAAACCTGCTGTGTCTATGATTCAGTGCAACCTTGCTCTTGAGCGAATTGAAAGGCCTCAACGGACCAGTTTTGGATCTTCAATTGGCAAACACAGAAACCATGCAATGACTAAGACACATCAGGGTGAACATAGCATATACGTGAGGCCTAGTGGAGGCAGTGGACACCTCTTTGAAGCAATGGATCATATCACACAGCTGCTTCAGCTGGGTTACAGAGGTACCTTCACTGCTTCTGATCGCATGTTGCTTCTCACCACTGGGAGGTTGCAGTCCAGAGAGGGGCTCCAGGCTGCTGGCAAAACCTGGGCAATAGAGGAAGCCCAACTGAACATATGAGCATCAGTTAAGAGGGGAGAGATGGGAACTGGCTATTCTCATATAGGACAAGAGGAGCTACAGTAGATTCATGGTATGAGCTGGAGCTGAAGGAAATGACAGTCACTGACTATGTAAGACCACTTCTTGGCAAAGGGTCTTTATCCAGGAGGTTTCAAGTTTCAGGGGAGGATCTTTGAGGATGTCTGAGCTTCTTGAGGCTTTTGTTACACCCAGTGGGCAGGAAGGGAATGATCCATTTTGTAAGAAAAAACTTAAATTATCTTGTATAATTTTCTTATAAATGGACTCTTCCCATTTTCTTTTTAAATGGCTATGATCAAATACAGAATGAACAAGTAGACCATTTCCAGATGTTTCTGGTAATTACCAGGAAAATGGCGAACTTATCACCTCCTGGAATGTGACATGCATTTTATTAGATGAACATTCCAGCCATGCTAACTCAAAGGTTCAATAGATGAGATGTCCACCTCACTCAATTCAAAATCTAATATGGCTGGGCTTGGTTGAACTGACTTCACAATTGTATAAGGAGACACTAAATCCATCTCATCAGCTGAATGTCTTAACCCCAAATCCCATTCCAATGACTAACACTGGCAGTTTGTTTGAATCACTCTTTCATTATACTGCTGTGGCATTTGTTTGTCAGTCTCCTTGTAACACCAGAACAGTAAGGAGCCCCAGGCTTTGCCAAGCACCTGGGTCTTTTCTCAATATCACGCTCAAGTATAATTTTCAAGAAGGAAACCTGTGAAATGAACCAATTCTTCAACCATTGCATTGTCACTAATAATATGAACTCATGTGAAAGAGCCATCTGTCCACAAAACAACTGAAAGAACCTCAAATGGACTTTGTCCTAATTGCATCTATAAATCACGTGAACACCGATCGGGTGTATAAGGTTCTAAAAGGGGAGGACGAACAGCCAGAAATCTTGTTACATATTGGCACTAATGATATAGCCAGGAAAAGGATTGAAGATATAAAAAGTGATTTCAGGGAGTTAGGATGGAAGCTGCCAAGCAGGACAAACAGTAGTGTTCTCTAGTTTACTACCGGTGCCACAAGATAGCGAGGCCAGGAACAGGGAGCGGGCGCAGCTTAATACGTGGCTGCGCAGCTAGTGTAGGAGGGAGGGCTTCAGATATGTAGATAATTGGGATGCCTTCTGGGGAAGGTGGGACCTGTACAAGAAGGACGGGTTGCATCTGAACTGGAAGGGGACCAATGTCCTGGGTGGAAGGTTTGCTCGAGTAGTTAGAGAGGGTTTAAACTAGTATGGCAGGGGGGTGGGAACCTGAGCTGTATACCAGAGGTGAGAGTTGATACAGATGACGCAATAGCAAGAGGTAGACCAGCTAGTGGGAAGGATTTTCCTGGGAAGGAACCAAGGGATCAGTTAAAGTGTGTTTGCTTTAATGCAAGGAGTATCAGGAATAAAAGTGATGAACTTAGAGCATGGATCAGTACCTGGTGCTATGATGTTGTGGCCATAACAAAGACATGGGTTTCTCAGAGGCAGGAATGGTTGCTAGATGTTCCAGGGTTCAGAGCATTTAAAAAGAATGGGGGGGAAAAGAGGAGGGGGTGTAGCACTACTAATCAGAGAGGGTATCACAGCTACAGAAGCTTCCATTGTCAAGGAAGATTTGCCTACTGAGTCAGTATGGGTGGAAATTAGGAACAGCAAGGGAGCAGTCACCTCTTTAGGGGTTTACTACAGGCTCCTCAATAGCAGCAGGGAGAGTGAAGAAAGCATAGGTCGACAGATTTTGGAAAATTGTGGATGTAGTAGGGGTGTTGTAATGACTGACTTTAACTTTCCCAATATTGATTGGAACCTCCTTCGAGCAGAAGATTTGAATGGAGCTGTTTTTGTAAGGTGTGTTCAGGAGGGTTTCCTAACTCAGTACGTTGACAGGCCGATGAGGGGAGGGGCCATTCTAGACTTAGTGCTCGGAAACGAGCCGAGGCAGGTATCAGATCTTGTGGTGGGAGAGCATTTTGGTGATAGTGACCACAACTGCCTCACATTCTACATAGCTATGGAGAAGGAGAGGATTAGGCAAAATAGGAGGATATTTAATTGGGGAAGAGGAAACTATGATGAGTTAGGAAGCATGGATTGGGAGCAATTGTTCCATGGTAAAGGCACTATAGACATGTGGAGACTGTTTAAGGAACAGTTGTTGCAAGTGATGAATAAATATGTCCCTCTGAGACAGGCAAGAAGTGGTAAGATAAAGCAACCTTGGATGACGAGAGCGGTGGAGCTTCTCGTCAAAAAGAAAAAGGTAGCTTACATAAGGTGGAGGAATGGGGGTCAAGCTCAGCTGTACAGGATTACAGGCAGGTGAGGGAGAAGCTCAAAAATGGTCTGAGGAGAGCCAGGAGGGGGCACGAGAAAGGCTTGGCAGAATGGATTAGGGCGAACACAAAGGCATTTTACACTTATGTAAGGAATAAGAGAATGGTCAAAGAAAGAGTAGGGACGATCAGGGATAGCATAGGGAACGTGTGTGTGGAGTCTGAGGAGGTAGGGGAAGCCCTAAATGAGTTTTTTGCTTCTGTCTTTACGAAAGAAACAAACTTTGTAGTGAATGAAACCTTTGAAGAGCAGGTGTGCATGTTGGAATGGATAGAGATAGAGGAAACTGATGTGCTGAAAATTTTGTCAAACATTAAGATTGACAAGTTGCCAGGCCCGGACCAGATTTGTCCTTGGCTGCTTTGGGAAACCAGAAATGCGATTGCTTCGCCACTTATGAAGATCTTTTCATCCTCGCTCTCCACTGGAGTCGTACCTGCGGACTGGAGACAGGCAAATGTAATTCCTCTCTTCAAGAAAGGAAATAGGGAAATCCCCGGCAATTACAGACCAGTCAGTCTCACGTCTGACATCTGCAAGGTGTTAGAAAGGATTCTGAGGGATAGGATTTATGACCATCTGGAAGAGCATGGCTTGATTAAATGCAGTCAACACGGCTTTGTGAGGGGCAGGTCATGCCTCACAAACCTTATCGAGTTCTTTAAGGATGTGACTAGAAAAGTTGATGAGGGTCGAGATGTGGATGCGGTGTATATGGACTTCAGCAAGGCATTTGATAAGGTTCCCCATGGTAGGCTCATTCGGAAGGTCAGGACGAATGGGATTCAGGGGAACATAGCTGTCTGGATACAGAATTGGCTGGCCAACAGAAGACAACGAGTGGTAGTAGAAGGAAAATATTCTGCCTGGAAGTCTGTGGTGAGTGGTGTTCCACAGAGCACTGTCCTTGGCCTCTATTGTTTGTAATTTTTATTAATGACTTGGATGAGGGGATTGAAGGATGGGTCAGCAAGTTTGCAGATGACACAAAGGTTGGAGGTGTTGACAGTATAGAGGGCTGTTGTAGGCTGTAGCAGGACATTGACAGGATGCAGAGATGGGCTGAGAGGTGGCAGATGGAGTTCAACCTGGATAAATGCGAGGTGATGCATTTTGGAAGGTTGAATTTGAAAGCTGAATACAGGATTAAGGATAGGATTCTTGGCAGTGTGGAGGAACAGAGAGATCTTGGAGTGCAGGTACATAAATCGCTTAAAATGGCCACCCAAGTGGACAGGGTTGTTAAGAAAGCATATGGTGTTTTGGCTTTCATTAACAAGGGTATTGAGTTTAAGAGTCGTGACATCTTGTTGCAGCTCTATAAAACTTTGGTTAGACCGCATTTGAAATACTGCGTCCAGTTCTGGTCGCCCTATTATAAGAAAGATGTGGATGCATTGGAGAGGGTTCAGAGGAGGTTTACCAGGATGCAGTCTGGACTGGTGGGCTTATCTTATGAGGAGAGGTTGACTGAGCTTGGGCATTTTTCATTGGAGAAAAGGAGGAGAAGAGGGGACCTAATTGAGGTATACAAGATAATGAGAGGCATAGATAGAGTCGATAGCCAGAGACTATTTCCCAGGGCAGAAATGACTAACACGAGGGGTCATAGTTTTAAGCTGGTTGGAGGAAAGTATAGAGGGGATGTCAGAGTCAGGTTCTTCACACAGAGAGTTGTGAGAGCATGGAAAGCGTTGCCAGCAGCAGTTGTGGAGGCAGGGTCATTGGGGACATTTAAGAGACTCCTGGACATGCATATGGTCACAGAAATTTGAGGGTGTATACATGAGGATTAGTGGTCAGCACAACATCGTATTTGATTTTAAATAAATTCCTTTCATCTTTTTGTTTCTTTCATGGATGCATGTATACGTGAATGTTTGTCATGAAGCATTCCCTGGGTTTTAAATGGAGTAATAAACCTTACTTTTTTAAAACTCGAAAGAGTTTGCTGTGTTCTGTTTCTAACTTGGACTTCAGAAACAGGGTTTGGAGAAATACACCAATACCTATTTTTAATAAAAGGAGAATAAAATCAGAAACAGAAATGTTAAACAAAACACCTCTTTAGGGACAGGAGAAAACAACAAAACTAAGTAAATTTGCCTCTCCATCCTGTCTGTGACTCTGCGCCTCTCTAATGTCCAGAAGACTTAGCCTTGGCATGTATATCCCTCGGAGAAAGTGAGGACCACAGCTGTTGGAGAACCAGAGTCGAACAGTGTCACGCTGGAAAAGCACAGCAGGTCAGGCAGTATCTGAGGAGCAGGAGAGTTGACATTTCAGGCATAAGCCCTTCATCATTCCTTAACTTTTCGACTCATGTATATACCCTGCGTTGGGGTATCGCTTCCTTGGAGCTGGAGTTCTGATTTGTGAAGCCACCTGTGGTTAAGGAGATTGTTACTGTTTCTCCTGGTGCTGCAGGTGAAGTTTGAACTGTACCACTTGTTCCTCATCAGAGGTTAAAGTCGAGTTGCTTCAGCAGCTCCCATTTTGATGTGAAGCTGGAAAGCATAAGGTAAAGGTCACAGAAAAGCGATGAACACACACACCAGAAAACGTCCTGAGGTAAAAATCTTTCACTTTGGCTAAAGTACAGCATCAACTTTCAATATTTGAAGGCTTTTCAACCCGGTGATTGTTTATCTCTGTCATTCCCTTACGTTTGCCTGATTTGTTCCAGAGAGCCAGGGAAAATGATGCAATGACAGTTTAGTGAAAATCCATGGTTAAAACAATTTTTTTTTTGCTCTTTTACATGTTTACAATGTGTAAATATCAGACTCAGTTTACCCATTGAGCTTCTTGCATACAGAAGTATGTGCTGGAGCTAATGGTGGAATTCTGTGGGTTATTACCACTGAAATAACTCCACAGAGGCCAGTATCTTGTCCTCAAGTCACCCTTTATTTATACCAAGAAAAGTCCTTGACTATGACACTGCTTCATTCAGAATCAGGTACCAGAGTGTCACTGCAGCCATCTTCCCAAAGGCTGAAGGCTTTTGTTCTTATAATCCATCAGACTCGCAGACACATACCTAGTCTGGCACAGTAGAATTCAGCTTAGTCCACAAGCTTGATTGATGTAGCTTTGATGTGGAGCTTCTCAAATCTGTGTTGCCAACCTGTGTTTCTCCAATGTAGATTCCTGATGCTGTGTTCAAGAATTGGAAGGTGGCAAGAGGAAATAAGGTTAAGGCAACCAGCAATCAGGCATCAACAATGGAGAGGCATTTCATAAAAGTACATTCATATAGTAACATCATCATTCAGAGTTCATTCCTGGACATCCAGAGATTTGTGCTTTAATTCTTCAAGGCAATTCGTTCAGGACCCCAACCAAAACAGTTTTGTGTCAAATAATCCACTGCCAGTGGACATTGCTTTAGTCCTGCCCTCCGTCTGAAACAGAGCGACCATCCTCAAGATTTCACACTCTCGGTGATCACCTCTCTTTACTGAATCCTTCTTTCTGCCATTAATCATTTGTCAGAAAAACAATCTGAACGTCTGGGAGTCTGGTGGGGGCGTGGGAGTGAATTTTGCTTACACAACCTTCTGCTTCTTGCTTGCGAACTAAGAGTGGAATGACAAGGCCAAGGAGAGGGGCACATTGGGGTGAGGGCTGGCTGTGGGAAGGTCATTCCTCAGATTGCCTCTGCCTTACTGATGCCTACCTCAGGCCAGGAATTAAATAATAAGCCCATTCATCTGGAGAAGCCTGAAAAGCTCCTTACAGGTTGAGCATAGTGGCCTATGCCTTTAACAGTTCCCCAAACGCAAAGCTCGAGTCAGGGGGGTGGATTTACCAAGCCTAGTCAATGCCCTTAAAGCATTTCCTCATGGTCACCTCAAGTCATTCCATGAGGTTCTTTATCCTTTGTTTCCCCTCCTGAACACAGGAAAAGAAGTGTCCACCCATTACACTGACCTGTTCAGCAGCATTTAAATAGGATCAGAACTTAAATATGACCAGAATACCAGCTTTAAGCAAGTGGGCTGTGCAATCTTCTCTCCAAGATTCATGTCCATTTTTGTAGAAATGTAATTTCTCATCTCTGTGTTTTTCTGCATGCCATTACTGGCAGAGTTTGCCCGGAAAACAAATGGCCTTTCTGTGCAAGCTAGTACGAAGCTGGTATTAATTTATGATCGCCTGTGTGTTTTAATTCATTCTCAGGATGTGGTGTCTGCTGGATGGATGGTGTTTATTGTCCATTCCTAGTTGCTCATGAGAAGGTGCTGATATGCGAGTGTCTTGGCACAGTAAGGGGCAGTTAAGAATGAATGATATTGTATGCGACTGGAATCATGTGTCGGCTGAACTGAATAATACCGGCAGATTTTGATCCCCAAAGAACATTCAAAACCCAATCGAATTTTGTGACAATCTGACAGGTTCATCATCGCTTCGACTCACACCAGCGTTTTTGGTTCCTGGTTCTCTAACACTGAACTGAAATACTCAAGATGCCTCAGTGGGCCCTGAACTCACATTCTCAAAATTCTTTTACCACATGCTGAAATAAGTAGTGAGGTTTGAAAAATGTGTATACTCCCACAGCAGCTCTGAGTCGTGAAATGACATCCCGAGGGAACGCATGTGTGGCATGCTGTGTTGGTGAGTTCTGACAAGGCTGTGCACTCGGTTTGTTCAGCAGGCCATTTGTGTTCCCAGTTGTTCAGTCCGACTAAAGTCACACGTGGAAAGTAGATTAAACAGGACCATCTGTATTAAGCTCAATGAGAACTGCCAACTGCATCTATTTTGTTCAGATGCTCACTGAGCTCTTTATAGATATTTTAAAATCAACCTGTTTATGAGAGCTGAACTCTGACCTCCTAGCTCAGAGGCTGTGACACTACCACCACACATTAAGCATTCACACTCCTGACTTGGGCCTTGTATTGTGGACAGGCTTTGAGGAGTCAGGAGGTGATGTGCTCATTGCAGTATTCCTAGCCTCTGACCTGCTTTTGAGACCACTGCATTAATGTGGTGAGTCCAATTAAGCTTCTGATCAATGATAACTCCCAGAGTGTTGATAATGGGGGATTCAGTGATGTTGACACCATTAAATGTCAAGGGGCAGTGGTTAGATTGCCCCCTGTTGGTGATGGTCATAGCCTGGCATTAGTGTGATGTGAATACAATATGATTGGTAAACCCAAGCCTAAATATTGTCTAGATCTTGTTGCATTTGGACACAGATTGCTTCAGTATCTGAATAGTCACGGATGGTGCTGAACATTGTGCAATCATTGGTGAACATCCCTACTTATCCTTTTAAGAAATCAACCTGCAATTAAGCTGCAAACCACTAATGATCCATATGCATATTGCTGGCCAGTAATAACTGAGTTAAATGATGACCACCTTTGGTAACACAAAAAATTTCCTTGCCTCACATTGCACTATGATGGAGCATTTTTGATAGGTGGTCTTGTGCCCATGGTTCCATCTGATGCAAGTTGCCATTTTCAATCATTGGACCAAAGGAGGTAGTGGGTAGAGCTGCCACTACTTTCAAATACACAAAGAAGACAAATCCGCTGCCCTTTCTCATTGCAACTTTGTTGGAGATCTGTATACAAATTTCCTTCTTCTAATCTAAGCACAGAATTTTTAAAAACGTATTCATTTTGTGGGATGTGGGTGTCACTGGCTGGGCCAGCATTTATTGCTTGTCCCTAGTTACCCTTGAGATGGTGGTGGTAAGCTGCCTTCTTGAACTCCTGCAGTCCACTTGACCCACGATGCCCTTAGGGAGGCAATTTCAGGATTTTAACTCAGGGACAGTGAAGGAATGGCGATATGGTTCCAAGTTGGGATGGTGAGTGGCTTGGAGGGGAACCTGAGGGTGGTGGTGCAGCCATATATCGCTGCCCTGTCCTTCTAGATGGAAGTGGTCATGGGTTTGGAAGGTTCTATCTGAGGATCTTTGGTGAATTTCTGAAGTGCATCCTGTAGATAGTACTTACTGCTGCTTCTGAACTTTAGTAGTGGAGGGGTTAGATCCTTCTGATGTAGTGCCAATCAAGCGAACTTCTTTGTCCTGGATAGTGTCAAGCTTCTTGAGTGTTGTTGGAGCTGTACCCATCCAGGCAAGTGGGGAGTATTCCATCACACTCCTGACTTGTGCCTTGTACTGTGGACAGGCTTTGAGGAGTCAGGAGGTGAGTTACTCATTGCAGTATTCCTAGCCTCTGAACTACTTTTAAGACCACTGCATTAATCTGGTGAGTCCAGTTAAGTTTCTGATCAATGGTAACTCCCAGGATGTTGATAATGGGGGATTCAGTGATGGTAACACCATTGAATGTCAAGGGGCAGTGGTTAGATTACCCCCTGTTGGTGATGGTCATAGCCTAGTATTTGTGTGATGCGAATATTACTTGTCATTGGTTAACCTAAGCTTAGATATTGTCCAGATCCTGTTGCATTTGGACACAGATTGCTTCAGTGTCTGAGCAGTTGCGAATGTTGCTGAATATTGTGCAATCATCAGTGACCATCCCCACATTCTGGCCTTATGATGGAGGAAAGGTCATTGATGAAGCAGCTGAAGATGGTTGGGCCTAGGACACTATCCTGAGGAACTCCTAGAGAGATGTCCTGGAGCTGAGATGACTGACCTCCAACAACTACCTCCAACAACTATATGCCAGGTATGACTAGCCGCAGAGAATTTTCCTCCAGTACCCATTGATTCCAGCTTTTCTCGGTGTGATGCCACACTCGGTTGAATTCAGCCTTGATGTCAAAGATTGTCACTCTCACCTAACCTCTGAAATTCAATATGAGAGATTTGAAACTCATTTGAATTAAAAACAGGTATAAAATAACGCAGACTAAATGTAAGGATGGAAATTAGACACTTGTACGAGGTTTCACTGTGTTTTTGATAAGCACATTCACGACCCTCAAGGAACATCACTTGTAACAAATACTGTCCTTTAGAATTGCATATCAGGAAGGAGATCAACTGGTCCAAGCAGTCTCCTTCCTCAGTTATTCACTTCTTCTCCTCTAAGATCTCTTCAGTCATTTAGATAATGTAACAATCAACAAGCAACCTCCAGGATTGATTAGATTAGATTCCCTACAGTATGGAAACTGTAGGGAACTGTAGGCCCTTCCATCTAACAAGTCCACACTGACCCTCCAAAAAATAACCCACCCAGACCCATTCCCTATATTTACCCCTGACTAATGCACCTAACACTATGAGCAATTTAGCATGGCCAATCCATCTAACCTGCACATCTTTGGATTGTGGGAGGAAACCCGAGCACCTGAAGGAAACCCATGCAGAGATGGGGAGAATGTGCAAACTCCACACACACAGTCGCCTGAGGTAGGAATCAGTCCCTGGTGCTGTGAAGCATCAGTGCTAACCACTGAGCCACCCATGTTTGCATCCTCTGAGACTTTAAAGTTTGCAACCATCAGTTTACTCCAAGGGCTGGATGTTACACTTCCTGGTGAGGGAGAAAGGAACAGTGACTGAGTGATCTTCTCACTCCCATCCCTGCCTTCCCTCCCCATTCAGTCCAGCTCCCCAGTGACCAATGAATGGTTTCCTGATGGGGAGTGAGTAAAGAGAGGGCTCTGGGATTGTGGACAAGGCTGTCCTGTGGCAGATGGATAATACTACGGTGAACAGAAACAATTCTGTGTAAAGGCTCCTTGATCTCTGCACCAGTGTTTCATTTTTATTGGAGTCTCAAATAATATTTTTTTGAAGAAAAGATTTAAAAAGAGCTCTAAAAGTACTGCCAAAAGAAAAGCCCTTTTCCTTTTCCAGAAACCATAACTCACAGTTTCCATTAACTGAGAACAATATGAAAGTAATTATGTGTGTTGTTGGATTTCAAGCCCTTAAGCAAAGTTACAACATTACCTCATATAGAATAATGTCTAATAGGTTTATTTATTTCTCTAATTTTCACTTTTGGATATGACACTTGACAATAGCTAGGCTTCATGAATATCTATTGGGACCTTGTATAAATGCACAGTGTTTCAACCATTTCTATTTGCACTATCTTCTCCAATTCATTTGTAATTTGCAGTAAAAACTTATGAACATTTTGCTTATTAAATGCATAGTTCACGTTCACACCAACATTGTGTTCTGCAAATCCTCAACCCACTCCATCCTTGTCACAATCCATTAGCTTCCTGTGTCTTAGGGAACTGACTTCAGAATGGAATTTTAACATATGTGGGATTAAGGGCAGAGGGAGGTGTGGGCCTGGGGTGGAAGGGTTGATGGCAACCACGAGAGAATCTGACAACATTCCACGCCTGTCAGGAACCCAGTTCCAATTCGCCAACGTCCACGTTTTACAGTAGCTTGAGAAGATACAGGAAACCTCCAAGGATGCAGTTGGGTATTTTAAGTAAGTCAACAGGTCTAGTAGGCTCTGATTTAACAGTGATGAGTCAGGTTTCTCAGGCCCCAAGAAAAACAACCAGCTAAAGGAAAATGAGGATAGCTGCAGGGAGGGGATCAGTGCCTTTCAGGATTATGAGCCCGGGGCAGCATGAGCCCTTCGTCCTTGTCCTGTATAAAAACACCTGGGACAGTTAGTGTGGAACATACTCAAAATCATGAATTGGATCTGGCTGGTTCTACCATCTACTATGGAAGCCAAGGACATCAATAAGCTTAATGTCTGGGCAGGGACAAGAGAATCAACCTGGGGTTAAAGCTTCAAAACATTCAGGGAAACCAGAGTAACAGATTTCATGTCCTCAACCCTGCCCCTTCGCCCCCTAGCCTCCACTGTTGTAATCTGTCTCAATAAATATGTAAGCTTCAGCTCTTCATTTCTCAATGACTTCATTCGGACTGATGTGCATCCTTAGATCCACCAATGCTCACTTCTCGTTCCAATACTCCCTTCACTAAAAATACCTTATCTTCCCTTGATATCAGCCTCCAGATCTCCAAGAGCTATCCAAGTTTACATAATAACGTGGGGCATGTGGAGGCCATTCTGCCTCTCTAGCCTGTTCTCTCATTGGAAGAGATTATTATTGATTTGTACAGCAACTTCAATTAATGTCTTTATTCTATGTCCCTTGATAACAACAAAAACCTATTGGCCTTAGTCATGCAAGCTCCAATTTTTCAGCATCTACAGCCTTTCATGGATAAAAAGGACGTCGGTTTTCCATTGCACACTTTTTGAGAAAAAAAAAGTTGCATGCTTCTTAAAGATGTAACACTTATTCAAGAGATTGCCTTTCTCTTTTCCATTCCCTCTCTATGGAAAATAGATACTCATTATCCATCGCACAGAGGATGTTCTCATGTCAACCCACATGATCAGGTTCCCTCTCGGCTAACGGCCTGACAAGCTAATCATTTAAACCTCAGGATCATTTGGATGAATGGGTGTTGCATTTCCTCTTACACCAATATATCATTCAAGAGTTGCATTTTTCCAAACTGAATGAAGTACTCCCAATAGAAACTTATCAAGAGTGCATAGTTTGAGAACCATTTTATCCCGACATATCTTGTGGTAAATTTGCTGGTCAGCTGATGGACTTTGGCCAACAGAATTACAAATATACAGCTGGTGTCAAGATGAGTTATTAATTAAAAACCTGTATTTGCTTCAGGGACTTGCCCTTTATTCATTGGAGCTTTAAGAGGTTGAGGGATGACCTTATTGAGGTTGATAAAATTATGAGGGGCATCGACAAGGTGAATAGCAAGGGAGTTTTTCCTAAGGCAGGGAATTTCAAGACAAGGGGTCTTATTTTTAAGGTGAAAGAAGAAAGATCTAAGAAGGACATAATGGGCAAATCTTTTACACAAAGAGTAGTTTGTGTGTGGAATGAAACACCAGAGAAAGTTTTGTATGCAGGTGCAGTTACAACATTTGAAAGATGTTTGGATAAGTTCATGAATAGGAAAGGTTTGGAGGCAAATGGGCCAAGCAGAGGCAGGTGGGACTTGTTTAATTTGGGAACATGGCCGACATGGACTTGTTGAACAGAACGGTCTGTTTCCATGTTGTATGATTCTATGACTTTGCATTGCTGTCACATGCTTGTTGCATTTACAACACCTGAAATAAAAGTCACTAAACTGCTGAACCAGATAAAGCATTAACTCAGATGTGTCAACCATGTCTGTGTTGTCTTTGAGAAACTCCAGGAAATCTTCCTCAACACCTGTACTCTTCTCCCTTTCTTTTCACTGCTACCCTTGGGGCGCACACACTGGAAAGTGGTTGAAGCCATTGGTAAGGATGTAACCAGTACATTCTGTGAGTTGTAGGGAACCGAACAATTCATGCAAAGTGTCGCATGGTACATGCCAAGTGATATTTTACCCACAGAAGGAATTACTGGCTAAGCACAAGTCAGACTTACTGGGGAAAAAAAACAGGTCCTGAACAGCATAAAAACAGCAAATGCTGGAAAAACTCAGCAGGTCTGGCAGCATCTGTGGAGAGAGAAACAGAATTAACATTTCAGGTCCGGTACAATATTTGTTTGGAACTCTTTATTTGAGCATGTACTTGGTTCTGTTTTCTCCATTTGTTAAACCTCAACCAGCACAGAAAATGTCATTTGCATATAATCAAGAGAGAAACTTGCTACATTTAAAGAAACCGATTTGACAAAATACAATTTAGACTCTAGCTTCTCCAAAATCTTAGACTCTAACGCTCCCCAAGTAGATTTTCAGCTTCAGTCAGCATTTCTGACAATGTTATTTTACCTCTGCACAGACCTCTGAGGTTCATACATGGCAGTAACTGCTGGGACTGGCATATTGATGAATGTACACAGATCCAAGGAGTGCTTCATGGGGAAGGGTTATACCCAAAACGCTGACTTCTCCACCTCCTGATGTTGCCTGGCTTGCTGTGTTCTTCCAGCCTCCTGTTTGTCTACCAAGAGGTGCTTTAACAAAATGCTCATGTCTGTGTCACAACATTTATGCAAGCGTCAGTTTTAGGTTACTCCACTTTTGCACCTTCCACACAACATTATTGCTCTGTGTTCTTGTTCCCATTCTGCCCAACGTCACATTTATTATGAAAGTATTAGCTGAGAAAATGTAAACCGGCAAACAGTGCAATTATTGATAATAATAACAAAGAGACCTTGGAGAGCAGGTTCATAGCTCCTTGAAAGTGGAGTCGCAGGTAGATAGGATAGTGAAGAAGGCGTTTGGTATTCTTTCCTTTATTGGTCAGAGTATTGAGTACAAGAGTTGGGAGGTCATGTTGTGGCTGTACTGGATATTGGTTAGATCACTGTTGGAATATTGCGAGCAATCCTGGTCTCCTTCCTATCGGGCAGATGTTGTGAAACATGAAAGAGTTCAGAAAAGATTTACAAGGATGTTGCCAGTGTTGGAGGATCTGAGCTATATGGAGGTCGAATAGGCTGGGGCTGTTTTCCCTGGAGCGTCAGAGGCTGAGGGGTGACCTTATAGAGATTTATAAAATCATGAGGGACATGAATAGGATAAATAGACAAAGTGTTTTCCCTGGGATGGAGGAGTCCAGAACTAGAGGGCATAGGTTTAAGGTGAGGGGGGAAAGATATAAAAGAGACCTGAGGGGCAACTTTTTCACGCAGAGGGTGGTACATGTATGGAATGAGCTGCTGGAGGAAGTGGTGGAGGCTGGTACAATTGCAGCATTTAATAGGCATTTGGATGGATATATGAATAGGAAGGGTTGGGAGGGATATGGGCCAGATGCTGACAGATGGGACTAGATTGGGTTGGGATATGTGGTCGGCATGGACAGATTGGACTGAAGGGTTTGTTTCCAAGCTGTACATCTCTATGACTCTAAGACCAGAAAAAGCTGAAAATACTCAGTAAGGCCCTTTGATATTTTGTATCATGCTGCAATGCCTTCAGTTTTCTTTTAAGTTTGCATTACATTTATATCTGTGTTAAAATGTAACTAGGTATGAGGTGGGCAAAATCCTCAGCTCCAAAGTGACAAGGATGCCAGAATTGCAACAGGAGAAGGATTCTGACTGAAGGCATCATTGCTGGGCAGCAGGGGCAGTTTTAACTAAAATAAGGACACACACACACACACACACACACACACACACACACACACACACACCCATGTGCACACATACGCACACACATGAATTTGTCATGTCAGGATATTCATTGATATGGGCAGTTAACCTCCGGCAGCATATCCATAATAACTGACCGAGACAGCAGCCTCAAAGGTATGTTTGAATGGCTTTCTTCCTGACTCAACAGGATGTAGAAATCACACTCATTATGAGAATGTGTCTGGAGACACCCTTTGCTGGGGGCAGGGGAATCAACATTAGTAGTGTTCTTGCAATTGCCAGGGTGGGATTGATAACCCAAATGAATGACCTGATTTAAGACCATGCATTATATTCCAAGGGACCAGAGGGAGAAGGGGCATCAAGGCTCCAGTTGCAGAATCACACGAAGACAGGAACATAAGAAGAAGAGTAGGCCATTCAGTCCTTAGAGTCAAGAGTGTGTTGCTGGAAATGAACAGCAGGTCAGGCAGCATCCGAGGAGCAGGAGAGTCGATGTTTCAGGCATAAGCCCTTCATCAGGATTCATGATGATCATTCCTGATGAAGGGCTTCTGCCCAAAACATCGATTCTCCTGCTCCTCGGATGCTGCCTGACCTGTTGAGCTTTTGCAGCACCACATTCTCGACTCTGATCTCCAACATTTGCAGGTCTCACTTTCTCCTTATTCAGTCCTTTGAACCTAGTCCACCATTCAATAAA
Organism: Hemiscyllium ocellatum; assembly: GCF_020745735.1. Lineage (NCBI taxonomy): Eukaryota > Metazoa > Chordata > Chondrichthyes > Orectolobiformes > Hemiscylliidae > Hemiscyllium > Hemiscyllium ocellatum. The sequence continues at coordinate 71,860,948 of NC_083411.1, read as the reverse complement.
ATTATCCTCATAATGTAACCACTGAAATTCACTGTAAATTCATTCTTGTAAATCTGTGTTGACCTTACTCCAGGACCATATTAGTGCCCTGATCTACTTACAGTACTCTCAGTGGGGACCATCTAGGGTTTTTTATAACTGCTGTATAACACCTGCATCCTTATACTCCAGCCCTTTAGATATGAAGGCCAGCAATCCATTAGCCTTCTTGACTATTTTCTGCACCTGCTCATGACATTTTAAAGTGTTATGCACCTGAATTACCAAATCTCATTGGACATCCAGTATATTTAGCTTTGTGCCATTTTAAAAAAATATTCCAATCTTCCTTTCTCGGTGCAGAATGGATAACTTCACACTTTCTTTTATCAAAATCCATCTGCTGCAGTTTTGCCCATTGACCTGATCTATCAATATCCAGTTGGAGGTTTATGCTGTCACCAACACTGTCTATAATGCTGCCCAATTTTATGTCATCAGCAAATTTAGATATTTGACTTTTTATGCCATTTACCAAGTCATTAATGAACACTGTGACTAATTGAGATCCCTAATCAGATATCTGTGAGACACCACTGTTCACGTCCTGCTAATTTGAGGACTTACCTATTCTCCTACCTACCTACTCAACCAATTTCCTATCTATGTGAGTAATTTGCCCTCAGTTCCCTGGGCTCCCACTTCAGTTAACATTCTGTTATGTGGGCTTTATCAAAAGGCTTCTGGAAACCTATATAAACAACATCATTGCCTTTTCAAGCATATAACTGCTGCAGCCAAAAGGCATGATGTGCTCAGTTATAGGAAGACATAAATCTGTGTATTACACGGACCCTTTTCCTGAGTCCATCTGGAAGGATACAGGCTTAAGATGGGTGACTATCCCAGGCATCAGGGACCAAAGTATCTGTGTACATGGACAACATGCACAGAGCCACTGACAGTGTGCAAACTCATGAATATCTGTAATCATTTTGAAATAATCTTTGGAGACAAGCAAAATCAAGACAAGAGCAAGGCTATGTTCTTCTGAAACCAGGCTGACCTATCCTTCACTGTCAGATCAGGTCACCTGAGAGAAGCAGGGATATGATTCAGTGGGCTAGGGATATGTACTAAAGACCGGGAGGAAGGAATGGCCAAGTCAAGGCAGAAACTGTGCATGCAGGAGTAACACTCACTCTCCGTTACAGATAGGAACCTAGTCATCAGGTGCCAGGTGCTGTACGTGGCGCAAGTCTAACCAATTGCATCACAGGGTGACCTGAGCCACTCTCTACCTTATCAGGAGGTCAACATGGATCAGGGCTGCAGGAACACCATGTACTGGATAAAGAAGGGAGAAATTTAACCAATGTCACCCCCATCTTAATAGCCACCTCAAGCTATGCATTTACCTTCAGCATGCAAATACCAAGCCCCACTACATGCTGAGGTTCTACCTGTCCCCAGTGGTTCTGGCCACATTGCTCCTCAGGTACAGCATAGACCACGTCACCTGTCCTTAATGCAGGGGTTTCTGTGGGGAAACTCCCTTTGCTCACAAGTCCATCTATTAGTAGTCAGCATAAAACACACTTGAGTCTTGCTAAAAAAGGAGAGATATGTCCTGTCAATGGGTCTCTGAAAAGACTGTCATCATTTGGTGGGATGCCGCTGCCATAGAACTTACAAGTAAGAACCAATGTGTAACTTGGCTGACGGTGGGAAGGGATTTCCCCCTCATTGATGCACACCGAACTCTCTCAGCCTCCAAACATCTGCCGCAAGGTGGCTGTGGTCATCAAGAGACCATCACAATTTTGGCTTTTGTCAAGGCTAACCACAAGCATGTCCACACTGTGGAGTTCTACTGGTTGTTCTCAGGAATTCACACTGAATCAAATGACAACTGTGCTAGAAACACAGTTTTGAAAAATCAATGTTTTGGGCAAAAGCCCTTCATCAGGAATGAGGCTGGAGCCTCGGGAGTACAGAGATAAATATGAGTGGGGTGGGACTGGGGAGAAGGTAGCTTAGAGTGCAATAGGTGGATGGAGGTTAGGGTGAAGGTGATAGGTCAGAGAGGAGGGTAGAGTGGACAGGTCATGAGGACGGTGCTGAGCTGAAAGGTTAGAACTGGGGTAAGGTGGGGGGAGGGGAAATGAGGAAATTGGTAAAAAGATTTCAGATCCAAGCTGTGTTAGTCTGAATGTGGCTCGAAGTCCTTGTGGGATCAGTTGATTCCTCATTTCCTATCCCCCGACCTTGCCCCAGTTCCAACCTTCCAGCTCAGCACCGTCCTCATGACCTGTCCTGCCAATCTTCCTTCCCACCTGTCTGCTCCATCTTCCTCTCTGACCTATCACCTTTACGCTCATCTCCATCCACATATAGCACACTCAGCCACCTTCTCCCCATCCCCACCCCCCTCCCGTTTATCTCTCCACCCCCAAGGTTCCCAATTTTACTTTATAACAAGATTATTAAACTAGTTCACAATATTTTTCTATATTTTATTCCCTGGCCAATTTGGAGGTGACTTTCCTTTCAAATACAATGACACAAAGGTGTAAACTTGGAAATATCCAGCATGTTTATTCTCAAATCTCTGTAATTTTGTGAAGTGCTTTCTGAAATAAATGAATTATTTGAACCAAAAAGGTTAACATTGTTGTCAGATTCATGACTGATTTAGATAATGCTTATTTGACTGTAAGGCTCCTTTGCAGGATTTCATAGTGGGATCCTTTGCAAATTAACTTGTGATGTTAGCTTTTAGAATTCAGAACTAGATCTTCTTGATCTTTTGAACTGTGCTTTAATAGTGTTCTCTTTTACAGTGTTTCCCTCTTTCTATTTGTCATTGACATTACCTGCTGCTGTGTGGACACCTTCAGATAATGTCAGCTGCTTCTTGACTGGAGCTAGTTTCCAAAATGGCTGAGAATTGGAGTTAAACATTGAACCACACCTGATTCAGAAGCTAGTCCTGGTTCGAGGAGCTGGTGCTGCATGCACCGAATGAGGTCAATAGCAGAACCACGTGAGACTAACCCGTGAAGGCAAGTGGTGATTAGCAGCGTCCTGTGAATTTACCTTGAAGTTGAGAGGACCTGTCTTGCCCCTTGCTCCCACCAGCTCCTCAATAAAGGTAAGCTACAAACTAAAAGCTTACATTCCAGGAGGGGATCTGCAAATGATTCAATTTGAGAAGACTGAAGACAATATTCATGGTTTGTCCTACAGTTAGTCATTCAAATAAAGGCAGCATTAATCAGCAATGAGGTTTCCTACTTGTGTATACAAAGAGCCTCCATTGATTGGGCTACACACTTCCAATGAAACATATGGGCCATTGAATAGGTACCTATGGCTACCTATTCAAGCAGGAACGTTACAAATGGACTTCCAGTCTGAGATCTCCCTGCGTATTTCAGGGATATCCAGCCTTGTTGCCATGTAATACTATTCTCAAAATTCAGCCATGAGCTGCTAAAGCTTTGAGCAAAGAGAAGACTACTCAAGTATTAGTCAAGCACAGAAATATCTGGTTAGCAGTGCAAAGCCTTAATCTTTACCATCTGCGTTTCAGTGGTTCCATTCATGTAAACACACATTAAGCCAAGTTTTTTGGGAAAATAATGTTAATGATGCAAGGAGCTATTAATGCACAAGATCCAACCCTCCACCTCCCCCCCAAATTCAGAGAATTATTGTAAGTTGCAAATCTACGAAATTTGCTAATCAATTTATGCCACTTTCCAATTTGTTTTGTATAAATGGCACCTCAGCCTGCCCAGTACTTTTAAAAACCTGCTGATTTCTACATTAATTATCTTGTAAACTAACGACAAAAGTTTAAATAGTTCAATTGTATTCTTGCATGTCATCAAATATTGATAGAGATTTGAATAAATAACACATCTTTAAAAATCCAGCATTCCATCTCTTTAGTCATTTTGTCTTAAACCAGTCTTTCTTATCCTCCCTTTATTTCGCCTTCCACACTCGAATGTATTCCCCTTCTGCCATTCCTCAGTTTCCTCACAATCCTTATATCTCATTGATGAGGGCGGTTGTGGTGCCCTTACCTCAGGGATTACAAGACTTGAATTCAATTCACACCCACCCCAACAATGTGCCTTAAAATATCTGGGCAGGTTGATTAACAATAACAAGACAGCAAAATTGATCCTCTTGTTGAGGACGATGCTCTGTTGTTCCCACACTGTCTGCATCAATACAGAGGAACTGCCCGCTAAAAGATAGAAGATGAGGTCTAACAAACAGAGGTCTAGCTAGATTCAGCTCTTTAAAACATTAAAACGTTATTCAAGAAATTAGAATTAATTGAGATTGCATTGTGCTGTGATGCCCCCGTGTCCTAGTCAACATTATATATGTTCCTTCAGTACTGTGACCACTGATCAATTTATCTGATGATCGTTCATTACGCAGCCTTTTTGTGCTCATCTGGGGATCACTTCAAAAGTAATTGGCTTCTTTCGAAATGCTTGAAGACATTCGGAGAATTGAAAGACATTATTTAACTGCATTTATTTACTCAGAGCTAAAACCTCTTTAGCTCTGTATTAAAGTTAAAAGACTTGGCTATTTACCAACGTCACAAGGTAGTTTACACACACCTGCGGGATGATTAACCAATGAAAACTGATTGTTGGGGGAGAGGTGTTGCTATCCTTAAACGTCGACACCAGGGGGTGATCTTGGACAGATTCCTTTTCCACAGGGAGATGACAGCCTTTCAGGAAGCTTAACATAAAGACACAGGTCAAGCTAACACTGTGAACGAAGGAAGAGTCTTCAATTAGTGTAATTGTGGTTGTGAAGTGATGGCTATTAACAGCAGGAAATTAATTACATTCCACTTGTTGGTGCAAACAGATATTACCAATGGACAGGCTTGCAAAGAGTTGTGACCCTTTCATGATGATTTGCCTATTATAAGAAAGATTTGTAGGGATAGCATGTTTCTGGAAGGAGGCTGAATCTGGGACATAATATGCAGGCTATAAAGTTTGAGCTGTGTGCAAAGCACTCCCAAATCCAGGTTTTCCCTTGCTTTTGCAGCCCCCCCCCCAATGTGGGTCAGTGGGAATGAAGGCAATAAAATTACAGCCATTGAGCTTCCATTTGTTTACATTGTTGTCACCAGCATAATCCTGCTGAAGGTCAGGGAATTTAATTTGTGAATGAGTGACATGTGAACTTACATTCCCTTGTGTGTTCTGCGAACGTTCATGCAGATTCAAGATTCAAACTGGCTCTAATCAAATCCAGGCCAGTCAACTCGGTTTCACTCGAGAGATTATGTCACACATGCGGGCTGTTGAAGAATCTTTATGTTACACCTATTCTCTAAGATGCACAGACACTAAAAGCCTTTTGACAGCAAATATTCCGATGTGCTTGGAATTTCACTGGAATTTGGTTAGCAAAAGCTTGATGAGTTGGCTATTTTTATTTAACTTCACATGCTTTCAAGTGATATATGTGTCACTGGCAGATCTAGCATTAATGTATGTCCCTGGTAGCCCTTTGGATGGTGGGCATGACCCACCTTTTTGAACTATTGCAATGGTGCAGATTCATTGGAGTGCATTAAACTATTATTTTTAAAAATTGTTTCTGGAATATGAGCATCACTGGCATTTACTGCCCACCTGACCCATAGCTGACCAGAACCTTTGCAAGGACTTTCTCTACAATAATAAATCGAGGATATTCAAAGGTGGAGATCTGGACACTTAATAAAAAAGATATTTTGCTGATCAGCCAATTTCCACTTTTCAATAAAAAAGACTGCAGCAGGTGCCACCCTCAAATACATCGACACATAAGAAACCGAAGCAAGAGTGAGCCATTTAGATCTTCAAGTTGCATCTTCCATCATTACAATAATGATTTATTTTTATTTTCTATTTGTTCTTACATCTTATTGCCCATAGTTTACCTTGAGAAGGTGGTGGTGGGCTGAACAATGGCAATAGGGAAGGAGTTCCAAAATTTTGACAGTGATGGTATATAGTTCCTGGTCAGGATGTGTGACTCAGACAGAAACTTGCTCCCATGGTGGTGCTCCCATGTATCTGTGTTTTTGTCCTCCTAGATGGTGTTGTTGGCATGGATGGGTTGGACCGAAGGGTCTGTTTCATTGCTATACATCTCTATGACTCTATGATAGAAGATGTAGGCCAAAAGAACCATGGCAACTTACTGCAATGCAACTTGTACATAATGCACACTCTGCCACTGTACATCACTGGTGGTTGGTAGTTGGCGTGTAAACAATGGTGCTGCTTTGTCCTGGATGGTGTCACGCTTCTTGACTGTTGTTGGAGCTGCATCCATCCGGGCAAGTGGAGAGCATTTCATCATACCCCTGATTTGTGCCTTTGAAGCTGGTGGACAGATTTTGAGGAGCTCCTGTCTACAGAATTCCCAACCTCTGACCTGTTCTTGGAGCCACAGAATTTACCTGGCTGTTTCAGTTCATTTTCTGGTGAATGGTAGCCTTCAGGATGTTGATCATAGGGGATTTAGCAATGATAATGTCATTAAATGACAAGAGAAGATGGTCAGTCTTTCTCTTGTTGAAGTCAGACTTTACCTGACACTTGTGTGGTACAAATATTACTTCCCATTTATGAGCCCAAGACTAAATGTTGTCATACATACAGACAGGAGTCACAAATGGTGCAAAACATTGTGCAATCATCAGTGAGCAATCTGACCTATGACCTTCTAATAGAGCAAAGGTCCGTAGATAAAGTAGCTGAAGATGGTTGGGTCTAGGACACTACCCTGAGGAGCTCCTGCAGAAACGTCCTGGAGTGGAGGTGACTAATGACCGACATTGACCACCATCTTTCTTTGTGCTAGGTATGATTCCAACCTGTGAAAAGATTTCTGCTGATTCTCATGTTGATCTGTTTCCATGATGCAACACTCAGTTAAATGCTGCCTTGATGTGACTCTTTCCTCATCTCGAGAACTCAGCTGTTTTGTCTCGAATGGAACCAAGACTGTACTGAGGTCAGAAGCTGAGAGACCCTGGTGGAACCCAAGCTGAGTGTTATTGAGCAGAGCTTTTCTGAGTAAGTGCCATTTGAAAGTATTGTCAATGGCACTTTCCATCATTTTGCTGATGAATGAGAGTAGACTGGTGGAGCAGTACTGACCAGGTTGGATTTGTCTTGGTTTTTGTGTACAGGACATACCTGGGCAATTTTCCACATTGCTGAGTAGATGCCAATGTACTGGGCCACAGTTAATTCTAGAGCACAGTCTTCATTATTATTCTTATCAGAAAGTTGTCAGGGCCCATAGCCTCTGCAGTATCCAGTACCTCCAACCATATCTTGATATCACATGCAATGAATTAAAAGGGCTGAAGACTGAAATCAGTGCTGGTGGTGGTGTACATGGAATTATTTGCAACCAACTTCATCAAGGAATACTGTTAAATCAAAAAAGAAAGAGAATTAAGTCATAATTATGCTGCCTTATTGCACTGGTTAGCGTAAGATTTTACCTGTGTGATTACACAAATAAACATTAGCAGAAATGTGAAAACCAAGCAATTTTGAGTTCCCTTTAGCCACAGTTTCCAGACTTTGCGTGAACTACAAACTACTCAGATATTGTTCACCAATCTCTGTGACACGAATGTTTCTATTTATTTAATCATGCAGACAATCAATTTGGAGACCTGCACAAATGCAACATTTTTGGTCTGATAGTGAGACCAATAAGCGGTGTCATTAATGAACTTATTCAGAACTGTAATTTAAATGTATCAAAGTTTTCAAGACTTGAGCCTTGACTCTGTGTCACTGCTCTGATCGCAATTTCAATTCAAAAGTGAGGAAGGCATGCTTCAGTTCTATCTTGAGTTAATCAGTTATGATCTGAAGTTTTCAGTGTAGTTTTAGATGTGAACCCCAAGAGCAATGCTTTGACCTTGGAAGTGGTAGACCACAGATTTGCCAGAATGATACCAGGGCTGAAAGGGTTAATTTTAAACACAAGTTGCACAAATGGGGCCTGTGTTGCCTTGTGTTTAGAGCACGAAGAGATATTCAAATCAGAATATTTAAAATAATTAAGAGATTTGATGAAGTAGGTACAGAGAAACCATGGGGAACTGAACAAAGATGGCACAATCTTTCAATTAGAGCTAAGATTTTTAGGATTGTAACCAGGACGGAGTGTTTCACACAATGTAGAGTGAAAATCTGGATAATCACAAGACCACTGTTCAGGAAAGCAACAACTTCACAATGCTCTGAATAGTAATAAATAAACAAAAGTGTACAGACTAAACAGCACTATCATGAATATGGCCCTCTGTACTGTAGTGATTGGAGCAAAGATCACAGTAGTTATACCAGAAAATCTTGTCTTTTCCAGATTGGAACACTTGAAAAAGCAGGTCCCTTTTAAAGATTGCTGCAATTTTGACAAATGGTGAGTTTAAGAATTGGACCTGTTAAAACTGACATTGACCACTCTGATGCAGATGAATTAAAACTATACAGCATTAATGGGAATGTTTTAAGCAGTCTTTAAACCTTTCTTTCTTAAAAGAAACTGTTGACCAAGAAAAAGGGTTGAAAATACATTAAAATAAAATGTAATCAAAGGTATATAGCTTACATATGTTAATATCATTTTGGGATGTAGCAGATGGGTACCAGTTACTTCCGTAAACTGAGAATTTTTTTTAAAGAAAAAGTCTGTCTCTTTCAGGCACAGCAGTTAAATAATATCTGAAAATAAGTTACTGCAAAAGCTTGTGGTGTTTATGGGAAGATGAAAATACTGTTGAGTTTATGACAGGTAGAGTAAGCATTTAAGGCCATTAAATTTTGGGAAGATGGAAATACTGCTGAGTTTATGACAGGTAGAGTAAGCATTTAAGGCCATTAATTTTGTTTTCCCTTCAGAAGCATCTGGGTTTGAGCAAGCTTTTATTGCAAGCTCAGTTCAGAAAACAGGATTGAGTTCAAAAGAAAATTCACTTTCATTCCTCGGAGTTCAGGCCAGTTAGTTGGTGAATCCCCCAAGCCACAAGTTTGATTAGAAACCTACAGGTTATTAAAATCATAGAATCTCCTCCCAGCTCTGAAACAGCAGGCGAGCTCCACTTGGACAGAGGAAGCACTTCAGGGATACCCTCAAGGTCTCATGGCCGAAGTGTGGCATTCCCACAGCCACCTGGGAATGACTGGCCCAGGACCATCCAAAGTGGAGGAGGAGCATTCAGGAAGGTGTTGAGCAATTTGAGACTTGCCATCAAGAGAACGTGGGAAGCCAGGTGGAAATAGCGTAAAGAGCGTACTGCCACATCAACGCCCCTTCCTGCAGCCACCTTCTGCCCCAAGTGCAACAAAGTCACAGAAGCCATATTGGTCAGTACAACCACTTATGGACTCATTCTGAGAGTGGAAGAGAGTCATCCTCATCTGTGAGGGACTGCTAATGATGATGAGAATGTTAGGAGAGAAAATGCTCATAGATTTACTCTATAACTAGAAGCAGCATTGGACAGCTGGCTTCACCTGTTGTTCAAATCTTTGAGAGACCTTCCCTTTTCAAGGTAAGTTGAGATTGACTGGATGCTGCTCAGGGCCCAAAGGTGCTCAATGTAGGCCATAGTCCAAGGCAAAGAAACCATAAGGAATCAGTTAAGTAGGATTGATACTTGGATAACAATATCTTTGACTGCAATATGGGGTGGCACGGTGGCTCAGTGATTAGCACTGCTATCACACAGCACCAGGGACCTGGGTTTAATTCCAGTCTTGGGCGACTGTTTGTATGTTCTCCCCGTGTCTGCGTGGGGTTTCCCTGGGTGCTCTTGTTTCCTCCCAGAATTCAAAGATGTGCAAGTTAGGTGAATTGGCCATACTATGTTGCCCATAGTGTTCAGGGATGTGTAGGTTAGGTGCATTATTCAGGGGAAATGTAAAGCAATAGGGTAGGAGAATGGGTCTGGGTGGCGTACTCTTCAGAGGGTCAGTGTGGACTTGGGCCAAGTGACCTGTTTCCACACTGTAGGGATTCTATGATCTCAGGAAGCCAATTATTAAATGCACCAACATTTGCATTAAGACAGAAGAAGGAGAAATGAATCTGTGAGCTTTTGGCATTTGTCCAACATCATTGCTGACAGTAATTTCCAAGCTGCAGTGAAACCTGTGAATGAGGGATACTGCAGTCAGTATTTTGCAGATCATCATATTTTCCAAATGATCATTGTACCTTGTGTAATTTAAATCAATTAAAGTCATCACTTGATGAATTAAAACCTAGTAAATACTCAAATTCTTGAAACCATGTCTTTTATTTCATTCTCATAAATTAATAATGAGTTAATGCAATCAACTACCCCACAATAATAATAGGAATTTATTCAACTGTTATTATTTGACTAGAGTCGCATAAGGAGATGGTCAGTGTGACAGTTAAAAATCACACAACACCAGGTTATAGTCCAACAGGTTTAATTGGAAGCACTAGCTTTCGGAGTGACGCTCCTTCATCAGGTGGTTGTGCAAGCCACTGTGACAATGTGACTCAATACACTAACTCTGCTTCCTTCCCCACAGATGCAGTCAGACCTGCTAAGTTTCTCCAGCAAATGCCGTTTGTGCTTGTGACTGTGATTGATACTTGGACAGCAATATCTTTGACCTCACTGTAGGAGTCTTCACTTGCAGCAGATACAGCTGTGTTGAAGTGAGAAAACCAAATATTGTTGAACACGTGGGAGGCAAATAACTGGATTGTGGACATTATGGTTAAGACTTTTTTCTTTGGTTGGTGGGAGCTTCCAACTTGGATGACTCAGACTGAGTAATTTGAACAAGTGTAGGAATCAATAAAATCCTGCTCCCAGGACTCAGGTTGGGAAACTCTGCTGTTGCAAGTGTGTATCCCAAGGGGAATAAAGCAGATGACTACCTAGTATCTCCCACACTTAACACACCAGCTGCAGTGGCAAAACACATGATAGATGATAGTTTAACCCGTTGTACTATGAAGGCAACATACATGCACACACAGAGGCAGGCAGCAAGTGGATCATTGCATTGGTGGGTGATAGAGATTTCACTGTCATTCTACACAGCGTTTTTATGGGCTATTGCATGGTGCAGTGGTGGTAGTCCTACCTCTGAATGAGTTCGAGCCCCACCTGCTTCCGAGATCTGTAATAACATTCTTGAATAGGGAACTAGGCTAAATTAGAAAGCTTTATTGTTTAAAATTACAAGAAATCATTGTAATTCAACATTGATACAACTGAGGCAGGAGGGGTAAGCTGTTTCTTTTCCAACTGGTTAAAACAAAGCTGGAATTTAGAAAGGGAGGTAGTTTTACCAGTTATAGATCAGAGTGTATGTAATTCACACAGCAGCCAGCTTCCTTCCATGATAAATACATTGCTAGCTTACTGCAAACAAATCTTAATGCAAGATGCAAGGATGATTAACAAAGCTTAACAAAGTCAAGCAAATGTGGTGAGGAAATAGGAACATAGTAGTGGTAGAAACCTGCAGTATAAAGGGATCTGGGGGTCCTTGTCCATAAGTAACAAAAAGCTAGCATGCAAATTCAGTGGCTAATAGGGAAGGCAAATGAACTACTGTCCTGTAAAGTAGGAATGTCTAGCTAAAACCATACAAAGCACTAATTAGACCATATCTAGAATTCTGTTAACGGTTTTGATCTACTTACCTATTGACATTGACATTGGACACAGTCCAGAGAAGGTTCACTGCACTGTCTAATGAGGGAAGGTTGAGTAAGTTGGGCCTTTACTCATTGGAGTTTAGAAGAATGAGAGGTGATCTTAGTGAAACCTATACAATTCTTACAAGACTTGACAGATTAGATGCTTAGAGGTATTTTTTTCCCCCATGTGGACGAATCTTGGACCAGAATAAGGGATTGAGTAAAAAGTGAGGATTGCAGATCCTGGAGATCAGAGCTGAAAATGTGTTGCTGGTTAAAGCGCAGCAGGTCAGGCAGTATCCAAGGAACAGGAAATTCGATGTTTCGGGCATAGGCCCTTCATCAGGAATGAGGAGAGTGTGCCAGGCAGGCTAAGATAAAAGGTAGGGAGGAGGGACTTGGGGGAGGGGCGATGGAGATGTGATAGGTGGAAGGAGGTCAAGGTGAGGGTGATAGGCCAGAGTGGGGTGGGGGCGGAGAGGTCAGGAAGAAAATTGCAGGTTAGGAGGGCGGTGCTGAGTTCGAGGAAATCGACTGAGACAAGGCGGGGGGAGGGGAAATGAGGAAACTGGAGAAATCTGAGTTCATCCCTTGTGGTTGGAGGATTCCCAGGCGGAAGATGAGGCGCTCTTCCTCCAACCATCGTGTTGTTATGTTCTGGCGATAGAGGAGTCCAAGGACCTGCATGTCCTTGGTGGAGTGGGAGGGAGAGTTAAAGTGTTGAGCCACAGGGTGGTTGGGTTGATTGGTCCCGGCATCCCAGAGGTGTTCCCTGAAGCGTTCCGCAAGCAGGCGGCCCGTCTCCCCAATATAGAGGAGGCCACATCGGGTGCAGCGGATGCAATAGATGATGTGTGTGGAGGTGCAGGTGAATTTGTGGTGGATATGGAAGGATCCCTTGGGGCCTTGGAGAGAGGTAAGGGAGGAGGTGTGGGCGCAAGTTTTGCAATTCCTGCGGTTGCAGGGGAAGGTGCCGGGAGTGGAGATTGGGTTGGGGGGGGTGTGGACTTGACGAGGAAGTCACGAAGGGAGTGGTCTTTGCAGAACGCTGATAGGGGAGGGGAAGGAAATATATCCCTGGTGGTGGGGTCCGTTTGGAGGTGGCGGAAATGACGGCGGATGATACGCTGTATACGGAGGTTGGTGGGTTGGTAGGTGAGAACCAGTGGGGTTCTGCCCTGGTGGCGGTTGGGGGGGCGGGGCTCAAGGGCGGAGGAGCGGGAAGTGGAGGAGATGCGGTGGAGGGCATCGTCGATCACGTCTGGGGGGAATCTGCGGTCCTTGAAGAAGGAGGCCATCTGGGCTGTACGGTATTGGAACTGGTCCTCCTGGGAGCAGATGCGGTGGAGACAAAGGAATTGGGAATATGGGATGGCATTTTTACAGGGGGCAGGATGGGAGGAGGTGTAGTTCAGGTAGCTGTGGGAGTCAGTCAGTTTATAGTAGATGTCTGTGTTGATTCGGTCGCCCAAGATAGAAATGGAAAGATCTAGGAAGGGGAGGGAGGAGCCTGAGACAGTCCAGGTGAATTTGAGGTCGGGATGGAAGGTGTTGGTAAAGTTGATGAACTGTTCAACCTCCTCGTGGGAGCATGAGGCAGCGCCGATACAGTCATCGATGTAGCGGAGGAAAAGGTGGGGGTGGTGCCAGTGTAGTTGCGGAAGATGGACTGTTCCACATATCCTACGAAGAGACAGCCTTAGCTGGGGCCCATGTGGGTGCCCATGGCAACTCCTTTAGTTTGGAGGAAGTGGGAGGATTGGAAAGAGAAGTTGTTCAGGGTGAGGACCAGTTCAGTCAGTCGAAGGAGGGTGTCAGTGGAAAGGTACTGGTTGGTGCGGCGGGAAAGGAAGAAGCGGAGGGCTTTGAGTCCTTCATGATGGGGGATGGAGGTGTACAGGGACTGGATGTCCATCATGAAGATAGGGCGTTGGGGACCGGGGAAGCGAAAATCATGGAGGAGGTGGAGGGCGTGGGTGGTGTCCCAAACGTAGATGGGGAGTTCTTGGACTAAGGGGGACAGAACCGTGTTGAGGTACGCGGAGATGAGTTTGGTGGGGCAGGAGCAGGCTGAGACAATGGGTCGGCCAGGGCAGTCAGGTTTGTGGATTTCAGGCAGGAGGTAGAAACGGGCGGTGCGGGGTTGTGGGACTATGAGGTTGGAGGCGGTGGATGGGCGATCCCCTGAGGTGATGAGATTATGGATGGTCTCGAAGATGATGGTTTGGTGGTGGGAGGTGGGGTCATGGTCAAGGGGGTAATAGGAGGAGGCGTCCGCGAGCTGGCGTTTGGCCTCAGCGGTATAAAGGTTGGTGCACCAAACTACTACCGCGCCTCCCTTGTCTGCCGGTTTGATGGTGAGGTTGGGGTTGGAGCGGAGGGAGTGGAGTTTGATGGTGAGGTTGGGGTTGGAGCAGAGGGAGTGGAGTTTGATGGTGAGGTTGGGGTTGGAGCGGAGGGAGTGGAGTTTGATGGTGAGGTTAGGGTTGAGTAAGACAAAATAAGGGATTACCCATTTAACACAGAGATAAGAAGGATTTGTTTCTTTTTTCGCAAATTGTAGTGAATCTGTGGAATTCTTTACCACAGAAAGCTGTAGAGGTTGGGTTATTAAACATATAGAAGACCGAGATAGACAAACTTTTAATCAGTCAGGAAATCAAGGGTTATGGAGAAAAGGCAAAGAAGTGGAGTTGAGATTATCAGACCAACCATAATCCCATTGAATGGCAAGGCATTTTTGATTAAATGGGCTTCTTCTGTTCCTCTGTCTAATGGTCTTATTATAAACTTTGTATCACAGATGTTAGATTCCCAGCCGCACTGTTCCTGTTCATTGCCATGCAATTTCTCCTTCTTTAAGCATTTATGCAATTCTCTTTAAATGTGATGGAACTATCCTGGCAGATCATTAGATTTGTTTGCAACTCAGAAATAAACTCATTTGCTCTCCGTTCATTTCTGATGTCTCCAACCAATTTATAACAGAGAAAGTAGGCACTTCAGATGAGCTTTAAGAGTTCTGCCATAGCAATGTCCTGTTAACTTCGCCGTCATTCCCCTTTGCAGATCAAAATGTGCTACCTGAGTGCTCTTTCCTTCAAGACCTTCATTGCTCCTACTCCTCACCCTAGCACACTGTCTTGTGTCTTCCTTGAGCAATCCCTGGAAGATTTTCATGGGGAATCAATTAATGATGTCTATAAACTTGTAGTCTGAACAGACCTGCCATTTTCACAATAAGCACTGAGACACATGTTATACGAGCATACAAAATGGACAAAAAGGAAAAGACTATCTGAATTGTCAGTCTGTCCCACACCAGACTGGCCAAGCCCTCACGAATATATTATTCTTCCCTCCACAATCTTCCCTGACCTTACGCTCACTCACAACCGTGGGAAAGGCTAAAAGGAGCAGAGGAAGCCAGGGCTAAAGATGGGGAAACCATATTGTAGGATTTCTCTCCTTGTTCCTTTTCATCTGGATACCAGACCGACAGATCCCCAGGATCAGTAAAACTATTTCTATGATGAAATCATGGTCTCAGTCCGGACCTGTTTTAGCTCAGTCCTGAAGGTGGAAAGTCAGCCACTGTAGCTAACAATATAATCCAGACGTTCTCAGTATTCTGCGTAAAGAACTGTCTATCATTTAGTAGTCTACTCCCACATTTCCAATCTTTACATTCTTGTCTCCCCATTTCTCCTGATCTATTAAATTTGAAAAATAGATATATTGTTCAGATATTTAATTATTTTATAGAATTATTGTTCTCTAAAACAAATACTCCAAGGCCTTTACTTCTCTCTGAGTAGGTCAGATTCTTTCAAACTCAGGGCCATTGCTGAACCTTTGCAAGATAATTTCCTACAACCAGGTGTTAAGTGGATCACGACCTGCTCCCTCTTCTACCTCAAGGTGTTGAATTTTGCCAAAATACTCTGAAAGCATCTTCAAAACCTATGATTAATGCAACCAAACAATGAGGACAAGAATGGCAGATACATTAGAATACTGTAAGAACCCTGTCTTTTTTTGTTCTTGTGAGTTTAAAAACTATGCATTGAAAGGAGATAGAATTGTTTTTAAAATAGAAATGTACCAGGATGGCCATAATTTCATAGCAAGGAATTTGATAGCTGGTGTGAACTCTTTTTATGGCTATTGGTTCCTGCAAATTGCATATGATCAGTAGCCAAGGAGCTGATTAAAAGTGAATCTGATTAGTTCATCAACTAACTGAATAGGTTGAAATTGGAAACAATTTACAGAGACACAAACACACAGAGAGAAAGACACCGATGTGAGTGCAGTTATTCACCCAAGAAGCAGCTACCTGTTCTCTGCAGTAGAAAACTCAGTTTAAACTTGAAGAAACCAGTTACCTTTCCAGCAGCAATTGCTGTGAGCTGTGAATTTTGATTGTGTAAATCGAGTAAATCAGTCACCCTGTCCTCCTTACAAACTAGTGGAAGCTTCCAGAAAAAGTCAAACTGAATAATGTGGTCCTCGCCCACCAAGGAACGATTCACAACATAGGAATCAGAAAGCAAAGATTTCTAAATAGATTTTCCAGTTTTCTCTACCTCCACCAATAATCTAATTTCCCTGCATGGTTAGCTGTTGAGTTGATAAGGGGAGTTGATAAGGGGATTAGTGTTTCAGTTAATTTTGTTATATGCCATTGGTTTATATTTTTTTGCTTGTAGCTATAGTCAAATTGCTTAAAATACATAATGATATTTTGTTTAGTACAGAAACCTGATCCGTGCTTTCTATCAAGCTTAATCTGGAAGTCAAGGAAATTAGGACAATCTGCGTATCCTAAAAAAGAATGACTTGAACATTTGGTGCAATTCTGGGAAGAGTGGGGTTCAATTAATGGCATGCTGCCTCAGTGAGACATAACAATGCTTCCATTTGTAGTTTCCCCTCCAAGCTACACTCTATCCTGACTTGGAACTCCATCACAGTTCCTCCTCTGTTGCTGGGTCACTATCCTGGAAATCCCTTCCCAGCAACAATAGATGTACCAATACTAACCTCAAAGGATTGCATGGTTCAGGACAGCAGCTCAGCACCACTTTCTGAAGGACATTTGGGGATAAACAATAAATATTGGCCAAGCCAATGATGTTGACATCCTATGAACTAATAAAAAAGGACTGGCAGGTTGGTGATGTCAGGCTTGATTTCTGTTCAGGAACATGAACTGACTAGCGCAAGGTGTCAGTTGCGAACTTTCTATAGGCAGCCACTGGAGAAATTGTTTCCATGAGCTCTGTACCAGTCAGTACAGTGGATGGAGTAGGTTTCCAATACACTTACAGGGATGTTTAACTGCCACCACCACCAAGAGGTGCAGGCAATGTCTACGTATGAGGAGATCATGAGGGATTTGAAGAATTATAGATGTGTAAAATTTAACTGTGTCCACAGCACCCTGTCAGGGTGGGGAGAGGGGAGATTCCCTACCAATGGCCTCTGTATTCAGCTGTGACCCTCTGGCACCTGAACTCCAGAGCAGAAAATTAAAAGTAGGCTTTGCTACATCTCTTACTTGCTCGACTTCAGCCTCAACAGGGAACCTATTGGCCATCAGAGAGGTACCTGTGACTCAAACCTTTTAATCTGACCCACTGTCAAAGGCAGGCAAGTGGAACTGCGAGTGGGGCAGCCTTGGGAATTGAAGTGGAGGAATCTTAGCTTTTGCAATTATCCAACTGGTCTGAAGTTCTCACAGCTTCTGTGGACAAAATCAAGGGCTCTCGAGTGGGATGAGCAAACTAACCAGAACACCAGGGTGGAGGAAGCCATTCAACTGGGGAGTGTTAATAGAAATGTAGTGATAGATAGGAATCGGGGGGTCTTCCTCAGTCTTCCTCAGCCAGGAGCATGAATCCTGATGGCTTTGCTCCTTTCCCAGTCCCATGGTTCATCAGGGACAGAAACATGCAGTGAGAGGGGGAAGACCCAGGTGTCACGGTCCGAGTAGGTACCAACAACAAAAATAAGATTAGGAAAGGGTTCTGCACAGTGTCCTTAAAGGGTTTATGCACTTAATGAGATGAATGTGTGCTTCAAAACATGGCATGGGAGGAATGGGCTTCCATTCATGGGGTGCAGGACCAGGGAAGTTTCTTGTTTTGAATGGTCGTCAGCTGAACAATGCTCGGCCCAGCATCCTGGTAAACTGGAATAACTAAGGTGAGGGTAGAGAGGGCATTTAAATAAATAGGGGCGGAAAGTGATGGATCAAGTCAGGGAAAATGGAACAAAAATAAAGGGAGAGGACAGAGCTAAACAGTGAGGTAAAAATAATGATAATGATAAACAGAACATGGTAGGAAGGGCCAGAGTGCATGAACTTAACAGTACAACAGCAGATAAGAATAGAGATTGCAAAACAAGAGAAAGACAGAATTAAAGGCTGTGTATCTGAATGTATGCAGCAATTTGAACAAACCAGATATTAAGCTCAAAAAAACTAAATATATTACAGAAACATGGCTCTGGAATAACAAAGGCTCGGCCCTGACTATTCACAGGGACATGATATTTTCGAACAACAGGAAACTCGGAAATAGGTGAAGGGAGAGCTTTGTTAAAGAAGAATGAGTTTAGTACAATAACTGGTTTAGTTCTAAAGATAAAGTCAAAGAATCAGTTTGAATCAAAGTAAAAAACTGCAAAAGTAAGAAGTTACTCAAGGAAGTAATTAATAGATCACCTAACAGAAAACATACAGGAGGATGGGGTATATGAGAAGAAATACTGAGGATCTATAAGAACACCATGGTGATAATCAAGGGTGATTTTAATCTGCATAAGGATCAGGTGAATCAGATTGGCAAAGATAACTGGGAAGGTGAGTTTCTTATCACTTAGTAGAACCAATCAGTCTTCAGGTTACTCCAAACTTGGTAATGCACAATGAGAGGATTATTTAATATCCTCGCAATAAAACCATGCTCTAATTAGCAGTGACTGGAATGTGATTGAAACAAAACAAAGTAATGTGTTAATTATCAGACTATTTATTCTTTTGTGATGCTGATTGCAGGAGAAATATTGGCCAGGGCACCAAAAGGTAACACCCCTGCTCTTCTTTGAAATAATGGCATGAGATCTTTGACATTCAATTGAGAAGCAGAAAGGATCTTGTTTGATCATCTCTTCAGAAAGACAGCAACTCCTGCTCTGTGGCACTCTCCGATGCTGCCCTGATGCATTAGTCTTGATTTTCGTTCTCCTGTCTTGGAGTGGAGTTCGAACCATCATGTGCTTGTGACCATGCTAAACAATTTAAAGATGCCCAGCTGAAATAATTGGGCACACAGATCAATGAAATTTTAAAGGAAGCATTGATCTTAAGTCCAGATAATGGAGGACCTTGGCAATAATTCCCTTAAAAACAAAAACATAATCCGGGATAATGCCAGAAAGCTGCTGAGGGCAAAAACGAGGAAGAAAAAAAAGCCAAAAGCATCTGCAGAGAATCTAAAGCTAACATTTTAGATTTTAGACCCTTCCCCTGAAATGTTGCAATGTGCACCACTTCTGGTTTAGTTTAACATCTGTGTGTCTGGTGCCACATCTTTGAAACACCCTCCTTTTACAAGAGAAAGGAGGGATGAACATGAATGACTGGCAAAGGTTTTTTTGCAGGAGTGAAAGTTACTGGGAAGGGATCTTTCTTTTCTCCCCTGCCAGCAGTCTCGCTACGGAATGTTTTCACTTATTGGCATTGTAGCCTGAATCTTCTCATCTACTGCATCCTCAAATATATGTAGTCAGATCAGAAACAGCTAATCTATCCTCAAAGAAAATAGAGCACACAGTGCCAAAAATCAGCCATGCTGCTTAAATTGTGTTCAGTAATGAAACACGCAGAAAATACAAACATTACGTCTTTGAATTCTTTGCATGAGTCGTTCCCATTCTGAACAAGACTCGAATGAAATATTCATTGATAGTTTGATTCAGTCCAACATAATCAAACCCACTCCTTCTTTCTTCAGTACAGTTTCTTTTCAGTATTAAACACACATCTGCTGCCACATTCTAAATCTTTTTCAGTGACTAAAGCCAACAACATGCCTTAATTATTCTATAGTTTTATTTTCTGATATTCCTATCTATCTGCTGTGCTTTGCCCCTGAGGTGAGTGCTTTCTGCAATTTCATATGGGTGGCATGGTGGCTCAGTGGTTAGCACTGCTGCCTCACGGGGTCCCTGGTTCAATTCCACCCTTGGGCTACTGTCTGGGTGGAGTTTGCACATTCTCCCTGTGTCTTTGTGGGTTTCCTCTGGGTGCTCTGGTTTCCTCCCATAGTCCAAAGATGTGTATGTCAGGTGAATTGGCTGTGCTAAATTGCCCATAGTATTAAGTGCATTAGTCGGGGGGGGTGGGGGGTGCTCTTCGGAGGGTCAGTGTGGACTTGTTGTGCTGAAGGGCCTGTTTCCACACTGTAGGGAATCTAATGATACATTCTGAGACTTAAGCTATTTACCAGGGAAGAGTAGCTGAGCTGAATTTTCCTTCTGGAGTGCCATTTCTTTGGCAGACTTCACCCAAAGTTTCAATTCCTCCCATTTAGCCTTGATGGTGGGGAAGGAGAACATCTGTATAGTTAAGATGTAAGAACCTCCACTAAAGAATAGCAGCATTCAGAGTCAATGATCAGTTCTTCACTTACCAATATCACTTACCGAAAGTGGAGCCCAAGCACGACCATTATGACACAGAGGTGTAATTGAGCCATTGCTCACTTTCTCTGGATGCAAGTACTCAGCTATGGGCCAATCCGGTGTAGTCTTTGGTCATTAGTCTTCACACATCAGGGATTTGAGGACGGGGTTGACACTTGGAGTTTATTTTGAACCTTTCATTATCTGCCCCAATGGGTACAAATAAACCACAGGCCAACTCTAACATTGATGCCAAATATTACAATTTAGTTTGTCCAGTGATTAAGAGTTTATAGCATCAATATAAACTTGTTTTTTTATTTAGATGGAAACTGAAAAAGAAAATTCCACTATCAGGAAGGGCAACTACATCTTCTGGTTCCTCTGAAAACTGAAACAGAAATGGAACCAAAAAAAATCAGGCAAACTGAACCTAATTTAAGTCAGATTTTTTTAAAAAAAAGATCCACTTGAACTTTGAATTCTCAGTGCTTCAGACAAGATGAATAAGATGGAGGTTGGATCTTGCAACTGGGAACAGGCAGTTACACAATTGCTGCTACAGGAATGGGTTTCTTCCTTTGGAAGATTATAATGGATAATCTATGCCATCTAGAACACTAAGACCATTGCATGGAGCCTGTACAGATGTATGCAATTTTGGTGTAAGACATTTCATGCACATTGGATTGGTTGGGTGCTGCTGTTGACTGGGAGTCAACTAAATTCTCAAGTGAAAGGAGATGGACTTCCATTGGAGAATGTTTGAAACATCTGTAAGCTTTGATCAATGCTATATAGATATTTTCTAATCAATCTGTTTAGAAATGTTATTAAGCATCTCTGGAGCAGGCAGTACATGAACCCAGAGATGTTGGAATTCAGACCCGTGCTATTACAGAGATTAGAACCTGAACCCAGGGTATTAGGTCACATGGTCATGCCACAACAAACATTTTGTATCAACCTTACTGGGATATATTATTATGTACTTCTACGGACTTGCACCTGGAACTTCTGCCCCATAAATACCAGAGATGCTGAATGGATTGTCAAGTAAATCTTGCTGTTTCTGTTATTTAAATAAATGATATTTTGCATTGATCACAATTGGTTTGTTAACTCATGTTTGATTTACATTAATTCTGATTTGAAATGTACAATTAAAATTATGCCCGTTTATTTTCTCATTGGGTTTGTTTGGTAAGTTTGTTTATTTTAGTTTGTCGGTCTCTTTGGGGATCATAACTTAGCGGGCATGGTGACTGCAAAACAGACTCCCTGGAACTTGCCAGAATTTAAGCAACCAGTTTTAATCAAACTGCTCAGACAGAACCCTTGGTGCAGATAGGATCTGAATGAGGGACCTGTTTGCCCAGAGATAGAGAGGCAACTCCAGCACCACAAGATCCTAGACCTTTGCTGAAATCATCCAAAAATCAACGTGAGTATCTTAACTACTCAGACGTATTGGAGAGAAAGAGCTTAAATTTTAGGATAATTTGAAGGGTTTAACAGAGAAATTGCAGCTGACCTTTCATTGGAAGCTAAGATTAGGCCCCATTTGGAGTACTGTGTCCAGTTTTGGTCCCCACACCTCAGGAAAGCCAAACTGGCACTGGAACGTGTCTAGCGGAGATTCACACGGATGATCCCTGGAATGGTTGGTCTAACATACGAGGAATGGCTGAGGATCCTGGGATTGTATTCATTGGAGTTTAGAAGATTAAGGGGAAACTTAATAGAAACTTACAAGATAATACATGGCTTGGAAAGGGTGGACGCTAGGAAATTGTTTCCGTTAGGTAAGGAGACTAGGACCCATGGATACAGCCTTAGAATTAGAGGTGGTCAATTCAGAACAGAAATGCGGAGACATTTCTTCAGCCAGAGAGTGGTGGGCCTATGGAATTCATTGCCGCAGAGTGCAGTGGAGGCTGGGACGCTAATTGTCTTCAAGGCAGAGATTGATAGATTCTTGATGTCACGAGGAATTAAGGGCTACGGGGAGAATGCTGGTAAGTGGAGTTGAAATGCCCATCAGCCATGATTGAATGGCAGAGTGGACTCAATGGGCCGAATGGCCTTACTTCCACTCCTATGTCTTATGGTCTTATGGTCCTAAGATCGTTGCAAACCTAGCTCACCCCTTGAAGCCAAAGGAGGAAAATTTCTGTTGGTGCTCAAGTTGTTTCTGTTGGTGATCAAGTAGAACTAGGCTGAGCAATTTTGAAAGAGGAGAACGGGAGTTAGAAAGGTTACAAAAGGAGCCGAAAGGTAGAGAAAGAAGTACAGAATCACAAAGTGAAAACTTGAATTTGAAAATGAAAGAGTTAAAGCAAATTGAGAAGGGAGAAACTAGAATGGGAATGAGGAAAGTTCCAAACAAATGCATTGGAGGGAAAAGGGAAGAAATAAATCAATGAAAGCTGTTCATCTGCAAAGGTATCCAGTCCCGAGCATAAAACATCCACTGCTCATAAGGACTGCATGAGCTAATGACTTCTATAGATCTTCCTTGGACTTAGAGTCATGGATACATAAACTCATCTAACACTACAGGGGAGCTGCAGCATTGTCAATGGTGCTTGGATGAAACACTAACAAAATACTCTCAGGCATTGTTTGCCAAAGAGCAAGGAATTTATCCTGATTTTCTGGCTAATATTTATCCCTCAGGCAACATCACTCAAGCAGAATCATTCAGCAGTTCCACGTAGTGACCATAGATGAGACTACAAGTCAACCATAGGGTGGCATGGTAGCTCAATGGTTAGCACTGCTGCCTCACGGTGCCAGGTTCAATTCCAGCCTCGGGTGACTGTCTGTGTGGAGTTTGTACATTCTCACCGTATCTGCGTCGGTTTCCTCCCACAGTCACAAAGATGTGCAGGCCAGGTGAATTGGCCATGCTAAATTGCCCATAGTGTTAGCTGTATTAGTTAGCGAGAAATGGGTCTAGGTGGGTTACTCTTTGAAGGGTTGGTGTTGGGCCGAAGGGCCTGTTTCACTGTAGGGAATCTAATTGATTCTAAGCAAAACACATTCATGACTTGGAGGTGCTGGTGTTAGATCAGGCTGGACAAAGTTAAAATCACACAACACCAGGTTATAGTCCAACAGGTTTATTTGGAAGGACAAGCTTTTGGAGTGCTGCTCTTTCATCAGGTAGTTGTGAGTGGCGCTCCAAAAACCCATTCACTTATCCAGAGTTAAAATCAAGTCCTGTATGCAATACCATGCAGACAGAATCTGTACATAAATTTCTTGGTAGATTGATTTGATGACTCTTTAACATGGTAATGTCTTTTGACTTGCCACCGACCAAGCCAATCAAAATCAAACCTTCCAAAACGGTAACCGTGTGTATCACTGTGTACCTGTATTCATGCTAGAAGGTTGCCAGATAAAACTCTATCAATGTCACCAAATGGTTGGAGTGGAGTCTGACCATAAACGTAAATGGAATGAAGACATGAGAAATCAGTCTACTTTGAATGGAAAAGACTCTTTTAATAAATAGAGTCAGTGAGACTATCCCTCTAAGTAAACATAATGAAGCTGTATTTTTATTTCTACAGTGATACACGGTGATTTCAGGCCTGGTTGACATGAAAGACAATTGTATGACTTGGGTTTCAGCTTTCAGTGTTTCATTAGTGCCCACTGATGCAAAATCTCCTTTCTTAAAGGTGACCTCACAGCAGGTTAGGTTTGCACCAGCTGAGTTTTAACTGCAGATACTTGGCATTGTTTCACTGGACCTCTCAGAATATTGTAGACTTAGTACTGAATATTTTTAAACTATCTGCACTTTCCACACATTTGTCATGAGCTCAGCAAGGAATGGGTTCAGGGACAATTATGCATGTGTGGAGCGACATTATCACTATCTGAATACAGCATGGCAATGATGGTCAATTTGTCATAAAACTGCAGTGTGCCAAAGGCACATTGAGACCAGCAGGTAGAATTCATCTGCAGTCTGAGACGTTCACTGGCTGTGTGAAATTGAAACTAATACACTTCGATGATTACCAACACTCTGAACTTCTGATGTCAATGTGTTTGGTGTCATTTTAAACCTGTTCTGAGCCATACATATTATTCCTCACTTAGTTTTGGAGCAAAGGATGAAAGGTTAGCAAATGTTATTCCTAAAAAGTTAAGCATGAGCCAAAACCCACAGAACATTTAGCCAAATGTATGTATTACAGGAAATGCTACAGATCATGATGAGGGACACAGCAGATAGGCATGCAGGAGTAGAGAAACCATAAGGAGTAGTCAGCATAAATTAAGACACAATAGGTTACGCCATCTAATCCTGAGGATTATTTTGAGACAGTAACTAAACAAGAGATCATACAATTGATAAAACTGGATTTTCTAATAAATGCACATATGGCACTCTGTCAAAGAGATTTGGGCTCATGGAATGAATGGGAAATTTGCCAATGCAAATGAACGCTGGCTTGGCAACAGGAACCAGAAACCAAATGATAAAAGGTCACTGTGGAAATAACTGATGGGGTCTCCAGGAGCCTATTTCAATTACTTTACCATTAATGATATCTGAAATATTTACTACCGAGGAACACTTCAGCAATCTAACCCTTACCCTCAGGCAGTCTCCAAATCTCATTATTTCTCGCTCCAGTTTCAAAAGCCTACTCTGAAACATCTTTTGAATCATAGCTTCAATCTCCTTTATAAACTCTGCCAGTACTGCTCATTTCATGTTTGAGGGACATTTTGAGGCATTTTATTCAATTAAGTGTTATACAAATGTAAGTTGTTGTGATCCCACCTGATGTTGCTTCTGCACAAACCAGATCCCAGGCTAAAGTTTAGCTTGATAGATGACGATACTTCTGATTTAAGACAGAGGTCTTTCACTCAAATACAAGCATGCAACATTGCAAATTTTGTTTTAACAAGAATATAGAAAGTTTATTAAATGTAAGAAATGAAAATAAAATGGAACAAACCAAACCATTTATATATAACATAATTTGAAAACTGTCTAAACACACAGCAAAACAAAATCCCATCTATCCCAACACTACCACCTTACAGTACTCGAATACTAGAGAGAGTTTCCTTTTCTATCACATCTGTAGGTTTGAATTAACCATTTTGTTCAAATCCAAGTTTGATTTATCAATTTTCATTAATCAATTTCAGGAGACACTTTCACCCCATAAATTAGTTCAAAATAACTAAATCCTGTGATTCATGAGGAGCATTCCTATTATCCAACAGTAACAAAGGAATTGTTTTATCCAAATCATTCGTGCATTTTTTCCAACAAGTTCTGATCATGGTCTTCGAGATTTGATGCCATCTTTCCAATGTTCCTTCAGATTGTGGGAGATAAGCCGAAGATATAAATGATTTTTTTCTCTGAATATTTGTGACACAGAATTTGAACCTTGATCTAATTGCATTTTGTTAGTTAATCCATAGCTTGTTAAAATAAGAACTAATATTTCCATTATAATTTTTACAATCATTTTTGCCAAAGGCAATCCTTCAGGAAATCTTGTGGAAATATCCATATTTGTTAAAAGACATGGATTTCTATTTTTAGTTTTAGGTAGTGGTCCTAAACAATCTGTGAAGATGCCATTAAAGTATTCTTCAAAAGTTAATATTAGAATTAAAGGCTTACATTTAATTAATGGTTGGGGTTTCCCCACTCCCTGACATTAATCTGACCAATTAAAATGCTTTAATGTTTCACTCTGCCTTTCCTTAATAACTAAGTGACCCACTATTGGAATATCTTTTTTTTATTTATTTGTGGGATGTGGCTGGGCCCAGCATTTATTACCCATCCCTAGTTTCCTTGAGAAGGTGGTGGTGAGCTGCCTTCTTGAACCGCTGCAGTCTACCTGCTGTGGTTTGACCCACAATGCCAGTAGGGAGGGAATTCCAGGGTTTTAACCCAGCGACAGTGAAGGAATAGTGATATATTTCCAAGTCATAGAGATGTACAGCTTGGAAAAAGACTCTTCGGTCCAACTCATCCATGCCAACCAGATATCCTAAATTAATCTAGCCCCATTTGCTAGCACTTGGCCCACATCCCTCTAAACCCTTCCTTTTCATATACCCATATAGATACTTTTTAAATGTTGCAATTGTACCAGCCTCCAACACCTCCTCTGGCAGCTCATTCCACACACACACCACTCTCTGTGTGAAAAAGTTGCCCGTTAAGTCCCTTAGGTCCTTGAAGGTCAGGATGGTGAGTGCCTTGGAGGCGAATGTGAAGGTGGTGATGTTCCCATATATCTGCTAATCTTGTCCTTTTAGATGGGAGTGGTCGTGGGTTTGGAAAGTGCTGTTGGAGGATCTTTAGTGAGTTTATGCATGCATCTTGTAGATAGTACACACTGCTGCTACTGAGCATTGGTGGTGAAGGGAGTGGATGTTTGTGGATGAGATGTCAATCAAGTGGGCTGGTTTACCCTGGATGGTGTCAAGTTTCTTGAGTGTTGTTGGAGCTGCACCCATTCAGGTAAATGAGGAGTATTCCATCACACTCCTGATTTGTGCCTTGTAGATGGTGGACAGGCTTTAAGGAGTCAGGAGGTGAGTTACTCGCTGCAATATTCATGCTTTCTGACATGCTCTTTTAGCCACTGTGTATATGTGGTGAGTTTGGTTGAGTTTCTGGTCAATGCTAACTCTCAGGATGTTAATAGTGGTGGATGAAGTGATGGTAATACCATTGAATGCCAAGGAGCGGTGGTTGGATTGTCTTTTATTGGTGATGGTCATAGCTGGCATTTGAGTGGTGAAAATACTTATTTGCCACTCGTCGGCCCAAGCCTGGATTTTGTCCAGATCTTGTTGCAATTTTGTGAGCTACTTGTAAACTTTCATGATGGTACTCAGATGGAACTACCAAATAATGAGCTTCTGCCTGACTGGTATTTCAATTTGTCTCCGTTTTCGCATTATTACTTTGTCTTTAAAATAATAATACTCAAGTATTGTTTCTTATCCAATTTCTGATTAGACTAATTGTATTATTCTTATAATTCAGCATTGAACTCTTTCATTATGCCTCCTTTCCTGAAAGTTCCTAAGACATTCCTATAATTGCAATTGCTCTCTCATTTTAACTCCAGCAATTGACTTTGCTATGCGCCATCTTATTAAAATTGAATCAGGCAAGTGAAGCTGAAGATGATCAAATCAGCAATGATCTCACTGAACAGTAGAACAGACTCAATGGATTTACAAGGATGTTGCCAGAGTTGGAGGATTTGAGCTATAGGGAGAGGATGAATAGGCTGGGGCTGTTTTCCCTGGAGCGTCAGAGGCTGAGGGGTGACCTTATAGAGGTTTATAAAATCACGAGGGGCATGGATAGGATAAATACGATAAATAGACAAAGTCTTTTCCCCGGGTTAGGGGAGTCCAGACTAAAGGGCATAGGTTTAGGGTGAGAGGGGATTATAAGAGACCTAAGGGACAACTTTTTCATGCAGAGGGTGGTACATATATAGAATGAGCTGCCAGAGGAAGTGGTGGAGGCTGGTACAATTGCAACATTTAAAAGGCATCTGGATGGGTATATGAATAGGAAGGGTTTGGAGGGATATGGGCCAGGTGCTGGCAGGTGGGACCAGATTGGGTTGGGGTATCTGGCCAGCATGGACAGGTTGGACCAAAGGGTCTGTTTTTCCATGCTATATATCTCTATGACTCTATGGCTGAATGTCCTACTTTTGCTCTTGTATCATAAGGCCTTTCTTTCCTCACTTAAACCTTTACGTTTCCAAACCATATTGTCTAATACCCCTGTCTCTATGGAATTCAAATGCACTAATTCCATCTCCTTTTCCATTTCAAGTTCAACATTCCACATCCCACAAAATAACATAGATCCCGAGCTGCTCTGCAAATGTTGCTGACTATTCCTAACCATTGTTCTGCTTTTGGCTTTGGATTTGCAGAATTTTCAATAATTTGCTTCCTGCACACCATCAAACCACAATCTTCATGAGCTCACCTCCAGCATCAAACCCAACTACAATTTTGGATCTACCCTTACAGTTCACACCACTCGGAGCTAATGCAGTGCACAGTTAATCTCTCATCTTAAACTGCAGTTGGCTTCAGGTTCCCAAAATGTAAATCACATAATCTTAAAGAACAAAACAGAGCCTGGTCAGTCTGTCACGTCTCTTCCAGCTCATTGAAAGATCGAACCAACAAATCTAACTGTCCTGCTCTTCACTGTGTTTATTCCCACCTTTGTGTCAGAAACATCAGACATTCTGGTCTCATTGTCAGGAAGTGTTATTGTCCTGCAGGGCATCAGCATTTCAGTTAAAGCCCTGGCAATTTTGGGGAATACATCATGCTGACACTATTGAGTCTGGAGAACTCAGAGCATTAGCACTGCCAATTTCAGATCAAAAGCGATGAAGCCATGGAGCCACTTGTGTATTATGAGAATTTTAACATCAAAATATCTGGGAGCTGGGGATGATGTTTGAATGAGCCTTGCTATGAGTTAGGACAGATAAAGCAGAGTGTTTTTTTTATGAGCTCACACTTTTTGAGATTAGAAGCTAGCTTGGAGAGAAATGGAATAGTACAAGAGTGAAGAAAAGGAATGGATAAGGCTTTCAGTTGCTGTTGGAGGACAAGATTCAAGGGACATTGTGGAAATGGATGATTATGTGAAGAAGAGGATTTAGGTCAAATAAGATGCCACAAGCATGTGCAGTCTCATACAGTCTGAATCAATGACTTGGAAGGAGCTGGAATCCCTGATGCTTGCAGTTTTGAGGGTGGGATGGGGGGAGAGCACAAAGAAGGTTGAACAAGCAGTTTGACAACTCAGAGGCAGTGGAGGCCCCAAGAGAAATGGCAGTGGTGAAGGTAGACCTTGGTGTCATCATTAACCATGGAGAAGCTGTCTTCATGCATTCTGATAATGGTGGGAGGGGGCAGCATCTCGATAAAGGACAGAAGGGAGTGAAGGTTAGACACAAGGGATCTCCAAGGGGCAATTGTATAAGAATGGGAACAGAAGGTGCTGCAAGAGATTACTGACCACGACTGAGCAGGTAATTGTGAAACAAATCAAGTCTACATAATAGATCACGGAGTGAACTTACACAAGTCACTGAAGGTGACAGAATGAGTTAGAAGACTTTTAAAAAAAAACAGTATGCAGCTTTTTCAGCTTTTGCTATAGAACACTAAAGCCATAAAATTATGCTAGATCTTAATAAAAGACTGGCTAAGCACCATCTGGAGTGTTGTATTTAGTTATGGGCACCATACTTCAGGATGGACAGGAAAGCCTTGAAGATGATGCAGAGTTTCTAACCATCGATGTTCCTAATCAACCTGTTCAGTGATGGTTGTACTGCACCTTTCGAGCACCTTGAGGCTGGGCCTCCTACCTCAGTGGGAGGGAAATTACCAGTTTGTCACTACGCCCCTGTTTAAAGAAAAGCCACCTGCTCAAAGCATATCATGACACGCCACCAGGCCAGATGTGACTTAAAAAGAGATCTTCTGATCCTGAAGCAAGAACACTACCACCTGTGCCTCATTCCATAATTTCATTACAAGATAAATAAACTAATCATGAATTTTTAAAAAATGCTATCTGGAAAAACAAGACCAGTAGACACATGGGAACATCTGAAAATTCCACACTAAGCCATTAAACATCTTGCCTTGGAATTATAGTGTTGTTCCCTCATTGTCACTGGGTTAAAATCTAGAACTGGATTAGTGGTGCTGGAAGAGCACAGCAGTTCAGGCAACATCCAAAGTGCAGCTCCCTTTTAGCAGGTATCTCTGAACCCCAAGGTTTTCAGCAGTTCAAGAAAGCAATTCACTACTGCCTTCTCCAGGTCAGTTAGGGGTGGGCAACAAATGCTGGTCTAGGTCTGCCCCAGGCCTGGATAAACTGACCATAAACAGGTTCAGGCAGTGGGCCATGGAGGGGGTCGTTAGGTCTGAGTGCAAGCCCCTTTTCTGAGGCTACATCCAAGCCCAGGTGTCCTTGAAGAGGGAGCATGCAGTGTCTACCAACTCCCTTGAGCTGTTCAGGGAGACATGGCCACCGCAGAGAGTGACGAGGCAGCACGAGGCGGTGCAGTGAGTAGGCAGCACGAGGAGGTGGAGTGAGTAGGCAGTCCGAAGAGGGGGAGTGAGTAGGTAGCACGAGGTGGGGGAGTGAGTAGGCAGACGAGGGGGGGAGTGAGTAGGCAGCATGAGGTGGGGGAGTGAGTAGGCAGACAAGGTGGGGGAGTGAGTAGGCAGCACGAGGGGGGGAAGGAGTAGGCAGTACGAGGTGGGGGAGTGAGCAGGCAGCACGAGGTGGGGGAGTGAGTAGGCAGCACGACGTGGGGGAGGGAGTAGGCAGCACGACGTGGTGGAGGGAGTAGGCAGCACAAGGTAGGGGAGTGCGTAGGCAGCATTAGGTCTCCCAGCATCTGCATCGGTGTTGAGCATGAGGGAGAGGGTGCCCATCACTATCAAGGATCCCAACGCAAAGGAGACCCTGTCCCTGCAGGAATTGCAAGGCCAGCATGGGTACGCATCTAAAAAGGACTGTAAATTGAAGTTGTAACTTTATCTCATATTTTTGTTTCTGCTGTGCACCTAAGAGTTTGTACTGAGCTACTTTTGTTTTACCTATGGGGCCATCCTGAATGGTGACCTTTTACTTTTGAACCATACACTTCTACCGCTATACTTGAGTACAGGTGTCAATAAAACCGGATTCTCAATCTGAATTTGATTCTCAATTCTTAGGATAAACTACAGAAAACATGACACTGTGCTCTGATCCTTGCTGACTTCCACTCCTAGCTCCCCTTGAAGTATTAGCCTTCCAGTCGAAAGCACACAAGTCAACCATAAGATTTTGATTCCTGACGCTAAGCCAACTTTGGATTGAATTTGGCAATGTCTGGTTCCAAAGGCATTTGTTGGTCAGCCTGCCATGAAGAACCTTGTCAAAAGCATCATTTTTTTCCTGAATCTCCTGGTTATTTTTTTTTAATTTCCCCCGCATTATTGCCTAACAGCAGTAGTGCTTTCTTTCCCCCAGCGCCCATGGGGTGTGTGTGTGTGTGTGTGTGTGTGTGTGTGTGTGTGTGTGTGTGTGTGTGTGTGTGTGTGTGTGTGTGCGAGACACAGTGAAAGACTCAAGGTGTACAAATTTTTATTCAATTTCCCCCACCAGGAAGAAAGGAAACACCCGAGTGGCCAGTGACAATGCTGCATGATCAAACAGTGAAGGGGAATCAAAGCCTCGTTAAAATCTACATCAACCTCATTCATTGCATTACCATCATAAAGTTGCTGACAATGTGTTGCTGGAAAAGCACAGCAGGTCAGGCAGCATCCAAGGAGCAGGAGAATCAATGTTTCAGGAACACCTAATGAAGTGCTTATGCAGTCCTCACTTTCTCCCACCATCATCATGAACCCAGCTGACCACCTCCTCAGATTTGTTATTTCAGTTTTTATTCATTCGTGGGATGTATGTGTCACTGGCTGGGCCAGCACTGGCTGCCAGTCGCTGGTTGTCCTTGAGAAAGTAGTGAGGGGGCTGCCTTCTTAAACGACTGCAGTCCATTCGGTGTTAATCAGACACGATTCTGCCTGAGTCAAGAATGGGGCGCTGGAAAAGCGCAGCAGGTCAGGCAACATCCAAGGAGCAGGAGAATCGACGTTTCAGGCAAAAGACCTTTAATCAGGAATGATTCCGCCTGGAAAAATCCATGCTCACTTTTCTTGTTTCATTTATGCCCTCACAAGTTCCTCAAAATTGATTCTAATCATGTGTCCAAGCCATATCATGTGTCTAGAATTGTTTGAATCCATTGTTCTCTCTAAGCTGCGTAGCTTCAAGTGTATGCAAACAGTCCAATAAGCCGTACACAGCAACCGATGGAGCACCCCGATAGTGTCATTGACTTCCAGTTCTGGAAGTTGTTGATGCACATAGTCTTTAGAGGCCTGCACAGCCTGAAAGAAAACTGCTTGTATTATACCAAGGCAACCCTCTAATCTTCTGGCAGCACTCTTGTGGTGAGGAGAGGAACAAAATCTCATGGTCAGAGCCTCTGCTATTCCTTCTTTTGCTTTATTTTTGAACAACCTGTAATTTATTTTGCTGGACATAGTGATTTTTTTGCAGTTTCTCAAATGTCGCGCCATTAATACTTGCTACGTTACAACGGTTGACCCCCAAGATTTTGCACTCTTTATCCTTGGCTACAATATCATCGTTGGTTTCCTGTTTGATGAAGCTAGCCCTGAAGTATTCATTAAGAGCCTTGCCTGCATTCACAGCCTTGGCACAGAGATAGCTCTTTAGTCCCAGATAATGAGACAACATTGCTGAAAATCAATACTTAACAGCCTGGACACTGGAGATCTTGATTTTGTGATCCACATTTATGTGCCTTGCTTATGCTATTGCTGAGTTGAAGAGTGTGGCGCTGGAAAAACACAGCAGGTCAGGCAACATCTGAGGAGGAGGAGAGAAGGGTTCATGCCTAAAACATTGATTATCCTGCTCCTCAGACACTGCCTGACCTGCTGTGTTTTTCCAACACCACACTTTTACACTCTGACTCTCCAGCATCTGCACCTGCAGTCCTCACTTTCTCCTTACACTACCTCTTCTAAAATGCCTAACAGCTCTGCCTGCCCACTACTATGCTGGGATCCACTGAGTATTATTTGCAGTGGATCAGTAATGCCACCTCCCTCAGTGGGTGTATCTGTGCTGTTGCTTGAGTGGAACAAGATGTCAAGATTAGAATGGATGGAACAGATTGAGTTTCACTCCTTGACTCACTGTGCTGTTCAGGTGCATCTTTCAAGAACCACAAAGGACAAATTGAATGACTTGTGCATCATAAATCCTCTGTGATCCTCTTCACTGTCTGAGTGTTTACCTGTACCTCACTGAGAACTGTTTGCTGTCTTTGTAAAGGCTCTGCAGTGACTCTCACAGGATTTTGGGTCTTACTCTTCATGGGTGATAAGTGTCACGCGCCAAGATAGTAATAAATCCCAAAGTGGAAACCCATAACCAGTCCTATATAAGCTATTGGTTTGTAGGCCTTTACAAATATGTGATCAAATGAATGGACAATGAAAAGACAGGAAGGAGGTTATGGCTGTTTTTTTCTGAAGCTTAATTTGACCTATGTACAGCATCAGCTTTTTTATATAATTTGCTGCAAGTTTGGTTTAATGAGATACCTTTCATTCAAAGGGAACAGACAAATGCTGTGTAATTGACAGCAATGCCACTAGTGAAGCCCTAATTTATTAGCAATGTGCTGTTATCAAGTAGTCCAATACATATTCGGCGATGGTCTCAAAACTGAGAGTACTAGTTCTATTCCCACTGTCAAATTAACCACCAGCAGAGAGCTGCACTGGCTGATGAGACATTGTGTGACTCATGGGATTGCTATAATCACAGTGCCATTTCAAACATTTGGACAAATTATGATCAATGTGTACAATGGCCCTTTTGCAAATCAACTTGCTGCTTTTCATGGTTTAAAATATGATCTGGCTTCAACTGTGGGAGAAACAAAACAATAAAGCACCTGGTCTCAGGGGAAAGTAGCAAGTGATCCAGATTTAGTGGGAAACTGGAATAGATCTGGGTGACAGCAGTGAGAAGTACTCCAGGATGGAATACCATTACAGGCATTCACAACATCCTTCCCACCCAGCATTTTAAACATGGATCAGAATATTCCCTTGCCTCTTTACCCTGATTCCCAACTTAAACCTCAATCAAACCACTACCCTCAACTACCTCTTTTTTTTCTACGCCCTTGCCTACACCCATCCTCTTTGCTCATGCTGAGCTCATTCTTTCTCCCTCGGTCTGCATTATCTGTCATCATGGACTCCTGATTTTCTCCCCAAGCCCACCATTCTTTCATCCATCTAGTTCCCATGTTCTACAGCTTACTGTGTCAGCTCCATTTCAGGGGCTGGGCTCTGGGCCAGAGCTTTTGACAAACAGAAAGTGAAAGGACCTGAAAAATAATAGCATGTGACAACATCGCAGCTCAGGTTACACATGTCAGCACACTACTGAATCTCACTGGGCATCAATAATCACTTCATTTGCTTTTTCTTTGTGGTCTTTTTGTCCCTTTCAAACATTGTGTCCTACTGCCAATTTCATCACCTCTTTGAGACTGAAACGCACTGTTGGGTCATTTCCTTTCAGTTGACTTTCAACTGTATCATTTTAAGATCCACCTACCCACCTGACATTAAATTTGGCAAGTAGTGGTGGGTGGAGAAAGTGATCATATTCAAGCTGATGGGGATTACAGTTACTTACTGTGAGGTAATATTAAACTTGCAAAATGTGAGGAAAATATGTGGGCTTGGTAGGAAGAAGAGGCAAGTCACCTACGTTTGAGAGAAGTCATGATTTGGAGATGTAGGTGTTGGACTGGGATGAACAAAATTAAAAATCACACAACACCAGGTTATAGTCCAACAGGTTTAATTGGAAGCACTGGCTTTCAGAGCACTGCTCCTTCATCAGGTTATTGTCACAACCACCTGATGAATGAGCGACGCTCTGAAAGCTAGTGCTTCCAATGAAACCTGTTGGACTATAACCTGGTGTTGTGTGATTTTTAACTTTGTTTGAGATGTCCACGTCGAGGTGAATTAGAAGAACAAATGCATTTTGAAGAACACATGCAACTACCAATAAAAATTGCTCCACACATTAACAAGCTCATTAGAAAATAAATCAAACCGAGCTCTAGGTTTTATTTCTGAGGGGATGAAATTGAAAGATACAAAAGTTGTGTATTGAATCTCATTTCGACAACATTTATAGTAATGTAGAACTGTAGAACTGCATAGTTCAGGTCACCATTTTTTTTTAAAAAGGCTGTACTGTAGATACATTGGAGAGAGAATTTACAGAATGATGCCAGCAATGGGTGTGTTGAAAGGTTAGATTGCTTTTCTCTTGAATAAAAGGTTTCGGGTTACCTAATAGAAAAGTGACCAATAAATTGATGAAAGGATGTGATAAAGTGATACTGAAGCAATGTTTCCCCTTGTGGGGAACAGCATTATCGGAGGTTACTCATATAAACCAGTCAGCAAAAAAAATAAATCCAACAGGGATACTTCCCGAGCAAGGAGTGGTGAGAAGTTGAAGAGAATGGTATGGACACATTTAAAAGGAAACAAAGCGGAGGTAAAATTATTTGAAGTGGTAGAGTTAAATAAGAAAAGATGGGAGGAGGTTCCAGAGGGGCATAAATGCCAACATGAACTGCTAGGGCCGAATGGCCTGTTTTTGTGGTTACGTCTTAATAAAGCTGCAAATGGGGGCGGCATGTGGTGGGCCCAGCGCCAGGGAACATGTTCGATTCCAGCCCCGGGCGAAAGTCGCGGTGAAGTTTGCATATTCTGTCTGTGTGGGTCTGCTCCGGTTTCCTCCCACTGTCACAAAGATGTGCAGGGTCAGGGTGGATTGGCCGTGCCAAATTACCCATAGTGTTAGGTGCATTAGTCAGGGGGAAATGGGGCTGGGTGAGGGACTCTGAACTAAAACTGCAAAGGCAGCTTCGGCAAACGCCGGGCCCCAAATACTATTATCTCCTCTCCCAGAAATTCAGATGTAAACGTTGAGACTATGGAAAGGAGCTTACAGGTCAACTCTAGGTGTATTTTAGAAAATGGGCCATTCTGTCTCCGTATGTAACAGCTATTGTGTTTGCACTACATTTAAAAGGGCCGTGATTTGAAACTATTACACCTCTACAGGCCGACGGATACCACAGGGGCTAGCTGGCAACATTACCCCTTGTTTACATTCCCCTTAACCTTCTGATTTTTGTTTAACCATGCCTTTGTTTATTTCTGGAACGTGGCCATCGTTGGCGAGAGCAGCATTTATAGTCTATCTTTACTTACCTCGGGGGCAGGTCGGAACCAACTACCTTGCTGTAGGTAAGGACAGCAGTTAGTTCCCTCTAGAACATCAGGGAACTAACGTTACTTTATAAGAGCAGAAAGTGTCCGGTAACCGTTGAATCCATCTCCTTTCTCTATTGCGAGGACTTCACTGTCCAACCAAACACATCGATCCTATCTCCTGAACAAAGACACGCTGGGCCGAAAGGTCAACATTGGGAACATGGAGAATTTGACACCGCTTTAACCTAATAATGCTGGAGAAATACACCCTCAACTTTGACCTTTTACATTGAG
This sequence comes from Hemiscyllium ocellatum, assembly GCF_020745735.1. NCBI lineage: Eukaryota > Metazoa > Chordata > Chondrichthyes > Orectolobiformes > Hemiscylliidae > Hemiscyllium > Hemiscyllium ocellatum. The sequence goes on along the minus strand of NC_083411.1, from coordinate 71,824,228 downwards.
TATAACAAATACTGTACTGCCAGTTCCAATAGAGCTTAGGTTAAAACTACATTTAATTAAATTCTACCTTGAAAGACCATTTGCTGATATTTACTGTAAACTACAAGGAAATTCATGTTATTATATATTTTAAAAATACGTTAATTTATGTCAAATCATTGGTCTTTAAATAATAAACCTTCCATTATAGTTTTGGAGAGAACTGAGGGCGGGTTTTGTTTTTAATGTTCGGTGCTGGGTTGTGTTTAAACCGGTCCTTCATACATGGCTTTTTATTGAGGTTCAAATCGCTAAAAGGAAGTCGGAACATCAGAAAAGTTTGCGAACGAATTCACTTCCAAAAGCCGAGTCCCGCAGTAGGCTGCGAACTTACTCACCCTCAATATTGTGGGTCTGCCCTGTCTGCTTTCCGGTTTTGATTCGGTAGCGTAAACATTCACATAGAGAGAGAAAGATAACAAGTACATGACTGCATAGCCGCTGAGTCCTGCCGCCTCTATAACCCCCAGACCCACTGTTTTCTCGGTAACCGCTGAGCTCAGCACTTGTCACTTCCAGGCAAGTTCACTTCAATTCAACTGACGAGCGGGGAGGGGGCTACCTAGACAGGCTGACTGCAATCATATTTAAACGCATTGTTTACAATGGTGAATTGATTTCAGAATTTCACACGGGCAATTGGGGGAGACAGTTTCTTTTATTTATCCGTCTCAAAGACTCGTCAGGCTCCTCTGGGAGAACCGTTAATATATGAGTCAAACAACGGGTACAGGACCCGCTCAAGGTTCTTAGATCAAGCTGAAGTCATCTGTCAGAAAGTGTGGCAACTCCTGCCTATTATTCCAAGCCCCCTTTCAGTATTCAGAATTGTTTTGAATTCCGCCGTTTTTAATAAGGTTGCAAAAATGCCATGAATGTTCCACAACTAGATCGCGCAGAGCATTCCTGTTAATGCTGATTCATTTTAAAATAGAGAGAAAAAAAGGAGTTGCATTTTGTCCTGCAATTTCTTCTCTCGCCTCGTGTCCTGGTAGTTTCGAAAGATTTGCAAAACATTTGCATTGAAGATGCACAAATACTCGCCTACCTGACATCAGAAAGCTGCCTGTAAAATAACACAAAAAAAAACAATATTTACTTACTGGATGAATTACCTCAGCTGTGAGATTCGCTCTCCTATTATTAAGCCCTGATAATTGTCTGTGAGACTCGCCTCAATCAGCCTGCCACCTCATTCAGACCATGAGATGCTGATAGCGATACTTAGCGATAGAGCTGAAGTACTAGCTGGGCTCTAATTTGTAATTCACTACACCTCTCCCCACCCCCCCACCCCCCCCCCCCCCCCACCCCCGTCTGCTTAAAGCTTTTTACCTGAAAGTTAGGGAGCTCATGTTTACTTTGCATCTCCCCGAGTATATATTATATTTACTTCTGAAACTAGTCTGCAAGTCAGGTTCCCTCAAAGAATAAAATCAATGTCATTTATATATTTCGTTTAAATTCATATTTTTGGACACAAGCAGACTTTAAGTAATGTAAGGTATTTTCTGTAACAATTCACCAAGAAGTGAAGTTCTTTATGAAAAGTAACGACCGAGTAACTGTTGTACGAGAAAAGCGGACGGTTCATTCCATAAAGTGCAAAATTTATATTGATGCATTTTAAAAAATATATATAATCTTTGTCTTTACGCCGACTCCGAACAAGAAAGTGCTTTATGGTGTAACTTAATAATCAATCTTACCTTCCATTTTTGTCTTATTTCTACAAATGTTACTTTTTATATTCTCACATACCTAGAGATTCGCGCACAGAGACACAAATATCTAGTAATTGATCATTTACAATGTTGTTGCCAGTAACGTGTACCATTTCCTCGCAATGTTTAATTGGAAATCATCGACGCTCTGATTTTTTTTGTTAGCGGATGCAATAACTTTTGAGAAGGGGAACGACGCCCCGTTCCTTAAAGACAAGAGGCGAATCGCTGGACAAGCTGAAATAGTAAAGTTTATTTCATATTCGTGTCTTTTTTTAATTACTGCTAGCATAAGTTGTATTTGCCATATCGGACTGCGGATACTCAGCGTGATCTAATTTACAGTTCAAACATTTTCAATGTCCCTAACTTGCAGAGAGAATGTGCACTCCACCCGAGCTAGCGTTTTCTTCAGCTGCTGTCAGTCATAGGCTTCAGATTGCTGGAAATATTAGGTCAATTTCAATAAACCAAAAGTATAAACAATTGTTACAATAATGCAATTGAAATGGAGAAAGGAAGCCGAGAATGTACCGCGAGGCTATACACATCCTCCGAGAAATCTTTGCTTGTCCACATGTATTCGAGTTTCATGAAAGAAAATATTTTTACACATGGAATCAGTTACACAGCAGTCAGCTGTGTTTCTGTTCTGTTCAATCTCCTAGTTATTACTGCCCCGTCTTATTTTTTAAACTTTACCTTGCTGGACAGCGTGTGTTAAATTCACCAGTAAAAACACAAGGTGGAATGTTTTTAAACTGTAAAAACAATGAAATATTATAACGGCTATGAGGTGAATCAATGGCAAAACTATAAACGTTTCAGTGCCGAGCAATCGAATCCTGGGGGCTAATTCCATTTATATTTAAGTTATGTACAAAAATACCTCCCCAACCCACATGGAGTTGGTCTATATATTAATAATGCGTCATACCATATAATCAGGTTACACAGCTACAAATGATTGCAGTCATCAAGAATCGTGTCACTTTAATAGGAGATTTTATCTAAAAATAATAAAATCGTTCAATTAGTAACCGTCAGCCTTTTTTTTTAAAACAAAACTTTTTTCTTGAACTGCTTGCATTTTTTGTTAGAGATTTCGTTTCACTTTTTAAAGTATTGTTTATGGCGCAGTTCAACGCCAGTAGCGAGCAAGTGCCTGTGTGTTAACGAGTAATGTGCTTAGCGTAATAGTCATTCAGACAGCATTTTCCCTCCGTCACTCAGCGACCCTTTGGTTCCCCATCGCCATGTTGCCCCTGTGTGCGAGTGGGTGAGGTGTTGGAGTGGAGAACAGGAGAAGGAGAATAGACTGGCGGGCCCTGACCTACTTATTAACCTGCAAATTCCAGTTTCGATAGTTCCACCCATTAGAATTACCGAACACATCCAAATATCAAGTCCAGGGCACAGAGAAATCTCACCAACAATTGCAGAGTGTGTCGATTCTCTTGTATAGCGTGCGAAATTAAACAATATTTTGGCTCAACGCTATTTTTAAAAATGCAAACGAGTCTACCGAGTGCTATTTTAATGGATGCAGAGAAATAAGTTACAAGTTATGTTCTGAAATTGTCCTGACAATGGGAAACGATTAAATCGATCGATCGTAGCATAAACTGCTCAAATTCCCAACCGGCAGGATCCCGGAGGGGCGGGTAGGGGACTCAGGCCACACTGGTAGGGGGGTTTGTCTCTCACGATAGCCCCCCGGGGATCCGGGAGAGCCTGGGAGTGTACCAGCAACGCTGAGGCCGGTATTGAGCGCACAGAGCTGTGTGTGTGTGTGTGTGGGGGGGGGGGGGGGGGGGAGGTGGCAAAGGCTTGAGGGTGAGAGGCTTGGGGCTGTATTCCTGATCCCGGCTCCGCAGGAGGGCCCTGGTTACAGCCGAGAGGGGGACTGTGCCACCCCGACGTGAAAATGCAGGGTATGCTGATGTGAAGCAGCCCAGGGGTGCGCGGAGGGCCGGTTCCCGTCCTGAACTCTCCCCGCATCTCACAAACTCTGACTGAGAGAGAGAGAGAGCAGCTTTGGAGTACACAGCAAGGTCCCGCCGCCCGCAGCAGAGAGGACGAGTTGGGAATGCGGGAGTGCATTCCCAAATGCGGATGGGAAACAGATGGCTGTCGGGTGCCGAATGTACATCTCCCAGCCTCTGGTTTCAGATTTACTTTGCAGAGGCGCTGGGACTTGTTTTTAAATCAAGACTGGGAACACATCTCCCGGACAGAGATGGCAGACCCCGCTTAGATAGGTCAGTCACCTCTCAAATTCGTAAGGAGCTACACAAACACCTGGAAACACTGGGTAAATGATGTCTGCACAGTGATGGTTACGAATTGAAAGGGACAGCTTGGCTGGAGGTTTCTGACCAGCGAAAGCGTGAGAAAAAATTTGGGGTCCCCTTTTAAATCTGATCCACTTGTATGGACGTTTCCATACACTTCTACACGTACACCCTCTATGTATCCCATCTACAGTGTATAGAGAAAGCAATAACTGCTTATTTGGTCATTTCCCTTTGTAGATGGGTTATTTTCCAAGACTGGTCTTGTCACAGGAGGTGGTGGTAATCAGAGCATGCCCACAGTTTTATACGGTTCCCCAGGTAGACAGGTATGACTGCTAACAATTAACCCCCCACCCCCCCTCCCCCCTTGCAGTCAGTGCTAGGGAAGAGAGCGCTTCCTTCAGGATAATTAGAGCAGCTTCGCTCGCTCAAGGCTCCCCTGGTGTGCTGCTATTGGCTTGAGTTTGACAGGCGCTGAGCTCCACACTTGGCACTGCAGGGGAGACCCTGGAGGAGCGAGAGGTCCCCTTGCCCAGGAGTGATGCAGAGAGCGCGGCATCCAGTCCAGCCCTTGCACTAAACTGGGATGGGACTCACTCTGGGACTCAGGCTCCATCTCCTCCTCACTCCGCCGGCTCGTTCCGGCCGCGCTGTTGCGAGCGGATCCCCTCGAGTGGCGCCTGGCCGATGGTGACGGCCCGATGGCTCTGAGCTCTCGGGCGCACGCTTTCTCGGTGGAGTCTCTGGTGGGGAACCCTCTGAAGAGGAAACTTGAGGACGGCGAGGATGGGAAGGCGAGGGAGCGGCCCGGCGGCACGCTGAAACAAGCCCAGAGCTCCAAGCAGAGGGACGAGCAGCGAGCAGGTCGGTCACCCTTGTGTGAGAGCCATTGAATAACAATCCCGCCCAACCCTCAGTACCAGCTCAGTGCCGTGCTGGGAGTCTTGCAAAGGGACTGCCGTTCCCAATGAGCAGAGTTGGGTAGATTATTGTTCCTTCTGTGGCTCACCCCGGTTTGAAACTCGTTTCCCACCTTTTCGATCCTGCCTTTTCTCTTTCCCTTATTAACTTCAACCTTTCTCTGTTCTCCCATCAGTTGTGGAATCTAACTTTAATAGATTATTTTCAATTCGGCAGATTTTAATTCGCGCTATCCACCCAGACACGAGTTTCCACTTTCGAGGAGGTGAAACTGCAGGTTTTGAGACGAACGCAGTGAGATTCCTCGGCGTTGGACAGTTGTTTTGGATTCACACTAGTGTCAGTCCCGAGATTGGAAACACCGTTATCCCTCAGAACCAGAGAGCAAGTTTTATGTTGTATATCCACTGAATTTAGTCGCTCTAAGTGAAAGTTCACCCACTGGATGAGACGCAGGGGTCGATAATCTTCGTTTTGGGCGGGGGTGGAATTTAAGGTTAATCAATGGAAGCCCTGGACGTGGATTACTGAAGGGTTTGTTGATGGCAACATAGCTGTTTGGTATTTTGTTTTGCATGTGATGACCAGGGGAGGCGAGCAAGACCCGGAGTGGTCCCGGACCCACTTCCCCCGGAGGGGATTCCGAGGGTCTTCACCTGGAACTGCAGGGCTCCGAACTTTGGAAGCGCTTTCATGAGATTGGGACAGAGATGATCATTACTAAAGCGGGCAGGTGAGGAGAGAGAGAGAGCCTGAATCATAGAGTCATGGAGATGTACAGCACGGAAAAAGTCTTTGCGTGATAGAGAGAGGTTTCAGTTCAGAGGTTTAGCTAACGCCAGGCGCTAGCTAAATACAACAGAACCGGGAAAATAATTCTCAGTACATTTGGACAGCATTTATACTGTCTGGAAATGTCCGGCCTAGCTAATGGCAAGTGTGGGTTAGCAACCGGACTCCCAGATTAATGTCCTGGGAATGTCGAAGGGAATCCGGCCATTCGGTTTATCTAGTTCACACCGACCTTCCTAAGAGTATCCCACCCTGACCCAACCTCCCAACCCTAACCCTGCATTTCCCGTGGCCAATCCACCTCGCCTGCCCATGCCTGGCCGCTGTGAACAACGCAGCATGGCCAGTCCACCCACCGCTCGGGAGGAATTAGTCTGGCGGAGCCTGGGTCGGAACTCTGTCGGAGCCATCGCCTTTATCAGAGGGGCCGGGAGTCACAAAACGACGCTCCGCGTTTCTCAATCAAATCCCGAGCTCACTCGGATGAACTCCTCAATTAACCGATTGAGACCAACCGGGAAAGGGGGTTAGGGGAAGGGTGGTCCCGCCTGACTCCTTCTGGGTTTGATAAACCAGGCCGGTTGGAATGAGATTGATAACCCCCTAAACGAACACATGACATTCTAATCAGTTGACCATTCGGGATATATTTTGATTTCGTCCAGACTGGGCGACTTTGGGGTTCACTCAAAATTGTTGGGAAGTGTTAGGATTTGATCGTTCACTCCCTGCGGAGTGGAGTCACTCCCGGCGAACGGTTATAAATCCACAGAATCTAGAATCTCGTTGCATTACATTTGTAAAAGGGCGGCGGGTCCCCAGCAGCTGAATTAACGCGGTCGTTCTGAAAACAGTCAACTCCCCCAGTCCCTGTGAAGACGGTTCGGGGAACACAGGGGAAATAAAACTGCTGTCTAACGGTGCTGCTTTGTGCTTCAGGCGCATGTTTCCCGCCGTCCGGGTGAAAATCAAAGGTCTGGAACCGGCCAAGCTATATTACATTGCCATGGATATCATTCCCGTGGATTCGAAGAGATACAGGTACAGCAGCACAGAAAGCCATTAGCTACGCTTTGAGAGTGAAATGTTTTGAGGGATTTCTAACTCCGATGCCCGTGAAATCAGAACACAGGTCTTTCCTGTATATGCGGTCACATATTTTACTGAAAAATAAATCATTCGTGAACTGAACTTTTCAAATTCAATCGGAATTTTACCCAGCCAACGTATGCAACGTTTTTTTGCATGAGGAGTGGCTTTTTATTTGAGATTTTTTTTAAAAGAAAGGCTTTAACTGAAACAGCGACAGGATTGGACATCTCGAGAGTAAGCTTCGCCGCCTTGTTGAGCGCCAGGCGCTAGCTAAATGCAACAGAACCGGGAAAAGAATTCTGGAGATCTGATTTATTGCAAACAAAATAATAAAAAAAACAGAAAATGCTACCGTACGTTGACAGCGTCTGTAAATGCAGAGAGAGAGTTAACGTCTCAGATGAAATATAGCTGAGCGGAACTGAAGGATCGCTACAATTCAGAGCGAGACATTCAGACCGTGGTCTGTACAAAGTTAAAAATCACACAGCACCGGGCTATCGCCCAATTTGTTTATTTGGAAGCACTAGCTTTCGGAGGTTGACCTGATGAAGGGGCAGCGCTCCAAAAGCTAGTGCTTCCAATTAAACCTGTTGGACTATAACCTGGTGTTGTGTGATTTTTAACTTTGTCCACCCCAGTTCAACACCGACATCTCCACACCATCGTCTGTAAACCCAGCGAGAGCCAGCGCTGTTTCTTAGGGTGAGACCCGTCTCCCTTAATAACATCGAAATGGGTCCACCCACATTCGGGTTAACTGCCCTTCAGAGCTTTTCACTTCGGTCTGCTGCTGAGGGCACTGCTGGAGCCGTTACCTCGCTGTTAACTGCTGGAGGAGACTTGTCCCCGGGTCCCAGGTAGCGATCTCAGGTATGGAGATACCTAGAAACTCAGTTACTGCGGAGACTGTACACCTTGCCAAAGGTCAAAGGGAGATTTGACAATGTTCAAAACGATTTGACGAAGTGAACACAGAAAACTCCCCCCTCTCCAGGTCACAGCAGGGTCAGAATACTTAATGTTAACCAGGAGGGCTATCATTATGTACCCAGCGAGTTGTTCTGATTGGGAGGATGGAGGTAGGATAGGTGTTAATTCTCAATTCGGTAATGGTGTCTAAAACTGAACGAGATAAGTAATCGGAGAGAACTATTACAGCATTACAGGGGATGGGCAGGCTTTATTAACAGCTGTTTCAAAGATTAGACACAGGCGCGATGGGCCGAATGTCCTCCTTCAGTGTTACATTATTCTTTTATCTTTAATATTTGCTGCTGGCTGCCAGATTATCCCACAGCCCGCCCTTGCCACTCTCCGCGGACAGTCACTCTTTGTGTGGGGTCCTGCAGGTATGTCTACCACAGTTCACAGTGGATGGTGGCCGGAAACACCGAACAGTCTCCGTTAACCCCCCGCCTCTATATGCACCCCGACTCGCCAGCTTCCGGGGAGTCCTGGATGAAACAGATCGTCAGTTTCGATCGGGTGAAACTTACTAACAATGACATGGACGAGAAGGGACATGTAAGTAATCAGTATTAAAATCTCATCTAATTCATTCATGTCCCTAAAACAGTAACATTTCACAACCTCAAATATTGTATGTGGTCAAAACTATTGATGAAAGTGTCTATATGTGACGATGTGTGTTTTTGTGACAGTATATGATACTGTGTTAATGTGTATGTTGTGACAGTGTGGGTGTGAATGTTTATGCATGTGAGAATGCAATTCCCTATGTGCGTTTGTGATAGTGCGGTGTGAGTGACGGTTTACATCTGTGACTATATGTGTATGTGAATGTGTTTCTTTTGTGCGATTGTAATGAGTGTGTGCATTGACGGTGTTTCTATGAACTGTCAGTGTAGTTTATGTGACAGTGTAGATATAGAACATAGAACAATACGGCGCAGAACAGGCCCTTCGGCCCTCGATGTTGCGCCGACCTGTGAACTATTCTCAGCTCGTCCCCCTACACTATCCCAAAATCATCCATGTGCTTATCCAAGGATTGTTTAAATCTCCCTATGTGAGACAGTGTTGTGATAGTCGATGTATGTGAAATCGTGTGTTTGTACAATGTGATATTGCATCAATGTGTGTGCCTCGACACTAGTTATGGCGGATCTAATTATAGCCTCTGCTTCACCGCCAACTCACAGTATCTTTTGACTCCCTTGTTGGATAAGAATTTATCAAACTCTGCATTAAAAAGACTCAATGACTGCATGTGACAATGTGTGTTTGCATTCACAGCTGTTTGTGTTTTTTGTGCAAGTGTTTGCATGTGGGACAGTATATATATATCTGACAGTGTGTATATCTGACAGTGTATATATCTGACAGTGTATATATCTGACAGTGTATAAATCTGACAGTGTGTATATCTGACAGCGAGTATGTATGACAGTGTATATATCTGACAGTGTGTATATCTGACAGTGTGTATATGTGACAGTGTGTGACAGTGTGTATATCTGACAGCGAGTATGTATGACAGTGTATATATCTGACAGTATGTATATCTGACTGTGTATGTCTGACAGTGTGTATATCTGACAGCGAGTATTGACAGTGTATATATCTGACAGTGTGTATGTCTGACAGTGTGTATATCTGACAGCGAGTATGTATGACAGTGTATATATCTGACAGTGTGTATGTCTGACGGTGTGTATATGTGACAGTGTGTATATCTGACAGTGTGTATGTCTGACGGTATGTATATCTGACAGTATGTATATCTGACAGTGTGTATGTCTGACAGTGTGTATGTCTGACAGTGTGATTATCAGACAATGTGTATGTTTGACAGTGTATATATATGGCAGTGTGTATGTCTGAAACTGGCTAGCAGGAAGTCACACTAAGGTGCTGGCGTAGCCTCAGAACTGCAGAATGCAGAACCAAAAAACGATTGTAGACAGATCAAAAAGTAAAAAATCAGAAGGAGACTGGATGAAACCTTGAGCAGGAGGGGTTTGCAGAGTTAAGAAGGATGAGTAGGAAAGTGAGAATTATTGAACAGCTCATTCCAAAAGTCAAACGGATGTATTGGATCGAATGGCCACCTGTGCTGCAGAATTTGTTCATTCAGTTTTTAGGTGACACATATTCTCTAGCTGGGGAGATTCGCTTATGTCAGGCACAAGTTGCGTTCTTGTACAATCTCAGATTCCGTTGCTGATCGTAGTGCGCTCCAACAGCCCAGACCGTGCTCCCGGCCTCTTCAGCACTGTAGATTTATCAATCGCTTTAATAATTGCGGTTTTATTTCAAAGTCTTAAAACAGAGATAAAATAGCAATAATCTGTTCAACACTCTTTGATAAATGTTCCTTAAAAAAATCGTTTTAAGACATTTCCACCGGCATTTGCAGATTATTCTCCAGTCGATGCACAAGTATCGTCCACGAATCCATGTGATACTGAAAGAAGCAGATGAGCACGTGTCTGTGAACCAGATCCTCCCGCCTCATGGAGTCCGCACATTCGCATTCCCTGAGACTGAATTCACAACTGTCACAGCCTACCAGAACCAGCAGGTAGGTCCCAGAGCGGGACACCGGCAGGCAGGAGAAAGAGAGAGAGAGAGAGAGGCTGATAGATTGTTAACACAGAAAAAGGCGATTGACAGGTTGTTGAAAGAGAGAGATTGATTGTGTGTGAGAGGCTGACAGATGAGAGAGATTAAGGTTGAGGGACAGTAAGACTGGTTAGGGACAGAAAAACTGTTAAGTTTTTAAAAGAGAGACTTTCAGGGAGTTGCCATACAGATAGTGACAGATAGGGAAGTATGTGTGAGGGAGACTGACAGGTAAGTGAGGGAGATTGACAGGAAGGTACAAGAGAGAGAAAGAAAGACTGACAGGTAGGTGAGCAAGAGACTGTCAACTTGTCGAGGGGGACTTTCAGGTAGATGTGTGTGACTGAGAGAGAGAGAGAGAGATTGGCAGTTTGGTGCCAGAGAAAGAGGGCGAGAAATTTAAAAAAATTGGTGTCAGAAAGATCTTGACAGGTCACAGAGATTGTAAGAGCGATTGGCAGTTAAGAGGTACGGAGAGAGAGAGGTAAGGAGAGCGAATGACAGCTGTTAGCAGGTTGGAGAGAATGACAGAACATTGGCAGCAGTGCCTTTCTTAGCAAAGGGACAGAATACAAGAGCACGGACGTTATGCTGGAATTGTGTACCCCTCTGGTTAGGCCACCACTGGAGGACTGGATGGGAGAAAGTGGGGACTGCAGATGTAGGAGATCAAGGTCAGCAAGTGTGGCGCTGGAGAAGCCCAGCCGGTCAGGCAGCATCGGAGAAGCGGGAGAGTCAACGTTGCGAGCGTCAGCCCTTCATAACATTCCTGATGAAAAACTTAGGCTCGAAATATCGACTCGCACACTCCGTGGATGCTGCCTGACCGGCCGTGCTTTTCCAGCGCCACACTTTTTGACTCTGGTAGACTGAGTGGGCAGTTCTGGTCACTACATTGTAAGAGGGAGTGTGATTGCACTGGAAAGGGCGCAGAGAAGATTCACCAAGATCCTGGCCTGGAGGCTCTGAGCTATGAGGAATGATTGACAGGGCTGGTGCTGTCTTCCTTGGTGCAGGGAAGCCTGAGAGGGGACCTGATAGAGATCTATAAGGGTTTGAGCAGCATAGGTTGGGTGGATAGGCTGACACGCTTTTTTCAAATTGTAGAGGGGTCAATAGCCAGGGGGCATGGATATAAAATGAGTGACAGAAGGGAGGTTAAGGAGAAATGTTGTGGGAGTCTGTAAGTCACAAGCTGAAAGGGTAATTTGGTTGGACACTCTTAGCAGCGTTTAGTTATTCGCTGGCATTGCTATAACTTGCGGGGCTGTGGACCTAGAGCTGGAGAATGAAAATTCTGCGGTCAGACCGTCGCTAACTGCTGTGGGCACGATGGGCTGAACGGCCTCATTTGCTGCTGTAAACAATATATCTATGAGCTTGATTGGCGACAGGATACTGACAGCTACAAGAGAGAGGAGCTGACAGGTAGGATGGGGAGAGAGAGGAACTCTGACAAATTGGAGTGAGGGGTGTGGTCATCTTGAAATGACAGTCTATATCACAAGAATTTAAAAGGTCAGATGGCGAAGAAGGCCCTTTGGTCCATCAAGTCTGTACTTTCTCTCCAAATCAGCGGTTCATTTCACACATTCTGTTACTTTCTTCCCCGTAACCCTATGCAGTCTTCCTTTTCCAAATAACCACCTAAATCCCTTTAGAATGCCTGAACTGCATCTGTCATCAACACAGACTGGGGACACGCACTCCACACCTTGCTGAGTGAAATCGCTTTCCCTCACGCCTGTTACCAGAAACTTTTAAATCTCTGCCCTTTCACAACCGGGGCCATCTCCGCCCGGTTTACTCGGTCCAGACTTCTCAGCGTTTTGGATGACTTTAGTCAGATCTGGTCTAAACCTTCTCTTCTGCGAGGGGAGCAGACGCAGTTTTTCCAATTCAATTCCTCACCCTGGAAACATTCCGGTGATGTATTCCTATTCCTTTTGCAAAGCCATTTCGTACCCCCACCCCGGCGTCACGTTGACGCTGATTGTACACATCTACAGAAGTATATCCGTACATGCATGGCAGTGCACCTTGTATACCTATACACTATTATTTGTGTATGTAAACCAAATTCTCTATACCTTTATGCATCCTTATTATTGGCTGTTTAATATTCCACAGTAATAATTCCCAATGCCAGCTTACCTCAATTACACATATTCTAACAACTTTAACTACACATTTCCATTAAGCTGTTTATAGTTTTATAATGAGCTGTCTGTATTTGCTGCTTACAGTAATTCCTTTAACTTTCCACTCCTTTCCTGCTCGGTTTATCTCTCTCCCACTTCCACATTTCGGCCGACAGCTCTAACCGTCGCGAATTAACCCGATCGAGCAGCCCTTATTCATAACTTCGTGTTTTCGGTCTTTTTTGTAGATTACAAGGTTGAAAATTGATCGAAATCCTTTCGCCAAAGGTTTTAGGGACCCCGGGAGAAACAGGTACACGCGCGCACGTTGGGGGGAAAAAAAACACCCTGGACTGTCGCTGGAACCGAAATGCGAGCAATGACATTTCAAGCAGTTTGTGAATATCCGGCTGGAGCATTGTGATGCTTTGTGGTAATGTCCGTACCTCTAGGATAGGAGGCCCGAGTTCAAGTTCCACCTGCTGAGATGTAGCCTAGCAGACTGATTTAAAACACAATATCCCAGGCAATTAGATTCAGAGTTAACCATTAAATCACAAATGGTGGGTAGTAACTGACTGATAATTAAAAGACGTGGGTGTCGATTAGATAAGTTAGTGTTCGAGGCCGTCCGGCAACTCTACCGTAACTTGTTCCACTTGCAGACACTCGTAACATCTTGTCATCCTTGCATTTAGAGTTAACCTGGAGCGAGTGATGGACAATTACCCCTGGAGGACCGTAGACTGCCGACCAAAGTTGGACTTTCCAACCTTTAACATCCAAAAACAAAGTACGTGTCATTTCTAACTCGAGTCTGCATGCAGCCGTGTAAGCTCAAAGTTTACCAAAGCTCACGGGATCAGAATGAATGCCCACCATCCGCTAGTTTGCTGATGCCACACCTCGCGTTGGCAAAACCTAACGGTCCCCTTTTGTTTGGAACTGACTGGAGTTTCTGTGTTGTGTTTTTGTTTTGTTTTATTCAGTTAGCTGCTCGGACTCTCGGCTGGGCGTCTCCTGCGGTGTTGGCCCGGTTCCTCTGGCCTCGGTATTCTCTCCGACCTGCTCCTTCCACATGAGCCCGGCTTCCCTGGGGATGAGCTGCCGGGAGAGCCCGCTGTGCGGCGTGGACGGCCCGCTCTGCTACAAGCTGGCGCCGGCCCCTCCTCAGGCACTGGCCTGGCCTCTCTACGACAGGCTGAGGGGGAGCGGCAGCGGCGACCTCCTGGCGGCGCCCAGCCCTCCGCCGCTCATGTTCCGCCTCCCCGCCTTCCTCTGCGGCGGCAAAGGGGCGGACTGCAGCAGCGGAGGCGGCGGCTCGCAGCTCCCGCTCGCCGGGCAGCCGCCGGGCGCCGTCTCACCGCAGGGCGTGTACGCCCCCCGCCGCCCTTACACTCTGCACGGCTACACGCCCCCCACGCTGACGGCCGGCCCATTGAAAGCGGCCGCTCGGGACACTGCAGCCTCTCCCGGTGACGGGCTCCTGGCGGCCAGGAGGGGCTTGAGAGGCGCCGCGCTGAGCCAGTGGCCGCAGACCGTGGAGCACAGCCTCTGACCCACCGCCTCTCGAGTCCGAGCTTCTGAACGGAGCGGGACCCCCCCCCCCCTCCGACTCAGTGAGGCTCGGAAAACGCGGGAAAATGCAATGCAGGAAAGCCCCCCTCCTCTCCTCAGGTGGCAGACAAGAGGGGCTGGGAGTTGAGAAGCTTCTCTTGAAAATAGAAGTCGCCGGAATGCACGCAGAACCAGGAATCGCTGCAGAAATTCGTTTTGCAAATAACCCTGTCGGTGGGATTTACATTGCCTTAAAAACAACCCAGCAACGGAAACTGTTGGCTTGGAAAGTAAAATAATCTCCGGAACTGTAAATAATATTCAATTAAAAAAACACACACACACAGCTTGTTGGATTCTTCGGTTCACACAAATCCTTTTTTTTTCTGGTCACAGGTTTTATTAAAACTGACAAATATTAGTTCAAGTGCGTTCCAAAACCTTGGCACTTACAGTTTCTTGAGTGTTACAACACAATGCAAGACGATTTAATTGCACTTAGGAGGCAATCCCAGTCTAACGCTAAGCCAGTCCACCCCCCAACATTTTGAGAAAAATACAGAACTGGGAACACTCAACCGGCCTGGCAGCGTCTGAGGAGAAAGGATCGTGCCCTGTCAATGACCTCTCCCTCTTTCCAGTTTTTTTTCATATTATTTCAGATTTCCAGCATCCGCCACATCTTGCTTTTTCCATTCCCGAAGTTGTTCGTCGGAAAGGTTGGAACACTTTTAGCAAAGTCTGCATATTTCAGGCAGATTTGAATCAGATGCCGATTTTCACAAAAAAAATCCTCAGAAAATTAGCGACTCCCTTAAACTGGCTCGCACCTCTTGTATGAGCCCACCGTAAACTTTCAACCATTTTATAAAGGTCCTGATCTTCATGTGTTTTATGACCACTCTATACCTCGGCGTTAATTATTTTGGGTCACATTTTTAACTGTCTGGATTGAGTGCCTGTATACCACACACTATAACATACAGCATCCTCGCATTGACTTGTAGAGAGCAGGGTCAGCAGCAGTGAAACATGGTGTGTCTATTTCCGGCAGCCTCACTTTTTTTTGACAATTGGTGTTTACTTCAGTTCGGTAAAAGTGTTGCAGTGGCGTTTAACGTCGCCAAAACGCTTAAGAGTTGACACGGCAATCTCTTGAAGAGCAGTGATCGAAACTTTATATCTGCAAGTGTCTTCAAAGTAAAACCTCTGATGGCAGACGGGTAACACGCTCATCATACAATGGTAGCTTAAAGCCTGGGCACCTTTTGATAACTCATTTCAAAGTGACAAAATCGTACTTTAACAATTAGTCAATTCATGGAGTTTATAAAGATCCCGTCAATTTGCAAACATTTTCACCAAGTCCATTTGCAACTAAATTATTTACAATCTGATTCTGTGACTTTAAAATGATATAACAAATGAAGGGGAATTGCAGATTGTTAGGAGGGCACAGCATTGTATATCAAATGGTAGATCTGTGGCCACGGTATAGTCCGTATTATGATGCTTAGGACTGGAGATAGAAGGCCAACCTAAGTGAGGTATCTTGTGCATCAGAATATACTTACTCTCCCACGCCTATCCAAATCCTTATAAACTCCTTGGCAAGAAACAGGGGAGCTCTCGTCGGAGATTTAACTGTCAACTAATATTAAGGTTACTTTCAATGAAAATATGAATCATTGTTAGAAAATCTTTCCATATGCACAGGGGGGAAAACTATTTGTTTTCAATTAATGGGATAGGAAATTCATTTTTTCTTTGCTGATCTATTCTTGCATTCAAGTGATATGTACATTAAAATAAAAACATTGGCTCTGAAGGCCAGTGACTGTAATTGTTTCAGTGTTTCCAGTCCAATTCTTTGCATCACTTGCAGTTTCCTGTTAATTGGAGAGTGTATGCCTTGTTAAGGATTGCTAACTCTCATTGAGCAGAGTTGTTGGAAGGAGTTGCCTGTGTTTGTGCTGTACAAGATATGGAAATGTTTTTGATGGGAGACAACTTTCTGTTGCAATTGAAGCTTAATATCTGAAAGATGTGAACTGATTTCGTTAAACCAGGCTGACGAATGATAAAACGGTCAAGTTTATGTTTACTGGATTTTTTGTTTCATCTGAAATAACAATGGTATTAGAGATATAGCAACAGCCAATGCATTTTAAAATAAATAATGGTAGACAAGCTCTTTGGGACAAGATATTGAATGGTATAAGTTCCTTCTGACAATTTTTATGATTCTTGCTATTTATTTAAAGGAATGCATTAATGAGGTATGAATTTGACAAATCTCTAAAAAATTCATTTAGTATATTTGATCGCTAACCACATTTTCTTCATATGTTGTAGAGCATCCTGACATTGCAATATACAATAGAAATGATGAATTTTGCAAGAGGGAGGAGTGAGTTTCAGTGTATACTGACAGGATCAGATGGGAGGAGCTCCTATAGAGCAAGCTGGCCAATATGGGCCAATTGGCTGACAAGATGGAAGAGCAAATCAGTAGAAGGTGGCGATTGGCAGGATTTGGAGATGTTGGTGTTGGACTGGGGTGTACAAAGTTAAAAATCACACAACACCAGGTTATAGTCCAACAGGTTTAATTGGAAGCACGAGCTTTCGGAGCGCTGCTCCTTCGTCAGGTGGTTGTGATGAACCACCCGATGAAGGAGAGGTGCTTTGAAAGCTAGTGCTTCCAATTAAACCTGTTGGACTATAACCTGGTGTTGTGTGATTTTTAACTTTGAGATTGGCAAGGTGTGTGACGTACACACTGCCATGATGTTTAGAAAGACAAATGGCCAGTCGCCTATGAGGGCCTCACATCATACAAGCCCCATAGTTAATCAGGAAAAGTTAATATGAGTAGCAAGAAACCAAATAAGAGCAGACTAGTTGGATCAAAGGAGCTGTTTCCATACTGCACTTTGATGTCACGTTGTTTGTTTTTCTATCCTCACTAATATGGAATGTTTGAAGATTTTTCACAGTAGAATAATTGGAGTTGATATATGAGAATCAATCCTCTCTCTGGGATTTCTTTGAAACATAACTGTTGACCTTGGAATATTTAAAATGTAACACAATTGTAATATTGTTTACCATAGATAAAATTGAATCAATTATGAACAGTAGAAGTATGACAAGTAAAAACAGGGATTCAACTGAAGTGCCCTGCCTTCATTAATATTTTAAGGTATTGTTTTCTTGTTGCATACTGGTAAATAAATGAGACATATCTCAATGTAATTTCAGTGAACTTTAGACCATATAGTCTGTCGTTTCAGGCAGATACAGAAAACAAAAGGAAATTGATGTGCATTAGACGTCTATTTGGTATATATGCAATTTTCACCAGAAGGAAGCAACCATGAAGTACATTCTCTGGTGGTTGACTTTAATCAAGGAGAATAAGGATATTAAGGAACTAATGCTTGCCAGGCTAGGGATCATTAATGTTAAGTTTTATTAATTTCCATTGATTAATTCCTGGTTATTTTCTGATTTGGTAAATCAGCCAAGAAGAACAAAATCCTTCTGTATCTGAAAGAAAAAAAAACCTTAACCATCCATTATTTAAAATCTGGATG
Organism: Hemiscyllium ocellatum; assembly: GCF_020745735.1. Taxonomy (NCBI): domain Eukaryota; kingdom Metazoa; phylum Chordata; class Chondrichthyes; order Orectolobiformes; family Hemiscylliidae; genus Hemiscyllium; species Hemiscyllium ocellatum. The sequence goes on along the minus strand of NC_083411.1, from coordinate 71,806,478 downwards.
TGGAGCCACATGTATTGGATATACAATTGCAACACACCATGAACCTGATCTACATACCATGCTAGCATCATTGATGCTAATTTAAGAACATAATATCTAATTTAATAACATCACTAACATTTCCTCTCAGCCTAATTTCTAGTGGGCAGATCAACAGATGCTTGAATTTATTTTTAAATAGAAAAGCTGATCTGAATCTTTTTGAAGAAAAGCTTTGAAAAATATACATACTTTTTACTTTAGAAAGTGTAACTGTTTGACTCTGAGTTCGATCTGTGGCAGTGACAGCAGCCAACTGACCCAGTGAACATATTAAAGCCTGAGTTTATTGGAATATTTGATCATAGCTTCTTAGTGTAATCCTTTAAAACAGGACAACAAATTATAAGACTGACCAGAAAGAATGTGCATTTAGATTTTGTCCATCATATCTGCAATGTCCCAATGGCTTGATGTTTCTTTGAAGCTTTTTTTTGTGTTCACTAATTTGCCAATTCAAAATAATTCGGGTATTTATCAGTGGAAATTTGTACCCATTAAAACCACAATTGTAACTGTTTCCTTCTGCAAAATCTTCACCAATTCTTGTTTGATCACTGTTATACAGGTTAGGACCCAAGAAGATTTTCAAGTCACACTTTAGATCTAGAAATTTTGAGGGCAGTGTGCATGAATCATTGAAATAGTTAGACTGTACTCTTTGAATTATCAGTGCTTGTTTGTTCCTTTGAGTCCCAGCAGCATTGAAAAATATGATAACTGATTTTCTACAATTTCATTTGACTTTGTTGTCCAATTTCCTTTAATATTCTTGAACCATAATGGTAAAGGCAGGAAAGTAGCAATACTATTAAATGCCACTTTTTAAACTGACCTCAATAATCCTTGAAATTATTCTTTACATCATTCACAGCCTAAATCTCTGTGCCTTCTTAACTATACACAAAATAACATAAGCCTTGTCTTGAAGTCTCCATGGCTGTATAAATTGTGTTGTATAATACTCTTTTGTACTTGATACTGAAAAGTACATATTGGATAAACACAATTTAACATTAGAGTGCATTAAAACATAACACTGAATTTTCAGAACTGTGTAATGGAGAGTATAAAGAAAGACTTCCTTTTACATTGTGGCTTTCATGATCTCAGGATGTCTTTATGCCTGTTACAACCAATGAAATAGGTTTGAACAGTAGTTCTTGTTCTCAATATTTTTGTAAGCCTAAATATGGAAAACACTGACACATATGAAGACTAATAATGATTATACCCCTTATACACCTCATAAGTAATAAGTTGTTGTCACACGTGTATCTGTGAAATAAAGCACACTGCTGCTAAATAAGTATCACCATTAATTAAAGTATCATTCTACATATGCCTAACCTGGAAGCAGCAAAAGAATCCAGCATGTGGTCATGTTGCTGAGTTACTGGTAAGATGCCATCCCAGTGTAGTACCTTTAGGAGTCAAACTCATACTGCCAGTGATCTGTCTCCCTCAAAGATCTCGTATTTTTGGCCTTTACATCTTTTTCTTGTTTGCTCTGATCCCTGCTGGTTCTTTTGGTGCCAATGCTCCATTTAGTGGCAAAGAAAAGTCACTTTGATCACCTTTGTTGGGTGTACTGATGTACAACAGTTGGAGCTGTCCACTTATCCAAGAGAGACCAACTCACTAAATGTCAGAGTCTAGTCCTGTAGCACATGGAATTTCAGTTTGTCCCTGATATGTAGGTGACATCCATTGACATAAGCCACAGTTACAGTGTGCTTTTTCATATTTCCCAGTAACTAATTATCAAGCCTTTTATCCCTTTAATAAATCTTGATCAGGAATTAGCGAAGAATGATATTTAGCCATTTCAGCTAAATTTGTCATTTTGTTTAGGTTACACCTAATCTGTACCTGAAGCTCATTCACTTACATTTCCTCTGTAAGACTTGATATTAAAAATCATTGGATCAGACTCTTATTCCTTTCAATTAACTCTAAATTCACACTTTTATTTCTGGATAAAATTCCACAGTATTATGATCCTTTCTGTGAAAAAGCACTTCCTGGTTTTACTCCCTTATGGCCTTACTCAGATTTTAAGACACTACCTCCTCAAGAAATCGTGGTTTTGTGTCATGAACTCTATCAACTTTGGTCCTTATTTTAAGTTCATCCCTGAATATTCCTTAAAGATTCAAGGGAACACAAAACGTATACTTGTGATTGAACCCTATTAGACGTGTTGCTAAATCTGTTTCATGGGTCTACACTAATGGTTAGAGGTTTTGTTGCCTTTGGGATCTGAAGTAAGGTCAGTCAACAAGTTGGCACTGGTTCAGTGGCTTTAGGGCTAAAATTGCAGCTTACCCCAATGTGGACATCTGTTGGCGCTGGGTATTCACTTTGGCGTTGAGATTGAGATTGTCTCAAGGTTGATTAAGAGGGAAATTGTTGGCTGAATTCTGACTCCGCAGCTCGGGAGTGATGCAATCACTTTTCTGGACAGTCTGAATCTTTGGAAATGTTGTCTCTCCATTAGTGGAAGATACCTGGGTTGTAATGAAAGGCTATCTTGATCTGAAATATTGATACTCTTTCCTGCTACTGATATGACCTGAGCTGTTGAGCAAATGTTTATCTTTAAAATGAAAGAAAAATGGTTCCTGGCCAAACAGGAGGGTTCTGAATAGTTATTGTGATTCAGGTTGAGTACTGACTGAGGTTGGATGAGTACTGGTTGACTGGATGAATGACACAGCAGTTCAGTGGTTAGCACTGCTTCCTCACAGCACCAGGGATCCGAGTTCATTTCCAGCCTTGGGTCACTGTCTGTGTGGAGTTTTCACATTCGCCCTGTGTTGGTGTGGGTTTCTACTGTGTGCTCTGGTTTCCTCCCACAGTTTAAAGATATGTAGTTTAGGTGTATTGGCCATGCCATAGTTCCAGGTATGTGCAGGCTGGATGGACTAGCCACGGTAAATGCAGGGTTACAGGGATGGGTTGGGTCTGGGCAGGGTGCTGTTCAGAGTGTCAGTGAGGAATCGATGGGCCTAATGGCCTCTTTGCACACTGTCAGGATTCTATGATTGTCTGCATTCTTCCGTCTCTTTCTGTACACCCGAGTCACCTGGTTGCAGTCTCACCCTACTTTTGTTCCTTTCGATTCCTCAAATCATCACTGAAATGCTTCCATTGATATTTTCAAATGGAATCCAGTTTTTAAGACTCTATCCTGAAAGTACAGTAAATATTATCTAATTCAGGATTCCTTGGCACTCTGGAGAATGTATTGCAATTGATTTAAAGATGATTCAGTTAAGAAATATTAATAGACTCATAATTGACAATGTTAGGCATTGTGATTAAAGTAAACACTTTATAGAATATCAAATGGTTTGCTTATCTTACAAAGGGTAGAAAACAGAAAAATGCAAGAAATAACTCACATTTACACAAAGCCTTTCACAATCTACATATCCCAAAGTGTTTTACAACTAATATATGTCCTTTTGAAATGTCACAGTAAGAGATAAGGCATTCAATGTACACTCAGCAAAGTACTGCAAACTCCCATATAATCAGTACAAGATAGTGTATGATGGTTGAGAGCTAAATGTTGTTAAAACACCAGAGAGAACTTGCTGCCGTTGTCTGAAATTGTCCCTCTGGATCTTTTGTGTTCACCTGAGAGGATAAGACAGAGTCTCAGTTTGATAATTTTCTCAAAGACAGCATCTTCAAAGTTGCAGAGTTTCCTCATTGCTGTGCTGATGAGTCATCCCAGACTGTGCACTTAATTCTAAGTGTAAAGGAAAAGTTACCATTGTCCCAGAGGACCATAGGGATGCTCTCTCATTAGAAAGAGACTTGATGAAGGAGCAGCACTCCAAAAGCTAGTGTTTCCAAATAAACCTGTTGAACTATAACCTGGTATTTTGTGATTTTTTTTTAACTTTGTCTGCCCCAGTCCAACACCAGCTCCTCCACATCATTAGGAAGAAAGAGAGACAGAGAGAGAGAGAGAAGAGAGATGACAGGTAATAAATTTAACACGAGGGTGATGATGCCTCAGGCCGGGGCGAGCTAGAGAAGGCAGCGCTTTCATGGGAGCCACAGCTAATGCAGGAATCGAATCCATGCTGTTGGTGTCACTTTGCATGGTACACCCAACTATCCAAGCTCTGTTAAAGATGCCTACTAACCCTTTGGTTCTACTATTGCTCTTTTTATTCCTCAGAATCGACACTGATTGCTTGTGTGAGGTATCTCCAAACAGAATCCATTTTTTTCAACAACTTTGTGTTAGCTGATGTTATTCAGAAAAATAATATATTGCTTCCTGAAAGAAAACAACACAAGTTAATCGGAATTGTTCAGCTGAATGGAAACTAAAATCCAAAATGTTACTCCAGTTAATGCGAGGGATAGATCATAAAATAAAATGGATGATATAATATAGACTGTGTCAGCTGCATCTGAATGTCAAATATCTATAACATTAGGCTAACTTCAGTCTGCTATAGATCGGGAGACATTTGAATTTTCATGGGCTGATTAGTTTTGAAGAAATATATACAATTTACAGCACAGGAATAGACCATCCAGCCCAACTGGTCTATGCTAATGTTTCTGCTGTTTACCTTATTGCCATCTCTTTTCATGTATTCCTATCAGCCTAACTTTTTCCCGCTTTCTCCCTCAAAGGTCTATTTAACTTTCTTTAATTCACTGTCTAATGCTCAACTCGGTGGCATATTCCATATTCTAACCACTCCCCATAAAGAAGCTTTCCATATTGGGTTTATTACTCACTAATGTATATTTATGGCCCCTATGATACTACTATCCTGAACCAAACACTAATGGCTCAGTAATGAAACTGTCTCACAAGTCTGAACTGAACGTAAAATGCAATGGCTTGGAATTTACTATCAGAACAACAAAGAGGTCCTGTTATAATGTATGACAGTTACTTATGGAGTTTACACTTGCACAGTTAAATATAGAAATCCAAATGTTGCTGTCAGATAAATCTATTTGTTTCTAATGCAAAGTTCAATGGTAGACCAGCATTGAAATGTCTGCAATTGTGTTAATGATACATACTTGCCCATTAGTTCCATAATAAAAACAGATGAATAAGTCTGGGTTGGTGCATTCAGGAGAAAGTGAGTCTTTAACCGTGCAGTAATTGTTGATTCTTCAGTACCCTTTGTGATGGACTAGCGTGCTATTCAGTTCCAGGCCAATTAGGGCTGGGCAACAAATGCTGGCCTTGCCACAGTTTATAAAGAAACATTTTAAAAAGCAATGATTATTGCAGAAAAACCTCCGTGGTCGTGAAAATGTGTGGTAACTTATTTAGGAAAATATCTAACAATTAAAATGTATTTTTATCGTTCTTCTGACTTTTTAATTTCTCTCTCCTAAACCCATCTGTCTTTCTCAAATTTACATTTCACTTCCTGCATATATTATAATATTTAAATATTATAGATAAAATCCCTCATTTATAATTTCTGATTTGGATTCCGGAGGGGAAATGGAATATAATTTTCCCAGGCTCTTGTTCAGCTGGCTTGTCTACATGTTCCAGTCTATGGACACTTATCAGCAATAGATGAAGTGTGCAAACTCATCAGAAGCAATAGAAATTGGATCAGTGGTGCTGGAAGAGCACAGCAGTTCAGGCAGCATCCAACGAGCGGTGAAATCGACGTTTCGGGCAAAAGCCCTTCATCAGGAAGCAATAGAAAGCCAACCGAGGATCCTTAGGATGCAAATAGCTGTGATTTTCTTAAGACAGTGGACCATGGAATATGCACAGTATTCATACAGTGCCTGCTCACTATCTCAGTTAAAGTTAAATGGAGGTATACATCTTGGATGATTATTTGAGCACCAATATAAAAATGCAGTATATTGATGAAGGTTCATTGGATCTGATACATTGACTCTGCTTTCCCCCCACAAGTTCTGCCAAACCTGCTGAGGTTCTCCAGCAGTTTCAGTTTTTGTTAAAGATATTTACTGACACAAGAGTTGAGTGGAGTCAGGAAATATATCCCAAAAATATTTCACACTGGGAGTAAATCGGTGTGGACTTGTTGGGCCGAAGGGCCTGTTTCCACACTAAGTAATCTAATCTAATCTAAATCTATTCCATATAAATATGGCTCTGGATTCTTCCTTCATCAATTGTGTAAGTTCAGAGGAGCTGAGAGCACAGTGGGAAGTTATTCAAGCATGAAACTGACCATACTTTCAGTACTATGGCGTCTGAAAGCACCAGGCTGAAGTTATCAGATATTTGCCATCAATAGGGCTGCTCGGACTGAATTGGAAAGTAAAATAAATCTTAATCTTTTTGTAGAGATTTAATTTTGTTCGTAGCTTTAATTAAACTGAAATCTCCAGATTAAATTCTAAAGTTTCCAATCTGAAATGGGATTTTAATAAGATGGCCACGGAAGTGAGGTTGGACTTAGTTAATTAAAGGATCAGATGAAAGCGGTTCCTCTGTAACTGGGTCATGTAGGTCTCTTGGTTAGGAGCATATAAACAAACCAACCATGTGCAACTTGGCACTTGAGGGCGACCTATAATAGAGGCTGAGAGCTGGATGTTTAAAAGAGGTGCTGTTTTACTTTTGCTTTTCCAAAGTTCTACAGCCTCCAGGAATTGGGTCTTGCTCTGCTACAGGAGCAGAAGCTCGCTACTTGGGAGTATTCGGAACATAACTAAGGTTTATTCTCTTCCTATGGTTCAAAAAGGTGCAGCAACTGGTGGTAAGATTGATTCAATATAAAAAGCAAAACAAAACGGAGAGAATAATTAAATAGTTAATTAAAACAAATTAAGAATAATACGAAGGGTGATGAGCGAATTCTTGGGAAACAGTTTCACCCAGGGCAAACATGTCTGCTGTAAGATTTGATGCTCAAGCAGATTTGGCTTTGAATTTATGAGCAGGAAGCTGAACTATTGACAGTGAAACACGTCAGAGAGGGAAAAAGTTACCCAGATTCTTTGTACCAGGAGGCAGTGACTAGGACCGAGTCCACTGATTTAGTCAGTGTTCAGGAACAAGAATATGTGACTGTGAGTGAGGGATTTAGGGGACCCAGAAGATAGACCCTCAGCCCTTGAAATTGTCCAGCGGATTTGTGGTTCTTTGATCTTGTTTGGATAAGATTGGGGTGCATCGCCGAACTGATCCTGGCACTACAATTCAGATATCCATGCAAGTAAGGGAAGAACTGAGGAATGAAGTGGTCTTGGGGCAGGGCAGTCGGTGGGATAGATACCCTTTCTGCAGCAATGAAGTTGTGATCATCTAGCACACCATATCCATCCAGAGGCCTGACTGAACCTAGTGCCCACTGAGTTGTATGCCAGAGATGCTCAGGGTTCCCTCATCAGGAAAGGTTCACTTAGGTACAGGACTGAATTCATGGCACCCCAGTGCTTTGATTGAAGAAATCCTGAGTTGTTGCCTCTCCTCCTTCAGGCAAAGGATCAGCTTGGCATTCACTAGCTTACAATGCCTGTCTGTATCACATCTGGGGCACTGTTAGTGGTGACAGTGGAACAGGCCATTAAAATGACATCACTTAGCCAACACAAATGGCTTTGTCTCAGTAAATCATAGCAAGTTAATAGTAGCATAAAATAAAGTGCACAAGTGAATCCCATTGTGCTGCTAAACCCATTTCCACATTCTCTTCTGCACACCTTCACATGCTGTTACCCCTGGGAATGGAGCAGTGTGGAGGCAGATAATATGATAAATCCCCTGTTGTGTCAGCACTGGCTAAGAAGATTGTACTTGGGGTAGGTAATGATGGAAAAAATGCAGTGCAGGTGTGAGGGACATGCAGAAGGATCCTGGAGTCCATGTGCATAGATTCCTGAAAGTTGTCACCCAGGTTAATAGTGCTGTTAGGAAGGCATTCGGTGTGTTAGGTCATTCATAGTGGGATTGAGTTCCGGAGCTGCAATATCATGCTACAACTATACAAAATGTTAGTGCGGCGCACTTGGAATGTTTTGTACAGTTCTGGTCCCCATATTTCAGGAAGGATGTGGAAGCATTGGAAAAGGTGCAGAGGAGATTTACCAGGATGTTGCCTGGTCTGGAGGGAAGGTCTAATGAGGAAAGGCTGAGAGACATGGGTCTGTTCTCATTAGAAAGAAGAAGGTTAAGAGACATACAAGATGATCAGAGGCCTAGATAGAGTAGACAGTGGATGATGACGTCAGCTTGTCCGAGGGGGCATAACTACAAATTGAGGGTTGATAGATTTAAGATAGATGTCAGAGGCAGGTTCCTTATGCAGAGAGTGGTAAGGGCATGGAATACCCTGCCTGCTAATGTAGTCAACTCAGCCACATTAGGGAGATTTAAACAATCCTTGGATAAACACCTGGATGATGATGGGATGGTGTAGGGGGACGAGCTGAGAATAATTCACAGGTCAGCGCAATATTGAGGGCTGAAGGGCATATTTGGCACTCTATTGTTCTCTATTCTATGTTCTAAGTTGTAAAACGAAGCATCTAGACTGCGGATTTCTGGTTGCAATTGGAGCAGTCAAAGACACATCTATTATATTGAGACAGGCATTATAACAATTTAAGTTGATTGAAACTATGTTCTGTTAACTGGGTACCCATGGTGCATGCACTCTGTGTTGAATTTGGTCACAGGCTGGCTTATGTGCATCAGTGCGACAGTAACCACAGTTGCAGTGGTTAGGAAGTAACATTGGGCCTCTGTCAGATGGGCTGAGGTAGCAGTTGCAGTTGACCACTTTGAATACAGCCCCCATTCATTCATGCCCCTGCTCAGCAAAAGCAGTACAGCTCCTGGCTATGTTTATATGCACTTCACAGCCATCAATACACCCAAATGATCAATGCTACAAAAGGTTGCAGATATAGTACAAGGCCACCACACAACCACATGTCAGCTAAATAGAGACCTAGAGGAGTCTAATTCTGTAGATAGTTCCTGATTTTGCCTTCTCCTCGAAAGTCTGTCTTGGATCCAGAATTTAAAGTGTGTCCTAAAATCACACTAAAAACGAGGAATGACATAGAAAATCTCCTTCGGTCACTGGCCAAAGGAAATTTGACAGATGGTCTGACAGCTCCTTTTGCTGCTCTGCAAGCATTATCTCTCCATCTGACCCTCTGTCAAGTTTAGCATGGGTGGAGAGTACTCAATGGAACAGCCGACAATTAACATGGTCTTGTCACTTACATATGATGTGTCCCTCCCTCTGTGCCACCTGATCTTTGACAACAGAGGTTCTGCGGTTGTGTGTGTAATTGCACTGAAGGTTTGTGTGGACTTGGGATGATAAATCCCCTGGTGTGTCAGTACTGGTTAAGAAGATCGCACTCGAGGTAGGTAATGATGGAAAAAATGCAATACACGTTGTAAAGCAAAGCATCTAGACTGCGGATTGCTGTTTGCAATTGGAGCAGATAAAGATACATCCATAATACTAAGGCAGACATTATCATGATTCAAGTTGATTGAATCTTCTGTTAACACAAAGGACTGTCTGAATACTCATCCTATAAAATAGACAACAGTAATTCTCAGTCTTTACATTTTATGTGTATTATCATCAGGCTTTCACAAAGGTTAGCAGAAATTCGGACTCTATCTCAAAAGTTTCAAAAATGATATTGGTAGACTTTTTTTTAATCAAGGGAATTAAGTGGACAATTGGAGTTCAAACAAAGATGGAATTGAATATAGACCAAACCAAGAGACTGGATGGCCTCCCCATACCTTTTGCGGGTTGTTAGACCTCAATTGCATTTAAAGAAGCTTAGCAAAGTATGAATATGTAACTTGTTGAATAATTATTAGGGTCAAGAGAAGGTTATTATCAGATTTGTGTTTCGAATATGGGCCAAGTTGGAGTTCAATGCATTTTGAAGCAATGGTGGTTAATTAAATTACATATTGCTTTACTGACATCCATTAAGACTATTTGTTGAGAAAATAAGTTGTGCTGAAACAGAAATACTCTGGTATCTACTGCACACAATAAACCTCAATCCCAACTCATGTCTACAATGCAGTTGGGCAGTTTGGGAATTTTAAGAACCCGACTATTCTGTGCTCAAGCTGTGATAACATGTTTGTTGATTTAAGACGTCTCTGTTTCGACTTACTTTCTATAAACATTAGCTGCAAGTTAACATGATGGGTGGCCTGGGGAGTAACTCTTGTTTTAAGTCTGTAATCATGCGTCACATCACCTCCAAGTTTACTAACATCACACACACAAGACTGTGCTGAGCTACGTGTTTATACAAATGAAAGAAATATGCAGCAAAACATTAAAATTGCATCTAAATTGAGGAAGTTAATTTTGTCTGTCAGAAAGCATCACAAAGCTATAAAAAGTACAACAAATGAAACTCTGTGCTTTAAGAAGTTGCGGCTCACCCAGTTTCCCAAGGTCAATGGTTTGTTGGGTATTTCATTTCAGCTTTTGTTTGTTTTTTCCCCATATGGAAGTGATGCATAAAAATCTGGCAGAGAAAAACTCTCATTTTGAAATGCAAACAGGATCTAGTGCCACAAAAGATTGTTGCACACTGACACTAATCTTCTGGGTAAATAGTTTTGCTGCCATTTGCCGGTTTCCCCAGTGTGTGAAGACACAGCCAACGGATCTCTCTGGATGCTGTCATCTTGTTACCAATGGAGTAAAAACGAACTATTAACTTTGTAGTAAAATCACCATATCTAAGCCAGACAGTAGTGTTCAAATCCTGTTCCACACAACTTTCCCTGAATACTCCTATCTTACAGCTCCAGGAGTCCTTATACCCCTTATTAAGGATTGTGGGAATCCTTAAAATTATGTCACCTTATTTGCCATTATAAAGACAGAGAAGGCCTTGAAAGGAATATTCTCATCCAATAATTTGTCAGCTTGTAAATCTTTCCCCTTTTGAGAAAAACAAATACACAAACAGCAACCTGTCCTGAGAAGATTACAGGTAACAGGTGGAAGTCACACCCAGATTGACAGTCTACCTGCTGACGTGTATTAATAGGGAGCCAATAGGGACAGAGACTTCTCAAAGTTCCCAGCAAAGCTCAGAAGAGACTTTTGTTGTAAAAATGAAACATATTGGATATGCTCAAACCATGGAGAGAGAAGCAGCGTTACTGTTTCAGCTCAATGAGATTTTATCAAAACTGCAGAAAGGTAGAGGTTAAGTGTGTTTAGTACAAATACAATTACAGGCATGATGGAAAGTTTGAACGAGAGCCTACCAGTTAAAAACTTGATTTTATGAAGTGCGTGGTGAGAGAAACAAGATAAGATACATCATACAAGAAATAACATGCACAGCCAGTCTAAAGAGTGACAGTAGAGTTTGTGAACACTGTCAGGGCCAACTATTCAATTCCAATTTGTGCTTGGCAGTGAACAGTAGTGCATGTGACCAATAACAAAGGACATTAGGAAAAATATAGACCAATTGTATTGTTCTGTATATTCCTTGTTAACTCAAAGTTGCATGAAAATTTATGGGAGGGTGTAAAGGGAACAATGGTTCTCAGTGCACTCACATCATAAAACTATGGACAAGCAAATTTTCATTCATTCTTTTCATTTTATTTCATAATGTTGTCCAAAACAATGTGAGGCTTTCAAAAGTGAAGCTCTGGATTTGTAATGTCAACTTAACAAATGACAATCCTGTCAAACCCACAATTCTGTGATACTTGTAATGCAATCTATTCCATTAAAAAAAATACTCTGTTGTCCAACATTGTGTTTAACCTGCTGATGCCTTGTAAAATACAATGTTGTGGTGACTGCCTCTCTCACCCACCAAAGCCTACCATGCCCTCAGAGGCTGTTCCACATACCCCTCCTTATACTTTTACCTTCCCTGTCACTCTCCTTGTCCTGAGCTCCACACGTCTCCACTTCCCCTTGACTGCAGCCTTCCTTTTGCCAATGATTCTGTTTTTCCCCCACAGCCCCTCCTTGAAACCTAAACAATCACACAGCGGTCCCAGGATTGTATTCACCTCAGACCACTGATCGACTTCAACAAATAGCCCCAAGACATGACTGACCACACTGTGACCTCTGCCCTTCCTGACTGATGATGCATGATCCCCGTGACTGTTTGTGATGGTCCTACAGGATTGACCACTGCCCACTCCCTGGGTTATAGTGGGACTTATCCCCTGACTGCGACCAGCCCAAGCTCATGATTGAACTCTGCAGCCAAGTCCTGGTTTGCTTGCAGACAGTGCCCATGATTGACATGAGCATGATCTCTTGATCAACTGTGCCCCACCCAATCCACTTGAAATTATTAAGGACTGGTCTGACCTACTTTCTGATATCACCAACCAGTTGATTAATTGTGCAATGAGTTTGCTGCATTTGCAGCTGGTACATATTATAGGTTTTAGATTGACATTTTGGTGTAGTGTACAGTAAGATGTCAACCTCCCCCTGATAGACCCCTAGTGAGAAGTGTGACAATCAACCTGTGTCTGAACAAGGAGCACATCAATACAGCAGGACTGATACCTGTAGGCCTTGTCTGAAGTGCCAATGTGCGAACAGGCATGGCATAGCATAGCAAGGCAAAGCAAAGTATGGATACTGTGGGCATCTAGGTAGGTACTAGTTGATGTAGCACTAAGAGAACAGCTCTGAGATGCAGCCTGATCCAACTTGTGAGCTGGCTGCCATTCCCTGTGGTTCTAGAAGTGTCCTAACTGTGGCCTTTCAATGCAAGATGCAGGCATGCCCTGCAGTGGACGTCTGTACTTCTGAAGCCTTCTGCAAGAGTATCAGATAGATGCCATGAGGATCTTGAGGAGTAGGTAAATATTGAACATCAGATGCCAATGTCCGTCGATGAGGGCTGTGTGTGGCTGGTGCCCTGAGGTGCTATTGCATGGTGAGCAACATGGAGGCTGTTTGTAGCCAGCAGTGAGCTGAAGTCACCAGGTACCCACACTGACTTCAATGTGAGCAGTTGCATTAAAAGCTGCATTTTAATGAGGAGAAGTATGTAGTTAATAAAAGAGTTTCTACGACTGGCAAAATAAAGGAAATACTGCAACCTTGCTATGTTACAGAGTCTAGAAAGCTCTACAGTCAGTCAATTGAAAACGGCATTGGTAAATACAAGTTTGAAGAGTAGCAGAATTAAAACAATTTTGAAATGATAAGGGTTTGTAATATCTTTATAGTGATAAGATTAATCAGTAAATTGAAAAGAAAGGGAAATAGGCATACTTCTTATAGAATTAAGATCAGAAGACCATTCAAAACAAATGATCTGGCTCCATGAAGGTAACATTTCTTGAGATTCAGCATAACCTTAAAATTAAACACTAAATACAGGAATAGCACACTGGTATAAATTTGCAGAAAAGGAGAATGTTACACAAGTGAAGAACTCAACATGAAAATATAACTGAGGCATTTATAGTGAAAATTGATTATCCAACTGATTTAGATTTCACAGAATTTGTTCATGTTAATGGACATCCTACTAAATATCTGATACATATGTAGAATTCACTATCCTATCAGACCAGCTACTGGGACTGAACAAAGGAAAACTACAGTTGACATGGATAAAAGTGTATGGCATAAGTGGAAGAATGTCATAAGGATAGGAATGTTACAAGTTACAACACAATGAAGGTCAGACAGATGAAAATGTTTGCATTATTCACAATCAACCTGTTTTACTTTTGAGTAAGCACACATATTTGAACCTCAAATTCCTTATGAAGTCAGAAGCAAATTCCAAAAGAATTACTGGTCCAGAAACAAACCAGTGAAGGGAAAATGTGGAGGAGATTATCTGGGGGTCCTTGGACTCAAAGTGGAATGGAAACAGAGGAAGAATCTGTTGAGATTGCCCATGACTGCATCAAAGAAATGATTCATATGACCAAGATGAAACAGTGGCAAGTAGGCCAAAAGAAGCTCAATCAAACTCAGTCAATGAGAACAAAAGAGTGACCAATACTGTGCTTCCATTCACAGCCATGAGTGGAAGCATGAAAAAGGCTGAGAGAGCTATCACACTTCACAATCTTAGATAACCTATGACTTTATGACAGGAAACTAGTTATCCCAGCCTTTAGTTGGGGAAATACATTGTAAAGTGTAAACCGGAGAAACTTAGGCATTCCCAGTATATAGACAGGCCTCAGTAGTATAGCGACCAGTGATCTCAAGATCTGATGTCTCATTGGAAAATCTGCAATTGTGCATGACTGGCAGTTTATTTTCAGAAAATACACCTGCCATCAATGTAGACAGATCAGAAAATAAAAGTCAGCATGATTTGTGAAAAGATGCAATTACTGAGAACGAGAACGAAAGGAGAATCTGCCTGGCCCTATATAGAAATCTTTAACTGGTGTCATTCAGACAGAAGAACCATCTGTTGAAACAAATTATTTCAACAGAACAGTCAATGTCAGTGATAGGGATAGTGCTGAATGACCAACAGTCTTTCAATAACACACTTGAGAGTCTGAAAAAGTATATTTCACCAGTCAAGCAATCAGGGAGGATAACTGGAAGCATTCAGAATGATCAACAACTCGGTGATAAGCTGCAAATGATTCATGGAAGTTACACAACATCCATAGATCTAGGATATGGTCAGGAAGACCCAATCACCTAGTCTAAGCTTCCAGGATACTGCAAGAAGAGACCAGCTTTTCTAATTGGAATGAGAATACTTGAGGAGATTAAGGATCCTCCAGATAAAGTAATGGGCCAAAAACAACTAAAACTCCTCTGCAAAAGACATCTGAGAAGTAAACACTCCTCCTGCAGAAAAGTATTCCACAGATCAAAATCAGGGTCAACAGTCCTCAAGCAAGAGACCTGCTGTTCCCCCAGATCCGAAAAGAGAGCATTCTAAGAAAAGTGTGAAATACCCAGCACACCCGATGGGATGTTGGCAGATGTAATATACTTCTCAACAGGATTGTAAGATGGGTTAGCAACAGGAGAAAAACCTTCTGGGAAGATGTTTTACAAAGTAATGTTTCTGAAGGAGTTAATGTTCATGTTATATTGGCTCCGCCAATTCTACTGACATCATATACCATCATATGGGTGGAGACAAGAAATCTACTTTAACTTGCATTGGCAGCAGATGTATCTATGTAGCTCCCCAAAGTCTCAGTAATTATTCCAGGCCAAATATATTTGTAGTAATCACTATCATGAAATAAAGCTGTTTTTATGTAAGAACACTGCCTCTTCTGTGGATATTCTATAGTTTTGTACTTTCCACCACTAATCACTAGATATGGTCAAGACAAAGCAAAGACATATGAGAATAGATGGCAGCAAAATACCTCTAACAAGCCTTTCAGTCTCACATACTGGTTGAGATAGCAAATACTACAAGGTGTCAAGAGTGGTCAGCTGGGAAGAAGAACACAATTCTTCAGTCAAAATGCTCTTTGTTTTCTTTCAAAGCCTCTGTTTATTTCCTTCTTAGACTCTCAATAATGCAATCGACCATATTGTTCATCAATATGGGAGGGCAACCACTAATTTGTCAGCCACAGAAGAAACAAAACTCTGTTGATGGAGAGGGTGAAGCCAGCACATGTTTGTTGAAACAACATATCTCCTCTGATTTTGCTTCAGTAAGACAGACGAGCTTTGTGGGGGAGATCAGTATAAATCCTAGAAAGTTCATTAGATGAACTGGATGGATTCATGTGGGTGTAAACCAAGGTCAGAAAGTATTTGAACAGTTGTCTGACTCATTTGTTGATCCCTGCTCTGTTTTGGCAATCAGTATCATACCATCATCTATATATGTCACTGCAGCATGGCCTTTACTTCTCATAATTATACATAATTCTAAGAAATCAAAGAGAAGGCAACTTTAGCTCAGTTGTTAATACTCTAAATTGCCATAATGCCTCTTTCCATCTGAACTAAAGGTATTTTCTATGATTTCTTGCAGTTGGTACACTACAATAGGCATCTCCAATGTCGACCTAGGCCATAATGCAGCTCTTGGAGAAGTTAGAGAGTCATAGAGTCATACAGCGTGGAAACAGACCCTTCAGTCCAACCAGTCCATGCTGACCACAATCCCAAACCAAACTAGTCCCACCTTCCTGTGCTTGGCTCATATCCCTCCAAACCTTTCTTATCCATGGACTTATCAAAATGTCTTTTAAATCTGCATCACCACTTCCTCTGGCAGTTTGTTCCACACACGAAACACTCACTGTGCAAAACAATTGCTCCTCATGTCTTTTTCAATTCTTTCTCCTTTGCCTTAAATATATGCCCCCTAGTCATGAAATCCCCCAGCCGAGGGAAAAGGCACCTGCCATTCACCTTATCTGTAGCCCACATTATTTTATAAATCTGTAGAAGGTCATCCTTCAACCTCCTATGCTCCAGTGGAAAAAAGTCCCAGCTGATCCAGCTTCTCCTTATAACTCAAACCCTTTATTCCTGGCAACATCCTGGTAAATCTCTTTTGAACCTCCTCCAGCTCAATAATATCCCTCTTGTAACACAGCAACCAGAACTGGGCACAGTACTCTAGACGGGGATTCACCAATGTCCTTTCCAATCTCAACATAATTTCCCAACTCCAATACTAAAGATTGAGGGAAGAAGGCAAGTTTGCTAAATGACATCTTAACCAACCTGTTTATATGTGATGCAAGCTTTAATGAATTATGTAGATCTCTTTGTTCTACAATACTACCCAAGGGTGTCCATTTAATTGCATAAGTCTTGCCTTTGTTTGTTTTACCAAATGCACTATCTTGCACTTGTCCAAATTAAACTCCACTTGCCACTCTTCAACCCATTCAACCAATTGATCAAGGCCTCTTGGTAATCTTAGACAATCTTCTTCGCTGTCCACTATACCACCAATTTTGGTGTCATCCAAGCTAACCATGCTTTCTACATTTTCATCTCAATATAAATTGTCAGTTATATAAATGACAAACAAAAGTGGATCCAACGCCGATCCCTGTGGAACATCACTTGTACAGCAATGTCCACAATATCCATTTTAAAATTATTTTATTCATTTAGCTTATATTTATTTCACATAGTTGTTCAAATTAAGATAAATTCAGAATCATGCGATATCCACCATCCTTTTGGAGCTGCGCAAAAATATTTGAAACAAAGTCTCCTTGTTTAGGCACAGTATTTTTGTTGCAGACTAAAACTGGGGTGGAATAGTGGCACAGTGGTTAGCACTGCTGTTTCACAGTGCTAGAGACCTGGGTTCAATTCCTGCAGTGGACAACTGTCTGTATGGAGTTTGCACATTCTGCCTATGTTTGTGTGGGTTTTGTCTGGGTGCTATAGTTTCCTGCCACAGGTCAAAGATGTGCAGGTTAGGTGAATTGACCATCCTAAATTGCCTGTAGTGTTAGGTGGAGGGGAATGGGTCTGGGTGGGTTGCTCTTTGGAGGGTCGGTGTGGACTTGTTGGGCCAAAGGGCCTGTTTCCACACAGTAAGTAAGTAATCTAAAAAAAACTGTTCATCAACAACTTTTGGGGATTCCTTCAGCTTATTTTAATAAATGTTTGTCTGCATTATTATTACAATTCATATCCAAAATCATAGCTTCACCTGGTAATATAGTTTCTCAAGCATCTTCATGGATGCTTAGTCAACCTCTCATGTACTTCATTTCAGTTGCGATATGAACATAAGCCAGTACACTTTCCCTGAATTGAGATGCATTCGTACTGACTCATTTCGACTCAGAAGTGCCTGTCTGACAGTGGTGGTGGAAGGCCATTTCCCAAGTTTTTAGCTTGGAAGTCTTTGTCCTTTCCATCTCCAGATATTATCACTGGCTGAGATGCTTTCTGACAGTGAGAGGTAGCTGAGGTACTTTACCTTTGGATGGAACCCACCTAAAGTGCAGGCACTTCTTGATCGAAGGTCTGCTGCCATTGTCTGCCATTGAACTGTTAAATGAGTGCAACTTCTCATCCCAACTACTGTGATTGTTCCTCATTTGTTTCCTTCACAGAAATCTTCTCTCAATGACCACTGTGTTGCGTTTGCAATCAGTTTGCACAGATATGTGTACTTCAGTAAAACTCAGCCTTTTCTGGGTTCATTCAGCTCAACACTGGTGTTAGCTAGCAGATCAGTGTTGAGTTTCATTAAGAATACTGTCATTTGTAGATTTAAAGAAGACTCTGATCCTCTTTACAAGGGGCCTTTGATACCTTTCGAAATTTCATGTCCAAGTTACAGACTGATACAAATATCCCAAATGAAGGGATCACCTTTCGAGGTATCAAGCTGCAGTTACCTGATTTAAGTTTCTCCTTACATGTTTCATAGAATCCCTAGTGTGGAAACAGGCCTTTTGGCCCAATAACTCCACACCGACTGTCCGTAGGATACCCCACCCACAGCAAGTCCCCTAACCCATTACTCTACATTTACCCCTGACTAATTCACCTAGCCTACACATCCCTGAACACCACGGGCAATTTACCGTAGGCCAAATCACTTAACCTACACATCTTTGGACTGTGGGAGGAAACTGAAGCATCCAGAGGAAACCCACGCAGACACGGGGAGAATGTGCAAATAGATAGTCGCCCAAGGTTTGGAATCAAAGCCAGGTCCCTGGCGTTGTGAGGCAGCAGTGCTAACCATTGCACCATGCCACCCTGTATTTCTGATACATATTCGCCTCAAGGTACTTATTAGAGGGCAATTCACACTCCCTGCACATCTGTCATTGGGCAGTTTCCCACTTCAGAGAGTGAATGCAAATATGGACATAAAAGCCATTAGTATACATGTCAGTGGTAAGTGTCAATTGATAATATTTCAAATAGGTGAGGACAGCTGATCAGTTCCCCTTTTAACCACCTCTGATTCAATCTCAGCAATTATTGTTATGGTTGTTTTTCACACATTTAAATTAAATTTAAGAACACCAAAAATGCAGGACATCTAATTCCAAAATTTTCTTGAATGGGAATTATCCATATAACCTGGCTAAAATACTAAAACCTGACAACCAATATACAAAACCCAGTGAATAGGCTTAAAAATGGAACTGGAGGTATGTCTAATACAGACAATAAAGTAGAATGAATTTATGTTTAAAGTTTTTAGAATCCTTGAGTTGTGAGAATGAGACCTGAGTTCCAACAATTTAGCTGTTTTCCTGGTGAAAAGGTGAAAATTGCCACCTACCTTGATTTCTCAGTGAATGGTGGTTTTCCAAATTGCTTTTTCTCATTGGTTTGTTTGAGCTTCAGAGAAATTGAGAGAGGGAGGGAAGCGATTTCAGTATCCTTGCTATCATTAGTCCATGTTATTTTCATTCTTTGTTACCAAAAGACTGTTGCTGATATACTGTTCATTATATTCTGTTGTCTATGTCATTGTTTCATTCCAAGCTGGGTAGTTGGAGGTATTGTTCGTCTCACAACATGTGTATTTATTATCAAACAAGAGAAGTGAATTTCTTCACTGAGTATCAGGGACTTTTGAATAAAATGGTACTTCCGATGCAGCTAGATTCATAAATTCAATATAGCCTGTCTGGACTTGCTAACAACAGCCATTTTAGGGCAGTAGTGCCCTTTGTAAAACTACTTTTAATTCATAAAAATCTTATTCGCGTCAAATGATGAAAGCTGAATATTGATCTTCCATTTTTAATATGGCTGTAACAATGGCACTGTTGATCACTTTCATAATATTTGTGAGGAGGCTGATGGTGCAGTGACTGGGTGAGTTGGCTCCGTCTTGGTTTTGATAGTCTAATCATTCCTATGCATAATGTTACATTATTAGGTTAATGCCTGCATTGTAGCTGCACTGGAACAACTTGATTAGGGGCATAGCTGTTATGAAGCATTAGCCTTCAGCACTATGACTGGGATATGGTAGACCCTATAACTTTTGCTTAGACATTTCTTAATGTCAAGTGGAGTGAACTGAATTCCTCTGAAGATATCTCAAGTGCATGTCTCTGTGACTGTTAAATGCAATAAGAATTTCTACCTCCACCACCCTTTCAGTGAAAAGACTTCCCCCTCAGCTTCCCTCTAATCCATCAATTATTTCCCCTTATTTCTGACCTCTTTGCCCAGGGACATAACCCTTTATAACCATTCTATTTAATCCCCTCATAGTTTTATACACTTCAATTAAACCTCCACTCAGCTTCCTCTAAACAGTGCCAGTCTTCCTTCTTTGCTAACATTCTGCATTCCTAACAGCATCTTCGAATTTCCTTTGTATTCTCCCTTGTGATGACAGTCTTCCGGTAAGGCAGAGGCCAGAACCAAACTGGGAATATCCAGCAGCATCTGTCGGGAGAGAAGCAGAGCTAACATTTTTGGATGCAGGTGAAACTTTGGTGTCACTAATACCCCAGGTAGTGAATCTTTCATTGAGTTTAGCGAATGCTGCATAAAGCACATCATGAAGTGAATTCCTGCACTTTGCTTCCACACAGAACTAATAACAAGCTGAAACAATGCAGTCCTCAAACAAGCATCCTGCAATCTGGCACCAATTTAGTACTCAGTTCCCACATGTACTTAACAGACTGATCTTGCTTTATTAACTTTTTTGGTATATAACAATAAGTACATTCTGAGTTCAGTTGTCGCACTTCTGGTTTTGGGTCTCTGCACTGTTGCTGTTTTCAGTTTGTGCTCGTGCATTGCACTGGATCAACCTTCTTTAATTTTCTGTTCATGTGAGCATCATATTTACAGTGTACCGAAGGCTGAAACAATGTGCTGGGTAAGATGCTTTTTTCAAGGAATGGACCAAACCTACAATCCAGCAGAGATCACCTTCTGACAGTGACTATCTTTTCCTTCCTATACAAAAACCCTGTCTCATGGACACAAATAACATAGCAAGTGGCAGTTCCAATTGGGACAGTTGGTTAAGGTCTGGAAATTATCCCAGTACTGGAGAGGGAATGACATTGCAGGGTGATAACCACCAGGAGTTGGGATCTGGACTTTGACTCTTGAGCTACCTACTGGTCATTGCTTCCGTATATCTGACGCTCTTCAATTTTCCCATTCTTCTGTAAAGCGACTGTGTCGTTGACCAGTTCTGATGGGGAGAGTCATTGCATTCCTCCCTTCAGGGAAGTTTCTGAGGGTGGGCAGGGCAGGCTTTGGCAACTAGCTCCAATAAAGTGAGCAACAAATCATGCCATTTAAGGCCCATTTAGGGGCCAGCTTCCACTGGGGACAGGGGTCTTAGTTTTCATCCCCATGTCTGGTGTGCAGAGTTGGGAGAAATTCCAAGAAAATTGATGGCCTACACTTCCACTGGTGGTGGAAATGGGTGAGGAGAACGAAGCTGGATCATGAATGAGGCTGGATGCATCAGGTACAGCTAAAAGAGCTGACAGTTCCTGAGGAACGCTGATGCATCAGGTACAGCTGAAAGAGCTGACAGTTCCTGAGGAACGCTGAGTGGAAAGCTACCCTCAGTTGGAAAATAAAGACCAAAATATAAATTATTCCTCCTCCTCATTCCCCCTCAGCACCCTTCACACTCCCCATTCCTTATCAATGCCACCTATGCTCCTCCAACATCCCTGTGGCCCCTTGTATCACTGTGCCACTCTATGCCTATTTACTGCCATGGCTGTCATAGACCTTGTGCCAGCCTATATCCATCTACCTCTTTCCTATACTCCTAAATAGTTCCATGTCACCCTATGCATGTCCTCCATGGTCCTTGTATCCATTATGTCACTCTATGCACATTTACCCAAACTCTATTGCCCCATACAGCTTCTGTGCCACCCCATACTCTCAATCACTCTATGGCCCTGTATAACGGCTAAGACAACTCATGTGAACTCATATTATCCTATCCACCACCTTTACCCTTTCCCATCCATGCCAACTTGCCCAGTATCCACCTTGGGCAAACATGGAGAGTCATGCTAACTGTGCCCATTGATGATGTTACCATTGGGAAAAAGAAACACATTCATTGAAAATAAGAAAGGGTCAATGCATTAAAATTCCTTCAACCAATCCCTTAGAAAATAAAAGTTTTGTTTAACATCTTAACCGTCCGAGCTTAATCATCTATGTCTACAGACACTTCCATTCAATAGGTAGTTTGAACCGTTCCTCAAAATGCTCACCCCACTGTGAAAATGATTGTTTAGACTAGTAGTCATGCAGCACAAATCCTATGGTTTTATGTGAATACATACTCTGGAATACCCAGGACATTTTTAAAAATTCCACAAAATGATTTTGGAGAGTTCCTTGACAACTTTGTTATCTCAATAGGTTTATACACTTACACAAAACCATGCCTTTCACAATCACAAAGTGTGCCTTACACCTTCACCATAAGGTGCCTTACATCTTCCAAAAAGTGCCTTACATCCTCCATGTGTGTCAAGAGATCAGATCCAAAGGGTGACCTTACCTCTTCAAAACAGCAGGACGTAAAACATTCCCCTAGCTCAATCCCTCATCACCACCACATCAGCCTTCATGCCCTACCCATGGCAATCTATGCAACTTGATTCTTTCTAGCTGATCCCTTATCCTCTAAACAATTTAGTGCCCATTTCCACCTCCCCCTTTCATCCTTTATCTACTGTGACAATATTATGGCTTTAAAAGATGCATTTTGTCCAGGTTTTACTTTATGAAAAGTGGTTGAGACAGGTGCTAAGTGGTCTTTTCCAAGCCAAAAAAAGTAAACAACATGTGAGGCCTTGCTTTTTTTTAAGTTGGAATAATAGAAGCAGCATGGAGGGGTGGGGTAAAGCTCTCACAGAACCAGGATTTTAGTTTAACTTTCAATAGTTGTTGAGGTTTGGAAGCTGCTATACATCTCTCCCTGCAACAGCAAAATATTAGAGTTCTCTCTCTTTACCAAAGTTTTCTCATAATGTTGTGTTTTCCTGGACTGGATTGCCTGTAAGACAATCTATTTTACTGAATTTGTCTTGGTTCAGGGTATGTTTATGAGATGTTACTATCTTGAAACAGTTATAGTTAACATATAAATTAAGTATTTCAATAAAGTTACAATGAAGTTAATTTTTTTTATTCTTACTTTGTCTGTATTTTAACTGCAGTGTATGAATAAAGTTGTGTTTTGCTTCAAGCCTGGTAGTTTGACCAACTGAATTGCATCCAGAATGCCTGTATAAATAAGAAAGAGTTGGTGTCTAGGCTGTCTTCTTAACATACTTTGGGAGTTATTTGGTTTGATCCATAACACCTACTATGCCAAATCATTCCATTTGAAGACAATACTCTATTGAGAAAATCATTGTCATTCATTAAAGCACATTTTGACATTTGTTGTCCCTTCCAAATAACTTGGAGAGTTCCCATGGGTTAACGCACCTTTTACACACAATCATCTCCACAATTAATAGTCCCACATGGCATCTGACACAATCTATTACCCTCACACACAAATGTACATGATGCCCCACAAAGGATCACTAATCCTACATCTAAGGTATCCTGGCATATTATCTGGAGGAAGACTTTAGCTCTTCAGAAGGATACTCAAACTCAACTCAACTCAACTCAAAAGGATACCCATCCAAAGGAAAGGTGCTGAGAATACACACACTTATCTGGTCTGTTTCCACATGCTGGGTGTGATGGACCCCAGATCTTAAAAATCTGATTTCAGTGGAAGCTGCTGGTCTTTCAAATGGCCAGCTCCTTCCAGGGACTGAGCATGCTTGAACTGTCAACCCCTAAGTCCATCCACATACAATTGCGTGACTCCAGGTTCGAGAGCAGAAACGTAGGATTCCCAACTTTGCTCATACATTCGCAGCATTGGAGATGCTATCCATTATGGTCAGAGTCATAGAGGCAAAGTCATAGAGTCAACACAGAAACAGACCTTTCAATCCAACCAGTTCACACCAACTATGTTCTCAAACTAAACGGGTCCCACCTGTCTGCGCTTGGCCCATACTCCTCCAAACCTTTCCTCTTCATGAATATATCCAATCATCTTTTAAACATTGCAACTGTACCTGCATCAACCACTTCCTCTGGCAATTCATTCCACACATGAACCACCCTCAGTGTTAAAAAAAGTCCCTCAAGTCCTCTTTACATCTTTCTCCTCTCTCTAAGAATATGCCCCCTAGTTTTACACTCCACCACTCCAGGGAAAAGACTGTTGTTATTCATCTTATCTGTGCCCCTCATGATTTTATACACCTCAATATGGTCGCCCACTCAACCCGTTATGCTCCAATGAAAAAAATGTCCCAGTTTTTCCAGCGTATTTTTATATCTCAAACCGTCCACTCCCAGCAACAGATTAACAATATCCATTCTGTAACAGAGCAACCAGAACTGCACACAGTACTCCAGAGGTTTCCAGTACAACCTCAAGTTGACTTCCCAACTCCTGTGCTCAAAGGTCTAAATAATGAAAGCAAGCATGCTAAATGCCTTCTTAATGATCCTGTCTATCTCTGACACAAATTTCAAAGAATTAAGTACCTGATCTCGAAGGTCTTTCTGTTCTACAACACTACCCAGTGCTCTACCATAAATTGTATATGTCCTTACCTTGTTTGTGTTGCCAAATTGCAATTCCTCACATTCATCTAAATCAAACTCCACCTGCCATGCCTCAGCCCATTGACCTCATTGATCAAGATCTCTTGATAATCTTAGATAACCTTCTTCACTGTCCACTATACCACCAATTTTGTGTCATCCACAAACTTACAAACTGTGGTGAAAATTGGAATTAGAGTCTTTCTGACCAGAGTGAAAACTACACCATTCCCTCATCTCACCCCTGCATTGTGCTAAATCTGCCTGCTTTCCACAGGCAGCCTCTCAATGGGGAGGCCAAGGAAGGAGGCAGGAGTGTCTCCTTTAAACTCTACACCCCATCCCAGGAACGAGAGAGGCTGCTTAGTAGCTGTGATCCCATTCACTTTTAACAATGTTAGACATCTTCAGAGGGCATCATTGGATGAAATTAGAATACAGATCTAATGACCAGCTGAACAGACTTGAGGATTTAAATGGTCTGCTCATATATAACTGGAAGAAACTAATATCCAGTATGTGGAGAAGATTGTCCAGTCTTGTAGAAATCATTTTCTAATGAGCAGTCTTGAAAACCCATGCTTTTACTTACTGCAGGGTCTGGCTCCGCATTGTAAATACATCATAGACTTGAATATGCTTGTACACA
Organism: Hemiscyllium ocellatum; assembly: GCF_020745735.1. Lineage (NCBI taxonomy): Eukaryota > Metazoa > Chordata > Chondrichthyes > Orectolobiformes > Hemiscylliidae > Hemiscyllium > Hemiscyllium ocellatum. Next base: position 71,781,188 of record NC_083411.1, on the reverse strand, counting down.
GTCTTACAGATCAGGTATCACAGAGCTTACATTTATTCAGAAAAATACAAAGCCAAATTCATTAGAATAAAATTGAATAAACTATTTTAATATTGGTACCTTAGGGGTAGCTACCATCTGTCAGCAGCACTACGTTCACACTTTCCAATGAGATCCATTACTTTCTCAAAGTTTCTCTTTAGGAAATGGAATGCGCCTCTGTTGTCACTCACGGACATCTGAAAACTGTTAAGCACTGCATTTCATTTTGTGTTAACAACTTACTTTCCTGCTTCTTAATGCATGTCAAATTCTAATTTTTTAGCTTATAACAGAGTTGCTGCATGACCCACAGAATAAACGTTAGGTTTTCGATGGTCTGGATTTGATCCTAACAGTCATTAGAATTAATTGTTTCAGTGACTTTAACATCAGTTAAATGAACACCCTCTGGCCACTATAGCTCAAGCTCTGGGGTCCTGACTTTGAAGATTTTTTTTGGAAAATCGAAGCAATTTCTTGATTTAAAAAAGTGCAAGGTCATGAGATTGAGCATACAAGGTTAAATAAATGAGGGACTGTATGTACCTTTGAACTTGAGAAGGGCAAGTTCAAATCTGATCTAATTATGGACGATGAAAGTCAGTTCCCTAAATTTCAATGCACAACAGACTTCAGGTGAAAAACAGCACATTGTAGTCTGCTATCACTGTATTCCACATTTTAACACAAGGAAACATGGTTCAAAAATAAAGAATATTTCTGTAATCTTTCCAACTAATTCATCAAATACTGAAAAAAGGTTCTTAAAATTGACCTTAATGCCCCTTTAGAGTAGCAGAAACCTAAGAAAATATATTGAACTTCCTCAAAACAATAGGAAACACAGGCTGGAAGTTGTAAATTGAAAATAAAATGTCAATGATTCATATATGTTACATAAGGTAAGAGATACCAGCGAGTGCAGTCAAGGATGTGCAAATCCCAGGTTTCAAAGTAGGTTTATAAATTACTTCAGCAGTGGTCCCATGTTTCCTAATATCATTTCAATTCCTTCTTTGGGTTACAGTCACATGTCCGGTTCTAACCATTTATTAATCCATAGGTTGCATTTAACAATTGCAGGCAGAAGCTTGTGCAGGTAGGTATAATTCTGTAGGTCAAATTTAGGACTTCAAATTATGCTGTTTAAGGCAAGTGTAATTTGTGCTCAGGGAATGACTACATTAGCCATGTAGTGAAATTTCCTGTGTATTTCAGGGAGGTGTTAAGGCCACATCTGGGCCTTATTTTCCATTTGAAAGAATAGTGGTAAGGGTCCTTTTATTTTGCTGTGTTTGTATTTTATTAAATTAGTTCATCTGGTTGTAGTATGGGCCACCTGCAAAGAAATTGGAATGTGATCTCCCTCTGCATATTAAAGAGCAATTACAATATCTTCACCAATAACCATTTTGAAAGTAAAATGTTTAAAAGAAAACCTTACATTTGCCAAGTATTTAAACATTTCTTGAAGCAATGGACAAAGCCATTGTTGTAAATAATATGTCAAATCCACTTGAATTATCATCATCTGGATAATAACGATAACAGATTATGATCAAGCATCAATTAACTAATTACACTTGGGTTACGTTTATATCTGGAGTCAGAATTCAGCTCTAACTGTTGCAGTAATATACAGCTGTATGGGCGTTCAGAGCTGCATCTGGCCTACAGCACATTGTAACAGGGTCGCACAGCACTTCCTGCTTTCCTTGGAGTTTCTCCTTCTTCAGAAAACTTCTTATATCAAACCTCATGTCAGCCACCAGCTTGTGACATTACCAATCACAAAACAAGGAAGTACTTTCCTTCCCCCTACCTTTGAGAGTGTTTTATACATTTCACAGAGCTGCTGACTACACAGGGCACCTTTTCCCTCCTCAGTGCATGAAGTTGTGCCAGTGCCAAACTCTTCCAGTTGCACCCACTGGTAGAACCAGGCTAACTTTGGATGAGAGGGGCACCACCACGGAAGGGTAGTAGCTAATGAGTTTGGGTTAAGAATTTGAGAAAATCTGCTGGGCCTCATGGAGAGAAACCCTCAACGAAACGCAATGACCCAGTCAACATGTTTAACATTCAACCCACAGTCACATAAGCCCACAGAATTTCTTCAGCAGCAGAACAGAAGATTATCACACAAAAGACAAAAATACAAAAACAAAGCAAGCTATCTTGATATAGATGATCCTAAGCCCATTCTAAAAACCTGCTCTATATAGTCAGTATGAAATATGGGAAGTGTACAAAGCCCTGACAAATCTATAGAGCACTTTCAAGGGCATAGGAAGGGAGAAAAGACCTCTCTGTGCTGCAGTTTGTCATCTTACAGCCTGGTGGTTGATGTGAGGATTGCTCCAGGAAATTTTTAAAAAATCTTAAAACATGCATTGGAATAAAATTTTTGACTTCTTTCCCAACACCATTCATTTACAAATTTCTTGCATTGCATTGCAAGAGGAAGAATATCTTGCTGCAGCAATAAAGCAATGAAGGGGGCATGCAGCTCCAGGTAACCCCCACTATCCAAAAGTAGAGCATTCCTATGAAATCTTTTGTAAGCCGAAATGACATAAAGCAAAGAAGGATTCATTTATATGGAAAAAATGTTGCCTCTTTTCATAAAAGCAAACATTCTGTTTAGATTTCTTTCAGTGAACAAACGTCATATAGGTCTTTTATAGAAGTGAAGTGGCGTAACGCAAACTTTTGAAAAGCAGGGGATACCAGTAGCTAATTTCTCTCTCCATCTAGTGGTAGGAGGTAACCGTGAGATAATGCTCAGAATAATCCGCAGATTAGGATGTCGTTACACTTTCCCTAGGTCACTTCAGTGACAGTAGTTTTTAATATTATAGCTGGGTGTGGCAGTGGGGTAAGAATGCCTTAACCTCAATTTTATCTTTAATTGTGTGAGATTACTAGGGTTTATGCATATGTGAAGTATACAGTATTTTACACGAGAGTATAACATTTTTGACATAATAGATTAGATATTGACATTGTGCAGTAGTGTAAAACAGGTGATAGTGAGTCAGTTGCTCATTTGAATGGCAATAAACATCAGAAGGGATGCACACAGGCTGCTTACACTGTTTTATCATTATCCCATTTTACACCACTGCATAAAATCAGAATCTTTCAAGGATTTGCAAAGTTGTGCCAGATTCAAAATAAATTTGCTGTGTTTCTGACAAACTAAGCCACTTTTTAAACATCTTACGCAACTATGGCACCAGGTGACAACTTAAAAAAGCCACTTTTATTTCCAACACTTTCATCAGTTCGTGTAAAATACAAGATAACCAAACTTTTTTTAATAGATTTTTTATTGAAAATTTAACATATTTTTACAAGTTTACAAAATATAAAAAAAACCCAAGTATCAACATTGATATACAATTAAATCTTAAATAAATAATAACCAAAATTTAACAAAAAAAATACCAAGAAAAAAAACAAAACTTAACTAACTACTAATCTAACCTACAATTAACCAGAGTGTATAATTAAGTCTCTTACATTATTCAAATAAGATTAAAAAAAACCCGACGGATAACACAGAAACTGAGTAGTGATATACATGCTCAGAATGTGTTAACATCAAATCGTAACAAAACCCGTATTCGTGCGAGATTCCTCTCCCAAGGGGCCAGGGACCAGCCAGGTTCACCATCTCAATTAAATAAAAGCCCTTGTTAGGATGGCCATATTTTATGGAACAATGCGGTCTTTCAGTGCACCATATTTGTAAGGAAGTCAAGGGGAATACATTCCATAACTAATCTGTGCCAATTTGAAAGTCCAAGGGGGCCCTCAGCCACCCAGTTCACCAAAATATTTTTCTTTGCACAGAAAGAGAGAATAGAAAGTAATCACTTCCCGTACATATCCAGGGAGGGTAAGTTCGAAAAGCCCAAAAGGAGAGATACAGGGTCTACTCTAATTTCCCTTCCTAAGATTTCTGTCAGAGCACTTGCTACTTTAGTCCAATATCTATGGATCGTATGACAGGTCCATAAGCAATGTACAAGAGTGCCCACCTCTATTTTACATTTGGGACACATTGGAGATGCTCCTGCCTTAAATTTTGCCAATCGATCCGGTGCTATATGGGCCCTATAAAGTATCTTCAGCTGAATGGCCTGAGTTCTGTTGCAGATGGTGATTCTTCTGGCATTTTCCCAAATGTCATTCCATGTTTCTATAGAGATTTCTAGTCCCAAATCCTGATCCCATGTTTTAAACAGATTGTCCATATCTCCCGATACTTCATCATGTAATAAATGATAAATAGTACTGATGGAAGATACCCCCATTGGCCATAGCACTCTACGTTCTCTATCTGATTTATAAAGACTATCTAGTAACGTAGTCTTCTTCTGGATGTAATCTCGAATTTGGAAGTATTGAAAGAGGTTTCCATTAGATAATCAAAATTTCTGATGCAGCTGTCCAAAAGACATCAGGACCCCTTCTTTAAACAGATACGCTAAACAAGAGATACCCCTGGATCTCCAGAGTTTGAAAGTGGCATCTGTAAACCCCGGTTGAAATCCCCATGCTCCCACTATCGAGGCATAGGGGGATGTTTTATGGGAGTTGCCCTCATTTTGCCGCATTATATTCCAAGCTTTGATTGTATTTAGTATTATAGGGTTTTTACAGTGGTCCGTAATGATTTTCCCTCTTGTCTGAAAATAAAAGGTTAATAAGTGGGCATTTTACTTGAGAATCCTTGATGTCCAGTCAGATTGATTGTGGGTCAGACAAGACCCAATCAGCTATGCAACTTAATAGGGAACTTAACTGATATTTCCTAAAATCTGGGAAATCCAATCCTCCCCTTGCCTGTGGAAGCTGGAGCTTCTTCAGCTTAATGAGAGGCCGTCTATGATTCCAGATAAAGGAACCCAACCAGCCATATAATTTATGTAGTGCCAGCCTCGGCAGCATCACCGGAAGCATTCACATAGGGTATAGGAGACGGAGCAGGACATTCATTTTAATTAGTGCTATTCTACCCAGCCAGGAAATTGGAAGGTCTCCCCATCGCTGGAGGTCCTGCCTTATCCTTTCCAGTAAATGCACAAAGTTAGCCTTGTATAACTGACCAAATACTGTGGTAATAAAAATGCCCAAAAATATAAAAAAAAAACCCTCCAGGGACCACTAAAAGGGAAAGTGGGATCCGTCCAATAAGTGGGATATACTAGCAAGACCACCCATTGACATAGCCTCCAATTTTGAACAATTAATTTTATAGCCTGAAAATGCACTAAATGTATTAATAACTTGGATTAAGTGAGGCACAGACATCAGGGAATTACTGAGGAATAGGAGAACATCATCTGCATAAAGTGTAAGTTTATGTTTACCTGTACCAATCCTCGGGGCCGTTATGTTAGGATCAGCCCAAATAGCTTCTGCTAGTGGCTCAATTATTAGTGTAAATAGCAATGGCGAGAGAGGACATCCCTGACGGCAGCCCCTATCCATGCTAAAGCTATCCGAGCCTAATCCATTGGTAATCACAACTGCCTTGGGATCACTATACAGTGTTGAGATCCATTTGGTAAACACCTTTCCAACGCCAAACCTTTCCAATGTGTAAAACAAATATGACCATTCAACCCTGTCAAATGCCTTTTCCGCGTCTAATGAGATTACTACTCCTGGTATCTTTCCCTGATGACAGGCTTGAATCACATTCAAAACCCTTCTAACATTATTGGATGATCTAAGGCCCTTAATAAACCCCGTCTGATCCTCCTTTATAATATGTGGCAATACCCTTTCTAGCCTCAATGCTAACATTTTAGAGAGGATTTTAAAATCTACATTTAGCAAGGATATTTGTCTGTATGACAACTTGTCTTATCCTTTCCTTTTTTAAGGATAAGGGAGATATTCGCCTCTTTCAGTGAAGGCGGGAGATAGCCCTGACTGTATGAAAAGTTATACATATCCATAAGTGGACCAGCCAATATTCCTGTAAATTCTTTATAGAATTCAGCTTGAAAGCCATCTGGGCTAGGTGTCTTACCGCTCTGAAGTTGCCTGATTGCGTCAAGTATTTCTTGGATTGTTAGGGGTTCATTCAAGACCGATACCTGTTCCGGAGTTAGGTCCGGAAAGGTCAGGTTTTTAAAAAAATGACTGCATCCCCCTAGTCCTGTCTTCACAATACTGTGATTAATATAAATCAGAATAAAATTTTCTAAAGATTACGTTAATCCTTTTATGATCATAAGTCAGAATACCCGCACTTTCCTTGATAGACGTGATAGTTTGAGGGGCCTTCATTTTCTTTGCAAGAAATGCTAAGTATCTACCAGGTTTATCACCAAATTCATATAACCTTTGTTTTGCAAACAATATTTCCTTCTTAGCCTTTTAGGTAAGCGTGGTGTTTAGAGCTGTCCTAAGGGCCGCAATCCTTTGCAATTTGATAATAGAAGGCTTGTCAGCGTATGCTATTTCAGCTGCTTTTAAGCGAGCTTCGAGCAGACGCTGTTGTTCTCCCCTTAATTTTTTCTGGGTCGCTGAGTAGGAGATGATCAAACCTCGTGCATAAGCTTTGATGGTCTCCCACATCATTGATGGGTTGCTAGCCGTACCTGAATTAATTTCTAAAAAAGTTTTAAATTCTTGAGAGAAGTACTTTACAAATTTACTATTTTTCACCAGGAAGGGGTCCATACGCCAATGCCAGGGGTATGTCCCATTGTTCCTTGCCTTGATTTCCATATATACAGCAGCGTGATCAGAAATTGCTATACTACCTATTTTACAGGATGATATGGAATTTAAAAAAATCGAGGGGGCAAAAAACATATCGATTCTGGTGTGACATTTATGTGGATTGGAGTAAAAAGAAAAGTCTCTGCCCTGAGGATGAGGGCATCTCCATACATCTACTAATCCTAATTCTTTGTTCAAATCCATCAATTGTCTAGATCTGGGAGATACCCCTGCAGTACTCTTGGGAATCCTATCTATTTCCGGATTCATAATACAATTAAAGTCTCCCGCTATAATTGTACAATGAGCGCCGAGAGCCATCAATTTTGAGAAGGTTTCCGTTATAAATTTAAAAGGATGTGCCAGGGGGCAATACAAATTTAAAATCCCATATTCCTTTCCATTTATAAGTGCTTTAACCAGAACATATCGACCAGATTCGTCTTTTATCTGATTTAGGATTTTGAAAGGGAAATTCTTCCGAATGAGAATAACAACTCCCCTGCTGTTTGAGCTAAAAGAAGAAAAAAAGGCCTGATCAAATCCACCCTGTTGTAATTTAAAGTGTTCTTTATCCAATAAGTGTGTCTCCTGTAGGAGAGCTATATCAACACTTTCTTTCTTGAGGTTTGATAATATTTTCTTCCTTTTGATTGGTGAATTATCCCCCTTGACATTCCAGGTGCACCACATAACCGACTGATCAACCATAATCATCCGGGCAGATCTGAGACCCCTCGGGAGGGGAAACCCTATCCAGAACATCCTGAACATAGAGCATATAAAATTCACAAAAATGAAGGCTCTCTGATACACTCACAACAGTATAATAAAAAACTATTTCTACATAAAAAAGATAAAATGTATTTAAACGGAGATTTTCCACCTTGTTCCCGGGGGTATCACTTCCTTTCCAAAAGTCCATCGTATCCGCTCCCAACCAGTGCCCCACCCTTGACCCAGGTGATCATTAATAGGATGAAGAAAATTCAAATATACTACAGAGTTAGAGTTAACAGTGAGCCCACCCTATCCCCCACCCACACCAACACCTGGATATATTTGGTAATGTTAATAACATGTATTAACATATATAACTATAAAATTACAGCATCAACAAGTAGTAATTAGATATAATCATACAAAATAACAAGGGAAAAACAACCCCGCTTCTAGAGACAGAGATAAAATAGGATAAGGTAACCACCTCCCCCTACCAACATTAACTAAACCCCCCAACCGATATATTAAAAAAGGGGTAGAAAATTGTTAAGTAGAGAACAAATAAATAAATCCCTCTCCCCACCCCCCCCAAGATAATATTAAAGAGTAAGGTTAAAAAAAGGGGGATTTATATATAAAAGGGGGGAGGGGGATGTAAACTGGAGTGGGGGAAAGCAAACCAACGTCAATTAACTCTTATAATTTATCTAAGAGAGTCCAAAAATTCCTTGGCCTTTTCCGGCGATCCGAAGTTATACATGGATCCTTCATGGTTAAAGTGTTGCATCGCTGGGTATCGCAAGGAGTACTGAATATTTAAGTCCCTTAAACACTTCTTTGCTTCATCAAACGCCTTCCTCTTTCAGACCACAGCTGGGGAAAAATACTGGAATAACATGATCTTGGATTCTTTATAGATCATGGCTTGGGATCTTTTCCAAGATTTCTAGAGGCTTCTAAGAGTATCTGCCTCTCCTTATAACTCTGCAGCCGGAACAGGACCGGGCAGAGACGTTGGTTTGAGCCGGACCCGCGTATTGCAACTCGGTAGGCCCATACCACCCTTACCTGGCTTGATCCAGCCTCCAGATTTAATAGCTGTGGAAGCCACTGTTCAAGGAACACTGTAAACTGGCCTTCCTCTTCCCGTTTGGGAAGGCCCAGCAAATGAATATTTTTACGACGACCTCGATTCTCGAGGTCGTCAGTGATTCTCTAAGGTCCGGACCCAATCCACGGCCGATTGTACTGTAGTTTCGGAGGTCACGGCCTTTAGATCCGCCCCTCCGACTCGGCGCTCGATTTCCTTGATGTCTCGGTCGTGCTTTTGCAGCGCAGCTAAGAGTGAGTACCATTGGCTTCTGCATTCTTCAATAAAAGCGTCAATCTTCATATAGAGTTTGGAGTTTATTTCCGCGAAGCTCGCCACCGTAGGTAAGTCCCCCGGGGCGGCTGCGGATGCCTCTACTGCAGCTGGAGAAGGTGGGGGAGGGGTTCCTGCTTGCTGAAAGCTGTGGGCTCTCTTCCCTTTAGTCATTTTTACTGGAGATTAAATTGTTTAAATTCAATACTAAACAACTAATTACATTAAGTAAAAACTATTTTAAAAGATTTGGTGAGTGTAGTGGGGGTGGGCGACCCACTTTGCCCCAGTCTTGGGAGGAGCACTCTAGACTCAGATTTGCTGGGTCGCCGCCATCTTGGATCCCCCAAGATAACCAAACTTGGTCAAACAGATTGGAACTGAAATGTGCTAGCTGCATGGTAAAGTAATTGAGCAAATAGCATTTAGAGCATTTTTTTCTCATCGCACGATTTTCTTCATTAGTATAAATATATGAAATTGTCAGCCCGGAGGAGAATCTAATGGCAATGATTTTCTATTTGTCGATATGATAAAGTCAGTTGTGATTAAAGATCTTGAATCTAATGCTATTACAGTACAAAGTTTATTTGGTGAGTCCAAGTTCAATCTTAAGGGTTGTTCCGAAACTGTGATCAAAATATTTGAACACTTACAACAATGAAACATTTCCTGTCATGAAATAATCAAACATTTTTCAAAGTTTTAAATTAGGAGCTACCAGAAAACAACAGAGGGAATAGCAATCTGGGGTCATGTTCAAGGTCAGGTGCAATAATGGATCTGTTCTACAAAATGTTCAGCCACTAGTTTTTAGATGAACATGTTCGGTCATGTATGGTCAGTCTTGTAACCTTGTAACTGTGATTCCCTTCTTTTCCTCTCACTAGTTCTCAGCAAAAAATAATCCTGAAGTGGTTCATACTTTCACGATGAAGACATGAATATGATTGGCCATCATTAGTTCTTGGAGAAAGTGAGGACTGCAGATGCTGGAGATCAGAGCTGAAAATGTGTTGCTGGAAAAGCGCAGCAGGTCAGGCAGCATCCAAGGAGCAGGGGAATCGATGTTTCGGGCATGAGCCCTTCTTCAGGAATCATTAGTTCTTGTAGTCTAACCGATCATGACAGGTGACATTTTTCAGATGCACACAATTTTGACAGCGTATGTACTCTGCTCTCTGAGGAATTGGATGGGGCTCTGCGCCACTTCAGGTGTTGGGTTATTTTGTGTAGAATAGGTGAGTTGGCAGCTTGAAATGTGCTTCTCAATATGAACCTTACTAGGTCTGGGGGAGCAGGATATTTGGTGAAGGGACACCAGTCGCCTTCTTAATGCAAGCATGAACTGTGGTTGATTGCAGTTACTAGTGACCCCTTGTTGCTGTTTAAAAGGAGTCAGGGCTGCAAAGATGACTACTATTGGCAAATTGTGGCTCATTTCAGGGCGTGTTGCAGCAAGTGACACACCAAGATATTTTTAGCAAAAAACTTACAAAATCATCCTCACTAAACCATGTTGTCCTGAGATCATAACCGTCCACCTTTTGTTTTGCTCATTCCTCTTGTTGCTGCTCTTCCTTCTCCTGCTGCTCGAGTGGAATTATCAGAGATCCAAAAATTGAGAAAATGGTTTGACTCCAGTTACCTCTTTACAGCAAAGAACATTCGATAGGGACTGCTTGTCCAGGTAGATTGAAGCTATAACCAAACACAAGCAAAATGTCTCCAAAACAATAATCTATAGGTTTTTTTTACCTGAGAGCAGCCAAGAATCTCTTTGCATTTCACAAAAATTGGTCATCTCTCAGATTATATTGTCAATGGTTTGATGGCCAGAATAGGAGCTAACACTAGTGCTCCAGCTCTGAAACAAAACTGCTGTTTTCTGATGCTGATTTACAATTGCTTCTTATTTAATGCCAACAGGGGAGGAGTGTGGATCACGGTTGGGATGAGAATCTGAGTGGGGGACTGCCAGACATTATGTCTCGGAGTCCACTCACTATCTTGGGCTTGATGCTGTCCCAATTTTAGACAACAAGAGGATGACAACCTTCATTACGGTCTAAATGAGGCAGCTAAACACCATGTGGCATTTTCTAAAAGGAAATTTCATTTTAGTACATGGAGATTTGAGAGATGAAGGAGAAAGTTGATCGCCTCCACAAATGGACATGGGGAATACATTATACAATTAGCTCCTTCCCCATTCTTCCAAATGCAAGCAGTGGAGCATGACAGGGTGATGTTTAGGGACAAATCGTCAGTGATGCCATGATCAGAACCATCTGAAACTATGTGCACAGGATCTCAAACATGCCATCTCCCACCCACTCATGCAGCATAATTATATAAATCTTCTTAATCTTTATTTCTCTGAATGCCAACCTGATCTCACTGATACTCTGAATATCATTCATTCTTGTTAAACAAAAAGCAATGGACAGCATTGAATGCAGTTTGTATAGCAGCAGTAGAGGAAACCATTGCTGCTGCATTATGCTGAGAATTCGCCTTTGTTGGTGAAACCCCCTCCAAGACTACAGATGGACTTTACAGATCCTTGATAAAATTAGGAGAGTCTAGATACAATGGGACAGAGATGCACTTGGCACAAAAGTGGCCAGTCACAAGATAATAGTTTCAAGACTGCTTTTCTGACTACTCTAGGGGCATGTTTCAATGTGCATATCTGAGTCTGCGAGACAGTAATTTGTAGACATTAACCCGCATAATCATTCAGAACTCTATTCTAGCAGTTGCAGTCATCTGGATGGTAGGCATGAACCTGATGAATGTTTGGGCGGGGAGCATTAATTTTATTGGGGGTGGAGGTCAGGATGTCAGGAAATTCCACCCTCACGAGCCGAATAGTTCCAACAACATCAGAACATGGTCGTAGCTGCTGCTGGGGCTAAAAAGGGTTCTCACAAAGAGCATCTGTGAATATTGGGACCTGAATAAGTCCCATGTTATTGCTCAGATGGGGACCAGGGTCCTCAGGGAGGTTAGGAGGATTGGGGTGCAGGGAGGAGCAAATTTCCAGGGTTCTGAGGGGGAAGCACAAAAAGTAAGGCATTGCACATGGCATGTTGGAAACAGCAGCTGCCCCACCTTCCTCCACCTGATCAAAAGAGGTACCCCTGCTTATTATCCTCAATTGGAGAAACAGCAAGCTTGCTCTTTTACTTCTACCTTTTCTGGGCACTGTATATGGGAGGAGGTCAAAAGGTACGCTGAAGTGGCCTTTAATTGGCAACCTAAGGCCCTCAATAAGCCAAACGTTGGATGAGCTCCTTACCCATAGGAGGGAAAGCAGTGAGCTAGAAACCTAGTTTACTTTCCCTCCACCAGATGATAGAGGGGGCTATGAAATCCACATCTTGGGGCATTTTCTTCTGTTAATTTATATGTTCCATTGTTAGCATGATTTGAAGTAGAAACAATTCAGCAATAATGATCAGAAGTGTCTTGAAAATCTGCATCTAAACTCTAATGACATGATAATTCTGATGAGCAAGGTCAAGCCAAACACATTGAAACAGTCGAATCGCATTTTTAATCAAGCAATCATTGTTTACTATGTGAATGGAAATTAACTGACCGAATGACATAATAATATACTATTGGGTGCCTACTGGAAGCAGGAAGTGAAGTACATGGACTTGCACAACAGGAGACAATGCATTCTGCCTCAATGTTTTTATGTTGCCTCTTTCCTTTGCACTAATTGTCTCATTCTCCACGTGGCATGCTATGTGTTAGCTCAGTTGAGAACTGAGGAAAGTTGAACTGAGCGCCTGGCCAGTATGAAACCTGAAACCACGATCTTTTGATGATGAATGTATTGTGTTAGGACACAACAGATGGGACAGTATTCTTTGTTTAAACATTACAAAGAGCCCATTCACAGTTACAAACATTCAAAATGATCAGTTGATTGCTTGCTGTTTACAGACCAGAATTATTATCGCATCCAATCCGTATGATGGGCATTTGGATCTGAACTCTTTACTTTTACTTGACTCTCTAGCTATATTGCCATTTTCCTATTTACACACTCTGAAAAGTTTGCATAGACATTTCTGTGTAACTTCAGTCAAACATTTCCAGACCTGCATTAACTAATAGCTGATTACTAATTTTAATGATCATGATATTGATTCATTTGAACATGAAGCATTGTTGAAGGCATCTGCTGCTGTAAATTTGTTTTCAAACTAGAATAGTCAAACTAACACTCCTGAGGCCAGTCTCCACCTGTGTTCCTAATGGATTGTCAAAACAGTATGGGGTAAATTGACTAACCGTGAAAAGAACTGCTGCTAATTTATTTAGAAATGGCACTTATGAAAGTGGCACACCCAGGCACGTTATATTCAATTATAAGTGATTCTGATTATATCATAAGTAATTCTACCTACAAGCTCAAGAGATATGAGATTTGAAACGAAGATTGTCCTTATATTATTACAAAGCCACAATTTCAATTTGTCATGATTTTAAATATGTTTATGTTTTAAGAAATTAATCTTTAAAACAGACTGTATTTTTAAAAGCCCAAAACAGAGATTTGAAATCTAATACCAGAGACTAGATCTGGAAAGTTTTTTTTAGCACAAAGCAAATGCCAATCAACACAAGCAGTTCACTAGGAAATGTCATTAGCTTACAAAACAGGATTGTCTGACTGGCGTGTGTGTGCAAACTGATCCTGGAGAAATGCATACCTCAGGGTCTGACACAGGGGAAAGCTGCAGTAACATCAGGGAAACTGCTTATTGTCTCAGTTCACTCTTTTCTAAATTTCTCTTACAGGAAGGAAAAGTAAACGTCTTCTCACTTTTCCCTCTCCCTGTTCAGGGGTGAAACAGTGAGCAGAGATGGTGACCGACTCTCTTGGTCACCATGATGAACCGGCTTGCAAGAAGCCCCAAGTCAAGTCAAAGGGATGTCGCTGCCAGCTCATTAATAAAATGTGCAAAATTAAATACTAACTCTTTTGTGCTTAAGTGAGAAATTAGATTACTTAGATTAGATTACTTACAGTGTGGAAACAGGCCCTTCGGCCCAACAAGTCCACACTGACCCGCCGAAGCGCAACCCACCCATACCCCTACATTTACCCCCTACCTAACACTACGGGCAATTTAGCATGGCCAATTCACCTGACCCGCACATCTTTGGACTGTGGGAGGAAACCGGAGCACCCGGAGGAAACCCACGCAGACACGGGTAGAACGTGCAAACTCCACACAGTCAGTCGCCTGAGGCGGGAATTGAACCCAGGTCCCTGGCGCTGTGAGGCAGCAGTGCTAACCACTGTGCCACCGTGCCGCCCCAATGAAAGGAATAGTTTTAATGTCACCATGTTGAGTACAGAATCATAGAATTGTTACAGTGTAGAAAGAGGCCATTCAGCCCATCATGCCTACACTTGTTCTATTACCTAGTACCAATCTTCTGCCTCCCCCCCTGCAAACCCATATCCATGCAAACCATTTTGATCCAAATGATCATCCAGTTCCCCCTAGAATGCCTCTATTGAACCAGCCTTCACCAGATTTCTAGACAGTGCATGCCATATTCTAACTTCTTGCTGTTGAAAAAGATTTTCTCAAATCATCCTTGCTTCTTTTGCATAAGGCTTTAGAATCATAGACTCCCCACAGTGTGAAAGCAGGATATTTCTCCTCCTGAGTCTACACCGACCATAGGATGAACACCCAGACCCATCCTATACCTCTAACCCTGCATTTCTCATGGCTAATGCACCTAACCAACACATTTTTGGAGTGTGGAAGGAAACTGGAACACCTGGAGGAAACCCACACAGACACGGAGAGAATGAATCCGTGCCCTTTTGTTCTTGTTTCTTTTATGAATGGTAACAACTTCGCCATATCCATTCTATTCTCTATACAGCCTACTCATGACTTTGAAAACCATTATCACATCTCCTCTCAACTGCCCTCTCTCCAAGAATAATCGTTCCAGAATCTAAACTAATGTTTCTCATTCCTGGAACCAGTACAGTTGGGAAACTTTTTTTTATTCATTCGTGATTCATCCCTAAGAGTCAATCACATTTCTATATGTCTCATGTTGGCAAGTTGGACACTTCAAGTAAGGATGGAAGGTTTCCTTCCCTAAAAGGACATGAGTGAATCAAATGGGTTTTTACAAAAATTTGGTATAATCCCTGTTAAACTAGCTCTTATTCCAAATCCTTTTTGAATTTAAATTTCACCATCTGTCACGGTGGGATTCAAACCCATGGTCACACAACATTAGCTTGATTTTCTGGATACTTGTCCACCATGTCATGATCCCCTGTAACCTGTGAAGTGGCTGCAAAGTAACTTTGAGATGCTCTGATCATGGCAGGTGCTAAAGAAATGCAAGTTCTTTCTGTGCAAGGAGAAAGTGAGCTCTGCAGATGCTGGAGATCAGAGCTGAAAATGTGTTGCTGGAAAAGCGCAGCAGGTCAGGCAGCATCCAAGGAACAGGAGATTCGGGCATAAGCCCTTCTTGAAAGTCTCACATCAAAGGCACTCTAACTAATGAAGTTTATGACACACAATTAACACAGGCTTTGGCTGACTTCTGGAAATTAACTCGCCTGTTTGGATTTAGCAGATATGCATTCACAGCCCTTATAAAATTTCAACTCTGGGTACAAACAGTACCTTGCCACTTGTCTCAGTACAACTAATTCAATTTAAAATGGAACACATCCTTTCTCTAACAGTTTAATAATAGTTACACAATAAACAGCAGACTGTGACTTTGAATTTAATGATTTTCTAATTTTTAGTTGCCTGGTTTCTATTGGCAATCAGCACGTCAACCTTCTGTATACTTACCTAAAAGTCCAATACATACAAACGATAACTTTTTGCATTAAATTAATCTTGAATTGTGTGAAATGAATGGATCTCCATTTTGCACATTTGTTAATTGCTTGCTCTTCATGTATGTTGTAAGACACATTTATTTTTTCTCTTTTGCTTTTTTGGACATGGTTCTTTTGCCATGCAATATTTGCTGACACTGATTTTACTCCTTCAGAAAGAATTCATGATTAGATTAGATTACTTACTTACAGTGTGGAAACAGGCCCTTCGGGCCAACAAGTCCACACCGACCCGCCGAAGCGCAACCCACCCATACCCCTACATTAACCCCTTACCTAACACTACGGGCAATTTAGCATGGCCAATTTACCTGACCCACACATCTTTGGACTGTGGGAGGAAACCGGAGCACCCAGAGGAACCCATGCAGACACGGGGAGAACGTGCAAACTCCACACAGTCAGTCGCCTGAGTCGGGAATTGAACCCGGGTCTCAGGCGCTGTGAGACAACAGTGCTAACCACTGTGCCACTGTGCCGCCCTCTCACGGCTTCAGGCCTCTCACTGTGTTTTCTTATAAACCTCACAATACAGAGCCCCCTATAGCCAAACTTACTCGACTGAGCTGACGATCTTTCTTTTCAAAAGTCCTCTACCTAAGCTTGGATCTAATCCCTTACACCTTGTGTCCAACATACCAGCTGAGCTGTCAACATTAAAATACATAATTGCCACACAGATATTTAAACTGGTGCAACCTGTACACTTTATGGAAGTAAAAATACCATGAGATAGACTTTCCATTGTGATTATCTTTTAACTTTTCTCAAAGATGCTCTGGTTTTATAAAGTATTTTTATAGTCTGCTTAACATATTTACACATTTGTACAATGTTTTGGGGGATGAATGGTGTCAAAAAAACCCAGTGAAATTGAACGGAAACCCTGGGCCTTTCAGTCCAGCTAATGCCTCTCACATATCTAATGTCCTGCATTACACAAGAGCATAATTTAGATAATTTCAGATCTTTTGAAGAATTATGTACTTAGGGGCAAGATTAGATCATTTGACCCCTTGAGCATGCTACGCCATTTAATCAGAGAATGACTGATCTCATTATGGCCTTAATCCACTTTTCTGGTTACCCCCGATCCGAAGAAGAGTCAAACTGGACTTGAAATGTCCCATGTTTGTTTCTGTCTCCACAGATGCTGCTGTGTTTCTCCAGCAATTTCTGCATTTGCTTCATTCAGACCTCCAGCATCGGCAGTTCCTTGTTTTATAGTAGCTCCAGTTACAATGGGTTTGCTTATTTGGAACAGCAGTCTTAAATATGCAAACTAAGCAAAGAGTACCTGCAAATAGTACTGCAGGAGGTCATTTACTTTCAGGAAATAGGTCAATTTGATCACATTTGGAGTACAATCCTAAGATTCAGTGCTGCCACACACTGGGTAAATATGGGATTTTGGTTCAAAGACAAACAACAAAACTGATTCTAATGTAAAACAAAACCAGTTGATCATATCAGACCTTGATCTATTTTCTTTAGAAAGGCACCTTGATAAAGATCTATAAAACTGAATAGGTACACTATTGATAAATTATTTGTATTGAACAGATTGGGAGGACCAGTGACCACCAGTTTAAACAATGTGTGAGTAGAAATATTCAGGATGTGAGGTGTTTTCTTTTCAGAGCGCAGTGAGCGTCTGAAAGATATTTTGGGGTGGTGTGGTGGGCGCTATCTCTTTACCTTCAAATCTGAGCTGTGTCAGTTTATGGCTGGGGCTGGGATTGCAAGTGGCTTTATAGGTAATGCAAAGTCTTTCATTGTTGTTTGTAGCTTGTAGGCATTAGTCAGATGCGAACTTGTTCTACATATTAGCCTTGGATTTTTTTCTTTGCACTTTAGCACAGGAGGTTACAATGGAGGTGGATGAGATGGTCAATGGGGTTGTGAAGGAATGGTGCAGTTAGGAAGAAAGGATTTCATCATGATGGTCTAGCCTTCAAGGCAGGTGGCAAGCTTCATGGGTCAGTTGGTCTTTCTCTGGCTATAATTTTGTGTTTAGATCAGAATGGTGCTAGAAAAGCACAGCAGGTCAGGCAGCATCTGAGGAGCAGGAAAATCGACGTTTCGGACAAAACTCCTTCATCTGGAATAGAGGCAGGAAGCCTCCAGGGTGGAGAGATAAATGGGGGTGGGGGAGGGGGGGGGTGGGCTGGGGAGAAGATAGCAAAGAGTACAATAGGTGAATGGGGGTGGGGATGGAGGTGATAGGTCAGAGAAGAGGGTGAGGGAAGGTAGCAAAGAGTACAATAGGTGCAGTACATGGTTGAAGAGCTTCAGGGCAGAGGAGATCCCACTGCAACCAGCACCGCGAATGAGCTACTGCAGGCAGTTGAACATGACAGAGCTATGCAGGCCCTACTAATTTTGTGTGTTCATACAATAAGAATAATGAACATTAATATAGAACTGGAACAGCTTTTCTACCTTTTGCATTCAGCGATCTATTCATATGCCACCAGGAGTAAGAAAGGGGTGGCATGGTGGCTCAATGGTTAGCACTGCTGCGTCAGAGGACCAGGGACCTGAGTTTGATTCCAGCCTCGGGCAACTGTCTGTGTGCAGTTTGCA
Source organism: Hemiscyllium ocellatum (assembly GCF_020745735.1). Classification (NCBI taxonomy): domain Eukaryota; kingdom Metazoa; phylum Chordata; class Chondrichthyes; order Orectolobiformes; family Hemiscylliidae; genus Hemiscyllium; species Hemiscyllium ocellatum. The sequence goes on along the minus strand of NC_083411.1, from coordinate 71,762,829 downwards.
CATTGTCTGCAAGGGTTTCTGCTTGGTGCTCTGGCTTCCTTCTACAGTGCAAAGATGTGCACGTTCACATGCTAAATTACCCAGAATATTCAGGGATATGTAGATTAGTTGCATTCGTCATAGGAAATGCAGAGTTACAGGGATGGGTCTGGGTGCAATGCTCTTCAGAGGGTCGGTGTGGACTTTTTGGGCTGAATAGCCTGTTTCCACACTGTGCGGATTCTATAAAGCTCAGGCTGGTTCTGAAATTCCATGAACATTGGCCTGAGTATGCAACTTAACCTCAGCCTGGGAAAGATATCTTCAAGCCAGTATGTTTTTCATTTGAAGGTAGATTCACTTAGATGCTATAGTTCACTTCCAAATTGCAGCGAGTTGGGTAATGGAATTAATTATTCTTGTTTTGTTTGAGAAGCGAGCCATTCTGTGCAATGTGATGTACTGTAAAAAGAGGCTCATACCAATTCTAGTTCACGGCTCCTTTTCCAGTTAACATAATAAACAAAATGCTTAGCTCAGATCTTTGGTCCTGAATGTTGTTTTCCTACTGTAATCGTACACATATCTTGTTAAGATTTTTTATAAATTTGATGACTGCATTTGTTGTTTTAAAATGTCTTTGCTGAATCTACGTTATGCAAGGAAACACAGTGACATGCTTTAATAAAGGTCAACTTGTGGCAAATTATTTAATTTTAGAAAATGCACTCTGCTTGAGACAATAGAAATGACAGACAGCAAACCCATGCAGTGGTTTGGTTGATTGAGACTTCCTACAGTAAAAACTGGAACTCCCTTTGTGTTTGCCCCACTCTCTTTAACACTGATGTTGCTCAGACTGAATGATGGGCAGGGGGTCGATGAGAACACAGGGTATCATGTTTGTGCTCTACTGTACCTGGATTAGCAGGGAGCCCAATTTCAAACAGAATGCTCTTTCAGAAACTCTTGTTCTTGGGGTTTGCATTACTCGGAGATGTGATGACGGCTCTTCTTGTCTTGCGGTTGTTGGTCAGACAGGCTCATGTTGAAAGCCCCACATGGACCCATCGATCACATCCTGCCTTCTTCAGTTCTGCAAACAAATTACACTGCGAAAGGTTAACTCTCAGTGTGGAGAACATGTGTGGGCGTGGAGAAGCGTATGCCAGAAAAGTGGCCCCGTGACATAAGACCTGCAGGGCCACTGAGGGCAAGTGTTAAATTACTGGCCTATGAGGCACCCAGTTCAAGTGACAAGGAAAAACAAACCTAACCAGTGGCAATTTCAGACAAGGGACTCCATCTGATACTCATTTTTGTTTAACTACTGAGTAAAATAAACTGTGAAACACTACTGCATTATTAAAACATGGATCTACAGTATGTCACACGTTTAGATGCAGGAATTCACTTTGCCTTTGCTCCTGTGTGATTCCTGGGGCTGATAGAGAGTGAGACAAGCAAACCTTTCCATCCCCACATCGCAATTGTAGGTTTGGCCATCTGATAAAAGGTTTAATTACAATAGCAGGTTGAGGCTGGTTTTTCACGAGCAGGAGAACATCTTCCCTGCTAAATTATTCATATGTTCTGGCTGCAGGAAACCACTGACAATCTTGAAAGTGATTGCCGAGTTTGTTCGCATTACAGGCACCTTTACCACAGAGCGTGAAGGGAAACTTTTCATTTTCAGGAGAGTGTTAGTTCAGATGTGGAGGCAATGAAAACAGGACAAAATGGGTGCACATCAGGAAACCAAGTTCCACACTTATGCAGAGTATGGGAGTTTGCTTGCACACACCCTCTCAGGAGAGACAAGTTCCCTTTCAACATTTGATAACTGGAGTGGTATTTACACTGACTTTCAAATTGAACTGTGTATTTATGGGTTCCACAGACTTAAACAGTGAAAGCAAAGTGTGAATGCAATAGCCATTAAAACGGCTGATCAGTTTCATGGAAATTCAACAACAAATCCTTAGTCGTCCCAGCCATTTCTGATTTACTTGTGGGGACAAAATGGAGTTAATTCACAGTTCCTTTTGCTGAGAGTTTACTTCTTGTGTTTTAGAGGTTTCCCGAATCGCATCAAGCTATGGTGCAGCTGCTGCTTTAGATTTGACCTCAGATAAAGAATGCTGTGACCATCACCATTAACCTGCTGTTTAAAGACCTGCTGGACAGTGAAGAGATCACCAGCAGTGTGATAATGATGATGGACTAACCCTGACACAGGGGGTATCGTCGGAGGCTGCTTTTCTTTGACGTGATCTCAGAGCAGTACATCAAGAGACTCAATTTGTTGCATCTAGCAGTGCTAGGCACCTGCAGTTTTTTGGGGTTTGCTGCTTGGTGGTCTTGGTGATCAAGTGACACCCATGCATCGTGATTAAAATTATTCACTAGTTTCTTCATTATCGTTAATTATCTGGGATCTGCTGCGATGTACCCAGGATCTCTCAGTCAGCAGCCCAAACACACATTAGGCAGCTGCATGCCAGGGCTATCAAGGATGTGAACTGCACCAGTGATGACACCAGTTGTTTGGACTGAGACATTGGCTGGCTTCCTAAGGTTAAGTGTTATCATTGACTGCTCACACATAGCAATCTGCACAGCCTGTTCAACCAGGAGTATTATATGAATCAGAAGGGCTATGCATTGGTGTGAGAATGATATTTTTACAATATTCCCAGTGAAGTGTCATCTTGTGGCAGTCCTCAGACCCACAGGCAGACTTAAAGGAGACAAGAGGTACCTGTTTATCACATGGCCCTAGACACCTATTGGAAATCCGATGAATGGCTGAACAGTACCACCATGAAAACCATAGAACCAGAAAATGCATAATTGCACAAAACAATCACCAGGTTGAAGATATATTTCAGGTTCCTGGTTGGTCTGCACCAGCTGGGGTAGTGGGGGCGGGGGAGGGGGGTGTGAGGTTGCAGTAAGAATAATTCTGGTGAGTTGTGCTCAGAAACATTGCAGAGCACAACATAACAACATAGCTGTCCAGCAGCACAGTGGCTAGCACTGCTGCCTAATAGCACCAGAGACCTAGGTTCACTTCCAGCCTCAGGTGAATGTGAAGGTACAGGGGTGGGCAAAGTTAAAAATCACACAACGCCAGGTTATAGACCAGCAGGTTTATTTGCAAGGGCTAGCTTTTGGAGCGCTGCTCCTTCATCAGGAGCAAGATCATAAGACACAGAATTTACTGCAAAAGCTTAATCTTTTGCTATAAATTCTGTTGTTTTGTGATCCTGCTCCACAGCTATCTGATGAAGGAGCAGTGCTCCAAAAGCTAGCCCTTCCAAATAAACCTGCTGGTCTATAACCTGGCGTTGTGTGATTTTCAACTTTATCAGTGTGGAGTTTGCATGTTCTCTCCGTGTCTGCGTGGGTTTCCTTTGGGTGCTGTGGTTTCCTCCCACAGTCCAAAGATGTGCAGGTTAGGTGGATTGGTCATGCTAGATTTCCTGTGGTGTCCAAGGATGTGTAGGCTAGGTGGATTCGGGATGGGACCATTTGCCACAACAGATTTGCCACTGATGATTAGCCACTGCCCTTTGACCACTGAGGACACTTAGCCACCACCCATTGGCCACTCAAGACAATTCGCCACGCAAATAAATTATATATTTTGAATATTGGTGGTAGCGTGTTTGCTTGTTTTAATAACCATTTATTTTTGTTAGTAGAAATTTTTAGGGAACAAGCATATCTAAACTATATAAAATTGTCGTTTTATTAGTTAAGATAGTGTTTGCGCTGTTTCAGTAACAACTTATTTTCATTACAGGAGAATTTTTTTTAAGCTTGTATTTTTTTCCATTTACCCTCAAGTCTTCAAAATGGAAACAGAAATTATTAGTAAATGTGGAAATAAGAAGTTTTACCACGATGGTTTTATATATGTTTTGATAAACTACCCAAGAGTGATTCAAGTATGAAGTTTTGGCGATGTGAACAAAAGGGCTGATGTAATGGACGGATCCACACCAAGAGTGGCACTGTGATAAAAACAATTAATGAACACACACATTCCCCTTCCGCAGCAAGTGTCCAAGTTGCGAAAGTGAAAACAAGTTTAAAATGTCGTGCAGAAGAATCGCAAGAAGTACATAGTGTTCTTATTAATGAATGTGTAGCTGTCCCTCAGGCAGTCCTAGCATCTTTACCGACGACAAGCAGCATGAAGAAAATAATTTGACAAAAAAGGAATGATAGGAAACACAGACAATAGAATAAAGAAAATTGTTCTTGAATACAGTGAAAGAGATTGTTTGGAATATCTTAGAGGAATGGCGCATAACTATCAAATGAACTAAAATTTCATTGTTTAATATTAATGTGAGATTTTACTGCCAGTATAAAGATTTTTAAAATATATTTTCTTTTTCTTGTTAAAGTTTGTAAATAACTTTTATATATAAACCAATAAAATGATATTTATTTTACTTCTTTATTGATCAATATGTAGTATATAGTATAAATAAAGGAGAATGAGAAGTATGAAGGAACAGGTGGGAGGAAAAACAATCAGTACATATATATATTTCCTGTGGTCTCCAGAGGTCAAACGACACCAGTGGAGAAACGCTGGTGGCGAACTGGCCGTGGCTAATCATCGGCGGCGAATCTGCCGTGGTGAATCGTCACCAATCCAGGTGGATTAGCCATGGAAAATGCAGGGCTACAGGATTGGATGGGATGCTCTTCCGATGCGTGGTCTCAATGGACCAAATGGCCTGCTTCTACAATGTAGGGATTTGATGATTGATTGATGATGAGAAGGAACAAGATACAGACTGCAGATATGATTTGGATGAATCAGCCATTCTTCTTTGCCTTTTCATCCCCAGTGCCACTGATATAAAACAGTCCTTCAAGTAATTCACAACTCCTTGCACATTCCAGAAAAGGCGAGGGTCGCACATGCTGGAGATCAGAGATGAGCGTGTAGTTCTGGAAAAGCATTGAAGGAGCAGGAGAATGAACATTTCAGGCAAGAGCCCTTCATAGTGCACAAAGTGTTCAGGGATGAGTTGGATAGGTGCATTAGTGAAGGTAAATGTAGAATAGTTGGGGAATGGGTCTGGGTGGGATACTCTTTGGAGGGTTGATGTGGACTTGCTGGGCCGAAGGGCCAGCTTCCACACTATAGGGAATCTATGATTCTATGAAACACTGAGACTCGAGAAGTTTGCATCTTTTGTTTTGTTCACACTTGCACGGTAAGTTTACATATTGGAAGATGAAAGGTTACTGTGGATCATACAGGTTGTATGTTTGCTTGCTGAGCTGGGAGATTAGTTCTCAGACATTTCATTATCAGGCTAGGTGACATCATCAGTGAGCCTCTGATGAGGCACTGGTGTTCTGTCCCACTAGCTATTTATCTGGCTTGGTCTGTTGTGGTGAATGATATCACTTCTGGTTCTTTTTCTGAGAGATTGGTAAATGGGTTTCAAATCTACGTGTTTGTTAATGGAGTTCCAGTTTGAATGCTAAGCCTCTAGGAATTCCCATGTGTGTCTTTTTTTAGCCTGTCCAAGAATGGATGTATTGTCCCAGTCAAACTAGTGTCCCTCTTTGTCTGTGTATATAGGTACTTGTGATAGCTGGTCATGTCTTTTGGTGGCTAGTTGGTGCCCATGTATCCTGGTGGCTAATTTCCTGCCCATCTGTCCAATGTGATATTTGTTGCAATCCTTGCAGGGTATTTTGTATATGATATTCTTTCTGCTGGTTGTTGGTACAGGGTCCTTTAAATTCATCCAGAGCTGTTTTAGTGTGGTGGTAGGTTTGTGTGGAGTATTCACTTTGAAAAAATCAGCAGAGCTAGATGTGGACTATACAGAAGAATCACATTTTAGTAGATTGCTTTTGAGCAGCAATGAGAGAGGGAAAGTAACTTAGACAGATAAAGCAAGGATACTGAATGTTCATCTCTCCCTTCCTCTCCCAACCTCAAAATCCAGCACCCAGCAAAAAAAGTGACTCATGATTTACTAACTTTGTTGTGGTGCTAAAACTAAAACATAACCTTAGGAAGCCAGCCAATGTCAAAGCCCAAACATCTGCTCATCCTAACTGGTGTTAGCACTGGTGCAGTACACATCCTTGATCGCCCTGGCATGCAACTATCTAATGCAGCTGGGTCATGGGGTGCTGGATGAAATATAACAATAAAGACTCTAAGAACTTAAACTTCAAATGCTTTTCCCTTTGTATAGATTCTGTATAGATACTCTCACTCCTTTGTGTGTATGTTTTATGTCACATTTTTATTTTTTTTTGGCAGAAGTGAATAATAAATTTGTTCTATCACCTACTGAAGGAAACTCTAAATTGGCACCTTTGTTTTGATCGAATAAATAACATTTTAATAGAAATGCATGCTTAATAGAAGAATAAAATTGTTGAAATTAATTTTGAGGGAATTGAGCTGATTTTGAGCTGATCATCCCTTCTCACCTGGTTATAACAAATTCTGGGGCTCATTTGGGGGTTACGATGCACTGATTAAAGACAGAATTAGTTAGTGGAATAAATTGTTCCTTTAACAGTTATTTTATAAAAACTGGAACTTTTTAAAAGTTTTTTTTGAATCTTAACTGATAAAGATGCAAAGATATTCCTGCTTGATGTTAATGCTTTCATACATGGGGACAAAATAATTGACAGAAAAAGAGAAACCTGATTCTTGGAAGAAATAAAGGGAATATTTAAAAACTTAGAATTGAAGCTGTTTGAACCCAAGAAAGACGATGGCAAAATAGTTAGCAAAATAACTAGGGCTGGATATAAATTAAGATTAGAACAGCTCTGATTAGAATTTTTAAAATTCCAACAGCTGCATAGTGGCACAGTGACTGGCACTGATACCTCACAGCACCAGGTACCTGCATTTGCTTCTGCCCTCAGGTGATTGCTTATGTGGAGTTTGTACATTCTCCCCCATGTTTACATGGGTTTCCTCCATGTGCTCCGGCTTCTTCCCATTGTCCAACAATGGTGAATTGACCATGCTAAATTGCCTAAAGTGTCCATGGATACGCAGGCTAAGTGAATTGGCCGTGGGAAATACAGGGTCATTGGGATAGGGTAGCAGCTGGGTCTAGGTTGGGTGCTCTTTGGAGAGTCAGCAGGGCCTCGATGGGCCATATGGCTTGATTCTATAAACAGAAGAAAGAAAATTCCAGGTGGCACAGTGGTTAGCACTGCTGCCTCACAGCACCAGAGGCCTGCGTTCAATTCCCACCTCAGGCTGTGTGGAGTTTACACATTCCCCACGTGTCAGCGTGGGTTTCCTTCAGGTGCTTTGGTTTCCTCCCACAGTCCAAAGATATGCAGGGTAAGTGAATTGACAATTGTAAATTGCTCATAGTGTTAGGTGAAAGGGTAAATGTAGGGGAATGGGTCTGGGTGGGTTGCTCTTCAGAGGGTTGGTGTGGACTTGTTAGGCTGAAGGGCCTGTTTCCTCACTGTAAGTAATCTAAAAGAAAACCAAACAGGGAGAGGAATCACTGAGAAAAAAAGGCATATTCCAAGAAAGAAAGGGAAGTTAAATTGAAAAGCTCAAGTTGAGAAAGGAAACTGAGAACAGCTATGGTGGGGAAACCATACTTCATGCAAACCTAAGGGCTGGTTTGCCCTTTTAATCTTGATATTTGATAAGGAAAAGATAGACATCTTCTTTATCACTTTTGAAAGATTGTGCAGCAGTTAAAGTGGCCAGTACATTGTTGGGCAGGGCTGTTACAGAGCAAGCTGAGAGGGAAAGCTCATGAAGTTTATTGTTTTTTTTACCTGATAAGAGTGTCATTGATTATGAGGCATCAAGAGTAGGCATTTTAAATACCTACTAATGTAAATGTAGCCTGACGATATATATGGCTTGACCAGCTTGCTTTTGACCAGCGAACACAGACACTTGAAAATTAAGCCACCTATGAAAACCTGTGTGAGGTAATTTGCCTCTGGGAGTTTAAAAACTCCATTTCCTTGCCAATTTGGACTCATGTGGAGGAACGGAGGATAGCAGGGCTCAGCAATTCTGACTGATGACTACATATTAACATATGGGCCTGTTAACTGTGGGGAGCTTGGATCTAGAAGCTGTTTCAGACTAAGCAGCAATGGGGGCAAAGTAAGTACCATGGAGACAAAATGAGAGAAAAGGGAGGCCAGACGGAGAAGACAGAATTAAGCCCAATCATTAAAAGGAGATGACCCTATATGAAACATGGAAAATTGCTGAATATTTCCCGGCATGTAAAGGAAAATTGCTTGTTTCAGTACTACCAACCCATCTTCCCTACCAGCTGTGGTAACCCAATGTACAAAATTGTATGTAACTTTAAGTGTCCTCAATTTAAACTGGACACAAATTCAGTCAGTCAGAATATTAGAAAACCTGTGATGCTCCCTCCTCCCCCCTCCTCAATGTGAACTGACTTATTACAAGTTCACTCTCTAAATAAACTCAAACCAATGGTATCACTATACTCTCTCCCATGAGTCCCTTTTTTAGCACATTGGAATTTAATTTGCTTCCAGATGGAAAATCCTTCATTTCCCTCACTAGCAATGTCTGTCGGAACCTGATGTCTCAGAGATTGTTGACTTCTCCCTCTAGCAGTATTAAGCCGTCAGTGATCACTGTAACCTTTTGATACAAACTTTAGAAATCTATCCTGGCCCACAGTCATGCCTGAGAAGCCACTGACCATGTCACAGATGCTACTCTTGCCTCCCTTTTCTCTCCAGCGTGTCCCTGAGGTAATTAGCTCATACTTATCTTTCTTTGTTCTGGAATTATTTCCAAACCCTAATTTCCCTGAGCAGCAGCACAGTGGCTCAATGGTTAGCACGACTACCTCCAGCCCCAGGGTCCTGGGTTTGATTCCAGCCTTGGACGACTGTCTGTGTGGATTTTGGACATTCTCCCTGTGTCTGCATGGGTTTTCTCTGGGTATTCTGGTTTCCTCCCACAATCCAAAGATGTACAGTTTAGGTGAATTGGCCATGCTAAATTGCCAATAATGTTCAGGGATGTGTACATTAAATGCATTAGTCAGGAATCAATACAGGATAGAGGAATGAGTCTGGCTGGGTTACCCTTTGGAGGGTCTGTGTGGACTTGTTGGGCCAAAGGGCTTGTTTCCACAATGGAGGGATTCTATGATTCTTAATGGGTCTGGTGTAACCCACAGCCATTAGACAGAACTGTCACCCAGTTAGGCCCTGCCAGCCTCTGTTCCTCTACTCGAATTGGAAATGGTATGGAGTTTTTGATCTCCACTTGCTGAATTACTCGATGTAGGTCTGTTTATTAGGTAGAACTTGTAAGGAGATTCTACTGAAAGAATTCGAACAGTTAAATGACAAAGCAAAACATCCAAGATAATAACCATGAGATTACTAGCCAAGCCACGAGCAAATAGTCATCAGGCAAATGATGTCAAGGAGTTAGAGATGTGGCTCAAAGGTTGATGTAGGATGAATGGGTTTCAGTTCATGGGGCACTGGCACCAGTACTGGGTAGAGGGAAGCTGTTCTGGGGGGACAGACTTTGCGTAAACTATTCTGGGATCATTAGCATAATGAATAAGTAATGCCGTAGAGAAGGCTTTAAACTTAATAGATGGGTGTGGGGAGAGTTTGGGAAAGGGATGTGTAGGCTTACAAAGCAAAAAGAATTGGTGGAATTGCACGGCAACTATTTCAGTAATGATATTGAGCGTGGGACAGGAAGAATGTACAGATTTAGAGAAACAGTAGCAAATAAGATCTAATGACTCTTAAAAGCACATAATATTCAGAACAAACTATACAAACTATTGGCACAAATAGAGGTTAATAGGCATGATCATGTAGTCATTACAGATACATGGATACAAGGAGATCAAAGCTGGGAACTAAATATTCAGAGACGTGACTTTTTGAACGGATAGGCAGGAGGGAAAGGCTGGTGGAATCGCTTTATTATTACGAGATTAAATAAATGCAATAGCAAAAACTGATCTTGGATCACAAGAGGTAGGATGCAAATGGGTGGTGGTAAGAAATGACAAAGAGAAGAATGCACTCTGGAAGTAGCCTTTAGACCCTCTCACAGAAGCTGCACTGTAGGACAGAAAGAAGCCAGGGTGTAAAAATGGCAATATATTATTTATGGATGAGTTCATTTATGTTTCAAAGTTAATTGATGAAGGTAACTACAAAGCTCTTATGAAAAGTAACTGGATTCTGAAACATTTCTCTCCAATGATGCTGCCAGACCTGCTGAGTTGCTCCAGCGCACTTTTGTTTTAAACAGACAGCAGTTGCATTTTCCTCTCAGAACACAAACTAACTGCCTCTATAAACATCAACAATAATGATTAATCACTATACCCAGCTCTCATCAACTGGAACTGGGTGTCAATTCAATCCTAAGTGATTTCTAGCTCCTAACACAGTTATGCTCTATCATGCAGAAAATTATGTTTGTTGTCTCACCAGAGAATACAGCATTTTCTGGCATCTGCAAGCATTATTGTACAACAGGACATTGGGCAAAGGTATTCCACTAGTCCAGTTGCTCAGAGGAAACACAACAGCAATACTGTGTTCCACAGTAACATATAAAGAAGGACTAATCAAGGAACAAAGACAAATAAACTTTCAAACTTCCATCCATGGCACACCAGCATGACAACAAAGTTCAAGAGGTAACCACAACATTAAAACGTCCAGACCCCCTTCGGACAATTCATGTGGTGAAACAGATGAACAGATGGATGCTATTAGAAAAGCTGAAGATTTTATCTCCATCCAAGTGACATATCCAAAATAAAATGGACAGCATGCACTACGCAACTATTCAACATGGTGCCAGTGCCTATTTCCTGGCACAGTGTGGTGCAGTACATGCACGGTAAACTAATTGCAGGGAATAGGTCTGATTTCACATACATTGGAGCCAACATCCCTCTAATTTGCGTGACTGTTTGTAGGTATAGGCACTCCAAGGTTCCACACAAAAAAATCAATGTCAGTGTGCCAATCCTGGCAATGATTTATGGTTCCAGAGGTTACTGCCAGGCAGAGACCTAGGAGGTCAACACTGCCACAAATAAAGTGAGAGGGAATGCTGATTGGCATAATCCAGCTGAACCACCAATACAGATCCCAGCGGAAGTGTTTTATGTCATTGAATCAGTTGCACCAGCTATTGTCAGTCTATCAGCATGAATGGATCTACATATTATCATAATCCACAAGCTAACAACGCAGCCAACTACAACATTAAAGATTCTGGACCATGATACAGAATATATCCATGACTGGACTAATCTTTACTCTGGCAGGTTTGATACTATTAGCAACCTTAAACAATGTTACATCTGAACAAAGATATGGAACTCAGCATTGACCCTTCCTGTACATGGATCATTTACATTCAGGATAAGCTCAATGAGGAATGGGAACACAGTATAAAACAACGTCATCTGTAAAGTAGAGCAACATCTTGATACATGCAGCTCCATCACTTGTGTTTTGAAAGGAGATGATATTCTATGTCTTTATTTAGATCCGAGGCTACTAAACAATGAAGTAGGAGACGTACAAACACGATTGGGAAATGGGCAGGAGCACTGGACCTGATGTATCCTTATACAACAGTTGCTGAAAGTAAGCATGAGGTGCAAGAAATGGTGAATAAGGCAAATTACAAGTTAGTCTTCATTGTGAGAGGATCAGAGTACAGGAGAAGGGAGGTAATTGTCTTGCTGTAATTGTACAGGGCCTTGGTGGGATCTTATCTGAGTATTGCATGCAGTTTTGGTCTCCTTATCTAAGGAAAGGGTGTTCTGGCTATAGTGGGACTACAAATAAAGGTTTGTCACATTGATTCCTGTGATGACAGGTTTGATGTATGTAAAGAGACTAGATCAGTTAGAGTTTACTAGAGTTTAGAGGAAATGGGAACCTCACAGAAACTTATAAAATTCTAACAAGAATAGTCAGGATAAAACAGGAAGAATGTTCCTGAAGATCGGGAAGTCAAAACCATGAATCACTACCTGAAGATGAGTCAGGCCATTGAGGACCGAGACGAGGAGAAATTTCTTTACCCAGAGGTTGGTGCCACAAAACATTGTTGAGGTATGATTTTGAATGTTTTCAGTAAGGAGTTAGATATAATTCTTAGGGCTAAAGGAAGTGGGAACAGGAAACTGAGACGGACGGCGATGTAGGCCGAAAGGGCCAAATGGCCTACTCCTACCCTGATTTGCTGTGTTTCTGTGATCCACATCTTGGGAGAGTTTAATTCTAATGTTTCAGGTGCCAAGCATTTTCCCAAGTTTGAAGTTAAGAAATCATACTGATTCATACATTTTTTCTGGAGTCACACAACATACAACTTTCAGTACATCCTTCAGTAGATATTGTTTCCTTAGCTTACCATTTGAACTACTGTCAGACTGGACAGATTCCAACAACATATGAGTCATACCATTGAAAATCTGCTTGGTAGTCTCTGTAGTGGAGATGATATCATAGCTCGTGGAAGATTTAAACGTGAACATAACATGAACCTCTATCAGCTCATGACAGCAGCAAGGAGACACTGTCTTGTTGTCACCAGTAACAAATGTCAAATCAACATAAGGCAAATCAACTTCTTCAGTGCAATTTACTCATCATTCAGCATTAGACCTCATCCTACCGAAACCAAAGTTATGCAGAAGTTACACCTACACTACAAAGTAAAGGTAATTTCTCTGATGACTTATGCTGGTACATTCTGAATTTTGTTGCCAAGATAACTCCACAAAAACACATCATACGTATTGGAGGAAGATCTCCAGTTTATCTTTTTAATCTCTCGAAAATACTCCATGATCCTACACGGGTTATCTTTAATATTACGATCTTGATAAACTCACCATGTTGGTGATAGATGCATCCCAGAAAACTTTCTCGATGGAGAAACAGGATGATAAGCCTGTTGCATTAAAGTCTAAGGTCCGTATGTCCATTCAGGCTAATTACTGTTACCATGGTAGGATTCTCACCCTTTTTTCAGGATACAACTTTATCATACTACATGTTTCGTAAATTTTTCATTGTACATACTGACCACAAAACATTCAAAATGATGTATTAGAACCCTCTCACAAGTGCATCTCCACAACCTTTACTTGTGAAGATTTAAGGGTACATTTTAGGGATTAAAGGGAATACAATAGAAAATAGGTCCCCAAATGACCATCTCTGCTGCTCTGAGCAGACTTCCAAACTTCACTGAGAACAAAAGTCATCCTTTCAGTATACAACTGAATATTTTTGAATCGGAACGAGAAGATTATTTCACATTTTCATATTATCTGCAACATCTCCAAAAGATTATCCTGATTACAATCAACAGATCCTTGAGCATGTATATATATTTTGGTCATTCAGAGATAGACCAGGACTGTCAAGGAAAGCAATGTTCAAAGGCATGTATAGGAGTTGAGAAATCATGTTGAAGTTATACAGGACATTGATGAGGCTTCTTCTGGAAAACTGTGACAAATTCTGGTTGCCCAGTTATAGGGAGGATATTATTAAGCTGGATTCAGAAGAGTTCAGAAGAGATTTACCAGGATGTTGCCAGGTATGAAAGGTTTGAGTTATAAAGAAGTGTTGGAAAGGCTGGGGCATTTTTCACTGGAGCGGAGGAGATTGAGATGTTTATAAAATAGTGAGGGATGTAGATAGAGTTAATGGTAGGTGTCTTTTCCCTAGGATGGGGGATTTCAAGACTAGGGGTACATTTTTAAGGTGGGAGGAGAGAGATTTAAAAAGATACAAAAGGGAATTTTTTTTACACAAAGGGTCGTTCGTGAGTGGAATGAACCTTCTGAGGAAGTGGTGGATGTGGGTACAATCACAATATTTAAAAGACATTTGGATAAGTGCATGTATAAAAAAGGTTTGGAGGGATATGGGCCAGGAGCAGGCAGGTGGGACTAGTTTAGCTTTGAGATTATGTTTGGCGTGGGCTGGTTGGACTGAAGGGTTGTGTTTCCTTGCTGTAACACGATATGCCTCAATGAAAGCAAGTTATAATTCCACGTATAGGTCACATGGGTACAAAATAAACCAAGAGATTGATGAATGGATCCATATGTCGGTCTGACATTAATAAGTACAGTGATCAACTCAGTTTGTATGAAACATATTGATTCCACCAACTGCAACAAAAGTGAAAATCTTTCCTTCACAAAAAATTCCTTTTGAGACTTGATTTTACCTTTCCAAGGACAGAAATACATTCTGGAGACCGACTATTCCACCAACTTCCCTTTGTGAGATAAATCAAGGATATCACTAGTCCAATAATTGTTTACATGTAGACTGCAATATTCTGTAGGTTCAGCGTACCTCAACAAATTATGTCTGACAACAGTCTGTAAATACTAATGGATGTTTCTAGGACATATACAGGAAGTGGGATGTTGAACAATATTGTCTCTTTCTTACACTGTTGAAAAATTTCACAGAATACACTGTGCACTGCACTGTTGCCTCACAGCGCCAGAGATCCGGGTTCAATTCCTGCCTCAAACAACTGTCCATGTGGAGTTTGCACATTCTCCCAGTGTCTGCGTGTGTTTCCTCCGGGTGCTCCAGTTTCCTCCCACAGTCCAAAAATATGCAGTTTAGGTGAATTGGCCATGCTAAATTGCCCATAGTGTTAGGTGAAGGGGTAAATGTTGGAGAATGGGTCTAGGTGGGTTGCTCTTCGGCGGGTTGGAGTGGACTTGTTGGGCCGAAGGGCCTGTTTCCACACTGTAAGTAATCTAATCTTGTATTGTAACATTGAGTGTTTGGTGACTTGCCAGAATTGAGGATAGATATGTTAAATCTGCATTCTATACCTCAAGTTAATGAAGTACTGTCACTGGCGGCTCTCAAATAGGGGAGATAGATCTACACAGTTTGCCTCCCCCACACCTACACAACATTGTTGGAAAGGAAATGAGAAAATGGTGCAAGAACATGATCAATGAGCACGTGGACAGTTATCCCAATGGGACAATGCATAAAAGCCTGAGATTTCTATATAAACATATGGGTTTGTGAAAAGATTGCACATCATTGTGATCTGCTTAGGTCATATGCTATTGTGTTGAGCAATGGTCAAGTCTTGAAGAAAATAGACCTCTCGAGAATTCAGTTTTATTGACTCCATCAATAATTCCTCGGCCTACAGTTTCCTCGATCCAAAGCCATGGAATTCCCACAATACACCTCTCTGCCTTTCTCCCTTGGTCTCTTCCTTTACTGTGCTCTTTAAGTCAAATAACCTAACATCTCCTTATGCAACTGCATACTCCAGTGATTTTATGATGCTACTGAAAGTGCTTTGGGCATTCCAATACATTAAAACTGCCATATAAATATAAATTATTGTTATTGTTGTACTTATTTATGGCCTAATTCTCTCCTTTGATCTTGTTTGATTGCAGGCACGGATAATATTCTGGAGGATAGTTAAACGTTATCATGCATCCAGCCCCTTGCATTACAAAAAGAGTGAATTGTTTCTTTCCCTCAGTAGCCAGACTTTAGTAGATACCTTTCAGATTGACAGAACAAATCCCGTCAATCCAGAAAGGAAGTGAACTGAAGAGTTAGCTGTCAGCAGCTCTCCACGATCAGATGTAAAGCAGCAAATGCTTTCCACACTCCAACATTTACTGTCAATCACCATGGAATAAAAGAGCCCACAGCTGAAGCACCACAATCTATTGAACAGATCACAATAACCGCAGCCGACTCGACAGAATCACATGAGAGCTACAGTGTCAGAGAAAGGTAAAGTTTGTTTATCATCTGCTTACATTCATGACAACTATTTAAGTGATTAGGTGCGACTATGCTGCCTCTAAACAGGCTGTTCCAGTAATATGTTCTGGCCATTTTTGCAAAATATATGCAGAAGAGAAATTGTTTATAATAATAAAGTGATTACAGGGTAACTTAGGATCAGCATTTCATCGCATCTATAAAGTCATACAAAGTTAAACTTTGACTGTACAATCTGAACTTGAGGATGACTAAGAGAAAGGGACAGGGCCAAAGTATTTGTTTTGCAGGACTGATGCAACAAGAGCAACTTTCAAAGGAAGCAACAATTTAGCCTGCAAGAAGAGAGAGATGCTGATTGGTTTGCAGGTTGACGTGATTGGTGAGGCATTGTCATGGAGATTGCATCAGGGAACTGTTGTCCCTCAAGCTTTTGTTTAAATTCAAAACAAGACATCATGCCTGAACATGTAACTTTGTGTTGCAGGGGACAGGTCACTGTATGCTGAGTCACAACTTGAGGATATAGAGTCATAGAGATGTACAGCATACAAACAGACCCTTCAGTCCAACCCATCCATGCCGACCAGATATCCCAACCCAAACTAGTCCCACCCGCCAGCACCCGGCTCATATCCCTCCAAACCCTTCCTATTCATATACCCATCCAAATGCCTTTTAAATGTTGGAATTGTACCAGCCTCCACCTCTTCCTCTGGCAGAGGAACATAACTTACCACCCTCTGTGAGAAAAAGTTGCCCCGTAGATCACTTTTATATCTTTCCTCTCTCACCCTAAACCTATGCCCTCTAGTTCTGGACTCCCCAACCCCAGGGAAAAGATTTTGTCTATTTATCCTATTCATGCCCCTCATAAGTTTGTAAACCTCTATTAGGTCACCTCTCAGCCTCTGACGCTCCAGGGAAAACAGCTCCAGCCTGTTCAGCCTCTCCCGATAGCTCAAATCCTCCAACCTTGGCAACATCCTTGTAAATCTTTTTTGAACCCTTTCAAGTTTCACAACATCTTTCTGAAAGGAAGTAGACCAGAATTGCACGCAATATTCCAACAAATGCCATGTACAACCGTAACATGACCTCCCAACACCTGTACTCAACACTCTGACCAATAAAGGACAGCATACCAAACGCCTTCTTCACTATCCTATCTACCTGCGACTCCACTTTCAAGGAGCTATGAACTCCAAGGTCTCTTTGCTCAGCAACACTCCCTAGGACCTTACCATTAAGTGTATAAGTCCTGCTAAGATTTGCTTTCCCAAAACGCAGCACCTTGCACTTATCTGAATTAAACTTCATCTGCCACTTCTCAGCCCATTGGCTCATTTGGTCAAGATCCTGTTGTAATCTGAGGTAACCCTCTTCGCTGTCCACTACACTTCCAATTTTGGTATCATCTGCAAACTTACTAACTGTATCTCTTATGCTCGCATCCAAATCATTTATGTAAATGAACAAAACGTAGACAGCTCAGCAACGATCCTTGTGGCACTCCACTGGTCACAGGTCTCAACCGCCACCCTCTGTCTTCTACCTTTGAGTCAGTTCTGCATCCAAATGGCTAGTTCTCCCGGTATTCCGTGAGATCTAACCTTGCTAATCAGTCTCCCATAGGGAACCTTGTTGAACGCTTTACTGAAGTCCACATAGATCACATCTACTGCTCTGCCCTCATCAATCCTCTTTGTTACTTCTTCAAAAAACTCAATCAAGTTTGTGAAACATGATTTCCCATGCACAAAGTCATGTTGACTACCCCTAATCAGTCCTGCTTTTCCAAATACATACACATCCTGTCCCTCAGGATTTCCTCCAACAACTTGCCCACCACCGATGTCAGGCTCACTGGTCTATAGTTCCCTGGCTTGTCCTTACCAACCTTCCTATACTGTGGCACAATGTTAGCCAACCTCCAGTCTTGCGGCACCTCACCTGTGACTATTGATGATACAAATATCTCAGCAAGAGGCCCAGCAATTACTTCTCTAGCTTCCCACAGAGTTCTGGGGTGCACTTGATCATGTCCTGGGGATTTATTCAGCATTACCCATTTCAAGACATCCAGCACTTCCTCCTCTGTTATATGGATATTTTGCAAGATGTCACCACCTGTTTCCCTAAGGTCTTTATCTTCCATATCCTTTTCCATTGTAAATGGTGATGCAAAATACTCATTTAGTACCTCCCCCATTTTCTGTGGCTCCACACAAAGGGTGCCTTGCTGATCTTTGAGGGGTCCTATTCTCTCCCTAGTTACCCTTTTTCCTTCATGTATTTGTAAAAACCCTTTGGATTCTCCTTAACCCTATTTGTCAAAGCTATCTCATATCCCCTTTTTGCCCTCCTGATTTCCCTTTTAAGTATATTGCTACTTTCTTTATACTCTTCTAAGTATTCACTCGCTCTATCCTGTCTATACCTGACACATGCTTCTTTCTTTTCCTTAACCAAACCCTCAATTTCTTTAGTCATCCAGCATTTGCTATACCTACCAGCCTTTCCTTTACCCTAACAGGAATATACTTTGTCTGGATTCTCATTATCTCATTTCTGAAGGCTTCCCATTTTCCAGCCGTCCCTTTACCTGCAAACATCTGCATCCAATCAGCTTTCGAAACTCTTGCCTAATACCGTCAAAATTAGCCTTCCTCCAATTTAGAACTTCAACTTTTAGATCTGGTCTATCCTTTTCCGTCACTATTATAAATCTATTAGAATTATGGCTGCTAGTCCCAAAGTGCTCCCCTACTGACACCTCAGTCACCTGCCCTGCCTTATTTCCCAAGTGTAAGTCAAGTTTTGCACCTTCCCTAGTAGGTACATCCACAAACTGATTCAGAAAATTGTCTTGTATACACTTAAGAAATTCCTCTCCATCTAAACCTTTAACACTATGGCAGTCCCAGTCGATGTTTGGAAAGTTAAAATCCCCTACCATAACCACCCTATTATTCTTACAGATAGCTGAGATCTCCTTACAAGTTTGTTTCTCAATTTCCCTCTGACTATTAGGGAGTCTGTAATACAATCCAATAAGCTTATCATCCCTTTCTTATTTCTCAGTTCCACTCAAATAATTTCCCTGGATGTATTTCCGGAAATATCCTCCCTCAGCACAGCTGTAATGCTATCCCTTATCAAAAACGCCACTCTCCCTCCTCTCTTGCCTCCCTTTCAATCCTTCCAGTAGCATTTGTATCCTGGAACATTAAGCTGCCAGTCCTGCCCATCCCTGAGCCATGTTTCTGTAATTGCTATGATATCCCAGTCCCATGTTCCTAACCATGCCCTGAGTTCATCTGCCTTCCCTGTTAGGCCCCTTGCATTGAAATAAATACAGTTTAATTTATTAGTCCTACCTTGTCCCTGCCTGCCCTGACAGTTTGACTCACTTCTGTTCTCACCTGTACCAGTCTCAGATCGGTCTCTTTCCTCACTATCTCCCCGGGCCCCATCCCCACCCCACCTTACTAGTTTAAATCCTCTCAAGCAGCTCTAGCAAATTTCCCAATCAGTATATTAATCCCCTTCCAATTTAGGTGCAATCCGTCCTTCTTGTACAGGTCACTTCTATCCCAAAAGAGATTCCAATGATCCAAAAATATGAATCCTTCTCCCATACATCAGCTTCTCAGCCTTGCATTCATCTGCTCTATACTCCTATTCCTGTCCTCAGTAGTTCGTAACACCAAGAGTAATCGATATATTACTACTCTCTCGGACCTCCTTTTTAAATTTCTGCCTAACGCTCTGTAATCTCCCTTTAGAATCTCAACCATTTCCCTTCTTATGTCGTTGGTTTCAATGTGGACAGTGACCTCCTGCTGGCCCCTCTCCTCCATGAGAACATTCTGCACTCTCTCTGAGACATCCTTGATCCTGGCACCAGGGAAACAACACACCATTCTGCTTTTTCACTGCTGGCCACAGAAACATCTGTCTGTACCTCAGACTACAGAATCCCCTAACACAATTGATCTCTTGGAAGTCGACGTACCCCTCGTTGCATTAGAGCCAGTCTCAATACCTAGAAACTTGGCTGTTCATGCTACGTTCCCCTGAGAATCCATCACCCCTACATTATCCAAAACAGCATAGTTGTTTGAAATGGGTATATCCCAAAAAGCCTCCTGCGCTGGCTGCCTACCACTCTTATCTTTCCTGAAGTTAACCCATCTATGTGACTGTATCTGAGACTTTCCCCCCTTCCTATAACTGCCATCCATCACATACTGTTGCTGTTGCTTCTAACTGTCTCTCCATCTGATCCATTTGATCTGATAAGATTCACATCCAACAGCATTTATGGCAGATATAATCCACAGTAACCCTTAAACTCTCTTTAAACTCCCACATCTGACAAGAAGTACATATCACTGTATTAAAGGCCATTTTTGCTCCTTCACAATCTACAGACCCAGAAAATTACACCATGTTATTCCCTGACAAACACTGCCCCAGGTTAAGTTAATAGTTATAGCGTATATTTTAAGTTCCATCAAAAGATATATCTACAAAAACATATAATCAAGAAAGAACCAAATCTACTCACTGCTGCAGACTCTCTGTAGGCCACACTTGAAACAACGATTCATTTATCTGATTCTTGCTGTGAACTTTGCCCAACAGTTCCTCCAAGATCAGTTGTGAATTTCACTGTTTGACAATTTTCCCCAGATGCACTTCGATGTCCAGTGATATATGAATTCAAACTGCAAAGGCGGTAACTATGCAGGTTCTCTCTCTCTCTTCTGCACTGACCTCACCATGTGCTTCCTTTGTCTGTTCTTCTGTCTTTTAAAACTGCTGTTGTTTTGACTTTTTTTTCCAAAGTTCCAAAACAATGCAACAGCACATAAAACAGTGATCGCTGCTCCAGGAATTCGAGGAAATCACCTCCAGCACCTAAAATACCTCAATAAAAAGAGCAGCTGTTACAGCCAGAAATTTTTCCCATCCTCCATCTTGGATTACCCAGAATCCACTGAAGCATTAACAAGCGTATGACATTGTTAGCATGGTTCTTGGAATACTCTATAAGCAAACCTCTATAAGGTCACCTCTCAGCCTCCGACCCTCCAGGGAAAACAGCCGCAGCCTGTTCAGCCTCTCCCTATAGCTCAAATCGTCCAACCCTGGCAACATCCTTGTAAATCTTTTCTGAACCCTTTCAAGTTTCACAACATCTTTCTGACAGGAAGGAGACCAGAATTGCATGCAATATTCCAATAGTGGCCTAACCAATGTCCTGTACATCCGCAACAAGACCTCCCAACGCCTGTACTCAATACTCTGACCAATAAAGGACAGCATACCAAACGCATTCTTCACTATCCTATCTCCCTGCGACTCCACTTTCTAGGAGCTATGAATCTGCACTCCAAGGTCTCTTTGTTCAGCAACACTCCCTAGGACCTTACCATTAAGTGAATAAGTCCTGCTAAGTCATTGAGATGTACAGCATGGAAACAGACTGTCTGGTCCAACTAGTCCATGCCAATCTGATGTCCTAAACTAATCCAGTCCCACTTGCCAGCATTTGGCCCATATCCCTCTGAACCTTTCCTATTCATGTACCCATCCAGATTCTTTTAAATGTTGTAATTGTACCAGCCTCCAATATTTCCTCTGGCAGCTCATTCATACACATACACCCTCATGTAAAAAGTTGCCCCTTAGGACCCTTTTAAATTTTTTCCCCCTCTCACCCTAAACCTATGCCCTCTAGTTCTGGACACCTCCACCCAGGGAAAAGACCTTGTCTATTTACCCTATACATGCCTCTCATGATTTTACAAACCTCTGTAAGGTCAACCTTGAGCCCCTGACGATCCAGGGAAAAAAGCCCCAGCCTGTTCAGCCTCTCCCTATATCTCAAGCCCTCCAACCCTGGTAACATCCTTGTAAATCATTTCTGAACCCTTTCAAGTTTCACAATACCCTTCCAATAAAGGTGAGACCAGAATTGCAGACTATATTTCAAAAATGGCCTAACCAATGTCCTGTACAGCCACAACATGATCTCTCAACTCCAATAATCGATACTCTGACCAATAAAGGAAAGCATACCAAATGCTTTCTTCACTATCCTATCTACCTGCTACTCCACCTTCAAAGACTATGAACCTGCACTCCAGAGTCTCTTTATACAGCAAAACTCCCCAGGACCTTACCATTAAGTGTATAAATCCTACCCTGTTTGCCTTTCCAAAATGAAACGCTTCTCATTTATCTTAGTTAAACTCCATCTGCCATTCCTTGGTCCATTGGCCCATCTGATCAAGATCCCATTGTACTGTGAGGTAACCTTCTTCGCTGTACACTACACCCCCACTTTCGGTGAAATCTGTAAACTTACTAACTATACTTCCTATGTTCACATCCAATCATTTGTATACATGATGAAAAGTAGTGGACGCAGCACCGATCCTTGTAGTAAATGATTGGTCAGAGGTGTGAAAGTCAACCCTCTACCACCACCTTTTACCTTCGAGCCAGTTCTGTGTCCAAACGGCTCGTTCTCCCTGTAGTCCACGTGATCTAACCTTACTAACCAGTCTACCATAAGGAACCTTGTCGAAAGCCTTACTGAAGTTCATATAGATCACATCTACCACTCTACTCTCATCAATCCTCTTTGTTAGTTCTTCAAAAACTCAACCAAGTTAGTTATGGGCTTTATGAACATGTTTTGGGAAGCAGTGAATGTTATAGAATCACAGAATGCCTACAATGTGGAAGTAGGCCATTCAGCCTATCGCGTCCATTCGGGTACTATTCCCGACTCAGGTAACCTACTTTGTGGAGTTTGCACATTCTCCCAGTTTCTACTTGGTTTTCCTCTGGGTGCTCTGGTTTCCTCCCAAGTCCAAAGATGTACAGGTTAGGTGGATTGGCCACATTAAGTTGTCTCTATTGTCCGGTGCTCTGCAGGCTGGATGGATTAACCGTGGGAAATGCAGGGTTACAGGGATAAGGCAGGGGGTGAATCTGGTTGGAATATTATTCAGAGGGTTGGTGCTTTGAGGCAGCAATGCTAACCACAGAGCCATGGTGCCATCTTCCTATGGAAACATGTTCTACCTCCATTCAGGAGCAAAATTATTTACAGGCAGCCACCAGAGAGCAAAGGCCATTGATGTGGGAGTGGGATGGGACATATGTGGAGCTTGGAGGGCAATCTGTAGGCCCCTGGTCCCTAAAAGTGATTACATTTCCAAAATATTTATCCTTACTACTTGGGAGTGTCTTCTTGCAATTCCCTCAAGACTATTTCTTTGGCATTTGAATTCCAGAACAGAATGGAACTGTCATGCATTGATCCCATTTTGTGCATGTCTCATCAAAAGCTGAAATCATGTTCCACCAAAAGTCGTGGGCATTCATATATTCTGATCCTTGATCAAACCCGGCTCCACTGCCAACAGTTTTCCAGACCTGAGTAATTTTCTGACAAGCCAAGAGTTGCAGTTACATTTGTCAATTTACTTGTCCCATTGGCTACATTCTCATTTCTCAACAGAGCATAAATCGGACTGTTTATTCACGATCACCAGACAATTCAAACACAATGTGCAGTTCGAATATTACAACTATAAAATGCACTCAGTGTAGATTAATCTGAACAGTGGTAGAGATGGAAAGCCCCATAGAGCGAATTGAGATACTGGAACTTTCTACACTGGAACAAAGAAGATTGAGAAGATAAACTCTTTAAATTTAAAAGAGATTTGACAGATCAGGAAATAATTTATGAAAAAACATCTTTACACAGAGATTCATTTAAGAGTGAAGTTTTTCCCCCCCCCCCACAGTACATAGTTGTGGTATTAGCACAATGAATAAGTGAATTGCAGGAATAAGTGATGGAAAACAGCACTGTGAAGAAACACTGTGATGATACTGTGGTGTATTTTGGCCTGGATTCAATTGTGAAGTGAGATTGAGACAGAGGTACCAAACGGTCCATTCCAAGCCAATAAAGTAAACAACTTGGGAGGCCTTGGGTTATTTTTAAGTTGGAACAGTAGAAGCGGTATAAGTAGGTGGGTCAACTCCCACAGAACCAGGATTTTAGTTAAATGTTCAGTAACCATTGGGGTTTGGAAGCTGCTACACTATTACTCTCCCCTACTACAGCAAAAGCCTTGAGTACACTCTCCCTCTCTCTCGCTCTCTCTGACACAAAGATTCCTCTTTATGTTCTTTCCTGCTGGATTGGAGAACTGCCTGTAGGACAATCTAATTTACTGAATTTGCCTTTACCAATGAAAAGTTTATGGGACGTTACAATGTTGGAACAGTTACTATTTTTTTAGTTAAATAATCTATTATTCTGTTAAGTGTTCTAATGGGGTTAAGTTATTCCAATTCTTCTTTCTTCTGCTTGCATTTTAATTTTTGTGTAAGAATAATGTGTATTTTGCTTCAAACGTAGTAATTTGACTGATCAAATTGCATCTGGATCACAACATCTTACACTTGCCTTTAAAAATAAGAAAAAGTTGGGGTCGAGGCTATCTTCTTAATATATTTTGAGGAGGTTTGGTCTGGTATATAACAGCTGCAGGATTCACTTAGATTGCTTTAGTAAAGACCCTGCACAATTACAACAGGCTGAGAGGCCTTCCTCTGAGGTATAAACCTCTATGGTCATGTCATTAGTGCTGAACCCAACAATAAATAAGTACATGAATAGGAAAGGTTTGGAAGGATATGGGCCAGGTGTAGGCAGGTGCGACTAGTTTAATTTGGAATCATGTTTGGCATGGACTGGTTGGACCGAAGGGTCTGTTTCCGTGCTGGATGACTCTGATTGTATGACTCTAAAAATAGAACAAGGAATTGCAAATGCCGAAGAACTGAAAGAAACAAAACAATTGCTGGAGAAATAACTCAATACTGAAGAAGGGTGACTGGACCTTAAAACGTTAACTCTGCTTTCCCTCCACAGATACTAGGTTTCTCCAGCAATTTCTGTTGTAAATTAAGGAATATACCAAAAATGAAAAGATAGACATTGTTCTGTCTGGATTCAAATATTGAATCGAATCGTTGAGAGTAGGTTTGTGGCTCAATAGGTAGAATCCCTGTCTCTGAGCTAGAAACTGTCTGGCTTTGAGTTTCACCCTCCAATTGAGGATCGTGGACCCTGTATTCATGGCACGGTTAAGTAGCTTGGCTTTAAACTTTTAAATCCTCCCATTATATTAAGCAGTAAGAGCAGGAAAGGCTCCTAGTTAGGCAGGCTTGTTGAAAAGTTACAGCTTCTGGTGACAAGGTGGCAATCTGTTCTAAGTGAAACTAACGATGGAATGAACTGTACACATGTGCTTTACAACCAGTTCAACATTTTAAATGTAAATAGTGTTGTAATGGAGGTCCCTTGGCCTCTAATTTACACAATACCTGCGGATAACAATAAGACAATCTGTAGTGTTGATGGAGGAATACATTTAGCCAGGGCACGAAGGGAACCCCCTCTGTTCTTTCAATTTCTGTGTGTAATCTTTTATTTCAACTGGAGAGAGAGCTTGGCTTTATACCCTATCCAAAAAACAGCACTTCTGACAGTGCAGCCATCCCTCAGTACCAAATTGTCAGCTTGGATTATGTGTGCAAGTCTCCAGAGTCAAAATCAAACTCCAAACATCTGACTGAGAGACAAAACTATTACCATTAAGCCTAAGATATGATTTTAACATTAGTCATAGCTATTGTTTTGACATGCTGTGATAAAAGCAGTCAAAGATATATCAGTCAAGTACAGAGTATCAGTTACAAGGAAAAACGTGAATCAATCTTGGATCCACATGATACATCCAGGTCAACTAAGACATGATTCAACTTTTCCTCTTTTATTTAATTGAATTGTAGCATTGGTGATGGAAACTGTTGGCAATAGAATTAAGATATTTCAATGGCAATACCGAAAAGATTATCACTCAATTTTGGACTATGTTGCAGACCTTATCAGAGATTGAATAGGAAATATTTGAATTCCCAATTGACTCCTTTACAAAGATCTGGATATCTTGTTTCTCTCTCGGAAAGTCTAGCTTCAATTGTTGAAAAGGAAAAATTTAGTGTTGTTCGGGATGAAGCAATTCCATTGCGAATTTGGCTGATACTGGCAGTGAACCAAGCTCTGATTCTTTTCAGTAAAAGTTGAGGAAATTATTTACTACACCTCACTTCTTCCAATTCCAGATGCCAATTATAAAATAGTTAGTCATATTAGCTAAGCTGGAACAACTGAATATACCTTCTCCGAAAGTGATTTGTTTTTGTTAGGGCCAGTCCGAAAGTGAGGCTCCACAATTTGTGAGGTTTCTAGATAGGATTCCTCAACACAGTGGTACAGTGGTTAGCACTGCTGCCTCACAGCGCCAGAGAGCCGGGTTCAATTCCCACCTCAGGCAACTATCTGTGTGGAGTTTGCACATTCTCCCCGTGTGTGCTCCGGTTTCCTCCCACAGTCCAAAAAAATGCGCAGGTTAGATGAATTGGCAGTGCTAAATTGCCCATAGTGTTAGGTGAAGGGGTAAATGTAGGGGAATGGGTCTGGGTGGGTTGCTCTTCAGAGGGTCGATGTGGACTTGTTGGGCCAAAGGGCCTGTTTCCACACTGTAGGAAATCTAATCTAAACTCACGGGTAAGGAGACATGAATGGGCCTAGTTGGTTGAATCAAGGTTAAATTGAGAAGCATCCCTTCATTTGTTGATACTTTTCTCCCTGACCCATTGGTTTTAAAAGGAGCCAATTGAACCATGCTTACTTGAAGTAGAAAAAGAATTAATCCATTACTAAGTACAAGAAGAGTATATGGTAAATGAAAAACACAGATTAGAAACAAGAGGCAGTCCAAAAAGATAAAAGTTGAAGGAACAGTTTTTTTGATTTATTGTCACGTGCACCTAAGTAACGTGGAAAGCTTTGATTAGATTAGATTACTTACAGTGTGAAAACAGGCCCTTCGGCCCAACACATCCACACCGACCCGCCGCAGCGCAACCCACCCATACCCCTACATTTACCCCTTACCTAACACTACGGGCAATTTAGCATGGCCAATTCACCTGACCCACACATCTTTGGACTGTGGGAGGAAACCGGAGCACCCGGAGGAAACCCATGCAGACACGGGGAGAACGTGCAAACTCCACACAGTCAGTCGCCTGAGTCGGGAATTGAACCCGGGTCTCAGGCGCTGTGAGGCAGCAGTGCTAACCACTGTGCCACCGTGCCGCCCCTAAGCAGTGAGCAGTACAGGCAGCTCAGAGTAAGCAAGGGATCAACCCTTGAACTTCTCATGCAGAGCAGATAGTTGAACAAGTGGCTATTGCAGTGGATGACACTGGTTGCACTGATTTTATAGGTGAATAGTTAATTTAAGAATCTTGGCTCTGAAAGTGGATTGTAACTCCTTTGTCATGATTATTTTCAGCAGTGCCTGATTGCCAAATGTGAGACCAAGAGAGGGAGTATTTTCTCTTTTCTTTTATCAGTGAAACAGGGCTGTATAAGGGGTTGCTCTTAGAGCTGTGACCCTCATAGTCCATGACTGAGGATGGCTGGTCACTAACATTGAGATGAAACTAACATTCAACCCCTGTCATCGTGTAAGTCTTGATAGGGGTCTCTCGTAGAGATTGCCATCTTTCGTTGCTCTTTGTAATAGCTCAGTCCATAAGGGGTGGTAGGTATAGGACAGATGTTAGGGGTAGATTCTTTACTCAGCGGGTTGTGAGTTCATGGAATGCCCTGCCAGTAGCAGTGGTGGACTCTCCCTCTTTATGGTCATTTAAGCGGCATTGGATAAGCATATGGAGGATAGTGGGCTAGTGTAGGTTAGGTGGGCTTGGGTCGGCACATCGAGGGCCGAAGGGCCTGTACTGCGCTGTATTTTTCTATGTTCTATGTTCTATGTTCACAATCTGAGGCAGCCCAGATGATAGCAAGTTCCATTTGTTGTGCGCTTACTCCCTCTGAAGTTTGACAACTTGTCAGGTGTGACATTCCAGCATCTCTCTCTTTCTCTCTCTCTCTCTCTCTGTCCTGGCAACCAGTGAAATCACATCAGCCAACAATTTTTGACCGTATATCTCATTTTTCCAAAATGAAAATCGCACGTTATTTTTAAAGTTCAATCTGTCCATGGATGATTCAGGTTTATTATCTGTGGTTATGACAGTTTTCCCAAAGTATTAAAACCTAGGTGATTGACAGATGGAATAGACTGAATTAATTATGTTGAAGGGTAATATTAGGCTGTTAATTTATAGCCCTGTCAGCTGCCATAATCACAAAGTCTGAGCAATATCCTTCTTTCGGCAGTATGCAGGGTGATCTCTGATACATGTTTTGCAAAGCAGTTACTTATATTGTGCTGCTCATAAACATTTTTAAGTGCTTGGCACACAATAAATTACATTCAAACATAGTGAGTTCTGTAAGAGGGACAATCAATTTGATCAGATGAAGTTTATCAAAACAAACAAGAGGATCTTTGAAACGACAAAGAACCAAAGAACTGCGGATGCTGGAAATCAGAAGAAAAACAGAAACGATTGGAAAAACTCAGCAGGTCTGGCAGCATCCACGAAGAAAAGGTGCAGTTAATGTTTAAAGAAGGGTCACTGGACATGAAACGTTAACTCTGCTTTCCCTCCACAGAAGCTGCCAGACTAAGTCAGTTTTTGCAATGATTTCTGTTGCTGTTGTAGAGAATCTACTGTCTTAAAATGAGAGTAATTTAAAGCCACAGGTGCAAAACTCTTTTACTCAGCTTCATTCCTTTTATAAAAAAGAGAAAGTTCCCATTCTGAGGCCCGTATCAGAAACATTCTGATAAATTTGAAATGGTGTGAGGGAATGTTCAAGTGCAGCCAAAGCTGTGGCACATGCTTCTGTTTGTTTGGGTTAAAAATGAAGGGATTCTCGATCAAAACCTCCTCCCTAACACTAACTGACCATGTCACCTTCCTTAAACTGAACCGACTGAAAACTCTGGTGTTTGTGTTGAACTGCACCAGGACCTATAAGCTGTGCACAATCAGGAAGGGGGGAGAAGATGAAATATGAAAGTAAGTTAGCTAGTTATATACGGGAAGTTTGCAAGAGTTTTTAAGGTATCTACAAGACAAAAGAAAGACAAGAGTGGGCATTGGACCACTGGAAAGTGAAGTTGGAGAAGTAGTAATGGGGAAGAAAGTTTGCTCTGCACAGTCAGGAAGAGAGATCGCATCTAGACTGAGGCTTAGCCTGGGTGTGAATACATTTCTGGGATTTTGGAGGCAGTATGGGAATTCAGTGCAGAGGGGAAGAAATGACTTATGTTTGTTTTTGTTTGGCTCAAAGTTTGTTAGTTTTTTTCAACAGGACAAATTGAAGCTCAGAATCAGGGGCAGGACAAAGAGTGACATCATTGGTAAACTCTAAGCTAATTGTTTGATGATAGCTGCTAATTTGACTCAAAAACATGGGATGCTGGAAAAGCACAGCCGGTCAGGCAGCATCCGAGGAGCAGGAGAATTGATGTTTTGAATCAGGAATCCTGATGAAGAGCTTATGCCTGAAACATCGACTCTCCTGCTCCTCAGTTGCTGCCTGGCCGGCTGTGCTTTTCTAGCACCACACTTTTGGACTCTGATCTCCAACATCTGCAGTCCTCACTTTCTCCCTGCTAATTTAACAATCTATTGTAGGTTGCTTTCAGGTTGAACGTATGTCCTATTGAAAGGACAGGCAACAATCTGAAAGAGTAGTGCAAATTTTTTTAAAATCGAGTTAAAAACTAAATAATTAAAATAAAAGATGCTGGTTCAGGTGATGTCATATAACTATGTGAGGGCAGACTCCATTGAGGTTCATTGTGACAACATCTGTAGCAAGTGTTGCTTATTTGAGGAATTCTAGCTCAGAGTTGATGAGCTGGAGTCTGAGCTTCAAACACTGAGAGACATCGGTGGGTGGGGGGGGAGGGGGGGGGGGAAGTGTGGAGAGTTACTTATACACTATGTTTCAGACGGCTGTTACACCCTTTAGATGAACTACCTCCAATTTCGTCAGTGGTCAGTGACAAGGGGGTATGACTATGAGTGACACAGTAAGAAGAATTCACGAGGTAGTGCCGAAGGAGTCTCAGCCCTTGAGCTTGTCCACCAGGTTTGAGATTCTTGCTCCATGTGTGGAGAGAGTGGGGACTAGAGGGAGCATGAGCAAACTGACTATACCACTGTGACACAGGGAGCCATTCAAGAGGAAGGGAGAAAAGAGAAATGGAGTTGTAATTGGAGATAGTATAGTTAGAGGAATAGACACTTTTCTCTGAGGCCAGGATTGAGAGACCCCAAGGCTGTGTTGCCAGCCTGGTGCCCAGGTTCAGGATATCTCAGGAGTAGGAAGGGAAATAACCAGTTGTTGTGATCCACATACGTACTAATGATAGAGGGAGAAAGACGAAGGAGGTTCTGCTGAGGGAATATGAGCAGCTAGACGCTAAATTAAAAAGCAGAACCAAAAAAGGTAATAATCTCTGGATTTCTAACTGAGCCACTGAGTGAATTGGCACAAAGTCAACAAGATTAAAGAGGTAAATGCATGGCTCAATGTGTGGGAAAAACAGGTTCAAATTCATGGGATGTTGCCACCAGTACTGGGGATGGAGGGAGCTGTTCCAATGGGATGAGCTCCACCTGACTCATTCTGGGACCAGAATCCTAGTGAATTGCATAACCATGGTCTGAGGATACAGCCTTAAACTAATAGCAGGTGTGGTTTCTGTTACATGGAAAATTATGAAAAAGGTTAAAGTGGGGGAGGGAGGGCTCAGCAGAGGTTATTAGAAGTTCCAGAACAAGTAATAGGACAGAGTATGGAAAGGCTCAGGAATCTAACCTCAGGCGCAGCAGATAAGGGGAGAACTATGATATGGGGTCAGTCAATACAGAACTGAGAGTGTTATACTTAAATGCATGCAGTGTACAAGGTAAATGAGCTTGTAGCGCAGATTGAAATTGGCAGGTATGATGTTGTAGGTATCACAGAAACACAGTCATGTGGGGCTAAGGGTTTCAAATTAAATATTCAAGGATACACGTCCTATTGAAAGGACAGGCAGATGGGCAGAAGGGTTGCCTTGTATGTAAGAAGTGAAATGAACCAACAACAAGATATAGGGTCAGAAGGCATAGAATCTCGGTGGGTAGAGTTGAGGAACTGCAAAGGAAAAAAAAAAGACCCTGGTGGGGATTATGTACAGGCCTCCTGGTGATAGTTAGGATGTCAGTAAGAAAATTAATCAGGAGATGGAAGAGGCATGTAAGGCATTATTACAATAATCATGGGGGACTTCAATATGCAGGTGGACTGGGAAAATTCGGTTGGTAGAGGATCTCAAGAAAAGGAATTCATGGAATGTCCAAGAGATGGTTTTTTTTTTAAGGGCAATTCTCCTGTTTATATTTTTTTTTCTCTTTTTTTTATTATTTCCCCCACACTACCGCCTAACTGCGGTAGTGCTTATTATTTTTATCCCCAGCACCCATGGTGTGTGTGTGCAGGTGTGAGACACAGTGAGAGACACAAGGTGTACAAATCTTTATTCAATTTCCACCACCAGGAAAAGTAGGAAAACACCCGAGTGGCCTGTGACAAGCAGTGCCCTTCACATCAAAAAGGGCGATGCTGTGTGAACAAACAGTGAAGGGGAGGGCAGGGACTAAATCAAAATAGAGTTGGAGGGGGAAATGATGCACTCCACTCCCTGCGGCGCCCACCTCTCCCTGAACAACTCCAGGGTGTTGGTGGACACCGCGTGCTCCTTCTCCAAGGACACCCGGGCCAAGAGATGGTTTTTAGTAACAGCTTATGGTGGAGCCCACAAGGGAACAGGCAATTCTGGATTTAGTGATCTGCAATGAGGCAGACTTGATTAGCAAACGTAAGGTGAATGAACCCTTAAGCAGCAGTGACCATAATACAATAGCATTCACCCGGCACTTTGAGAAGGAAAAGCTGGAATCAGATATTACAGCATTACAATTGAGTAAAAGTAACTGGAACATCATGAAGGAGGAGCTGGCCAGAGTTGATTGGAGGGGGAGCTCAGTGGGGACGATGGTGGAGCAGCAATGGCAAGAGTTTATTGGGGTAATCTGGGAGTACAGAAGAAATTCATCCCAAAGAAGAAGAAACAGATAAAGGGAGGATGAAGCATCTGTGGATAAGGGAATTCAGGGACAGCATAAAAGCAAAAGAAAATGCAGACAATGTGGTGAAGAATACTGGGAGGTCAGAGGATTGGGAAACCATTAAAAACCAGCAGTGGATAACTAAAGAAGTCATAGAGGGGTAAAATGTGTGGGTCAGCTAGCCAGTAATATAAAAAAATTGCAAGATTTTATTTTAGATATTTAAAAGGTAAGAGTGAGGCAAGACTGGACCTAGGACCATGGGAAAATGAGGCTGGAGCAGTAATGGGGAGCAAAGAAATGGTGGAGGAACTGTACAGGTACTTTGCATCAGTTTTCATTGCAGAAGACAATACCAGAACCTCAATAGAGTCAGGGAAAGGAGGAGAGTGTAGTATCCATTACACAGAACATATATATGGTAAGTATTTATTATCCGTCTCTAGTTGCCCTTGAAAATGTGGCCCTGAGCTGCCTTCTTGAAGTGCTGCAGTCCACATACTTTGTGTTGACCCAAATGTTCTTAGGGAGGGAATTCCAGCATTTTGACTGAGGCACACTGAAGGAGCGGCGACATATTTCCAAACCAAGGTGGTGAGTGACTTGAAGGGGAACTTGAAGGTGGTGGTGTTCCCATGTATCTGCTGCCCTTGTCATTGAAGATACACATGTTTATAAATTTGGTGAATTTTTGCAACGCATCTTATAGATAGTACACATTGCTGCTACTGAATATTAATGGTGGAGGGAGTGGATGTTTGTGTACGTTGTGCCAATCAAATCAGCGGCTGCTTTGTCCTGAATGGTGTCAAGTTTTCTTGAGTGTTGTTGAAACTGCACTCATCTCGGCAAGTGTGGAGTATTCCATCAAACTCATGATTTGCGTGTTGTAGATATTGGACAGGCTGTAGGGAGTCAGCAGTTTAGTTAGTCACTGTAGTATTCCTAGCCTCTGACTTGCTCTTGTAGCCAATGTGTTTATGGGGTCAGTTTCTAGTCAATGGTAACCTCCAGGACGTTGATAGTGGGAGATTCACTGATGGTAACACCATTGAATGTCTAGGGGCCATAGTTAGATTCTCTCTTTTTGGAGACAGTCATTGCCTGCATTTGTGTGGCATGAATGCTACTTGCCACTTGTCAGCCCAAACCTGGATATTGTCTAGATCTTGTTGCATTTGAACATGGACTACTTCAGTATCTGAGGAGTCATGAACGGTGCTGAACTTTGTGCATCTCAGCTTCTGACCATATGATGGACTGAAGGTTATTGATGAAGCAGCTGAAGGTAGTTGGAACTGAGAAACTCCCAACAGAAATGCCCCGGAGTTGAGATCACTGACTTCAAATACTGACAACCATCTTATGATGTGCCTGGTATAACTCCAACCAACAAAGACTTTGCGCCCTGATACCCATTAATTCCAGTTTTGCTCAGGCTCCTTGATGTCACACTCAGTCAAAAGCAGCCTTGATGTCAAGGGCTGTCACTCTCACCTCACCTCTGGAATTCAGCTCTTTTGTCCATGTTTGAACCAAGGCTGTAATGACGTCAGGAGCTAAGTGGCCCTGGCAGACCCCAAACTGAGCAGGTTATTGCTAGCGGGGTGCTGCTTGACAGTATTACTGATGACATGTTCCACCACTTTACAGATAATCAGGAGTAGACTGATGGGACGATAATTGGCTGGGTTGGAGTTTTTCTACTTTTCATGTACAGGACATACCTGAGCAATTTTCCACATTGTTGGTTAGATGCCAGTGTTGTAACTATACTGGAACAGCTTAACTCAGGGAGCGGCAAATGTTGGAGCACAAGCCTTTCGTATTATTCCCAGAATGTTATCAGAGACCATTGCCTTTGCAGTAGTCAGTGCCTCCAACAGTTTCTTGTTATCACATGGCTGAAGATTGGTATCTATAATGTTGGGGACCTCTGATGGAGGCTGAGATGCATCATCTGTTCGGCACTTCTGGCTGAAGGTTGCTGTAAATACTTCAGCCTAATCTTTTGCACTAATGTGCTGAGTTTTTCCAGCATTGAGGAGTGGGTATTTGTGGACCCTCTTCCTCCAGTCAGTCATTTAATTATCCATCACGATTCACAACTGGATGTAGTAGGATGACAGAATTTACATCTCATTTGGTCTATTGGTTGTGGGATCACACAGCTCTGTTTGTCACTTGCTACTTATGCTGTTTAGCACACAAGTAGTCCTAAGTAGTGTCTAAAGAAGGATGTGATGACACTGGGAGAAGGTCAAAAGGCTGTTTGCAAGAATAATCCAGTGGATGAAAAGCTTGTCATATGAGGACGTTGGGTTTGTACTCATTGGAGTTTTGAAGGATGAAGGGGAGGAATCTCATTGAAACTGACAGAATACTGAGAGGCCTGGAAAGGATGTTTCCACTAGTAGGAGAGACTATGACCTGAGGGCAAAGCCTCAGTGAAGGGGCAACCCTTTCGAACGAAGATGAGAAGGAATTTCCTCAGCCAGAGGGTGGTGAATCTGTGGAACTCATTGACTCAGAAGGCTGTGGACACCGAGTCATTGAGTTTAAGACAGAGACAGATCTGTTCTTGGTCAGTAAGGGGATCAAGGGTTATGGGGAAAAGGCAGGAGAATGGGGTTGGAAAAGCATGCTTGAATGTCAGAGCAGAATTAATAGGCTGAATGGCCTAATTCCACTCTTATATCTTATCGATGGTCTTAAGCCCTGTTTAGGCATTATTCCGGTGCTCATTGGGCCTACATTCGTTCTTAGTATAGCAATATCTTGACTTTAAAATTCCTATTTTCAAGTATCACTCCTTTCTCACCTTTCCCTATTTCTGTATCCTTCTCTGATCCTACAACTCACTGAAATATCTACAATCCTCTAAATCTTTTGCATGACCCCAATTTTAATTGCTGTACCATGCTTCAGCTGCCTGGGCCCAATGCTCTGGAAATCCATTCCTAAACCTTTTCATCCCTCCATCTCTCTTTCTTTCTTTCGGCTATAACTTACAACCTCCTACTTTGACCAAGCCTTTGGCCATTTTCCCTATACTTCCTGATGTGGATGGGAATTCAAATTTGAGCTGATGCGCCTGTGAAGTGCCTTGGACATTTTACCGTGTTGAAGGCCCCATTGAAATGTGACAGAAACAGAAACTGCAGGCGAAATGCAGCAGGTCTGGCAGCACATGGGAACAGGGGCAGAGTCAACATTTCAAGGCCCAGTGACCATCAGAACTAGTCATTGCTAGGAAAATGTGGTATGTTTGCTGAAGACAGGGGGTGAGGGTGGTAAAGGAGTGGAGATGGACCCCACAGGGAGATAAAATCTGGTAGACAGGCAAAGTGATGGATGGTAATGAGCCAGAGGGGAAAAACTGATAATGGGGACCATATGTAGGTGAAATGGTTGAGCTGTGCTGAAAGCAGCCCATGTGATGACAGGCCCTGGGGTGTGGAGATGGGTAAAGTACATGGAAGGTGGTGTTCAGGTTCTAAAATGACTGAACTCAATATCGAGTTCTAAGGCTGCAGGGTCCGCAAGTGGAAAATGAGATACTGTTCTTCCAGCTTGTGTTTATCCTCACTGGAGTCCTGCAGCAAGCCTGAGACTGAGATGTTGGCCTGGGAACAGACTGGTGTGCTGAAGGGGCAGGCAAATTGGCCAGGTGGAGAATGATCGGTTTATCAAGTTCAATAATTTTAGAGCTTGAATACCATTTTCCAGCTCCTTTATCCCCACACCCAGACCCTGTCATCACATGGGCTGTTTTCAGCACAGCCGACCCATTTCCAACTGCTTATGGTCTCCATTATCAGTTTTTCTCCTTCCCTGGCTTACTATCACCCATCACTTTGCTGGAAAACCATACCTGCTCTGTCCCCATCCACTTAGCTTCAGTATATTCCACTTTTCCTAACTACTATCCTGCTGAAGAAGGTACCCTTTGCTTTCTCTCCACAGATGCCACCAGACTTGCTGAATTTCTTCAGCAATTTCTGCTTTTTTACATTTAATTGTAATTTGCACGTTCTTAATCCAAATATCAGCTCAATTTGGAATGAGCTGCCAGCAGAAGTGATTGAGGCAGGTACATGAACAACATTAAAAAGGCATTTGGACAAATACATGGATTAGAAAGGATTAGAAGGATAGGGGCCAAGTGCAGGGAAATGGGTTAACGTGGATAGACATTTTGGTCGGTATGGACCAGGTTGGGTCATAGAGTCTATCTTGGTGCTGTAGGCCTCCATGTGAAGTTGGCTAGAGGCACTCAGCATGTTGCATTGAACAGTGTGTGTGAATCTTAGGAGCTAATGAAGATATTGTCTGGGATATCTCTTTACAGCATTCTAGCACTAAGCCTGAGCCTGTTTTCCGGGTGCAAAGTCAAAACCGAACTGCAGCGTAGTCTCAGAGTAACAACATTGCTCACCATAGAATTGAATGATGACCGTGAATAATTTGGGGTGATGCAACTCAAATGACCAGGAGTGCTCTAAAAATGAAGCTACTGTAATATAGAAAGAACATTGAGAAAGCTGCTACAAAGCAACACACATTTTGAGGAAAAATGTGGCATTGAGCATTGTGAAGAGATCTCACAATGTGGACTTTGGAGTCTAAGAAATATGGCACTGCATTATTATTTAGTAAAGCGGATTAAATTTAATACACTGTTAACCAATTATAGGCTCATTAGAACAGGGGGATTTCCTGCACTGTTTAAGTAAATACTGACTGACTAATAATATATATATAATTGTCAATGTAATTTTCTAGGATGTGGTCATACTTGCTTTTGAGTAAATAGTTATGGTCTATTTTGAGAGCTGGAATTTAATTTTGAAATTAAAGTGAGTTACGGTACAGTTTTGTCCAGGTTAAGCTGGAAGCAATTTTGTTATACTTTTTTTTTCCACTTACACACTGATTGGATTAATCCCTTTCAGAACTTGCTTGTATCAGTTAGCAGTCTATCGCCTGGATGATTTATATTTAAATTCTTGCAGCCCCTTTCTGCGTCTGTTCCCTCCTGTGTTTTTCTTTCATGTTTGGCCACAGAGGTCAGTACTGCTAGCAGGTTTGTGCTTTCACCGTACACAGCCAGTTGTTGCTGTCGGTCCTGCCCCGCCCTTTCTGCCTTCAGTCAGACAGGATGTGGCCATGCTTGTAGTCTGATAGGTTAATTGATTTTGGGAAGCCCTCTGGGTCAGCTGGTTTAAAGGATCACCCACTAAGCCTGCTATTCACTGTCAAAGGTAATTCAATTAAACCTCCAGAAGTGTGACTAATTACCATTTGTTGAACACTTTACTGTCCAGCCCATAAACTGGAGCTGTCTATAATTGGATAAGTCATAACCTTGATAGATAGTTTCTGGTCTGAAGGCAGCGCTGTTTGATCTGACATTCCAGACCTCTGCCCCTGAGCCTAACTGATGAGAACAGCTGTAGAGAAGCTTATAAAAACGTGATAAAGCAGCGGCGCTGTCACTGGAAACAAACAGCCTCCCTTTAGAAAAACACAGCAGACGCTGAAGATGTGCAGCACCATTAATTTCAATGGGGCAAATTGTCCTGGCCTGGACTCAGTTGAAAATCACTGCCTCTGCTGGTCTCTAAGCTCTCACCAGTAGCAACAAAGCCTTCCTATAGGGAGAGAAACAAATACCAATTTATGTTAGCTTAAATAGAGTCCTTCTTCTCCACATGCTTAGATTTTTCTGCCAATTTTGCCTTCTCCCACTCCCCCTTCTCTTTTGGCTGCTGGCTCCCTGTGCAATTTCATGGCATCTGTCAGTTTCCCATCTATCCAGATGACCTTTACCTATGAATGTCAGCAGCTTGCTTAATGGCAGATAAACGTCAGCACCCAAGCTTAACCCTGACCACACGTGATCTGGGAAAATGCACACCTCGAGCAAAAAAATCTCTAGATATAGCTCCCTGGAGAAAGAAGTCTGGCTAATTTTGTTTTCTTTGGTTGTTCTAAAGGTGACCTTCGTGGTCAGCTTTGTTGATCAATTTAAAGGGCAAATCCACTGAGAAATCAAGGAATTAAAATGTTCGTTTGTATGTTAGTTGCACCTCAAGAGGCAGCACTCTCACTTCTGACACATGAGGGACTGGGATCTGCTTTATGAATTAAACATAGTCATCATAGAGATGTACAGTACGGAAACAGACCCTTTGGTCCAACTTGTCTATGACAATCAGATATCCCAGCCTAATCTAGTTCCATTTTTCAGCACTTGGCCCATATCCCTCTAAACCCTTCCTATTCATATCCCCATGCAGATGCCTTTTAAATACTGTAATTATACGAGCCTCTACCACTTCCTGTGGCAGCTCATTAGATTAAACTCCAGGAATGCTGAAGGAAGGCTGCCCTGTTGGTGGTGCTGTCTTTTGGAATTGAGGTTCTATCCACTTTGGTGTATGTTGTGAGATCCGACAGCACTATTTTGAAGAAGAACAGGGGAGGTACTTCTGGTGTCCTGACCAATATTTAGCCCTCTTTCAAACATCACACACAAAAATATTACCTACTCTTCATTGCAATCTGTCTTGGCTTTCCACATGGTCACAAGAATATAATAATGCCTCTTCAAGCAATTAAGGAAATCCAGCATGTCCATAAGGACCCTCACCAACTTCTACAGATGCATCATTGAAAGCATTCTATCCTGGTGCATAGCAGCCTGGTACAGCAACTGCTCTGCTCTGCCTTGGGCCATACAGAGAGTTGTGTGCACAGACCAGGCCATCACGGAAGCCATCCTCCCATCCGTGGACTCTGTTTACCCTTCTCGTTGCTGTGGAAAGACTGCCTACATCATCAAAGACCCCTCCCACTCTGGCAAAGCTCTCTTCCAACCTCTTCCATCAGAGAGAAGATATAGAAGCTTGAAGACATGCACCAATAGGTTCAAGAACAGTTTCTTCCCTGCTGTTAGTAGACTGATGAATGGATCTCTCTAACTTCAAATAATGCTGATCTCGTTAATAGTAAACTTGCTTTGTGCACCTCCTGTGCAGCTATAACCTTGTATTCCTCTCTCTGTCTTA
This sequence comes from Hemiscyllium ocellatum, assembly GCF_020745735.1. Lineage (NCBI taxonomy): Eukaryota > Metazoa > Chordata > Chondrichthyes > Orectolobiformes > Hemiscylliidae > Hemiscyllium > Hemiscyllium ocellatum. The sequence continues at coordinate 71,723,701 of NC_083411.1, read as the reverse complement.
GCACGCTATGATCTGTATGTCCTTGTTTGCGATGATCTGCCTGTACTGCTCACAAAACAAAGGTTTTCACTGTACTTAGGTACATGTGACAGCAATAAATCAAATCAAATCGAATTGCATTAGTTTTTGTGGTAGTTTGCTTTCTGCAGTATTGACAACTGCATTTTCTGTATTACAACAGTGACCACGCTGCAAACGTACACCATTGTCTGTAAAATCCTTTGAGATGTGCATTGTGTTATGAAACGTGTTGTACAAATGTAAGACACTTGTGTTTGTTTTTCAAAATGAGAGTTGCAATTCAGATTGAGTAAAGTACTATACTGCTGTCACTATTCCCCAGTTAGTTGAACTTTTCTCATGCTGTATTGTTCCTCATGTCTACAGTGGTGGCACGGTGGTTAGTACTGCTGCCTCACAGCATCAGAGACCTGGGTTCAATTCCTGCCTCAGGTGACTCTCTGTATGGAATTTGCACATTCTCCTCGTGTCTGTGTGGGTTTCCTCTGGGTGCTCTGGTTTCCTCCCACAGTCTAAAAATGTGCAGGTTAGGTGAATTGGCCATGCTAAATTGCCCATAGTGTTAGGTGTAGGGGAATGAGTCTGGGTGGGTTGCGCTTTGGTGGGTCGGTGTGGACTTGTTGGGCCAAAGGGCTTGTTTCCACACTGTAAGTAATCTAATCTACCAGAGAAGGACAATCTTTGCAAATCTTCACCACATAAGAACATTAGCAATTTTATAGGACAGGTGACAGGGAGAATAGCTTGACACGTTGGCTTCTACAGTGTCCAGTTTTGACTGGGAGTTGTTCATTCATTGAATTCTAGATCAGCTCCACGTGTGTGTCAATGTGTCGACTTACCACAAACTAATGTTCAGAAGTGCAGACCACCCTCACAAATGAATTTTGTCTCCTTTCTGCAAGTGGCCCAAAAATTGGTGAAATTTTCCTCCTGAAAGTCTGGATACAGGTGAAGATTAGAGTTACAACGTGGAGTCTTGCCAAACGCTTAACAGAGCAATGCTGGAGCACTTGGCAAGTTTTACATATAATTTTAATTTGAGTCATATTTCCACAGTATATTGTTGTAACTGAAACAATTGATCAATGAAATTATTATTAAGCTACAGGACAATAAATGACAAGACATGGCTAATAGGAAGTGGGAGGTACAGGTTTGGGGATGATGTGTTCTCACGTCTTCCACTCAACAGAAACTGAACAGAGTGGAAATTAAATGCAGGTTAGTTATTCAGTTAGATCTCACCCACTTAAACTGCTTGAGGTCTGAACCTGCAAATGGCTGAGGTGACCATGAGAAGAGTGTGGGGTGACTTGAAAATGTTACACTATTTTTTAAAAAATGGGACCCAAATTGCATTTTAATCTGATCAGGGAAAGGTCAACTTGAATTCACTGCCAGGTAAAAGGTAGGTCAACAGCCATTGGAAGGAAGATTTAGAACCAACTTGGCAAACAGAAACATTTCTTTGGGTGACCAGGAGAAACAGGGGTTTGAATCTCTGTGATGCAGGTCTCTGTGCTGCACGGTCTGTTCCCTGGGATGCACACTGAGGGGAGACAATGGCCTAGTTGTATTATTGCTAGGCTATTAATCCAGAAACTTAGCTAATGCTCTGGGGACCTGGGTTCAAATCTTGCTTTGGCAGAGGCTGGAGTTTAAATTCAATAAAAGTCTGAAATTAAGAATCTAATGATGACCATAAATCCATTGTCATGAAAAAGCCCATCTGGTTCACTAATGTCCTTTAGAGAAGGAAATCTGTCATCCTTACCTGGTCTGGCCTATAAGTGACTCTGGACCCACAGCAATGTTGTTGACTCATAGCTGCTCTCTGGGCAATTAGAGATGGGCAAAAAATACTGGCCTAGCCAGATTCATCAATACTCCTCCTGTGAGTAAATTTCTCAAAACATTACATGAACTGTGCCTAGAGGACCATCAACTCAGTGAAAGATGATCTTTGGTCTACCTGAAACTTGCTAGACTTCCAACAGTTGACCTTGACCAAGTGTTGCAGACTGGCACATTCCAAGGTCCAGGACTTTGTGCTGAGGGGTGCACTAAAGCTTGGGGTAGCTGCTGCCAAGCCGCAGTGGGGAAAGACCATCATCTAAAGTCTTTCTGCTGAAGTTAAATGGGGGTCCATTCAGTTATCGGACAATCCCAGCTCCTCAAATATATGTAAATATAATCCTGTACAAGCTAGAAATGCTTTGGGTTTGTTTGTTGGATAGATTCAAACTCCAATGCTTGTTCGTTCTTCTGTATGCCACTGTACAGAAATGAATTGCATTTGTGACTATATCTGTGTGTGTCAATACATATATATATATATATAGAGAGAGAGAGAGATTTTTTTAATGAATAAAGTATATTTTTTAAACAAAAAATGTTCAAAGAACGTTGCATTATCTATCCTCTGGGCTGCCCTTTGCATGGCTCCCCCACTACATATTTAATGAGATCTCGCCCAGACCTTCTCCCTCCCACGTAACATGAAGCTTTAGGTGAGGAAGAATAAGGACAACCCAACAGCCAATGTGATTCTGATCCCTATTTCCACATCTTTTGTTGGAGAAATAGAAAACGTTTGACTGTAGCATGATGGCTGAAGGTTGATAAAAGCTTCCTGTTGTCGAAACTCAAGCTTGACTCTCTCCGAAGCGGCTTGTCACTGTACTGATTCTAACTCCTTGACAAAGCCAAGGATGATACCAAATGAAAGCAAAGCTTTGCAGATGCTGGAATTTGAAACGAATACAGAAAATGCTTTAGAAAAAAATCCTACCTTCGGCAGCATTTGCAAAGAGAAAAACAGAGTTAACATTTCAAGTCCAGTATGACTCTTCTTCAGAACTGAAAGAGTTGTCTTTCTGGAAACATGTTTAATAGAGGCAGAGGCAAGGCAAAGGAAGCAGACATGTAGACAGCAGTGTAAAGTCAGAAGGGAAGTAGTCTCTCATGGCATAGTTGTATTGTTACCCACTTCTGGACCAAGAGATCTGGGTTCAAATCCCAGCTGTGTGTAATAACATCTCTGAAAAAATTGATTAGAAAATAAATAAAAGATAAAAGGGTTGTTAAAGAGGAAAAAGAAAAGTGTAAATTGAGGTGTGCCAGGAACCACTCCATTGAGAATAAAGTTAACAGGACTGTGACAATGAATAATTAGATTAGATTATTTACAGTGTGGAAACAGGCCCTTCGGCCCAACAAGTCCACACCGACCCGCCGAAGCACCACCCACCCATACCCCTACATTTACCCCTTACCTAACACTACGGGCAATTTAGCATGGCCAGTTCACCTGACCCGCACATCTTTGGACTGTGGGAGGAAACCCACGCAGACACGGGGAGAACATGCAAACTCCACACAGTCAGTCGCCTGAGTCGGGAATTGAACCCGGGTCTCAGGCGCTGTGAGGCAGCAGTGCTAACCACTGTGCCACCGTGCCGCCCACAAAACTCTGGTTTCACAATATTTAATAACATATGTTTACATTGTAAAATTTCAGCATTTCATAGTTATTAAAACTTATTTCAGAACTGAGGAAAATATATTCATTTTTTATAGACTACAGAGGTCCCATACATTCTGTTCAAAACAATGTCCCTGTTACCACCACCCTTGCACAAAAGCTGTGCTGGTTGAATGGCCTAAACAGAATCCAAACTGAACATTGGTGAGGAGCATATTGATGAGCAAGTGCCTCTCAACAACAGCGTTAATGATATCTTGCATCATTTTACTGATTGAGAGGAGACGACTGGGCTGGTAATTGGCTGGTTTGGATTTATCCTGCTTTTTATGGACATAACATGCCTTGCGTTCAGTGATGAGAAGAATGAGAAAATTATTTTATGGTGAGGTCCAGTGAACTGTTTATTTCCACAAGACCACAACACAGATTGATTTATTGACTTTAAACGGTAGCCCCATAAAAATTAATGGACCAGAATTTCCAGAAAGGCGTTATAGAAGCTGAGCCATAAAAGTACAATGGTATATATTTCCCTAATTATTTATTGAAGAACTTCCTCAATCACCCCTGTCAATTCCGAGATGACTTTGCTGCTCATTTATATAATCCTTCTCCGTGCAAAGTTCAACTCATGTCTTGGATTGGCATGGCTTTATGGTCAAAATTTTAGGTGTAGCACAATTCAAGGTTACTTGCTAAAGGATACCAGCTAAATGAGGATTTTGTTTTTTAGCCAATTTCTTTGTGATTATTTTGTTGCTGAAATCTGCCATGTATTTAAAGGAATTTTAGTCTGAGTAACCTGTAATTATTGTGGATGCTCTTCTCCCTTCCCACGAGGGAAAAGAAAGCGTGGAATGACCTTCTCAAAGAACCCGGCTTGTTCTGACAAGTCATGCAAGAAGAAGAAAATTCATGGGGAACCTGAGGCGGCAACAGAAGGCAACAGTACACTTGTTATTACCTTTACAGGTCCAATTGCATTTGCATCTGTTTTGCACTCCATTTACATTTGGTATGGACACTAAACCCTAAAAAGATGTTTGACACATACCCAGTGCCAAAATCAACACAGAAATGCCACTTGGTCAGTGCCAGTCATTAAATTAATCCAGGAAATTCAGGACCATGTCTGAACTCAATCAGGAAACTCAAGACCAAGATAAAGCAAAGCAGGAAATTCGGCAGCATAGGATCTAAATCAGGCAATTCTGAGCCAATGTGTACTGATCCAGGAAACCTACTGTGGTTTCCAGTTTCTACATTTTTAAAGATCTCCATTCTTGTTCATTTCTATATTTTTTAAAGATCTCAAATTTTGTTGAGATCGCATATTATATCACAAAGAAAGATAAAAAAGAATGAAAATCTAATCATTTTTGTTTGGTTTCTTCTGACTTTGAGAAGAAGTAGATCTCTATGGCCTTGCTGGCAAGTCTTTTGGCCTGTATTTCAGAGCAAATGGAGCATAGAATTAGGGAGGTCTTGCCAAAGTGTACAAGCCACTAGTCAGACTACAGCTGGAATATTGTGAACAGTTCCGGCTCCTTCTCTAAGAAAAGGTAATACAGCATTGGAGGCAGTCCAAAGAAAGTTCTGATGTTTTCTGGTATAAGGTGAGGTAGAGCAGGTTAGGCTCCTATTCATTGGAATTCAGAAGAATGAGAGGTAACATTTTAAAATCATGTAATATCTTACGGGGCTTTTTAGGGGAGAATTGAGGTTTTTTTCTGATAGTGGGAGAATCTAGGACCAGAGGCCAGAATCTCTAAGGAGGTGCTGATTTAAGACAGAGATGAGGATGTTTCTTTTCTCTCTCTCAGACCGGTGAATCTGTGGAATTGTTTACTGCAGAGGTCTGCTGAGGTGAGCTGATTAGGTATACTCAAGGCTGAAACAGACAGCTTTTTGATCAATAAGGGAATGAAAGGCTATGAGGAAAAGGTTGGAAAATGAATTTGAGGATTATCAGATTGGCTATGGCTTTGTGGACTGGCAGAGTAGACTTGATGGGCTGAATGGCCTATTTCTTCTTCTATGTTTTATATGGTAGTGTGCAATGGATAAGGTAAGTCGAAAGTTGAACATTTGGATGTCATAGTTATAAAGTAAGGTATGTTAGACAATAGCTCAGTTGTCCATTGTTATGACCGGGTGAGGAAGAATGAATTGACCTGCTTTTATTTAAACCCTTTCTGTGCTTAATGAGTGGCTGGTTTGTCCAGCTTTCCTTTATGCTAGTTAATTTGTGGGCGGCACGGTGGCACAGTGGTTAGCACTGCTGCCTCACAGCGCCTGAGACCCGGGTTCAATTCCCGACTCAGGCGACTGACTGTGTGGAGTTTGCACGTTCTCCCCGTGTCTGCGTGGGTTTCCTCCGGGTGCTCCGGTTTCCTCCCACAGTCACAAAGATGTGCGGGTCAGGTGAATTGGCCATGCTAAATTGCCCGTAGTGTTAGGTAGGGGTAAATGTAGGGGTATGGGTGGGTTGCGCTTCGGCGGGTCGGTGTGGACTTGTTGGGCCGAAGGGCCTGTTTCCACACTGTAAGTCTAATCTAATCTTAATTTGTTAAACTTTGTCTTCTCTACTCTATCAATAATCTGGATTATTGTATTGCATTAATGCATTGTAAAGCAATTTCAATTCTTTTCAATTCATACTTGTAGGGTTTAAACCATGTTTCCACTAAGTATAGACGATTATGGTCCTCTGAGCCTCCTATTTTCTGCTTACATCATCACAGACTGATTTATAATCACCATTACTTCAGAGTCTGTATGAAGTAATCTTTAGAAAGGAACATTCAAAAAGCCACCTCATGCTCCCTGTGCCAATGTGTGTTCCGACGGGCACACCTCCTTGGTTCCTGATCCCTTGCATGCCAAGCTTTTCCCACAGAACATACTTCCAATGGCCCCTCGTACCCCTTTATCCTCCAAATATCTCTCAGGACCCTTCATGCATTTCGAATCCCTACAGTGGGGAAACAGGTCCTCTGGCCCAATAATCCACACCGAGCCTCCGAAGAGTAACCCACCTAGACCATAAATGTCACTGGGGAGACGGGGGTGGGGGAATGTTGGAGGAAAGGAATACCTTAGTATGATGGGCTGATGGGCCATGGGAGGTGGGAGGAAGGGTACACCTTACTATGAGAGCAAATTGAGGGGCAATGGAGGTGTTTGGGAGGCATTTGGTCGCATTGATATAGCACAGATATTGAGTGGGAATTGAGAAAGTGTAAGAGGGTGAGGGCTGCAGGTACTTATGAAAGCTAGGATAGCATCCCACCGCACTGAGGTATTTTGAACAGTCTGTCATTGCAGCTCCAGCTACTGTGTGTATGTCTGAACTTTCTACAGGGTAGATGGAGCCAATATCATTCATACACTCCTCCTGACAGTGACGATTCCTCCTCTGGGATAAGCTTTTCCCACAGTGGGTGGGCAAATCCAGGAATGCTCCCAAAACTTTGAAATTTTGGCCCTAAAAATGAGATAGAGAGCCATGAAGGGAAAGAATTAAAAAAAAGGGAAACAAGACAATTTAGGGAGACAGTGGGGAAGGGAAAGAGAGAGGACAGGAAAGAGATGGAGAGAAGTAGAATCGGAGGACTGAGAGAAATTTGAAAGGAACTAGATGATTGATAACTTTTATTGCCCTGTAGTGAATGGAACAAAATGAAAAATTATGAATGATTCTCCTTTCTTTCAGAAAAAAAAGCTTTTATTTATGCATCTAACTGTTATTATAAGGTTCATTGTTTCTCAACAACGTATCGTGGAGAGCAGGTAGAGACGGTAAAGAGAAGAAAGGGGAACGTGATAAAGAGAAAGAAATAAGAAGAGAAAAGGAGACAGGAAAGAAATAACTACATTCTTGATCATGAGTATGTATCATCAAATGTACTTATTAATCCAAAGCTTACAGATGAGAATGTGAAGTTATATTTGCTCCATTCATTGTCATTGCCACTTCTATAATATGCCATTGTGCTGACTGTAATGAATGTATCTTGGCTTCAAAGATAGGTTTTGAAATATTTGCAGCATTACATAAGAGGTCCAGAAAGGGCCAATGGAGTATCACCAGATGGCCCTAGATTATGAGCTGCAGAATCTTCTGGTGAGTTAATGTAATAGTGGTATTTTCATGCAACATCCCTAGAGATCAGAAACTAACAAACCTTCCCGTTATCTGTAATAGATTCCCCAGATTTATTCCATACCAGTGTTATCCCACATGCTTCCTGCAATCATGGAATCACCGGAGAGCATAAAGAACATCTGTATAACAGCACTTATCTCTCATTAGCAGATTGAATTTTGGAAGTGCTATTTGACTGTTGACCTTTTCAGAATATTTGCAAAAGTATGGTCCAATCATCCTAATGAAGTAGAAGATGCTTACCGTATGATATTAATAATGGCCAATGGATGATATAATACAGTCTTATCCAAAAAGGCTAGTATGCAGTAACCATGGCAGCTCACTATCTTATTACCCAGTCAATGAGAAAGTGCCATTATTCTTTGCTCAGCAAAGTTCAAATAACTTTGTTCCTTGTGTGTAACCTTTAAATCAGTTTTTAGAATCACCAACATGCGAGATAAAGTAGCTGATGTTGTTTTTGAAGATAATGCCTTTCTGTTTTGGCCAGTTGCAGGGGCTGTATGTATAATAATTGCAAAGAAAATAAGCTTTTATAGTTAACCCCCAGGATTTAGTTTGAAAATCAGTCCTCAGATGGAATAAATGACCCTTTTATCAGAACGTTTGTATTAATACTTATGGCATGGAGCTAGAAATACAGCATTTCATATAATTTGCCACACATGAATGCTACATCAATCCTTTCAGTGAGACAGCACTGGATAGCTGATGACTGAAGTGAAGACCAGTGCAACAGGAAGTGTTCACGAAAGGCGTTCCTGATAGCAGAAAGATGTGAAGGAATGAGAATATGCTGCACCATCTCATATTCAACATACATCAAACCTTGTTTTAACCGGCACCTTATGAACTGGCACTCTCGATAAACCGGCTTGAGTCATACAGCGTGGAAACAGACCCTTTGGTCCAACCAGTCCATACTGACCATAATCACAAACTAAATTCATCCCTCTTTCTGCACTTGGCCCCTTTCCTTTCAAACGTTTCTTGCTCATGTACTTACCTAAATGTCTTTTAAACGTTGTAACTGTACGCACATTCACTGCTTCCTCTGGAAGTTATCCCACACACAAACCACTCTCTGTGTAAAAGAAGTTGCCCCTCATGTATCTTTTACACTTTTCTCCTCTCACCTTAAAAAATATGACACTGCTCTTGAAATCCCCTATCGCAGGGAAAAGCCTAAAATTATATTCCTCAAAGACCGCAACGTTTGCTGTATTATTTGGTCCAATTACTAAAGAGTTTTACAAGTATTTACCTTGATATAAATATACTTCTTGTTCAATTGAATGGTCACATGAAATATCAACAGTTGATTCAACTTCTGGCCAATTTCTCCCCCAAATACTGCTATCTGCCTTGATTTCCAAGTAGTCAGTTGAGGGTGCGAGTGAGAAGGCTCTCTGTCAGTAAGTTTTATTTAAGACAAAGTTGCACTATTATTTAAGTGACTTCTGCTGAAAATAAAGTATAACAGTGATGCATTATGTTTCTATTACTTAATGCGTGTTTTTATATTGATTAAGTGAACCTCCTGATTATGCAGAATATTTGATCAACCAGTACTCTCCTGGTCCCATAGGTGCAGTTAATAAAAAAACTTTGCAGTATTCTAGGATTAAAACATTATATATGGGTATTGCTTCCCATTTCCTCTTATTGAAACCTCTTGATGTTTAAAACTGTTGTTTGGTGTCATCTAGTTAACACTGATGATTTTTCACTTTGTTACCTTTCCCATTTTTAGTCCACATGGAACTCTGGGCTGCAGCTTACATCTCGATTTCACAATTTTAGTTTTAAAAAATCAACTTGATGTGGAATGTGGAAAATAACTTCATCGCTTCAGTTACAATTTTACTTACTGCAGACTTCAATCTAATTTACTTGACCTTGCAAAGAGAGATTCTGCAAAATTTCTTCCTAAACCCTCAGGGATAATAAAGCAAAACTTAAGAAATTATATCCAGCCACTCAATCCCAATTATTCATATTCGAGCAATTGCTCTGCAAGAGATGGTATTTCCAAAACCATAGCAACTCCTGAAATGTTATATTGCATTGAGTTTTAGGTTACCTTCAGCCACATGCGTGAAGAAAATGAAAAGAAGCGTTTTATTCCCTCACAGAGACATCTGTTACTTACCAAAGTACAAAAGTGATCATAGGTTTACTGTCCAGCTGCCACAGGGAAATGAAATTTATGAATAATATAGTCAACGAGTTTATACTGACAAGGTATTTTGTGGCATACACTTCAAATGATGACTATAACCAGGTTAATCCTCATAAGCAATGGGTAGCGAACCTATCAGTGCAACATACAAGCTTCAAACCAGACTACTTAATGGGAGCTGGGGACAGGAGGATGTAGGTGGTAGGTTTTATATTATCCTTTATATATAGAACGTAGAACATAATAGTGCAGTACAGGCCCTTTGACCCTCAATGTTGCACCGACCAGTCTTACTAATCTGAAGCCCATCTAACCTACACTATTCCATGTACATCCATATGTTTGTCCAATGACGACTTAAATGCACTTAAAGTTGGCGAATCTATTACCATTGCAGGCAAAGCATTCCATACCCTTACTACTCTCTGAGTAAAGAAACTACCTCTGACATCTGTCCTATATCTATCACCCCTCAATTTAAAGCTATGCCCCCTCGTGCTCGCCGTTACCATATTTGGAAAAAGACTCTCCCTGTTCACCCTATCTAAACCTCTGATTATCTTAAATGTCTCTCTAACATATAACCTTCTTCTCTCTAACAAAAACAGTCTCAAGTCCCTCAGCCTTTCCTCGTAAGACCTTCCCTCCATATCAGGCAACATTCTTGTAAATCTCTCTGAACCCTTTCCAAAGCTTCCACATCCTTCTTATAATGCGGTGACCAGAACTGTACACAATACTCCAAGTTCAGCCGCACCAGAGTTTTGTACAGCTGCAGCATATCCTCATGGTTCCAGAACTCAATCCCTCTATTAATAAAAGCTAGAACACTGTATGCCTTCTTAACAACCCTGTCAACCTGGATGGCAACTTTCAAGAATCTGTGTACCTGAACACTGAGATCTCTCTGCTCATCTACACTACCAAGAATCTTATCATTAGCCCAGTACTTTGCATTTCGGTGATTCCGACCAAAGTGCATCACCGCACACTTGTCCGCATTTGTAGCTTATGGATTTGAAACTGACCATCACAAGTCCTTTATGACTACATTTTCTAGTTTGATTCTTAACCAGGATTCTGATGACAAATGCTTGAAAAGCTCCTTTGATCCTGTACTGAAAGGTGTAATGCTACATCAATGAGATGTTTCCATAATTAACTAATTTCATTACAAATTTGGGAATATTTTCATAGAGTAATTCCTAGCAGGTACAGTATGGCAATTGTTAATCTTGATTTAGCTGCTCTGGGAACACTGTCTTATTGTTGATTGTAGCTTTTATACTTATGAATTATTTTGTTAAGTTTTCTGGGACTCTATCTTAAACAGATTGAGTATTTGGATACAGAGCTTTGAAAGAAAAATCATCTAGTTCGACAGAAATCACTTAAAAACAGAAATACTGAGAGATAAAGTATATCAGTATCTGTAAAGAATAAAAGTGAATTAACAGTTTAGTATGGACCCATCTTCAGAAATTAAAGCTGAATCACTTAAGCCACAATAGTTACTAGAGAAATTGAGGGTTTAGTTAAGAAAAAGAAGGAAGCATATGTCGGGTATAGACAGGAGAGATTGAGTGAATCCTGAGAAGAGTATAAAGGCAATAGGAGTATACTCAAGAGGGAAATCAGGAGGGCAAAAAGGGGACATGAGATAGCTTTGGCAAATAGGGTTAGGGAGAATCCAAAGGGTTTTTATAAATAGATTACTGACAAAAGGGTAACTAGTGCCCTCAAATATCAGCAAGGTAGCCTATGTGTGGAATTGCAGAAGATGGGGGAGATACTAAATGGGTATTTTTCATCAGTGTTTACTGTGGAGAAGGATATGGTAGGGAAATAGATGGTGACATCTTGAAAAATGTCCATATTACAAAGGAGGAGGTACTGGATGTTACAAAACAAATAAAAGTGGATAAATCCCCAGGACCTGATCAGGTGTACCCTAGAACTCTGTGGGAAGCTAGAGAAGTGATTGCTGGACCCCTTGCTGAGATATTTGTATCATCAATAGTTATAGGTGAGGTGCCGAAAGACTGAAGATTGGCTAACATGTTGCCACTATTTAAGAAAGGTGGTAAGGACAAGCCAGTAATTATAGACCGGTGAGCCTGACATTGGTGGAGGGCAAGTTGTTGGAGGGAGTCCTGATGGATAGGATTTATATGTGTTTGCAAAGGTAAGGATTGATTAGGGATAGTCAGCATGGCTTTGTGCATGGGAAATTATGTCTCATGAATTTAATTCAGTTTTTTAAAGAAGTAACAAAGAGGATTGATGAGGGCAGAGCAGTGGACATGATCAATATGGACTTCAGTAAGGTGTTCGACAAGGTTTCCCATGAGAGACTGGTTAGCAAGGTTAGATCTCATGAAATACAGGGAGACTAGCCATTTGGATACAGAACTGGCTCTAAGGTAGAAGGCAGAGGGTGGTGCTGGAGGATTGCTTTTCAGACTGGAGTCCAGTCACCACTGGAGTGCCACAAGGATCGGTGCTGGGTCTTTTCCTCATTTATATAAATGATTTAGATGTAAACATAGGAAGTATACTTAGTACATTTGCAGATGACATGAAAATTGGAGGTGTTGTAGACAGCGAAGAAGGTTAACACGGGACCTTGATCAGATGGGCCAATGGGCAGAGGAATGGCAGATGGAGTTTAATTTAGATAAATGCGAGGTGCTGCATTTTGGAAAGGCAAATCAGAGCAGGACTTGTACACTTAATAGTAAGGTCCTAGGGAGTGTTGCTGAACTAAGAGACCTTGAGTGCAGGTTCATAGTTCCTTGAAAGTAGAGTCGCAGGTAGATAGGAAAGTGAAGAAGGTGTTTGGTATGCTTTCCTTTATTGGTCAGAGGATTGAGTACAAGAGTTGGGAGGTCATGTTGTGGCTGTACAGGACATTGGTTAGGCCATTTTTGGAATATTGCGTGCAATTCTGGTCTCCTTCCTATCGGAAGGATGTTGTAAAACTTGAAAGGGTTCAGAAAAGATTTACAAGGATGTTGCCATGGTTTGAAGAGTTGAGCTATAAGGAGAGGCTGAAAAAACTGGGGCTGTTTTCCCTGGAGCGTCAGAGGCTGAGGGGTGACCTTATAGAGGTCTATAAAATCATGAGAGGCATGGATCAGATACATAGACAAAGTCTTTTCCCTGTGGTGGGGAATTCAGAACTCAACTGCGTAGGTTTAAGGTGAGAGGGGAAAGATATAAAAGGGACCTAAGGGGCAACATTTTCACGCAAAGTATGGTGCATGTACGGAATGAACTGCCCAAGGTAGTGGTGGAGGCTGATAATATTGCAGCATTTAAAAGGCATCTGGATGGATATATGAATAGGATGGGTTGAGAGGACTATGGGCCAAGTGTTTGCAAATGGGATTAGATTAGTTTAGGATATCTGGTCGCCGTGGACTAGTTGGACCGAAGGGTCTGTTTCTGTGCTGTACATCTGTATGATTATATGACTCTAAGATATTGGTGCAGAATCTTTAAGTGTAGAAAGAGATGGGTCTGTACCAACCCTCGGAAAATCATCCCACCCAGACTCATGTCCCTACCCTAACACTATAATTATCACGTCTAATCCACCTAACCTACATATCCCTAGACACTACGGACAATTTGGCAAGACCAATCCACCCAACCTGCACATAGAGTCATAGAATGGACAGCATGGAAACAGACCCTTCGGTCCAACCCGTCCGTGCTGACCAGATATCCCAATCCAATCTAGTCCCTCCTGCCAGCACCCAGCCCATATCCCTCCAAACCCTTCCTATTCATATACCCATCCAGATAGCTTTTAAATGTTGAAATTGTACTAGCCTCCACCACTTCCTCTGGCAGCTCATTCCATACACGTACCACCCTCTGCGTGAAAAAGGTGCCCCTTAGGTCCCTTTTACATCTTTCCCCTCTCACCCTAAACCTATGCCCTCTAGTTCTGGACTCCCCCACCCCAGGGAAGAGACTTTGTCTATTTATCTTATCCATGACCCTCATGATTTTATGAACCTCTATAAGTTGCTGATCTTTGAGGAGCCCTATTTTGTCTTTAGTTACTCTTTTGTCTTTAATGTATTGTAAAAACCTTTTGGATTCTCCTTAACTCTATTTGCCAAAGCTACCTCCTGAGTTCCTTCTTAAGTATACTCTTACTGCCTTTATACTCTTCTAGGGATTCATTTGATCTATCTTGTCTATACCTGACATATGCTTCCTTCTTTTTCTTAACCAAACTCAATTTTTTTAGTCATCCAGCATTCCTATACCTACCAGACTTTCCTTTCACCCTGACAGGAATATACTTTCACTGGATTCTCGTCATCTCATTCCTGAAGGCTTCCCATTTTCTAGCTGTCCCTTTACCTGCGGACATCTGTCCCCAATCAGCTTTTGAAAGTTCTTGCCCAATATTGTCAAAATTCACCTTCCTCCAATTTAGAACTTCTTCTTTTAGTTCTGGTCTATCTTTTTCCATCACTATTTTAAAACTTTAGAATTATGGTCACTGGCACAAAATGCTCCCCCACTGACACCTCAGTCACCTGCCTGCCTTATTTCCCAAAGGTAGGTCAAGTTTTGCGCCTTCTCTCGTAGGTACATCAACATACTGAATCAGAAAATTTTCTTGTACACATTTAACAAATTCCTTTCCATCTAAACCCTTAACACAATGGCAATCCCAGTCTATATTTGTAAAGTTAAGAATCCCCTACCATAACCACCCTTTGGACTGCAAGAAAAAACCCACACAGACATGGGGAGAATATGCAAATTTAACACAGACAGTTACCCAAGGCTGGAATAAACCCAGATTACTGATGCTGAGGTGACAGTTCTAACCACTGAGCCACTGTGCAATCTCGTATACGGCAGCCATGTTTAAACTTAAAATTGTACATCATGGAGGACACCTGCATACCAGCCAGGATTGATACACAAAGACTATCTGATTTCTGCACTGTTGGTTAAGGGAGTTAGCTAAGTATTGGGACAACCTCTTAACCGTTTTACATCCTCTTGAACTCTGTCTTCAAATGTCCTTTTATCTTCTGTAAAAAAAGCTTGGCAGATGGAGTTTAAAGGAGGAAGCTATGAGTCATGCACCTTCTCAGGAAGAATCAAAAAGTAGACTATTATTTAAATGGACAGATGCCAAACAACTGCAGCACAGTGGCATCTGGCCGTTCTTGTACCTGAAACATAATAAGGTAGCGAGCAGGTGCAGAAGGAATTAAAAAGGCAAATGGAATTTTCGCCTTCATTGCTAGGCGGTTGTAGTTTGAAAATAGGGAAGACTTGTTACCATTGTACAGGGTATCGGTGAGGAGGTCTTTGTACAATATTGATCACTGTATTTACAAAAGGATACATTGGCATTGGAGACAGTTCAAAAGAGAATCACTGAACTGATTCCGGGGAGGTAGAGGTGGACTTATCAAGAATGACTAAACAATTTAGAACTAGAATTCATTAGGGTTTTGAGGAATGAGGTGTGATATTATTGAAACATAGAAGTTTTGGAAGGAGCTTGGCAGGGTAGATGTTGAGAAGATGTTTCCATTATTGGGGGAATCTTGAACTAGGGATCTAGTTACACAATAAGGGGATGCTCACTTATACAGGCATAGAGTCATACAGCACAGAATGGACCCTTCAGTTCAACCAGTTCATATCGACCGTAATCCAAAACTAAGCTAGTCCCATCTGACTGTATTTGGCCCATATCCCTCCAAACATTTTTCTTATTCACATACTTGTCTTAATGTCTTTTAACTGTTGTAACTGTACTTGCATCCATCACTTTCTCAGGAAGATCAATCCATGGACTAACCACACTTTGTGTAAAAAAATTGCCCCTCGTCCTTTGTAAATTTTTCTCCTCTCAGCTCAAAAATATTTAAAACTGAAACATGAAGGGATTTCTTCTCCCAGAGGATAATGAATGTTTGAAATTCTGAACCATTCCCCCTCTCCCCCCCCCACCCACCATCATCCCCAAAAGAGAGTTGTGGAGATTAGATCATTGAAAGTATTTAAAGAGGGGATAGTTAGACTTTGAAATAACAGGGGATTGAGGACTGAGATGAGCTGGCATCAAGGAGGAGTTGAGATCTGAGGCAGATCAGCTGTGAACTTGTTCAATGCTGGGGTAGAGTTGAAGGACCAAATAGCCTACTTATGCTCCTATTTCTTAGGTTCTTTTTATTGTTTTCAATTTTCCCTTACAGAACCAATGGTGGTCCCTAAGTCCTTTACTGAAGGGAATCTGCCCAGTCTGGCTGACATGTGAATGCAGTTCCACAGCTTTGTGTATGACTCTACCACCTTCTAGTATTTAAGGGCAGGTAGGGTGGCCTTGCCAGTGACACCCATTTCTCATGAAAGAATAAAGAATAAAAAACTTCCTGCTACTCTTCTCTCTAACTTGAAAAAAAAACAGAGGGGCATTCAGTTTAACATCCTATTTGACAACTTCCTTTATACTACACTAAAGTGCCAGCCTCAATTAAACACCCAAGTGCTTCAGCGGGACTTCAACACATAGCTTTCTGACTCAGAGGCTGGAGTTGTACTAACTGACAAATCTGGTATTGACCTGTCAGAAAATGTCATATTGTATTAATTTTAAACTAACACAGCACTTGTCAGTACATGGTAATTTTTGAATTACCTGAAGAAGGGCTTATGCCCGAAACGTCGAATCTCCTGTTCCTTGGATGCTGCCTGACCTGCTGCGCTTTTCCAGCAACACATTTTCAGCACGGTAATTTTAACCTACTGGGGCGGCACGGTGGCTCAGTGGTTAGCACTGCTCCTCACAGCGCCAGGGACACGGGTTCAATTCCCACCTCGGGCAACTGTCTGTGTGGAGTTTGCACATTCTCCCTCTGTCTGCGTGGGTTTCCTCCGGGTGCTCCAGTTTCCTCCCACAGTCCAAAGATGTGCAGGTTAGGTGAATTGACCACGCTAAATTGCCCGTAGTGTAAGGTGAAGGGGTAAATGTAGGGGAATGTGTCTGGATGGGTCGCTGTTCGGAGGGTTGGTGTGGACTTGTTGGGCTGAAGGGCCTGTTTCCACACTGTAGAGAATCTAATACTGCACTGGTGGCATAACATTTGATAGCAGCATTTACCTCAGTTTCAATGACAGAAACATATTAGTCAAACTTCAATATGAAAGCAGCATCGTGCCATTTGTCAGCATCAACCTACAGAACTAAACAAAAATATCTCTGGCAAGTACTACTGTGATCTGATACTGCACAGTGGATAATGCTGATTAGTTTATGTGTGGCCCTGATTTAGATACATTAAAACCCGACAGAAAGCAATGATGAGGTTAAACGTTATTCCTTAGTGTTTGCAGGACATGAAAAAAAGCAAGCTTCAAGCATATATAAAACACAGATTTTACAGTCAGCACCATGTGTGGGCATCAAAGAAGCAAATATTCTTTTTTGTTCAAATGTACAAAATTGAAAATGATTACAATGCAAGAAGATAAAAATTCCAGATAGTGAACCACCTTCACAAATACGAATAGGACAAACTTCATGTGTTTTTTTTGTTAGGATCTAATATTGCAACATTTTGCAATTTTTGCATAAATCCATATTAATGGAAGGGAGGTATAGCTCTTCCACTTTCTTGTTCATGATCCTCCTTTTCTTTCCATCCTCAGGTTGTTAACTTTTTGCTTGGGTTTGTTTTTTTTTTGCAGTCTTTGACGCGCTTTGTGATTTTTTTTTGTATTTTAACCCATGTAATATACATGTATCACAAATAACTGGATGCTTGTTGAGTCAGGTATCTTCAAGCTTATCAACAACACTAATTATTTTCATGGCCACAGTATCTCAGTGTTAAACACATGGTTGTTTCTATGCTTACTGATATTACTGTCGATTGTATGCACATAGCTAATTAATGGAAGACACTACACTGTCTCCATTGCACGGATAAAGTGACTGAAGGTGAGGTTGCATCATTTATACTGAAATGTCCTATGTCATGATGTTATACCTTAAAGATACAATGCCTATTTGATTAGGAATCTTTGCCACAATACAACATTCCCCCTTTCTCTTCAGAGAATGTGAAAGCTTTTCTAATAATCATGTACAAGAATGCACACACTTATGCTTTTTCTGTACATTCAGAAAATACTTTAGTAGATTGGATGCATGCTATAATCTGATCTAATCCTAATACATTTATCAATCACAGTCTGTGGTGTGGTATCTGTTATCTTGGGAAAGATGTCCATCATTTATTTTATCCATTATGTTATTGTTTGGCATGATGTTTCCAGCAACCAAGGCATCATCCTGCTTTGGTGGGTGATTGATGAGCCTCAATCTGGATGTGTTGTTTATTTCTTTGGAGGATTTGACCACGATGTCAAATGATCTAAACTGGACACAAAAATATCGAATCTTTCCTTGAACTCATGAGTTTGTATGAAAATTTCAAACTCATATGCTTTGTCCTAGTTCAAGGTGAAATAACTGTTTGCATGCTCATCATTTATGACTTTGTCCCATTTTCCCACCTTTTCCAACAATGTGTCATGTACATGTGATTGGGTAGTGTGAGAGTGGGAGGGGAAGACTCTGTGGATTTGTCTTACAAACCCAAGAGCAGCAATGTACACCATTGCCTAGAGGAGTAGCTCATGGATTTAACATAGCCATCTGAAAATCTTGGCAAAATACATTATATTTGATGATCATGGATTTTACAATAAGAACAGTATATCCTGTGAGATCATTTGGCTGAGGATAGTGTGAAAATGGGAATATGTTCAACACCGTATTTCCAGTACATGTCTTGGCAGGGTGCACTAGCATACTGTAGACTGTTGTAAGACACAGTGTGTTGACGCATGTTAAACATATTGAATATGGCAGCCAACATGTCAACAACCATTGCACTGTTCATATATTTGATTTGTCTCACAGAAGGGAATTTAGGGAAGCAGTTAATCACAAGAATGTAATTATGGTTATGGAAACTATCAGTCACAAACTTGCACCAAGATTCAGAAGAATGAGGTTTCTTGATTGTTGAAGTTGATGGAGTTGACACATTTCACATGAATTGATCAGTTGATTGGCCAATGTATAGATTTACACATTAATATCTTGATGGCTTTTCTGCACTCATGTGACATTTATGTACAAGACCGAATGTAGAGTTTATTAGATTAGATTACTTACAGTGTGGAAACAGGCCCTTCAGTCCAACAAGTCCACACCGACCCTCCCAAGAGCACCCCACCCGGACCCATCCCCCTACATTTACCCCTTCACCTAACACTACGGGCAATTTAGCATGGCCAATTCACCTAACCTACACATTTTTGGACTGTGGGAGGAAACCGGAGCATCCGGAGGTAACCCACACAGACACGGGGAGAATGTGCAAACTCCACACAGACAGTTGCCTGACGCAGGAATTGAACCCAGGTCTCTGGCACTGTGAGGCAGTAGTGGTAACCACTGTGCCATCGTGCCGCCCATAATGTGATTCCCATTATAGAATCATAATTTGCTTATCTTTGAAGATTCTATTTTGAAAGTTCTAGTTCATCTCTGAATGACCACAACCAATGTGCTAGATCAGAGATCTGATGGATGTGTTCAGGCCATTCATTGCTAATTACCTTTTTTGAACCATTGCAGCTAGACATTATCTAATGTAGCTGAGCTGAATACACTCTGCTTGGCTATGATCAAATGTACGAGATTGATGTGAGGTCTGGAATTTGGCTAAGAGCATCAGAGATGGTCATTTGTTAACTTATTTTGAGTTGTATTTCTAAAACATATCCTTCAATCTTCACAAGTGGAGATCATAGTCAGGAAGGTGTATTTCAACAGAACAATCGGAATCATTAGTATTTGGTACATATGCTGAAATTCATACCAAATTGGCATATATTAAACTATTGTATTCCAGAAACTACAAAGACTCACTTTCAATGTTGTCATTCAACTGAGCTGTTGTGAGGACCTCAGAAACAAACATTAATAGTTGTGCTATCCTTTAAGTGATACATCAATTGGGATGCGTCTACTTCAAAGTTGTGAACATTTTTGAGAGACTGGAAAATATGTTGGTAATCATCGCATATATTATGTATATGATATGTTTTCATGGAGAAAATCTCAAAAAGGAAATACCTTGGTTGCAAAATAGGAAGAAAACAAAGTTAAAGAAACTGAGACACCGATGTAAGTTCCCTTTGACTTGCAGTCTTGTCATCTTCTATACATTTTCTGTTTTGGAAGGATTTGGCTGAATGCCAGTTAACAAATAGATTGAACTGAAGAAATTGATTTGCCCCATGTTGATTTGACATTTGTTACTGTTGAAAACAAGACCATGTTTTCTTAGTGCTGTCATGAACTGTTGGAGGTTCTTCAGAGAACTGTGATATCATCTCCGGTATTGAGATAGGTATTTGATTCTCAATGATATGATCCATATGTTGTTGGAATATGTTCTGGTTGATGGATAACCCAAAGGGTAATCTAAGCAAAGAACATTTATCAAAACATGCTCTAAACATAATCAGCTCCTCTGTATTCATTCTTGGTATTGATCTTGGAACCTGAGGATTTTGTGATGAAGCACTTGCAGAGCGGGAATTTTGCACTGACATCTTTTGGTACATTGTTCAATCACCTTGGATCTAAACACACATGCACAGTGCCAACTTTCTTCAAAATGCAATTAATGTAATACAGTGCAAAGCTTTCATTTATTTGTTGGTTTCTCTCTTTCTTTTAATGCTCCTTTAAAATATTCCACTTTGTGCCTGTACATAGAACATAAAACATAGAAAAATACAGCGCAGTACAGGCCCTTCGGCCTTCGATGTTGCGCCGATCCAAGCCCACCTAACCTACACTAGCCCACTATCCTCCATAGGTTTATCCAATGCCCGTTTAAATGCCCATAAAGAGGGAGAGTCCACCACTGCTACTGGCAGGGCATTCCATGAACTCACGACTCGCTGAGTAAAGAATCTACCCCTAACATCTGTCCTATACCTACCACCCCTTAATTTAAAGCTATGCCACCTCGTAATAGCTGACTCCATACGTGGAAAAAGGTTCTCATGGTCAACCCTATCTAAACCCCTAATCATCTTGTACACCTCTATCAAGTCACCCCTAAGCCTTCTTTTCTCCAATGAAAACAGCCCCAAGTGCCTCAGCCTTTCCTCATACGATCTTCCTACCATACCAGGCAACATCCTGGTAAACCTCCTCTGCACCCGTTCCAGTGCCTCCACATCCTTCCTATAGTATGGCGAACAAAACTGCACACAATACTCCAGATGCGGCCGCACCAGAGTCTGATACAACTGCAACATGACCTCAGGATCCGGAACTCAATTCCTCTACCAACGCCATATGCCTTCTTCACAACACTATTTACCTGGGTGGCAACTTTCAGAGATCCATGTACATGGACATCAAGATCCCTCTGCTCATCCATACTACCAAGTATCCGACCATTAGCCCAGTACCCCATCTTCTTGTTACTCTTACCAAAGTGAATCACTTCACACTTAGCTACATTGAACTCCATTTGCCACATTACTACCCAGCTCTGCAGCTTATCTATATCCCGCTGTAACCTGCCACATCCTTCCTCACTGTCAACAACTCCACCGACTTTCGTATCATCCGCAAACTTGCTCACCCAACCTTCTAGCCCTTCCTCCAGGTCATTTATAAAAATGACAAACAGCAATGGTCCCAAAACAGATCCTTGCGGAACACCGCTGGTAACTGCAGTCCAAAATGAACCTTTACCATTAACAACTACCCTCTGTCTTCTTCCAGCCAGCCAATTCCTAGTCCAAACCTCCAATTCACCCTCAATGCCATACCATAGTATAGAAAATACTTTGTCCTTTGTTTACATTCTGTACTGTACTTTGTTCCAGGATTGCTTTCTTAGATTGGGGCTATCTTTCAGCACTTCTTTTCATAGAAACATTGCCACTCACTATGATTCAGTACAGAATTACAGCCTTTTGATTTTGTTGTGAAACTGTAGTTTTGGTCACATTTGTAACTTCAGCTTTGATTGCAGATAATTTGATGGATGACTCTTACTAAAAGGTCTTTCGACAATTGTCTATCTTCTGTCAATATCTCAGCCTTTGCCATCCACTAACTGCAAATTGCAAGCTGTTACAATTAACTTCTAGTGCCCACATGCTTCCATCATGATGCACTTTACTGTTTCCTAGGTTAGTTCACATTCCATATACCACAGAGAGTCAAGTTCTCCTTGAGTAAAAAATGAGGTCTGCAGATGCTGGAGATCACAGCTGAAAATGTGTTGCTGGTCAAAGCACAGCAGGTCAGGCAGCATCTCAGGAATAGGGAATTCGATGTTTCGAGCATAAGCCCTTCATCAGGAAGTTTATTAATAACTATTTGCATGGCTGCCATATCCTAGATGTACACACATAGTCGCGGCTTTTGATGTTATTGTATTTTACTTATGCACAGCTGACTGACTACCCTGTTTCCATTATATACAGAATGTGACTGAAGGCAAGGCAGGTACCAAAACATCACATGTCATGATGTCATATCTTAAAGGTCCAGTTCCTGTGTATCCGCAGTGTATGCCATAATCAAACAGTCTATGGGACTCATGCATTCCAATTATTCATTTGTGAGCTTTAATAAGTGTTAACAAGCATTTTGATTGTAGAACATTTCATAAGAATCCTTTATCCCATCCTTAACCGGAAGTTGCCACTCAACTTAAATGCCCATTCAATTTCAATGATAGTTACAGAGTCATAGAGTCATAGAAATGTACAGCATGGAAACAGACTCCTCGATCAAACTCATCCATGCTGATTAGATATCCTAAATTAATCTAGTTTCATTTGGCCTCTATCTCTTCTAAACCCTTCCTAATCATATACCCATCCAGATGCCTTTTAAATGTTGTCATTGTACCTGCCTCTACTACTTCCTCTGGCAGCTCATTCTATACATGCATTATCCTCTGCGTGAAAAAGTTGCCGCTTAGGTCCCTTTTAAAGTTTTCCCCCCTCACCTTAAATCTAGGTTTTGGACTCCCCTACCCTGGGGAAAAGATCTTGCCTATTCACCCCATCCATTTCTCTCATGATTTTATAAACCTCTATAGGGTCACCTCAGCCTTCAATGCACCAAGGAAAATAGCCCCAGCTTCTCCCTATATCTCAAACCCTTCAAACCCGGCAACATCCTTGTGAATCTTTTCTGAACCCTTTCAAGTTTCACAACATCTTTCCTACAGCAGGGAGACCAGAATTGAATGCAAAATCCAAAAGTGGCCTAACCAATGTCCTGTACAGCCACAACATGATCTCTGACCTCCTATACTCAATGCACTGAACAATAAAGGCAAGTGTACTAAACACTTTCTTCATAATGTTTGTCTATCTGCGACTCCACTTTCAAGGAACTATGAACCTGCACTTGAAGGTCTCTTTGTTCAGCAACACCCCCCCCAGGACCCTACCATTAAGTGTATAAGTCCTGCCCTGATTTGCCTTTCCAAAATGCAGCACCTCACATTTATCAAAATTAAACTCCATCTGCCATTCCTCAGCCCATCTTATCAAAATCCAATAGTACTTCAAGGTTGCTGGGCATTATGGAGTAACAAGGTTCTGCCAACTGTTCCCCTTTGTCAGCAAAGAACCACTTTTGATGCTGTTACCTTCTGAGATTTATACCACAAATAAAGAATTAAAATTAGCTGTTTCCTGATCTGATAGTTGAGCAACATGCCTCTTAAAATCCTCTTGCCCAATGGAAACATTTGACAATCATTTTGTTTTGAATACAGCACTCACTTTTCAGTGGAGTACAATTTAAGATTTCACACGAGCTTAACTCTTCCAGGTTCAGCAGGTAATAATTCAATTTTCAGTCAAAGACTAAGTCTAAGTAAAAGCAGTAGACGTAATACACTCTCCGGTAGTTTTTTTGGTCTCATTACAAATCAATTTCTAATTTGATTTGAATAGTTAGTTAGATTATTAAAAGTAAATGGTCTAGCATTAAAGTTGATGCATAAGGCTGACAGGCAGCTAGCCCTTTACACTTATGCCAAAAAACAATGGTACAATTGGCACATCAAATTGGTTACAGATTGCAGAGATGGGTCTTTTCCTCTATTGAAATGGTAATGACAGGAAGGTATGCAAGTGAAGAGAGTTGCTTCCGACACAGGTGAGACTTTTGACCTCCTGCATATTTTATTGAAAATATTTTGGTCACAAACAGCTTCAGCATGGCAACATCCTGACATACCAAGAAATCCCCAGCATAATCTTAAATCTATTATTTTTACCCAAAGTCATTTTACATAAAGGTATGGAGGATGAAATCTATGATATTGGGAACTCAAGTGAAATGAAATTTTCAATAACTTTGTCACCAACTACAGCAGATTGCACCGGGAAAATGGTGACTGGTGTTATTGAAAGGAAGTTATTTTGCACCACAGTAGTTTGGACAGAATGAGTTTACTCTTGGCAAATTTTGACAATTAAAATGAGCTTCAGCCCTCTGTAATCAGTTGAAGAGATTTGCAATAATTGCAGTTCACTTTACCTTGCTGTCCAGCTGCTCAGGATTCCTGAAAGATAAACCTTCAAATCACAGCTGACAGCATGAAGTGGACAAATGAGTAACTGACTTGTGCCACATTCCACTTTCCATTATTCTATCACAGAAATGAAGCTGCCTATGTTAAACAGTTAAATGCACCACTGAATTGAGCACATAATAATAAACAGTTTAAGTTACCATCCACAAATATCCCAAAAATATTAACATGTGGTATGGAATACTGGTCTATGGAAATCAGTTCAGAATAATGATGTGTGACATATCTTGCTTATTCATTTTAAAATAGTCAATGGCTCCAAATATATTCTTTGCAAATATAATTGTTTGCAGTTTGCCATTTTTTTTAACATAAGATTCCAGTAATTAGCAAAAGAACATTGTTAAGATATAAAATGCCTGAAAGACCAGGAAAAGGAGACTCAACAGTAACTTTCAAAAGATAGTTAACAGAAAAGGGTAAGGTCAGTGCGGAGCTGTGGAATGGGACTAATTGGATAACTCCATCAAAACATCAGCACAAACATAATGAGCTGAATAACAACCTCTGTGATGTCAAATTGCATGAATGAATAATTCAGAACCCATTAACTATCAACATGCACTCTGACTCCAACTTTAACATACTAACTGCTGAAACATTGACCATAAAATGTATCAAGTGTAAAACACATATAGAATGGGCGGCAGTACGGTGGCTCAGTGGTTAGCACTGCAGTCTCACAGCACTAGGGTCCCATATTTGATTCCAGCCTCAGGCGACTGTCCATGTGGAGTTTGCACATTCTCCCCGAGTCTGCGTGGGTTTCCTCCAGTTTCCTCCTATACCCCAAAGATGGGCAGGTTAGGTGAATTAGCCATGCTAAATTGCCAGTAGTGTTAGGTGCATTAGTCAGGGTAAATGGAGGGAATGGGTCGGGGTGGGTAACTCTTCCGAGGGTCGGTGTGGACTTGTTGGGCCAAAGGGCCTGTTTCCACACGTAGGGAATCTAATCTAAAAAAAATTGTTAATAAAGGAAACAATATTTGAAATTAATACATTGTTTGCAACTTATTGTTATAGAAATCAGAAGTACTAAGATTACCAAACTGGGAGACAAAACAAACAGTTGGGATTTCTTTGACACTGATCTTTATTTTTGTTAGTGTTTTATATGTCTTGAAAATGAAAAAAAATCCAATTAGCAATTAGAATCATAAGTCATAGAGATGAACAGCATGGAAACAGACCTTTCAGTCCAACCTGTCCATGCCGACCAGATATCCCAACCCAATCTAGTCCCACCTGCCTGCACCCAGCCCATATCCCTCCAAACCCTTCCTATTCACATACCCATCCAAATGCCTTTTAAATGTTGCAATTGTACTAACCTCGACCACTTTCTCTGGCAGCTCATTCCATATACATAGCACCCTCTGTGTGAAACAATTGCCCCTGAGGTCTCTTTTATATCTTTCCCCTCTCACCCTAAACCTATGCTCTCTAGTTCTGGAACTCCCCAACCCCAGGGAAAAGACTTTGCCTATTTACCCTATCCATGCCCCTCATAACTTTGTAAACCTCTGTAAGGTCACCCCTCAGCCTCCGACACTCCAAGGAAAGCAGCCCCAGCCTTTTCAACATGTCCCTGTAGCTCAAATCCTCCAATATTCTTATAAATCTTTTTTTTGAACCCTTTCAAGTTTCACAACATCCTTCTGAAATAATTAAGAGCTTTCTGCAATCAACACCCTTCAGATTTTGAGATCCTGCACATGAGTTAAACATTATTTCCTGTAATGTTACTTATACTTTTAGGTACTACTATCTATCTTCAGTATTGTAAACGTTGGCTATTCCAAAATAAAAATAAAGCAATCCAAACGGTGCAATAATAATGAAACCAAATAAAAAGTTTAAAATCCTCTTGTGGTGCAGTGGTAATGTCCTTACCTTTGAGACAGAGGGCCTGGGTTCAAGAAGTATGTTAAAGCAACTCTGAACAGGTTGATTTAAAGTATTTGGAAACAGGATGGCTGAGTGCTTTAAAGTGCCAAGCTCAAGGAATTTCATTCCTTGATGACTGTTGAATTTGCTTTTCTTTTAGGGCTGCACATTTAAATCAAACATCTAGTGGCATTGACTCCAGCTCGAGACATGAAGGTCTGGTTTATCGTCCTTCCTGCCCTGGGGATGTGTTTTAATTTCTGTGAACAAACTGATGAATAATTTTTGAAAGATGATCATTGCAGGATTCAAACCTGCAATCTTCTGAAAACATTATAATCGACACCAAAGACCTTGTCCATTGGATTCAAACCCGCCTGAACCTTGCTTATAGCAAATGGTTTTAATGATTCCATTTACAGCGGCCAATAGGTTTGCTGGAAATCTGTCCTACCACTTAAAAAGAATTGATCTGGTTTGATTTGATACAATGGTAGAATTCAGCGTGTGGGTAATTGGAACTGCAGAATGAATTAAGTGTAATGTGTGAATTGTTTCCTGATACAATAGTTCATCATTTCCACACACAGTGTTACAGTGCACCGGGTGCAAGGGCACATATGGAACTGAGGTTATGAGTTTACATTAGCAATCAAGAGGTTCATATACTGAATTTGTTTGGGGAAAAATCTGAAATTTTCCTTTTAATTTCAGTGGTAGTGCCTTCTAGAATTATTGTACGGTGTATAGAATCCCTACAGTGTGAAAA
The DNA here is from genome assembly GCF_020745735.1 of Hemiscyllium ocellatum. NCBI lineage: Eukaryota > Metazoa > Chordata > Chondrichthyes > Orectolobiformes > Hemiscylliidae > Hemiscyllium > Hemiscyllium ocellatum. Next base: position 71,696,461 of record NC_083411.1, on the reverse strand, counting down.
AAGGCCTTCAGTCCAACAAATCCACACCAACCCTCCAAAGAGTAACCCACCCAGAGCCGTTCCCCCTATCCTATATTTACCTCTGACTAATGCACCTAACCTACACATCCTTAAATACCATGGACAATTTAGCATAGCCAATTCACCTAACCTGCATTTCTTTGGACTGTGGGAGGAAACCCATGCAGACAGGGGTAGAACATGCAAACTCCTCACAGACAGTTGCCCGAAGCTGGAATCAAACCGAGTCTCTGGTGCTGTGAGGCAGCAATGCTAACCACTGAGTCACTGTGCCACCCACCCCAGGTTGTAGCAGTCTGGGCTCAGTTGGTAGCACTCTCCCTTCTAGGGTTTAGATTCAAGTCCCCACTCTGAAGCCCAAGTATCGAATCTGTGATGAAATCTTCCAGTCAATTTCCTTTGTCTTTGTCCTGAGCAAGCCCATCTTCTTTGTGAGATGAAACTCTCCAGAGTACTCTCAGTTCCAAAAGTTGCCAAATGGCCACAATCAATTCCACTCAGCAGTCGTGGACACGTCCTTTGCAAGGCATTCAATTGGTCACTTAGGAAGCACTGGCAAGCAGTTCCATGGTTACGGTTAGTTAGAGAAAGAGCCAGCAACAGGAACAGTCTCTATATGAGGAGTGCAAACATTTAGCTGTGCTGCAGAGAAGGCAATTGAAACAGTGGGTCTGTGTAGGAAATTCAGTAAAAAAACGTTAAAGCAGGTGAGTATTCCTGTGCTGTTGAAATGAACATCAATAAGTGGTGAGAAGCACAGAGAGTAGTCTCAATGGTATAAATGCAGATTTTGAACGGTTTTTGCAGGGAAGACAACTGAACTAAAAAAAAGATTCTGGGTAATTCAAGATGGAGGGTGGGAAAAATTTCTGGTTGTGAGAGCTGCTCCTTTTTTTGAGGTATTTAGGTGTTGGAGGTGATTTCCTCGAATTCCAGGAGCAGCGATTACTGTTTTATGTGCGGTTGCGCTGTTTTGGAACTTTGGAAAAAAAAAGTCAAAACAACAGCAGTTTTAAAAGGGAGAAGAGCAGACAAAGGAAGCACATGGTGAGGACAGTGCAGGAGAGAAAGAGAGAGAGAGAGAGAAAGAAAATGAAAGAGAAAGAAAATGAGAATCTGCACAGTTACTGGCTTTGCTGTTTGAATTTGTGTATCGCTGGACCTCGGAGTGCATCTGGGAAAATTACCAAACAGTGAATTTCACAACTAATCTTGAAGGAACTGTTGGGCGAAGTTCACAGCACAGAATCAGATAAATTAATTGTTATTTTAAGTCTGTCCAAGAGAAAGGCTGCAGTAGTGGGTATAGTGGATTCTTTCTTGATTATATGTTTTTGGAGATAAGTCTCTTGATTAAATTTAAAATGTAAGCCATAACTCTTAATTTAACCTGGGGCAGTGTTTGTCGAGGAATAAGACGGTGTTATTTTCTGGGTCTGTAGATTGTGAAGGAGCAAAAATGGCCTTTGCAGTGATATGTACTTCTTGTCAGATGTGGGAGTTTAAGGAGAGTTTAAGGGTTACTGCGGATTATATCTGTCATAAATGCTGTTGGATGTGAATCTTATCAGATCGAATGGATCGGTTGGAGAGACAGTTAGAAGCAATGAGGAATTTGCAACAGCAACTGTATGTGATGGATGGCAGTTATAGGAAGGGGGGAAAGTCTCAGATACAGTCACATAGATGGGTTAACTCCAGGAAGAGTAAGAGAGGTAGGCAGCTAGTGCAGGAGTCTTTTGTGGATATACCCATTTCAAACAGTTATGCTGTTTTGGAAAATGTAGGGGCTGATGGATTCTCAGGGGCTGATGGATTCTCAGGGGAATGTAGCACAAACAGCCAAGTTTCTGGTATTGAGACTGGCTCTAATGCAACGAGGGGTACGTCGGCTTCCAAGAGATCAAATGTGTTAGGGGATTCTGTAGTCAGAGGTACAGATAGACGTTTCTGTGGCCAGCAGAGAAAAAGCAGAATGATGTGTTGTTTCCCTGGTGCCATATCAAGGATATCTCAGAGGGGGTGCAGAATGTTCTCACGAGGGAGAGGGGACAGCAGGAGGTCATTGTCCACATTGGAACCAATGACATTGGAAGGGAAAAGGTTGAGACTCTGAAGGGGGATTACAGAGAGTCAGGCAGAAATTTAAAAAGGAGGTCCTCAAAGGTAGTAGTATCTGGATTACTCCCAGTGCTATGAGCTAGTGAGCGCAGGAATAGGAGGATAGAGTAAATGAATGCATGGCTGAGGAGCTGGTGTATGGGAGAAGGACTCACATTTTTGGATCATTGGAATCTCTTTTGGGGTAGAAGTGACCTGTACAAGAAGGACAGATTGCACCTAAATTGGAAGGGAACTAATATACTGGTAGGGAATTTTGCTAGAAGTGCTTGGGAGGATTTAAACTAGTAAGGTGTGAGGGTGGGACCCAGGGAGATAGTGAGGAAAGAGATCGATCTGAGAGGGGTACAGCTGAGAACAGAAGTGAGTCAAACAGTCAGGGCAGGCAGGGACAAGGTAGGACTAATAAATTAAACTGCATTTATTTCAATGCAAGGGGCCTAATAGGCAAGGCAGATGAACTCAGGGCATGGTTAGGAATATGGGACTGGGATATCATAGCAATTACGGAAACATGGCTCAGGTATGGACTGGACTGGCAGCTTAATGGAGGTGGGGGTGGGGTGGGGGGGTTGGCATTTTTGATAAGGAATAGCATTACAGCTGTGCTGAGGGAGGACTGAGGGAGGATATTCCTGGAAATACATCCAGGGAAGTTATTTGGGTGGAACTGAGAAATAAGAAAGGGATGACAACTTATTGGGATTGTTATAGACCCCCCAATAGTCAGAGGGAAATTGAGAAACAAACTTGTAAGGAGATCTCAACCATCTGTAAGAATAATAGGGTAGTTATGGTAGGGGATTTTAACTTTCCAAACATTGACTGGGACTGCCATAGTGTTAAAGATTTAGATGGAGAGGAATTTCTTAAGTGTGTACGAAACAATTTTCTGATTCAGTATGTGGATGTACCTACTAGAGAAGGTGCAAAACTTGACCTACTCTTGGGAAATAAGGCAGGCGGGTGACTTAGGTGTCAGTGGGGGAGCACTTTGGGGCCAGTGACTATAATTCTATTAGATTTAAAATAGTGATGGAAAAAGATAGGCCAGATCTAAAAGTTGAATTTCTAAATTGAAGAAAGGCCAATTTTGATGGATTGAGGCAAGAACTTTCAAAAACTGATTAGAGGAAGATGTTCGCAGGTAAAGGGACGGCTGGAAAATGGGAAGCCTTCAGAAATGAGATAACAAGAATCCAGAGAAAGTATATTCCTGTCAGGGTGAAAGGGAAGGCTGGTAAGTATAGGGAATGCTGGATAACTAAAGAAATTGAGGGTTTGGTTAAAAAAAAGGAAGCATATGTCAGGATAGATCGAGTGAATACTTAGAAGAGTATAAAGAAAGTAGGAGTATACTTAAGAGGGAATTCAGGAGGGAAAAACGGGGACATGAGATAGCTTTGGCAAATAGAATTAAGGAGAATCCAAAGGGTTTTTACAAATATATTAAGGACAAAAGGGTAACTAGGGAGAGAATAGGACCCCTCAAAGATCAGCAAGGTGGCCTTTGTGTGGAGCCACAGAAAATGTGCAGATACTAAATGAATATTTTGCATAAGTATTTACTGTGGAAAAGGATATGGAAGATATAGACTGTAGGGAACTAGATGGTGACATCTTGCAAAATGTTCAGATTACAGAGGAGGAAGTGCTAGATGTCTTGAAACGGTTAAAGGTGGATAAATCCCCAGGACCCTATCAGGTGTACCCGAGAACTCTGTGGGAAGCTAGAGAAGTGATTGCTGGGCCTCTTGCTGAGATATTTGCACCATCGATAGCCACAGGTGAGGTGCCGAAGACTGGAGGTTGGCAAACGAGGTACTACTGTTTAAGAAGGGCAGTAAAGCCAAGCCAGGGAATTATAGACCAGTGAGCCTGACCTCAGTGGTGGGCAAGTTGTTGGAAGGAATCCTGAGGGACAGGATGTACATGTATTTGGAAAGGCAAGGACTGGTTTGGGATAGTCAATATGACTTTGTGCATGGGAAATCATGTCTCACAAACTTGATTGAGTTTTTTTAAGAAGTAACAAAGATGATTGATGAGGACAGAGCAGTAGATGTGATCGAAATGGACTTTAGTAAGGCATTTGACAAGGTTCCCCATGGGAGACTGATTAGCAAGGTTAGATCTCATAGAATACAGGGAGAACTAGCCATTTGGATACAGAACTGGCTCAAAGGTAGAAGAAAGAGGGTGGTGGTGGTGGAGGGTTGTTTTTCAGACTGGAGGCCTGTGACCAGTGGTCCTCTACTTTTTGTTCATTTACATAAATTTGGATGCGAGCATAAGAGCTACAGTTAGTAAGTTTGCAGATTACACCAAAATTGGAGGTGTAGTGGACGGCGAAGAGGGTTACCTCAGATTACAACAGGATCTGGACCAGATGGGCCAATGGGCTGAGAAGTGGCAGATGGAGTTTAATTCACATAAATGCGAGGTGCTGCATTTTGGGAAAGCAAATCTTAGCAGGACTTATACATTTAATGGTAAGGTCCTAGGGAGTGTTGCTGAACAAAGAGACCTTGGAGCGCAGGTTCATAGCTCCTTGAAAGTGGAGTCGCAGGTAGATAGGATAGTGAAGAAGGCATTTGCTTTGCTTTCTTTTATTGGTCAGAGTATTGAGTACAGGAGTTGGTAGATCATGTTGCAGCTGTACAAGACATTGGTTAGGCCACTGTTGGAATATTGAGTGCAATTCTAGTCTCCTTCCTATTGGAAAGATGCTGTAAAACTTGAAAGGGTTCAGAAAAGATTTACAAGGATGTTCCAGGGTTGGAGGATCTAAGCAACAGCTGAACGGGCTGGGGCTGTTTTCCCTGGAGCGTCGGAGGCTTAGGGGTGACCTTATAGAGGTTTACAAAATTATCAGGGACATGGATAGGATAAATAGACAAAGTCTTTTCCCTGGGGTCGGGGAGTCCAGAACTAGAGGGCAGAGGTTTAGGGTGAGAGGGGAAAGTTATAAAAGAGACCTAAGCGACAATGTTTTCACACAGAGGGTGGTACGTGTATGGAATGAGCTGCCAGAGGATGTGGTGGAGGCTGGTACAATTGCAACATTTAAGAGGCATTTGGATGGGTATGTGAATAGAAAGGGTTTGGAGGGATATGGGCAAGTGCTGGCAGGTGGGACTAGATTGGGTTGGGATATCTGGTCAGCATGAATGAGTTGGACTGAAGGGTCTGTTTCCATGTTGTACATCTCTATGATTCTATGACTCTATAACTACATGGATTCTGTATAGTAAAATAAGTCCCAACAGCAGTTGGATATCTCTTTGATGTTAGAACTCAGCAAAGTTATAGACAACAAGGTGTTCTAGGTGAGCAATTTTAAAGCTCAGGGAAAACACAGGAAAAATCTAGTTTGGTGAAGCTTGCTGTCTGCGAAAATCTGGAGTAATGCCTGTTTTCAGGACAGTTTTCAGAGTATAGAGGAGCAAGGGCCCAGGAAGGGATGGTGATTGCCATAATAGGTGAAGTCATTGACATATTCCATGACAGATTGTATATTAAGAGAGAACTTCAAGGCTACACTAGTAAATGTGAAAAATTGTGATTCTTCGTGACATTTAATGAGATTTGATGATTCACTCTGACATTAATATCTCAGGCTGTTGCTGAGAAATCTGTCAGACCAACACTAATCACATCTGCTTTTGCACAATATTCATTTTAACATTTGATCATAGTGTAGTACCCTTGCTTACTATATTTATTCTGGTGTTAGATCATGGACTGCATGAACATAGAATAGGATTACTATTCTACTTGGTAAAGTATTCTTGTTTGTAAAATTATTTAATTCACGTGGCTTTATTATTTTAGTAAGTCCTCTAGATTGCATCTTTTATCTACTTTAAAAACAAAGGTAACTGCTTCATAACAGATCACAAGATAATCTAGTGATTTCATCCAGGATCATAATATAATATTAGAAATCTCATTTGGGCTCATAACATAATTTGGAGGCTCGTTCAGGCTCATAGAGTCATCCAGTCATAAAGCACGGAAACAGACCCTTCTGTACAACTTGCGCATGTGAACCAAATATCCTAAACAGATCTAGTTTCATTTGCCAGCATTTGGCCCATATCCCTAAAACCCTTCCTATTCATATACCCATCCCGATGCCTTTTAAATGTTCTAATTGTACCCACCTACACCACTTCTTCTAACAGCTTGCTCCACACAAGCACCACTGTGTTTCCTGAAAACGTTCCCCTTTAGGTCCCTTTTAAATCTTTCTCCTCTCACCTTAAACCTACCTTCTCTAGCTTTGAACTCCTCTATGATAGGAGAAAGACCTTGACTATTCACCATATCCATGCTCCTCATGATTTTATAAACCTCTATAAAGTTCAGCCTCAGTCTCCAGTGCTCCAGGGAAGAAAGCCCCAGCTTATTCAGCTTCTCTCTATAGCTAACAATAAATTTGACAGCATTTTCTGGGACTGTAACCTATCTGAAGCTCCAGTTCACTCTGATGGGAGGTCTTGTCATTTGTTGCCCTCTCAGCCAGGCATGAAGGGCCACTTGCACGATTTTAAAGAAGATGCGTGAGTTATCTCTTATTTGACATCAATAAAATGTCGATTTAGTCATCATTACATTACTGCCTGTAAGACCTGGCTGCTGTGTTTCCTTCCTGTTCGGTTCCCAAAACGGGAACATCACGTGATGGGGCACGCCAGATTTTCCGAGGAGTCTTCAAAATAATGGAGCTGAAAGTGGACTTGATGCAAGTTTGGGGCTGGAGTAAAGTGTGGGTTTAAAACACGTGAAACATAGAGTGGGCTAGTTATCTCATCTCGGCACACATGGAGCAGTGCCGATAGCAGCAAGAGCATAGAGCTGCATTTGTGAATCAGTCTGACAATACAACAATAATTATAATTCATGGCTGTAAATTGTTTCAGGGCACATAGTGGTTGCAAAAGATACAATAGAAATATGGATTTTTTTTCCCTCTCTGTGACAAACAGGCCATTTGTAGGGTTTCAGGACACTCTCCACCTCCTTTGTACCCATGTGGTCAAAGATAGTCAATGCATCATAATCTCAAGTTACTCAGTTTTAAGGAATCTCATAATAGCTGATTAGGAATATTGGTACTTTCTATTATCTGCCACTCAAACAATTTCCTAGCCACATCAGTAATTTGCTTTCAGTTCTGTGGGCTTCTAGCTTAGAGAACATTCTCATATGTGGGACTTTGTCACCTGGATGTCCAAATAAACAACATCCGTAGACATTCCCCTGTCAACGCTTCTTCAGAAAATTTCATGAATTTTGTCAGGTGTGACCTACTTGTCATGACTCCTTGCTGGCTCTCCTTGATTAACTGAAAATTTAGTTATCCAATCCTTGATTGTAGACTCCAACAGTTTTTCCACGACAGGCCTGTAATTCCCTGCTTGTCGTCTTTTGTCCTTCTTAAAAAGTGGCATGACAGCTGCAATTATCCATTCCAGAGGGATGACTCTTGTATCTAGGGAACTCTGAGAAATTATAGTTGGAGATATTTACAATGTGTACCCCTAGTCCTGTTCACACCCTTGGATAGAAACTGTCAGGTCCTGGGGAATTGTCCCTCCTCATTTCCATTAAATTCCTCTTTTTCAAAGTTTTACTTGCATTAATTTAATCAGCCTGTTCTCAATACACTGTAATTTCCTTGAGATCTCTGGCACATTCTCCTCCTTTTCTACTGTAAATACTGAGGGAAACTAACTATTCAATATGTCTGCCATTTCCCCATACAATCCCTACAGTGTGGTCGCAAACAATTTGGCCCACCAAATCAACACCGACCCTCTGAACAAGTGCCACCCAGACCCAACCCCTTCCCGTAACCCTGCATTCCCCATGGCTAATCCACTGACCCTGCACACTATGGAACAATTTAGAAAACAAAAGAACTGCGAATGCTGTAAATCAGAAACAAAAACAGAAGTTGCTGGAAAAGCTCAGCTGGTCTCTCTGGCAGCATCTGTGAAGAGAAATCAGAGTTAACATTCTGAGGAAGGATCACCAGACCTGAAACATTAACTCTGATTCTTCTTCACAGATGCTGCTAGACCTGCAGGGCTTTTCCAGCAAACTCTGTTTTTGTTATGGAATAACTTGGCTTGGCTGATCCATCTAACCGGCACTTCTTTGGACTGAGAGAAACAAACCAGAGTACGCAGAGGAAACGCACACAGACATGGGAAGAATGTGCAAACCCAGACAGTCACCAGAGCGTGGAATCAAACCCAGGCCCAAGGCGCCATGAGGCAGCAGTGCTAACCACTGAGCCACCATGCCGCCCTTAGTCACTGGCAATATTTCCAATTTCAGTCTTTAGTGAATCAACATTACTCCTGACCACCCACTTTCCCTTTACGCAACTATAACATTTCTTATTGATTTTGACATCCCTGGCAAGTTTCCTTTCCTAATCCCTTTTAGTAGCTCTTGTGGACTGCTTTGTGGTCCTTTGCAGGGTCTTTATAGCTTTCCCATTCAGCAGGATCTGTGCTGCTTTTTTTCGTATTTTTCGGAGCCCTTTTTTATAGTTTGATGCTGTCCCTTATCCCCTTAGTTGTTTCTTTCTTTCTGCAAAGTGAAAATTTTCTCTCTCCGGGCATAAACGGATTCGGTGTTGCATTAAATATTTCTTTAAACATATTCATTGTTTTTTCCCAGTTTACTGTGGACAGTTTGTCTCATCATATCAAAGTCGGGCTTTCCTAAATCTAAACACTAGTAGCTAATCAGAGATTGATTTGTGATTCTGATAAAATATTCACCTGAGGAGCTGCGCTGAGGTTGACTATTCAAAACTTGGTGACATCCATTTAAAGGGACACCACTCAAAATTTGTAACAGATCCTTTATTCACCAACAGTGTTGATTAATGTTATTAACACAACTTTTACATGAATTGACACAATGTACGTTTTGCCAGTATTATCTGTCCATAAATCTGCAGCCTGTGTATTTTTATAATGTTTGAAAAAGATCACTTTTCATGTAACTAACTCAAGTCAGCATGTTTTCTTCAGTAAAATAAATAAACCCTCTTCGTCTTCAAAATTTCCTATGTTTTCAGATAAATCTGATCCTAGCAATGATGTGAAAAAAATATCCATGACCCTGTATTAAAATAAAGCAACTCATTATAACCTTGGAACCATAGAAAAAGTTTCATTTGTGTAACGCCTTATAATATGCCACTGTTTTCTCTCCACTACCTTAGCCTCATTCTATCTGCTACTATACCCTTTTGAGAAATATAGCAAAACACTTCATATAAAATGAAAACTGCTCGTAAAGGAAGAACATTCATTCCTAGGTCACCTTTCACACACCAGGGCTCTTTGCACTCACTGAGGTCTTTGAGACACATTCACTGCTGTAAATTAGAGAATGTGTCAGGCACATTACGGACAATCCCATAATCAGTAATGCAATAACTACTGGACATTCCATTTCAGTGATATTTGCTAGGACTCAGAGAGGAGGGGTGAATCGACTCAATCTAGTCAGGTGATCTCAGCAGTCTCAGGTATTTAGAATCAGAAGATGGGAGCAGCATAGCAATAGTCGAGATGTATTGTTATCGTAACAAGTTGAGGGATGAAAGTTCACCAGGAGAACATAGTTACTCTCTAATCAGGGGAGATGATGGTCTACCGCTATTATCATTAGACCTATTAGCTTAGAGACATGGGTAATGACCTGGGGATTGGAGTTCAAATTCTGCCATGGTGGAATTTGATTTAATGTTTATAAAAATCTTGAATTAAAGAGTTGATTGTTGGAAAAAACCCATCTGGTTCACTAATGTCATTTACAGAAGGAAACTGCCATCCTTACCTGGTCTGGCCTACATGTGACTCCAGACCCACAGCAATGTGGTTGACTCTTAATCTAACCTCTGAGCAATTCGGGAGGGGCAATAAATGCTGGCCTAGCCAGTGCTGCCCTCATCCTGTGAATTAATAAAAGAAAAATCTCATCATCTGTTCTTTGATTATACTTACAGAATCTTCCAGAATGAAGGGACAGTCATTCTCTTAATTTACCATTACACTCAAAAGACATCTCTTGATATCTCTTGCATTGCTACTGCATCAGAATACCAGATAGTTTTCATGTTCAAATCCCTGAAGGATATCTTGGACTCACACAGTGCTGAAACCAGAATGCTACTACTGAGGCAGAGCTGAGTGGCTCAGATTTAGCACACTGTCTAATAAAACAATCATAATGTAACGGATTACCATTTCGAATCAGTGACAAGATGTTGGCCAGAATACTGGTACAACTCTTGCATCTCCAAATATTGCCATGAAAGGAAAGAGATAATGGACAATTATATACAGTCACACATTTTACAATTTCAGGATGATTTTAAGCATTATACAACCAATGAAGTCATTTTGATGAGTAGTCCCTTGGGGTAGAATCTTAGAAAGATTTGAGCAATGTGGTCTATGGTGGGATTTGTGGAAGAATCGGACAGGAAGTTCGGCCATGCCGAACTTGACTTTCAGATCATCTTGTTTCATAATTTTTAGAAGTGGTGTGACAAAATGTTTACTGGGTAACAGAGTGAAGCCAATTACTGAGGATTGATGCTTGTTACTGCCACAGCTCACACCATTCATTTTCAGCTTCTCAACTTTAGATTTAGATTTATTTAATATTGTCAACTGTAGCTAGATATAATGAAAAGTGTATAATGTTGCTGCATCACTGATGGATCACCAACCCTCCCAAATAAGCTAAACATTGGGAAGACTCAACAAGGAAATCAGAGCAGGAACCTGGTGGATTCAGCTTTTTGTTTGTTACAAACCATCTCCATATTGGAAGCCAGGCACCAACATCTCAGGACACATCCCATGGGCACAGGCCACACATATCCCATGCTCATGTACACTGGCATCCCACATGTGTCAACCTCTAAGAACCCTCTTGGCGCATCGTCATTCACTTAACACGATGCTTCTGCACTTCAATGTTGTACCTCGGTCTGCCCTGGTAATTGTCATTGTAACACTGCAGCCAGGATACTGTGTGGTCAGAGACACACACCCAGCTTACGGACTGGACAAGGCTTCATCTCCGGGCTCTTTGTTTGCTTCCTTAGTGCTCACTTACTCTGAGCCTGCCTGGATTCTCACAGCATCACTGCTTTGCATTGTCTTAGATTAGATTAGATTAGATTAGATTAGGTTAGATTAGATTACTTACAGTGTGGAAACAGGCCCTTCGGCCCAACAAGTCCACACCGACCCACCGAAGCGCAACCCACCCATAACCCTACATTTACCCCTTACCTAACACTACAGGCAATTTAGCATGGCCAATTCATTATGGGCGGCACGGTGGCACAGTGGTTAGCACTGCTGCCTCACAGTGCCTGAGACCCGGGTTCAATTCCCGACTCAGGCGACTGACTGTGTGGAGTTTGCACGTTCTCCCTGTGTCTGCGTGGGTTTCCTCCGGGTGCTCCGGTTTCCTCCCACAGTCCAAAGATGTGCGGGTCAGGTGAATTGGCCATGCTAAATTGCCCGTAGAGTTAGGTAAGGGGTAAATGTAGGGGTATGGGTGGGTTGTGCTTCGGCGGGTCAGTGTGGACTTGTTGGGCCGAAGGGCCTGTTTCCACACTGTAAATAATCTAATCTAATCTGACCCGCACATCTTTGGACTGCAGTTCCTTTTTTTGCTTTGCCCCCTCATACAGAGATACTGGGCTCTTACTATTGTCATGCTACTTAGCACAGACACAACGTCAGGAATCTTGATGTAGCTGTCAACAGACCTCAATCGAGTGAAGAGTATAGCCTTCACCCAGATTTTCCTTCACAGTGAGTCAAGGCCTGCTGCACTATCAGTCCAGGCGCTGCTCGCGGTAGTCAAAATCAAGATGCTCTCCTCATTAGACATGAGGAGCCCAATGATCAGCTATCCTGACTCTTTCATTGTGAGCTGGGAGTGGGCGAGTGTCCCATGTGGAAGAGGAAGCAGTGCAGAGGGCATGCATTGCTAATGGGTTAGGGCGGGCAAGAGTGAGTAGGGAAGACATTGCAGGTATTACAGACAGTGGTAGAGCATGAGTCTTGGCAGCAGGTGGGTATGGTAGCAGAGATGGAGTGAGGGGGTGAGGTGACGGATTGAAGATGGTGGCACTTACACTGGCGAAACAGAGAATGTCATTGACCATCTTCCGACAGCGTTGGGTATTCCTGGAGATGGCTGGGTCTGCTTTAACCTGGATGGCATTGGGCAATCCCACATCAGCTCCCTGCAGCCAGCAGAACCTCTTATTCTCTTTCTGGAAATCAGGGAGCCAATTGATCGCTGTCTGTCTGCTATGTCTCGAGCAGTAAACTCTGGCAAACCATGGCAAAAGTTGAAGGATTCCTACTAGTAAAGGTTTAAGTGTAGCAATAATATTAACAGTAATGTTGACTTCTGTAGGAGATGTCTCTGAAAGGTAAGTATTGATAGTTGCATTATTTAGAGCATAATAGTTTCTCATGCAATAATTGTAGCTGCTGCAGAGCTAGTTGGTGTGTATATTTTAAAATTTCAGTGACTTAGCGTTTTGGACATAGACTTCTTCAAAATCATCTTTCATTCAAAACAGCAACATAAGTACAACTAAACATCCCACTTTGACATTCAACAGCATTACAATCACTGTAACTCCCTCCCCCATCCCAAACACTATTAACACACTGCCATTGGCCAGAAACAAATTTGAAACAGCCATGTAAATGCAATGACTTGTGACAATGCAGGAACACAGAAGAACACATTAGGACAAGTGACCAAATGCTTTGTCAAAGAGGATAGTTTTAAGCAAAGCGCAAGATGTGAAGATGCAGTGTACTTTAGGAAGGGAATTCCAAAGTTTGGGGCCCAGATGAAGGTCAGGTAGCCAATGATGAGATGAAGGAAAGACAGAGATGGAGATGTGGCAGAGGTGAGAGTTAGAGGAATGCAGAGCTCTCAGAGAACGTTACACTAATAGGATTTTGTGAAGCTACGGAAGGTTTGTACAAGGATAAGAATTTTACAACTGATGCATTTAGAAATGGGAGCCAGTGTAGGATGGCAATACAAGTTAGGGTGGGTAAATTGGCATGGCCTTGTGTTAGGATATGATGAGCAGAGTTCTGGATGAGCTCAAGTTAATGGAACAATTTGAGGCAAAAACAACACTATCAGAGTTATATTTCTCCACTGCTGGCAATTCTATGCATAGAATGGACATACTTTTTGAGCAAATGTTAAGACCTGGCCTGTCCACTGACAACTACCTCATTGAAGGTTATGTCTCCTGCCCAGGACCATTCATACAGGGCTTACAAGAAAAACCCAAGGAGCTGGGAACTGCATGTTTTGTTGCATTATAATAAACAAAGAGAAATCCAGGGTATCTGCTATTTACATATCACTCAACAATATTGTGGCTAAAATATGACCATAGCAGATGATGGAAATAAATTCAGCTCATACAAATAGTTCCTTAATAGGGTAGGACTTGAATAATGCTGAAAAAACACATATTTTGTTATGAAGTCATAGAGTTGTACAGCATGGAAACAGATCCTTTAGTTCAACTCGTCCATGTCAACCAGATCCTAATTTGATTCAGTCCTATTTGGCCCATATCCCTCTAAACCCTTCCTATTCATATATCCATCCAGGTGCCTTTTAAAGGTTGTAATTGTACCAGCATCCATCACTTTCTCTGGCAGCTCATTTCATACACAAACCACTCTCTGCATTAAAATGTTGCCCCTTAGTTCCCTTTTATATCTTTCTCCTCTCACTCTAAATCTATACCCTCTAGTTCTGGACTCCCCCACCCTGGAAAAATACTTTGTCTATTCACCCTATCCAAATCTCTTATGATTTTATAAACATCCATAACAGCACCCCTTAGCCTCTGGTGTGACACGGAAAATAGCCCCAGTCTATTCAGTCTCTCCCTATAGTTCAAACCCTCCAACCCTGGCAACATCCTTGTAAATCTTTTTGAACCCCTTTCAAGTTTCACAACATCCTTCTGATAGGAGGGAGACCAGAATTGTACGCCTAATCAATTCCCTGTCCAGCTACAACATGACCTCCTAACTCCTATACTCAATGCTCTGACTAATAAAGGCAAGTGTACCAAAGGTCTTCTTCACTATCCTATCTACCTCCGGCTCCATTTTCAAACTTGCACTGAGAAATGAACCAATGTCTGACAGTCACCTGTTTTGTTGGTTTGATAAAGGGTCATTGCATGTACATGTCCTTTATATCTGTGAAGAACACAGCCCTATTCCACTACATGCAAGTGTGCTATATGTCTGTTCAACAGTTCTAAATTTGTTGTCAGTGCAGTTCTTTGCACACTGACGATCATCCAGCAAATGTAGTCCAACTGTGAGAATCTGCAGTCCATTGTCAATCAATCAGCACTGTCCTCTCACATAGTTTCTATATTGGTGTTTCCTCAAAACTGATATGCCTGCAGATTGATCCTGAAGAATGAAAGATGAAAAGCTTCCATAACCTCTCTCTCTTTTTCAGCAGTAATAATAAGATCTGGAATTGAAAGCTCGAATTAACATTTATTGTCAATATAATAAACATCTGGTTCACTCATGTGAATTATGGAAGGAGATCTGCCATCCTTATCAGGTCAGGCCTGTTTATGATTTTACATCCACAACAATTTGGTTGACTCTAAACTTTTCTCTGCAATGGCTGAGCAAATCACACCATTCATGGGCAATAAGGGATAGGGAACAATTGCTGGTGTCTTTCAATATTGCATTTCATTTCACTTGATAAACTACTGTATATTTTTGTCTGTGAAGCAGCAGTAGTTAGTTTACCTTATATGTTTATGTTTGCCTTTACAGATTCTTTCAAAGTTATTCATTAATCTGGCACAATTACTTAAGCCTTTTCCAGTACGGTGCTTAAAAAAATGTTGCTTTGGTTATTAGGTATTATTTCCAGGAACGATTGTCAGATGGAGCTATGATTATGTAACAAAAAGGCTTAATTGCACCAAATCTTTCCCCAGCTCTGTAACCATCCTGAATAAAAATATGTTTCCATGACTGGCTTGTTAAGAAGGCAAAGCTACCTTGGTGTGTATACAGGGTTTACATCCAATCTAAAGCAGAAGGGAGAACATGAAAGAAGGAAGGGAACAAACTAGGGATAGAGGGAGGACAGGAAGAGGAAAGGAAGAATAGGAGAGAGAGAAAGAGAGGAAAGGAGGAGGGAAAGGAAATAATGAATAATTTATACCATCTCATCTCATTTTTCAGGGCATTCCAAAGGTAATAACTTAATTTTGAAACACAATGATAAAGATTAAAAATAAAGTATTTGTCCACAACAAGATTTCCACACAGCGTTGAGATGAGTCACTGGTTAATCCTTTCCTGCATGACTGACCAGCACATATATGGCTGGATTACTTTAAATTACTGAACTGTTTTTAGTATCAACACAATATATTAATGTTTCTTAACTGTCATTCCTACCATTCCTTTAAAGCCATTCATGCCAATAAGGAACTTCTTGTCAAATGGTAATTTGTCAACCACTGAATAACTATTGAAAGGTCACCCTGCAGCTTCATCTTTATATTTTGACAACTGGTATCTGAATTTTCGATCTAACTGTCACACAGGGTTGGTGCATGTATCAAGTAAATAGAACATATTTACACTTCATTACTCTGATGCACTTGGCTTTGTGTGTGTCAAAAGAGGGGTGTTGTTTTTCCATAAACATTTGGCATAGCTCGTTAAAATGTCCTTTAAAAGATAATGGCTGACATGAACTATAAATGTGAAGCTTGAAGCACAGGCATTTTACTTTTTCATTAACAGTCAGGACGGAATACAAACAAGACAGATCAGCTGGAATGACCATGACCATGACTTCTAACTTGGTGTGTGAATAGCAAATAAATAAATGAATCAACACCAACACATCAACTTGTCTGCATTCTCAACTTCAAACCAACATATTCATTTGCAAATACACATGATCCAAAACTCTGGCGATATAATGAGTCCCACTGTCTGGTCAGTGTGAGCATTAATGAAAGGTGGCAATTGGCCTGGTAGAATCTCAATATCAATTAAATCACAATCTTTATATCCAATTTTTTACAATCACAACACACATTTCAAACTTTTCTGAATGGTCAGGTCTTTAGTCTTCAGATGAGGCCTCAGTATCTCTTGACCACTTCATGATTTTTCAGATTCATATGATAGATTAGCATCTTCAAATTTCTCCTGGACAGATTAACTTTTCAGTTTGTGAGCTCTTGTTGTATCAGCTCATGTAAGAGAGGAGTAGACAATAGGTCCCTCCTTCCTGCTCCCTTCTTCAAGATGATCACGGAGGATTTCCTGTCAGCTTCACAAGCACCTTGATTCCTTGAGAGAGCAAAGTACCATTTATCTCAATCTGCAGGACCATTTATCTCAGTCTGCAGGACACTCTGTGATGGAACACTGACAGCACCCCAAAGGTTAATCAAGATCAAAGATTCACAACCATTTGAAAGAAAATCTCATCATCTCAATCCTGAATATTGACCCTTATCCTCAGAATATGCCCCTGTACTCTGGATTTCTCAACCAAGGGAAAAACTTCAGAGTGTCCACACTTTAAAACTTCCTATGTTTCAATTAGATAATCTCTTCTTTACCTAAAATCAAAAATTATAATCCCAATGTACTCATTTTCTTAGCATAGCAAACCCATCCATCCCGAGTAAATCTAGCCTTTGCTACATAGCTTCCATGCTAAATAAATCATTTAAAAATAAGTGCTCCAAGTGTGCTCTCGTTAAAGCCCTCTGCAATTGCTGCTAGACTTTGTTATTCTTGCTTTCTAAGCTGCTTGTAAAAAGGCCAACATGCAATTTGCCTTCCTGAGGTTCTATATGTGAATGCTAACTTTCCAAGTTCCTTGAGTGAGTTCACCCAAGTCTCTCTCAAATTCCATAATTAAAAAAATAATAAACACAAAGAACTCTGGATGCTGGAGGTCGGAAACAAAAACAGGAAGTGCTGAAGAAACGAACCCATCTGGCTGCATTTGGTCAGAGACAAACAGAGTTAACTTTTCAAGTCCATTGACCCTTCATCGAAACTCTGTGTTTCTCCAGGGCTCTATGCTATTGTTTAAAAAGGTTTGTACCTAATACTCTGCATTTCTATTCTTACTTTCCAAGCAAAAGCATACAAATATGTGGATTAAGAGGAGTGTTTGTCATTCTATTCCTTTTTCGCCATTCAGTAAGATCATAGCTGATTTGATTATTTCATATTCCCACCTATGTATGATTTGGAGATGCCGGTGTTGGACTGAGGTGTACAAAGTTAAAAATCACACAACACCAGGTTATAGCCCAACAGGTTTATTTGGAAGCACTAGCTTGGGAGTGCTGCTCCTTCATCAGGTGGTTGTGGATTATCAGATCATAAGATGTGTGATGTAACTGAAATTATATATTGAAAAAGAAATTATATATTGTTTGTTAAGTCTCTCATCTTTTAGAATGACATTTTGGTTTCTGTTCTTTCAATGCAAATCGCAGAACGTTTTTTTAAAGAAACAGTCTCAAGTGAACTTTAACAATTGGTGTCATGTCAGCCCAAATAGTGCATTTAAGGTGTGAGGTCCCTGGGTGAGACTGTGCCACAATGTTCAGATTGATTCTAATCTAAAAAACAGACTTACAGAGTCTTACGTGGATTCATGCAGTTTTTGAGCAAAATAAAAATGTAATTCTGCAAGTGCAAATTTACCCCACAAGCTTATATGTGTTTGTGTGTGGGATGGGGGATATGAATACCTGTGAGAGAGTGTGTGCATGTGTGAGAGTGTGAGTGGAAAGGGGTATAAGTCTGTGAATACTTCAGTGGTCCAGGACATTCAACCTTGGACCTTCAGGTGACTATCCTCCAAGGCGGAATTCAGGACAGGCAGCAACGCAAATTGGCCAAGCAAACCAGGCAGCATGTTGGCACAGTTGCCTCACAGCGCCAGGAACCCGGGTTCAATTCCCACCTCAGGTGACTCTGTGTGGAATTTGCACATTCTCCCTGTGACTGCATTGGGGCGCTCCGGTTTCCTCCCACAGTCCAAAATGCGCAGGTTAGGTGAATTGGCCTTGCTAAATTGCCCATAGTGTTAGGTGAAGGGGTAAATGTAGGGGAATGGGTCTGGGTGGGTTGCGCTTCAGCGGGTTGGTTGGACTTGTTGGGCCGAAGGGCCTGTTTCCACACTAAGTAATCTAATCTAGAAAGCTGATAGCTAAGTTCGGTACCCATGGAATGGCCTCAACTGATATCTTGGGTTCATGTCACATTACAGGTAACCGCACTACACAACACAGACACACATACACAAGACAGCTGTGTGCACACACAGACACAGACACTCTTACAGACACACACGTGCAGACCTTTTATACACAAGCTCTCTCTCATATGCTCACACATACAATCCTACACTCACATGCACCCTCTCACAGACCTATACCCCTTTATACACACACACACACTCTCACAGACATTCGTTAACCACCCTTCCCCTCCCCCAAACACAAACACCCACAAGCACACATACACATAAGTTTGTGGGGTGAATTTGCACTTGCAGAATTACATTTTATTTTACTCAAAAACTGCTTGAATCCATGTAAGATTCTGTAAATTCATTTTTTAGATTAAACTCAGTCTGAACATGGTGGCACAGAGTCTCACACAGGACACCTCACACCTTAATTGCATTATCTTGGATGACATGACATCTATATTTAAAGTTCACTTGAGAATGTAACTTTAAAAAAGTTCTGTGACTTACATATGAAAGAAAGGGAATCTAACAAACAATCCAGGTTTTTTCAATATGTAATTTCAGTTACATCACCCTGTCAACTTTTGCTATAAATTTTGTGTCTTATGATATTATACTCCACAACCACCTGATGAAGGAGCAACACTCCGAAAGTTAGTGCTTCCAAATAAACCTGTTGGACCAAACCTGGTGTTGTGATTTTTAATTTTGCAAAAGTGAGGACTGCAGATACTGGAGACTTTGTTGCTGGAAAAGCACAGCAGGTCAGGCAGCATCCAAAGAGCAGGAAAATCGACGTTTCAGGCAGGAACCTTTCATCAGGAATGAGGCTGGGAGCTGAGGGGGTGGAGAGATAAATGGGAGGGGTGGGTGGGGCTGGGGGGAAGGTAGCTGAGAGTGCAATAGGTGGATGGAGATGGGGGTAAAGGTGATTGGTAGGATGGGAGGGTGGAGCGGACAGATGGGACAGGTCATGAGTGCTGAGCTGGAAGGTTGGATCTGTGATAAGGTGGGGGGAGGGGAAATGAGGAAACTGGTGATTTTGTCCACCTATATGGTCATCTTTCACTCTAGATTTAACAAGAACTTATTTATCTCTCACTTAAAAATATTTAAAGACTCTACTTACACTGTCTTTTGTGGGAAAGAGTTCCAAAGACTCATGGCCACTCTGACAAAGAAAAAATTCATCTTTTAAATGACAGATTTGATTTCATTTATTATTTGTGCATGTACCTAGTTACAGTGAAACATTTTGTTTTGCATGCAGTACAGGCAGAACATACCACACAAAGTGCATTACGGTAATAGAACAGAGTGATGAATTCAATGTTACGGCTGCAGAGAAGGTGCATAAAGAGATCAATATTAACTTTAAAATTTGAGAGACGCGTTCAGACGTCTAATAACAACGGGGGAGATGCTGTTCTTGAATCTGTTGGTACAGGTATTTACGCATTTGTAACTTCTGCTCAATGGAAGAGAATATAACTTGGGTGGGAGCGATCTTAAATTACATTGGCTGCCTTCTTGAATAGCCCCTAATTCTAAATACTCCCACAAAAGGAAACATCCTCTCTACAGCCACCCGGTCAACACCTCTTTGGGTTTTATACATTTCAATCAAGTCATTTCTTATTTTTCTAAACTCTAGTGGATACTAGCCAAATATTTCCAACTATTCCTCACAGGAATGC
The DNA here is from genome assembly GCF_020745735.1 of Hemiscyllium ocellatum. NCBI lineage: Eukaryota > Metazoa > Chordata > Chondrichthyes > Orectolobiformes > Hemiscylliidae > Hemiscyllium > Hemiscyllium ocellatum. The sequence goes on along the minus strand of NC_083411.1, from coordinate 71,676,218 downwards.
CTGCTTCCAGATTTTTTATTTTATTCATTCAAGTGATGTGGGCATTTCTAGATCAAAACAACATTTTCTCTCTGGCCTAATTGTCCTCGAGGAGGAGTTGGTGAGAAGCCCCTTTCTGAGCTGCAGCTATCTGAGTAGTGTAGGGAAAACCACAGTAGTGACAAGAGGGAGATCAGGGTTTTTTGACCCAGTGACAGTAAAGGAATATTAGTGTAGTTCCAAGTCAGAATGATGTGTGTCTTGAAGATGCTGGTGGTCCCATGTACCCGATGCCCTTGTTTGTCAGATGATAGTGGGTATGGGTTTGGAAGGTGTTGTCAAAAGAACCTGGGTGAGCTGTAGCAGTGGTAAATGGTACCTCTGAGCATTGGTGTTGCAATGTGAACGTTAAATGTGTTGGATGGAGCACCAATCAAATGGGCTATTTTATCCAGGTTGGTGTTGAGCTTTTTGTTGGTTACTGGAACTGCGCATGTCAGGCAAGTATTCCCCATGCTCCTGACTTGTTTCTTTTATATGGTAGACAGCGTTTAAAGAGTTGGGAAGGTGAGACAGTTGCTGCAAAATTCCCAGCCTCTGTCCTGCATAATATTTCCATAGCTAGTCAAGTTGTGTTTCTGTTGAAAATGTGTTGCTGATTAAAGCACAGCAGGTCAGGCAGCATCCAAGGAATAGGAAATTCGACGTTTCGGGCATAAGCCCTTCATCAGGATGAAGGGTTTATGCCCGAAACGTCGAATTTCCTATTCCTTGGATGCTGCCTGACCTGCTGTGCTTTAACTAGCAACACATTTTCAACTGTGTTCTCCAGCATCTGCAGACCTCATTTTTTACTCGAAGTTGTGTTTCTGGTCAATGGTAACTAGCAAAATGCTGATAGGAGGAACACTCATAGATGGTAGTGCCATTGAACATCAAGGGGTAGTGTTAAGATTCTTCTAGGAGAAAGTGAGGACTGCAGATGCTGGAGATCAGAGCTGAAAATGTGTTGCTGGAAAAGCACAGCAGGTCAGGCAGCAGTCAAGGAGTTCAGCAATTCCTGAAGAAGGGCTCATGCCTGAAACGTCGACTCTCTTGCTCCTTGGATGCTGCCTGACCTGCTGCGCTTTTCCAGCAACACATTTTCAGTGGTATTTAGATTCTCCTGTTGGAGCTGGCCATTGACTCACCCATCTGTGACACAAACGTTCCTTGCCCCTTATCAGCCTAAGCCTGGATATTGCTGCAAAAACTGTTTCAGGACTAAAGAGGAGTAAAGGATGCTGATGCTGAACATGGCTGCTGATCATCGCACACATTCTCCTGGACGTTTGTCACAACTCACATGAAAATCAAGGCCTATTATTCCTGGTGTCGCCAAAAATGTGAAGTTTTAAAGCAACTTTTTTTTGAAAAAAAATCACAATTTACCTCTGACTGACAGACACATTCAGCAGAAAACCAAACCACACCAAGTTTCTTCAGTAACAACAACAAAAAAAATCTGTTTATTGTAACATTCTCAGCTTTAACAAGAACAGCAATGGAACAGGAATTCTAATATATTATGTTTTAATTTTTTATCACTTTTAATACTCACCCCTCACTCCCACCCCACACAACAAAAAACAATAGTCAAAATAATATAGTTCCAAATTACCAGTTCAAGTAATCAAACTAAAAAGTTGATTACATCACCTTTTTGATCCTTTGACAATGATCATTACATTGTGAATAATATCGAGTAAATCTTTAGTTCACTGACCACTTAGCTGGACCCAAGGTCTTGTTGCCTTTGGTTTTTAGAATTATGCTTTTTCTGCATCTCTAAATGTGTTTCTTTCTCTTATAACTGAAGACTGGAGATAGCAACTTTACAGGGAAAGGGGAGAGAACGATAGGCGGACCCAGCTTATGGAGGTCAACATGCTTTGCTTGGTTTCACTCCTTTCAAAAAAAAGTCTCTGTTAAACTACAACCTGACCAGAGGGTTGTTGCTGCTCTGCTGAGCTCTCCTGAAACTATCACAAATGGTGGCAATTTGTTTGGACTCAATGTCCCAAAAAAAAATCACTTCATACACATCAGTTAGCTTCACTTGTTTCTTCAAGCTGCATTTTCACATTTTCGGTCTATAGTCTGAAAAAAAAATGTGCTCCCCTACTCCTTGGAGAAAGATATTGATGAAGCACCTAAAATGGTTGGTCCTGGGACACGATTCTGCATTGACCATCTGTGGCTGAGATGAATGACCCCAACAACAAATCCTTCTCACAATTAACTATATTACTTTTCTTAACTGTGGCAGAGAGAATTAAAAAAAAGCATATTATCTGTGTGGCAAGTGATTGTAGAGCTCTGAATGTTCTTGTGCACTAAATGTTAATATGCAGGTACAGCAAGCAATTAGGAAAACTAGTTAAAAACTAATATTCATTGAGCAAGGAAAATAAATCCAACAGTGGAGAAATTATGCTTTTGCTGCACAGGGCATTGGAGAGTGCCAATCTGGAGTATTGGGTAGGTGGTGAGAAATGGACAACCTGTCAGAGGCAACAAATGCATCTCCTGTGGAGTCAAGTCCAATCTGAGGTCAGTACCTCAGCAAGTTTAGAAAGAGTGCAGAAATGGTGTAACATTCTGGGAGCTTTCCTCAGCACTGATCCAAAAATGCAAGACAGCACTTGAGGCTTGATGGCATCAATGAGAGTTGCCAGGGAAGTTGTAAGACCCATCAGATCATGGAGATGAACTGTGTTGAACAACCCAGTCTCCATGCTCTTTGTGAAGCCAAAGATTAGGTTCCTCTAACTATCAAACTTGCTGGCACAGAGCGCTGCCATTTTATGTTGTGTCCTATCAGATTTCCTCAGTAGCCTGAGGTATTGAGCATAGCATCTGGATTCTCTGCAGTAGAACTAGTGTGTGATATCACCTTGGGCATCCTTTCACCCTGGCCAGCCACCTACATACTTCCAGATGATGATTCACTGAATTCACTCTCCTCTAACTTTACAATTCTGGCGTCAGTCTCAAAGTTCAATTTTACCACAGTCAAAACAAGGGATAGCTTTTGAAATCAGCTGCTAAAAGGTGCTGCTACTTGCCATACAGGATGTTATAGAAGTGTAAAAGATGTGAACAAAATCCATGCAAGGCCTCCTCTGTGTGGGTGTTCCTTAATTTCACATTCAGAGCTCAAAACACAAAGCTGGAGTTAAATATAGGCAACATTTTTCAATGTCTTTCTCATTTACAGAAAGAACTTTTATCCTGACCTTTAATCACCAAGATATTTGCTCAACGATAATCAATCCCTCCAAACAAAAACACAGGATTGTACACAACCACAAAATGTTGCACCTTTGTTCTCTCCCTCTAAGCTTAGAGATTTGACTCCTGAAATTTATCATACATTTCAAGTCTCTAATTGTTATTTGCTATAACATATAGCTGAAGAGTTTTACTTATACTAGTTTTTTTACTGCTGCAGGACAATGTTTCTGGCCATACATGATCGAAGATAAGGAGGAAAAATTGGGTGAATTCAGTACTCCCAGTGAAGATCTTAATGATGGACCATTAATGTTCAATCTCAAACTCTAACTTAGTCTTCTATCAACTGGCTTCCCACAGGCATTCAGGACTTTACCTAAATGTTTTATCACACTTAAATTATGTTTCTTAACATCAATTCACTACTTTTGTCATAGCCTACTCTTTCAAGACTAACATTAATTTTTGCCTTAAAGACAGTTGTTACATGAAAAGTAAAATTTATAACCTGAAAGCTTGACGGTATCCTTCCAATGCTCACTGAATGACAGTGTTCTAAGTTTGTAGTCAGAGAACCATCAGTGAAAGCAAGACTGTGAGCACATAAATTACATTGTCCTTTCATACTGAACAAAGTATACGTTTTATAGAATAAGGTTACACCTTTTCGCCAACTTATCTGTGGGTTCAGATAAGGTTTACAAACTGCTTGAGCGTCAGCATGATGTTTACACCATCAAAACTCCCACTCTTGTCCACATCATATTCAACAGCTTAAGGAGTCCACAGTCAAAAGGAAATGTGATGTTTGGAAAGATTTCACAATTGCCTAATAATAATGGAATTTGGAGTTTTGAAACGAAACCGTGTAAATTTATAATGCTGAAAAACAAAGTTTAAGATTCTTCAATGGGAGCGCAACATGTGGTGAAGGAATATTGTTACAGGCTTCAACAGGTTAATTGGCTCATTTCCATCTAAATAGCTAAGCAAAGCAAAACCTACCTTTTAAGCGATTCCATGTTGTAATTTGTAAATTTCTATCAAACTATAACTTTTAAGAATAAAACATACAAGATGCAAGTATGCAGACTTTGTGTAGTAATGTATTGACAGTGTTATGAAATGCAATGTTCAGGCTGCTAAATATATATATTCAAGGCTTGAAATAAATGTTTAAGGGAATTTTGCATCAGATGTTCAAAAAGGCTTTGCATTTGTTTTTGATGTAGTTTGAATCTTTGAAAAATGAAGTAATACATATCAGAAACTGCCAGGAGCAGAAAAACTGCTTCTTCTAGCCATCTGGTGAACATATTCTTAAGGAGAGCTACAGCACAAAGATTATAAATGTCATTTAATCTGTAGCCTCAGGATGTGGATCATGTCTTCCATTGGAATGAAAGGCTTTATTTATTGCCAACCTATCAGTACCTACTGTTCACACAAACAGGAACCTCCAAAAAAAATGCACTTGGGTCTGGGATTGTGTTGACATTGATGAACAATTGTCTCAAGATGTCATAAACTATCCAATATAGTGGTGGTGGTTTGGGGGTTGGGGGCAGAAAGGGACTGAGAAGTAGAGCCATAAACCAGAGACAAAATGTATTCAGAATTAATTTAGTAGTCCAATTTCAAAATAATTTTGACTTCAAAACAATTTTTTTTTGAGTACTACACACTAAAAAAAAATACAAGTCTGGTACCTGAACACTTCTACTCTTAACATTTAAGTTGTTCATGGATTGATTTGCAAGGTTGTGCAAACTTACAGAATTTCCTATTTAACCATATTCTTTAGAGATCTATCTTTAAATCTAACAACATTACCACAATAAATACAGGCTTGTCCAATCTTCAACAACATTAAAGATATGCTGACATGTGGGCAATTAATGTATAGTTTTATCGACCGTGCACAAACCTCAAATTAAGGCTTCTATATAAATTCAACCAAACTCCATACATAGATATCTACATGAGAGGGATAATGGGCCGGGTGCTGGCAGGTGGGACTAGATTGGGTTGGGATATCTGGTCGGCATGGACAGGTGGGACCGAAGGTTCTGTTTCTATGCTGTACATCTCTATGACCATGTAAATAGAACCAGCCATCTATTTTAGGGCAGTAACAATTTCAGGTTACGGATTTGTTTTTGTGGTTTTTGATGTTATTGGACACCTAGGCTTAGATTACTGATATACAGTCACCCTCTCTCATTAAAATCTATCTTCCTTAGAAAAACCTGCTGCATAGATCAGATAAAATTGGAACCTTTTCCTGTGACTGTACAGTAAATGACAAACCAATTCAGTAAAGTAAAATTTAGCATCGCAACTCCAGCTCAATAAGACAATATTAATCCTAAATATTTTCCAAACTTGCTCAATTATAATTTCCCAAATTCAACAGCAAACATCAAAAGGTCTGGCCCACAGAGTAGGTTCAGTATCTTTCACCTTCCAAACTATTGAGGTGAAAGTTTGCAACTATCACTGCAAGCCTGGCTTACGCAAACTTAAATTGATCAGAATTGGCTTAACCTACTACCTTGCAAGTGGAAGTTTCAACAGAAAGCTGCAACAATGAATACATTTCACTCAGCTCTCAGCTTGTTGCAGCAAGTGTGCTCATTCACCTATTGGCTTGGATTTTGCTCTGGTTGGATATTTACTGCTGGGTTAGATGGACTTGTTCATGGCCAATTAGCTGATTAAGTAGGGCAAGTAACTGCATTCTCGTGAAATCAACAGCAAAGGACTGCAAAGAGTGAATTTAAACTCGTGGATTTAATGTCAAATATGGTACAGAAAGAGTAAAATGAAAGAAAGGAAGACTGGAATGAGAAAAACAAGTTACATTTTCAAATTGGTTTTAAGATCACTGGCAATAAATTAATTTTTGGAGCCAGAGATATTGATTGGCAGCAGTTAGTGAACAAGTACTTAAACTTAACTCTGGAGCATTTACCTTTTATCTACTGGGTAGAATATGAATTTTAATATTCAATGCATGCTGTTGGCAGGGCAGACTGTAAGATGCAGTCATTATAAAGTTCATTGCATCATACACAGCAAGATCTATTTCTTTAACTTTAACCACTTTACTAGTCCTCGCTTGAAGCTACTGGACCAGTTAACAGCATGTGCCATTGGTGTAACATCTCTCAATCTTGACAGCTACAGCACTATTGCTTGCATCAGACAGTTGTAGGTTCACAATGGACTCCAAGGACTTGATTACACAATCCAAGATGACAACTCCATGATAACTGCTCCAGAAGGGACATCAGAGGCCTTGACTGCACTTCTAAGAGGAGCAGAGGGGCTGTTCCATCAGTCTCCTACCCAATATCTATCAATCAATCTTGATTATCTTATAACCTGTTAGAAATTATCAAGATGATGTTTGTGAGACTTTGCAGTAAGTTGACAGCTGTATAGCGGCAACACATCAAAACTACTATTTTGTCTATAAAGCACTTTGGCATATTGTGCAGTCATGAAAGGCACAATGAACAAGCAACTTTGTCCTTTCAAAGCATTTTTAACTTAGTGAATAAGGGTACAGTGTCAAGAGCAAGGAGATGAGTTTAAATTTCCACAGTACAATGGTTAAGCCACCAGTAAGTGGTGCAGTTTTGGACATCCATTGCAGAAAGTAAAATGAAAAGCATTGGACTCCACACAGGATTATTCAGGATGGTGCCACAGATGGAAAACAACAGAAATGGAGAGAGGCTGGGATTACTTTCAGTGAAAGGGAGACTTGAGATCTGTTTTGAGTTTTTTTTAAAAACTGGATGACAAGCGAAAGACGATTTCCCTCCTTCTAAGGATGAGAAAGGTCGGCAATTTAAAAAGAGTTGACAGAAATTTCTTCGCGATGAAAATTACTGGGAATATGGAAATAAGAGCAATTGGGATAAAGAGAATTGACATTCTTTTTAAAAATGAGGAGGAACAATCAACTGAATAAATATTTGAAGCAGAAATCAGAAATAATGAGAGTCTGGAATTTCTCTACAAAAACAATTATACATACAATAGTTAAATGCTATCCAGTATTGCTGGAAATACCTAAGCAAAACAGTGGGAGAAATTTTGGCCTCATCTGTAACTCTAGGACATGGGGGCAGGGGCAAGAGCTCTCCATTTCTGCGCAAACATATTAATGGAACATTGGTTTGCTATCTTCTAGTTATCAGCAAGATTTACAGAAGTTTGTTCTTTCCAATTGAAATGATTGGTGGATAGCAAAGTTGAAAATATTTCATTAATTGAAAAGTTTTATTCAACGTTTTCTCAGGTACAATTTCAAATGTTCTCCAGTTAGCTTCAAAACAGCATTTCCTCATGGATTTCAATTGCAGAATCACCTACAGGCTGAATGACAAACCCACTAGCAACAATTGATTAAAGCCAAGTCAAGCCATGAGGTTAGAGCGACATTCTGGAGTAAACTGGACTTCACAATATTGCAGACCATGTAAATTATGCTGAGTAAAACAAAGCTGCTTTTTAAACGTCAGTTTATAGTTGATAAAACATTATTTAGTCTAATATTCCAGGCAATTTGTGCCTCACTTTAATGAATTACAAATCAAACAAAAGCACAGGTTTTAAATTACTGCAGATAAATGTCTCAACAAAACGCAGAAGCTTTGATCTCGAGTATTGCATGAATAAAAATTAACCTTCATAAAAAGGATTACTGCACTTACATATGCTCAAAATGAATTTACACTGATCTGCATGTTGTTACAAGTGAAGATTAGGAAAGGAAGAGCTGGTTCCTTGTGTAAATTAAAATTGGAAACACATGCTGCCGTAATTGTACGCAAGTGATGACAGAAGTGCACGTGCAATTAGCCAGGAAACAATTCCACATCTTAAAGCCAGATCTAAGACAAGCAAGAAGCATGCCACCACCCCCCCCCCCCCACCCCCCCCCACTTCAATGCCTTTGTTGGTAACGGCACTGCCCTGAGTAGACCAGACCCATACAGATCAGAGTTTCAAGTTCAATCCTCAGTACTGTTCAGGTAATTCATTCCAGTCGAGGCACTGGTTAAGGTCCTACACTTGATCTTACTGCCCTATGCTGTAATTGGTGATAGTGGTTGGGGGGAGGGAGGGACAGGCATTTGGTGGCGGTGGTTATGGGGAAGTGAGCTTAAGTTTCCGCTTCCAATTGCTTTCCAGTGAACCCTGCTGCAAAGTGCACAGATGTTGACATCAGACAAGGAAGCTATGATGCCTCCCACAAACATACACAGTCTGCCAGTGCACACAGCATGTGTGAAGAAAGCTTATTGGGGCTAAAAGCAATAGAACTGTATTCCAGGTTTGTAGAGAGAAGTTAGTAAATGCGCAGCGATGTCCTTCAGGTTAAGGAGAAAACAGTACAGCAAGGGCAAAAAAAGAGTCAGTAGTCCATGCAATATCTACCCGTAAAAGCACCACAAATTTCATTTCAGTTTCTAATCACAAGGGTGGTTATATCAATCTGCATGTGGTCTTATTTTGCAGCAAACAACCAGAAAATGACAGATATAAAGTTAAACAAAACCTAATTTACATTGCATTCTCTTTTACAATGCCAGGTTTAATACCACTGCTGTTAGTTTGTTTTACAAAATGAAGCAGGTCATTGGCCCTCAGGTTAAGAAAATTAGCCTTGCAATTTGAATGAATGGCTGCTGGCAGAGAAGGATATAGAACTAGGATCGAGAACAATTTCAATTCACAGTAATGCACACATTTTGGCTCAACGAACCTTTAATTGTGGGGTCAGAGTACAACGGAAGAAACCCAACATTAAAAAAAAACGAAAAGACTTGAACATCCCAAGCAGACACACGAGTTCTGCAATTAGAATTTGATCATCTGGAGCTTTAATACAATAGTGCTCATTTATACCCTCCCCCCGCCCCAATTCAGGTTACATCTTACAAAAATGAACAGTTGAGTTCAGACTCCTTAAATAGATTGAATTTTACAATTTCAAAAGGTCCATTCTAGCAACTATGGGAACAGCTGTCCAGGGGTTAAAAGCAAGACATTTTCAGTGTGGTGAAATTAAGATTAAACACACCATGCTACAAAAAATATTTCAATCATCTTTCAACACATACTTCTTGTTTTGCTCATGATGTTTTCTGAAGATACATTTTTAAATAGCAAAATTATAATAAATTTTAAGAGAGAAAAACTGCTTCAATTACAGAATGTGGATAGGTTCTTCCAGATAGAAAAGTAAATCGGAATTCTTTTTCCCCCAAAAGAGCAAGGTTGGATTCCCTGTTTACATTGGGAAATGTGCTGTACAATAGATGGTGGAGGAAACTATGGAGGAATAATGTATTAACCACCTTGTTAGTTTACTCTGAACACTATCACTGTTGGTGACAGTGTACCAGCAACTGTACTATATAAAGAAAATCTAAATATACTTTCAACATTACAATAGATGATAAAAAAGGAAATTATTCCTAGAGTAAGGCAGACAATGGGTTTCTTCACCTTTACACCTGATCTCGGAGTCGCGAAAGCCTTTGGGAAAGGTCATCCTGCATAAAGGAACAGAATTGAATTAATTCAGCAATTCATTAGTTTTTTTTCATAGCTATAACACATTTAAACTTTCAAACCTTTGAACAGCACAGTGGTGCGGTTATGCTTGTGCCTCAATAAACAGAGGCATGGACTAGTCATTCAGAGAATGTAAGTTCAAATGCCACCTAGGGCTGTTTAACAAGTTGAATGACTTCTTTTTCCCCAAATTAAACATCAAGGAAGCTACCCGATTATCATAAACATCCAGCCGGGAAGGGAACCTGTCTTTGGTTGGAGTCCCACACAGATCAGACTGGGCAATGTGGCTGCTTCTCAGCTGTTCTCTGAAGTGGTCATTCACTTGTGTCACAACCTGTAAGGGTATGGACTGCTGCAGGTAGTCTCAGGGCAACTAGAGGTGTACTATATAGTGTCAGCCAGTGGCAACTATTTCTATTATATTTATTTGAACAGAAAATAGAAATCTGAATTTTGGTGAGCATCACGACAATTTCTTCATTACAGTAAAATAATTTTGTGCTGTAATCTTACACTACATTTATCCAGTACACTCTGCACTGCCCAACTCAATCACCATCGCTCTCTCAATGCAATTAATTTCCATTACACTGAAAGGAACAATATTTTGGCCTTTCCTACTCTACCATACCATCTAGTGGCTGAAGTTAGTAGTTCCGTTTTAAAATACTGCTCATTAGCACTTTAGTCCTGAAACAAGCTTCTTGACCTGAAACAGTAACACTCTTTCTAGACATTTCCAGCACGTTCTGTTTGTATCAAGCATGAGCAACATTGTTTGTTACTGTAATACCAGCTGACACTCAACCACAAGAGCAACAGTTAAGGACACTGGGATGTAAACACCCTCAAGACAATCCTACCCACACACTGCTGTGTAGCTGTGATGTCTCTGCACAGATGGGAACTGTCTGTAATTGACCCTTTGCTGATCCAAAGCACTCAGTGGTTGACTTCCATCCTCCTGTCAATGGGAACAGTTTTTTCCTCTATCTGCTCTGTCAGTGATTAACTTAAGTACCTCTATCAAATCTCCTCCCAACCTTCTCTTTTATCCCGATTTCACCATCTATGAAGTGAAGTTCTTCAACCTGAAACCATTTCTTGTGAATGTATTCTGCATCCTCTATAATTTGCTCTGAAAATCTCGTGGCCAGAACTGGACACAGTACTATCATCTGACACCGAGCAAGTGTTTTATATAGGTTTAACACCACTTCCTTATTTTTGTACTTTATGCTCCTCTTAATGTCATATCTTTTATGAAATTGCAATCTCAACCTCTCCTTAACAACTTACGCATATATGCCTCCAATTCGTATCCTTCTGGAGCTGCTTTGGAATTGTATCCTTTCTTATCTATCCATATTCTTCCTAGCAAGAATGAATCAGATCCCATTTCTCCACAGTAAATTTAATCAGCTAATTGCCCACCCATTCCACCGTCAATCTTATTTTGAAGTCCTCACAGTTCACAATATTCCCAAGTTTCGTATTGTGTGCAAACTTTGAAGTTGGGTCGTGTAAATGTTAGAGTCAGAGTTTGTGTCATACAAGGAAAATAGACTCTTCAGTCCAACTAGTCCACGCCGACCAGACTTCCCAAACTAAACTAGCTGCATTTGGACCATTATCCCTCTAAACTTTACCTGTTTATGTACTTGTCCAAATGTCTTTTGAATGTTGTAATTGGACCTGCATCTACCACTTCCTCTGGCAGTTCATTCCACATACAAGTCATTCTCTGCATGTAAAGGTTGCCCCTCGGGTCCCTTTTAAATATTCCTTCTCTTATTTTAAAATTATGTCCTCTAGTTTTGAACTCCCCTACACTAGGGAAAAGACCTTTGCTAGTCACCTTATCTATAGTCCTCATGATTTTATAAACCTCTATAAGTTCATCCCTCTACCCACTATGCTTCAGTGAAAATTGTCCCAGCCAATCCTGCCTCTTCCAATAGCTCAAAACTCCAGTCCTGGTAACATCCTGGTAAATGTTTTCTGCTCCCTCTTAAATTTAATAATATCCTTCTTATAGCGGGACGACCAGAACTGTATACAGTTCTCCAAATGTGGCCTAACCAATGTCCGGTACAACAGCAGCATGACATCCTACACTCAATGGGCTGAGCAGTGAAGGCAAGTGTGCCAAATGCCTGCTTTACCACTTTACCTGTGATGCAACTTAAGGAACAGCGTACTTGAACGCCTAGGTTTCAGTTTGATAATATTAAGATTAGGTCATTAATATTGGGAAAAGCAGGGGTCCTAACTCTAACCTCTGGGGGAATTCCACTGTAAACCTTCCACCAGAATGAAAAACCACCTTTCACCAGAATGAAAAACCACCTTTCACCAATACTCTTTATATTCTGCAATCCTTTTTACTCCACAGTCCCCAACACTACTCAGAAATCTGTTGAACCTTCACCAACCTATGAAACAAAACTGAAGCGAGTGTAACACTGACAGTGGCCTCTGTACTAGGCCAGGTGATCAGAAACTATCTGACGATTTCATTTCCATCTGAGCTGCATCTAAAATACGTTGAACCACAAATTTCTTACACCAGTACATCTTCCTTCCACTTCCTCTATAAACTACTTTTGTGGTCTTTGAGAGCCAGCTGATTTTTGTCAGATTATAAGAAGCTGCAGGCTTTTATTATTTCAAGAAATAAATGGAGGATACCTCATCCTGTTTTACATGAATCACATTGATAACATACCCAAAAAGTTTTAATCTTACACTCGTAGCTGGGTTAAACCTAAGCTCCAGGGACAGAAAGTCAACTGGCAATTCATTGCATCACATGAGAAGTTATCAATCTGAGGCAATGAAGTGAGCGAGCTAAAAATGACAGGCAACTGTCCGAAAAAAAATTATCGGTGGGCGGACGGTGGCTAGCACTGCTGCCTCGCAGCACCAGAGATCCGGGTTCAATTCCTGCATCAGACATCTGTCTGTGTGGAGCTTGCACGTTCTCCCTGTGTCTGCGTGGGTTTCCTCCGGGCGCTCCGGTTTCCTCCCACAGTCCAAAAACGTGCAGGTTAGGTGAATTGGCCATACTAAATTGCCCGTAGTGTTAGGTGAAGGGGTAAATGTAGGGGAATGGGTCTGGGTGGGCTGCTCTTCGGAGGGTCGGTGTGGACTTGTTGGGCCAAAGGGCCTATTTCCACACTAAGTAATCTAATCACTAATCAAACCAAACTGGAGAAAGTTTTGAACTCCTCAGTTCTAAGACCATAAGACATACGAGTAGAAATTAGGCCATTCAACCCATCGAGTCTGCTCTGCCATTCAATCATGGCTGACAGGTTTCTCAACCCCATTTTCCCGCTTTCTCCCCATAACCTTTGATCCTCATGGCAACCAAGAACCCATCTCTGATTTAAATATACTCAATGACCTGGCCCCCACAGCCTTCGGTGGCAATAAATTCCACAGATTCACCAGTATCTGGCAAAAGTAGTTTCTCCTTATCTCCATTTTAAGGTCTTCCCTTTACTTGAAAGCTGTGCCCTCGAGTCCTCACATCTCCTGCCAACGGAAACATCTTCCCAACGTCCACTCTGTCCAGTCTTCTGAAAGTTTCAATCAGATCCCCCCTCATCCTTCTAAACTCCATGGAGTATAATCCCGGAGTGTACAAATGTTCCTCATATGTTAAGCCCTTCATTCCTGGGACCATTCTCATGAACTTCCTCTGGACCTGCTCCATGGCCAATCCATCTTTGCTGAGGTATGAGGCTCAAAATTGCTCACTACATTCTAAATGTGGTCTGACCAGAGCCCTACAAAGCCTCAGAGGTACATCCCTGCTCTTATAGTCTAGTCCGCTCAAGATGAATGACAACATTGTATTTGCCTTCCTAACTACCAATGCAACCTGCAAGTTTACCTTAACAGAAACATGGACTAGGATTCCAAAGTCCCTTTGCACTTCAGATTTCTGAATTTCCTTCCCATTTAGAAATAAGTCCATATAAAGTATGACTTATTTTTTATTTGTTCATTGGATATGGCCATTGCTGGGAGGTTAGTGTTTGATGCCCATCGGTACTTGCCCAGAGGCCAGCGACGACATTGCTGTGGGTTGGGCGTCCCATGTAGTTTAGACCAGGCAAGGATGGCAGATTTCACCACCCAGACATTAAAACACCAGATAGGATTTTTTTTTTGTTTTACAATCGACAATGGTTATATTGTCACTAATAGGCTGGTTTTAAATTCCAGATTTTAAAATAGAAACTAAACTTCACCCCCTGCCACAGTGAGATTGAAATTCGTGTCCCTGGAACATGGGCCTATGGTGGGATTACTAATCCAGTGACATAAGCAGACTTTCTGTGGTGCTGTAGTGGTAAAATACACAAAAATCTTTTTGATACTGTGATTTCTTTTTTCTGAAATAGCAAATCTTTAAAGATTGTTTAGGATTTTACCTGTTCTGCTGATGCCACACTGGCACCAACCGATCCCATTTGACCTTCAGGAAGCTGCATGTTCAAATCAAGACTATAAAACAAAGAAAAAAGAACCATGCATTAGACTTTGATCAGCATCTTCATTGCAGAAGTGGCTGTACCATTGGAAATTTACTTCAAAGGGTATTCCAGCTTTACTTTGGAACTGTAAAACCACATTGGAAACATCCAACACCTCAGTCGAAATATCAGATGTGGGTTCATAATTGAAATTTCTCCTGACACCTTTCTTACCAAGATGAAAGGAACATTGCAATATTAAAGGAAACAAGAATGCATGGAGCTCCTAAATACAGACAATTCTATAAATTTGAAAACTGTGCCCGACAAGACAAAAGCACAAAATTTCATTCAAAGCTTTGGTGTGCTTCACACATCACATGCATGCACTCAAGTGAAATGCATTGCCTGCTTTTACACTCTACAGCAGTTGCAGGACTTGTCATGAGGTGACCAATACAGGAGATGGCACTCTCTGAAAGCTAGGTCAATCTACAACATTTTACTTCAGTGCTAGATTACTGACATGGTAGCTATGCCACTTGCTGAATATAATCAGCTAATGCTCGAATCAAAGGTCTCAGCCATTTTATAACCAGCTGTTTTGTTCATTGAGAATCATGAATTGTATAACCAAAAGGACAAAACTGTCTTAGTAGTTCTGTTGTTAGATTAAAGAGAATAAAATGAACAAACCCAGGAAGCAAATCTTTTTGCAAGATAACAATACGACTTCCAAACTATTATTTGTTTGCAATTAAATGAAGTGCATTGTACTCTGGCCCTGAAAAGTAATTTAACAGTAGTTTGACAAAATTTACAATTTGAAATAGATCTGACATAAATGTAGAATCCCTGACAAGCTGGTGGAAGCAGAGAGTCATTGAATATTTTTACAGCAGAGGTAGTTAGGTTCTTATTGAACAAATGGAAGGTTATCGGAGATGGTAGGAATGTGGTTTTTAGATAATATCAGCTTTAACTTTACTGAATAGCCAAATAGGCTCTAGTGGGTTGAATGCCTATGTTTGCTCCTAATCTGTATGTCTAAATGTAACTTGTAAAAAGAAACTAAAAAGGCAGCACATTATAATTTTCATTTTTTTTTCTGAATGCTGCAATGAAATCGGTTTAATAAATTTCAATTAGTGACTTTAAGCCTACTTAATGAGACAGTGACAATAAGTCTCCCATTATGCCAAAATTTCACTAAAACTGCCACTATTTGTGGCTGGACAGAGAGCAAGTATTTCTACAGTTTATTACTGCATATTTATCCAGCTAGCAGTGATTCATATCACTGCCCTGTCAGATTATCCAGTGAATTAATCATAAATAAATCAGAAATTGCCATATTATACTGATCTGGTTACAATATTCCATCAGAAAAGCTGTCTGAAATAGATCGGTGACACTGAAAATGCTACTCAGTTCAGGTATCATACTTACAGTCACAGGGTCTAGAGATGTACAGCATGGAAACAGACCCTTCGGTCCAACCCGTCCATGCCAACCAGATATCCCAACCCAATCTAGTCCCACTTGCCAGCACCCGCCCATATCCCTCCAAACCCTTCCTGTTCATATACCCATTCAAATGCCTCTTAAATGTTGCAATTGTACCAGCCTCCACCACATTCTCTGGCAGCTCATCCATACATGTACCACCCTCTGCGTGAAAAAGTTGCCCCTTAGGTCTCTTTTATATCTTTCCCCTCTCACCCTAAACCTATGCCCTCTAGTTCTGGACTCCCGAACCCCAGGGAAAAGACTTTGCTTATTTATCGTATCCATGACCCTCAATTTTGTAAACCTCTACAAGATCACCCCTCAGCCTCCGACGCTCCAGGGAAAACAGCCCCAGTCTGTTCAGCCTCTCCCTGTAGCTCAGATCTTCCAACCCTGGCAACATCCTAGTAAATCTTTTCTGAGCCCTTTCAAGTTTCACAACATCTTTCCGATAAGGAGACCAGAATTGCACGCAATATTCCAACAGTGGCCTAACCAATGTCCTGTACAGCCGCAACATGACCTCACAACTCCTGTACTCAATACTCTGACTAATAAAGGAAAGCATGCCAAATGCCTTCTTCACTATCCTATCTACTTGCGACTCCACTTTTAAGGAGCTATGAACCTGCACTCCAAGGTCTCTTTGTTCAGCAACACTCCCTAGGGCCTTACCATTAAGTGTATAAGTCCTGCTAAGATGTGCTTTCCCAAAATGCAGCACCTCGCATTTATCTGAATTAAACTCCATCTGCCACTTCTCAGCCCATTGGCCCATCTGGTCCAGACCCTGGTCTAATCTGAGGTAACCCTCTTCGCTGTCCACTATACCTTCAATTTTGGTGTCATCTGCAAACTTACTAACTGTACCTCTTATGCTCGCATCCAAATCATGTATGTAAATGAACAAAACGTAGACAGCTCAGCAACGATCCTTGTGGCACTCCACTGGTCACAGGTCTCCACCGCCACCCTCAGTCTTCTACCTTTGAGCCAGTTCTGTACCCAAATGGCAAGTTCTCCCTGTATTCCATGAGATCTAACCTTGCTAATCAGTCTCCCATGGGGAACCTTGTCGAACGCCTTACTGAAGTCCATATAGATCACATCTACTACTCTGCCCTCATCAATCTTCGTTGTTATTTCTTCAAATAACTCAATCAAGTTTGTGAGACATGATTTCCCACACACAAAGTCATGCTGACTATCCCTAATCAGTCCTTGCCTTTCCAAATACATGTACATCCTGTCCCTCAGGATTCCCTCCAACAACTTGCCCACTGGTCTATAGTTCCCTGGATTGTCTTTACCGCCCTTCTTAAACAGTGGCACCTCGTTTGCCAACCTCCAGTCTTTCGGCACCTCACCTGTGACTATTGGTGATACAAGTATCTTAGCCAGAGGCCCAGCAATCACTTCTCTAGCTTCCCAGAGTTCTCGGGTACACCTGATCAGGTCCTGGGGATTTATCCCCTTTTATATATTTCAAGGCATCCAGCACTTCCTCCTCTGTAATATGGACATTTAGCAAGATGTCCCCATCTATTTCCCTACAGTCTACACCTTCCATATCCTTTTGCATCAGTAAATACTGATGCAAAATATTAATTTAGTATCTCCCCCATTTTCTGCGGCTCCACACAAAGGCCACCTTGCTGATCTTTGAGGGGCCCTATTCTCTCCCTAGTTACCCTTTTGTCCTTACTATATTTGTAAAAACCCTTTGGATTCTCCTTAATTCTATTTGCCAAAGCTATCTCATGTCCCCTTTTGGCCCTCCTGATTTCCCTCTTAAGTATACTCCTACTTTCTTTACTCTCTTCTAAGGAGTCACTCGATCTTATCCTGTCTATACCTGGCATATGCTTCCTTCTTTTTCTTAACCAAACCCTCAATTTCTTTAGTCATCCAGCGTTCCCTATACCTACCAGCCTTCGCTTTCAACCTGACGGGAATATACTTTCTCTGGAGTCTCGTTATCTCATTTCTGAAGGCTTCCCATTTTCCAGCCATCCCTTTACCTGCGAACATCTACCTCCAATCAGCTTTCGAAAGTTCTTGCCTAATTAGCCTTTCTCCAATTTAAAACTTCAACTTTTAGATCTGGTCTATCCTTTTCCATCACTATTTTAAATCTAATAGAATTATGGTTGCTGGCCCCAAAGTGCTCCCCCACTGACACCTCAGTCACCTGCCCTGCCTTATTTCCCAAGAGTAGGTCAGGTTATGCACCTTCTCTAGTAGGTACATCCACATACTGAATCAGAAAATTGTCTTGTACGCACATGAGAAATTCCTCTCCATCTAAACCTTTAACACTATGGCGGCCCCAGTCGATGTTTGGAAAGTTAAAATCCCCTACCATAACCACCCTATTATTCTCACAGATAGCTGAGATCTCCTTACAAGTTTGTTTCTCAATTTCCCTCTGACTATTAGGGGGTCTATAATACAATCCCATAAGGTGATCATCCCTTTCTTATTTCTCAGTTCCACCTAAATAACTTCCCTGGATGTATTTCCGGGAATATCCTCCCTCAGCATAGCTGTACTGCTCTCCCTTATCAAAAATGCCACTCCCCCCCTTTCTTGCCTCCCTCTCTATCCTTCCTGTAGCATTTGTATCATTAAGCTGCCAGTCCTGCCCATCCCGGAGACATGTTTCCATAATTGTTATGATATCCCAGTCCCATGTTACTAACCATGCCCTGAGTTCATCTGCCTTCCCTGTTAGGCCCCTTGCATTGAAATAAATGCAGTTTAATTTATTAGTCCTACCTTGTCCCTGCCTGCTCTGACTGTTTGACTCACTTCTGTTCTCAGCTGTACCCATCTCAGATTGATCACCATCCTCACTATCTCCCTGGGTCCCACCCTCACATCTTAGTTCAAATCCTCCCAAGCAGTTCTAGCAAATCTCCCTGCCAGTATATTAGTCCCCTTCCAATATAGGTGCAATCTGTCCTTCCTGTACAGATCACATCTACCCCAAAAGAGATTCCAATGATCCAAAAACGTGAATCCTTCTCCCATACACCAGCTCCTCAGTCATGCATTCATCTGCTCTATCCTCCTATTCATGCCCTCACTAGCTCGTAGCACTGGGAGTAATCCAGATACTACTACCCTTGAGGACCTCTTTTTAAATTTATGACTGACTCTCTGTAATCTCCCTTCAGAGTCTCAACCTTTTCCCTTCCTATATCGTTGGTTCCAATGTGGACAATGACCTCCTGCTGGCCCCTAACACAATTGATCTCTTGGAACCCGATGTACCCCTCACTGCATTAGAGCCAGTCTCAATACCAGAAACTTTGCTTTTCGTGCTACATTCCCCAGAGAATCCATCACCCCCTACATTTTCCAAAACACATACCTGTTTGAAATGGCTATAGCCACAAAAGACTCCTGCCCTAGGTGCCAACCTCTCTTACCCTTCCTGGAGTTAACCCATCCATGTGACTGTATCTGAGACCTTCCCCCCCTTCCTATAACTGCCATCCATCACATACTGTTGCTGTTGCAAATTCCTCATCACTTCTATCTGTCTCTCCAACTGATCCACTCGATCTGATAAGATTCGCATCCAAACAGCATTTATGGCAGATATAATTCGCAGTAACCCTTAAACTCTCCTTAAATTCCCACATCTGACAAGAAGTACATATCACTGCAAAGGCCATTTTTGCTTCTTCACAATCTACAGACCCAGAAAATAACACACGTTATTCCTCAACAAACATTGCCCCAGGTTAAATTAATAGCTATGGCTTATATTTTAAGTTTAATCAAGAGACTTATCTCCAAAAACATATAATCAAGAAAGAATCCACTGTACTCACTAATGCAGCCTTTCTATTGGACAGACTTAAAACAACAATTAACTTATCTGATTCTGTGCTGTGAACTTCGCCCAACAGTTCCTCCAAAATTAGTTGTGAATTTCACTGTTTGTTAATTTTCCCAGGCGCACTCCGATGTCCAGTGATACACGAATTCAAATAGCAAAGGCGGTAACTGTGCAGGTTCTCTCGCTCTCTCTCTCTCTCTCCTGCACTGTCCTCACCATGTGCTTCCTTTGTCTGCTCTTCTCCCTTTTAAACTGCTGTTGTTTTGACTTTTTTTTCCAAAGTTCCAAAACAATGCAACTACATATGAAACAGTAATTACTGCTCCTGGAATTTGAGGAAATCATCTCCAACACCTAAAAAAAACCTCAAAAAGGAGCAGCTCTTACAGCCAGAAATCCTTCCCATCCTCCATCCTAACCTTCAACAGTAACTGTGTAATGAAACGGAAATCAATGTAAAACTGGATCACAAATCACTGGAATTCCACATGGGTTGAAGAGTCAGGGGAATGTACAGTAAATTAAAAATACAAAGACTATTCCCATTGGGTGATAGTAAGTCAAACGTTAACCATCTTCACTAACTTATATTTTTTAAACTCAGGTTTATAATTCCAGCCGCACAGTTTGTTGAAATGATATACATAATTCATTCTTCAAATGACACCATAAACATATGCAAGTACTTGCACTTGAAGTTGCAATAATTATCAAAACAGTGTTAGATACAATAGGCTCTTCAGACCAGGCTCGAAGAACCCAGCCATTCAGTAAGAGCTATTTTAAATGTTCTAATTAAATTGTGCCAACATTTGTTACAATAAAATCACCCATGTACAAGTGGAAGAAATCAAATTTATCCTGATGATCTTGCACTGAATATTAACCACAGAAAACATTTCAAAAACTCAAATAAATTTGAATTATTTCTGGATGTTTCTTAACACTTTATACCTATTCAAGAACCAGAGAGAGCAATATGTGAAATAAGCAGTTCGTCTGTCTTTCGTGATATTCATTCAGGGATAAATGTTGCCCAAGTCAGGGCAGCATGGAGGCACGGTGGCACAGTGGTTAGCACTGCTGCCTCACAGCGCCTGAGACCCGGGTTCAATTCCCGACTCAGGCGACAGACTGTGTGGAGTTTGCACGTTCTCCCCGTGTCTGCGTGGGTTTCCTCCGGGTGCTCTGGTTTCCTCCCACAGTCCAAAGATGTGCGGGTCAGGTGAATTGGCCATGCTAAATTGCCCGTAGTGTTAGGTAAGGGGTAAATGTAGGGGTATGGGTGGGTTGCGCTTCGGCGGGTCGGTGTGGACTTGTTGGGCCGAAGGGCCTGTTTCCACACTGTAAGTCTAATCTAATCTAAATCTAATCTAATCTAATCTAATCTAGCACCAGAGAACTGGATTTCACCCTCAGGCAATTGAGCAAATTCCACACAGACACTCTCCCTGTGTCTGTGTGGGGTTCCACTGGATTCTCTGGTTTCCTCCCAATGACGTGCAGGTTAGGTGCATTTGCCATGGGAATTGCAGGGATGGGATGGAGGCAGTGTGGTGGGTCTAGGTGGGATGTTCTTCAGAGGGTAGGCATGGATTCAATAGGCCAAATGGCCTGTCTCTGCATAGTAGGGATTATTGGATTCTCAAACATTAACAAAACTTCTCTGCTCTACACACAATAGAAAAGGTTGAAAGGACTGCAATGTGAGGCCTCATCTGAATGATGTTGCCTTTAATCACGTGCTTCCCTCAGAGTGACAGAAATCTCAGCCGAGATTCAGTGCACAAGGCTCTGAAGGGGACCACTCAGAGGGTGGTGCATGCACGAACTTGGTTAGAGACAAAAAAAAACTACAGGGGCCAGAATTCGTGGTAGATAAGGAGACTGGAAGAGCACAGCAAGCCAGGCAGCATCAGGTGAAAAAGTCAACATTTCAAGTGTAACCCTTTTTCAGGACTATTAATATTCCTGATGAAGGGTTACACCCAAAACATTGACTTCTCCACCTCCTGATGCTGCCTGGCTTGCTGTGTTCTTCCAGTCTCCTGCTTGTCAACCTGAGTACATGTATTAAAGCAGACAGAGGAGCTTGAGAAATAAATCAGTTAAAATGTAAGTTAGACATTTAACAAGAAGGCAGTACTAAAGAAAGAGCTCAACATCAAAACCCTTGAGGAAAACATGCGTCCATACTAACCCAGCTTCATCAGCCATTTCATGTAGCAGTGAATCTACTTCATTCTGGAAGAAGAAAAAAAATATAAACTTTAATATATGCCGCTTAAAAAAGGAATGTGCATTTATATGGTGCAAAGTATGTCCCCAAGGGCTTACATTAATTACTGTTGGAAAAAATTACTCGTGAGGTTTCTTCAAACGAAGCAACCAGTTTACACTTTGATCTGATAAACAACAAGCAGGATATATGTGAAACTGCTCAGATTTTTGCTTTGACTATGCTGATGGATTTTTTTTACATCCACCTTAACGAGAGGTCAGTAACTCCGTTTGCTGTCTGATTGAAGTATCAGCCTACACTGAGATGGTAAGCTGCCAGAATCAAGTCTGGGTTCCCAATGTTCTGAGCGAGCAAATACATCAGAGTGCGACAAGCTGACACAAATGATGTATTCTCAGACCTTTAAAAACAGACCAAGAAAACAAAAGTGGTGTGCATACTTATAGCGACAAACTCATCCACAGATGTTCTTGCAGGATTATTGAACTTAATTAAATAGAAAGAAAATTTTTTTACAAAATTCGATGACGACATTTAGACCGCTATAGTAACGAGGCTACTGCTGTTTTTACTGAGACATATCTACTCTTTGTCCAATAACATTCCGTCTTGCCTCTCTTCCTCCTGTCATTTACACCTTGCATTCTATCAAACATTGCGTGTTTAATTGATTTCTCCTTTGTTCTATGCGCAGTACTGTGCTAAACATTCTCAACAATGACAGTCTATATTTTTAAACCATTTTGGAGATGCTTATATCCTTACAATATTGTCATATTTACTGTCCAGTGCATCAGTAAACCATATGAGTCTAAGAGCATGAATTATTGGTATTTACCTGCACATGTACATTTTAGAACAGATGGGGCATACATTCACTTGTTTTGAATACTCTAATAAGTCTAAGGTAAGACCCTTCTATTTGAAATCACAAACGGCAGATACCCCATATTTGTGAAAGCGATCATGGCAAGATTGCTGCCATTTTGCCGATTCTATGTTAGCATCAGGTGTAAATCAGCATTGCCACGAGTGTATTGGAAGAACATGTACTACACCAAGGCGCCAATGCGGCCATTACTCTCTAAGTGATTACATGAATGTAGCCAAATTACCACTTCCACAAAGTAGTTACAGAATAAATTTCCAAACTCGGAGTCAAGTTTCTCATAAGTCATACCTTACACATAGTTTGTGATTAGAAGCTTTTGGTCTCTTTGTAATCTAGAATAATCAAAACTACAAGATAAATATAGGCTACAAAGCTAAGCTTTCTCCATATTTTTGGAATAGCAATGAGAACCTTGTTTTTTTTAAATAGCCCAAAGATCCCCAAAGGAGGACATGCATTATTTGTAACATAGAACATTACTTGGTCAACTTATCAGCAAATGCCAATGATAACTGCCTCTTACCTGTGGTGTGGTTAGTGTCGTTGTGCTGCTCATTGTGTCCTCCATTTGCTGGGTTTGTACATCTAACGTCTCAAATTGATGCTCAAATTTATCCATTAGAGCAGAAATCTGCATGAAAGAGAAAGCGTGGAACATTGCTCTACACCTGTCCAGACCTTCATTAGCACAAATTAAAGGCACTGAGGAGGGCGATTTTATAAATTATTGCGGAAAAGATCTGGCACATCTATTTACTGATGTACATCTTATAAATTCTCATTTTATTTTCAATTATTGCAGTTCCTGTCTTCAACAGAGTGTACCTATTCACTGCTACAGCACAAAATTATATCTTATGGGCCTGGCATTTGTTTTTCTTTAATTTATACAGGGGATATGAAGGTGGGATGGGGGGAAACAGGGGTTCAATTGCAAGGCCAGAACTTTATGCCCATTCTTAATCTCTCTTCTGAAATTGGCCTTAGTGCTGAACTGCATTCCAGGACTACTATAATAGATTAGAAATAAAGAATACACACATTCTTTGTAGTTCCAGGTGTTTGACCCAGTGACAATGAAAGAATGTTTGATATAGTTCCAAATGAGGATGATGTGTGGCTTGGAGGGGGTGTGCCAGTTTTCTTCTAGATGGCAGAAGTCACAAGAATGGAAGGCGCTGTCAAAGGAACAATGGTGAATTGCTGCAGTGTGTCCTGTAGATGGTACACAATGCTTTCCATGATGTTTCTGTGGTGAAGGGAGTGAATGCTGAAGGTGATGGATGGGGAACCAATCAAATGGATTTTCTTCTTGATGATAAGGAGGCTGAGTTTTGTTGGAACTGAACACATCCAGGGAGTATCCAATCACACTCCTGATTTGAGACTCATAGGTGGTGAACCAGTATGGGGGAGTCGAAAGTGAGCTACTTGCCAAAGATAACACATTCACTACGTTCCAACAAGAAAGAGAAGTTCCACGGGGAGGAGGACCATTTCTCTGGTGATTGCGATTTTCTTGAGAGCCTCCCTACTTTCCATTTCCCTGATTTGCAGCTATTTCTGGGATATACTTTATATCCTCTATTCTAGTACTGTGTGCAGTTCTGGTCACCAAACTAAAAGGAAGGATGTGATTACATTAGAGTGTGTGCAGAGGAGATTCACTAGGATGTTGCCTGGGTTGGAGCATTTTAGCTATGAGGCATGCTAGCTAGGCATGAGACATTTTCTTTAGAGCAGAGATTGGCTGAGGGGATCCTTATAGAGTTGTATATGAAAGGCATAGACAGGGCACACAGGGAGCAGCTGTTCTCCTTAGTTGATGGGTCAATAGTGAGGGGGCACAATTTTAAGACGAAGGGAGGAAGTTTAAAAGGAATTTGAAGTGTTTTCTACACAGGATGGTGGGAATCTAGAATAGATCGTTTAGGATGGTGAGAGAGACAGGAAACCTTACAACCCTTAAAACATATGTGGATAACAATTTGAAACATCATAGCATTCAAGGTTATGCACCAAGTATTGGAAAGTGGGAGTGTAGATAAATTGGTACAGATTCGATGGGTCAAAACGTAATATCTGTGCTGTATGACTCTATGAACCATCTTTAGCAGCTACCTAAGTAAAACTTAAAGATAGTACCACACAAAGCATATAATTGTGCAAAAGATAGTGGCAAGTCAGAACATTTGACAGAATATGAAACCTGGCAAAAGTGAGGACTGCAGATGTTGGAAACCAGAATTTAGATCAGAGTGCTGCTGGAAAAGCACAGCAGGCCAGGCAGTATCCGAGGAGCAGGCAAATCAATGTTTTGTGCAAAAGCCCTTCGTCAGAAATAGAGGCAGGGTGCCTGCAGAATGGAGAGATAAATTGGGGGGGGCCACTGGGGAGAAGGTAGCAAAGAGTACAATAGGGGTGAATAGGGGTGGGGATGGAGGTGATAGGTCAGAGGGAAAGGTGGAGTGGATAGGTGGGAAGGGAGATTGGCCGGTAGGACAGGTCATGAGGATGGTGCTGAGCTGGAAGTTTGGAACTGGAGTGAAGTGGGGGGAGGGGAAATGAGGAAACTGGTGAAGTCCGCATTGATGTCCTGGGGTTGAAGTGTTCCGAGGTGGAAGATGAGGCATTCTTCCTCCTGGCGTCGGGTGGTGAGGGAGTGGTGGTGAAGGTGGTCCAGGACCTGCATGTCCTCGGCAGAGTGGGAGGGGGAGTTGAAATGCTGGGCCACGGGGTTGATTCGTGCGGGTGTCCCGAAGGTGTTCCCTGAAGCGCTCTGCGAGGAGGTGTCCAGATTCCCCAACGTAGAGGAAACCGCATCGTGAGCAACAGATACAATGAATGACATTGGTGGATGTGCAAGTAAAACTATGATGAATGTGGAAGGCTCCTTTGAAGCCTTGGATGGTGGTGAGGGAGAAAGGTTGTTAAGGATAAGTGGAAACATGATTAATCAGATCGGCCATAACCTTACTGAATAAAGGAACAGACTCAATTTGAGGAGCCAAGGGACTTGCATCTGCTCGTAATTTGCAGTTTTGCACGAGATCCTAGTTTCTGACATGCTGTTGTTGCAACATTAACATGGCTTGTCTAGACCAAATCGTTGTCAGTCACACACCAAAACGTTAATATTTGGGGGATTCGGTGATGGTAATGCTACTGAATGTCAAGGAACATTCTGCTCTGTAGGTTCATAAGATGGTCGCATTTGTTCTTTTTGAAGTATTCACTTCCATATGCAACTTTATATCACAAAAGAAATTTGCTTCTCATCCCTGTTGTACACAAAAATCTGCTTGTTTGTTTAACAGATATAGTAACCACATTGTCTTTAAGAAACAAAGATGGATAATATTTTAAATTGTGTTCCCTGGTCAGAATTTCTGAATATTAAAATTCTCTAATGCTTTCTCCATCACAATTTTAAAAATTCTATTGTATGAATGCCATTCACTTGAGAGGTATAAAGTGAACCGATCAGAAAAGCAATGAAACATTTTAAAGGTTCAGTCACAATAGACTGAGAAGTCAAAGTCAGTAAAGTTTTGCTTCTTTGACAGCTTTATTATTAGCTGGCAAGTGCTCGGAACTTCATTCCTGATCTCAATCAAATTTGCACGTGGCAATGAATTATATTGCTGCTATTTTCAGGCAAATTAGATCAAAACCATCTCTTAAGTATTCTCTTTCTTGTAGGAGTATATTGTGGGCTTTGTGAACAATCATCATGGCTGATGCAACACAGATTTTCTTTCGATGGAATGGGTCAGAATCGAATGACAAACAGTCACAATAAAAAGTCAAATTCTGGGATCCAATAAGCCCCAAATTTCAGGAGCTGATCAAATGAAAGGGGACATTGTTCTACACAGTCTCATATTAATGAACTTCTGTAAAATTACACTGCACAAAAATGATACATACACAAAAAACGCAGAAACCATTACAAATCCACACTAAATTACTAAAGAACGCTAGCCTTCACTGAGACATACAGCCATAATGATGGGAAAGGAGATGTTACATATTGAACTAATGCCATCTAAATTAAGTGATACCTTTTCTAGGTTCATGCTTTTCAAGGTGATGTCCATGGATTTGACAACGCCTGCCATGGATTTGGTTACCTGAAACAAAAAAATGTAATAATTTCAATAAATACAGAAAATAACTCAGTCATAATCAATCAATCTGTACAACAAACTGCTACTCAATAGATTATTTATAATGAACAAACACAATATCAGGGATTAATTTGTCATAATTACAAGGTAAAGACACTTAATTTGCAAGTGGCATTGTTAGCCTGACATAATAGCTTCTTGTTATTCGAGATGATACAATACGAAGCACCAACATTCCTGATGTCAAACTTGCAGTATAAGAACAAAAGCAGAACTTCTAAGGAAGCATCACTGGACTCAAAATGTTAACTCTGATTTCTCTTTAGAGATGTTGCCAGATCTGATAAGCTTTTCCAACAATTTCTGCTTTTGCTTCTGATTCACAGCATTCGCGGCTCTTAGTGTTTTGTAGTTTAGGAGATTGTAGGAATACGTAGATGCTGATAACATTAATGGTAGGGTGGAGTTGTTGGCTTCGATTTTGCTCATGTCCCATGAGCAAAATCATAAGTGATTTTGGCAGTCATTTGACATGCAGCCCAAGGACAGTTGACTTTTTGACTTGCACAGTTTATATGCAACATGATGGTGGTATGATTTCTGGTTGACACTTCTTCAGTTATGATAAGAATGATTGCAAAACATAATTCAAATAGTTTGGTCTCCTGACAAGATAGTTAGGGTCAGGTTCTTGTTCATACTCTAGAATAAATCCTGCAACAAAAACAGAATGCAAATAACCTATTGCTCCGACCACATGCTGGGAAAAGGTAAAGAGAAACAACTTGTACCTTTAATGTAGCCATGATGTGGAGGTGCCCATGTCGGACTGGGGTAGACAAAGTTGAAAATCACACAACACCACATTATAGTCAACAGGTTTAATTAGAATTAAGTTTTTGCTGCGCTGCTCCATGAAAGTTACCTGACGAAGGAGTAGCACTCCGAAAGCTTGTACTTTCAAATAAACCTGTTGAACTATAATCTGGTATTGTGAGATTTTTAATGTTTAATGTAGACTAATGTTTAATGACAACCGCAGGAAATGTAAAACTTGCGCCCACACCTCCACACTCACTTCCCTCCAAGGCCCCAAGGGATCCTTCCATATCCGCCACAAGTTCACCTGTACCTCCACACACATCATCTATTGCATCCGCTGCACCCGATGTGGCCTCCTCTATATTGGTGAGACAGGCCGCTTACTTGCGGAACGCTTCAGAGAACACCTCTGGGCCGCCCGAACCAACCAACCCAATCACCCCGTGGCTCAACACTTTAACTCCCCCTCCCACTCCACCGAGGACATGCAGGTCCTTGGACTCCTCCACCGGCAGAACACAACTACACGACGGCTGGAGGAGGAGCGCCTCATCTTCCGCCTGGGAACCCTCCAACCACAAGGTATGAATTCAGATTTCTCCAGCTTCCTCATTCCCCCTCCCCCCACCTTGTCTCAGTCGGTTCCCTCAACTCAGCACCGCCCTCCTAACCTGCAATCCTCTTCCTGACCTCTCCGCCCCCACCCCACTCCGGCCTATCACCCTCACTTTGACCTCCTTCCACCTATCCCACCTCCATCGCCCCTCCCCCTAGTCCCTCCTCCCTACCTTTTATCTCAGCCTGCTTGGCTCTCTCTCTCTTATTCCTGATGAAGGGCTTATGCTCGAAACGTCGAATTCTCTATTCCTGAGATGCTGCCTAACCTGCTGTGCTTTGACCAGCAACACATTTGCAGCTGTGATCTCCAGCATCTGCAGACCTCATTTTTTACTCGTTTAATGTAGACTAACCTCTTCTAGTTCCTCAGAGGAAAAATACAAAAGTAATGCTGGACTTTTAATGGGTCATTAGGAAAGGACACTAAAGGTTTGCTTAAAGAGTGAGTTTTAAGCAACAAGTTTTAGATACATTGTGCCTTGAACATTGTAAAACATCCCAAACATGCACTAATACCAAGATTTTCAACCAGGCCAATGGCCCAGCATTAAGGTGCTGACTGCCCTGGGCTGGGAACGTCGTCCTCATTACCAACACAAGACCCCCAGCCCTGAAACGGCATGTGAGCCCCAGGTGGACAGAGGAAGCGCTTCAGGGAAACCCTCAAGGCCTCAATGGTAAAGTGTGACATTTCCACAGACACCTGGGAATCACTGGCACAAGACCATCCAAAATGGAGTAGTAGTATCCTGGAACGTACCGAGCACCTTGAAACTTGCCATCGGAAAATAGCAGAAACCAGGCAGAAATGTACTGCCACATCAATGCCCCTCCTACTCCTTCCCACAACCACTTTCTGCCCCAAGTGAAACCAAGCTAGCAGCAGCTATATTGGTCTGTACAGTCACCTACGGACTCTCACAGAGTGGGAGAGAGTCATCCTCACCTGTGAGGGACTGCCAATGATGCAGTAAAAAAATCGTGAGATCAACCAGCCATGGAAGGATTTGAAGATTGATGACAAGAAACTTGGCCGAAAGGTGAATATCTTCAACTCAAAATTGGGAAAACAGATGTCAATGCAGAGAGGCTTAAGGAGGGAATTCACCACTTTGGGCTAAATGCATGCTGGCATTGTTGAAAATAAATTGGGGATGTCAGAAAAGGAGCAGTAAGATTTTGGGACTGGAGGAGGAAACATGACTATTATATCACTAGAAGCTATGGAGTCATTTGAAGGCGTGGATGACCATTTTAAAACCGATGCATTATCAAACCAGAAGTCAATGCAGTGAGTTAGCAGAGGGTTATTGGTACAAAAACAGGAGAAGTGGGTACACAGACAAAAGATGTTTAGGGATTGAATTCAAGAAAAGCTGGAAATGGGTACAAAAATATTGTTGGCATGAAGCAAAATGAGTAAAGTTGGACGAGGGGCCGGAGTGAGAAGAACAAAGAATTTGAAGATGTTGCAGAGTCAGAAGTATTTACTGAAATAGAGATGTGAATGACTGTGAAGCGAATTATCACAGGGATGAGAATGTTAAATGTGAGGCGCCGAAGAATCGGTTGCCGATTTAGGTAAGCAATACCCAAATGATGAGCGAGTGGGATTTGATCAGGAAAGAGGTACCAGCAACACACAGTTTTGAACTAGTTGAAGGAAGATCACAATAGGCAAAGAATGATGGGCCAGTCAAGAGTAATTGCAATGGTTCAAGCTGAAAGTGACATAGGCACAAATGAAGAGCTCTGGCAGGCATCATATGAAGGTAGAAGCAGCAAGTCTTGGTGATGGGAAGGATACAGCACTGATTCAAATAGAAAAACCATTTAAAAATAAAAATTGTTTCAGCCTGACACACGGATAAGGGAGATGATTAGGAGCAAGGGCATAATGTTCGCAATAGGGGACAGTATACAAAAGCTACAGTTATCCTGCAGATATTGAACTTGTAACAACTGTGCCTCATTCAAGAAAGGGAGTTGGTAAAGAAATCTAACAATGTGTCATAAAAAGACAATATACAAATGAGAAAATAAAAATAGTACACAATAGATTCCTAAAAGATGTCAGAGGTAGCATGCAGAGCAAGGAAGAGAAACTCCTGCTGGAGAAGCTCTGGCCACGAGTCGACAGGCAGGAGTGGTAGCACGCACGAGCAGTCCCGTTAAGATGAAGAATGGTGCAGAGGTGCTGTACGAAGCTGATGTGGTCAAACATGTCACAAGTTGAACTGTTGCACTTGTTGCAAGGTGACAGTGCATCAGTGTTGCAGAGGATGTGATGTAACTTTTCTTAGAGCACTTTAACATTTGTGAAACCTGATTGGAGTGAGTTACAGGGATCGCTCCAGTTTCAAAGTGCACACAGATTTACAAGGTAGCAAAGCATATAGGGTTATTCATTATTAAAAAAAGCTACTTTTCAGTAAATCATAAATAGAAGTGTTATGGCTTAAGTCCTTATATTGACAAATAAAGTGAACATGCCAAGTTAAGTATGGCTTTTTAATACATGGAAATGTTTTTCTATTTGATATGAAGAAGAAGAACCATTACCTTGCCCATCGTAACTGCACTCTGCACACGTGCTGCAACAGCATCCACTCTGGCACTCATACGCAAAAAGTTAATGGACTGGTTCTTCTGTCGGATTGCATTTTCCGCATGTATTTTTGCTATTTCCATATTACCTTTCTGAATTGCCTGTAAACACAAACAAATCAGATGATGTGAAAACACAGACAATTCAATTTGGATAAGTTACACTTTGTATCTGAAAGTCACACTGGGGCAAGAATAATCGATGTGTTTATTTCACAATAAATCTGATGCCTTTCCTTTCAATCCTTCCAAAATGGTTGTTTGTTAGTGCAGTAAAAATTACATTGATGGGCCTCTCTGTTCAAAAACTTACCATCTTCCACCAAATGCCATGTCAATCAACTTCTTTTTCAATGTCGTGAAAAATTGTATGTTGCAAATCTTACATCGGTATGCTATCCTGACTACAAAATAAAACTTACAGCTGCAAACTTTCACCACACAAAATTCTTACTTTCCGTTACATTTTTGAACTGGATGACAAACCTATTCCTCAACCTTCATTTAAAATTAATTTATGTTATAAAAATGCCAGCCAGAGATCTCAGAATGCCAGACAGTTGTGACAAAGTGGAGCAAATCAATAGGTTTTCCTCAACTATTCCTCAAGTAATCTCTTAAAGCTACGAGGATTTACTCGTGCTATTTACAGTTGCACACTTTACTCTCCCTTATCAAAATCTGTTTTTTTTCCTCTTTGAAATGTATCAAAGTTTGTGGTTTGCTAGGGATGGATTTGCTTTCAAGTGTAAACTGGCACTACCCTCTCCCATTTACCTAAAGAAGGAAAAGTTTGACACTAATACTCGTTAGTCAATGACAAACGGTCTTGCCTAGTGAGATTAAAGGTGAGAAATAAAAATGTAAAGTAAACAGCCAATAAGTGGTGTTATGCATGTTTACATTACTTTTTGCACAGTTGCACAATGTAGTTTTACAAAAACTTATATGGGAACTTTTGAAAGCCTAATGCCCTGATCAAACCAAAGTTTTCCCACTAAACTCTTAGCAGTTGTATAGATGCCTTTGTCTCCTCTCCACAAAAAAGAAAATGACAGCACGGTACAGTCAACATCTCAAGTGCTGGCCCCTGAAGAATTCCATACCCTGGACAAGTGAATCATATGGAATTGCAGCCTCAAAAATTCTACTGCTTATACATTTTCAGCCTTTACTTGACAAAAATATAACAATCCTGCAAGTGAGCCCTTGCTCCCTACAACTGAAATTAAGAAACACATCTACAACATTGTCCACTGATTGAACAAACCCATTAAATTGCCATCTGGAAGTAATACCAGCCTCACGTTCTTAAAGTCTAATGAAAGAATAAGCATACCATTAGTTTAGGCAAATGACCAGACTGGGTAACAGTTAACATTATACAGTAGCATAAAAGTCACTGTAGCTGCTGTAGCAACACCACCACATGGTTTTAAAAATAAAGTGAATTGGTGTTGTGGCAAGTATGCTGCCTGTGGACTGAATGCTACTTCTACAAAATTTTATTAATTGAACTTCAAACGAACTTCTATTCCTCATGCTCGTTTGAGAAAATGAGTAAAATATTGGTTTGAAGTATTTGATACATTAGCTTATTATTGTGCAACAAATTTGGCCCTTTGATCAGACATGACACAATACAATTAAAGAACAATACATCTCTCTGGCTTTGAAAGACAAGTAATTGACAATGCATTTTTAAAAAAAGTGATTCAAGGATTCTCCTTTATCATAGAATCCTTACAATGTGGAAACAGACCATTTGGCCCAACAAGGCCACACCAACCCTCCAGTAACCCATCCAGACCCATTCTTCTACATTTCCCCTGACTAATGCACCTAACCCATACATTCCTGAACACTATGGGCAATTTGGCACGGCCAATTCACCTAACCTGAACATCTTTGGATTGTGGGAGGAAACCAGAGAACCCAGATGAAACCCACACAGACACGGGGAGAACATGCAAACTCCTCACAGACCGTTGCCAGAGGCTGGAGTTGAATCCAGGTCCCTGGCACTGCATGGCAGCAGTTTTAACCACTGAGCCACTGAGACATGCCTAAAACAGAGGGCATTTCTGTGCATTAAACTGAAACATAGCTCATCCATGCAAAGGAACAGCGCGACTGAGCACCAGCACAGGTGGCAGCGGTGGGATTCTGATGATACAAAAATCCACCAACCGCAAACCAATAGCAGACAGCTCTTGACAGAACTTTTAAGCAATTCCTTTAATGTGGTTAACACCGGGGAGCTGCTTTCACCCAATTTCACTTATTCCCGAGAGTCAAAGTTGAGGTCATCTGATGTAATGCACAGGATTTTACACTTTGATTTGCTGAAGATGCAACCCCTGGTGATGATGATAATGAGCAACTGAAGTAGAACATATCGTACGAAGAGAGAATTGTGCCAGAAGGCAAAGTACAAGCTAAGGTTAGTGTTTCAGTGACACAGTTATCCAGCTAGAAACATGTCTGGCTCAGGAACAACCATCTTTCCTCACCCACCAGTGATGAAAAAATAGAGGACATAAATTACCTTTTTGATTTTAGCTTTCTCGGTTTTTTCTTCTTTATCACATTTCTTGGCACTTCTCGAAAGCTCCTTTGCAGCAAACTTAAGGTTGAACAAGTGTTCTGGGAAGAAATGTTAAGGATGCACAGCCCAGCATGTTCACTGCTATTCACACAGTGTGCAATAGCCCTAGAGTAGTAACGTGGAAAAAAACTTTGCCCTGACTTAACGTTTATTGTAGCTGGGATAGACCAAGTGACACAAGGTTATCTAATAAATTCCAATATCAAAATATTAACAGTGTAATTTAATATAAATTAATTTCAACCCAAGTATAGATATTAAAATACAAGTAAATGCTCTTATTGCTTCCTTAATATCCACAATAAACAAATTTAAAGGCACTAAATGACTTACTACATAAGGAGCAAATTACAGTGGATGCTGGAACATGTTCTGAAAACAAAAAAAAATGCTGGAAGTCACATCAGGTCAGACAGCATCCGTAGAAAGACAAGCAAACTAATATTTCTTCACCATCAGCTCTGAAGAGTCATCTAGACTCAATATGTTAGCTTGCTCGTTATCCACTGATGCTGTCTGACCTGGTGTGATTTCCAGCATTGTGTGTCTTCAGGACTTACTAATCAACTTGCTTTTCTTCTTTCAGTGATTGCTCAAAAATCTACCAGGCTGACCAAGACTTTGGGCATCTGCCATAACATCTCCTTCTGCAGCTTGGTGTTATATGTTATAATTGCTCCTCTGTAGTGAATACACACCAACTAAATCGCATATGTTTCTTAAAACTTGAAAAACAGTTTGATTAGGTATATAAACCTATTTTTCCTTTTAGGTGGATATGAGGAGCAAAATCATCACAGGAATGATACCAGTGATTGCTATGCAGCGAAAGTATGGCAAGAGTCAGACAAGAGTTGACTGGATATCTGAATGTGAGTACCAGGAAATAACCTCCCTGAAGTATTTCAATGACATCAGAAAATATGAGGGAGAGGCTTGAGCAATTCATTAGTCACATGATTCCCAAAGCAAGCTTGTTGTTACAATCTCTCTGAGTCACTGATAGCTATTTTTATTAATTCACACCAGAAGTTTTCAGGTCAACAGAAGTCCAATTTAAGTGCCACAAACACAAGGAAAACTGTGTGTTAAAACAAAATATTCTTACAGCAGGGTCAACAATTCTGATCCAATTTGACAACCGACAAGTTCCAAAGGTATAGTGAACATGCAACTTAGTGAACAAGCCAGTTTCCTGAAGGGCTGCTCAAATGTCAAGCATTTACAAAACATGATACATAATTTTTTTGCAATAGTATGTGCCTCAGAACTCAAATAGATTTGAGTCATTTGAAATATAAACTGGATATCTGAAGGAAATTAAGGGTGGGCAATAATT
Source organism: Hemiscyllium ocellatum (assembly GCF_020745735.1). NCBI lineage: Eukaryota > Metazoa > Chordata > Chondrichthyes > Orectolobiformes > Hemiscylliidae > Hemiscyllium > Hemiscyllium ocellatum. The sequence goes on along the minus strand of NC_083411.1, from coordinate 71,641,259 downwards.
GCTGTCCTTGCCAATACCTATCACATGAACAAAAAATAGTAAGGTTCTATATGCATATTTGCCAAATGGCTTTTATTTTAATCACATGCAGAATTAAACTGAATAGCAGGTCAAAGTAGTGAATTTAGACAAACTGGAATTGCAAATATCACTTATTTATGATGCAGAATAACCAAATGTTTAATTATGCACAATTAATGATGACAGTACCCTGAACTGATTTACATATTCAGTGCTTGGGTTCAGCAAATCTTATCATAGTCTAATTTTCAACTTTATTTGTCAGAATGAGATGTCATGAAAACATCAGAGACACAGTGTCCAGGGCACACTAGCAGTGACAAGCAGCAACACATACATAGAGTTGGGGAAATGCCAGAAAAGGCATTTGTTAGGGGTAGATTCTTCACACAGCGGGTTGTGAGTTCATGGAATGCCCTGCCCGTATCAGTGGTGAACTCTCCTTCTTTATGGTCATTTAAGCGGGCATTGGATAGGCATTTGGAAGTTATTGGGCTAGTATAGGTTAGGTAGGACTCGGTCGGCGCAACATCGAGGGCCGAAGGGCCTGTACTGCGCTGTATCCTTCTATGTTCTATGTTCTATGTAAAAGAAGATAGAAGTTAACAATTGTCAACAGCAGAAAAAAAACTGAACTTCAACTCTCGATCTCAGCAAGAGTCAAATTCAACTGGGAAAGCCTGGTGCATAATATTTGACAACCAAGAAACACTGTAGATTATTTCAGCATATACTTTGCAAGTTGTGATGGAATTCATATTAGTTTGGTCAGAAACAGCTCAGGCACTAATATAACTTTAAAAATATTCACCAAATGGTGAGCGTTCACACATAGTTGTTGGCTTGCGGAAGAATGAAATGTGACATTTGTTTTGTTTTGTGCGAACGAGTAGTTTGCTGAATTGCACATCTCAAGGCTGGGCTTTCTGTCACAGAGACAAAATGTATACAAAAAAAAAGCAATTAAAAAAAAGTGAAAAATGCTACAGACAGAACAATGGCTAGCAGTTTAAAGCTAGAGTATATTAGTATATTCATGGATCCAAATATAACTCCTCAGAAAATACAATTTAATTTCGAAGGAATTTCCATTACTATCATAACCAACTTGCACCAATCACATTTTTCCTATGAATTCACGTATGGAAGAAGCGAAAACATTGCAAAAACAATACCAAGAAGAGCTTTAAACGGGTTGACAGAAGGAATGGAACGTCAACATGTACGTACACAGGAAAATACTCAAATGTATCCAAACAAATCTGAGAAGAAAACATACCATTCCCTTGGCACTCGTCTGAACCACAGTTGGGTGTGATTAGAAAACAAAACCTTCTCACCTAGAGCCACAGGTCACACTTGGTTTGTATCCAAAAAAGGAGGCAGACTCATTAGAAATCAAGATTCTGGACTAAATCAGCAACTCATTGTACCTGCCAGACCCAGGGGAGCACCTCTCCCCAGGTACAGTACAGTACAGGGGGTGACAATCTGTGAGGACAGGCCGAACCTGGGGCCAACTCCACCCGGGGCCACTGTCAAGCTCCTCCTGCCCGGCCCGGCCCAGCCCGGCCCGGCCCAGCTAGCTCCCCCTACCCCGGTAGACTCGCTCCCTGAACCGGTATCGCCTCCGGAAGAAGGCCAAGGCCTGCCGTGTTACTGTCCTCCCCTCTCCCGCGGGCCATGGGGGTGAGGGGGTGAGGGGGTGGGGGGTTAAGGATACTCTCAAGGCTGGACGACATCTTCAAGACCCCGGGCACGTCTCCAGCTGATCAACAGCGCGACCGGCCATCAACAACCAACACCACTTCCGCTTCCTGCTGCGGCGCCGTGACGTCACAGAGGGAAACCCGACTGGCGTAACGCGTCATCAAGGTCAGCAATTAACCCATTCCCTGCCCACACCATCCACCCCCCAAACACCCTCCCACACTCTCACTGACCCCATCCCCCCCAAACACCCTCCCACACTCTCACTGACCCCACACCCCCCAAACACCCCCCACACTCTCACTGACCCCATCCCCCCCAACCCATCCACACTCTCACTGACCCCATCCCCCCCAACCCATCCACACTCTCACTGACCCCATCCCCCCCAAACCCACCCACCACACTCTCACTGACCCCATCCCCCCCGCAAACACCCTCCCACACTCTCACTGACCCCATCCCCCCCAAACACCCTCCCACACTCTCACTGACCCCATCCCCCCCAAACCCACCCACCACACTCTCACTGACCCCACACCCCCCCAAACACCCCCCACACTCTCACTGACCCCATCCCCCCCAACACCCCCCACACTCTCACTGACCCCATCCCCCCCAACCCATCCACACTCTCACTGACCCCATCCCCCCCAACCCATCCACACTCTCACTGACCCCATCCCCCCCAAACCCACCCACCACACTCTCACTGACCCCATCCCCCCCGCAAACACCCTCCCACACTCTCACTGACCCCATCCCCCCCGCAAACACCCTCCCACACTCTCACTGACCCCATCCCCCCCAAACCCACCCACCACACTCTCACTGACCCCACACCCCCCCAAACACCCCCCACACTCTCACTGACTCCATCCCCCCCAAACACCCCCCACACTCTCACTGACCCCATCCCCCCCAACCCATCCACACTCTCACTGACCCCATCCCCCCCGCAAACACCCTCCCACACTCTCACTGACCCCATCCCCCCCGCAAACACCCTCCCACACTCTCACTGACCCCATCCCCCCCAAACCCACCCACCACACTCTCACTGACCCCATCCCCCCCCAAACACCCTCCCACACTCTCACTGACCCCATCCCCCCCAACCCATCCACACTCTCACTGACCCCCTCCCCCCCAAACCCACCCACACTCTCACTGACCCCATCCCCCCCGCAAACACCCTCCCACACTCTCACTGACCCCATCCCCCCCAAACCCACCCACCACACTCTCACTGACCCCATCCCCCCCAAACCCACCCACCGCACTCTCACTGACCCCATCCCCCCCCAAACACCCTCCCACACTCTCACTGACCCCATCCCCCCCAACCCATCCACACTCTCACTGACCCCATCCCCCCAAACCCACCCACCACACTCTCACTGACCCCATCCCCCCCCCAAACACCCTCCCACACTCTCACTGACCCCATCCCCCCCAACCCATCCACACTCTCACTGACCCCCTCCCCCCCAAACCCACCCACACTCTCACTGACCCCATCCCCCCCACACCCCCCCACCACACTCTCACCGACCCCACCCCCCTCCACACCCACCACACTCTCACCGACCCCATCCCCCTCCACACCCACCCACTCTCTCACTGACCCCATCCCCACCCAAACCCACCCACACTCTCACTGACCACATCCCTCCCACACCCACTCTCACTCTCACTGACACCATCCACTCCCACACCCATCCATAATCTCACTGACCCCATCGCCCCCACACACCCACCCACACTCTCACAGACACCATCCCCCCACACTCTCACTGACCCCATCACCCCCTAAACCCACCCACACTTTCACTGACCCCATCCCCCCCACCCATCCACACTCTCACTGACCCCATCCCTCGCACACACACACACACACACTCACTGACCTCATCCCCCCCCAAACCCACCCACACTCTCACTGATGCCATCCCCCCCAACCCACCCACACTCTCACAGACCCCCTCCCCCATACCCTCCCACACTCTCACTGACCCTATCACCCCCACACCCTCCCACACTCTCACTGACCCCATCACCCCACACCCCCCCACCACACTCTCACCGACCCCACCCCCCTCCACACCCACCACACTCTCACCGACCCCATCCCCCTCCACACCCATCCACTCTCTCACTGACCCCATCCCCACCCACACCCACCCACACTCTCACTGACCACATCCCTCCCACACCCACTCTCACTGACACCATCCACCCCCACACCCATCCATAATCTCACTGACCCCATCGCCCCCCCACCCCACCCACACTCTCACAGACACCATCCCCCCACACTCTCACTAACCCCATCACCCCCTAAACCCACCCACACTCTCACTGACCCCATCACCCCCTAAACCCACCCACACTTTCACTGACCCCATCCCCCCCAACCCATCCACACTCTCACTGACCCCATCCCTCGCACACACACACCCACACACTCACTGACCTCATCCCCCCCCAAACCCACCCACACTCTCACTGATGCCATCCCCCCCAACCCACCCACACTCTCACAGACCCCCTCCCCCCATGCCCTCCCACACTCTCACTGACCCTATCACCCCCACACCCTCCCACACTCTCACTGACCTCATCCCCCCCACACGCATCCACACTCTCACTGACCCCATCATCCCCACACCCCCCACCACACTCTCACCGACCCCATCCCCTCCACACCCACCCACTCTCTCACTGACCCCATCCCCACCCACACCCACCCACACGCTCACTGACCACATCCCCCCCACACCCACTCTCACTCTCACTGACACCATCCACCCCCACACCCATCCATAATCTCACTGACCCCATCGCCCCCCCACACCCACCCACACTCTCACTGACCCCATCGCCCCCACACCCACCCACACTTTCACTGACCCCATCGCCCCCACACCCACCCACACTTTCACTGACCCCATCCCCCCCAACCCATCCACACTCTCACTGACCCCATCCCTCGCACACACACACCCACACACTCACTGACCTCATCTCCCCCAAACCCACCCACATTCTCACTGATGCCATCCCCCCCAAACCCACCCACACTCTCACAAACTTCCTCCCCCCCATACCCTCCCACACTCTCACTGACCCTATCACCCCCACACCCTCCCACACTCTCACTGACCCCATCACCCCCACACACACCCACACTCTCACTGACCTCATCCCCCCCACACGCATCCACACTCTCACTGACCCCATCATCCCCACACCCCCCCACCACACTCTCACCGACCCCACCCCCCTCCACACCCACCACACTCTCACCGACCCCATGCCCCTCCACACCCACCCACTCTCTCACTGACCCCATCCCCACCCACACCCACCCATACTCTCACTGACCACATCCCTCCCACACCCACTCTCACTCTCACTGACACCATCCACCCTCACACCCATCCATAATCTCACTGACCCCATCGCCCCCCCACACCCACCCACACTCTCACAGACACCATCCCCCCACACTCTCACTGACCCCATCACCCCCTAAACCCACCCACACTCTCACTGACCCCATCGCCCGCACACCCACCCACACTTTCACTGACCCCATCCCCCCCAACCCATCCACACTCTCACTGACCCCATCCCTCGCACACACACCCACACACTCACTGACCTCATCCCCCCCAAACCCACCCACACTCTCACTGATGCCATCCCCCCCCAAACCCACCCACACTCTCACAGACCCCCTCCCCCCATACCCTCCCACACTCTCACTGACCCTATCACCCCCACACCCTCCCACACTCTCACTGACCCCATCACCACCACACACACCCACACTCTCACTGACCTCATCCCCCCCACACGCATCCACACTCTCACTGACCCCATCACCCCCACAGTCCCCCACCACACTCTCACCGACCCCATTCCCCTCCACACCCACCCACTCTCTCACTGACCCCACCCACACCCACCCACACTCTCACTGACACCATCCACCCCCACACCCATCCATAATCTCACTGACCCCATCGCCCCCCCACACCCACCCACACTCTCACAGACCTCATCTCCCCCCACACTCTCTCTGACCCCATCACCCCCAAAACCCACCCACACTCTCACTGACCCCATCGCCCCCACACCCACCCACACTTTCACTGACCCCATCCCCCCAACCCACCCACACTCTCACTGACCCCATCCGCCCACACCCACCCACACACTCACTGACCTCATCACCCCCAAACCCACCCACACTCTCACTGACGCCATCCCCCCCAAACTCATCCACACTCTCACTGACCCCATTCCCTCCCACACCCTCCCACACTCTCACTGACCCCATCACCCCCACACCCTCCCACACTCTCACTGACCCCATCACCCCCACACACACCCACACTCTCACTGACCTCATCCCCCTCCACACCCATCGACACCCTCACTGACCCATCACCCCCACACACACCAACACTCTCACTGACCACAACCCCCCCACACCACCCACATTCTCACTGACCCCATCCCCTCCCAAACCCATCTACACTCTCCCTGACCCCATCCCTCCACACTCTCACTGACCCCATCCCCCCCACACCCACCCACACTCACTGATCCCATTCCGCCCCACACCCACCCACACTCTCACTGACCCCATTCACCCCAAACCCATCCACACTCTCACTGACCCCACCCCCCGATACCCACTCGCTCACTGACCACATCCCCCCAACCCCTTCAAAATTTTCACTGACCCCATCCCCCCCCACACACACCCTCAGTATCACTGATCCCATTCCCCCCCACACACCCAACCACACTCTCACTGACCCCATCCCCCCCCCCACACACACACACACACTCTCACTGACCCCATCAACCCCCCTACACCCACCCACACTCTCACTGACCCAATCAATCCCCCCAGACCCACCCACACTTTCACTGACCCCATCAACACCCCACACCCACCCAGACTCTCGTTGACCTCATCCCCCCCCAGACCCTCCACTCTCACATTGACCCCATCCACCCCGACACCATCCACACTCTCACTGACCCCATCCCCCTCACCCACACTCTCACTGACCCAACCCCGCATCACAAACAACCACACTCTAACTGACCCATCCCCCCACACACACACTCTCACTGACCCCATCAACCCCCCCCACACCCATCCACACTCTCAATGACTCCATCCCCCCGCCCACACCCACCCACACTCTCTCTGACTCCATCCGCCCCACACACACCCAGACTCTCACTGACCCCACCCCCCCACCATCATCCACACACTCACTGACCCCCATCCCCCCACACACCCACCCACACACTCACTGACCCCATCCCCCCCACATCATCCACACACTCACTGACCCCCACCCCCTGACACACCTACCCACACACTCACTAACCGCATCCCCCACCAAACCCATCCACACTCTCAATGACCCCATTCCCCCCACACCCATCCACACTCTCACTGCCCCATCCCCCAACACAACCCCCACACTCTCACTGACCCCACCCCCCCCAAACACATCCACACTCTCACTGACCCCATCCCCCCAAACCCATCCACACTCTCACTGACCCCATCCTCCCCAAACCCATCCACACTCTCACTGACCCCATCCCACCATACACCCCAACACTCTCACTGACCCCATTCCCCCCAAACCCATCCACACTCTCACTGGTCCCATCCAACGCCCCCCACACCCACACTCACACTTACCCCATTCACCCCATACAAATTCACAATCTCACTGACCCCATCAACCACCCTACACCCACCCACACTCTCACTGGCCCAATCAATCCCCCCAGACCCACGCACACTTTCACTGACCCCATCAACACCCCACACCCACCCAGACTCTCATTGACCTCATCCCCCCCCCAGACCCTCCACTCTCACATTGACCCCATCCACCCCGACACCATCCACACTCTCACTGACCCCATCCCCCTCACACCCACACTCTCACTGACCCAACCCCGCATCACAAACACCCACACTCTAACTGACCCATCCCCCCACACACACACTCTCACTGACCCCATCAACCCCCCCCACACCCATCCACACTCTCACTGACCCCATCACCCCCCCACACCCATCCACGCTCTCAATGACTCCATCCCCCCCCCACACCCACCCACACTCTGACTCCATCCGCCCCACACACACCCAGAATCTCACTGACCCCATAACCCCACACCCTCCACACACTCACTGACCCCATTCCCCCCAACACCATCCACGCTCAGACTGCCCTCATCCCCCAACACACACCCCACACTCTCACTGACCTACCCACACACTCACTAACCGCATCCCCCACCAAACCCATCCACACTCTCAATGACCCCATTCCCCCCACACCCATCCACACTCTCACTGCCCCATCCCCCAACACACCCCCCGACACTCTCACTGAACCCATCCCCCCCACACCACCCACACTCTCACTGACCCCATAACCCCACACCCTCCACACATTCACTGACCCCCATTCCCCCCAACACCATCCACGCTCAGACTGACCCCGTCGCCCCCCCCACCATCCACACTCTCACTGACCCCATCCCCCCCCACACCCATCCACACTCTCACTGACCCCTTCCCCCGCCACACACACACATACTCTCACTGACCCCATTCACCCCATACGAATCCACACTCACTGACCCCATCAACCCCCCTACACCCACCCACACTCTCACTGACCCCATCAACACCCCACACCCACCCAGACTCTCATTGACCTCATCCCCCCTTCAGACCCTCCACTCTCACATTGACCCCATCCACCCCGACACCATCCACACTCTCACTGACCCCATCCCCCTCACACCCACACTCTCACTGACCCCATCCCCCCCACACACCCATCCACACTCTCACTGACCCAATCAACCCCCCCCACACCCATCCACACTCTGACTGACCCCATCCCCCCCACACCCATCCACACTCTCACTGACCCTTCCCCCCCCACACCCATCCACACTCTCACTGACCCCATCCCCTCCCACACCCATCCACACTCTCACTGACCCCATCCCCCCCCACACCCATCCACACTCTCACTGACCCCTTCCCCCCCACACACACATACTCTCACTGACCCCATTCACCCCATACGAATCCACACTCTCACTGACCCCATCAACACCCCACACCCACCCAGACTCTCATTGACCTCATCCCCTCTCAGACCCTCCACTCTCACATTGACCCCATCCACCCCGACACCATACACACTCTCACTGACCCCATCCCCCCCACACACCCATCCACACTCTCACTGACCCAATCAACCCCCCCCACACCCACGCACACTCTCACTGACCCCATCCCCCCTCATACCCACCCACACACTCACTGACCCCATTCCCCCCCAACATCATCCACACTCTCAACGACTCCATCCCCCCCCACACCCACCCACACTCTCTCTGACTCCATCCGCCCCACTCACCCCCAGACTCTCACTGACCCCATCCCCCCGACCATTATCCACACACTCACTGACCCCCATCCCCCCACACACCCACCCACACACTCACTGACCCCATCCCACCCACCTCATCCACACACTCACTGACCCCCACCCACACACTCACTAACCGCATCCCCTACCAAACCCATCCACACTCTCACTGACCCCATCAACCCCCCTACACCCACCCACACTCTCACTGACCCAATCAACCCCCCAGACCCACACACACTCTCACTGACATCATCAACACCCTACACCCACCCAGATTCTCATTGACCCCACCCCCCAACCATCCACACTCTCACTGACCCCATCCCCCCACACACCACCCACACTCTCACTGACCCCATCCCCCCCACACCCATCCACACTCTCACTGACCCCATCCCCCCACACCCTCTACACACTCACTGACCCCATCCCCCCCACACCCATCCACACACTCACTGACCCCATTCCCCCCACACCCATCCACACTCTCACTGACCCCATCCCCCCCACACCACCCACACTCTCACTGACCCCATCCCCCCACACACCACCCACACTCTCACTGACCCCATCACCCCACACCCATCCACACTCTCACTGACCCCAGCCCCCTCTCACACCCACCCACACTCTCACTGACCCCATCCCCCCATAGCCTCCACACACTCACTGACCCCATTCCCCCCCACACCATCCACACTCTCATTGACCCCATCCCCCCCACACCCACACTCTCACTGACCCCATCCACTCCCCACACACCCACCCACACTCTCATGACCCCATCCCCCCACACACCACCCACACTCTCACTGACCCCCCCCACCCCGACACCATCCACACTCTCAATGACCCCATCCCCCCCACACCCACACTCTCACTGACCCCATCCATTCCCCACACACCCACACTCTCACTGACCCCACCCCCCCACACCCACACTCTCACTGACCCCATCCACTCCCCACACCCACACTCTCACTGATCCCATCCCCTCCCAAACACATCCACACTCTCACTGGCCCTATCCCCCCACATACCCCCACACTCTCACTGACCCCATTCCCCCCAAACCCACCCACACTCTCAATGACCCCATCCCCCCACACACCATCCACACTCTCACTGACCCCAGCCCCCCACACAACCCCCCACACTCTCACTGAACCCATCACCCCCACCCCACCCACTCTCTCACTGACCCCCCCCCCCAAACCCACCCACACTCTCACTGACCCCATCCTCCCCAAACCCATCCACATTCTCACTGACCCCATTCCCCCCCACACCCATCCACACTCTCACTGACCCCATCCCCCCAAACCCATCCACACTCTCACTGACCCCATCCCACCAGACCCCCCAACACTCTCACTGACCCCATTGCCCCCAAACCAACCCACACTCACTGACCCCATCCTCCCCACACCCACCCACACTCTCACTGACCCCATCCCCCCCCACACACGCACGCACACACACACACACACACACACTCTCACTGACCCCATTCACCCCATACGAATCCACACTCTCACTGACCCCATTAATCCCCCTACACCCAACCACACTCTCACTGACCCAATCAACCCCCCCAGACCCACACACACTCTCACTGACGCCATCAACACCCTACACCCACCCAGATTCTCATTGACCCCACCCCCCAACCATCCACACTCTCACTGACCCCATCCCCCCACACCCACCCACACTCTCACTGACCCCATCCCACCCCACACACACCCACACTCTCACTGACCCCATCCCCCCATACCCTCCACACACTCACTGACCCCATTCCCCCCGACACCATCCACACTCTCACTGACCCCATCCCCCCACACCCACACACTCACTGACCCCATTCCCCCCACACCCATCCACACTCTCATCAACCCCACCCCCTCGATACCCACTCGCTCACTGACCCCATCCCCCCCACCCTCCCACACTCTCACTGACCCCATCCCCCCCACTCCCATCCACACTCTCACTGACCCCATCCCCCCACACACACACCCCATACTCTCACTGACCCCATCCCCCCCACACCCACCCATACTATCACTGACCCCATCCTCCCCACACACCCACTCACTCACTGACACCATCCCCCCCAAACTCATCCATATTCTCACTGACCCCATCCACCCCACCCTCCCACTGACCCCATCCCCCCCAAACCCATCCATACTCTCACTGACCCCATCCCCCCAACACACCCACACATACTCTCACTGACCCCCCCCCCACACACACACCCACACTCTCACTGACCCCATCCCCCCCAATCCCATCCACACTCTCACTGACCCCATCCCCCCCCCACCCTCCACACACTCTCTGACCGCATTCCCCCGCACACCATCCACACTCTCACTGACCTCATCCCCCCCCACACCCATCCACACTCTCACTGACCTCATCCCCCCCCCACACCATCCACCCTCACACTGACCCCATCCCTCCCGACACCATCCACACTCTCACTGACCCCATTCCCCCACACCCATTCTCTCACTGACCCCATCCACTCCCCACACTCCCACCCAGACTCTCACTGACCCCATCCCCCCCACACACCACCCACACTCTCACTGACCCATAACCCCACACCCTCCACACACTCACTGACCCCATTCCCCCCCACACCATCCACACTCTCACTGACCTCCTCCCCCCCCACACCATCCACACCCACACTGACCCCATCCACCCCGATACCATCCACACTCTCACTGACCCCATCCACCCCCACACCATCCACACTCTCATTGACCCCATCCCCCCCACACCCACACTCTCACTGACCCTATCCACTCCCCACACATCCACCCACACTCTCATGACCCCATCCCCCCCCACACACCACCCACACTCTCACTGACCCCACCCCCCCGAACCCACACTCTCACTGACCCCATCCACTCCCCACACACCCACCCACACACTCACTGACCCCATCCCCCCGTCACACACCCACACTCTCACTGACCCCATCCCCCCTCACACACCCACACTCTCACTGACCCCATTCCCCCCCACACCCACCCACTCTCTCACTGACCCCATCCCCTCCTCACACACCCACACTCTCACTGACCCCAGGACACGACCCCTGTTTCCCATTTACACCTGATATCTCATAGCTGCTTGATTTTCTGTGAACGTAGTTATGATTCTTTTTCTGAATGCAGCATTTTATCTTCGTCTATTTTCCTGCTGACGGTTTGGAAATCATTCACTTACAATTTGCTCGTTTTATAATTTCATAGACTCATAGAATCATACAGACCCTTTCATCCTCACCATTCGTGCTGACCAGATATCCTAAAATAATACAGTTCCATTTGCCAGCACTTGGCTCATATCCCTCTAAAGCCTTCCTATCCAGGTACCATCTTGATGCCTTTTCAATGTTGCAATTGTACCAGCCTCAACCATTTCTTCTGGCAGCTCATTCCATACACGCACCACCCTCTGTTTGGATCAAGTTTCATACAGGTCTGTGAAGATACATACTGATTTAATTAAACAAAATGATGAAAGCTGTAATCCACATTATGGAAGGCAAAGAGCTTTAATTCTTCCTTATATTAAAAGCTGTGTGTCAAATATACCACTGTCATTACTGATACAGCTTAATCAGGGCAAGTGTGTCATCAGGGCAAAAACAAGAATGGCAATTTTCAAAGTGCATGCCAAGTAAAGAGCATGCTTGTGGAGTTTAAATTGTTGTGATCATTCAAAATCTGGCACTTCTGGCACCTATCGTAATGAGTGCAAAGTGAAAAGCCTCAGCAACATGTTTCTCTTTTCAACAAGTATCGCATTCTGTTCTATCAAGTCAATATTAACTTGCAGTTACTTCCCCAAAGAATGATTAAGCTCTGAGGAAAAGCAACCCCCCACCCCGCCACAACCCACCTCCCAGTCAGACTGTGTTTGCTGATTGCAAATTAATCTCTTGGTCTTAAAGGGACAGTCATGACTTAAACACATATTGTAATATTTCAATTATAGCAGTAGCGCATCTTAAAATACAAAGTCACAAACTCACTTCAAAAAAGTGAGAAAAGAAGAAAGGTTCTGAAACTCGCTTGTTGGAAGAAGAGAACACTGCTCAACTCTGATGACAAGAGTAACCCCTAATGATGCTCAGTCCTGACAGTCCATGAACTAGCTAGACTAGACATGCAATCACACAGGATAAATATGGATTGCAACAGTTTCCTCATTTTGCTCCCCCCACATTATCCTAGTCCCAAGCTTCTAACTCAGCACCGCCCTCCGTACCTGTCCATCACTGCCCCGTCTGACCTATCACCTCACTCACCTTCATCCACCTCTCGCTTTCCCAGCTACATCCCCCCAAACCCATCCCCACCTCCCTCCCATTTATCTCTCAGCCACGACCCACAAGCCTCATTGATGTAGCAGCCCTGATAAGGTCCCCTTCTCAGTGCAAGGCAGCCTGATAGAATATAGCACTGACTGTACCCTCTGCTAGTTCTCCTGAAATTGGACAATGCCTCCTGAGTATCTGCCTCTTGGTGAAAGTTATCACAGAAAAAAAAGGGCAATATACTGAGAGATTAAAAAATATCTTTTTCAGAATAAGCAAATAAAATATTTCCATAATGCAATAATGAACCTATGATAAAAACAACAGTGTTAACTACCAGTCACAGTACTTAGTAGTGATGGGACTACTACTATGAGGTGCTGGAGGAAATGGTAGAGGCAGGTACAATTACAGCATTTAAAATGCATCTGAATGGATACGTGAATAGGAGGGGTTGAGAGGGATAGGGGCCAAATTCTGACAAATATGACTCGATTAATTTTGGATATCTGCTCTGTATGGATGAGTTGGACTGAAGGGTCTGTTTCTGTGCTGTACATTTATATGATTCTACTAAGATACTACAAGCATAGCAAACAAAATGAAACATCTGGGCAGTTCCCCTTTGGTAGATCTATCTCACAACATTCTTCCTTTGATTTAATTCAAAATGGAATTGAAGGCAAAAAGCAAAAGCTTGGCTCTAAAGTAAGGTGCACGTTGAAATATTCCTGCACGCCTTGAAGCTACTGCAGAAAACTGTTCTTTCTCACAAAAGCATGCAGCTTGTAAACCTGTGGACAGAACATCTTGGACGTATAACATCTCTAAGCGCTGGTTGAGTTAAATTTTCAGTCTCCAGCACTATACAACAGCCCTAGTTATTTGGAAAATTCATCCCCTTTCATTTTGAATCACTCTTGCCTATATCCAGTTTGGGTTCCATCACTTTTACATTTCTTCTTTTCTAAAGAATGGTGTATTTCATGACATATAAAAATCTTGGAGCCAAACGTTATGATTTTTTGCTCCTCAAATCCTGTGGGCTATGATGTAAGTGAGCTAATCTTTGTGTGCAAATTCATAAAAATATACCTCTTTTCTGAGGAACACTTTATTGGTCAAACATCCCTTATATTTTTGCCCATTTTCCCCACTTGTTTTTATTATTTCCTTCATAAATCATAGTTAAGTGGCTACAGTGATGTCACTACACTCATAATTCAGGGTACCAAGCTCCGGGGTCATAGATTCAAATTGTAACCATGGAAACTGGTGCTAAATGCGATTAATAAATTTGGAGCTAAAAGAAAACTGAATCACTAATGCCCCGAGTCAGTCTGATCTATGTTTGACTCCAAAGACACAGGAATGTGTTTGACCCTAGATGTCCACTACAATGGCTTAGCAAGTCACGCAGTTCAAGAGCAATCAGGTAAGGTCAACAAATGCTGCCCTTGATAATGACATCCACCTCCTGTGAAAGAATTACAGAATGTCTTGTTTAAGAGCTGATTATTTCCATTCATCCAACTCCACCCTTGACCATCTGAAATTTTTTGGACATCCCTGTTTATCACTCCTCCAGCACTGCTATTATACTTGCAGCTATCTAGGCCCTCAGACTCTAAATTCTAACCCCTCCCCCACCCCAAATCTTTACAGACTACAAGTATAGATTCTGCATGTTTATTCCTTTTCTTATTTAACAATGATATGACATGTTTAAAGAGTAATTTCCCTTTCTGCAGAATTCAGAAATTATTTCAACATAATTGAATTAAGCATCCAGGACATTATCGCATTAATATATTTTTTATTTACCTTAGCTCACAAAACAGCAATGCTCCGATTGTGAGCATAATTAAGTGGTGTGGAGATAACTTGATACAGAATTTCAAGGCCTCTCTGAACTTGAAGTACTACAATTACTATAGGGATCTCACAATGTGCTATTCTTGATACCCGGTCCAAATATTCAATAAGATTAGGAGAAGCCAAGACAATCTTTAAACCACATAGGACTGCTGAAAAATAATCCAATAAATGTAGCAGGCAATGTGATTACACTTGATCCCAAAGCTCACATTTTGCGTTAGAATTTCAACTTGCCAATCGGTAAGTGTGCTGATGATAGTTTATGAAACTGAAATGCTACCACTGTTTCTCCCTCCACAGAAGTTGCCTGACCTGATGACTATTTCAAATATTTTCTGTTTTTATTCTAGATTGTCATCATGTCTACAATGTGCTGCTTATTTTATAGACCATAACCTATTTGCCTTTTGACTTAAATAAATGGGCAAGTGCTGCACATGTGCCAGAAAATAACCCCATCCAACAAGAGAGAATCTAAATTATTTGCCTGGATGTTCGATGGGTGACTCACTGAATTCCCCCACTATCAACATCCTGGGTTTATCATTGATCACCAGCAATTAAACTGGACCTGCTTTATGAAACTTCAACTACAAGACCAGCAGAGACTAGGAGTTCTACAGTGAGTAACTCACCTCCAATTTACCAAAGACTGTCCACCATCTTCAAGGCACAAGCCAAGAGTGTGATAGAATACTCTCCACTTGCCTGGATGGGTGCAGCTCTAACAACACTCAAAATGTTTGACACTGGCTAGGGCAAAGTAACCTGCTTGATTGGTACCCCATCAACCACCTTCAACATTCATGCCTAGCCCCACCAATCCACAGTGGTAGCAGTGTATGCCATTTACAGGATGCAATATAGTAACTCATCAAGGGTCCTCTGAAAACACCTTCCAAATTTCTGACCATGCCACATACAAGGACAAAGGAAACAGATGCATTGGGCCACCCTCCCTTGCAAGACCCCTCAGTGATGCATACCAGCCTGACTCAAAACTATATCAATACTCCTTCCTTCTCACTGGTCAATATCCTGGAAGACCCATCCCCTCCTAACAGCACTGTTGGCATCCTCATACCCAGGACTATTGCAGCAGTTCAAAAAGACAGCTTACTACCACCTATTCTTTGGTGATTAGAGATGGGCAATAAGTATTGATCTAACTAGTGAGGACCTACATTCCATAAACAAATAGAAGTAAAATTCATAGTTGGCTTAATATGGAGGGATGACAACATTAGAAATTAGTCCATTTGGAGATGTATGCAGAAGATATAATTCGATGTTAGGCCACACTATTAGTGTTAATCCTAGATTAAAAGAAGTGTAAAGGAAATAAGTTAATGCATTGTGCATCAAGTTATACTATGTTCCTATACATATCACAGATAAAAATAATCATAATTAATACACATGATATACTGGGGCTGCATTAGGATTAATTTTGTCAAGCCCCACTCCAGTTTCAAAGCCTTGCTGGTTGTGATTAGCTTTGCAGGATTGAATGCAGATTGCAAATTCATCATGTTAGTATTAAGCACCTTCTGTCTCATACAGGTTTCTGCAAAGTAGTATTGTTTAATATTTTAGGCTCCATTCATTTGTGGCTAACTGTGAATCCAGATGTGGCTGATTGCATTTATAATTAGTAAATACAGCTCAAGTAATGGACGATGACACTGAGTGTGATGGCAATGCTCATTTCAGTGGCAGGTACTTGTGAACTTTGACCTTTTTGAGCTTTTGTTGGTAAAACTCTACACTGGGAGCTTTGCCTTGCAAAACATGTTAGTGTTTCAATCAGGTGGAGTTGTTAGAATCATATTGAATATGTTCTTGATCTTCACAGGCATTGCATAAAATTAATAATTGGAAAACGAATGCTGTGGTTGCAAGCAAATGTTTCCTGCTTTCTCACCTGGTATAGTCATAGAGATATACAGTCATACAGCATGAAAGCAGACCCTGTGACTCAACTAGTCCACTTTGGCCATGTTTCTTAAACTAAACTAGTCCCACTTGCCTTCATTTGGCCCATATTCCTTTAAACCTTTCCTCTTCATGTTGGAACCATACCCACATCCATCACTTCCTCAGGTAGTTCATTCCACACATGAATGACACTCTGTGTAAAAACTCTGTTCCTCATGTCCTTCTGTTATTACCAATTGTAAAAAAATTCACTATTTTGAATAAAATCTTTTTGAATGTTTTAAATATCTCTGAAAGCCTTTAAAAAAATTTAACCTTAACACTGATGTGAAAAATGTGTTATCTGTAAATTCCACAAAATAAATAAGTGAACTATATAAGATTGCCATTGTACTCAAAAGCAGGAATAATGTGCTCCCATTTGCACTGATTTTCATCACTGTAGATGTTTTATGAAGTGTATCTTAGAAGAGTCCAACTTTTCCCTGTTCTCCATTACGAGAGTGACTAAACTTCAAAACAAAGGCACTTAATCGGCTATGAAACAGGTTGGAAGGTCCTGAGGTTGTGAAAAGTATCATGTAATTATCATCAGTCTTTTTCTATTTCATTTAATATATAGGATTCATTTCACTAGCAGCAATAGACTGTTTAACAATTTGAGTTGTTTCTAAATAACTTGACACATTTTCCGCTTCTGTCACTAATTTTGGAACATGGAGAGACTTCCTGTTATGTGTATATCTCAGCAGTGTTTCACTCTAGGCAACCCATGTAGCATTCACTGAAAAGTCTGCATGTCTGTTGGACAAGAAGAATATCTCCAGCATCTCATTATCCAGAACACTGATCCATTGGCTGAATTGTAATTCCCAAAATGGATAGGTTGGGCTCAGAAATCAGAAACAGATCTCCAGCCCTCTCACTTCCTGCTTTAGCACAAGATGAACTGTAGGTAACCAACCCATGCACAGATAGTGTGCAGCTCATTTTTAAAAGCAGTTCATTTATGCGATGTAGGCATCACTGACTAGCCAATAGTTATTACCCATTCTTATTGCTCAGGGTGTAGTTAAAAGTCAACCACATTGCTGTGGAGCTACAGTCACTTATAAGCTAGAAGTTTCCTTCCCTGAAGGACATTATTGAACCAAATGGGTTTTTCACAACAGTTTCAAAGCCATCATTAATTTACTGAATTCAAATTTCACTATGACAAGGTTTGAACCAGCTCCCTGATCTAACAGCTTAACCGTACTACCGTGAAGCCATCACCTCCTCCTTTAAATGTTACAATGTTTCAAACCTAAATTTCAATCATTATTCTATTTTCTACCATGTGTGGCTTTGTTCCGCAGCTTAATGAATGAGAAAAGGACTTAACCCATTCTGTAAGTGCTTTTACAGCATTGCTTGTAGGCCAAGAAGAGCAGAAGTGTTTCTGTTAGGTCCTATAAATTACCCAGTAAGTTTTGACATTAGGGAGTTGGTTACTCAGTCAGCTAGATGGCTGGTTTGTGATGCAGGGTGACCCTAACATCGTGAGTTCAATTCCCACACCAGCTAAGGTTACTGTGAAGAATTCTCCTTCTCAACTTCTCCCTTTGCCTGAGGCATGGTGACCCTCAGATTAAACCACCACCAGTCATCTCTGTCTGATCAGAGAGCAGCCCCATGGTCAGGTAACACTGTGGTGACTTCACCTCCAGCTTACCTGGAGTCCCAACAGTGGCCCCAATCAAATCCGTTATTGTTGGAGCTATTGGAGTGCTTCTCAATCTGAATGGCAGATGACTCTCTCTGGTAACTTGCCCCCACATGGGAGAAAAAGACACAATCTTAAATAACTCACAGTCCATGGAGTTTAGCTGGTTGCTTGGGAAAAGTATCAGTTGGGGTATA
Source organism: Hemiscyllium ocellatum (assembly GCF_020745735.1). NCBI lineage: Eukaryota > Metazoa > Chordata > Chondrichthyes > Orectolobiformes > Hemiscylliidae > Hemiscyllium > Hemiscyllium ocellatum. The sequence continues at coordinate 71,621,954 of NC_083411.1, read as the reverse complement.
ATCCCTGTTAACCTGTAAGTGGCAGACTGGGAAAACACATCATCTGAAAAATCCTGTACAATGCTTCAAAACATTTAATAAAGTATTAAATATCTCAATTAACCAGTTAGTTAATTGTCTTTCCTTCTCGTCAAGTCCCTCATGTGCATCAGATCCAGACAGCAACAACCCAACTGTTACTGTGAAATTATAACACACTGGACAATAATTGTCAATTAGCATGGTGTTGGTGAAGACAATACAATTAAATTGCACAAATGACAAAGGTGACTGAGAACGTGGACAGTATTCAGACAATTATGAAGCACTTGAATTACTTCCTAAGCTTGTGCAATTTTTCTAAGGTATCACAGTGTTTTAATGCACTATCCATTGCTGTCTATTTTCAATGTAATGTGATGAAGTAGACTGGAAGAATGATTACGTTTTTGTAATGCTGTTTATATTGAAATTGTCAGTCAGTTGAACACTCCTTCTGTTAAATATTGAGAAGGCTGAAAACATTGACTTCTGTCCCTAAATCTCCATTCCCCAGATACCCTTTCTCTCCATAGTCCTCTTCACAAAACCCTGTCGTTTTGAACATGAGCTTAGCTTCCGACTCCACATCCTCTCCCAACTCACCTATATCCAACTCTGTAATGTTGTCCTTCTCTGTCTCCATTCAGCCCATCTGCTGCTGGAACATTCATGGCTGCCAGACTCAATTGGCTGTCTGGGACTGAGAAACGTTAAACAGAATTCTGAAATGTTCAGATGCAAATATTGCAAATTTTAATTTCCAAGTACATTATTTCGCTTCCTGGCTGCAGATGATGCCAAGTCTTTTATGTTGCAGTAAATCTGGCTTTTTTTTTAATGTTCCTGTTTATGGCCTGTCTATGCTGCAGCTTTTAGTGTTTGTTTTCATTTCTCTTTATATCTACGCATAAACCAAACGTACAATGGGGGCTCACAGGCAGATACAACATATAATCCACTTTGTCATTTCCTCATTATACAGCAGGCCAATCTTGTAACATGGTTCCTGTCATTTGCTCAGTACAGATTAATCCCTTGTTAATGTTAGTTGCTGACTAAATATTTTAACAATAAACGTTGCTGTTATACATTGAACCAACTTCATAGAATCTCTACAGAATCATCATAGAATCCCTACAGTGTGGAAACAGGCCATTAGGCCCAACAAGTCCACACCAACAGTCTGGAGAGTAACCCACCTAGACCAATTCCCCATTACTCTGCATTTACCCCTGACTAATGCACCTAACCTGATGAAGGGCCTTATTCCTGATGAAGGGCTTTTCCCTGAAACGTTGATTTTCCTGCTCCTCAGATGCTGCCTGACCTGCTGTGCTTTGCTAGCACCACTCTAATCTTGACTCTAATCTCCAGCATCTGCAGTACCCATTTCTGCCTAATGCACCTAACCTACGCATCCCTGAACAGTATGGTCAATGTGGCATAGCCAATTCACCTAACTCGCACATCTTGGGACTGTGGGAGGAAACCCACGCAGCTACAGTGAGAATGTGCAAACTCCACACAGATAGTCGCCCGAGGCTAGAATTGAACCTGGGTCACTGGCGCTGGGAGGCAGCAGTGCTAACCACGGAGCCATCGTGTCACCCACTTGGTTGAGGGATGGTAATGATCCTCTGTGTTTATCCATTGTAAAATGGAGTCTTGCAGATCAGCGAGGTCTCAGGTATTATCCCTGATCTTTGTCAGATTAATTAATTGCATCCAATCTGGCAGGAATAGTTTCACAGTGATCTCGACATTCTGGACTATGAGGGTAATTGGCTACATTAACTGAGCTGGATTTGATGATGATGGGCCTGCCTTTGTTGGAGACCTAGTGGCAAGCCTGCTGAGGCTATTCCCTGGCACCTCGACATGGTAAAAAAACCCAATGAGATCCATCCTATGAGAGCTGTTGGTCAACTGGACACTGCAGCCCTGCAGTAGCAAAACAGTTCCACTGGGGAGGGTGGTCACTGCCAGTACTACAGTGAGGCTCAGGAGAAAGGACAACCATGAGGTCCGAGAATCCAGGTAAAGTGGGGTGTGTTCACCAAGGACCAGTCAGTCAGGTCGCCAGTGCTCACTGCAACAAAAAAAATAAATATTTTATCCTGAAGCCTGAAATAATTATTCAAATACAATTTTATGGCACATGATCTACATTAACCTCAAATGGGAAAGGGTATGCTTGTTTTTGGCAATCTCTTGTCATTAGCTGGTAAAGTTCAGTAAAAGAAATTGCTGCTTTTACCTCCCAGTCTGAGATATTTGTAGAGAGATGTCTGGTAATTTTGAGGTAAATGAGGCTTATGAATGGTTTTCATTGTGAAATCAAATCTTCAGGTTAAAGCTTGAAACTTTATTGCAGCAGCAGAATAAACTTCAACTGTCTGGGTGGTGATAAGGGCCCTTCCTGTGAGATCCTTCATGCATGCATGGACTTTCAATGCATGGACAATCCTTGAAGTGGTTGCATGGGAGTTGGGGGTGGAGGCGGTCACATATCTGCCTTTGCAAAGGAAGTTTGGAGAGAGAGATGCAGTGATATTTGTTGAGGTTCATCCTGAGCAGCGCTGTGACACAGATCTACTCCCTGGGATGTACACCAAGCCAAACATCAATTGTGCCTGGAGGGTCTTCAACTTGGTGAAAGATGCTGATTGGTCTGTTTGAAACTCGGTCTTCCTGAGCAAGGAAGAGTGTTGCAGACTGGCAAATTCTAAAGTCCAGGACTACGTACTGAGGGATGCACTAAAGCTTGGGGCAGCTGCCACCTAGGCACATTGGGAAAAGGCCACCATCTAAGGTCTTTCTGCTGAAGTTAAATGTGAGCCCATTCAATTATCGGTCCCTGCCTGTCCCTCAAATGTATTTAAGTATAATCTTTTACATGTAAGACATGTCTTGGGTCAGTTTGTTCTCCACATATATAGACTATACAGAATTGAACTGCTCTAGTGACTATGTATGGTTCGAAAGATATTTTTATGAATAAAGTATATTTTTGAAGGAAAAACTGGGTTGTAACAAAGGATAATTTGTTACAGGGGGGTAGGCAAGTTTCTGTCTCCAACCATAACTATCTTAATTCAACTGTCATTTTGTACTTATATTTACCCTGACATAATAAAGTGATTTAATCCCTGGATGTTCCATTGTGCCTCTTCCAAAAGCTACTGTTATGAAGATGTGAGTGTGCGATACCTTTAAGAGAGTAAAAGCTAGCAGTGACAGCACCAAGTGTTCTCAATAAGACACAACGTAACATGTGCTCCAGCTACTGGGGTAGCTAGTTGCCTAGAAACGACAAAACAGATTCGAATTAGGCCAATCTGTTTAAATTATACCCCGAAAAATACCAATTTCCAATTAAGTTTTAATTTAGTATATTGACAATCTTAAAAGCCAATGACACAATCCAATGCTTTGGGGTATAAGCCTGGGGAAAATTGCACAGTTGGGAGGAGAACTGCCACCAGACCAACAGGTGTAGAGTGATAGTCAGGACTCACTGTGAGGTACCTGCCTAGAGAAGAAGTTTGCACAGAGAAAAATCTCAACACTGACCTGGGAAGCCAATCTAGTGATGAAGATAAAGAGAAGATTCAACCACTGGTTGGTTTTAAAATTTGGATTTTCTGTAAGTCTTAATTGGGAGTTCTATTGAACTAGTATTAAAGAAGGGAAGGTAAAAGATAGGTTAGAGGAAAGAATTATAAATAGTTGTTAGTTAATTATTCTCTGTTGTACTTTAAGAAGTGAAGTTGTTAATTTTTACTTGAAATTGTTTTTGGCCACTCAAATGTTTACAGATTACTGCACGGGATAAACTTCTTTTGTGTTGCTGGTTTTAAATTAAGCAGGAAGATTTAACCCATGTCGTAACACTTCCTATACGGTAAGAATCAGGTACTATCTATAGTGGCATGATTGAGGAGTGGTGCCTACTCCAATCCATTGACAGTTTTTGGAGTGGCCTGTAGCTGGTTCCCATTAACGCATTGAAGTTTTGAGATGAACCCAAGTGAAACTGAATATTTCAGCAAGTCTTTTGTCAGAGTGCAGTGTCACTGTTGAAAAGTAATCAATTTTCCTTTGTAGTCAACTCCTTTGTATCTGGCACCTTTCCAAAAGACTAAAGATGCCCCAACTTTCAATTAGTAAAACTTTTAGAGGCCTAATAATCATGTAATGGGCAAAGTCCCAAATTCGAAACTGAAACAGATGTAGATTGTGAAGCCAAATATAATATTCCAAATGCGTTGATGCTTATTCAATTAAATGTTAGGTTAATAGACATTGAATTATATTTTGGAACAGTTAACTGTTATTGATGTTCACACTACTCTTGGTGCATTACATTGTTAAAATGATACTTACTTTTTAATTGCTTTTGTACTTGATTAATCTTATTAAAACAAATTCAATAAAAGCTGACAATCTCATGAGGCGACATTCAGATAAATTGTTCATGGTTTTAACTGACTTTATTATGCCATGAGGAAACTCCATTCATCGACAGAAGGTTAATTCTTTTCTCACTATTTCCCCTGCACTCCCTACTTTGTGACAATAATCTGGCTCTAACCATCAACAAAATAATGTTCTGAATGCAGTTTAACAAGCATGCCGTCTTAGCTCATGATGATAGGTGGAAGATTTGCTTGCTATTGGGAATAGGGACTGATTAAATTTAATGGAAGTAAACATTAAGGGTAGTACGGCTGCTCAGTGGTTAGTGCTGCTGCCTCACAGCACCAGGGACCTGGGTTCAATTCTAGCCTTGGGCGACTGTCTGCGTGGAGTTTGCATGTTCTCCTCTTGTCTGTGTGGGTTTCCTCCCATAATCTAAAGACGTGCTAGATGAATTGGCCATGCTAAATTTCCCATAGTGTTCAAGGATGTGTAGATTAAGTGCATTAGTCAGAAGTAAACGTAGAGTAGTAGGGGAGTGGGTCTGGGTGGGTTACTCTTTGGAGGGTCAGTGTGGACTTGTTGGGCCAAAGAGCCTCTTTCCAAACTGTACAGATTCTATGATTCTAGACCTGAGTAATGAGGCGATTAATGGAATTAATGAATGACAGGTCCTGATGGCTTCCACTCGATGATGTTAAAGGAAATAGGGGAGCACACTGAAGAGGCGCTAATAATAATCTTGCAGAGTTCCCCAAATATAGGAACCATCCCTCTAGATTGGAAAACTGACCATGACATTTTATGTTTTAAGAAGGGCGAAAGAGGAAAACTAGAGAATTACAGAGCAGCCAGCATAACATCTGTGGTAGGGAAATTATTAGAGTCGAAAATCAAGGTTGAGGTACCTAACACTTTGAAAATTCTCAGTTAATCTGGTAAAGCTAGCATGGATTCATGGCCGTTGGGTCAGGCCCGACAAAACTGATGTAATTTTTTTCAAGAGATGACTAAAGTAGTCATCGTGTCGTAGAGTTTTACGGCATGGAAACAGACACTTCAGTCCAACTCATTGATGCCAACCAGATATCTGAATCTGACCTAGTCCCATTTTCCAGAATTAGGCTCATATCCCTCTAAATGTTTCCTATTCATATGTCCATCCAGATGTGTTTTAAATGTTGTAATTGTACCCACCTCCACCACTTCATCTGGCAGGTTGTTCCATACCTGCACCACCCTCTGCATGAAAAGGTTATCCCTCACGTCCTTTTAAAATTGTTCCCCTCTCCCCTTAAGTCCCTGTCCATTAGTTCTGGACTCTTCTTCCCTAGGAAAAAGACCTTGGCTATTCACCCTATCCATGCCCCTCTATAAGCCTCTGTAAGGTCACCCCTCAGCCTCTAATGATCCAGGAAAAAAAGCCCAGCCTATCCAACCTTTCCCTGTAGCTCAAATCCTCCAGTCCCAGCAACATTCTTGTAAATCTTTCTGCACTCTTTCAAGTTTAACAACATATTTCATCTAGCTGGAAGATCAAAATTGTACACAGTATTCCAAAAGTGGCTTTACCCATGTTTGTGCAGTCACAACATGATATCCCAACTTCTATACTCAATGTTCTGACCATATGTACCAAACGCCGCCTTCACCACCATGTCTACCTACAATTCCACTTTCAGGGAACTATGCATCTGCACCTCTCGATCTCTTTGTCCAGCAACACTCCCCAGGACTTTACCATTAAGTGTATAAGTTCTGCCCTGATTTGCCTTTCCAAAATGCAGCACCTCACATTTATCTAAATTAAACTCCAACTCCAACCTTCGGTCTATTGGCCCATCTGATCAGATCCCGTTATATATTGAGATAATCTTCTTCACTATCTGCTACATGTCCAATTTTGGTGTCATCTGCAGACTTACTCACCATACCTCCTATATTATCATCCAAATCATTTAGATAAATGTGGACCCAGCACTGATCCTTGCGGCACATCACTGGTCACAGGCCTCCAATTGGAAAATCAATCCTCCACTACTGTCCTCTGTCTCCTACCTTCAAGCCAATTTTGTATCCATTTGGCTAGCTCCTCCTGAATCCCAAGTGATCTAACCTTGTTGACCAGTCAACTATGCAGAACATTGTCAAACACTTTGCTGAAGCCCATGTAGATAACGTCTGCCACTCTGCCTTCATCAATCTCTTTGTCACTTCTTTAAAAAATTCAATCAATTTAGTGAGACATAATTCCCCACGCACAAATCTTGTTGACTATCCCTAATCAGTCCTTGCCTTTCCAAAAGCATGTAAATCCTGACCCTCAGAATCCCCTCTAATAACTTACCCACCACTGATGTAGGGCTCACTAGTTTATAGTTCCCTAGCTTTTCCTCACCCATGGCTATTGATAATGCAAATATCTCAGCAAGGGGCTCAGCAATCTTTTCCTTAGCTTCTCACAAATTTTTGGGAAACACCTGATCAGGTTCCTTCATGCATTTTAAGAACTTTGACATCTCTTATTCTGTAATATGAATTTTTTTAAAGACATCATTTTTTGGCCGAATTTCTCTAGCTTCCATGACCTTCTCCACTGTAAAAACTGAGACAAAATATTCTCTTAGTATCTCACCCTTCTCCTGTGTTCCACACATAGATGGCCATGTTGATCTTTTAGGGGCCCTATTCTCTCCCTAGTTCTCTTTTGCCCTAATGTATTTATCGAATCTATTTGGATTCTCCTTAACTCTATTTGCCAAAGCTATCTCATGTCCCCTTTTTGCCTTCTGATTTCCCTCCTCCTGCACTTACACTCCTCTACAGATTCACTTGATCCCAGCTGTCTGTACCGGATATATGCCTCCTTCTTTTTATTTTTTCCCTAGTCATCCAGAATTTCCTACACCTACCAGCCTTCCCCTTCATACTAACAGGAACATACTGTCTCTGAACTCTCATTATCTCATTCTTAAAGGCCTTTCATTTCTCAACAGGCCCTTAGCTTACGACTAGCCTCCCCCCATCAACTTTTGAAAGTTCCTGTCCAATAAAAATCAAATTTCTCCACTTTACAATTGTAACATTTTGATCAGTTCTATTCTTTTTCATTAATTTTTAAAACTATGATCACTTGTATTAAATTGCTCCCTCAGTGAAACCTCAGTCACTTGCCCTGCCTTATTTCCAAAGAGAAGGTCAAGTTTTACTCCTTCTCTAATAGATACATACACACATTGAATAAGAAGGTTTCTTGTACACACATAACAAAATCCTCCCTATACAAACCCTTAACACTATGAGAGTTCCAGGGTGCAGAAGTTTTGCTGCAGTTATTCTAAACTCTGGTCAGATCTGTCATGAGACGTTGTGAGCAGATCTGGGCACTACACCTTAGGAAGGATATAATGGCCTTAGAAGAGGTGCAATGTAAGTTCTCAAGAATAATATCTAGTCTTCAGGGGTTAATTTACGAGGAGCGATTCCACAAATTAGGCCTAGTTTTCTCAAGAATTTAGAAGGTTAAGTGGTGATCTGATCCAAGTATTCAAGATATTAAGAGGAACAGACAGTGTAGCTAATGATAAACTATTTCCACTCATTAGGGATTCTGGAACGAGGGGCATAGTCTGAGAATTAGGGCCAGACTTTTCAACAGGGACGTTAGGAAGCACTCTTACACATGAAGATAGATAATTGGAGCTTTGTTCCACAAACAGTATGGATGCGGGATTAGTTATTAATTTTAAATCTGAGAGAGATAAACTTTTGTTAACATGGTATTCAAGGACGTGGTCCAAAGGCAAGTATAAGGAGTTGGGCCACAGACCAACTCTGATCTATGTTCTATGTTTCAATGGTCATGTTGGAAAGGAGAGGGAAACTGAGGCAAAAACCAGAACTGTTTGCCTCAATTTTCAGTCGGCAATATATCTGCGCTTTGCCCTATCTGACAACAGAATCTGTCACATAACATCTCTCAAAAATATTGCACTTCAATGCATAACCTGAGAATCACCATTCCTTAAATGGTACATCCCTGGAATTTTATCCCAATGTCTTACTTCAGGAATTGAGAGGGTTATTCGAATGTGGTTGATGGCGAGTTGTTATCTTCATTGCCTCTTTAAGATTGCAATGACAAGGTTGTTAATTAGTTAAATCCTGAGAACTGTAGCTACCTATCAGTGGAGGTCACCTGTAGGTGGTAATATTTCACACAAATGATTGGTTTACTTTTTATTTTGTTATGGTTGTTTTATTCCTCTAGATTATAATTCTTTTAATCAATCTATTTTTCACATCAGTGTGTTCAGGGATGTTATTACACATAACTGGAGCAGTTGGGATTTGAACATGGGCATCCTGGCAGAAAGAGTAGGGACTCTACCACTGCACCACAAGATGGCCCCCTTTTCTGTAATATAATGTGCTTCTTTGAAATGTGACACTTGCCATGACACAATCAAAGAGCAGATTTCTATAATAGATTTTAGTGTTGGCCAAATATCCACTGGCACATTGTAAACAAATAGTAATTAACATTCCTTGGTAACTTAGTTGGTTGCCTGAAGCCCAATAATTTAATTCAACATGGTATATTTTCTCCATTTCATACCACTCACCATGTTTTCCACTTTTCTTTTGTTAAAATAAAAACAAGACAGCGTCACACTATTTCATTCTGAAAATATTGAGTTTTCTTCAGATAAACGTTGTGAGCTTGTTTCCAGCAACACATGGTAACAGCTGCAGTTAGTTACGGTAATGTAACCTTGACTCTATTGCATTTTCAATCGGAACATTAAATTGTATTTCCACAATATGGTAACAATGATGCATTTTGTAGTATTTTCCGGACATGCGTCCCACACAACACTGTCACTCAGATAATCCTCTTTTTTTATTTCACAGGTTAATGACGTCAATTGTGATGTTCATTACTGAAATCCAATCTTTGGTTTGAACACTGCTGCCACATTTCACATTGTAACGGGTGTGCTGTGACTACATGTCATGAAAAATTGATTATCGCGAGCAAAGCGGCTAAAACCAGCCATTCATAGAAGGCCCTGAGGGGATTTAAATCAATAAAAGTGTCCAAATATAGAAAGAGCATTCTGCCTTCTTAGTCATCTCCCCACATAACATCATGCATACTGCTGAAATTAAGTAAGATTTGCAGGTCCTATAAACAATATTTTTAATCTTATTTTCCATTTAAAAAATCATACTGGGATTTGCATTGTACTGAGACTCAAGCTTAGTGGTTAAAGGAAATAAATGATTTTCCGCAGACAATACAGAAGCTAGATTCTCGACTGTAAGGATGACATTACAATTAAACAATTAATTCAACAGATTAATCAGAACCAGCTCCTACAGCTTTTTGAATTGCTGCTAATCGTAAATTCCATTTAATCCTCCATTACGTTGAGTATAATTACCTCTTCCATTGAAGGTGGTAAGGAAGGTAGTGAGAAGGGTGAATAATTCAGTGGGTTGGCTCAGAGAGATACACGTCCCCTTCTGGCTGCCTTGCCAATTAAGCCTTGGGTGAGAAGATCCGTGGGGATTCTTCTCAACTTGCCACAATTAAGGCTCTTAAGTGATCAAATAAAAGTAAAATTATCCGGTGCTGCAGATCACTCAAAAGCATCTAATTGAGAAAGTAAAACAAGTACAGTGTTACAGGGATGCAGCAAGACCTGCTTTGAGTTCAACTTCAGGCAGCCTTCAAAACATTGTATTTGTCCTCCCCAGTTGTGTCGGTGATTCGAAGGTTAGCTGAGAACGTGGTTATTGGACAAATCCAGCCCATGTTGCGCAGGTTTTGCATATTGTGTGCAATTCCGGTCTCCCTCCTCTAGGAAGGATGTTGTGAAACTTGAAATGGTTCAGAAAAAGATTTACAAGGATGTTGCCAAGGTTTGAGCTGTAGAGAGAAGCTGAACACACTGGGCTGTTTTCCCTGGAGCTTCGGAGGCTGAGGGGTGACATTATAGAGGTTTATAAAATCATGAGGGGCACAGATAGGATAAATAGACAAGGTCTTTTCCCTGGGATGGGGTAATCCTGAACTAGAGGGTATAGGTTTAGGGTGAGAGAGGGAAGATTAAAAAGGGACCTAAGGGGCAACTTTTTCACGCAAATGGTAATGCATGTATGGAATGAGCTGTCAGAGGAAGTGGTGGAGGCTGGTATCATCACAACATTTGAAAGACATCTGGGTGTGTACTTGAATTGGAAAAGTTTTGCGGAATGTGGGCTAAGTGCTGGAAAACCGGACTACATTAATTTCGGTTACCTGTTCAGCATGGGGCGAATTGGACTGAAGGGTCTGTTTCTGTGCTGTACATCTTGAAGACTCTATGTGTTTGCTTGAATGTTTGCGAACCTGACTTCAATAAGGACCTTAGCATTTGTTCTAATGAATCCAAAGGATGGGGTGGAGACAGTGCTGTTGGAATTTCTCTGGTATTCTTGCATGTCACTGATGCAATGTCCAGGTCTCACTGGTCTATAGAGGAAAAAATGAGGTCTACAGATGCTGGAGATCACAGCTGAAAATGTGTTGCTGGAAAAGCGCAGCAGGTCAGGCAGCATCCAAGGAACAGGAAATTTGCTGGAAAAGCGCAGCAGGTCAGGCAGCATCCAAGGAACAGGTAATTCGGAAAAGCGCAGCAGGTCAGGCAGCATCCAAGGAACAGCTGCCTGACCTGCTGCACTTTTCCAGCAACACATTTTCAGCTGTGATCTCCAGCATCTGCAGACCTCATTTTTTCCTCAAAGATTTTAACCTACTGCGAATCCTCTTGCAAGGATGCCTTCCTTGAAGAAGCTCTCTTCCCCCCTCCTGAATTTCCTGTTCCTTGGATGCTGCCTGACCTGCTGCGCTTTTCCAGCAACACATTCTCACTGGTCTATACACTAGGACAGTTTGAATAGGATATAGGAATTAAAATTCTACTACAAGAGAGTTATGCAGTAAAGAATGGAAATCCATGAATGTTAATCTGATTTGAGACCAGACATGGAGAAACATCTGGAAGGCCAATAAAATATGAAGATTTTATAAATCAATCTAGTGGAGACTTACAACCAGGGATCTGAGGTTGACTTGAGCTGAACTAGAAGGCATGGCAATCCCTGGGAAGAATGTATGGCTATGGCATCTATACGACTACCAGACAAGGCTAAAAATAAGTGAGTAGTTTCCAGTACCTGGTGTCAATGGTGGCAGAAAATAGAAGAATGCAAATGGAAATTAAGGAACAAATTGGCTGTAGTTGGAATAATTGGAAGAAATGTGATGGGTTGAATGTGATAGGAACATATCTCTGAGACTGAAAGGAAGAAGCTGTATGTTAATTGTAAGACTGGACTTCATCTAAACTCTCAATTTCTGGGCAATATCATGAAGAGGGGAGCAATGACTGATTCCTAATGAGATTAAGATGTTCAGATGATGCTTGAAGTGAGGAGAAAGAACAAAATCAGGAGCTAGTGCATCAAGAGATTAGTGAGGATTATGGGAGCATTGAAGAAAATAGCTGAGAAGAGATTGAAATGGATGTGTTTATCTATTGCAGAGAGGGAGAGGGAGAGGGAGAAGAAATGTGCCAAAGCAAGCGATGAGAAATGCTACCAGGGAGAAGGATGGTCTAAAAGAGATGAGAAAATGCAGTGGTGAGAGACACAGTAGAATTGGAAAAGGAATTAATGACCAAAAGGAGGAGATGGGGAAGGATGATATATGAGCAGTGTGGTAATCCCAAGAAAGATGGGAGAATCCAAAAGAAGTGAAGGGTAGTCACATGTTATGTGAGGCTTAAATTATTTCCTTTAAATGAATCTCTTAAAGTAGAGCTAAGAGGGATGCACCATACATGGATGCACTTGAAGTATCAAGTAATGAAAAGTCTGGGTGATACTCAGCAATATTATTGGGTATTTCGAGAATACAGTCTCTTACAAGCACCATTATTTTGACAATTAGTCAGTCAGTTAAAAACACCTCATTATGTTTGGAAAAATACTGTCTCCATTTGCCTTTCTATTGTTTCTTTTTTGGACAATTCTGCAGCTGATCACTGTATGTGTTCTGTGCAGCGTGTGAGTTGAATACATATGAAAGTGTTTAAATATTATCCTAAGATTTTGTAATGTAATCTGTATTCCACCAACGCCATTGCATTTATTACCAGCCATTAGGGAATTCCTTCCAAGCTAGGACAATTAAAGAGTTCAATTCAGTGAAATGTCAGCCCAAAACAGGAAGAAAAACAATTAAGTATTACAGTTTTATGAATGACTAAACTTCCATTATTTTAATTCTTGCTTTGGCTTATTGCAATGGTAAGTTAGATATGTCAACGATTTGGGACTACTTCAGGTTAGAATACTTTGCTTAGTTTAAGATTTTAAGCAAAACAAGCAAGGGAATAATTCACATTGAAAATGTCTTCACATTAAATCATTTTTACCTCCTCCCCCTTCCCCGAATTCATTTTATTCATCATATGTGCATCTTCAATTTTCTATCTTGTAAATCCATACAAAAAAATCAATAGCGGCCTTGAAATTGTGGCATGAAATGTAAGTGCATGGTCTCTTGATATATTCATCTGTTACGTCATTTCAGCAAAACTGCTGTTGTTTAGTATCTTCAAATCCTTCCCTTGGAGAATAGTATGAAATGATGAAAGGAATTGTTTTTGCAATTTCTAATCAACCTGTGGTCTGAGAAGCAATAATTATTATGTGAGTCACTCTCTAGGTGAAGAAATTTCTCCTTATCTTAGCCTTAAATGGCCTACCTCCATTCCTTAGAATGTGAGCTCTGGTACTGGGGGCTTAGAGAACATCCTTCCTGCTTTTCCCTGTTTAATCTGTTAGAATTTTACAGCTTCCTATGAGATCTGCTGTGGGGCATTTATAAGTTTCCATGATGTTTTAACTTTGATTAGAAGCTTCCCACAGTAGCTGAATTAATGGACTTTGCTAGAGGTCACTTGGATTGTCTGGTGGGGGATTTGAATCTAGCATCTGTTGACTTAGAGGCAGGAATGTTACCATTAAGGCAAAGCCTCAGAATGGACAAGGGTGTCAACCTGTCCAAGGTGAAGTAACTGGGCTGGTACTTCAACAGAATATGATTACATTGAATAACAGTGCATTGTTAAAGCCTTCACTCAAGGTATTTCTCAATGTTCATCATCCTTAGGATCAACCCTTTCAACACAGAGCTGAAAATGTGTTGCTGGTTAAAGCACAGCAGGTTAGACAGCATCCAAGGAATAGGAAATTCGACATTTCGGGCATAAGCCCTTCATCAGGAATGAGGAGAGTGTGCCAAGCAGGCTAAGATAAAAGGTAGGGAGGAGGGACTTGGGGGAGGGGCGATGGAGATGTGATAGGTGGAAGGAGGTCAAGGTCAGGGTGATAGGCCAGAGTGGGGTGGGGGCGGAGAGGTCAGGAAGAAGATTGCAGGTTAGGAGGGCGGTGCTGAGTTGAGGGAACCGACTGAGACAAGGTGGGGGGAGGGGAAATGAGAAAACTGGAGAAATCTGAGTTCATTCCTTGTGGTTGGAGGGTTACCAGGCGGAAGATGAGGCGCTCCTCCCCCAGCCATCGTGTTGTTATGTTCTGCCGGTGGAGGAGTCCAAGGACCTGCATGTCCTCGGTGGAGTGGGAGGGAGAGTTAAAGTGTTGAGCCACGGGGTGGTTGGGTTGGTTGGTCCAGGCGTCCCAGAGGTGTTCTCTGAAGCGTTCCGCAAGTAAGCGGCCCATCTCCCCAATGTAGAGGAGGCCACATCGGGTGCAGCGGATGCAATAGATGATGTGTGTGGAGGCACAGGTGAACTTGTGGCGGATATGGAATGATCCCTTGGGGCCTTGGAGGGAAGTGAGGGAGGAGGTGTGGGCGCAAGTTTTACATTTCCTGCGGTTGCAGGGGAAGGTGCCGGGAGTGGAGGTTGGGTTGGTGGGGGGTGTGGACCTGACAAGGGAGTCACGAAGGGAGTGGTCTTTGCGGAACGCTGATAGGGGAGGGGAGGGAAATATATCCCTGGTGGTGGGGTCCGTTTGGAGGTGGCGGAAATGCCGGCGGATGATACGTTGTATACGGAGGTTGGTGGGGTGGTAGGTGAGAACCAGTGGGGTTCTGTCTTGGTGGCGGTTGGAGGAACAGGGCTCAAGGGCGGAGGAGCGGGAAGTGGAGGAGATGTGGTGGAGGGCATCGTCGATCACGTCTGGGGGGAATCTGCGGTCCTTGAAGAAGGAGGCCATCTGGGCTGTGCGGTGTTGGAACTGGTCCTCCTGGGAGCAGATGCGGCGGAGACGAAGGAATTGGGAATATGGGATGGTGTTTTTACAGGGGGCAGAGTAGGAGAAGGTGTAGTCTAGGTAGCTGTAGGAGTCAGTCAGTTTATAGTAGATGTCCGTGTTGAGTCGGTCGCCCGAGATAGAAATGAAAAGGTCTAGGAAGGGGAGGGAGGAGTCTGAGACAGTCCAGGTGAATTTGAGGTCAGGATGGAAGGTGTTAGTAAAGTTGATGAAGCCCTCCGCTTCTTCATTTCCTGCCGCACCAACCAGTACCCTTCCACTGACACCCTCCTTCGACTGATTGAACTGGTCCTCACCCTGAATAACTTCTCTTTTCAATCCTCCCACTTCCTCCAAAATAAAGGAGTTGCCATGGGCACCCACATGGGCCCCAGCTATGCCTGTCACTTCGTAGGATATGTGGAACAGTCCATCTTCCGCAACTACACTGGCACCACCCCCCACCTTTTCCTCCGCTACATCGATGACTGTATCGGTGCTGCCTCGTGCTCCCACGAGGAGGTTGAACAGTTCATCAACTTTACTAACACCTTCCACCCCGACCTCAAATTCACCTGGACTGTCTCAGACTCCTCCCTCCCCTTCCTAGACCTTTCCATTTCTATCTCGGGCGACCGACTCAACACAGACATCTACTATAAACCGACTGACTCCCACAGCTACCTGGACTACACCTCCTCCCACCCTGCCCCCTGTAAAAACTCCATCCCATATTCCCAATTCCTTTGTCTCCGCCGCATCTGCTCCCAGGAGGACCAGTTCCAATACCGCACAGCCCAGATGGCCTCCTTCTTCAAGGACCGCAGATTCCCCCCAGACGTGATCGACGATGCCCTCCACCGCATCTCCTCCACTTCCCGCTCATCCGCCCTTGAGCCCTGTTCCTCCAACCGCCACCAAGACAGAACCCCACTGGTTCTCACCTACCACCCCACCAACCTCCGTATACAGCGTATCATCCGCCGGCATTTCCGCCACCTCCAAACGGACCCCACCACCAGGGATATATTTCCCTCCCCTCCCCTATCAGCGTTCCGCAAAGACCACTCCCTTCATGACTCCCTTGTCAGGTCCACACACCCCACCAACCCAACCTCCACTCCTGGCACCTTCCCCTGCAACCGCAGGAAATGTAAAACTTGCGCCCACACCTCCTCCCTCACTTCCCTCCAAGGCCCCAAGGGATCATTCCATATCCGCCACAAGTTCACCTGTACCTCCACACACATCATCTATTGCATCCGCTGCACCCGATGTGGCCTCCTCTATATTGGGGAGACGGGCCGCTTACTTGAGGAACGCTTCAGAGAACACCTCTGGGACGCCCGGACCAACCAACCCAACCACCCCGTGGCTCAACACTTTAACTCTCCCTCCCACTCCACCGAGGACATGCAGGTCCTTGGACTCCTCCACCGGCAGAACATAACAACATGACGGCTGGAGGAGGAGCGCCTCATCTTCCGCCTGGTAACCCTCCAACCACAAGGGATGAACACAGATTTCTCCAGTTTTCTCATTTCCCCTCCCCCCACCTTGTCTCAGTCGGTTCCCTCAACTCAGCACCGCCCTCCTAACCTGCAATCTTCTTCCTGACCTCTCTGCCCCCACCCCACTCTGGCCTATCAGCCTCACCTTGACCTCCTTCCACCTATCACATCTCCATCGCCCCTCCCCCAAGTCCCTCCTCCCTACCTTTTATCTTAGCCTGCTTGGCACACTACCTCAATCCTGATGAAGGGCTTATGCCCGAAACGTCGAATTTCCTATTCCTTGGATGCTGTCTAACCTGCTGTGCTTTAACCAGCAACACATTTTCAGCTCTGATCTCCAGCATCTGCAGACCTCATTTTTTACCTTTCAACACAGTCTCCATTCTGACTTTTCAGCATGTTGGTCAGTGACTGAGGTGGGTACTGCAGATGCTGGAGATGAGAGTCAAGATTAGAGTGGTGCTAGAATAGCACAGCTGGTCAGGCAGCATCCTAGGAGCAGGAAAATTAATGTTTTGGTCAAAAGCTCCTCATCAGGAATTGAGGAGCAGGAAAATCGATGTTTCAGGCAAAATCTCTTCATCAGGAATGCATCCCGGCCATTCAAGTGGCTGCAGTAGTTGGATTTCTGGGATGCTGATTGATTCCTGGGATGGCAGGACTGATGTATGAAGAGAGACCAGATCAGTTAGGTCTATATGGTTTGGAAAAATGACAAGGGGAATCTCATAGAAAACTGTAAAATCCCAACAAGACATGATAAAATTAGGAAGCATGTTCCATAAGACTGAGGAGTCCAGTACCAGGGGTCACATTCTAAGGAATCAATGCAGGCTATTTAGAACTAAGATGAGGAGAAATTTCGTCACCCAGAGAGCGGGGGTGGGCTTGTAGAAACCTCTGCCACAGAAAATGGTTGAGGCCAAACCATTCAAAGTTTTAATGAGAAAAGAAATCAAAGCAGGAAGAGGGTCCTGAGTTGGATGATTGACACCATGTGGGGCCAGATGTCCTACTCCTGCTCCTGTTTTTTAATATTTCTGTTATTGCCGCGATCATAGAGACACAATTTTTGAATGAGTAGCTGGAAACCCTACTGGAAATAGTTCCAGGTGAAATAAATCCCAGGAAGATTTCTCTGATCAGTGGCTATTCATGTCCTGCTCAGAGCTCCGATATGATACAATGGTCTTCAGGAAGGGAGGGAAGGATGATAACACTGTACAGCTTTTTATTTGACAGTTCTTGGGTTCATAATAAAGTCCAATTATAAAAAGCTGAATGTTTCTCTTTCTTACAGAATGCTAACCATCAATTGGAGGCTGTGCAAAAAAAACTCTGATTACAAAAGAGTATCTGACCTTAAAACTCACTATACTCTTCTTTAATATATTTCATTCAACTTTGTTACTGTTGTATCATCCTTCCTGCCAGAGTTTCATTCTGCATTCTGCCTACACAATGCTTAACAAAAATCTATCTTTAAGCTGTGACACCGAACCTTATTTTTAGGGATGATCAGTCGTGCTCATCCTGCATTATGAGAAGTCAGTGCCTTTGCATAATATTGCAATGTCCTTGTGATAAATGTCTAAATGCAGGGAAAATGTCTTGGAGGTTCTGAAGTTGAAAAGGGCACTGCTCAATGGCAAAGTGGGACATCTCCGTCTGATGATTCATTTGGATTTAAGGTAGGAGAGAGGGTGAATACTGTTCAACTTGGGACAAGATCTTGTGAGCAGGAGAACAGATTTGTCATCTCATCGGTTATTAAAGGTGGGAATGGAATTGAAATGCTGTGTAGTAGAAATGACTTCTCCTCATTGATGTGAAACTTTTCTGGGATTACAGAAGTGCTACAGACGACCCATTGTGTCTTCACCAGTTCTTCAAATGGTTCCTCATTTTCAGCTGGCTTTTTCTTGTTTTTCCTCCATGCCCTTGTAATTTTTTTCTCCCTAAATAATCATCCAATAGTTGAACCTGCCTCCACCAGACTTCCAGACAGTGCATTCCCTACCTTAGCTACTCGCTTAATGAAAAAGATTTTCTGCGCATCATATTTATTTCTCTTGCAATCACTTTCAATATGCACCCTCTAGTTCTTGATCCTTTAATGAGCAGGAACAGTTTCTTTCTATCTATTCTGAAGCCCGCTTCCAATTTTCAAAGTCTTTATCCAATTACCTCGTAGAGCCCTCTCTGTTAGGAGAACAGTCCGAATTTCTTCAATCACAACTGAAATATTTGTAAATCGCTTATGCATTGTTCTTATAACATGACATTCAGGTCTGAACCCAATGCTTCAGCTAAGGTCCAACAAGTGTCTTAGACAAGATCATTATCATCCCCAGCCACGGTCTTGTATACCTCGTGACTTTTAATAAAGTTTAGGATATTGTAAGCTTTATTATTGCTCTCTCAATTTATCCCGTCACCTTCACTGATCTCTGCATGTATACACCCAGGAACCTCTGCTCCTGCATCCCATTTAGACTTATAACCTCCTGTTTTGTGTTGTCTCACAATGCTCTTCCTACCAAAATTCATCACCTCACACTTTACTTGACACACTATCTGACAGGTAATGTATCTTCAAAACAGTTAGATGGAATGACAGTATGTGAAGGTCAAGTACAAAATTGCCCACCTCACCTTCAGTAGAAATAGCAGCAATGATAGTGATCACCTGCTTGCAGGTAATGTTTCTTTGCTATAGGTTCCCATTAAGTACAGAATCAATATTGCTGGAGCAATTTTTCCATTTTATCAAGTGAAATTCCTGGTGCCTGAGCTGCCACAGCTCACACCAATATTTCTCACACCATTTTCCACTTTCCACCTCATTAATTCTGCAACCAGGCTCCTGGGGACACCTTTGTCATACAAGTGTGCAACTGGAGAAGCAGATGAGCTTGCTGATGCTGGAACGTTCTGATGCATAAGGTGTTGGCATCATTTGAAAGTCCATTTTCGATGCTGCAGGTCAGGACCTAACTCTAGCTCGGCTGATATCACTGGGATACGGCCCCAACGAAAGAAATGCTCACTTCACGCTTCGCAAACTGGGACTTGGAGATCTTGCATGGTGAAGAGGAAAGCTGTGCTTATTAGAGATTATCTACAGTGTGGAAACAGGCCATTCAGCCCAACAAGTCCACACCGACCCTCTGAAGAGTAATCCACCCAGACCCATTTCCCTCTGACTAATGGACCTAACACTATGGGCTATTTAGCAAGGCCAATTCACCTGACCTGCACATCTTTGGATTGTGGGAGGAAACCGGACCACCCCAGAGCAAACCTATGCAGACATGGGGAGAATGTGCAAACTCCACAGAGACAGCCACCCAAGGTGGGAATCGAAGTTGAGTCCCTGGCGCCGTGAGGCGGCAGTGCTAACCATTGAGCCACCGTGCCGTTATTCCTTTCACAGATGGCTACCCCACCAGACCAGCCAGCTTGCACAACTGCTGTTCCCCTGGTGAAAATGGATAGCCAGCAGTGCAGGAAGAAGATCGGGTCTTCTACGCTCTGCAAAGGTAAGGGTCATCACCTGCTCCCTGTTACCTCACACTCACGAGGAACTATTCATTCTAATGCAATTGCAAACAGCTCTCACCAAGGTTCACTATTATATGCATCTTGCCAACTTAACAACCCTCAGCCACCACATCCTCCCAGTCCACAAATCCTTCCTACCCTCTGTGTCCACCATTCCTGCATATGCGCTAGCATTAACTACACTTCCATTCACTTGAACCATGTTCATTCAATCCATTTGTTTCATTGCAAGAAAAACAGTCCCCTCAAATTCCCCAGTTTGATGTGCCATAGCGTTCTGACTGGTTATTGGAAAACCCCAGACTGCTTGCCCTGCACCTACAGGACTTTTAAAAAAACTTATTCACAGGATGACGGTGTCACTGGCTAGACTGGCATTTATTACTCAGAGAGCAGTTAAGAGTCAACCACGTTGCTGTGGGTCTGGAGCCACATCTAGGCCAAACCAGGAGAGATTCCTTCTCTGAAGGGCATTAGTGAACCAGATGGGTTTTTTTACAATTGGCAATGGATTCATGGTCATCATCAGACTCTTAATTCCAGATTTTAACTGAACTCACACCCACCATGGCGGGATTCAAATCCAGGTCAGCAGAACACTACCTGGGTCTCTGGATTAACAGCTGAAAATGTGTTGCTGGTTAAAGCACAGCAGGTTAGGCAGCATCCAAGGAACAGGAAATTCGACGTTTTGGGCCAGAGCCCTTCATCAGGAATGAGGAGAGTGTGCCAGGCAGGCTCAGATAAAAGGTAGGGGGGAGGGACTTGGGGGAGGGGTGATGGAGATGTGATAGGTGGAAGGAGGTCAAGGTCAGGGTGATAGGCCAGAGAGGGGGAGGGGGCGGAGAGGTCAGGAAGAGGATTGCAGGTTAGGAGGTCGGTGCTGAGTCCAAGGGAATCGACTGAGACAAGGTGGGGGGAGGGGAAATGAGGAAACTGGAGAAATCGAGTTCATCCCTTGTGGCTGGAGGGTTCCCAGGTGGAAGATGAGGTGCTCTTCCTCCAACCGTCGTGTTGTTATGTTCTGGCGATGGAGGAGTCCAAGGACCTGCATGTCTTCGGTGGAGTGGGAGGGAGAGTTAAAGTGTTGAGCCACGGGGTGGTTGGGTTGGTTGGTTCGGGCGTCCCAGAGGTGTTCCCTGAAGCGTTCTGCAAATAGGCGGCCCGTCTCCCCAATATAGAGGAGGCCACATTGGGTGCAGCGGATGCAATAGATGATGTGTGTGGAGGTGCAGGTGAATTTGTGGCGGATATGGAAGGATCCCTTGGGGCCTTGGAGAGAAGTAAGGGTGGAGGTGTGGGCGCAAGTTTTGCATTTCCTGCGGTTGCAGGGGAAGGTGCCGGGAGTGGAGGTTGGGTTGGTGGGGAGGTGTGGACCTGACGAGGGAGTAAGATAAGGCGTTGGGGGCCGGGGAAGCGAAAATCATGGAGGAGATGGAGGGCGTGGGTGGTGTCCCAAACGTAGGTGGGGAGTTCTTGGACTAAAGGGGACAGAACCGTGTCGAGGTACGCGGAGATGAGTTCGGTGGGGCAGGAGCAGGCTGAGACAATGGGTCAGCCGGGGCAGGCAGGTTTGTGGATTTTGGGCAGGAGGTAGAAACGGGCGGTGCTGGGTTGTGGGACTATGAGGTTGGAGGCGGTGGATGGGAGATCCCCTGAGGTGCTGAGGTTATGGATGGTCTGGGAGATGATGGTTTGGTGGTGGGAGGTGGGGCCATGGTCAAGGGGGCAATAGGAGGAGGCGTCCGCGAGCTGGCGTTTGGCCTCAGCGGTATAAAGGTCGGTGCGCCAAACTATTACCGCGCCTCCCTTGTCTGCCGATTTGATGGTGAGGTTGGGGTTGGAGCGGAGGGAGTGGAGGGCTGCACGTTCTGAGGGTGAGAGGTTGGAGTGGGTGAGAGGGGTGGACAGGTCGAGTCGGTTAATGTCGCAGCGGCAGTTGGCTACTCTCTGGATTAACAGTCCAATAGGCCATTACTTTCCCTGACCATGCTTCAATCCCCAGACTGCAAAGACACCATATCATCATGGACACAAATTCTTAGACTTTGGTCGGACCAAATCCCTGATTGACATGACCACGTCTGTGGACTACAATAGGATGACACTCTTGACTGGTTGTGACAGTGCCCCTGACTGTTTATAATCCCCTTGGCTCCCCTAAGAACTAGTCACTTTTGACTTCCATACGTGGCCATTTGCTTGAAGCACATTCAGTATGTTTGCCACATGCTGTTGGTGTGATGTTGACATCGCACAGAGCTCTACAGTGATATGTCCACTGTGTTGGCTGTTCAGTGTTCCCCACCATGACAAACTTCCTCTCCCATATTATAAAGCAATGGAAATCACACAGATTGGCAGCTTGTAATTGAGCATTAAAGAGTCTGTGCACCAAAAAGCAATGCTAGGCACAGATTGGCAGCCCATCAGTCAGTAGGGATGTCAATGACTGAGCTGGAAGAAATCAGGGTCAATTAAACAGAGACTAGCAGCCTCCAAATAAGTGTGAGTGCTAACAAAGCAAATGAAGAACCATGGGATGCAGTCTATGTAGATGCATAAGATGTGTGTGTGTGCGTGCGTGTGTGTGTGCGTGTGTGTGTGTCTGGGTGTAAAGCAGCTAGACAGAACCATATGAATCCGAGATTGTCCCTGAGTCCTAATGTCAAGAATTGAAATGTTGAAGCAGTGACTGCGTTGCTCCAAGATCAGGGGTGGTGACATGATCAGCATGGTGGTTTGCTGCTGCTGACTTGTGTTGGGATAAAGGGTCAAAGGAGATGCTGGCCATGAAGAATTCAGGGTCAATGTTGTTGTATGATAACCAGGACAAGCAGATCAATGAGCTGCAGCACCATTAACCTACTCTGATTGAATTTGTACCATCTGTTTTATTAAGGAAAGAAAGGAGAAGTAGAATAGCTGTTGAAATGAAGGGAATTCGAGTTTCAACAGGATACAGATGCGTGGAAGTAACATAGTTGCCTGGTCAATGGTGAGATTCTGAAGTTGCCATTTAAGGCTTGAGGGGTAAATTGAGGAAAAGTTTTGTGACATTGTGAATTTCTCATTTTCTCCACATTTTCGCATCAGTCTTGCTGCTATGCACATCATGGCCACGAGGTGAAAATTCAGCTCTACGTGTAAGTGGGTCTTGGTGTGCATGCTTGAGAACAACTGGGCCTGGACCAGAATTGAGGCAACATTACTGACCGAATTGGATATCAATCTACCACAGACCTTGATTTCTGTGGTCTTTTGAATGTAGAGGATAGGACCCCGGCACCTGTTGGATCATAGCTAACAAAACAGAAAAGTACCCTTTCTTTCAACAAAGTTAATCATGTCAGTCTTAAGGTGGAGGGAAAAGAATGGAGATGATTATATTCATGGAAGTCCATTTATTCCATGTACCTGTTGTAAAACAGCAGCTTTTAGAGACAGTGGTGCCAATTTTTAATTACCAGATGCCATTTTTAGACAGGACCTACGTAGAAACATTTTTGAACATTTTTTAAATAGAAGTACTGCATGGAAAAGCTATCCCAAGAAGAAAAAGCAGACAAAGCTTGTTCTTCATTTTGATTTGGAGATGAGGGTGTATAAAGTTAAAAATCATGCAACACCAGGTTATATCCCACCAGGTTTATTTGGAAGAACTAGCTTTCAGAGCACTGCTCCTTAATCAGGTGGCAGACACAACCACATGATGAAGGAGCAGCGGTCTTCCATTGTGGAAGATGACTGTCCAATAGGGAGCTGGAGCAAGCCATCAGTTGACTATGGAAGCAAAGGACACCAGATGTTGGGAACCTGCAATAAAAACCGAAAGGAGCACGGTTGTTAGCAGTGCTGTTTCACAGCACCAGGGACCTGGGTTCAATTCCAGCCTCGAATGACTATCTGTGTGAAGCTTGTACATTCTCCCTGTGTCTGCATAGTTTTCCTCTGGGTGTTCTGGTTTCCTCCCACAATCCAAAGATGTGCAGGTTAAGTGAATTAGCCATGCTAAATTGCCCCATAGTGTTCAGGGATGTGTAGATTAGGTGCATTAGTCAGGGGATAAATATAGGGTAGGAGAAGGGTCTGGGTTACCCTACGGAGGGTTAGTGTTGACTTGTTGGGCTGAAGGGCCTTTTTTCACACTGTATGAAAAGTACTAGAAATGCTCAATGGATCAGATCCAGCATTTTTTTATTTTTAGTCATTGTTTAAAGCTTTTCTGTTGCATTACAGGATTTACTGTAGGCTGTGAAAAAAAATACTTGCAGATGACATGAGAGGGGACCAGATGGAAAACTGTAGAAAGGAATTGGACTACAGATCATGCCAAAGACCTACTCTCTCAGAAGATGGACAAGAACATTAGGAATCAGAAACTCAATCAGCCTGACAGAGTCAGTGACGACTGGGAATCAAAGTAAAAACCCATTGGTAATTGTCCACTTTGGCTCAGTAGTTTCATTTGAGGAATGGATCCCCAACTAAAATTGAACATCTTGGAAAAACTGAGCATCTTTTGGAATGAAGTGTTGCAACTGAAGCTGATTGTTCTACTTATTGTCAAGATTAAATTATGACTATTACTCTCAGTTCGAATTGTTCTACCTTTGCAATAATTTCTTATTGTAATTCTGTTTAATAAAAAAGTTTCATTTGTTAGCTTTTGCTAAAATAATGCTCATCAGTTCAGGCTATGTTTCATATGACTTATGTAATGTATTACCGGATTTAAATGCCATGTAATTTCTGGTCAACGTAGTCTGTAAAGTTTATTAGCACTGTGTCTTGAATCTATGTAATACAAGATAGAAACAAGAGAAAAACAGATGGTTAACATTTAAAATAAAAGTAAGCAAACATCCTGCAACTGTGTGCCAAAGTGATAAAGGTGGCACAAGCTGCATTCAGTTGGAAATTATTCATTGTGAGTGATGTTCATAGTGATCAGTGGAAATTGTTTTTTGACGTTCACAATGGGCCTTCACCTGTCAAAGGGATTTTCCGCTGTCTTTGCAACTTGCAGTATCCACGTCTGTCACTGGTTGTAATTCGTTCATGAGCAAAATGTTCCTCAAATTATACAAAACCAAGCCCCAAATGCTTTTTGTTTATTTGCCTACAATCCAAAAGACAGGCTTATCTGTATGAAATACAGTGAAATTCGTCCTCCAGGCAGTCCCTGGGTTGTGAATGGCTTCCATTCTTGAGTCTGTTTGCAGGTTGGTTTGTACACAAGTCAGAACACTTTACAGGACAATATAAAATAGCCAACTGTAAGTATGAGATTGTGTTCCTAAGTCTGAAGGTTCGTAAGTCAGATGTTCGTAAATCAATGTCACATTTTTAAGTCACATTCCTGCTTTAGCTTCACTTTGGCAGCAAGAAAGAAAATCCCACTTTCATGGAGCAGCTTAAACAATACCACGGTATCTCAAAATGTGTTGCAGTCAGTGAAAAGCTTTTTAAGTGTTGACACAGTTATAACGTAGAGGAAATTGGACATCCAAAATGCATGCAGTAAGGTCCTGAAACAGCAATGAATTAAATGGCTGAATCATTTGGTTAGAAAGTTGCAAGCAGAATACATATGAAGGAGGAGATCAGGAGAACATCTTAAAAATATCATGAATGGAAGAAGGACTAGGTTCCTTGAACTTGTTCTGCCATTCAATAAGGTGACGGCTAATCTGATTTTGGCCTTAGTGCCACTTTCCTGTCTGTTTCCTCCCTACAAACTTGACTCCATTGTAGATTAGAAATCTGCCTGATTTAGCCTTGAATATATTCCATATCACAGCCTTCACTGCCCTCTGGGGAAGATAATTCCGAAGATTAAAGTGCTTCTGAAAGGAGAAATTCCTTCTTGTCTGCATCTTACATAAGATCTCCCTTATTTCGAAGCTGAATGCCTTAGTTCTTGACTCCTCTGTAAGGACAAATGACTCAATAACTACCTCATCAATCCACATCAGATCGTTTTATTTCAATGAGATTTGGATGTGCACAGCTCCAACAACACCACCCAAATGAAAGCAGCCCACTTGACAGGCACACCATCTACAACCTTAAATGTTCAATTTCAGCACCGATGCACTTGATTTACAAGAAACCCGGCAAACCACCCAAAGCCCTTTGAAAGCACCTTCCAACTTACAGTTTCTTCCATCACAATCGACAAACCCAGCAGATAAATGAGCACACCACCACCTGCACGTTCCCATCCAAGCCATCAAAATTCTGATTTGGAAACATATCATTATTCCTTCACTATCGCTGGATCAATATCCTGGAACCCTCTTCCTAACAAGATTATAGGTCTGTACACTATATGGGCTGCAGCAGTTAATTACAGCAGCTCACCAACATCTTCTCAAGGACAATTGAGGATCGGCAATAAAATGCTGGCCCAGCCAGTAACACCCACGTCCCTCGAAAGAATTAAAGGAGAAGACCTCTTTTTCTTCTTTAAACTCCAATGAGTGCAGGTTAATCTTGCCTCATAAGATGACACCCAACCCAGCAATCTTTATCTGCCCTCTCTCAAAATTATTGACGCAAGAGCTACTAAGACACTTGGCCTAAGAATAGAAATTCACTGGCACAGCAGCTGACCATTCTGCTGCTTGTGCTGAGTATAATTTCACTGACTCTGACTTAGAAGCTCTTTTCCAGGACAGTGAAGAGATGTTATCATTATTTATGGTGCGGAATGAGAGCATTTGGTCCATTACATCTATGCTATATCACTGCAAAGCTATCCAGGCAATTTCACTCACCTGCTTGATCACTCTAGCCTGGTCAATTCATTTTCTTCCAGAGACCATCCAATTTCCCTGTGAATTTTTTGTTCGCTCCCACCATCCTCAAAGGCATTGGGTTTACAGTCTTTCCTGATGCCTAAAGATGTCCATCCTCACATTCTTCTGCTTCTTTTGCTCAAACTCTTTCATCTTTGTTCCCTAGTCCTTGTACCATCAGCAATGGAAAGGGGTTTCCTTATCTAACATATCTAAACTTGTCACAATCTGATATGCCTCTATCAGATCTCCCCTCAATAGTCTGTGCTCCAAGAGGAATAAGCACAGACTATCCAACTTAACCTTGTAAACTTGTAATTAACATATTTGGAAGCATTCTGCTAAATTTCTACACTCTCTTAAAATGTAGCAACCGGAAGTGGACATGATATTCTAGTTAGAACCTAATCAGAACTTCACAAAGGTTCAGCACAACATCCATATTCGTATTAGGGAGGTCTTGTCCCACAGTGGATAACGTTCTTGTCTCTGAGTCAGAAGCTTCAGGGTTGAATCACACCCCTTCCGGACTTATTCCTGATGAAAAGCTTTTGCCCGAAACGTCAATTTCGCTGTATTTTGGATGCTGCCTGAACTGCTGTGCTCTTCCAGCACTACTAATCCAGAATCTGGTTTCCAGCATCTACAGTCATTGTTTTTACCCCATGGAAAGTGTGTTCATAACATGGCCAACAGGTAAATCCTTCCAACACATGCCAATGGAGGATGCTAAGAATAAGGGGCATTCCTGTGGAACCATGTGTTGGAGAGGGATTGGAACTGCTATCAACAGTATTCCTAGCTCCAAGCTATTATATGCAAGTGTATATTGTTAAAGCAACTCAGACTCCTGGGTGGCTTCGGGAGAGGGGTCTGGTTACTTAAAGTTGTTCAATTATCAACCATCTAGAAATTTAAATCTAATTTAACACAACCCTTTGTGGCATTGATTTCAGTTAATCATTGAATTCAGCTATAATGTGATATTTAGTGATCCCAATGGATCTGAATTACTGTGACAGTCCTGAATTACTTGTAAGGTGACTGCTATTATTTTATTGAATAGTTCCATCATGGATGATCTCCGACTCAAGTTGCTCAGTCACCATGACAACTGCTTACATTTGAATTGCTCATTTATTCAGAATTTAAGTTGTGATCCTATATGCAATGAATAGTTTTTAGGATACACTTTGTCAGACCTCTTGTTTAATGATTTAGTGAGAAAGTATTAAACAACTCCTCAACTTGTTTACAATCCAGTTAAGTGCATGGTATGCTTAATCCAGTTTGGAGAACTAGCTCAGTGTTTCCTTGGTGAACAATTAAGTAAGAGCATTCCTTAGCATTTTTGCTGGGATACTTAAAATCCAATGACCTTGTGTAGGTACATGTAGTGAATTCCACCATTCCCCCTCCCCCCCATTTTAGTCAGCATGGTATATACTGTGGTCATGCCCAACAAACTATCTGAGATACTGCGAGCAGATTCACTACTATTCATCCTTCTTATTGGCATTAGTCTAAGTTACCAACACCAAGTGAGGAAGGAATCCATACTAAGTCTTTAGCAGAAGAAGGGTTCAAGCTTGATAAACACAATAGATTTGTTACATGGAACTTAAAAGGTAGTTCCATTAGAACCGAGAACTTGTCAGACATCAGGTTTGACTTAAGAATAAGTTCAGGGCATTGTTATCTCTATGGTCTTCACACTCAAACAAGTACTGGAATGCTCAAACACACATTGGTTGGCTTCTCCCATGATCAGCCCTTTAGATCATGATGTGTGGAACCTATTACTTGATATCAATTGATACACCAGGGATTCTCTATTTGGAGTTTCTTTGTAATTTACAAGAATATACTAAAATATTAAGTAAAACCGTTCATTCCTTTAGCTGTAATTTCAGTTGTCACACATAATGATATGCAGAACTATTTCCCTGGGCAGAATGAGGGGGAATTATCCAGTCTGTGGAGATTTGGTACCATTTCAGATGGATCCTCACAGGACAACGGAGCTGGCAGAGAAAAAACACATTCGCTTGATGTATTTACTAGTGTGACCAGAGACAGAGAACGTGGAGATTACACTTCTTCTTAATGTGTAACGTTGATGCTGCTGCATATTGACATTGTTGTTCAGATATCAGTATGTGTCAAGTCTTACTTAAAATAAATAAAATATAACAAGTTTCACCAGTCTTTTCAGAGTCTGGGGAGGGAAGATGAGAAGATGATTTAACTCCCTGTACCTTGAATTTATATGTTTACAAATCCTTTGCAGAACACGCAGTGACAATTATCGTGGCTCAGATCACAAACTCAGCAGAAACATTAGTCTCTTGCTGCTAGAGACGCCTTGGGCCTTATTTATAGCAATGCTTGAACATCAGCAACATGAAGTGAAGATTGACAGCTCTCACAGTCACCAACATGTTCTATCAGGCAGATCAACAGATGTGTTGAAGGAAATGGCCACATTACCAGTGACATACTTGCATAATGAGAAATGAGCTGGCTGGTCCACATTTAATGTCCAGCTCTATTGAAAAGATGATGGAATTTATTTTTTTTAGATTAGATTCCCTACAGTGTGGAAACAGGCCCTTCGGCCCAACCAGTCCCTCCAAAGAGTAATCCACCCCAACCCATTTCCTTCTGACTAATGCACCTAACACTATGAACAATTTGGAATGGCCAACTCACCCAGCCTGCACATCTTTGGTGCTGTGGGAGGAAACCCACGCAGACATGGGGAGAATGTGCAAAGTCCACACAGACAGTTGGCCAAGGCTGAGAATTGAACCTAGGACCCTGGTGCTGTGAGGCAGCACTGCTAACCACTATGCCACTATGCCACCCTAGTGGTTAGTCTTTCTTGAAAAAATCATATGGTAGCCAAATAGATAAGAAGGAGAATCATTTCCCTGTAGTATATTCTTGAACCTTTGACATCAGTTTTCATCTTAACTTTGGCGAATCTCACACCCTGAAAAACTATCTAATTGAATTCAATTTCACTTCAAGGGTCTTCCCACAATGTAATGATGATGCAATAACATGAAATTTCAGGCACGGGGAAAGCCATAATATGGAGTTCATTTTATTTGTTAGGAGGTTTTGTCTGTACTAAGTGAAGATATTATTCAGAAGAATAATATAATGGAGTGTTTATGGATCTCAATATAGCTGCTTTAGTACCTCAGTGAATCACAGTAAGACCTCGCCATGCATTGAATGGAGCTCTTAACTGCTTTCATCAGACTCTGCAGTAACAAACGAACACAGATTTATAATTAGTCATTATCATCCTGTATTTTTTATAAGTTATAAATTGCAAGTAAAAATGTCATGCATTTATATTTTGATGAAATCAGATTTACAAATCACTTATATCAATATTAAGCCTTTATTCTGTAGAGAGTGAATTTTGCAATAGCACATGCTCAGAATGGTACCTTCTCATCTATAGAAACCGGGGTCTAATAAAACAATACCGAGACAGAGAAAGGCTAAAGAGATAGTGTTGGTATGACGAATAGACCTAAGTCATATACCTGTACATGATTCATAGTGTTACCTGAGAAGAAGTATCAGATATTATATAAGGGACCTTCAATAAAATGCATTCATAATTTCTTTGTCCAGTAGAGATTGAATGATGGTAGAATTTATTTCCCATTAACATATTCAACAAACACACCCCATGGTCATAACTTTAAACATGTACTGCATGCATACAAAACATTCTGGAACCATATAGATTACTTACAGTGTGGAAACAGGCCCTTCGGCCCAACAAGTCCACACCGACCCACTGAAGCGCAACCCACCCATACCCCTAACCACAGGCAATTTAGCATGGCCAATTCACCTGGCCCACACATCTTTGGACTGTGGGAGGAAACCCGGGCAGACACAGGGAGAACGTGCAAACTCCACACAGTCAGGCGCCTGAGTCAGGAATGGAAGCCGGGTCTCAGGCGCTGCGAGGCAGCAGTGCTAACCACTGTGCCACCGTGCCACCCTATATTCTTCTATTAAGAAGTGGCCAGGTTGGCTATCATAGATAGGAAAAGATGTTCAACTTCTACACAAGGTACTTAGCCTCTTGAAAGCACCTAACTGATTAAAGATGGGAAGGGGCTGCAGTTTGATCGGACATACTAATCGATCTGTAGAATTTACACCTGCTATTGCCTATGGACCTACCCAAAATCTTGGAATCTATGCACCCTGAGACTCCCTTTCTCTGAGCAATTAGGGAAGGCAATGGCATAGCCGTTTGTTACTGGACCTAATGATCCAGGAAAAGGCTCTGGTAACATCTGTTCAGATCCCATCATGGCAGATGGGAAAATTCAATTAATAATTGACTTAAAAGCTGGTCTAAGAGTCACAATGAATCCATTGTCAATTTGTAAAAACCCATCTGGTTCACTAATCTGCATTAGGGAAGGAAAAGCTGCTTATCCTCACCTGGTTTTTACTCCAGATCCAGAGCAAAGTAGAAATATTCTTAACTACGCTCTGAACTGATCTAGTAAGTATCTGACCACTACAAAGAATGAAACTGGATGGAACACAAGGCAGCAACCATTTCACAGGAAATAATAATGGCAGACACAGTGTTGTCGATCCTGCGAAGTTCCCATTAACGTCTGGCACTTGTGCCAAATTTTGAGAGGTGTCCCTCAGATGTATCGAGCAACAGCTTGACATAGTCATACTTTACTGATATGGTCCCAAACACAACCACCAATGTTGTTGGGTCTGTTCTGTCCGCCAGGTTTGATCCACCAGAGGTGTCAAGGTAGTGGTTCACAGTTGGGAGGAATTGCCCTGGGAATCCTGACTTGGACCCCATGATGTCTCATAGCAGCTGGGCAAACATAGGCAAGGACACCTCCTGCTGATTACCATCTACTGAACTTTCCCACCCCTGCCACTCCTCCTATCCGACCTTGTCAACTGATGAATCAATTCTCCTTAATGGTGAACTTATTTTAGAGGACACACTAAAGGTGGCAAGAATTCAGAATGCACTTTGAGGAGAAGGCATCAATGTCCATCACCCCAGTATCACAACTATTGACTAACCTGGTTGAGTCAGAGAGGCTATTTGGATCGAGAAATGATGAAACCTTGCATACTATGCTCCTCCAAGCACTAGTCACTTCAGCTTCAGGGATTCAATAAAAACAATCAATTCAGGAAAATAATTGCTCCCAAGTACAATCAAACAAGATCCAGGGAACCATGTTTTCTTTCCCAGTAGAAACATCAGGAAATGTACATAATCAACAAATATCAGCACAAAACAATCTACAAAGTGTGAATGAATATTGAGATATAATAACAGCAAATCTGAAAACTAGAGACAAAGTGAGGCAAGCATCAAGTGAACTGAAAATGAGAAATTATCAAAATATTATGTAAACAACTCACTTTCAATGATTGTTGAGAAAATTTACCAACAAACAAAAGCAGGCAGGCTATCAAATCGTGAGAGTTTATTAGTTCTCAGTGACTGTAATTTCCAGTAACTAAAAGTTTAAAGAACTACATATTTCACAAAAATGTGAATAAAAATATGTACAATCCTGTTTTTCTCTCTACAACTTAACTTTTAAGTCTTCTGTTATTTTAACAGCATCCTCAAAAACTCAATGATCCCTCCATTGTGAGCATGTGTGGTGTCCACAAATTCAACAGCACTTTAGGTAGAAAATAAAATTCCCTCACTTTCTAACAATATCTGTTTTGTTGTTACTTTTCAAATAATTCAGTAGAAAAATTAGAGGACAAATCACAAAAATCAGATTCAAGCAATGTATATCTCTGATTTTACTTAAAACAGTGAGGATATACATGAACGATGGAGAAAGAGAAGCCAGCTCTTGGAGTGTGCCATCAGCCCACATATTACAGTGATAAAAGGGACAAATCAGGGTATTCTAAGGCCCAGACATCAGTTAAGTAGAACTGGTGAGCTCTGGGTGTCAGTTGGACAACCCAATGCAGTTTAGACCAGCATTTTAGCAGGTGACCCCGAAGTTGCCCTGTCATCTGCACAATAAGTCTGGGGAGTAATTGCAGCTTAAAGTAAAAGCTCAGAGTATTTGCATCCCAGAATATTGTTACGCATCTCAGAAGAAAACTTCTGCTCTTCACAACTCTACTGAAATCATTTAAATTTTCTGGGCATCTTCCATAATGTCTCCAAAAGAACCGTTCAAATTGTGCATGGAACATAATCTGGATCAAAAGTCCTTCCTAAAGAGCGTACATAAGTTTACCTTTCCCATTCCTTGTTTGAAATACCATTTTATGACAATAAATTAACTATGTGATATATCTTACAGTATTATCATTGCCCCTAATTTATGGTACTGAATAAGTCGAATCATGTTTTCATTCTGTTACTCAAAATGGTTTCACTATCTATATCTCCAAGCAATGTCAATCAAACAACTTAAAATCTTAATAAAGGGAAATTTCAGATCTTTAAAGAAAATGCAATTTTGATTCAGTTTTAACAGCTATATGTCACGTCCTGTAATTAAATGATCTTCCTCCAGGAGATTTAAAACCAGTAAAATTATCTTATGCTAGAATATATTTACCTTATAACAGAAACAGCTTTTTAAAGTTTACCAATATCAGCACTTAACAATCTTAAGAATTTTAAAATGTTATTATCCCACAATATAACAGAATGATTATCATGTGGAAAGAGGCTATGTAGTTTAACTCACCTACATTTTCCATATAATGTTGCACAGCATTTCTATCCAAAGAATCATCTAATGACCTCTTGAATATTTTAATTGAATCTAGCTCCACTCCCAGATAGTGCATTCCAGACCCTAAGTATTCACGGTATTAAAAAGGATTTTTCTCACATCATATTTGCTTCTTTCACAAATCTCCTCTCAGTCCGCTTTATAGCGACGATGCCTTGCTGCACAATCCTCCCAGTTAGCTAGATGTGGGCTTTTGAGTTATTATATACACAAGGCTACAAAACTTTGACAATTGTTTCTGAATATTTATTATAAGAAGTAATTCTAAATTTCAGTGCAGTGTCTAAAAGGGCAGATAAATTGCAGAGCTTTGCACACTTTGATAACATCTTTGACTTTTGTGATGCCTGCAAAAATAACATGGCTTGATTTCCAACGCATTACCCAGTGAGGTGTAACACTTACCTCTTACATCCTATAGCTGTTGAATTCCCATTTATCCTGCTGACCAATTCATCTCTTCCTCTCTCCCAGTAAGTCCCACAAATAAAACATTAGGTTGCCCTCCAGTGAGTACTGAAAAAGTTCTGCACTGTCAGAAGTGCCATGATTGTGATAAAACACTAAATTGAGGCCCTGTCTGCCTCCTTAGGTGGCTACAAGATTTTCCATGGCAGTACTACAAAGAACAGCAGAACAGTTACCCTAGTAACCTAGCCCTCTGTCAACTTAACATAAACAGCTCATCTGATCATTTATAATATAGCTTCATGTGGGACCATGTTGGATACAGAGTGACTACCACATTTCCTATCTTATAACAGAGACTACACTTTAAGGTAAAAAGTACTTCACTGCTGTGAGAGAGCTTTTGGAATGCTCTGAGCTAAGCCTCTGTCTTTCTCCATTTTCTTTTTAAAGGCATTTTGCTCTTTAAAGCCATCTCTTTTTTCTCCTATTGTAATCAAATATAAATTGCCACTTGGTTCTGCAGATTTTGAGATTTTCTGAAAGACACATTTTGTTGAAACTTTTCATCTTGCACTCACCAGAACATTTCACAAAAATACAAATTCAAGGGAGAAAACAATATTTACTCAGCCTGAGAGGATTGATTGATTGGCGAGTAGACTTGAATTGATAGAGGCATTGCCAATGGATTGGCAGCTAACAGTCAGGCTTTGTTTAAATTTTAAAAGCAGGCAGGTTGATTCTGATTGTTCAAGCCATTATATTGAGAAATGAAACAGAAATGGCTGTCATCTATGCTATTGAGTTGAAACAGGCACAATGTGTTTGTACATTTGCAAAGTTTAATAGCTGCTCTATTCTCTTTTATGCCAGCACTTTGTTGACCATTTTATTTAACCATAGATCATTCAGCATGCTTGAACTGGAACCAGTGCATATTGGTCAGGGATTGGTACAGCTTTCACAGGGACAAGCCTATTTGAGACTTTAGGCTCACTTTATTAGGCAAATTGAGGTTGTGTATTGTTGGGAAAAAGAAAATGAGATGTGCAGGTGAGGTGGATTGACCACGCCAAATTGTCCTCTAGTATCCAGGGATGTGCAAGCTAGGAGGGTCGGCCATGCTAAATATGGGGCTAAGGAGATGGGGTTGGGAGGAATGCTGGGGGTTGGGTCTGAGTGGGATGCTCTTTGGAAGATCAGTGCAGAATTGATGGGCTGAATGGCCTCTTTCCACACTGTAGGGATTCTGTGAAGAAGAGAGAAATGAATCTCTGTAAAATTACTTCTTTTGTTACTTCAAAATAAGGAATATTAATAAGAATGATGTAAAAGATTGGGATCAAGTAACATTGTTAAAACTATTTTTGTGCCAATATTCTACTTCTAATAATATTACTTTCTGTAATTCCACGTGACTAAGAAAATTAATTATTTCTTCACTGTTACACTGTTCATTTCTGCTCGAAGTCACTTGATCTGTTTATGCAACAATAGCCTTATTCACAATTTCTGTTGGGGCACATCATTTGTAAGCTGCATTTCTGTCAGCTTCTCTTAAACATCACTGGTCGCACTGTCTGCTTTATCAGCCCACACAGTACGAGTGCTAATGGACAGCAGAGAATCCTGAGGGACATAATATTTCAAGGAACATGTTAACATTATCTTGGCAATGTGTTGTGAGCAGCTTGGAATTGTAGAATTTCACAGTTCAGAAGCACACCAATTTTCTCCTTTTGTCTGAGCCCGCAGTTTGTCTCTATGTGACCTAACACTCCAATTGTAAGCCTTGCACACTCTTCTCTCCACTCCTTTCTTTGAGTCAAATATGAACAATTTTTTTTTTCATTTTCTTTATTTGCTCTGGGTTTTTCCCTTCATTTCTGCCTAGCCCACAAATTTATGTAGTAGTGAAGGTCGGTTAAAGACTGGAGTTGGTGTAGTGCGGTTTGGAGTTCATCAAGATCGCTTTAGTCATAATACTCCAGACATCAGTGGTACTGGGTAAGTAGGATAGGCACATTCCTGCTTAACATTTTCAGATGTTTGACACTTTGGAAGAGTCTGGGTCAAATTTGTAGCCATTCCAGGGAGTGGGAAGAAAGGTGACCAGGGATACTGTACTGTGCTAGAAGCCAAAAATTGAATTCCTGATGGTGGGATAAAAGCTTGCAATTAACCTCTTATCACTCAAAGGCCAGTTTGAGATTTCCGATAGCAAGAGTTTGCAAGTCCATTTACAATGTCATGCGTGCTTATTAAAAGTCAAACTCATCAGAATGGCATTTCCTTTTTCCAACAGGGTTCTCTGTGAGTGAAAACTAAGTGCCCTCAAATTCCTGACCGCAATGTAAGATGTGCAGCATATGAGGTACTGGACCTTGGATTGAGAAGCTGCTGCTTTACCCACTTTGGGAAGCTTTTGGCTACTCGAGGCTATGATCAAGATTAGATGGTGATAGTCTAAGTTATGCTGGGCATGAAGGATGACTGAGGGCAGAATACTGGAGAACAAGTTTAAAAATCACACAAAACCAGGTTATAGTCCAACAGGTTTATTTGGAAGTACAAGCTTTCAGAGCACTGCTCCGTCATCAGGTAGCTAGTGGGGCAGGATCATAGGACACAGAATTTATAGCAAAATATCAAAGTGTCATACAACTGATGAGATGCGTTGAACAAACCTAGTTTGCAGTTAAATTTTTAATCACTTAGAATGAATTGCAGGTTTCAATTCATTAATATATAAATCCCTTCTTTCAAGTCGCATTCCCGGGATAATTTAAAGTTTTATTTAACTCAAAGTGACACCTCAGCTCAGACAATGCATTAAAGGTCTGAGGTTAAAGTCCGATGGTGTTCCAACTTTGAGTCAGACTGGTTCTACTAAAGTAGGAATTTATGAAGTGCCACATGGACTGACTGCTGACGAATTGTGTGCTTTTTGAATGGATTGTGTGCTACCTGGCAAAGGCACAGTGCTCAGAAAGCTTATAATTCCAAATAAACTTGTTGGACTATAACCTGGGGTTTTGTGATTTTAAACTTTTTCATCCCCAATCCAACACTGGCATCTCCACGTTGGACAGTGAGGAGCACAGGTCAAAGTAGGCTTTCAAGGGTGAAGTCTTGTCTCACCAAAAGTGGACATCTGTTTGGGAAAGGGTGGTGGACTGAGCAGAGGTGGAGCCAGGGCTGACTAGGAATGGATGGGCGTGGCAAAATGTTTAGCTGCAGCCATCCATTCCTGAAGCCTGACGATGGTTCACCCTTGCAAGTAATAAATGTTAGTCCAAGCGGCTTTTAAACAGGCACCTGGACCTTCAGCCCACTAAAAGAGTGACCTGGTACTCACTATTGTCTCAAGGTTTCCCATGCTCAAGTTGAAAATATTTGGAATGAGCTGAGAACTGCATGATCATGTGAGGAAAGCCAAGCTAAATGCTACTCACTTCCATGTCTGCGACCAAACATAGATTACATAATGGAAGACTTCACCGTTCAATGTTGTTAGCTCAGTTGGCTGGATTGCTGATTTGTTGTGTAAATTGAAGTCAATAGAGTAGGTTCAGTTCCTGCGGTTACTATGAAGGACTCTCCTTCTCGGATTATCCTGTGACATGAGGCATAATATCCTTTAAATTAAAACCACCATCAGTTATCTCTTTCTCTAATAGAGACCAGCCTTATAGCCTCGGAAGTCTATGTTAACTTTTTTACTGATGGTAGAAGAGAACTTCACCTTCCAACTGCCTTTGAACTTCCCTCATGTTTCCATCAATATTGCTTTAAGGCAGATGTGGTGCAATTGGTAGTGTCCATGCCCCAAAACCAGATGTCCAAAGTTGCAGTTCCTTCCCAGGAATTGATAGTCAATGAAGGCATATTCATAATACTGACAATCAATTTGCAAAGCCTATCAGCATACACCATTCACAGGTGGTTAGAGTGGGCGAGATTCCTCATCAGCTAATTGCTGGAAAGAAATTTGGAATGCCACTATCATAATCCACATCTCCAACTATAAGATACATATGCATGTTCCCAGAACAATCTCAAGCTCCTTGAATGAAATATAAGGAGCTGCCATCATCACATTGATTTAAAACTAGCAAAACATCCCTCTTCAATAATGTAGCAAAGGAAATGCCTTGTGTCAGCTGGTGAATGAAAAAAAAACCTGTGGCTATAGTTGCCTCAGAGAAAGCAAGCATGACCTTCAACAGGGTATGCTGCAAAATGTGGCTAGGGATCAATGGAATAATTCAATAACAAATTAATTAGTAAAGTGTGGAAATGGAGTACCGTCAACAGCTCTTGCCACCTGTTCCAAATCCTCACTGACTGTTGAATATCTTTAAAGACTGAACCAAGTGGTTCTATTATTAGAGGAATCAAATCGCAGAAGAATACACAATTCAGGTAAACTGTGTTGATGATAAATATGCATTTCTTTCACAAAATGAAGAGCAAAAATCAATAATGGATGCATAAATCCCTAACAGAAAGTCTCAATCAAGCCTTTAAATAATAAGACATTACAAATATTTAATACAATTCATGGAATTCATTTGTTTTTATTTTAAAAAAGCAGAAAATATTGAAGTTGCAGGCAAAAGAATAATAGGCTAGCCTTGAATGTGTGTGTATTAAATTCAATCTTTGAAAAGATTGCTGTTATAGAAAAATAAAACAACTTGAAAGTGCAATACCAATACAGAATGCAGGCAACCCTACTGGTGGGCCTTAATTCTTGCAACATACAAAATAGATCATTTTAATTTTTCACAATAGTATGGAATGGATTTTTTTTACATCAGCCAATCAGTGCAAATCTTCCTGACTTTACTTGCCATTTGAAGCATTAAAATCAAAAGAATGAGAGATATCAAACAGACGACCAGATCCAGTTGTCTGTTATTATGCAATGTCAAAATCACCCTCCTGAGGTTCTCCAAACACTCTTATGTGTAGTGTGCTCTCCAATTTATTGCCATGAGCAGCTTGCATCAATTGCTTAGCTTTTTTGGTGTTCTATTGAGTATAGTGTCTTTAAACCTCTTTCATCTACTGCCAAGTGGACAAAGATGGCACATGAAACCCCATCGCCTGCGAGCTCCCCTCTTCAGTTACTCAGTCCTGACTTGGAGCTATATTGCTATACTTTCACTGTTGCTGGGCAGAAATTCCCCTCAAACAGCACTGCGAATCTACACCACATGGATCACTACAGCTCAAGAAAGTGACTGATCACTGGCTTATCAAAGGGAGTAAATGTTAGCTTTGCGAGAGATACAAACATGCAAACAAAAACACAGACACAGTTCCTGTTTGTGTTGCAGCTATGTTTAATTTTGCTGGCAACATTCAAGTGCATGACGATTCCTCATCATGTTCATTCTGCTTACATTGATACTTAGCATGGTCACACTGGCCTCCTTGCAGTGTGGAGGAAATGTGAGTGTCTATGACATGCCTTGAATATAACTGGCCACAGACGTTACAAAGGCTGGCTCTCTTCGACAAAAGGCCATTCTGTTTTTTGAAGTCACACTTGTTTTTCTTTCCATTTTGATAAGTATGATCAATCTCTGTGTCACTGATATCGAACAACAGTGATTCACACTGACAGATTAATGTGTACATACAGAATCATAGAAGGCTGCAGGACAGGAAATTATTCCTCATGATGTCTGTACAGCTCTTTGCATGACCAGCTCATAGCTGATCACTTTGTCATGGTGTCATCTTAGTGACCTATAAAGCATTTTTCTCTCCTTCAAATTTCCACTTGCTATCTTGATTACTCCCAGGCCCAGGCACTTCTATGCCATAACAGCATTCTATGTATAAAAATATAAGTAGCCATTTGGTAGGACAACTCATGAGTATTGCAGAAAAAGGCACACATTTTTGTTGAAACGTTTCATCTTCCATTCATCAGCAAATGTTGGGAGTAATGTTATGTGA
This sequence comes from Hemiscyllium ocellatum, assembly GCF_020745735.1. Lineage (NCBI taxonomy): Eukaryota > Metazoa > Chordata > Chondrichthyes > Orectolobiformes > Hemiscylliidae > Hemiscyllium > Hemiscyllium ocellatum. The sequence goes on along the minus strand of NC_083411.1, from coordinate 71,582,111 downwards.
ATTTCAGTGCAAGTGAAATTGCCCATTATCATTATTCAGTGGTTACTGTTGATCAGAAAATGAACTTAACTAGCCCCATAAATACCACGCCTGCAAAAGCATTTGAGAGGTTGGGAATTCCATGGCAAGTAACTCACCTCCTGTCTCCCAAAGCTTGATGACCATCTACAAGTCCAGAACATGGTGAAATACAGAGGAACCTTGATTATCCGAACGACATGAGCGGGGAGTATTCTATTCGGTTAATTGAATGTTCGGATAATCGAATGCCGGATAACACAGTTTAGCCAAGCATTGGGACCTTGCGATTCCTGCTGGATAGTCCAATATTTGGATAATCAGTTGCCTGATAATTGAGGTTTCTCTCTACTCCCCACTTGCCTGAGTGCATACTACCCCAGCAACATTCAGGAAGCTTGAAGCCTGCTCGGCCACCAATCCTACCATCTAAACATTAAACCTCTCCAACACCAGTGCACAGTGGTTGCAGTGTGTATCATGTACAAGGTATAGTGGTGAAGCATACCAGCACCTTCCTAAAGTCAGACAGCATTTGGAACATTGTGAGCCTAAGGAAGGATGTGTTGGCGTTGGAGGGGGTCCAGAAGAAGTTTACAAGAATGATCCCTGGGATAAAGGGCATGTTATAGGAGGAGTGGTTGAAGATGTTGAGTCTGCACTCAATAGGAGTTTAGAAGGATGAGGGGGATGGAGGGGGGAGGGGTGATTACATTGAAACTCACAGTATACTGAGAGGTCTGGATAGAATAATGTGGAGGAGATGTTTCCACTAGTAGGAGAGACTATGGTCTAATGGCACAGCCTCAGAGAAAAGGGACAACTCTTTAGAACTGAGATGAGGAGGAATTTCTTCTGCTTGAGAGAGGTGAATCTGTGGAACTCAATGTCACAAAAGGCTGTTGAGGCCAAGTCATTGAGTGCATTTAAGATGGAGATAGAGAGGTTATTAACTGGCAAGGGGATCAAAGGTTAAGGGAAAAACCAGGAAAATGGGTTTAAGAAACATATCAACCAGGTAGAATGGTGGAGCAGACTCATGGACTCAATAGCCCAAATTCCTCTCCTATATCATATTGCCTCAAACATTTAGCAGGACAAGGATATCAGATGCATGGAGATACAACGAACTGCAAGATCCCTCAGTGAGCCATACATGTTCATGACTTGGATCTTTATCATTATTTCTTCACTATGTCTGGGACAAAGTCCTCTATGACGTTGTTATCGCCTACTTACTCTATGAATGGCAGTGGTTCAAGGAAACAGCTCCCATGAACCTCCCCAAGTGTAGTTAGGAATAAGAAACTAATCATGATCTTGCCTGCGATGTGAACCCTCCATAAAAGCATGTAAATTATTTGCAATCCTCTTGTACCATCCCATATCCAAGGAAGATTAGAATACTGTGGCCAGAATTTCGACTCTTAATGTCCACAATCAACTTAATCATCCTACCCAGGCTGTGTGACTTACTCACTTTGAGTATTGTCACCTTTTAAGTACATTTTCTTCTTATCTGATCCAATATTGCTGTTGCCTCCTCTTTTACTGTTACATTTTCAGTACCTTCATCTCTGCTGAAGAGAGATGCAAAATACTCCTTTACAGCCTTGACTCTGTCCTCCTTTAAAATCCTTAACAGGAAATGTATTCACATTAAACATTACTCAGTGACAAGACTGTATAGAATACCATTCTATTTTCAGATCTCCTATGTGGAGAACAACCACTGACATTTTACAAGGCCACATGTTATGCAACAGGAAACAACCTCCCAGAAGTATTCATTGCTGTTGTATGTTATGGAAATAGCCAATAATTGTTGTAGACACTGATCAATATTCCCAGTGGGTGGAATCGTGTAGAGTCTGAATGATGCGAGCTAGGATGAGAAATGTGGCACAATCATGCAGGAAATACAATGAGGCTTTGCTCACGATGGGGAATAAAGTTCCAGGCATCCAGACGAGATTCTATTAAAGGGTGTTGGTACCTGTTAATGATCGATTCACTGCAGATCTCACCCCATTAACATGCAGCATTTTAGTTGACTGTCCACTGTGAGATACTGAGAGCTTTCAACATGAAATTCAGCACAGGAATCTTGTGACTCCAACTCACTGTTGGCTGTGATCGCCTTATTTGAGAAAGGATGTACTGGCGTCAGAGGGGGTGCAGAGGAGATTCATTAGTTTGATTCCAGAGTTGAGGGGGTTGGCTTATGAGGAGAGACTGAGTAGACTGGGAATATGTTCATTGGAATTTAGAAGAATGAGGGAGGATATTATAGAAACATGTAAAATTATGAAGGGAATAGATATGTTAAAAGTAGAGATGAAGGAGAGAGAGTGGTGCGGTGGCTTAATGGTTAGCACTGCTGCTTTCCAGCTCCAGGGACCTGGGTTCAATTCCATCCTCGGGTAACTGTCTGTGCTGAGTCTGCATATTCTTCACATGCCTGTGTGGGTTTCCACCAGGTACCCCAGGTTCCTCCCACATTCCAAAGAAGTTGAGGTTAGGTCGATTGACCAGGCTAAATTGCAAGCTAGGTGGGTTAGCCATTTAGGGGGTGGGTCTGGGGTAGTGTAGGTTGAATGGCCTGCTTCCACACTGTAGGGATTCGATGATGTTTCCATTGGTGGATGAAACTAGGACAAGAGGGCTGGGCCTCAAAATTAGGGGGAGCAGATTTAAGACTGAATTGAGAAGGAACTTCTTCACCCAGAGGGTTGTGAAGCTGTGGAATTGCATCCTCAGTGAATGTTTTTAAAGTTAAGATATAATTTTTTGAACAGTAAATAATTAAAGGGTTACGGTGAAAGGTCGGTGAAGTGGAGCTGAGGTCACGAAAAGGTCAGCCATGATCTTATTGAATGGTAGAGCAGGCTTGAAGGGCCAAATGGCCTCCTCCTGCTCCTAGCTCTTATGGTGACCAGTCCATGTTGGTCACCACACCAAAGCATCTCAGGGCGCACTGTGTGAGCGTTGGCCACGTGACATTGGCATCTGATGTGCCAGCTTTAAGATTCCGCATGGCACATCTGTGATCCACTTTCAATCCTTATGTCCTACTGTGGTCTGTTTTCCTCCTGGAACGACAGGAGCAAATATTGAAGGAGATAAAAGTTGGTGGCATTGGGGTCAGATTTAGAGCAGATGGCACATGAGGTTTGTACTGTTACTGGAAGGAAAATGATTGGTCAGCATGCCAGCGAGAGAAATGGAAGCATGAAAGGAAATGCTACTAATTCCATTGTGTCCACGTAGGCAGCTCCCCTTGTTCTTTGAAATAGTGCTCTGGTATCTTTCACATTCAGCTAAGAGAACAAAGTCTTAATTTATTGACTCATTTAAAATCAGCAGCTTGGACAGTTTAACACTCCTTCAGTACTCTACTGCAGTGACATCTAGATGTTTTACATTCTAAACTCCAACTGAAACTAAAAAGTTTTGAATAGAGGTGAAAATGCTACCATTAGGCGATAAATTATACTTGAATCATGTGTTCTTTCCAATATATCTACCTCACTATGATGCTTTCCACATGAAAAATGTTTATTTCTCTATTCTCTCTAGAAAAACATGGATATGTTTTAGTCACAACACAACTCAACTGCTTCTTATTTGTTGGTGACACAAATCCATTGTGGTATAAGTCTGAGACCATAAGATGGTGCTGTCTGAGCTTTTATTTAGTAGTGTTGCTCTGATTCTCAACACCTTTAACAATTTCAGTGCAGTGCTATTGTGGTCAGAAATATTGGGAAGGATTTTATTATTTATTTAAATTGCTGCAGAATTGAAGAAAATGTAAAGACTGTAATTATACTGTAGTAACTAGAGTGTGAGGTACAGTAGGAAGATGCCTGAACTATATAGAGGGCTTGAATGCTTCCTGCCTGTTAGGAGACAGATGTCTGCACACAGGTTTGTAAGTGGACATTGAGCTATCCGTCCTCACATTCTACACCTTAATGTTCAGAGAGAGAGAGAGAGAGAGTCAAATGGGAGCATATGGATTCCTGCTGACCCATTGTCTCAGCCTGCACCTGCTGACCCATTGTCTCAGCCTGCTCCTGCCCCACCGAACTCATCTCCGCATACCTCGACACGGTTCTGTCCCCTTTAGTCCAAGAACTCCCCACCTACGTTCAGGACACCACCCACGCCCTCCACCTCCTCCAGGATTTTCGCTTCCCCGGTCCCCAACGCCTTATTTTCACGATGGACATCCAGTCCCTGTACACCTCCATCCCCCGTCACGAAGGACGCAAAGCCCTCCGCTTCTTCCTTTCCTGCCGCACCAACCAGTACCCTTCCACTGACACCCTCCTTCGACTGACTGAACTGCTCCTCACCCTGAATAACTTCTCTTTTCAATCCTCCCATTTCCTCCAAACTAAAGGAGTTGCCATGGGCACCCGCATGGGCCCCAGCTATGCCTGTCTCTTCGTAGGATATGTGGAACAGTCCATCTTCCGCAACTACACTGGCACCACCCCCTACCTTTTCCTCCGCTACATCGATGACTGTATCGGCGCTGCCTCGTGCTCCCACGAGGAGGTTGAACAGTTCATCAACTTTACTAACACCTTCCATCTCGACCTCAAATTCACCTGGACTGTCTCAGACTCCTCCCTCCCCTTCCTAGACCTTTCCATTTCTATCTCGGGCGACCGACTCAACACAGACATCTACTATAAACCGACTGACTCCCACAGCTACCTGGACTACACCTCCTACCACCCTGCCCCCTGTATAAACTCCATCCCATATTCCCAATTCCTTCGTCTCCGCCGCATCTGCTCCCAGGAGGACCAGTTCCAACACCGCACAGCCCAGATGGCCTCCTTCTTCAAGGACCGCAGATTCCCCCCAGACGTGATCGACGATGCCCTCCACCGCATCTCCTCCACTTCCCGCTCCTCCGCCCTTGAGCCCCGCTCCTCCAACCGCTACCAAGACAGAACCCCACCGGTTCTCACCTACCACCCCACCAACCTCCGTATACAACGTATCATCCGCCGTCATTTCCACCATCTCCAAACGGACTCCACCACCAGGGATATATTTCCCTCCCCTCCCCTATCAGCGTTCCGCAAAGACCACTTCCTTCGTGACTCCCTCGTCAGGTCCACACACCCCACCAACCCAACCTCCACTCCCGGCACCTTCCCCTGCAACCGCAGGAAATGTAAAACTTGCGCCCACACCTCCTCCCTCACTTCCCTCCAAGGCCCCAAGGGATCATTCCATATCCGCCACAAGTTCACCTGTACCTCCACACACATCATCTATTGCATCCGCTGCACCCGATGTGGCCTCCTCTATATTGGGGAGACGGGCCGCTTACTTGAGGAACGCTTCAGAGAACACCTCTGGGACGCCCGGACCAACCAACCCAACCACCCCGTGGCTCAACACTTTAACTCTCCCTCCCACTCCACCGAGGACATGCAGGTCCTTGGACTCCTCCACCGGCAGAACATAACAACACGACGGCTGGAGGAGGAGCGCCTCATCTTCCGCCTGGGAACCCTCCAACCACAAGGAATGAACTCAGATTTCTCCAGTTTCCTCATTTCCCCTCCCCCCACCTTGTCTCAGTCGGTTCCCTCAACTCAGCACCGCCCTCCTAACCTGCAATCTTCTTCCTGACCTCTCCGCCCCCACCCCACTCCAGCCTATCACCCTCACCTTGACCTCCTTCCACCTATCACATCTCCATCGTCCCTCCCCCAAGTCCCTCCTCCCTACCTTTTATCTTAGCCTGCTTGGCACACTCTCCTCATTCCTGATGAAGGGCTTATGTCCGAAACATCGAATTTCTTGTTCCTTGGATGCTGCCTAACCTGCTGTGCTTTAACCAGCAACACATTTTCAGCATATGGATTCTCCCAAGGTTTGACAAGATTTAAAATTAAGTTATGAAATGTCATCGAGGAGATCCAACTTAATACCAGAGAGGTTTTGAAATCCTTACACATTCATATTGTGCTGGGGCTATTGATGGCTGGTGTGAAAGCCATGTTTAAATGAGGTGCCAAACAGCCACTAGCATGTTGAGAGCACTAAAAACCACTTTATGTTTGAAATAATGAATGGATAGGCCACAGCAAACAGAAACACACTCAATCCATGGGAATTTCTAGTTGTCATGGAGGGTGGGGCGGAAGGGAAGTTGTAACATTAAATGTAAGAAGTTTAGTATAGAAAGTGGGAGAAATGTTTTCACACAGAAGCTTGTGAAATTGTTGAATGCGTGAACAAAACTGGTGATTAAAACAAAGACTTGTCACCGTTTAACAATAGGTTAGAGAGGTGATTGAAGGAAAGTGGCAACAATGATGTGGGAATGGGGCAGATTCGTGGGATTGAAACAACTTGTTAACATGTTGGATAAACACCAATACATACTGGTTGGAGCAAATGAGTGGTTTCTGAGTTATAATTTCTAGGTAATTCAATGCAACAACCCAAACACACCACACAGGACACATTTGTTTTAGTAATTCTTAAGGAACCAGAAATTGAATTGAAACAAATATTCATTGGAAACTAGTTTTATGTATCTGATATGATATTTGAACCTTCCAAAATCCATGTATAGAGTTAAGAATATCTGTAACAATGAGGAAGAAAACATTAGGACAGATATTCTGCTCGTCAGACAATACATGTTTCAGTGTAGATAATAAATGTCTATGGGGATCCTACAGAATCTCCATCAGACCTGTTGAATTGCCTGGGAAATTTTACTTTCCCATTCGACAATTCCTCTACACTAAGATCCCTTTGAAAATCTTCCTTTAAATCAAACACTTCAGATGGCTTTGATGAAATTAAGTAAAATAGCTACTGAAGAAAAGTTAAACAATTAACTATATAGTCACATTTTTGAGTAGTTATTAAAACACCCCACACTTACCCAACACATTCTCAACTGCACTCCCTGAGTCTAACACACCCCTGGATCCCAAAGCCCCTTGGCCCTCTCCATACACTGACCCAAAACCCCTGCTGGAGCCTGAACCCCTGCCTCACAACAAGCCCACCCAGCTGGCCCCATCCAAATCCATAACAGGATCCTACTTTCCTACCTCACCCTTCCTACTGCTCGACCCAACCATCTCTCTCACCCTCATTTAGCACACCCTGATCTGATTTCTCCAGTCCACACTGACCAACCCTAAATAAACACACATAAATAGACATACTTTTGAAATGCTAACTCTGTTTCTTTCCCCACAAATGTTGCCAGACTGCTGGGCTTCTCCAGCATCCTCTGTGTTTGTTTCAGATTTTCAGCATCTGCAGTATTTTATTTTTATTCGAGCAGAAAGAACATTTGGTGAGTCTGGAACCAAGGATACAACCTCAGAATGGGGGGGCAAGCCAATTAGGACTGAGATGAGGAGGAATGTCTGTAATCAGAGGGGAGAAATTCTTCGGAATTTTCTACCCCAGAGGGCTGTGCAGGCTCTATCATTGAGAATGTTCAGGAAACTGATAGATTTCTAGATACTAATGACATCAAGAAATATGAAGTTAGTGAGGGAAAACGGCATTGGGGTAGATAATCACCTTTGATCGAGAATGGCTGTGTAAGCTCGAGAGGCTGAATGAGCTACCTTTGCTCCGATCTTCCTGTGTTCTGTAGGATTGAGCAAAAATCCCCATCATTTAAAATACTGGACAAGATCCTGAACCTTTCCAGTCGCTAAAATCCTCAGTTCAGGCTGCAACTAATGCGCACAGCGACAGAATGATTTCAGTCTGGGGACTATTGTCCAGCCTGAAATTCCAATTTACACCTCCACTCTAAACTAACAATCAACCAGACCTAACATTCCTGACTGAAACTAACTTTTGCACCTTGGACAACCAAGAATAGATAACATGAGGCCTACAGAGATACTGGACATTCAACATCAATCAAAATATATATTCACTCATACTCTTAATCATCAGCAAGTCAATTGACCTCAAAGGGAACACCAGTAACACAATGGAATACCAGTAACACAATAGATTTGACATGAAGAGAAGAGACCCTCAATCAGTATAATTGCAGTCCCTGACCTCGCCTGAAAGAGCTGTACATATAGCTATCTCCAGAAGAAGGATCCCAAACAGTTATCTCTCTGAGAGCTATCTGCACAGCTATCTCCAGAAGAGGTATCCTGACAGCAACCCCGAAACCTATTGACACAGGCCTGTTTGGTACCGGAGAATCATAGCAACCGATCACGACCGGCAGACCTAAGAAATGACAACATCTAAAAACTACCGATCCCGAAAAGACCACAAGGCCTTCAGGCACATCCTGAGGTGAAAACCAAGCCACAAAAACCACAAGGAAGTAAGGAAAACGAAGTATCATCCATAGATCCAAAACACATCCTACTGCATCAGGAGACTCAACCCAGACTGAAGGCCTACACCGTCTGAAGCTTTCATCGAGGCACCACGTCCGGCAAGTGGGAACAGTCAGCTGCACTTCAAAATTGTGCTTTTGTCCAGTGGTGAGCTTAAACTTTCAAGACACCAAAGTTTCCCACCTAGCCAGCAGGGAGGGGAAGGTGGATGGTTACAGTCCAGAAACCCCAAGGGTAGGAAGCCTGATTAAAGTATTTTGTGATTAAAACTGTTGTTTAGTTCCTATAGTGTTTAACCGGTATTTGAGTTAATAGTGCATTCAATTACTATTGTCTATATAGTTGATTGTGTCAATTTCACTGTTTATTACATTTGTCTTCATTTCTTGTATGATACTTACCTTTTGTATTTAATAAACACAAAGATTCTTTTGCCCTGAAACACCTGTCTATTGCCTTCTTCATTTCACATTCCTAATTCAGTCCAGTGTCAGAACCAAGGATCTGGGAGTGATTCGAACCACCTAAAAATTTGCAAATTACTGATCACAATATAGAACTCTACACTTATAGAGTCACAGAGTCTTAGAGATGTACAGCATGGAAACAGACCCTTCGGTCCAACCCGCCCATGCTGATCAGATATCCCAACCCAATCTAGTCTCACCTGCCAACACCCAGCCCATATCCCTCCAACCCTTCCTATTCATATACCCATCCAAATGCCTCTTAAATGTTGCAATTGTACCAGCCTCCACCACATCCTCTGGCAGCTCATTCCATACCCATACCACCCTCCGAATGAAAAAGTTGCCCAGTAGGTCTCTTTTATATCTTTCCCCTCTCACCCTAACCCTATGCCCTCTAGTTCTGGACTCCCTGACCCCAGGGAAAAAGACTTTTGCCTATTTATCCTATCCATGCTCCTCATAATTTTGTAAACCTCTATAAGGTCACCCCTCAGTCTCAGATGTTTCAGGGAAAACAGCCCCAGCCTGTTCAGCCTCTCCCTGTAGCTCAGATCCTCCAACCCTGGCAACATCCTTTTAAATCTTTTCTGAACCTTTTCAAGTTTCACAACATCTTTCCGATAAGAAGAAGACCAGAATTGCACGCAGTATTCCAACAGTGGCCAAACCAATGTTCTGTACAGCCTGTTAGGCCGGAATCTCGGGATTCCGGTCTTCGCGAGTTCTTTGGAAGGAGAGACCGCACCAGCTTCTTTAGTTAAGAGCAGAACACCATTTATTTTACAGAATCACGACTGGCAAACTGTACAACGAATTCTACCGCATGCAATTCGTTGGAGAAGGCATTCTATCTTCCCCTTCGGACCTGGCTCAATTATACTTTGCGTCGCCCGGAGTTCCCGGTCAGTTCTCCCTCATTCGTCCCCCTCATTGGTTGGTACACCTGAGAGTGAGGGGGTCTGCGCCTCCATTGGCCGTATCGAGGTGCCTGTCCAGCTCCTGCTGTGCCGGACAATGGTACAGCCATCCTGGGGTCGGCAGTTCCGATCCTGTAATCAATGGTCCATTGTTCCGAGTATCGATCTCATTACTATGCGTCTGACAGAGTCAATGGTCTTCCACAAGCGAATGAACAAACATTATCATTTATCATGGGTTTCGATGGGAATCTATTCTGATGTGTACATTAACAGGTGCTTTAGTAATCATGTACTCCGACAGTGCAATTCACACCGTTCGACAGTTACCGGTTCCTTTATTAGTCATGAGTTCTCAATGGGGCAGTCTGATACTGGCTGACATGATCTAATCAGCGAGGAATGTTACTTCAGACAGGTAGCCCTGCAGTTGCCAGGTTCTCCCCCATGGCTGCGATTAACGCCCGTGCAGGGCGGCACAGTGGCACAGTGGTTAGCATTGCTGCCTCACAGCGCCAGAGACCTGGGTTCAATTCCCGCCTCAGGCGACTGACTGTGTGGAGTTTGCACGTTCTCCCCGTGTCTGCGTGGGTTTCCTCCGGGTGCTCCGGTTTCCTCCCACAGTCCAAAGATGTGCGGGTCAGGTGAATTGGCCATGCTAAATTGCCCGTAGTGTTAGATAAGGGGTATATGTAGGGGTATGGGTGGGTTGCGCTTCGGCGGGTCGGTGTGGACTTGTTGGGCCGAAGGGCCTGTTTCCACACTGTAAGTAATCTAATCTAGTAATCTAATTAACTGTTTAGGGGCTGGAACTGGTAATGTCTGGTGTAGTAATAGTGCTACCCTCCCTAGCCCCACTCTTAGGCAATCTAGGGGCTATTCTCCCCAACAAGCCGCAGCATGACCTCCCAACTCCTGTACTCAATAAGGTAAAAACAATGACTGCAGATGCTGGAAACCAGATTCTGGATCAGTGGTGCTGGAAAAGCACAGCAGTTCAGGCAGCATCCAACGAGCAGCGAAATCGATGTTTCGGGCAAAAGCCCTTCATCAGGAATAAAGGCAGTGAGCTGGAAGCATGGACAGATAAGCTAGAGGAAGGTGGGGGTGGGGAGAGAGTAGCATAGAGTACAATGGGTGAGTGGGGGAGGAGATGAAGGTGATAGGTCAGGGAGGAGAGGGTGGAGTGGATAGATGGAAAAGGAGCTAGGCAGGTCGGACAAGTCCGGACAAGTCATGGGGGCAGTGCTGAACTGGAAGTTTGAAACTAGGATGAGGTGGGGGAAGGGGAAATGAGGAAACTGGTGAAGTTCACATTGATGCCCTGGGGTTGAAGTGTTCCGAGGCGGAAGATGAGGCGTTCTTCCTCCAGGCTTCTGGTGGTGAGGGAGCGGCGGTGAAGGAGGCCCAGGACCTCCATGTCCTTGGCAGAGTGGGAGGGGGAGTTGAAATGTTGGGCCATGGGGCAGTGTGGTTGATTGGTGCGGGTGTCCTGGAGATGTTCCCTAAAGTGCTCTGCTAGGAGGCGCCCAGTCTCCCCAATGTAGAGGAGACCGCATCGGGAGCAACGGATACAATAAATGATATTAGTGGATGTGCAGGTAAAACTTTGATGGATGTGGAAGGCTCCTTTAGGGCCTTGGATAGAAGTGAGGGAGGAGGTGTGGGCACAAATTTATACTCAATACTCTGACCAATAAAGGAAAGCATACCAAATGCCTTCTTCACTATCCTATCTACTTGCGACTTCACTTTCAAGGAGCGAAGAACCTTCACTCAAAGGTCTCTCTATTCAGAAACACTCCTGAGGACCTTACCATTAAGTGTATAAGTCCTGCTAAGATTTGCTTTTCCAAAATGCAGCACCTCGCATTTATCTGAATTAAACTCCATCTGCCACTTCTCAGTCCATTGGCTCATCTGGTCCAGATCCTGTTGTAATCTGGGGTAACCCTCTTCGCTGTCCACTACACCTCCAATTTTGGTGTCATCTGCAAACTTACCAACTGTACCTCTTATGCTCGCATCCAAATCATTTATGTAAATGACAAAAAGTAGAGGACCTAGCACCAATCCTTGCGGCACTCCACTGGTCACAGGCCTCGAGTCTGAAAAACAACCCTCCACATCTGTCTCCTCCCTTTGAGTCAGTTCTGTATCCAAATGGCTAGTTCTCCCTGTATTGCATGAGATCTAACCTTGCTAATCAATGTCCCATGGGGAACCTTGCCGAATGCCTTACTGAAGTCCATACAGATCACATCTACTGCTCTGCCCTCATCAATCTTCTTTGTTACTTCTTCAAAAAACTCAATCAAGTTTGTGAGACATGATTTCCCCCGCACAAAGCCATGTTGACTATCCCTAATCAGTCCTTGCCTTTCCAAATACATGTACATCCTATCCCTCAGGATTCCCTCCGACAACTTGCCCACCACTAAGGTCAGGCTCACTGGTTTATAGTTCCCTGGCTTGTCTTTACTGCCCTTCTTAAACAGTGCCAGTTGTCAGTTGCCAGCATAGAGACCGTTAGGGCATATATGACTGTTGAAAGTTAAAAAAGAAAATGGGAAAATAATCACAAAGAAAATTAATAACAAACTTGAGATTTTGAAATTAAATTGCTTCTATATGAGATTATTTTTCCACCAACGAAGCAACATTTACAAGAATAACATGCAATAACTTTATCATAGAATCATAGAACCCCCATAGCATGGAAGCAGACCATTTGGCCCATCGAGTCCACACTGGTCCTCCGAAGATCACTCCCCACAGACCCACCTGCCTACATTATCCCTTTAATTCTGCATTTCCCATGGCTAGTCCACCTAAACTGCACATCCCTGGACACTATGGGTAACTTAGCATGGCCAATCCACCTAACCTGTATATCTTTGGAGGAAACCGGAGCACCAGGAGGAAACCCATGCAGGCACGGGGAGAATGTGAAAACTTCACACAGTCACCTGAGGCTGGAATCAAGGGTGGGGTGATTAAAATACTTTGACATTATTATTGAATAATACCAAAATTTGAAATGAGGACTGTTCAACTGTTTTTGCAATATTTGAACCAGATTAAAGAGTTAGTAGAATGATGTTTAACATCTGTAATATTATTTATCTCCATTAACCATTAATTCCTGTGGAAAATTTGTATGTGATCAAACCAGTGAAAAACAATTCAATAAACTGCAAGCATAGATGATGTTTACACACATTTCATAGATAAAGCTAAACGTAAAGGCAAGATAAAGTGGAAAGGTGTGAAATGTAAATTCCTTTTATGTAACCCATTCCCATTTCCTTCACTCACTCTGTGACTCAGAAGAAATTTGATACTGATCATATGTCATCATGAAGGTAGGTCATAAATTGTGTGAGCTATATGGTGTTTATACATGGATCAGAACAAAGCTACGACTTTGTCCTGTAGAGGGCACAGGGTACAGTAAATGACGAGTAAGCAAACAATCAGGGTTAGCACCAAACAGATCTGGGAAACCGAAAGAACTGTGAATGCTGGAAATCAGAAACCAAAACAGAAATTGTTGGAAAAGCTCAGCAAGTGTGAGGAAGAGTCGCTGGACCTGAAACTCTGATTTCCCTCCACAGATACTGCCAGACCTGCGGAGCTATTCCAGCAATTTCTGTTTTTGTTACAGGCTTGGGAAAGATCACCAGAGCTCTCAGTTAATGAGGAATCAGTGCTGTACCATTCATCAATGACCTCCTTTTTGTGAGAACGTATGATTCAGCTGTAGGAGGGAATGAAGACAGTAGGATTCCCATGTATTTTAGAATCAATGCCTCAAAGGATCTATGGATATTTGTAAGGGATGCTTTGTAAAAGTGTCTGTGGCATCATACTAACTCTAAACTTGCATTGAAAATCCAGAATCTAGGGCTGAAACTTAACTGACCTGCCGAGAGTCTCTGAATCAGTGACCTCACATCACTTGCGTTAATCAATATATTTTATCCTGCTTCACAAACCTCCTCACTTGAATTGCTTGGAGACTTGGTAAGCTTATCTTACCCAATTGTTTTGATCAATTGTTTTAGGATGTTTGAACTGGCTCTTCCCAATTTCTAATTTGCCTTTTCAATTCTTAGGGGAGATTAGGCCCACCCAGTCTGGGTGGGTGACAAATTTTAATTATTCTGCTTTCCCTGGAGCATCGGAGGCTGAGAGGTGACCTTATAGAGGTTCATAAAATCCTGAAGGGCATAGATAAGGTGAAAAGTCAAGGTATTTTCCCAGAGTAGGGGAGTTCAAAATTAGAGGGCCAAGGTTTAAAGTGAAAGGGGAAAGATTTAAAAGGGACCTGAGGGGCAATTCTTTACAACAGAGAGTGGTGTGTATATGAAAGGAACTGACAGAGGAAATGGTAGAAATGGGTACAACTATAACATTTAAAAGGCATTTGAACAGGAGATGTTTAGGCACCAGTGCAGGCAAATGCAGGCAAATGGGACTAGTTAGGAAACCTGATCAGCACCGACGTGTTGGGCCGAAGGGTCTGTTTAGGAAGCACAGCTTTCTAGAATCCGTACAGTGTGGAAACAGGCCCTTCAGCCCAACAAGTCCCCACTGCCCCTCCAAAGATTAACTCACCCAGACCCATTTCCATACCCTGTATTTACCCCTGACTAATGCACCTAACCTACCCATTCCTGAACACTATAGGCAATTTAGCATGACCATGGCTCAGGCGACTGACTGTGTGGAGTTTGCACGTTCTCCCCGTGTCTGCGTGGGTTTCCTCCGGGTGCTCCGGTTTCCTCCCACAGTCACAAAGATGTGCGGGTCAGGTGAATTGGCCATGCTAAATTGCCCGTAGTGTTAGGTAAGGGGTAAATGTAGGGGTATGGGTGGGTTGCGCTTCGGCGGGTCGGTGTGGACTTGTTGGGCCGAAGGGCCTGTTTCCACACTGTAAATCTAATCTAATCTAATCTAATCTAATTGACCTAACCTGAATACTTTTGGACTGTGGGAGGAAACCCACACAGACACAGGAGAATGTGCAAACTCCACACAGACAGCCGCCTAAGGCTGGAATCAAACCTGGGCCCCTGGTTCTGTGAGGCAGCAGTGCTAACTGCTGAGCCACTGTGCCACTCTGTTTCTATGCTGTATGACTCTATGACTAAATTCACCTTCTGAACGAAAGGACTTGCATTTAGAGAGCATCTTTCATAACCACTATGCCTATACTGCTAATAAAGTACACTCACAATTGTAATTAGGAAATTCTATAGCCAATTTTCACATAACAATTCAGCTAAAAGTAAAATCTGAAACAAACACAAAATGTGCTGGGGAAACCCAGCAGGTCTGACACCATCAGTGCAGAGAGAAACAGAGTTAACATTTTCAAGGCCAATATGACGGACTCTTCTTCAGAATGACTCAACAATGTGTTAATGACTAGATAATTCCTTTTTCTGTTATTGATTGAGGAATAAGGATTGGCTAGGGGCAGCAGGTAATAACTGTCAACATAATTAGCCACACAACAATAGTACATGGTAAAGTAATCCCTGTGCGTGATTCCCTTAGGCCATTAACAATGAAGTGTGGTATAAACACAATATTTTTTTAAAGCTCAAAATGCTCTCATTAGAGGTCATCAACCTGAACCATTACCTTAGCTTCCTTCTTCACTGATACAGCCTCAGCCATTAAATATTTTCAGCATTTTCTGATTACATTTATTTTGTTATGCCATTACCATTGCATAATTATGCACAGACGGAGGCCATTCAGCCTGTAAATTACATGCTGGCTCTCTGTAGATCAGTTCTATCTTGGTAGACCGATACGTTTGTTTCCCTCAAGTGCATACTTCACTTCCTTTCAAAATCACTGGTGCCTATACATCTAACATCTTCACAACAACAATTAGTTCTATGCATTGCGACCCATGATATACAAGATTTGTCCTTCACATATGTACTGCCGTACCCCTTGCACAAAGCCTTAAATCTGTAACTCTGAGCCATGTACCACCAGCTGGGAATAGATTTATTCTGATTTTCTTATCTAGACCCGTCATCATTTCATGCCCCCGCCTCTCTAACACCTCGTACATCTCAATGCCCTTTACTCCAAGAACAGTAGCCCCCAAACTAACCTTGTAGTTAAAATTTCGCTATTTCTTAAACCATTCTGGTAAATCTTCAGGGCCTTCTCCACGAACCTTATATTCGCCCTAAAGTACGGTGATCAGAACTGGAGACAATAATCGATTTGTGATCCATGAGCAAACCGTTATGAAAGGTCAGCGTATGTTCCCTGCAGTTGTACTCGATGTGACAAATCATGAATCTCAAGATCCTATCAGAGTTAACTACTCTATCAATATGTCCTACCACCTTTGAAGCTCTTTACACATGAACCCCTAGTTGCCTCTGTCCCTGCACCCTCTTTAAAACTTTAGCATTATGCCTGAATTGTCTCTTCCTATCCCTTCTGTTAAGATATATCACTCCACACTTGTCGGCAGTAAATTCCATCTGCTCATTCCACTTGCCTATCTATGTCATGTTGCAGTCCAATGGTATCATCTTCACTCTCTTCCATAGCTCCAAGTTTGGTATCATTAGCAAAGAGTATTTGAAGTATCTCCAAAATTTCCTTTTATCATCTGTGCTCTTCTCATTGCTGACCTAAAAAGGCGATAGAGCACATTGTACCTGTGCTGACTTCCTGCTGCTCTGCCCTTTCCCCTGAGCCCTGCACTTTTTCTTCTTTTCCAATCAAACAATTAGTAAATTCTCTTTTGGCAGTTACCACTGGGTCTACATCCACCACTCTTCCAAGAAAAGCATCCCAGTTTAAATACAACATAAGCTACACCTGCTCATCTCTCCCTGAGACTTTGCTAATAATTCCTGCTGTAAGATAATTTAGTTTAAGTAGAATAATGGAGTTTGCACTTTGAAACAAATTAAACACAACTGTAATAAGTTGTAACAGAGAGCAGCTGCAGTAAAATAACTGAATGCAGTGTTTCCATCAATATCACAGAGAAGAAACACAGGATTTTCACAGGAGAATAAAGTCAGAAGTATCTGATTTACTGGGTGCAATATATGTGCTTCACTCTCTCTGCACAGATGGAAGAATGAAGTGCAGAGTACAAGGTTCAATATAGCTTTCAGTATATGAGCGGAGATATAGTCTAAACTAGCAGGAATCATAGGGAGCTTTACAATCCAACCTCACTCACTGCATCTCAAAATGTTACTTGGAGGATATTTTTCAAAAATGCTCAATATTAACTTGAACACTGCTTGCAAGATTTTTAAAAACATTTAGGTTTAAATTTGCATCAGGATGGAAACTGGCTTCCAGACATTTAATATCCTTCAAACAACTTGCACCCATTCATTCATAGGTTTTAATTCTAAAGAATGTACATGCCTTGCCCCTGGAAATAGGTGATAAAGGGTGGCACGGTGGCACAGTGGTTAGCACTGCTGCCTCACAGCACCAGAGACACGGGTTCAATGCCTGACTCAGGTGACTGACTGTGTGGAGTTTGCACATTCTCCCCGTGTCTTGTGCGGGTTTCATCCGGGTGCTCCGGTTTCCTCCCACAGTCCAAAGATGTGCAGGCCAGGTGAATTGGCCATGCTAAATTGCCCGTAGTGTTAGATAAAGGGGTAAATGTAGGGGAATGGGTCTGGGTGGGTTGTGCTTCAGAGGGTCGGTGTGGACTTGTCGGGCTGAAGGGCCTGTTTCCACGCTATAAGTAATCTAATCTAATTTCCCCACTAACCATAACCTTCTTTATTATTTCTGTCTTTACATTGTTTCAGTTGCTGCTATCGATTTATTCAATATAATGAGGTGTGTATGTATCATGCACTGTATGTATTACAATATTAGAAATTTTTTAGACTCGGTGAAATTGGCAGCAATTTCTGCTAGTAGCGAAGATGTGACTGAATTTATCCAGGGTGGGATTATACTGGTACAAATGTCAAAAGAAAGAGTGAAAGATTACCAATGCGATTTCAGAAATGAGATGAGGCATGAGAGACGGGCAGTGTGACTGGCATCAGTTTCAGGGCTATTTACTAGGTTGAGTTTGAATAGCATGAGGCCAGTTAGCATTGTGACTGGGGTTAGTGACAGGGATAGTTAATGGTGTGACTAGGATCAGAGTCAAAGGCAGTTAACATTGTGACTAGTTTCAGTGCCACCTTCTTTCAAAACAAACCATCCCACAAGGTGAATTGGACCCATCCAAATTACGGGTCAGGCACCAGTCAGATATGGCCATCACCAGACAGGACTCTCTGCACAGCATTATCAGCATGTACAGCTAACTCAATGCTGACTGTGATATTGATCACTCACTGGTGGGCCCTAGAATGACAGTGCAACCTTTGAAACTTTTTACTTTCAAAGAACAATTGCTATTCTTGTATCAGCCATACTGCCTACCAAGAATAAAACCAATTGTTCCACAACTTGATTGAACAAGCTCTTTCCAACATTCCCACAGAGAACAGAACTGAAATGGAACATACTTTGAGCATAGAACATAGAACAATACAGCGCATTGTTCTTCGGCCCTCAATGTTGCGCGACTTGTGAACTATTCTCAGCTCGTCCCCCTACACTACCCCAAAATCATCCATGTGCTTATCTAAGGATTGTTTAAATCTCCCTAATGTGGCTGAGTTGACTACATTAGTGGGTAGGACATTCCACACTCTTACCACTCGCTGCATAAAGAACCTGCTTCTGACATCTATCTTAAATCTATCACCCACTTGTGGTGGTGACTAGGGCTTAGAAATATAAGACAGTCACTAATATATCCAGTTGACAGCTTCCCCTCTGCTGACTATAAGATACAGCAGCAGAATGAGGTCATACACTGATCAGGTTTCCTCCACCATCTGATCGTGGCTGATATATTTCTCAGTCTCCATTCTCCTGCCTTCTCCCTGTAACCCTGGTCCCTTCACTAATCAAGAAGCTATCCATCCCTGTCTTCAACACACTCAATGACTTGGTCACCACATCATTCTGCAACAATGAGTTCGACAACCATCGACAATACCTGATTCTCAGCATGTGGGAAGAAGGGTGGAAAGTTACTGACTGGTTCGGGCTTAAGGTCGCTGTGATGGAACCTCTCAGAGAAGACAGCTCAGCTAGCCCCTCATTACAAGAGAGATATGAACAAGAATGCCTTGAATTCACTCAGAGCAGCTCAAGTTAAAATGCAGCAGACTGCTAGACAATGCTTCAGTGTCTAATGGTTACTACTCTGCCAGGTTATTGAGAGATTGCTTGACATAGGGATTGTCAGGGATGTGTCTGAAGAGACTAAAGGGCAACAGGGCTAATAGCAAAGAAAATTGCTCCATTGAAAGCAAAAGCTGAAGGCGTTATTGACAACTGCAGCAAGTATCTGGAAAGATGGGTGAAACTGTACCTGAAGGTGTATTCTAAGAACAGCACTCCTATGATGGAGGCTCTACAACATGGAAAGTCTGCCTAGCATGGCAGAGCTAGCTTTCCAACTGTGGAGAAGATTACAAAACAATTGCCTCAATTTCTACAAGCAGGTTTCTGAGCACCAATGTTATACAGTCTGAACTCAACCTTCCTGCAGGACCTGTACAAACTTCTCTGTCACTGCTAAACAGCACCCCAGGTTATGTGTCATGCAAAGTTTGTGGCCATGTTTGAGGAGAAGTGATTTCAACAAATATTAATGCATCTCCTTTCTGAACACTATAGAAATAGTATTTGCCCTGTTGCCCTTCTCTTGACTGCCACTCCCTGGCTGAGCAAACTTACGCCCAATTCCAGTCTGTTTTCAGAACTAGAATATTCACAATTGACATGATTTTCTCAGTCCAGCAGATTGTAAGTGTCCAAAACAAGGGAAATCTCTATATATTGCTTTCACCAATCTCAGGAGGGCATTCAACCATGTGAACAGAGGCAGCCTATTAAAGCTGCTGAATAAACATTGACAGCCCTTTGGAGCTGCTCAGTGTGATTGCCTCTTTCCATGAAACGTGATACAAAGGATCAGCTATGTCCGAGCAGCATCAGAACTCTTTAAGATCCATCATGGGTTCAAACAGGATTGTGTTCTGGCACTAATACTCTTATAGGAGTTGGGATGTCATATTGAGGTTGTAAGGGACAATGGTGTGGCCTCTTCTGGAATACTGTGTCCAATCCTGGTTGCCCAGTTATAGGAAGAATATTATTAAGCTGGAGAGGGTTCAGAAGAGATGTTGCCAGGCATGTAAGGTTTGAGTTATAAAGAAAAGGTGGTTAGGCTGGGACTTTTGTTCACTGGAGCATGGAAAGTTTATAAAACAATGAGGGGTAAACATAGGGTTAATGGTGGTTGTCTTTTTCCTGAGATGGGGGATTTCAAGTCTGGGGATCTTTTTTAACACGAGTGGAGAGCGATTTCAAAAAGAGGCACGAGGGGCAAATTTTTTACACAGTGGGGGGTTTTCTTGTGGGATGAGGAAGTGGTGAATGTGGGTATAATTACAACGTTTAAAGAATATTTGGATAAGTACATGAATAGGAAAGATGTGGAGGGATACGGTCCAGGAGCAGGCAGGTAGGACCAGTTTAGTTTGGGATTATGTTCTGCATAGACCAGTTGACTGAAGGGTCCATTTCTGAGTTATATAAGAGTGTTCGCTTGAAAACTAGAACCGATTGAAAATTGCTCAGCTTTGACAGTCTGAGATCCAAGATAGGCATGTGCCAATACTTCATAAGAGAATTGTTTTAAGCTGATGATGCTGCATGAATATTTCATACCGAGGAGGACTTGCAGTGGCAATGGAAAGACCCTCACCTCCCCGTAAAGAATTTGGTTTGGCTATCAGCATCAGGAAGACAAATGTCATGTTCCAGTTGTTGCCATTCATCAGCATTGAGAATGTGACACTGGTCGTTGTGGATAGCTTCAATTATCTCAACTCCACAGTCATCTTGATGTACGAATCAACACACAACAAGAGCTGTTATTTTCAAATGGATTGAGAGGCAATAGAGCAACAGCATCCTAAATGTGGAAACCAAACTGTAGCACTACCAGCCCTGTGTCCTCAGTGCACAATTTTGAGACCTGGGAAGAATGTGCTTGGCATGGAGAAAAGGCAGCATAGTTTGGACCTTTGCTGTCTCAGATGTACCTTCAACACCCCTTGGCAGACAAATGATCAACTTTGGGCTCCATATTAATTCCATCAGCATATATTCATTCCTAACATAAAAATGTCTACACTGGCTCATGATTTGGAGAAACTGGTGTTGGACTGGGGTGTACAAAGTTAAAAACCACACAACACCAGATTATAGTCCAACAGTTTATTTGGAAGCACTAGCTTTCGAAGCATTAGTCCTTCATCACCTGACAATCACCAAAGCTAGTGCTTCCAAATAAACCTGTTGGACTATAACCTGGTGTTGTGTGATTTTTAACTTTGTACACTGACTTAGTTAAATATCACACAACACTGGGTTATAGTCCAACGGGTTTATTTGGAAGCACTAGCTTTGGTGATTGTCAGGTGATGAAGGAGCAGTGCTCCGAAAGCTAGTGCTTCCAAATAAACCCATTGGACTATAACCTGGTGTTGTGTGATACTTAACTTTGTACACCCCAGTCCAACACCGGCACGTCCACATCATGGCTACCACCTACACTGACTCAGTCACATAAATCAAATGAATGATGACCATATACCCAAACACCTTCTATATGATGAATTGAAAATCAAGACTCCATATATTTTAATTTTGAGGGCTCCAGTTGAGATTTACTTGAGGAGTGCTCTTTGACTCTTGGGGGCTACTTTTTGGTTTTGTTAGGCTCTCTTTTCATTCTTAGTAAATACTTTATTAGGTTACGCAGTCTCATAGTGTCATTACTTTCTGTATTTGGACTAACATATTAGATGTTTGGACTCACACCGATGCAGAATTAGACGAATTCAATAGTGCACTCAGTAATCAAAACAATACAATTAGATTTAAATCAACAACACACAAGGAAAGCATTAATTTCAAACATCATAGTATTTAAATTAGCACAAACAGGCATAAGTAAACAACAAATGCCTTTATAAAAAATAACTGACCAACACCTATGCACAAAAAGCCATCATCATAAATATGTATTCTCCAAACTGGTAAGGCCACATCTAAATGGTTGCATGTTTGTGTATGACACAATCACAGTAGCTCAAGAAATTCACAATATTCGAGACAGTTTAAAATCTGACAATACATAAAATCTAAACCTTGATGAAGTTTCTCTAGCAATTTCTATTTTTGTTGCAGTTGCTCCTTTGTAGACCAACACCCCATTTGTTCCTAAAGCCTTGGAGGTACGGCACAAAAATGTCAAGCCTTGACACTGAAAGCTGGGAGATAGTCACTGACAGTCATGACCTCTGGAAGCTCACAGTTTGGAGGGACTTCAGAAGAAACAAGCATATTTGGAAAGTTCAACTGGCTGAGAGGAGGGCTAAGATAAATCAAAGGTTAGAGAAACACGCAGAGACTTACAGACAGAGCTATATCAGACTGCGACTTCTGTTTGATGGCAGTTGATGTTTGTGTACCAAATGACAATCCATGGCCATATCACATGGAAGCTTACCACTAATGAGATCAGTACGGTGGCAGTTACGGGTGTGACTATAATCAGCATCGGAGATCAGAAATGGAGACAGTTATTTCTGTGAGTGCGATTAGAGGCAGTCGCAATGTCACTGTGGCCAGGGGCAGTTTGCAGTGTTTGTGGGATCGGGGTAGTTTGCAGTGTGTGTGGGGTCTGGGGGCAGTTTGCAGTGTTTGTGGGGTCTGGGGCAGTTTGCAGTGTTTGTGGGGTCAGGGGCAGTTTGTAGTGTTTGTGGGGTCTTGGGCAGTTTGTAGTGTATGTGGATGGTGGGGGGCTAAGGGGGGGCGTTTGCAGTGTTTGTGGGGTCTTGGGCAGTTTGCAGTGTTTATAGGGTCGGGGCAGTTTGCTGTGTTTATGGGGTTGAGGCAGTTTGCAGTGTTTGTGGGGTCTTGGGCAGTTTGCAGTGTTTGTGAGGTCTGGGGGCAGCTTGTAGTGTGTGTGGTTGGTGGGGGGGGGGTATGGGGGCAGTTTGCAGTATCTGCGGCCAGTGAGCTGTTTCCAATGTTTGTGGGATTGAGGTATTTTGCAATGTTTATGGGGTGAGGGGCAGTTTGCAGTGTTTGTGGGGTATGGGGTCAGTCTGCAGTGTTTGAAGGTCTGGGGGCGGTTTTCAGTGTTTGTGGGGTCTGGGGCAATTTGCAGTGTTTGTGGGATTGGGGCAGTTTGCAGTGTTTGTGAGGTCTGGAGGCAGTTTGTAGTGTGTGTGGATGGTGGGGGACTAAGGGGGGGGGCGTTTGCAGTGTGTGTGGGGTTCGGGGGCAGTTTGCAGTGTTGTTTGGGTCTGGGGGCAGTTTGCAGTGTTTGTGGGGTCTTGGGCAGTTTGCAGTGTTTATAGGGTCGGGGCAGTTTGGAATGTTTATGGGCTCTGGGGCAGTTTACAGTGTTTGTGAGGTCTGGGGGCAGTTTGCAGCATGTGTGGTCAGTGGACTGTTTGTAATATTTGTGGGGTCGGAGCAGTTTGCACTGTTTATGGGGTCTGGGGGCAGTTTGCAGTGTTTATGGGGTCGGGGCAGTTTGCAGTGTTTATGGGGTCTGGGGCAGTTTGCAGTGTTTGTGGGGTCTGGGGGCAGTTTGCAGTGTTTGTGAGGTCTGGGGACAGTTTGTAGTGTGCGTGGATGGTGGGTGGGGGGGGTATGGGGAGCAGTTTGCTGTGTTTGTGGGGTCTTAGGCAGTTTACAGTGTTTTTTGAGTCTGGGGGCAGTTTGCAGTGCTTATGGGGTCTGGGGCAGTTTACAGTGTTTATGGGGTCTGGGGCAGTTTGCAGTATGTGTGGTCGGTGGGGGGTGGTGGGGGGCGGGGAGACAGTTTGCAGCATCTGTGGTTGGTGGGGGGGGCGGGGGTTCTGGGGGGCAGTTTGCAGTATCTGTGGCCAGTGGGCTGTTTGCAATGTTTGCGGGTTCAGGAGCAGTTTGCAATGTCTGTGATCAGGGAGCAGATTGCAGTGTTTGTGGGGCCGGAGCAGTTTACAGTGTTTTTTGAGTCTGGGGGCAGTTTACAGTATTTATGGGGTCGGGGCAGTTGGAGTTTTTGTGGAGTTGGGCAATTTGCAGTATTTATGGGGTCAGGCCAGTTTGCAGTGAATATGGGGTTGGGGCAGTTTGAATTGTATATGGGGTCTTGGGCAGTTTGCAGTGTTTGTGGGGTCGGGCATTTGCAGTGTTTATGGGGTCGGGGTAGTTTGCAGTGTTTGTGGGGTCGGGTATTTGCAGTGTTTATGGGTTCGGGGCAGTTTGCAGTGTTTGTGGGGTCAGGGCATTTGCAGTGTTTGTGGAGTCTGGGGGCAATTCGCAGTGTTTGTTATCTGGGGGTAGTTTGCAGTGTTTGTGCGGTTGGGCTCGTGGCGGTTTGCAGTGTATATGTGGTCTGGGGGCAGTTTGCAGTGTTTGTGGAGTCGGGGCGGTTTGCAGTGTTTATGGGGTCAGGGCTGTTTGCAGTGTTTATGGTGTCGGGCCAGTTTGCAGTGTTTATGGGGTCTGGGGGCAGTTTGCACTCTCTCTGGGTCCGGGGCTGTTTGCAGTGTATGTGAGGTCTGGGGGCAGTTTGCAGTGTTTATGGGATCTGGGGGCAGTTGGCACTGTTTGTGTGGTCTGGACCAGTATGCAGTGATTATGGGGTCTGGGGGCAGTTTGCAGAGTTTATGGGGTCTGGGGCAGTTTGCAGTGTTTGTGGGTTCGCGGCACATTGCAGCGTTTATGGGTTCGGGGCAGTTTGCAGAGTGTATGGGGTCTGGGGGCAGTTTGTAGTGTTTATGGGGTTGGGGCAGTTTGCAGTGTTTGTGTTGTCGGGGCAGTTTGAGGTATTTATGTGTCTGTGGCAGTTTGCAGTGTTTGTGGTTTCTGGGGGCAGATTGCAGTGTTTATGTGGTTGAGGCAGTTTTCAAGATATATCGAGTCTGGGCAGTTTGCAGTGTTTATGGGGTACGATGCAGTTTGCAGCGTTTATGGGGCCTGGGGGCAGTTTGCACTCTCTCTGGGTCCGGGGCTGTTTGCAGTGTATGTGAGGTCTGGGGGCAGTTTGCAATGTTTGTGGTGTCAGGGCAGTTTGCAGTGTTTATGGGGTCGGGGCAGTTTGCAGTGTTTATGGGGTCCGGGGGCAGTTTGCACTCTCTCTGGGTCCGGGGCTGTTTGCAGTGTATGTGAGGTCTGGGGGCAGTTTGCAGTGTTTATGTGATCTGGGGGCAGTTTGCAGTGTTTGTGGGGTCAGGGCAGTTTGCAGTGTTTGTGGGGTCCGGGGGCAGTTTGCACTCTCTCTGGGTCCGGGGCTGTTTGCAGTGTATGTGAGGTCTGGGGGCAGTTTGCAGTGTTTATGTGATCTGGGGGCAGTTTGCAGTGTTTGTGGGGTCTGAGGCAGTTTGCAGGGTTTATGGGGTCAGGGCAGTTTGCAGTGTTTGTGGGGTCAGGGCAGTTTGCAGTGATTTTGGGTCACTGCTGTGTGCAGCGTTTATGGGATCATGGCAATTTGCAGGGATTGTGGGGTTGGAGGGCAGTTTGCAGTGTTTATGGTGTCTGAGGGCAGTTGGCAGTGTTTGTGTGGTCTGGGCCAGTTTGCAGTGATTATGGGGTCTGGGGTCAGTTTGCAGAGTTTATGGGGTCTGGGGGCAGTTTGCGGTGGTTATGGTGTCTGGGGCAGTTTGCAGTGTTTGTGGGGTATGAGGCAGTTTGCAGGGTTTATGGGGTCAGGGCAGTTTGCAGTATTTATGGGGTACGTGGCATTTTGCAGTGTTTGTGGGGTCGGGGGCAGTTTGCAGTGATTTTGGGTCAGTGCTGTGTGCAGTGTTTATGGGATCATGGCAGTTTGCAGGGTTTGTGGGGTTGGAGGGCAGTTTGCAGTGTTTATGGGGTTGGGGCAGTTTGCAGTGTTTGTGGGGTCAGGGCAGTTTGCAGTGTTTTAGGGGTCCGGGGGCAGTTTGCACTCTCTCTGGGTCCGGGGCTGTTTGCAGTGTATGTGAGGTCTGGGGGCAGTTTGCAGTGTTTATGGGATCTGGGGGCAGTTTGCAGTGTTTATGGGATCTGGGGGCAGTTGGCAGTGTTTGTGGGGTCTGGGCCAGTTTGCAGTGATTATGGGGTTTGGGAGCAGTTTGCAGAGTTTATAGGTCTGGGGGCAATTTGCAGTGGTTATGGTGTCTGGGGCAGTTTGCAGTGTTTGTGGGGTCTGGGGCAGTTTGCAGGGTTTATGGGGTCAGGGCAGTTTGCAGTATTTATGGGGTTGGGGCAGTTTGCAGGGTTTATGGGGTTGGGGCAGTTTGCAGTGATTTTGGGTCAGTGCTGTGTGCAGTGTTTATGGGATCGTGGCAGTTTGCAGTGTTTATGGGGTTGGGGCAGTTTGCAGTGTTTGTAGGGTCGGGGCAGTTTGCAGTGTTTTTGGGTCAGGGCTGTGTGCAGTGGTTATGGGGTTGGAGGGCAGTTTGCAGTGTTTGTGGGGTCTGTGGCAATTTGCAGTGTTTGTGGGGTCGCGGCAGTTTGCAGTGTTTATGGCGTCAGGGCAGTTTTCACTGTTTATGCGGTCGGGGCAGTTTGCTGTGTTTGTGGGGTCAGGGAACAGTTTGCAGTGTCTGTGGGGTCTGGGCGCTGTTTGCAGTGTTGGTGTGATCAGAGCAGTTTGCAGTGTTTATGCGGTGGGTGCAGTTTGCAGTGTTTATGGGGTCTGGGGCAGTCTGCAGTGTTTGTGGGGTCAGGGAACAGTTTGCAGTGTCTGTGGGGTCTGGGGCAGTCTGCAGTGTTTGTGGGGTTGGGGCAGTTTGCAGTGTTTATGGGGTCGGGGCAGTTTGCAGTTTTTATGGGGTCTGGGGGCAGTTTGCAGTGTTTGTGGTGTCAGGGCAGTTTGCAGTGTTTATGGGGTCTGGGGGCAGTTTGCAGTGTTTGTGGGTTCTGGGGGCAGTTTGAAGTGTTTGTGGGTTCTGGGGGCAGTTTGCAGTGTTTGTGGGGTCGGGGTTGTTTGCAATGTTGATGGTGTCTGGGGCAGTTTGCAGTGTTTGTGGGGTCTGGGGCAGTTTGCAGTGTTTATGGGGTCGGGGTTGTTTGCGGTGTTGATGGTGTCTGGGGCAGTTTGCAGTGTTTGTGGGGTCGGGGTTGTTTGCAATGTTGATGGTGTCTGGGGCAGTTTGCAGTGTTTGTGGGGTCTGGGGCAGTTTGCAGTGTTTATGGGGTCGGGGTTGTTTGCGGTGTTGATGGTGTCTGGGGCAGTTTGCAGTGTTTATGTGGTTGGGCAGTTTGCAGTGCTTGTGGAGTCTGTGGCAGTTTGCAGTGTTTATGATATCTGGGGCAGTTTGCAGTGTTTATGGTGTCTGGGGCAGTTTGCAGTGTTTGTGGGGTCTGGGGCAGTTTGCAGTGTTTGTGGGGTCTGGGGCAGTTTGCAGTGTTTGTGGGGTTTGGGGCAGTTTGCAAGGTTTATGGGGTCAGGGCAGTTTGCAGTATTTATGGGGTTGGGGAGGTTTGCAGGGTTTATGGGGTTGGGGCAGTTTGCAGTGATTTTGGGTCAGTGCTGTGTGCAGTGTTTATGGGATCATGGCAGTTTGCAGTGTTTGTGGGGTTGGAGGGCAGTTTGCAGTGTTTGTGGGGTTGGAGGGCAGTTAGCAGTGTTTGTGGGGTTGGAGGGCAGTTTGCAGTGTTTGTGGGGTTGGAGGGCAGTTTGCAGTGTTTATGGGGTCAGGGCAGTTTGCAGTGTTTGTGGGGTCTGGGGCAGTTTGCAGTGTTTATGGGGTCGCGGCAGTTTGCAGTGTTTATGGCGTCAGGGCAGTTTTCACTGTTTATGCGGTCGGGGCAGTTTGCTGTGTTTGTGGGGTCAGGGAACAGTTTGCAGTGTCTGTGGGGTCTGGGCGCTGTTTGCAGTGTTGGTGTGATCAGAGCAGTTTGCAGTGTTTATGCGGTGGGTGCAGTTTGCAGTGTTTATGGGGTCTGGGGCAGTCTGCAGTGTTTGTGGGGTCGGGACAGTTTGTAGTGATTGTGGTGTCAGGGCAGTTTGCAGTGTTTATGGGGTCTGGGGGCAGTTTGCAGTGTTTATGCGGCCGGGGCAGCTTGCAGTTTTTGTGGGGTCTGGGGCAGTTTGCAGTGTTTATGGGGTCGGGGTTGTTTACAGTGTTGATGGTGTCTGGGGCAGTTTGCAGTTTTTGTGGGGCCTGGGGCAGTTTGCAGTGTTTATGGGGTTGGGCCAGTTTGCAGTGATTATGGGGTCTGGGGGCAGTTTGCAGAGTTTATGGAGTCTGTGGCAGTTTGCAGTGTTTATGGTGTCTGGGGCAGTTTGCAGTGTTTATGGGGTTGGGCCAGTTTGCAGTGATTATGGGGTCTGGGGGCAGTTTGCAGAGTTTATGGAGTCTGTGGCAGTTTGCAGTGTTTATGGTGTCTGGGGCAGTTTGCAGTGTTTATGGGGTCTGTGGCAGTTTGCAGTGTTTATGGGGTCTGTGGCAGTTTGCAGTGTTTGTGGGGTCTGGGGCAGTTTGCAGTGTTTATGGGGTCGGGGCAGTTTGCAGTGTTTATGGGGTCTGTGGCAGTTTGCAGTGTTTATGGGGTCTGTGGCAGTTTGCAGTGTTTGTGGGGTCTGGGGCAGTTTGCAGTGTTTATGGGGTTGGGCAGTTTGCAGTGTTTATGGGGTCTGTGGCAGTTTGCATTGTTTATGGGGTCGGGGCAATTTTCAGTGATTATGGGATCTGGGGGCAGTTTGCAGTGTTTGTGGGGTCTGGGGGCAGTTGGCAGTGTTTGTGTGGTCTGGGCCAGTTTGCAGTGATTATGGGGTCTGGGGGCAGTTTGCAGAGTTTATGGGGTCTGGGGCAGTTTGCAGTGTTTGTGGGGTCTGGGGCAGTTTGCAGGGTTTATGGGGTCAGGGCAGTTTGCAGTATTTATGGGGTTGGGGCAGTTTGCAGGGTTTATGGGGTTGGGGCTGTTTGCAGTGATTTTGGGTCAGTGCCGTGTGCAGTGTTTATGGGATCGTGGCAGTTTGCAGTGTTTGTGGGGTTGGAGGGCAGTTTGCAGTGTTTATGGGGTTGGGGCAGTTTGCAGTGTTTGTGGGGTCAGGGCAGTTTTCAGTGTTTTTGGGTCAGGGCTGTGTGCAGTGGTTATGGGGTTGGGGCAGTTTGCAGTGTTTGTGGGGTTGGAGGGCAGTTTGCAGTGTTTGTGGGGTCTGTGGCAGTTTGCAGTGTTTATGGGGTCGCGGCAGTTTGCAGTGTTTATGGCGTCAGGGCAGTTTTCACTGTTTATGCGGTCGGGGCAGTTTGCTGTGTTTGTGGGGTCAGGGAACAGTTTGCAGTGTCTGTGGGGTCTGGGCGCTGTTTGCAGTGTTGGTGTGATCAGAGCAGTTTGCAGTGTTTATGCGGTGGGTGCAGTTTGCAGTGTTTATGGTGTCTGGGGCAGTCTGCAGTGTTTGTGGGGTCGGGACAGTTTGCAATGTTTAAGGGGTCTGGGGGCAGTTTGCAGTGTTTATGGGGTTGGGGCAGTTTGCAGTGTTTGTGGGGTCTGGGGCAGTTTGCAGTGTTTATGGGGTTGGGGCAGTTTGCAGTGTTTGTGGGGTCTGGGGCAGTTTGCAGTGTTTATGGGGTCAGGGCAGTTTGCAGTGTTAATGGGATCAGGCAGTTTGCAGTGTTTGTGGGGTTGGGGACAGTTTGCAGTGTTTATGGTGTCGGGGCAGTTTGCAGTTTTTAAAGGGTTTGGGGACAGTTTGCAGTGTTTATGGGGTCGGGACAGTTTGCAGTATTTTTGGGATTGGGCAGTTTGCAGTGTTTATGGGGTCAGGCAGTTTGCAGTGTTTATGGGGTCAGGTCAGTTTGCACTGTTTATGGGGTCAGGCAGTTTGCAGTGTTTGTAGGGTTGGGGGCAGTTTGCAGTGCTTGTGGGATCGGGGCAATTTTCAGTATTTATGGGATCTGGGGACAGTTTGCAGTGTTTGTCGAGTCTGGGCGCAGTTTGCAGTGTTTATGGGGTCTTGGGGAAGTTTGCAGTGTTTATGGGTCAGGGCAGTTTGCAGTGTTTGTGGGGTCTGGGGAAGTTTGCTGTGTTTATGGGTCAGGGCAGTTTGCAGTGTTTATGGGGTCTGGGGGCAGTTTGCAGTGTTTATGGGGTCTTGGGGAAGTTTGCAGTGTTTATGGGTCAGGGCAGTTTGCAGTGTTTATGGGGTCTGGGGGCAGTTTGCAGTGTTTATGGGTCAGGGCAGTTTGCAGTGTTTGTGGGGTCTGTGGCAGTTTGCAGTGTTTATGGGGTCTGGGGCAGATTGCAGTGTTTATGGGGTCGGGGGCAGTTTGCTGTGTTTATGGGGTCGGAGTAGTTTGCAGTGTTTATGTGGTTGGGGCAGTTTGCAGTGTTTGTGGTGCAGTTTGCAGTGCTTATGGGATCGGGGCAGTTTGCCGTGTTTATGGGGTCTAGGGGCAGTTTGTAGTGGTTATGGTGTCTGGGGCAGTTTGCAGTGTTTGTGGGGTCTGAGGCAGTTTGCAGTGTTTATGGTGTCAGGGCAGTTTGCAGTTATTATGGGGTTGGGGCAGTTTGCAGTGTTTATGGGGTATGTGGCAGTTTGCAGTGTTTGTGGGGTCTGAGGCAGTTTGCAGTGTTTATGGTGTCAGGGCAGTTTGCAGTTATTATGGGGTTGGGGCAGTTTGCAGTGTTTATGGGGTCAGGGCAGTTTGCAGTGTTTGTGGGGTCTGGGGCAGTTTGCTGTGTTTATGGGTCAGGGCAGTTTGCAGTGTTTATGGGGTCTGGGGGCAGTTTGCAGTGTTTATGGGGTCTTGGGGAAGTTTGCAGTGTTTATGGGTCAGGGCAGTTTGCAGTGTTTATGGGGTCTGGGGGCAGTTTGCAGTGTTTATGGGTCAGGGCAGTTTGCAGTGTTTGTGGGGTCTGTGGCAGTTTGCAGTGTTTATGGGGTCTGGGGCAGATTGCAGTGTTTATGGGGTCGGGGGCAGTTTGCTGTGTTTATGGGGTCGGAGTAGTTTGCAGTGTTTATGTGGTTGGGGCAGTTTGCAGTGTTTGTGGTGCAGTTTGCAGTGCTTATGGGATCGGGGCAGTTTGCCGTGTTTATGGGGTCTAGGGGCAGTTTGCAGTGGTTATGGTGTCTGGGGCAGTTTGCAGTGTTTGTGGGGTCTGAGGCAGTTTGCAGTGTTTATGGTGTCAGGGCAGTTTGCAGTTATTATGGGGTTGGGACAGTTTGCAGTGTTTATGGGATATGTGGCAGTTTGCAGTGTTTGTGGGGTCAGGGCAGTTTGCAGTGATTTTGGGTCAGTGCTGTGTGCAGTGTTTATGGGATCGAGGCAGTTTACAGGGTTTTTGGGGTTGGAGGCCATTTGCAGTGTTTATGGGTTCGGGGCAGTATGCAGTGTTTGTGGGGTCAGGGCAGTTTGCAGTGTTTATGGGGTCCGGGGGCAGTTTGCACTCTCTCTGGGTCCGGGGCTGTTTGCAGTGTATGTGAGGTCTGGGGGCAGTTTGCAGTGTTTATGGGGTCTGGGGCAGTCTGCAGTGTTTGTGGGGTCTGGGGGCAGTTTGCAGTGTTTATGGGATCTGGGGGCAGTTTGCAGTGTTTATGGGGTCTGGGGGCAGTTTGCAGTGTTTATGCGGCCGGGGCAGCTTGCAGTTTTTGTGGGGTCTGGGGCAGTTTGCAGTGTTTATGGGGTTGGGCAGTTTGCAGTGCTTGTGGGGTCTGTGGCAGTTTGCAGTGGTTATGGAGTCTGTGGCAGTTTGCAGTGTTTATGGTGTCTGGGGCAGTTTGCAGTGTTTATGGGGTCTGTGGCAGTTTGCAGTGTTTGTGGGGTCTGGGGCAGTTTGCAGTGTTTATGGGGTCGGGGCAGTTTGCAGTGTTTATGGGGTCTGTGGCAGTTTGCAGTGTTTGTGGGGTCTGTGACAGTTTGCAGTTTTTAAAGGGTCTGGGGACAGTTTGCAGTGTTTATGGGGTTGGGCAGTTTGCAGTGTTTAT
Organism: Hemiscyllium ocellatum; assembly: GCF_020745735.1. Taxonomy (NCBI): domain Eukaryota; kingdom Metazoa; phylum Chordata; class Chondrichthyes; order Orectolobiformes; family Hemiscylliidae; genus Hemiscyllium; species Hemiscyllium ocellatum. Next base: position 71,550,247 of record NC_083411.1, on the reverse strand, counting down.
GGGGTCTGTGGCAGTTTGCATTGTTTATGGGGTCAGGCAGTTTGCAGTGTTTATGGGGTCAGGGCAATTTTCAGTATTTATGGGATCTGGGGGCAGTTTGCAGTGTTTATGGGGTCTGGGGGCAGTTTGCAGAGTTTATGGTGTCTGGGGGCAGTTTGCAGTGGTTATGGTGTCTGGGGCAGTTTGCAGTGTTTGTGGGGTCTGAGGCAGTTTGCAGGGTTTATGGGGTCAGTGCTGTGTGCAGTGTTTATGGGATCATGGCAGTTTGCAGGGTTTGTGGGGTTGGAGGGCAGTTTGCAGTGTTTGTGGGGTGGAGGCAGTTTGCAGTGTTTGTGGGGTCAGGGCAGTTTGCAGTGTTTATGGGGTCCGGGGGCAGACTCTCTCTGGGTCCGGGGCTGTTTGCAGTGTATGTGAGGTCTGGGGGCAGTTTGCAGTGTTTGTGGGGTCTGGGGGCAGTTGGCAGTGTTTGTGTGGTCTGGGCCAGTTTGCAGTGATTATGGGGTCTGGGGGCAGTTTGCAGAGTTTATGGGGTCTGGGGGCAGTTTGCAGTGTTTGTGGGGTCTGGGGCAGTTTGCAGGGTTTATGGGGTCAGGGCAGTTTGCAGTATTTATGGGGTTGGGGCAGTTTGCAGGGTTTATGGGGTTGGGGCTTTTTGCAGTGATTTTGGGTCAGTGCTGTGTGCAGTGTTTATGGGATCGTGGCAGTTTGCAGTGTTTGTGGGGTTGGAGGGCAGTTTGCAGTGTTTATGGGGTTGGGGCAGTTTGCAGTGTTTGTGGGGTCAGGGCAGTTTTCAGTGTTTTTGGGTCAGGGCTGTGTGCAGTGGTTATGGGGTTGGGGCAGTTTGCAGTGTTTGTGGGGTTGGAGGGCAGTTTGCAGTGTTTGTGGGGTCTGTGGCAGTTTGCAGTGTTTATGGGGTCGGGGCAATTTTCAGTGATTATGGGATCTGGGGGCAGTTTGCAGTGTTTGTGGGGTCTGGGGGCAGTTGGCAGTGTTTGTGTGGTCTGGGCCAGTTTGCAGTGATTATGGGGTCTGGGGGCAGTTTGCAGAGTTTATGGGGTCTGGGGGCAGTTTGCAGTGTTTGTGGGGTCTGGGGCAGTTTGCAGGGTTTATGGGGTCAGGGCAGTTTGCAGTATTTATGGGGTTGGGGCAGTTTGCAGGGTTTATGGGGTTGGGGCTGTTTGCAGTGATTTTGGGTCAGTGCTGTGTGCAGTGTTTATGGGATCGTGGCAGTTTGCAGTGTTTGTGGGGTTGGAGGGCAGTTTGCAGTGTTTATGGGGTTGGGGCAGTTTGCAGTGTTTGTGGGGTCAGGGCAGTTTTCAGTGTTTTTGGGTCAGGGCTGTGTGCAGTGGTTATGGGGTTGGGGCAGTTTGCAGTGTTTGTGGGGTTGGAGGGCAGTTTGCAGTGTTTATGGGGTCGCGGCAGTTTGCAGTGTTTATGGCGTCAGGGCAGTTTTCACTGTTTATGCGGTCGGGGCAGTTTGCTGTGTTTGTGGGGTCAGGGAACAGTTTGCAGTGTCTGTGGGGTCTGGGCGCTGTTTGCAGTGTTGGTGTGATCAGAGCAGTTTGCAGTGTTTATGCGGTGGGTGCAGTTTGCAGTGTTTATGGTGTCTGGGGCAGTCTGCAGTGTTTGTGGGGTCGGGACAGTTTGCAATGTTTAAGGGGTCTGGGGGCAGTTTGCACTGTTTATGGGGTTGGGGCAGTTTGCAGTGTTTGTGGGGTCTGGGGCAGTTTGCAGTGTTTATGGGGTCTGGGGCAGTTTGCAGTGTTTATGGGGTCTGGGGCAGTTTGCAGTGTTTATGGGGTCAGGGCAGTTTGCAGTGTTAATGGGATCAGGCAGTTTGCAGTGTTTGTGGGGTTGGGGACAGTTTGCAGTGTTTATGGTGTCGGGGCAGTTTGCAGTTTTTAAAGGGTCTGGGGACAGTTTGCAGTGTTTATGGGGTCGGGACAGTTTGCAGTATTTTTGGGATTGGGCAGTTTGCAGTGTTTATGGGGTCAGGCAGTTTGCAGTGTTTATGGGGTCAGGTCAGTTTGCATTGTTTATGGGGTCAGGCAGTTTGCAGTGTTTATGGGGTCAGGCAGTTTGCAGTGTTTGTATGGTTGGGGGCAGTTTGCAGTGCTTGTGGGATCGGGGCAATTTTCAGTATTTATGGGATCTGGGGACAGTTTGCAGTGTTTGTCGAGTCTGGGCGCAGTTTGCAGTGTTTATGGGGTCTTGGGGAAGTTTGCAGTGTTTATGGGTCAGGGCAGTTTGCAGTGTTTGTGGGGTCTGGGGAAGTTTGCTGTGTTTATGGGTCAGGGCAGTTTGCAGTGTTTATGGGGTCTGGGGGCAGTTTGCAGTGTTTATGGGTCAGGGCAGTTTGCAGTGTTTGTGGGGTCTGTGGCAGTTTGCAGTGTTTATGGGGTCTGGGGCAGATTGCAGTGTTTATGGGGTCGGGGGCAGTTTGCTGTGTTTATGGGGTCGGAGTAGTTTGCAGTGTTTATGTGGTTGGCACAGTTTGCAGTGTTTGTGGTGCAGTTTGCAGTGCTTATGGGATCGGGGCAGTTTGCCATGTTTATGGGGTCTAGGGGCAGTTTGTAGTGGTTATGGTGTCTGGGGCAGTTTGCAGTGTTTGTGGGGTCTGAGGCAGTTTGCAGTGTTTATGGTGTCAGGGCAGTTTGCAGTTATTATGGGGTTGGGGCAGTTTGCAGTGTTTATGGGGTATGTGGCAGTTTGCAGTGTTTGTGGGGTCAGGGCAGTTTGCAGTGATTTTGGGTCAGTGCTGTGTGCAGTGTTTATGGGATCAAGGCAGTTTACAGGGTTTTTGGGGTTGGAGGCAGTTTGCAGTGTTTATGGGTTCGGGGCAGTATGCAGTGTTTGTGGGGTCAGGGCAGTTTGCAGTGTTTATGGGGTCCGGGGGCAGTTTGCACTCTCTCTGGGTCCGGGGCTGTTTGCAGTGTATGTGAGGTCTGGGGGCAGTTTGCAGTGTTTATGGGATCTGGGGGCAGTTTGCAGTGTTTGTGGGGTCTGGGGGCAGTTTGCAGAGTTTATGGGATCTGGAGGCAGTTTGCAGTGTTTGTGGGGTCTGGGGGCAGTTGGCAGTGTTTGTGTGGTCTGGGCCAGTTTGCAGTGATTATGGGGTCTGGGGGCAGTTTGCAGAGTTTATGGGTCTGGGGGCAATTTGCAGTGGTTATGGTGTCTGGGGCAGTTTGCAGTGTTTGTGGGGTTTGGGGCAGTTTGCAGGGTTTATGGGGTCAGGGCAGTTTGCAGTATTTATGGGGTTGGGGAGGTTTGCAGGGTTTATGGGGTTGGGACAGTTTGCAGTGATTTTGGGTCAGTGCTGTGTGCAGTGTTTATGGGATCATGGCAGTTTGCAGTGTTTGTGGGGTTGGAGGGCAGTTTGCAGTGTTTGTGGGGTTGGAGGGCAGTTTGCAGTGTTTATGGGGTCAGGGCAGTTTGCAGTGTTTGTGGGGTCTGGGGCAGTTTGCTGTGTTTATGGGTCAGGGCAGTTTGCAGTGTTTATGGGGTCTGGGGGCAGTTTGCAGTGTTTATGGGGTCTTGGGGAAGTTTGCAGTGTTTATGGGTCAGGGCAGTTTGCAGTGTTTATGGAGTCTGGGGGCAGTTTGCAGTGTTTATGGGTCAGGGCAGTTTGCAGTGTTTGTGGGGTCTGTGGCAGTTTGCAGTGTTTATGGGGTCTGGGGCAGATTGCAGTGTTTATGGGGTCAGGGGCAGTTTGCTGTGTTTATGGGGTCGGAGTAGTTTGCAGTGTTTGTGGTGCAGTTTGCAGTGCTTATGGGATCGGGGCAGTTTGCCGTGTTTATGGGGTCTAGGGGCAGTTTGCAGTGGTTATGGTGTCTGGGGCAGTTTGCAGTGTTTGTGGGGTCTGAGGCAGTTTGCAGTGTTTATGGTGTCAGGGCAGTTTGCAGTTATTATGGGGTTGGGGCAGTTTGCAGTGTTTATGGGGTATGTGGCAGTTTGCAGTGTTTGTGGGGTCAGGGCCGTTTGCAGTGATTTTGGGTCAGTGCTGTGTGCAGTGTTTATGGGATCAAGGCAGTTTACAGGGTTTTTGGGGTTGGAGGCCATTTGCAGTGTTTATGGGTTCGGGGCAGTATGCAGTGTTTGTGGGGTCAGGGCAGTTTGCAGTGTTTATGGGGTCCGGGGGCAGTTTGCACTCTCTCTGGGTCCGGGGCTGTTTGCAGTGTATGTGAGGTCTGGGGGCAGTTTGCAGTGTTTATGGGATCTGGGGGCAGTTTGCAGTGTTTATGGGGTCGGGGCAGTTTGCAGTGTTTATGGGGTCCGGGGGCAGTTTGCACTCTCTCTGGGTCCGGGGCTGTTTGCAGTGTATGTGAGGTCTGGGGGCAGTTTGCAGTGTTTATGGGATCTGGGGGCAGTTTGCAGTGTTTATGGCGTCAAGACAGTTTTCACTGTTTATGCGGTCGGGGCAGTTTGCTGTGTTTGTGGGGTCAGGGAACAGTTTGCAGTGTCTGTGGGGTCTGGGCGCTGTTTGCAGTGTTGGTGTGATCAGAGCAGTTTGCAGTGTTTATGCGGTGGGTGCAGTTTGCAGTGTTTATGGGGTCTGGGGCAGTCTGCAGTGTTTATGGGGTCAGGGCTGTGTGCAATGTTTATGGGGTTTGTGGCAGTTTGCAGTATTAATGGGATCGGGGCAGTTTGTAGCATTTGTGGGTTCAGGTCACAGTTTGCAGTGTCTGTGGGGTCTGGGCGCAGTTTGCAGTGGTTATGGGCTCTGTGGACTGTTTGCAGTATTTATGCGGTCGGGGCAATTTGCAGTGTTTATGGGCTTTGGAGGTGGTTTGCAGTGTTTGTGGGGTGTGGGGGCAGTTTGCAGTGTTTGTGTTGTCTGAGGGCAGTTTGCAGTGTTTGTGGGGTCTTGTGCAGATTGCAGTGTTTGTGTAATCGGGGCAGGTTGAGGTATTTATAGGTCTGGGGCAGTTTGCAGCGTTTGTGGGTTCAGGTCACAGTTTGCAGTGTCTGTGGGGTCTGGGCGCAGTTTGCAGTGTTTGTGGGCTCTCTGGACAGTTTGCAGTGTTTGTGGGGTCTGGGGCAGTTTGCAGTGTTTGTGGGGTCGGGGCAGTTTGCAGTGTTTGTGGGGTCTGAGGGCAGTTTGCAGTGTTTGTGGGGTCGGGGCAGTTTGCAGTGTTTGTGGGGTCTGAGGGCAGTTTGCAGTGTTTGTGGGGTCTGAGGGCAGTTTGCAGTGTTTGTGGGGTCGGGGCAGTTTGCAGTGTTTGTGTTGTCTGAGGGCAGTTTGCAGTGTTTGTGGGGTCTAGGGCAGTTTGCAGTGTTGATGGTGTCTGGGGCAGTTTGCAGTGTTGATGGTGTCTGGGGCAGTTTGCAATGTTTATGGGGTCGGGGCAGTTTGCTGTTTTTGTGGGGTCTGGGGCAGTTTGCAGTGTTTATGGGGTTGGGGCAGTTTGCAGTTTTTGTGGGGTCTGGGGCAGTTTGCATTGTTTATGGTGATGGGGTTGTTTGCAGTGTTGATGGTGTCAGGGGCAGTTTGCAGTGTTTGTGGGGTCTTGGGCAGTTTGCAGTGGTTATGGGGTTGGGCGGTTTGCAGTGTTTATGGGGTTGGGGCAGTTTGCAGTGGTTATGGAGTCTGGGGCAGTTTGCAGTGTTTATGGGGTCGGGGCAGTTTGCAGTGTTTATTGGATCGGGGCAGTTTGCAGTGTTTATGGGGTCAGGCAGTTTGCAGTGTTTGTGGGGTTGGGGACAATTTGCAGTGTTTATGGTGTCGGGGCAGTTTGCAGTTTTTAAAGGGTCTGGGGACAGTTTGCAGTGTTTATTGGGTCGGGACAGTTTGCAGTATTTATGGGATTGGGCAGTTTGCAGTGATTATGGGGTCAGGGCAGTTTGCATTGTTTATGGGGTCAGGGCAGTTTGCAGTGTTTGTGGGGTCTGGGGCAGTTTGCAGTGTTTATGGGTCAGGGCAGTTTGCAGTGTTTGTGGGGTCTGGGGCAGTTTGCTGTGTTTATGGGTCAGGGCAGTTTGCAGTGTTTATGGGGTCTGGGGGCAGTTTGCAGTGTTTATGGGGTCTTGGGGAAGTTTGCAGTGTTTATGGGTCAGGGCAGTTTGCAGTGTTTATGGGGTCTGGGGGCAGTTTGCAGTGTTTATGGGTCAGGGCAGTTTGCAGTTTTTCTGGGGTCTGTGGCAGTTTGCAGTGTTTATGGGGTCTGGGGCAGATTGCAGTGTTTATGGGGTCAGGGGCAGTTTGCTGTGTTTATGGGGTCGGAGTAGTTTGCAGTGTTTGTGGTGCAGTTTGCAGTGCTTATGGGATCGGGGCAGTTTGCCGTGTTTATGGGGTCTAGGGGCAGTTTGCAGTGGTTATGGTGTCTGGGGCAGTTTGCAGTGTTTGTGGGGTCTGAGGCAGTTTGCAGTGTTTATGGTGTCAGGGCAGTTTGCAGTTATTATGGGGTTGGGGCAGTTTGCAGTGTTTATGGGGTATGTGGCAGTTTGCAGTGTTTGTGGGGTCAGGGCCGTTTGCAGTGATTTTGGGTCAGTGCTGTGTGCAGTGTTTATGGGATCAAGGCAGTTTACAGGGTTTTTGGGGTTGGAGGCCATTTGCAGTGTTTATGGGTTCAGGGCAGTCTGCAGTGTTTGTGGGGTCAGGGCAGTTTGCAGTGTTTATGGGGTCCGGGGGCAGTTTGCACTCTCTCTGGGTCCGGGGCTGTTTGCAGTGTATGTGAGGTCTGGGGGCAGTTTGCAGTGTTTATGGGATCTGGGGGCAGTTTGCAGTGTTTATGGGGTCGGGGCAGTTTGCAGTGTTTATGGGGTCCGGGGGCAGTTTGCACTCTCTCTGGGTCCGGGGCTGTTTGCAGTGTATGTGAGGTCTGGGGGCAGTTTGCAGTGTTTATGGGATCTGGGGGCAGTTTGCAGTGTTTATGGGGTCAGGGCAGTTTTCACTGTTTATGTGGTCGGGGCAGTTTGCTGTGTTTGTGGGGTCAGGGAACAGTTTGCAGTGTCTGTGGGGTCTGGGCGCTGTTTGCAGTGTTGGTGTGATCAGAGCAGTTTGCAGTGTTTATGCGGTGGGTGCAGTTTGCAGTGTTTATGGGGTCTGGGGCAGTCTGCAGTGTTTATGGGGTCTGGGGGCAGTTTGCAGTGTTTATGGGTCAGGGCAGTTTGCAGTGTTTGTGGGTTCAGGTCACAGTTTGCAGTGTCTGTGGGGTCTGGGCGCAGTTTGCAGTGGTTATGGGCTCTGTGGACTGTTTGCAGTATTTATGCGGTCGGGGCAATTTGCAGTGTTTATGGGCTTTGGAGGTGGTTTGCAGTGTTTGTGGGGTGTGGGGGCAGTTTGCAGTGTTTATGGGTCAGGGCAGTTTGCAGTGTTTGTGGGGTCTGTGGCAGTTTGCAGTGTTTATGGGGTCTGGGGCAGATTGCAGTGTTTATGGGGTCTGGGGCAGTTTGCTGTGTTTATGGGGTCGGAGTAGTTTGCAGTGTTTATGTGGTTGGGGCAGTTTGCAGTGTTTGTGGGGTCAGGGCAGTTTGCAGTGATTTTGGGTCAGTGCTGTGTGCAGTGTTTATGGGATCAAGGCAGTTTACAGGGTTTTTGGGGTTGGAGGCCATTTGCAGTGTTTATGGGTTCGGGGCAGTATGCAGTGTTTGTGGGGTCAGGGCAGTTTGCAGTGTTTATGGGGTCCGGGGGCAGTTTGCACTCTCTCTGGGTCCGGGGCTGTTTGCAGTGTATGTGAGGTCTGGGGGCAGTTTGCAGTGTTTATGGGATCTGGGGGCAGTTTGCAGTGTTTATGGGGTCCGGGGGCAGTTTGCACTCTCTCTGGGTCCGGGGCTGTTTGCAGTGTATGTGAGGTCTGGGGGCAGTTTGGAGTGTTTATGGGATCTGGGGGCTGTTTGCAGTGTTTATGGCGTCAGGGCAGTTTTCACTGTTTATGCGGTCGGGGCAGTTTGCTGTGTTTGTGGGGTCAGGGAACAGTTTGCAGTGTCTGTGGGGTCTGGGCGCTGTTTGCAGTGTTGGTGTGATCAGAGCAGTTTGCAGTGTTTATGCGGTGGGTGCAGTTTGCAGTGTTTATGGGGTCTGGGGCAGTCTGCAGTGTTTATGGGGTCAGGGCTGTGTGCAATGTTTATGGGGTTTGTGGCAGTTTGCAGTATTAATGGGATCGGGGCAGTTTGTAGCATTTGTGGGTTCAGGTCACAGTTTGCAGTGTCTGTGGGGTCTGGGCGCAGTTTGCAGTGGTTATGGGCTCTGTGGACTGTTTGCAGTATTTATGCGGTCGGGGCAATTTGCAGTGTTTATGGGCTTTGGAGGTGGTTTGCAGTGTTTGTGGGGTGTGGGGGCAGTTTGCAGTGTTTGTGTTGTCTGAGGGCAGTTTGCAGTGTTTGTGGGGTCTTGTGCAGATTGCAGTGTTTGTGTAATCGGGGCAGGTTGAGGTATTTATAGGTCTGGGGCAGTTTGCAGCGTTTGTGGGTTCAGGTCACAGTTTGCAGTGTCTGTGGGGTCTGGGCGCAGTTTGCAGTGTTTGTGGGCTCTCTGGACAGTTTGCAGTGTTTGTGGGGTCAGGGCAGTTTGCAGTGTTTATGGGCTTTGGAGGTGGTTTGCAGTGTTTGTGGGGTCGGGGCAGTTTGCAGTGTTTGTGGGGTCGGGGCAGTTTGCAGTGTTTGTGGGGTCGGGGCAGTTTGCAGTGTTTGTGGGGTCTGGGGCAGTTTGCAGTGTTTATGGGCTTTGGAGGTGGTTTGCAGTGTTTGTGGGGTCTGGGGCAGTTTGCAGTGTTTGTGGGGTCTGGGGCAGTTTGCAGTGTTTGTGGGGTCTGAGGGCAGTTTGCAGTGTTTGTGGGGTCTGGGGCAGTTTGCAGTGTTTGTGGGGTCTGAGGGCAGTTTGCAGTGTTTGTGGGGTTGGGGCACTTTGCAGTGTTTATGGGGTTGGGGCAGTTTGCAGTTTTTGTGGGGTCTGGGGCAGTTTGCAGTGTTTATGGGGATGGGGTTGTTTGCAGTGTTGATGGTGTCAGGGGCAGTTTGCAGTGTTTGTGGGGTCTTGGGCAGTTTGCAGTGTTTATGGGGATGGGGTTGTTTGCAGTGTTGATGGTGTCAGGGGCAGTTTGCAGTGTTTGTGGGGTCTTGGGCAGTTTGCAGTGGTTATGGGGTTGGGCGGTTTGCAGTGTTTGTGGGGTCGGGGCAGTTTGCAGTGTTTATGGGGTCGGGGCAGTTTGCAGTGTTTGTGGGGTCCGGGGGCAGTTTGCACTCTCTCTGGGTCCGGGGCTGTTTGCAGTGTATGTGAGGTCTGGGGGCAGTTTGCAGTGTTTATGGGATCTGGGGGCAGTTTGCAGTGTTTATGGGGTCAGGGCAGTTTGCAGTGTTTATGGGGTCCGGGGGCAGTTTGCACTCTCTCTGGGTCCGGGGTTGTTTGCAGTGTATGTGAGGTCTGGGGGCAGTTTGCAGTGTTTATGGGATCTGGGGGCAGTTTGCAGTGTTTATGGCGTCAAGACAGTTTTCACTGTTTATGCGGTCGGGGCAGTTTGCTGTGTTTGTGGGGTCAGGGAACAGTTTGCAGTGTCTGTGGGGTCTGGGCGCTGTTTGCAGTGTTGGTGTGATCAGAGCAGTTTGCAGTGTTTATGCGGTGGGTGCAGTTTGCAGTGTTTATGGGGTCTGGGGCAGTCTGCAGTGTTTATGGGGTCAGGGCTGTGTGCAATGTTTATGGGGTTTGTGGCAGTTTGCAGTATTAATGGGATCGGGGCAGTTTGTAGCATTTGTGGGTTCAGGTCACAGTTTGCAGTGTCTGTGGGGTCTGGGCGCAGTTTGCAGTGGTTATGGGCTCTGTGGACTGTTTGCAGTATTTTTGCGGTCGGGGCAATTTGCAGTGTTTATGGGCTTTGGAGGTGGTTTGCAGTGTTTGTGGGGTGTGGGGGCAGTTTGCAGTGTTTGTGTTGTCTGAGGGCAGTTTGCAGTGTTTGTGGGGTCTTGTGCAGATTGCAGTGTTTGTGTAATCGGGGCAGGTTGAGGTATTTATAGGTCTGGGGCAGTTTGCAGCGTTTGTGGGTTCAGGTCACAGTTTGCAGTGTCTGTGGGGTCTGGGCGCAGTTTGCAGTGTTTGTGGGCTCTCTGGACAGTTTGCAGTGTTTGTGGGGTCGGGGCAGTTTGCAGTGTTTATGGGCTTTGGAGGTGGTTTGCAGTGTTTGTGGGGTTGGGGCAGTTTGCAGTGTTTGTGGGGTCTGGGGCAGTTTGCAGTGTTTGTGGGGTCTGAGGGCAGTTTGCAGTGTTTGTGGGGTCTGGGGCAGTTTGCAGTGTTTGTGGGGTCTGAGGGCAGTTTGCAGTGTTTGTGGGGTCTGGGGCAGTTTGCAGTGTTTGTGGGGTCGGGGCAGTTTGCAGTGTTTGTGTTGTCTGAGGGCAGTTTGCAGTGTTTGTGGGGTCTAGGGCAGTTTGCAGTGTTTATGGTGTCTGTGGCAGTTTGCAGTGTTTGTGGGGTCTAGGGCAGTTTGCAGTGTTGATGGTGTCTGGGGCAGTTTGCAGTGTTGATGGGATCGGGGCAGTTTGCAATGTTTATGGGGTCGGGGCAGTTTGCTGTTTTTGTGGGGTCTGGGGCAGTTTGCAGTGCTTATGGGGACGGGGTTGTTTGCAGTGTTGATGGTGTCTGGGGCAGTTTGCAGTGTTTGTGGGGTCTGGGGCAGTTTGCAGTGTTTGTGGGGTTGGGGCACTTTGCAGTGTTTATGGGGTTGGGGCAGTTTGCAGTTTTTGTGGGGTCTGGGGCAGTTTGCAGTGTTTATGGGGATGGGGTTGTTTGCAGTGTTGATGGTGTCAGGGGCAGTTTGCAGTGTTTGTGGGGTCTTGGGCAGTTTGCAGTGTTTATGGGGATGGGGTTGTTTGCAGTGTTGATGGTGTCTGGGGCAGTTTGCAGTGTTTGTGGGGTCTGGGGCAGTTTGCAGTGTTTATGGGGTTGGGGCAGTTTGCAGTGGTTATGGGGTTGGGCGGTTTGCAGTGGTTATGGAGTCTGGGGCAGTTTGCAGTGTTTGTGGGGTCTTGGGCAGTTTGCAGTGTTTATTGGATCGGGGCAGTTTGCAGTGTTTATGGGGTCAGGCAGTTTGCAGTGTTTGTGGGGTTGGGGACAATTTGCAGTGTTTATGGTGTCGGGGCAGTTTGCAGTTTTTAAAGGGTCTGGGGACAGTTTGCAGTGTTTATTGGGTCGGGACAGTTTGCAGTATTTATGGGATTGGGCAGTTTGCAGTGATTATGGGGTCAGGGCAGTTTGCATTGTTTATGGGGTCAGGCAGTTTGCAGTGTTTATAGGGTTGGGGCAATTTTCAGTATTTATGGGATCTGGGGGCAGTTTGCAGTGTTTGTCGAGTCTGGGCGTAGTTTGCAGTGTTTATGGGGTCTTGGGGAAGTTTGCAGTGTTTATGGGTCAGGGCAGTTTGCAGTGTTTATGGGATCGGGGGCAGTTTGCTGTGTTTATGGGGTCGGAGTAGTTTGCAGTGTTTATGTGGTTGGGGCAGTTTGCAGTGTTTGTGGGGTCTGGGGCAGTTTGCAGTGTTTGTGGGGTCGGGGCAGTTTGCAGTGTTTGTGTTGTCTGAGGGCAGTTTGCAGTGTTTGTGGGGTCTAGGGCAGTTTGCAGTGTTTGTGGGGTCTAGGGCAGTTTGCAGTGTTGATGGTGTCTGGGGCAGTTTGCAGTGTTGATGGGATCGGGGCAGTTTGCAATGTTTATGGGGTCGGGGCAGTTTGCTGTTTTTGTGGGGTCTGGGGCAGTTTGCAGTGCTTATGGGGACGGGGTTGTTTGCAGTGTTGATGGTGTCTGGGGCAGTTTGCAGTGTTTGTGGGGTCTGGGGCAGTTTGCAGTGTTTGTGGGGTTGGGGCACTTTGCAGTGTTTATGGGGTTGGGGCAGTTTGCAGTTTTTGTGGGGTCTGGGGCAGTTTGCAGTGTTTATGGGGATGGGGTTGTTTGCAGTGTTGATGGTGTCAGGGGCAGTTTGCAGTGTTTGTGGGGTCTTGGGCAGTTTGCAGTGTTTATGGGGATGGGGTTGTTTGCAGTGTTGATGGTGTCAGGGGCAGTTTGCAGTGTTTGTGGGGTCTTGGGCAGTTTGCAGTGGTTATGGGGTTGGGCGGTTTGCAGTGTTTGTGGGGTCAGGGCAGTTTGCAGTGTTTGTGGGGTCCGGGGGCAGTTTGCACTCTCTCTGGGTCCGGGGCTGTTTGCAGTGTATGTGAGGTCTGGGGGCAGTTTGCAGTGTTTATGGGATCTGGGGGCAGTTTGCAGTGTTTATGGGGTCAGGGCAGTTTGCAGTGTTTATGGGGTCCGGGGGCAGTTTGCACTCTCTCTGGGTCCGGGGTTGTTTGCAGTGTATGTGAGGTCTGGGGGCAGTTTGCAGTGTTTATGGGATCTGGGGGCAGTTTGCAGTGTTTATGGCGTCAAGACAGTTTTCACTGTTTATGCGGTCGGGGCAGTTTGCTGTGTTTGTGGGGTCAGGGAACAGTTTGCAGTGTCTGTGGGGTCTGGGCGCTGTTTGCAGTGTTGGTGTGATCAGAGCAGTTTGCAGTGTTTATGCGGTGGGTGCAGTTTGCAGTGTTTATGGGGTCTGGGGCAGTCTGCAGTGTTTATGGGGTCAGGGCTGTGTGCAATGTTTATGGGGTTTGTGGCAGTTTGCAGTATTAATGGGATCGGGGCAGTTTGTAGCATTTGTGGGTTCAGGTCACAGTTTGCAGTGTCTGTGGGGTCTGGGCGCAGTTTGCAGTGGTTATGGGCTCTGTGGACTGTTTGCAGTATTTTTGCGGTCGGGGCAATTTGCAGTGTTTATGGGCTTTGGAGGTGGTTTGCAGTGTTTGTGGGGTGTGGGGGCAGTTTGCAGTGTTTGTGTTGTCTGAGGGCAGTTTGCAGTGTTTGTGGGGTCTTGTGCAGATTGCAGTGTTTGTGTAATCGGGGCAGGTTGAGGTATTTATAGGTCTGGGGCAGTTTGCAGCGTTTGTGGGTTCAGGTCACAGTTTGCAGTGTCTGTGGGGTCTGGGCGCAGTTTGCAGTGTTTGTGGGCTCTCTGGACAGTTTGCAGTGTTTGTGGGGTCGGGGCAGTTTGCAGTGTTTATGGGCTTTGGAGGTGGTTTGCAGTGTTTGTGGGGTTGGGGCAGTTTGCAGTGTTTGTGGGGTCTGGGGCAGTTTGCAGTGTTTGTGGGGTCTGAGGGCAGTTTGCAGTGTTTGTGGGGTCTGGGGCAGTTTGCAGTGTTTGTGGGGTCTGAGGGCAGTTTGCAGTGTTTGTGGGGTCTGGGGCAGTTTGCAGTGTTTGTGGGGTCGGGGCAGTTTGCAGTGTTTGTGTTGTCTGAGGGCAGTTTGCAGTGTTTGTGGGGTCTAGGGCAGTTTGCAGTGTTTATGGTGTCTGTGGCAGTTTGCAGTGTTTGTGGGGTCTAGGGCAGTTTGCAGTGTTGATGGTGTCTGGGGCAGTTTGCAGTGTTGATGGGATCGGGGCAGTTTGCAATGTTTATGGGGTCGGGGCAGTTTGCTGTTTTTGTGGGGTCTGGGGCAGTTTGCAGTGCTTATGGGGACGGGGTTGTTTGCAGTGTTGATGGTGTCTGGGGCAGTTTGCAGTGTTTGTGGGGTCTGGGGCAGTTTGCAGTGTTTGTGGGGTTGGGGCACTTTGCAGTGTTTATGGGGTTGGGGCAGTTTGCAGTTTTTGTGGGGTCTGGGGCAGTTTGCAGTGTTTATGGGGATGGGGTTGTTTGCAGTGTTGATGGTGTCAGGGGCAGTTTGCAGTGTTTGTGGGGTCTTGGGCAGTTTGCAGTGTTTATGGGGATGGGGTTGTTTGCAGTGTTGATGGTGTCTGGGGCAGTTTGCAGTGTTTGTGGGGTCTGGGGCAGTTTGCAGTGTTTATGGGGTTGGGGCAGTTTGCAGTGGTTATGGGGTTGGGCGGTTTGCAGTGGTTATGGAGTCTGGGGCAGTTTGCAGTGTTTGTGGGGTCTTGGGCAGTTTGCAGTGTTTATTGGATCGGGGCAGTTTGCAGTGTTTATGGGGTCAGGCAGTTTGCAGTGTTTGTGGGGTTGGGGACAATTTGCAGTGTTTATGGTGTCGGGGCAGTTTGCAGTTTTTAAAGGGTCTGGGGACAGTTTGCAGTGTTTATTGGGTCGGGACAGTTTGCAGTATTTATGGGATTGGGCAGTTTGCAGTGATTATGGGGTCAGGGCAGTTTGCATTGTTTATGGGGTCAGGCAGTTTGCAGTGTTTATAGGGTTGGGGCAATTTTCAGTATTTATGGGATCTGGGGGCAGTTTGCAGTGTTTGTCGAGTCTGGGCGTAGTTTGCAGTGTTTATGGGGTCTTGGGGAAGTTTGCAGTGTTTATGGGTCAGGGCAGTTTGCAGTGTTTATGGGATCGGGGGCAGTTTGCTGTGTTTATGGGGTCGGAGTAGTTTGCAGTGTTTATGTGGTTGGGGCAGTTTGCAGTGTTTGTGGGGTCAGTGCAGTTTGCAGTGTTTATGGGGTAATTGGCAGTGTTTGCAGTGTTTTTGGGTTCTGGGCAGTTTGCAGTGTTTATGGGGTCAGGGCTGTGTGCAATGTTTATGGGGTGGGGGCAGTTTGCAGCGTTTGTAGGGTTGGAGGGCAGTTTGCAGTGTTTGTGGTGTCTGTGGCAGTTTGCAGTGTTTATGGGGTTTGTGGCAGTTTGCAGTATTAATGGGATCGGGGCAGTTTGCTGTGTTTATGGGGTCGGGGCAGTTTGCAGCATTTGTGGGTTCAGGTCACAGTTTGCAGTGTCTGTGGGGTCTGGGCACAGTTTGCAGTGGTTATGGGCTTTGGAGGTGGTTTGCAGTGTTTGTGGGGTGTGGGGGCAGTTTGCAGTGTTTGTGTTGTCTGAGGGCAGTTTGCAGTGTTTGTGGGGTCGGGGCAGTTTGCAGTGTTTATGGGGTCTTGTGCAGATTGCAGTGTTTGTGTAATCGGGGCAGGTTGAGGTATTTATAGGTCTGGGGCAGTTTGCAGTGTTTGTGGGGTCTGGGGCAGTTTGCAGTGTTTATGGGGTATGGGGCAGTTTGCAGTGTTTATGGGGTCAGTACAGTTTGCAGTGTTTATGGGTTCGGGGCAGTTTGCAGTTTTTAAAGGGTTTGGGGACAGTTTGCAGTGTTTATGGGTTCGGGACAGTTTGCAGTATTTATGGGATTGGGCAGTTTGCAGCGTTTATGGGGTCGGGACAGATTGCAGTATTTATGGGATTGGGCAGTTTGCAATGTTTATGGGGTCAGGGCTGTGTACAGTGTTTATGGGGTCAGTGCAGTTTGCAGTGTTTATGGGTTACGGGGCAGTTTGCAGTTTTTATGGGGTATGTGGCAGTGTTTGCATGGTTTTTGGGTTCTGGGCAGTTTGCAGTGTTTATGGGGTCGGGGCAGTTTGCTGTGTTTGTGGGGTCTGGGGGCAGTTGGTAGTGTTTATGGGGTCAGTGCAGTTTGCTGTGTTTATGGGGTATGGGGCACTTTGCAGTGTTTATGTGGTCGGGGCAGTTTGCAGTGTTTATGGGTTACGGGGCAGTTTGCAGTTTTTATGGGGTCAGGGCTGTTTGTAGTGATTTTGGATCAGGGCTGTGTGCAGTGTGTATGGTGTCAGTGCAGTTTGCTGTGTTTATGGGGTTCGATGCAGTTTGCAGTATTTATGGGGTTGGGGCAGTTTGCAGTATTTATGGGGTCAGGGCTGTGTGCAATGTTTATGGGGTCTGGGGCAGTTTGCAGTGTTTGTGGGGTCTGGGGGCAGTTTGCAGTGTTTATGGGCTTTGGAGGTGGTTTGCAGTGTTTGTGGGGTGTGGGGGCAGTTTGCAGTGTTTGTGTTGTCTGAGGGCAGTTTGCAGTGTTTGTGGGGTCTGGGGCAGTTTGCAGTGTTTGTGGGGTCGGGGCAGTTTGCAGTGTTTGTGTTGTCTGAGGGCAGTTTGCAGTGTTTGTGGGGTCTAGGGCAGTTTGCAGTGTTTATGGTGTCTGGGGCAGTTTGCAGTGTTTGTGGGGTTGGGGCAGTTTGCAGTGTTTATGGGATCTGGGGGCAGTTTGCAGTGTTTGTCGAGTCTGGGCGCAGTTTGCAGTGTTTATGGGGTCTTGGGGAAGTTTGCAGTGTTTATGGGTCAGGGCAGTTTGCAGTGTTTGTGGGATCTGTGGCAGTTTGCAGTGTTTATGGGGTCTGGGGCAGTTTGCAGTGTTTATGGGGTCGGGGGCAGTTTGCTGTGTTTATGGGGTCAGAGTAGTTTGCAGTGTTTATGGGGTTGGGGCAGTTTGCAGTGTTTGTGGGGTCTGGGGGCAGTTGGCAGTGTTTATGGGGTCAGTGCAGTTTGAAGTGTTTATGGGGTCGGGGCAGTTTGCCGTGTTTATGCGTCACGGCTGTGTGCAGTGTTTATGGGGTCGGGGCAGTTTGCAATGTTTATGGGGTCAGGGCAGTTTGCAGTGTTTATGGGGTCAGTGCAGTTTGCAGTGTTTAAGAGGTATGTGGCAGTGTTTGCAATGTTTTTGGGTTCTGGGCAGTTTGCAGTGTTTATGGGGTCAGGGCTGTGTGCAATGTTTATGGGGTTGGGGCAGTTTGCAGCGTTTGTGGGGTTGGAGGGCAGTTTGCAGTGTTTGTGGTGTCTGTGGCAGTTTGCAGTGTTTATGGGGTTTGTGGCAGTTTGCAGTATTAATGGGATCGGGGCAGTTTGCTGTATTTATGGGTTACGGGGCAGTTTGCATTTTTTATAGGGTATGTGGCAGTGTTTGCAGTGTTTTTGGGTTCTGGGCAGTTTGCAGTGTTTATGGGGTCAGGGCTGTTTGTAGTGATTTTGGATCAGGGCTGTGTGCAGTATGTATGGTGTCAGTGCAGTTTGCAGTGTTTATGGGGTCAGTGCAGTTTGCAGTGTTTATGGGGTATGTGGCAGTGTTTGCAATGTTTTTGGGTTCTGGGCAGTTTGCAGTGTTTATGGGGTCAGGGCTGTGTGCAATGTTTATGGGGTCTGGGCGCAGTTTGCAGCGTTTGTGGGGTTGGAGGGCAGTTTGCAGTGTTTGTGGTGTCTGTGGCAGTTTGCAGTGTTTATGGGGTTTGTGGCAGTTTGCAGTATTAATGGGATCGGGGCAGTTTGCTGTGTTTATGGGTTACGGGGCAGTTTGCATTTTTTATAGGGTTTGTGGCAGTGTTTGCAGTGTTTTTGGGTTCTGGGCAGTTTGCAGTGTTTATGGGGTCAGGGCTGTTTGTAGTGATTTTGGATCAGGGCTGTGTGCAGTATTTATGGTGTCAGTGCAGTTTGCTGTGTTTATGGGGTTCGATGCAGTTTGCAGTGTTTATGGGGTCGGGGCAGTTTGCAGCGTTTATGGGGTCAGGGCTGTGTGCAATGTTTATGGGGTTGGGGCAGTTTGCAGCGTTTGTGGGTTCAGGTCACAGTTTGCAGTGACTGTGGGGTCTGGGCGCAGTTTGCAGTGTTTATGGGGTCAGGGCTGTGTGCAATGTTTATAGGTCTGGGGCAGTTTGCAGCGTTTGTGGGTTCAGGTCACAGTTTGCAGTGACTGTGGGGTCTGGGCGCAGTTTGCAGTGTTTATGGGCTCTGTGGACAGTTTGCAGTGTTTATGCGGTCGGGGCAGTTTGCAGTGTTTGTGGGGTCGGGGCAGTTTGCAGTGTTTATGGGGTTGGGGCAGTTTGCAGTGTTTATGGGGTCAGGGCAGTTTGCAGTGTTTATGGGGTCGGGGCAGTTTGCAGTGTTTATGGGGTTGGGGCAGTTTGCAGTGTTTATGGGGTTGGGGCAGTTTGCAGTGTTTATGGGGTCAGGGCAGTTTGCAGTGTTTGTGGGGTCGGGGCAGTTTGCAGTGTTTATGGGGTTGGGGCAGTTTGCAGTGTTTATGGGGTTGGGGCAGTTTGCAGTGTTTGTGGGGTCTTGTGCAGATTGCAGTGTTTGTGTAATCGGGGCAGTTTGAGGTATTTATAGGTCTGGGGCAGTTTGCAGTGTTTGTGGGTACTGGGGGCAGTTTGCAGTGTTTATACGGCCGGGTCAGTTTCCAGTTTTTGTGGGGTCTGGGGCAGTTTTCAGTGTTTATGGGGTCGGGGTTGTTTGCAGTATTTATGGAGTTGGGGCAGTTTGCATTTTTTATGGGGTATGTGGCAGTTTGCAGTGATTTTGGGTCAGGGCTGTGTGCAGTGTTTATGGGGTCAGGGCAGCTTGCAGTGATTTTGGGTCAGGGCTGTGTGCAGTGGTTATGGGGTTGGGGCAGTTTGCAGTGTTTATGGGGTTGGGGCAGTTTGCAGTGTTTGTGGGGTTGGAGGGCAGTTTGCAGTGTTTGTGGGGTTGGAGGGCAGTTTGCAGTGTTTGTGGGGTCTGTGGCAGTTTGCAGTGTTTATGGGGTCGCGGCAGTTTGCAGTGTTTATGGCGTCAGGGCAGTTTTCACTGTTTATGCGGTCGGGGCAGTTTGCTGTGTTTGTGGGGTCAGGGAACAGTTTGCAGTGTCTGTGGGGTCTGGGCGCTGTTTGCAGTGTTGGTGTGATCAGAGCAGTTTGCAGTGTTTATGCGGTGGGTGCAGTTTGCAGTGTTTATGGTGTCTGGGGCAGTCTGCAGTGTTTGTGGGGTCGGGGCAGTTTGCAGTGTTTATGGGGTCAGGGCAGTTTGCAGTGTTTTTGGGGTCTGTGGCAGTTTGCAGTGTTTATGGGGCTGGGAGCAGTTTGCAGTGTTTGTGGGGTTGGGGGCAGTTTGCAGTGTTTATGGGTTCGGGGCAGTTTGCTGTTTTTAAAGGGTCTGGGGTCAGTTTGCAGTGTTTATGGGGTCGGGACAGTTTGCAGTATTTATGGGGTCGGGACATTTTGCAGTATTTATGGGACTGGGCAGTTTGCAGTGTTTATGGGGTCAGGGCAGTTTGCAGTGTTTATGGGGTCGGACAGTTTGCAGGGTTTGTGGGGTCTGGGGGAAGTTGGCAGTGTTTATGGGGTCAGTGCAGTTTGAAGTGTTTATGGGGTATGGGGGCAGTTGTCAGTGTTTATGGGGTCGGGGCAGTTTGCAATGTTTATGGGGTCAGGGCAGTTTGCAGTGTTTATGGGGTCAGTGCAGTTTGCAGTGTTTATGGGTTACGGGGCAGTTTGCAGTTTTTATGGGGTATGTGGCAGTGTTTGCATGGTTTTTGGGTTCTGGGCAGTTTGCAGTGTTTATGGGGTCAGGGCTGTTTGTAGTGATTTTGGATCAGGGCTGTGTGCAGTGTTTATGGGTTCAGGGCAGTTTGCAATGTTTATGGGGTCAGTGCAGTTTGCTGTGTTTATGGGGTCAGGGCAGTTTGCAGTGTTTGTGGGGTCGGGGCAGTTTGCAGTGTTTGTAGGGTCTTGTGCAGATTGCAGTGTTTGTGTAATCGGGGCAGTTTGAGGTATTTATTGGTCTGGGGCAGTTTGCAGTGTTTATGGGGTCGGAGTTGTTTGCAGTATTTATGGGGTTGGGGCAGTTTGCAGTATTTATGAGGTTGGGGCAGTTTGCAGTTTTTATGGGGTCAGGGGGCAGTTTGCAGTGTTTATGGGGTCGGAGTTGTTTGCAGTATTTTTGGGGTTGGGGCAGTTTGCAGTATTTATGAGGTTGGGGCAGTTTGCAGTTTTTATGGGGTCAGGGGGCAGTTTGCTGTGTTTATGGGGTCGGAGTAGTTTGCAGTGTTTATGGGGTTGGGGCAGTTTGCAGTGTTTGTGGTGCAGTTTGCAGTGTTAATGGGAGCGGGGCAGTTTGCAGTGTTTGTGGGGTCTGGGGGCAGTTGGCAGTGTTTATGGGGTCAGTGCAGTTTGAAGTGTTTATGGGGTATGGGGCAGTTGTCAGTGTTTATGGGGTCAGGGCAGTTTGCAATGTTTATGGGGTCAGGGCAGTTTGCAGTGTTTATGGGTTACGGGGCAGTTTGCAGTGTTTATGGGGTATGTGGCAGTGTTTGCATGGTTTTTGGGTTCTGGGCAGTTTGCAGTGTTTATGTGGTCAGGGCTGTTTGTAGTGATTTTGGATCAGGGCTGTGTGCAGTGTTTATGGGTTCAGGGCAGTTTGCAATGTTTATGGGGTCAGTGCAGTTTGCTGTGTTTATGGGGTACGATGCAGTTTGCAGTGTTCATGGGGTCGGGGCAGTTTGCAGTGTTTAGGGGTTCGGGGCAGTTTGCAGTGTTTGTGGTCAGGGCAGTTTGCAGTGTTTGTGGGGTCTTGTGCAGATTGCAGTGTTTGTGTAATCGGGGCAGTTTGAGGTATTTATGGATCTGGGGCAGTTTGCAGTGTTTGTGGGTCTGGGCAGTTTGCAGTGTTTATGGGGTCGGAGTTGTTTGCAGTTTTTATGGGGTCGGGTCAGTTTGCAGTATTTATGGGGTTGGACAGTTTGCAGTGTTTATGGGTTCGGGGCAGTTCGCAGTGTTTGTGGTGTCAGGGCAGTTTGCAGTGTTTATGGGGTCTGTGGGCAGTTTGTAGTGTTTATGGGGTCGGGACTGTTTGCAGTGTTTATGCGATCAGGGTTGTTTGCAGTGTTAATGGTGTCTGGGGCAGTTTGCAGTGTTTGTGGGGTGTGGGGGCAGTTTGCAGTGTTTGTGTTGTCTGAGGGCAGTTTGCAGTGTTTATGGGGTCGGAGTTGTTTGCAGTTTTTATGGGGTCGGGTCAGTTTGCAGTGTTTATGGGGTTGGGCAGTTTGCAGTGTTTATGGGTTCGGGGCAGTTCACAGTGTTTGTGGTGTCAGGGCAGTTTGCAGTGTTTATGGGGTCGGGGCAGTTTGCAGTGTTTGTGGGGTCTTGTGCAGATTGCAGTGTTTGTGTAATTGGGGCAGTTTGAGGTATTTATAGGTCTGGGGCAGTTTGCAGTGTTTGTGGGTACTGGGGGCAGTTTGCAGTGTTTATGGGTTCGGGGCAGTTTGCAGTTTTTAAAGGGTCTGGGGTCAGTTTGCAGTGTTTATGGGGTTGGGACAGTTTGCAGTATTTATGGGGTCGGGACAGTTTGCAGTATTTATGGGATTGGGCAGTTTGCAGTGTTTATGTGGTCAGGGCAGTTTGCAGTGTTTATGGGGTCAGGCAGTTTGCAGTGTTTATGGGGTCAGGGGGCAGTTTGCTGTGTTTATGGGGTCGGAGTAGTTTGCAGTGTTTATTGGGTTGGGGCAGTTTGCAGTGTTTGTGGTGCAGTTTGCAGTGTTTATGGGTTCGGGGCAGTTTGCTGTTTTTAAAGGGTCTGGGGTCAGTTTGCAGTGTTTATGGGGTTGGGACAGTTTGCAGTATTTATGGGGTCGGGACAGTTTGCAGTATTTATGGGATTGGGCAGTTTGCAGTGTTTATGTGGTCAGGGCAGTTTGCAGTGTTTATGGGGTCAGGCAGTTTGCAGTGTTTATGGGGTCAGGGGGCAGTTTGCTGTGTTTATGGGGTCGGAGTAGTTTGCAGTGTTTATTGGGTTGGGGCAGTTTGCAGTGTTTGTGGTGCAGTTTGCAGTGTTAATGGGTTCGGGGCAGTTTGCAGTGTTTGTGGGGTCTGGGGGCAGTTGACAGTGTTTATGGGGTCAGTGCAGTTTGAAGTGTTTATGGGGTATGGGGCAGTTTGCAGTGTTTATGGGCTCGGGGCAGTTTGCAATGTTTATGGGGTCAGGGCAGTTTGCAGTGTTTATGGGTTACGGGGCAGTTTGCAGTTTTTATGGGGTATGTGGCAGTGTTTGCATGGTTTTTGGGTTCTGGGCAGTTTGCAATGTTTATGGGGTCAGTGCAGTTTGCTGTGTTCATGGGGTCGGGGCAGTTTGCAGTGTTTATGGGGTCTTGTGCAGATTGCAGTGTTTGTGTAATCGGGGCAGTTTGAGGTATTTATGGGTCTGGGGCAGTTTGCAGTGTTTGTGGGTCTGGGCAGTTTGCAGTGTTTATGGGGTCGGAGTTGTTTGCAGTATTTATGGGGTTGGGCAGTTTGCAGTGTTTATGGGTTCGGGGCAGTTCGCAGTGTTTTTGGTGTCAGGGCAGTTTGCAGTGTTTATGGGGTCTGGGGGCAGTTTGTAGTGTTTATGGGGTCGGGACTGTTTGCAGTGTTTATGGGATCAGGGCAGTTTGCAGGGTTTACGGGGTTGGGGCAGTTTGCAGTGATTTTGGGTCAGTGCTGTGTGCAGTGTTTATGGGATCATGGCAGTTTGCAGGGTTTGTGGGGTTAGAGGGCAGTTTGCAGTGTTTATGGGGTCTGTGGCTGTTTGCAGTGTTTGTGGGGTCAGGGCAGTTTGCAGTATTTATGGGGTCGCGGCAGTTTGTATTGTTTGTGGGGTCTGGGGGCAGTTTGCAGTGTTTATGGGATCGGTGCAGTTGGCAGTGTTTGTAGGGTCTGAGGGTGGTTTGCACTTTTTGTGGGGTCTTGGGGAAGTTTGCAGTGTTAATGGCGTCAGGGCAGTTTGCAGTGTTTATAGGGTTGGGGCAGTTTGCAGTGTTTGTGGGGTCTGGGGGGCAGTTTGCAGTGTTTATAGGTTTGGGGCAGTTTGCAGTGTTTGTGGGGTCTGGGGGCAGTTTGCAGTGTTTATGGGTCTGGGGCAGTTTGCAGTGTTTATGGGGTCTGGGGCAGTTTGCAGTGTTTGTGGGGTCTGGGGGGCAGTTTGCAGTGTTTGTGGGGTCTGGGGCAGTTTGCAGTGTTTGTGGGGTCTGGGGCAGTTTGCAGTGTTTGTGGAGTCTGGGGGGCAGTTTGCACTCTTTCTAGGTCTGGGGCTGTTTGCAGTGTTTATGGGATCGGGGCAGTTTACAGTGTTTATGGGAATTGGGGTCAGTTTGCAGTGTTTGTGGGGTCAGGGGGCAGTTTGCAGTGTATACGGGTCCGGGGCAGTTTGCAGTGTCTGTAGCCATGGTCAGTTTTTCGTGTTTATTGGGTCGGAGCAGTTTGCAGTGTTTCTCAATGTCGACGTTGTCATATTTAGAAAGATCGTGACGCAGGTTGGTCTAAAAAGAGAGTCGCCAACGCAGTGCTCGGCTTCCCAGTGTAACCCTGTTGATTCATTTTGAACCCAATCACAAAGACTTCCGCTGCGAGTCAAGTGCCTGTCAGCTTGTGGACGTGCCTTTCATTTTTCGGTGTCACTCGAAGTGTCGTTGATTTGTTTTTTTCTGTCCCGGACCACCTTAAATGTCTGACGACAGCATCTCCAGGACAACAGCTTTACGCTGCAAGGACGGGGCTAGAAAACACACTGACACTGAGCTTCCTTTCAGTACCACCCGCCTCTGGACAGCTCCCTGCAGCCGCGCCCTCCCTTCTCTGCAACTCGCCCCCAGGTCCGGATCTAAAAACCTCCTGCCGTCCCGGATCCCGCTCTAAATCCCGCAAGTCCAGACAGGGAAGCGAGTGTCCCTGACCCGAATCCAGTTTCTAACAGCCAAAGTGTTGCATTCTCCGAATCTGGGTCACACACCGACATTCACCGAGTGAGCCCGTGATCAGAAGCCGGCAGCTACACGCAGGAAGCCGCAGAATCCACTTTCTATCTGCCCTGAGCCTGTACCCCAGCAGGTATCGCAAACTTCAGTCTTGGTGAGTATGTGGACTTGCGGCGTGCAGTCTGGTCGCTCCGGTACAGAATGCCTCTTATTTCACTGTCTCAGGAACCAATCGGCATCAATGCCTGGTGCCTTTCGTGATATAACCTCTTCTTGCTCCCCAGTGAAACTTCAGGGTGCGGAGTACAGGAGATTCCACCTCAGTCCGGCACAACTCCCCACTGTGTCTGCAATAATAGCTACATGGCGAATTTAACAAGTTTAAACTGGGACGTCCTGACAAGCCTGGCGTCAACTCTGTGTCTTTCTGCATCAGCCTCTCCAGGGTATTGTGTTCCGGCAGTCAACGTGAGGGGGCAACAATATTTAGGATAGGGCGCCATACCCTATTAATACCAGCAATGTAAGGGTAACAGCACCCCGGCTGGTCACGTTAGTTGACTGTATCGCTCCAGTGCACGGTTTCAAGTGCGGGACTGCTATGAGAAACAGTTGCACCGAGTGCCCACCTACCACTGGGTAGAGATGCCAGTCTATCGCGTTCCTTTCCTTGTCCACCTGTGGGACAGCCATTGCCCGTATACCAACACCGCATTGGACTGTCTCCCAGAGCAGTTTCGAGAGATGTGAGGAACAACTGTGGCTTACATAGCATTTCTTATGTGTAACACCTTTTAAGTTGTGTGGGGAGATCTATTTACAACAATCAGTTGTAAACGATTGCTGTGGGTGAAGCCAGTCCACCCCCCCCCCCCCAATCCCCCTCCGAGCCCCCAGCACAAGGGTGTATGAGCTTGGATCCCATTTGGCAATGTGGCCAGCCCCTGGAGCTCCGGGACTGCAAGCTAATGTTACTGTTCTCCTGCTGTTCAGTCCAGCCACGAACTCTTTCAACCATCAGAATTACACTGATGATCCGGTCAAGCTGCGGGCAAGTGGTAGCTATTCGGGAGGTGGGGGTTTGGCGCTATCGGAGAGAATTGCAACGGAGAGAGATTCCGGGAAATCCGATGCTACCCACTCGATTTGCACAGGGAGAGTAGGGGGTCATGACTTCACACACTCCCCTACCCGCTTCAGTCAGCTCGCTGCCTCGCCTGCCTCTCTCTGAGAGCCACCCAGTGTGTCGTGGGGTCGAGCTCCGGGCGGGAGTGCCCACCCATCGCGTTAGCCCCATCCTCACTCGTCCCAAGCACAAACAAACAAGTCTTGGAATTGTCACATTTGTTCCTCCCCTCAGCACTGGGTACGGTCCAAGTTAGTGACCGCTTAGTGCAGCTATCTTACTCCTGTTAATTTAAGGCGAGATTGCTGAATGAGCCACATCATTCAGCCCGTTGTGCTATCACTGTCAACCACTACCGTACATAATTGATGAACTTGACCCACAGGTCAAGTCTGTTCGTGCGTCACGGAGTGGAACACTCTATGTCAACACAGGGATGTTTTTAATGCGTGGATTTTTAATTTCATTTGCTATTCAGTCTAAACCTTCATTCAACTGCATCACGGCTGATCTGCACCTCTTTTCCATTTGCTCCATATTATTCCAGACTATTCTCAAACAAAACAAAAAAAAACATCAATCAGTCGAGAAAGTTTCAACTATGACATCCTTTAATCTTGGAGGGGGAAGAGGGAGGAGAGACTACAGACGGGAAGAATGGCATCAACCTTCAAAGATTCCAAATTTTGCCCTATTTTAAAATCCAGTTTGAAGATTAGTACCCTCACCAGAAGTGGTTTGTCTATGTCTGCCCTTTCAAACCTCTTACCATTTTAACCACTGCTCATTAACTCTGGATTTCGACTGATTGGATACTTCTTACTAAAAGGCAAATTAGATACATGGGCCGTCTTCAATGATTGAATAATAATTCCCGATATTTCCAAGTTAATTAGAGACAAAAAACCCCCCTGCAGATGCTGGAATCCAAGGTGTACAAGCAGCAGGCTGGAAGAACACAACAAGCCAGGCAGCATCAGGAGGTGGAGAAGTTGACATTTCCGGAAAAAAACGCTTTCTCAGGACTGGGGGCAGTTTGTAGTCGACGCCTCCACCTCCAGCTGCTTGCTGTGTTCTCCCAGCCTCCTGCTTGTCTACCCTGTATTTCCATGTCACCAGGCTGTTTCTGAAAGGAAATGCAGTGCATGTGCTGAGTGACATGGCGGTAAGCGGAGGGAGTTAAATGACTAAATTGTGGTAAATATAGAAAACCGTCAATAAAAGAAGTTCAGTTATTCTTCTTGTAGGTCATGGATTATTTAGAAAAGAAGCATGTTTGGTTTTGCAGTAAAATAGCTTTAAATGAGCCCTGCTGTCTCATTATATTACAAGAGGAATTTAATTAATTAATCTTACTCATAATAAGAACAGAATGCAATGGTTTCAAATGAAGATTTAACACAGACCTTTTTTTTGGAGAATGGGAGCATACAATTTTAAAGCTGTGCTCACAAATGAAAGACAAGTCTAAAATATTTCACATTCTAAGACCATCCAGTATGAAATCTATGCATGGCAAGGTTTACCAATCTGATCACAACCAAAACATATTTTACTCACCACCAATTGTCAGTTGTAGCAAAGTTCACCATCCACACTGACCTTTGGTTTTGACTGGTAAGTAGAAATTATGTCAAATAATTTTAAAAGATTTTTTAAAAGTTTTTTTTAACCATATCATAGGTTATGATGGTCTGGTATTTATGGCATTGATCTTTGCTTTTCATCTTTTTTATTGCTTTGAAATTAGAGCAGCGGGTAGATACAGACAGTGTGACCATATCAATCACATCTTCTGCAGATTCAGATAAAATGTGCGCAGCCTAAAGAATACTAGTAGTTACATGCCTCTCATTTCTTTCTGATAACTTCTCTAAATTGCAACACTAAGGCATCAAGATTGCAATTTGTTTCCTTAGAAAAAAGATAAGTAGCAATTGTTCTTCCAAAATATTTTGTATTATTAAAATTATAAATACTAATGCATTAAATTGTATCTAAAGTTTCAACAGGTGTTTTAATTTGTGATCTTACAAGATTGGCTGTTGTGCATTAATTCATCAAATGGTGCTATGCAGAAAGGTTGTTTCCCTGTGTAGGAGAGTCTAGGCTCAAAGGGCATAATCTCAGAATAAGAGGCTGCACATTTAACACAGAGATAAGGTCGACTTTCTTCTCTCAAGTGGAAGTAATTTGTGGAATTCTCAGAGTTTGCTGAGGCTGGCTTGTTAAGTATTTTCAAACCCGAGAAAAATAGATTTTTAATCAGTAATGGAATCAAGGTGAAAAGGCAGATAAGTGGAGTTGAGAATGTTCAGATCAGCTTTGAATGGCAGAGCAGATGCAATTGGCTGAATGGCCTGCTTGTGCTCCTATGTTTTATTGCCTAATAGCAGCAATATAAACACTGGTATTTCAAGTGACAACCCCTTCTGTGCACAAATAATTACCAATAACTAGAATGTAGCTGGGGAGTGTTTTCGAACAGAGAGACAGGTACATAGTTTTTTGAAAGTTGTATCACAGGTGGGTATGACGTTCAGAAGACAGTTAGCATGCTTGTTGTAATTGTTGTAAATAGCTAGGAATTGCATGTACTGCTATAGGAAGGATATTATTAAATTGGAGAGGATCCAGAAAAAAAGGTACCAGGATGTTTCTGGAATTGGAGGGTTTGAGGCTGGGACTTATTTCACCAGGAGGTTGAGGGGTGACCTTGTTGAGGTTTAATGAACCATGAAGGGCAATGATACGGTGAATAGCAAAGGTCTTTTTCCTAAGTTGGGGGAGTTCAAAACTAATGGCATATTTATAAAGTGAGGGGAGAAATATTTAAAATGGTCCTGAGGGGCAACTGAATACGATATGAATCAATTCCTATACTGAATACAAAGGTTTACAGGAGTGTGGGCCAAATGTAGGCAGGTTGGATGAGTTTAGTTTGGGAAACTTGGTTGGCATGGATGAGTTAGACTGAAGGGTCTGTTTCCATGCTGTAAGGTCCTGGGGAGTTGTGCTGAACAAAGAGACCTTGGAGTGCAGGTTCATAGTTCTTTGAAAGTGGAGTCACAGGGAGATAGGATAGTGAAGAAAGCATTTAGTTTGCTTTCCTGTATTGGTCAGAGCATTGAGTATAGGGATTGGGAGGTCATGTTGTGGCTATGTAGGACATTGGTTTGGCCACTTTTGGAATATTGTGTGCAATTCTGGTCGTCTTCCTGCCAGAAGGATGTTGTGAAAATTGAAAGGGTTTTGAAAATATTTGGAAGGATGTTGCCAGGGTTGGAGGATTTGAGCTATAGAGAGAGGCTGAATAGGCTGAGGCTGTTTTCCCTGGAGCATTGGAGGCTGAAGGGTGACCTTATAGAGGTTTATAAAATCATGAAGGGCATGGATAGGGTAAATAGACAAGGTATTTTCCCTGGGGTGACAGAGTAGAGAATTAAAGGGCATAGGTTTTGGGTGAGAGAAGAAAGATATACAGTAAAAGGGTCCTAAGAAGCAACTTTTTCACTGAGAGAGTGGTGTATGTATGGAATGAGCTATCAGAGGAAGTGGTGGAGGCTGGGACAATTACAATATTTAAACGGCATCTGGGTAGGAAGGGTTTAGAGGAATATGAGCCAATTGCTTGCAAATGGGACTAGAACAGGTTAGGATATCCGGTCTGTGCAGATGAGTTGGACCAAAGGGTCTATTTTCCTGCTGTACACCTAGAACATAGAATGTTACAGCACAGTACAGGCTCTTCAGCCCTCAATGTTGCACCAACCTGTGAAATTAATTTGATGCCCATCTAACCTACACTGTTTCATTATTATCCATGTGTATGTCCAATGCTCATTTAAATGCCTTTAATATTGGCAAATCTAATACTGTTGCAGGCAGGCCGTTTCATGCCTCTACTATACTCTGAGTAAAGAAACTACCGTGATGTCTGCCCTAACTCTATCACTCCTCAATTTAAAGCTATGTCCCCTTGTGTTAGCCTTCACCATCCGAAGAAAGAGGCTATCAAACCCTCTCTAACCCTCTGATTATCTGATACATCTCAATTAAGTCACCTCTCAACCTTCTTCTCTCTAATGTAAACAGCCTCAGTACCCTCGGCCTTTCCTCATAAGACCTTCCTTACATACCAGGCAACATCTTAGTAAATCTCCTCTGAACCCTTTCCAAAGCTTCCACATGCCTCCTATAATGTGTTGACCAGAACTGCATGCAATGCTCCAGGTTTGGCCTTACCAGTGTCTGTACAGCAGAAGCATGACCTTGTGGCTCCGAAACTCAATCCCCTACCAATAAATGCCAACACACCATATACCTTCTTAACAATCTTATCAACCTGGATGGCAACTTTCAGGGATTTATGCACCTCCCAACTCCCCTGCTCAAACAAGGGAACAACATTTGCTATCTTCCCATCTTCTGGCACTACTCCTGTCAACAGTGATGACATAAAGATTATAGCCAAAAGCTCCACAATCTCCGCCCTGGCTTCGCAGAAAATCTGAGGATGAATCCATCCGGTTCAGGGGTCTTATCTATTTTCAGATCTTCCAAAATTGCTAAAACCCCCTCTTTGTCAATTTCAACCCATCTAATCTTGTAGCCTATATCTCCACATTCTCACTAACATTTCCCTTTTCCAATGTGAATACTGATGAAAAGTAATCATTAAGTGCTTCCCCTATGTCCTCAGATGCCAAACACAACTTTCCACTACTATCTTTGATTGGCCCTAAGCTTACCCTAGTAATTCTTTTATTCCTGATATATCTACAGAAGGCCTTAGGGTTTTCCTTGATCCTATCCATCAACAACTCCGCATGTCCCCTCCTGGCTCTTCTCAGCCCTCTCTTTAGATCTTTTCTGGCTAACATATAACTCTCAAGCACCCTAATTGAGCCTTCAAGCCTCATCCTCACACTATCTTTCTTCTTCCTCTTGACAAGAGCTTCAATTTCTTTAGTAAACCATGGCTTCCTCTCTCAATAAGTACCCCCCTACCTGATAAGTATATACTTACCAAAGACCCGCAGTAGCTGTTCCTTGAATACGCTGCACATTTCAAGTGTGTCCGTCCCCTACAGTTTCCTTCCCCATCCTACACATCCTAAATCTTGCCTATTCACATCATAAATGCCTTTCCCCAGTTATACCTCTCCCCAGTTATATCTCTTTCCCTGCGGTATATACCTATCCCTACCCATGGCTTTGTAAACATAACTAAATTATGGTCACTATCACCAAAGTGCTCACCTACCTCCAAATCTAACACCTGGCCAGCTACATTACCCAGTACCAAATCCAATATGGCATCGCCCATTGTTGGCCTATCTACATACTGTGTCAGAAAACCCTCCTGCACACATTGAACAAAAACTGACCCATCTAAAATACTTGAAATATAATATTCCCAGTCAATATTGGGGAAGTTAAAGTCCCCCCTAACAACTACCCTGTTACTCTCGATCGTATCGAGAATCATCTTTGCCATCCTTTCCTCTCCATCCCTGGAACAATTAGGAGGCCTACAGAAAACTCCCAACCTCTCCTTTCCTGTATCTAACCTCAGCCCAAACTACCTCAGTGGATGAGTCCTCAAACGTTATCTCAGCTGCTGTAATACTACCTTTGATTAACAATGCCACACCCCTCCCTCTTTTATCATCTTCTCTGTTCTTGCTGCAACATCTAAATCCTGGAATCTGCAACAACCAGTCCTGTCCCTCCTCTAGCCACGTTTCTGAAATGGCCAAAGCATCGAAATCCCAGGTACCAACCCACGCTGTACATTCACCTGCCTTATTTTGGATGTTCCTGGCATTGATGCACACACGTTTCAAACCAACATCCTGGTAGCCAGTGCCCTCGCGCGACCTTGTAAACCTATCCTTGACCTCACTACCCTGAACCTCCAGTACACTGGAACTACAATTCAGATTCCCATCCCCCTTCTGCATTAGTTTAACCAACCCCCCCCATACCCCCGAAGAGCATTAGCAAATTGTCCCCCCCACTCAGGATCCCGAAAACATGATCAGAGACATCATGAACTCTGGCACCTGGGAGGCAACACACCAATCGTGAGTCTCTCGTTCCCACAAAACTTCCTATCTGTCCCCCTAACTATGGAGTACCCAATCACTAAAGCTCTGTTCCTCATTCCCCTTCCTCCCTGAGCAACAGGGACAGACTCTGCACCAGAAACCTGTACCCCATGGCTTACCCCTGATAAGTTGGCCTCCCCAACAGTATCCAAAATGTTATACTTGTTGTTGAGGGGAACCACCACAGGAGATCCCTACCGGTTCCCTTTCCTACCTCTGATGGTAACCCATCTACCTTCATCACATGGCTGTGGTCTAACTACCTCTCTGTATCTCATCTCAATAACCCCCAATAATCTCTATGCCTCTGTGAGTGAATGGGAACTGTTGTGGCTAAATGTCCTGGGAACATGTTTACCCTTTACATCAGGTGTTCTCGACAGTTACAGTTTGGCAGGGCCTTTTCATATTAAATGTCTGCTGTCCTCCCACTGAGGCTCAAACCTTAGCTTTTCAAGCAGCTGAACAATGGTGTATAATAATGCCATTGTATGAAACATAGAGGACACACAGGGATTTGAGAATAAAGATTGCATTAATCAGGGAAATAAATCAGAACACAAATTTAGTCCATGAAAATATAACAGTAAGTTGATATTTCCAGTCATCATATAGTGCACAACCAGGGTTATTTTTAGGCTATGGGTATTATTCTATTCAGAGCTGAGAATGGGCCATTTGTTTAGAGAATGTTGAAAATCAGATCAACCTGGGATAAACATTGTGACCTTTTACAAAGAAAGAAATTAGCACGTATTTTGGATTTTTTGAATAACATGATTTATTTCTCTGAAGCTTATGGAGGAAAGTTAGCTCAGCTGTTGACATCTGATATAAATGATTTTAACCCAGCCTACCTTTCAGTGAACAAGGATCCGCAGCAAAGAACCTGTCATCTTGCTCAGAATGAATGGTGTGCAGGAATTGAAAAATGAGAGACAGGAAGAAAGGTAGCACTTTTCTGACATTTGGTTGATGTGCATCATTGGGACTAATAAAGAAAGATTTACTCTAGGTCTAACTTTACCGTGTTCAAGTTGGAAATATGAATGCTGACATCTGGTGCTCAAAATGAGAAAGTATTTTCTGACCAGATGATAAGTTTTCAATTCATCTAGATCAGGCACCTGGTCTTTGTGCCAATTGGATTTCTATGAGACAATTTATTTTAAATGTTTTTCAAGTAACATTTCAAAATGTAGGAAGCAGGTTTGTATTGTGGGCTCCCTGTCATTCCTGCCAGTCGCTCTGTCCTTTTGCTTTCGCACTATGACCTATCACAGCTGAACTGCAGCAATGACTTAGGTCAATTAGGCATGGGAAACAAATGCTGATTTTATTGGTGACACCTACATCCTATGAAACATCATTTTAAAAAAAATAGGATCAATTGACAGCTTGGTCCATGATTTCAGAATACACAAATCTTGAAAGTAGCCATTTGGTGATTTTTGCAATAAAGTTCAGAGGAACGATTTTTATTAAGGAAAATCAATTTTGAAAAGAGTATTAAGGTTGAGGCAAGTGGTCAGAGGGTGACAATTAAAAACAAATCTTGGAAATCATTATTCCAGTCAGTGAGTGGTAAACCGATGGAGCATTCCTCATGGAAGTGGTGGAGATTGATTGCTATGCTTTGTCAATGACTGCATTAATGTTCTATCAGTAAGTTGATGGAAGGTGAACGAGTTGCACTCTAGCCTTTTTGCATCTAGCTACTGTGACTGTTCATTTTTCTCCTTAGCCAGCAGTGCTATATTAACATTTGTCAATAATGTTATCACAATATTTGCTTTAAGGCCATATTTTAAGGTGGAAATTGCTGCTAAACTGAGAAAGTAGTCAGTTCAAATTTCTCTCTCTGGCAAGTTAGTGAGAGCATTGCTTTAAATTCTTTTTATTGCAACAGTTGAGAGCTAAAGAATGAAGTATTATTGAACCAAGATCAAAAGTCAATTGAGGATAGAAAGCAGGAGAACAAACCTTATTTAAACATTGAAATAAAAGGATGCGGAATTCACATTCATAAACGTTGGTTGAGCAAAACCTTTAGAAACTTTCATGGTTGGAATGGTCTGGGAAGGAAATGTGGTTGAAATGATCAAGGTATAGGGTGGGCAAAAATAATTACAGAAGAAAAAATAAGAACATATAAACTAGGAGCAGGTGTTCGCAATTTAACCCTTAAATCTCCTCCATTATTTGTTGCCATCGTGACTGATCTCATCTCTGCTTCAACTCTACTTTCCTATCTTCTCCCTATATCCCTTCAACCCTTCAAAGAAAAAAGAATACACTTGCATTTCTTCAATAGCTTTGCCAGCTCAGGATATCTTAAAGCA
This sequence comes from Hemiscyllium ocellatum, assembly GCF_020745735.1. Taxonomy (NCBI): domain Eukaryota; kingdom Metazoa; phylum Chordata; class Chondrichthyes; order Orectolobiformes; family Hemiscylliidae; genus Hemiscyllium; species Hemiscyllium ocellatum. The sequence goes on along the minus strand of NC_083411.1, from coordinate 71,517,481 downwards.
CTTTCCTGTCAAGGAGTGCAGCAACTCGAGAAAGTAGCTCAGTTTGACTTCATCAAGGGCAACTTGGGATGGGTAATAAATGCTAGCTTAGCCCCCAACATCCCATGATTAAGTAAAAGTAGTTTTGAAATGTAGCCTTTGGTGCATTTTGGGGAAATGTGGTAATCAATTTGTGCACAGCAAGCTCACACAAAGAACAATAATAACATGGCCAGATAATTTTAGTTAGTGAAGCTGGTTGAGGGGAAAATATTGGCGTGGCTATCCAAGAGAATATTCAGGCTCATAAGTCTCTTAAGAAGACAAATAGGGCCTTTGTTCAACACCTCATTTGGAAATGTTAGCTGAGAGTTTGTGCTCCAATCCCTGATTCAAAGGAGAAAGTGCTACCATTTTCTGATAATAAGTTGAATAGACCAAATAGACTAATTCAATACTTACTGCTTAAATATTTGTTCAATAATATCATTCACCAGTGATTTCCAATCTATTGTATAGTGTAGTGTGTTCTCAGTAAAGAGAAAATTCTTAATTTATCTGCAAAAAAAAATCAAACTGGCTTCTCTGGATATAAAAAGCTGTCTGCATCAGATTTTTGTTTTTGTTACTTCATTACTGTTTGTCTTGGCAATCACTGTGTTAATAAAACTCATTTCCTGTAATGGTAAGACTGATTTCAATTAGATTGTTGTTTTCCAGTACTCAGGGTAGGACTCTCAGAAATTCAGATTTTCAGGATTTTATCCACACAGTGAAGGTTTAAAACTAATAGATTTCTTTCTTTCTTTTTGGATATTTTACTCTATTGTCAATGTGAAATTAAAATCATGTTTACTGTTGTGTAAATGAGTGCCATTTTGGGATCACAAAGATTTTCAGGTATAAATCCAACCAAATGCAGGGTAGGTGACTGTGCTGATATTGTTCAACATGCTTAATGATTCTTGCAATCAATTAAACATAGGATGAAAGTTAATATTGAAAGTCATGAACAGATGTAATAGGTTTAACTTCAGCTTATGAGTTTCTGACTGTAAGTAGGGTTACTTGAGAATTATTAAAATGGATAGACTAAAATACACAGCTTCATATTTGTGTGCTCATCCAGAATACAGTTAGGATGGCCAAAATGTCATGTGAAATGTGACCATTGTTTAACTAATCCCTTTTCACTGCAGTTTTGTTATTTTCATGTTTCAGCAGATGGATGAGAGTGTTGATCTGCCAAACTGCATCATGGATGAGAGTCTGGACTGCAGATTCAACAATCTTAGCTGGGAGCAGGTTCAGAGTTTGGATCAAGTCTTAACGGAAGTGATACCTATTCACGGAAGAGGCAACTTCCCTACACTGGAAATAAAGCCAAAAGACATCATTCATATTGTGAAGGATCGGCTGGAAGAGAATGGGATTAAGGTCCATGACATTCGTCTCAATGGCTCAACAGCAAGTCACATTCTTGCTAAGCAAAATGGAACAAGCTACAAAGACCTTGACATTATCTTTAGAGTAGAGTTGCCTGGAGAGGAAGAGTTCCAGGTGGTAAAGGGAGTGGTATTGGATTGTCTTCTGGACTTTCTACCACAAGGTGTCAATAAGGAAAAGATCACAGGGCTTACTTTGAAAGAAGCCTATGTTCAGAAAATGGTTAAAGTTTCCAATGATTATGATCGGTGGAGTCTCATCTCCTTGTCAAATAACAGTGGAAAAAATGTTGAGTTAAAGTTTGTTAATTCATTACGGCGGCAGTTTGAATTTAGTGTGGACTCTTTCCAAATAATTCTGGACTCGTTGTTACCTCTTTTCTGTTGTCGAGAGAATGTAATGTCAGAGGAGTCCCATCCAACTGTCATAGCAGAGAGTATGTATGGAAATTTTGAGGAGGCAATGGATCACCTGCGATACAAACTGATTGCCACAAGAAACCCCGAAGAGATTCGAGGTGGTGGCTTGCTTAAATATAGCAATCTCTTGGTTCGAGAATTTAAACCAGCATCTGATACAGAAATCAAAGGCTTAGAACGCTACATGTGTTCGAGGTTTTTTATTGACTTCCCAGATGTATCTGAGCAGCAAAGGAAGATTGAATCCTACCTACGAAATCATTTCATTGGTGAAGAGAAAAGCAAGTATGATTACCTGATGATACTGCGCCAAGTTGTGAATGAAAGCACAGTCTGTTTGATGGGACATGAGAGAAGGCAGACATTGAACATGATCACCCTGTTGGCTCTGAGAGTATTAGGTGAACAGAATATCATTCCAAATGCTGCCAATGTCACCTGCTACTATCAACCTGCCCCTTATGTCAGTGACCGAAGTTTTAGCAATTACTACATTTCGCACGGACAGCCACACCTTGTGTATCAGCCCTATCCACTGCACATTAATATGCAGACTGGTTTGGTTTAGTGTTACAGTGAATGCAAATGCTTGACTTTGAACAAGACCCAAGTTTTCAGGTCCCCAGATATCTGATGTAAGAGGACGATTGTAAACTGCTGGTTGCCAATGAGAGATATGCCAATTGTTGGGCAACCAATGTTGAAACTGACCTGCAAATAGATGACCAAACAGTAGGTGCCACTTACAATGATATGTGCTTAATCAGTGAAGAATGGTTGATCAACTGACTAAGCACAGATGCATGGAGTATAATATAGGGATATTTTCTAAAGGTAAATGTTGAACCAATACTATTTAGAAAGACATATTAGTAGGTGAAGTTAGCTAATGGGATTGATAGTCCTGCATACCCTTGCTTTGGTGATTGTAGTTAGGACTAGATGGGAAAACTATTTTAAGATCAGAAACAATGATTGCATTGAAAATAACCACTTTGTACTTGAATTGTTTTGGTTACATGAGAGTCAAGTACGTGTAGAAAACATTTCCTCAATGTGAAATAATCTTGTGACAAAGGAAAACTTTATTGACCAAAGATTGTTTGTAAATATTGCATCACACAAGTGCCTAAGCTTTGTAGATAGGTCATTAAAGCATCTAATAATTCTTTCAAGATGTGCCATTTAGTTATCATTTGGTTTGGGATTGGAGATATTGCATTTAATTTAAGTAGCAGCTCATATTACACCCTAGCATCTTTATGGCATAAAAGAACCATTTAGCCAATCATGTCATTGCCAGCAACTTAATTTCTAAGGTGACTTCATGTTTTATGGCTAGGTGTCCCCTGTATCATTTACAGAGATGGGGTCCTTGAGATTTCTGTTCCAGCCTTCAGAAACTTAATTCTTCAACTTCAGGTAATTGAATTTGAGCAGCCAACTGCAAGAGAAGTTAATGATTGATTTTTTTCCAAGAACTGACACGTACACCACCACTCTGTTCCACACAGTGCCAATAAAACTGAATGGGAGAAAAGTCAAATGTAGGGCCATTCACTTACACATACCTGGAAATTCAAAGTGTCAAAAATATACATCACTCCAAATACAAACAACTGACATCGCAGCGTGATCATGCAAATGGCATTTTAATAGCATAATGATCTTATTAAATGTTATAAATCTAATTTTAATATCAATCAGCCATTTTTCTCTTGAGCAACTTTTATTTTTCCCCAAATTGTTTAGCACCTTTGTCAATGTTTAGGAAGTCAGAATAGGATATTAATGTTTGAGAAACATCAATCAATAATGCATTTAATAGGGCTTTCTTCAGCTAAAAAGTTAAAAACAGTTCAGTTTATTAACAAACTGTGGATAAGACTCCCTTAATTGCTATAATTATCTCTATGTTAAAAAAAAGACAACAACAACCCAGAAAATGTAATTTAATAGAGAAGACAACAGAATTGAGAAAATGAATTAGATTAGATCCCCTACAGTGTGGAAACAGGCCCTTCAGCCCAATAAGTCCACACCAACCCTCCGAAGAGCAATCCACCCGGACCCATTCCCCTATATTTACCCCTGACTAATGCACTATCACTACGGACAATTTACCATGGCCAATTCACCTAACCTGCACATCTTTGGACTGTGAGAGGAAATCAGAACACCCGGAGGAAACCTACACAGACACGGGGAGAATGTGCAAACTCCACACAGACAGTTGCTGAGGAGAGAATTGAACTTGGGTCCCTGGCGCTGTGAGGCAGCAGGGCTAACCACTGAGCCACTGTGCTGCCCCACTCAACTTAGAATTACATATGAAATCATGCCATTTCTCCCATTGTGCATATGGCAGCTCTTTGAAAAACCCACTCATTCCTCAAAAGCCCCTGCTATTTCCTCATTGGTCTATCTGTTTTCAAGCATACATTTGCTTTTATATCTGGAATGTAACTAATTTGTAGAACAGAGGATTTCTGCTCACCTTTTGGTTGGACTGATGGTCTTTGTCCACGATTGTGTTCCTTTGTTGTTTTACTTTCCTTTAATCTTTCTTTTTTGGGATGTGGGTGTCTCTGTCAACGCCAACATCGATCACCCATCTCTAATTGCCCGTGAACTGAAAGAATTGTTGGGCCATTTCAGATGGCAGTTGAGAGTCAACCATGTTGATCTGGAATCACATGTAGGCCAGACCAGGTAAGGATGGCAGACTTCCATTCCTATGGGATATTGGTGGACCAGATGGATTTTTACAACAAGCAATGATAGTTTCACAATCACCATTCCTGAGGCTAACTTCCAGTTCTAGATTTTATAACTTGAATTTAAATTCCACCTGCTACCATGGTGGGATGTTTTAACTATGTCCTCCAGACCATAAGCCTGAACTTCTGGATCACTAGGCTAATGTCATTATCGTGACATTACCATCTCTCCCCACCCGGAGACTTTTCAATGTTTTGTTTTAAAGAATTCCTTAACGAAAGATACCAGAAAAAATAAGTAATCTGGTTCTTTGCAAAGGAAAAGTATTAACTTTATTAAAGACATATGCATTCTTTTCAATCCAACTCAACTGAAGTATCACATGTTAGGAAAAAGATTTTTTAACAAGTACAGCAGACCCTTTTTGTTATTCTGGGAGTCATTTAAGAAGAATGTTAAAGGAAGTATTCCATAGAATATCTATCTTTATGACAGCAAAGCACCTTCTGTGAGGATTCACAATTTATTAGAGTTACTTACAGAAGAAATAAAAAAAGTACTGTTCTTGCAAGTGAAAAATTACAGCAACATCTGTCAAGATTCAAGTGCTGCATCTGGAGTTGAATAACGTACAAAGAAAACAATTCACTGATGAAAAGACATCGAGAACTTTAGTTCCCACTGTTAAACTCAACATGAAAAATTGAGACGTACATTGTCAATGTATGTTACCAATGAACCCTGTCTTTATAACAGGAAAATCCAGTGAAAGGGCAATTTGGTAGCAACGTGGTTAGTCTACTTACTACAAAAAAAGGTGATATACCTTTTATTAGTTTTACATGGTATGAGAGCTTGGAAATTTCTAGGGACTTAGCTTTGTTCAACTTTAATCAAGTCTACAAATCTTGCTCTTAGAGATCACCTCATTATTATAGCAGGTCTGCTTTCGTGGATTAGTGGTGACTGTTGAAGCCCATGTCTATCCCAGTGTTATAAGATGGAGCAGAGTTGTACTCAGGACCAAAGAGAAAACTAATTCCCCCTCCATTGGCTCCCTCCAAAACCATTCTAATTAAAGAATCTTCCTTCTGGATTGATTACCTTGGGCTAGCAAAGGGTTAGGACCCTCAAAGAATCATTCTCTTACCTGCTGTGGGCTTGACTGAAGGATTTCTTTTGGGGGTGAAGGGCAGGATTTTCTTGGGATTCTTAGTTTCATACTTTCTTGATGTAGCAAAATCTTTACTTTCAATTGGAATTTAAATTCCATCCTGAGCAGAATAAAATCCTGGCTGGTCTGGGTTCTGGCTGTTCCCAAATGAAAATGTGTACGACAAGAAAGTTAAGACTGCAGATTTTCAAAATCTTCAAGACCACTTTGGCTGAATAATATTTCATTGCAGTCTTTTTTTTTTAACCCAGGCCTTTCCAAACAAAAATGTGAAATATTTATTTTTTAAAAAATTCTTATGTTAAGAAGTTGTTCTGCATCATGGCAAATGTAGCAAACCTTATGCCACTGAAACAGAAGAGAACCTGTTGAACACAATCCAGGAATCAATGCAAACATGAACTGTAGAAGCTTCATAAAATAAGATATCAAAATTCCTGGCACGCAATTTTCTGTTATCTCAGGACAAGGGGGAGATGTTTTTACAGCCAATTGTAGCTCAAGACATTAATGAAAAAAAAATAATTTTCAAAGCTGAAAATACATCTAACAATTAGCTCAAAACCATTGAACCATATGATGTTACTATGAAACCAGCACAAATGATCACAATTAAATGACATAGTATCAGCATTTGTTCAGTACCAGTACTCTCACCTCTGAGTGCGACGATTTAAGTTCCACACCAGAAACTTGCCCTCAACATCTAGGCTACTAATTCAGACCTGTCCTGATGGAGTGCTATACTGTCAGAGTTAAATATCTTGCAATTTAAGTGTTAAATCCTGGGCTTCTCCACTCTCTCAAGCGAGTGTAAAAGATCCTGTAATATTGCATGAAGCAAAATAAGGGAATTGTCTCCAGTGACCTGGTCAATATTTATTACCCGATATCACATCATTATCTCAATGCTGTTTGTTAGATCTTGCCATAGCTGCCCTTTTTCTTCATCACTGCAGTGACTACATTTCAATGTGCTTTTGGATGTTCTGAGGTTGTGAAAGGCCCTATAGAAATACAAGCTTTCTTTCAATGCAAACAAAAGATTGAATGCACTATGCTGGGTGATACAGCAGGAAAACTATATTTTCTACAGATTATTTTTAGTGTATTTCAGCATATGAACCTTGAAATTATACTCATAAATATTAGCATATGGGCAAACTCATCATTTGAAATACTACACTAAAAGAATTTCATTTAAATGTTTTAAGCACTCATGTACTAATATTTACAGAAGTGTAATTTCAAAGACTTCTTTTTCTTGGTGTTCCTATATTGTACAAATCACAAAATACATATGTATATAGTCAAGTACAAATATAAAGCTCTATATTTTGCCTAAAGTAGTTTTGACAGACTACATTTAACCCTTAAACTCTGTGACTATGGATACAAATTGAGCAGCATCATTCTATCTGGTCAAGACCTCTTTCTTTTAACAGTCCCATTTATGTTTTCTGAAGATGTTGTAGGATCCTGTATCCCTCAGTTTATCATAATCCAATCAGAATGTCAAAACAAGTGTATGCCTAAATCTACTGATTACTGTATATTTTAGTGTAATGGAAGCTGATCACACCACGTGTATCTGCTTTGCAAAAGAGAATGATTCTGCAAACTGTGAATTGAGTACAATTATATCACCAGCTGCGATACTGAGTTGCCAATATTTTTCTACAAGTACAACAGAGTATTTTAAAATTGTCAAGTGCATTATCCCAGTGATTTTATATATTCCTAACATGCAGTTACTGGCATATTGAGAGACAACTTGAGGGACATAGAATTGTTCAAAGGAGATCTTAATTGAGGGAGGAATAAATAATCCAGGCTCGTGCAGTTCTTTTCCATTCACTGTAAAACTGTATCAGAGTTGTAAGAACTCATGGTGCACCCACACAATTCTCGAGTATCAATTGAAATTATTGGTGCACTAGTCACTTTCAGCAACCGTTGTTTGATTAAATATAACCGTGGTACAGAGATCCTTGTATAAAGCAGGCCTAATGAGAAGCTTTGAAATGAAAACAAATAAACAAGAAGATCCACCTAAAGCTTTTGTGTACCTTGGAGATAATTAAATATTTTCTTTCATTAATGAAAAACGAACTTCAAAGACTTATGATGTGAAATGTGAATGGAAGATTGTTCAGTGCTGCTTGTTGCTGTTGCCTTCTGCATTTTTATTGTTTTATGTCTAGACTCACTGTACAAATCTGTTTTGTTCTGTTTTTGGTGATCGTGTACTTGTTTACAGTGTTCAATAAAGAGTGGAAATTTTAACTGAGGTTTCAAATAAATGTTTGCAATTCTTCTGCCTTTCCTGCTCTGGAACATGATTCAATATTACAAAAAAGCCTATCCCTTTCTACAGGTTATTTTATGCTGGCTCCAAAGGACGTTGTTTCAAGTTACTCTGTTGAAAGTGTCTTAACAGGCAATCCTTTCAGTCTTTGCCCTACCCCTGAAATTTCATTCTTCGTAGACAGTCTCCTTGTCAATCCTCCCTGTGCCACTTTTAAAAGAGCTCAACTGACCTGCTTGTTAGATGAATTTATTATAGCTAAATATTCTATCACAAGGGTAAGGTGGAAAAAAAAACTTATTAGGCCAATTCAAATGGCCATGATGTCTCACTGCTTTGTGATGACCCCTACTGTGGTTGTAAACAATTGTGTTGAACGATGAAATACTGTGGAAATGGTAACATTCAAGGAACAGAGAGTTCTAAGAGTCATAGAGTCACACAGCACGGAAACAGACCCTTCAGCCCAACTTGACCATGCTGCTCAGGTTTCCAAAACTGATCTAGTGCTGTTTGCCTGTGTTTGGCCCATATCCCTCTAAACCTTTCCTATCCATGCACCTGTCCAAATGTCTTTTAAATGTTGTAATTGTACTCACCTCTATCATCTGGCATTTCGTTCCACGTACATGCACCACCCTCTGTGTGAAGATGTTGACCCTTAGATCCCTTTTAAATCTTTTCCCTCTCACCTGAAACTTATGTCCTTTCATTTTGGACTCCCCTACCTTGGGGCAAAGGCCTTGACTATTCACCTTATCTATGTTCCTTTTGATTTTATAAACCTCTACAAGATTACCCGTCAGCTCCAGGGAAATATGTCCCAGCGTATCCAACCTCTCCTTATAACTCAAACCCTTCAGTCTTGGTAACATCCTTGTACATCTGATTTGCACATTTTACATTTTAATAGCATCCTTCCTATAGCAGGGTGATCAGAATTGTGTGCAGTACTCTAAATATGGCCTTACCAATGTCTTGTGCAGCAGTAACATGATGTCCCACTCCTGTACTCAATGCTCTGTTTGATAAAGGCAGGCAAGCCATAGACTATTTTCATCACCCTTGTTTATCAGTGACACCACTTTTAAGGAACTATATACCTGCATCTCTAGGTCTCTCTGTTTGAAAATAATCCCTAGGGCCCTGGCATTAACTGTCCTGGTTTGTCTTTCCAAAATGCAGCACCTCGCATTTATATAAATTAAACTCCACCTGCTGTTCCTCAGTCCCCTTACCCAGTTAGTCAAGATCCCATTGTACTCTCAGATGACCTTCCTTCGCTGTCCACTGTACTACCAATTTTGGTATCATCCACAAACTTCCTATGTTCTAATGCAAACTATGCAGAACCTTATTGACGTCCTCCCTAAAATCTATGTAGACAAGATCTACCACTCTGCCTTCAATTATCTATGGTCACCTCCTTCAAAATACTCAATCAAGTTCTGAAACACAATTTCCCACACACAAAGTCATGCTGACTATCCCTAATCAGTCCTTGCATTTCCAAATGTATGTAAATCTGTCTCTCAGAATACCCTCCAAAAATGTACCCACCACTGACGTCAGGCTCACCGGTCTGTAGTTTCCTGGCTTTTCCTTGCTTAAATAATGACACCCTCCGGTCTTCCAGGACCTCACCCATGGCTGTCGATGATACAAGTATCTGTGCTAAAGGTCCACAATTTCTTCCTTAGTTTCCCACAATATCCTGTGATTTATCTAACTTTATGGGTTGTAAGACCTTCAGCACCTTCTCTTCTGTCATGTGGATTCTTTTCAATGCATTACTATTTATTTCCCCAATTCTCTACATTTCATGTATTTCTCTGCATTAAAACTAATATGACATATTCATTTAGGATCTCACCCATCTCCTGTGGTTCCACTCATAGATGGCCTCATGCATTTTTAAGGGGTCCTATTCTCTCCCTCGTTACTCTTTTGCCCTTAATCATAGAATTCCTCGTGTGGAAACAGGCCATTTGGTCCAACAGGTCCTCTCTGAGTCTCCAAAGAGTAACCCACCCAGACCCATTCCCCTACTCTATTACTCTATGTTTGCCCCTAACCTACACATCCTTGAACACTATGGGCAATTTAGCATGGCCAATTCACCTAACCCGTATATCTTTGGATTGTGGGAGGAAACCAGAGAACCCGGAGGAAACCCACACAGACACGGGGAGAACGTACAAATGACATGCAGACAGTTGCCTGAGGCTGGAATTGAACTCGGGTCCTTGGTACTGTGAGGCACTAGTGCTAACCATTGAGCCACTGTGCCACGCCTCTTCGGATTCTCTTTAACTTTATCTGCAAAAGCTCTCATGACCCCTTTTTGCCCTCTGATTTCCCTCTTTAAGTTTACTCCTACATCCCACACTATCTTCAAGGGATTCTATTGATCCTAGCTACTTGACATATTCCTCATTCTTTTTCTTGACCAGAGGCTCAATATCTCTAGCCATCCAGTGTCCCCTACTCTTACCAGCCTTGCCCTTCAAACTTACAGGAACATGCTGGCCCTGAACTCTCATTATCTTGCTTTTGAAAGCCTCTCACTTGCCAGACTTCCCTTTACTTGTCAACAGCTTCCCCCACTCAACTTTGGAAAGTTCCTGTCTAATATAATTAAAATTGGCCTTGCCCCAATTTAGAACTTTAACTTGTGGACCATGTCTCTCCTTTTCCATAACTGCTTAAAACTACTAAAATTATGGTCTCTGGTCCTAAAATGTTCCCCCACTAACACGTCAGTCACTTGCCCTGCCTTGTTTCCCAAGAGGAGATCGAGTTTTGCCCCTTCTCTCATGGGGCCATCTACATATTCATTGAGAAAGTTTTCTTGAATACACTTAGCAAATTCCTCCCTGTTCAAGCCCTGAAACACTATGGCAGTCCCAGTCTATGTCTGAAAATCCCTACAATTACAACCCTATGATTCATACAGCTATCTGTGTCTCCTTAAAATTTACTCCTTGATTTCTCACTGAGTATTGGAAAGCTTACAGTATAATTCCATCAAAGTGATCACCCCTTCCTATTTCTCAGTTCCACCCATATAGCCCTACTGGGCAATTCCCCATGAATATCCACACTAAGTACTGCTATGATGTTTTTCCTAATCTATAAACGTCATTCCTCCTCCTCTCTTGCCTCCCACTCAATCCTTCCTATTGCATCTTTGAGCTGCCAGTCCTGTCCCTCCTTCAGCGATGTTTCTGAAATAGCTATGACATTCCAGTCCCATATTCCCATCCATGCTCTGAGTTTATCTGCCTTACCTGTCAGGCATCTTGCATTGAAATAAATGCAGTTAAATTCATCAGTCTTCCCTCATTCTCTGCCTTGCTCATGCCTGCCTTGTCTACTTAACTTGCTGTCTTTAACTTGTGTAGCAGCCTCTACTTCCTCTCTTGTATCACTACTGCTTAGGGTGTCACTCCTGCCACAGTAATTTAAACCCACCCGAGTAGCTCTAGCAAATGTCCCTGCCTGGATATTGGTCCCCCTCCAGTTCAGGTGCAATCCATCCCTCTTGTTCAGGTCACCTCTGTCCTAGACGAGATCCCAAAGATCCAAAAATCTGAATCTCTGCTCCTTGCACTAGTTCCTCAGCCATGCATTCACCTGCTCTGACCTTTTCCTACTCTTGCTCGCACGCAGCACTGGGAATAATCCAGAGAGTATTATCCTTAAGGTCCTGATTTTAAATCTCATGCTTAACTCCCCATATTAATTCTGTAGGACCCCATCCCTTTCTCTACTTATGTTATTGGTACCAATGTGTACAACATTCTTTGGCTGCTCACACTCCCCTTTGAGAATTTGATTTTCTACATTTGACTGTTCCAAAACATTAGTTGCACTCACTTTTTTTTTCTAGCAATAGAGAAGGATTTCTTTGAAGGTTTTCTACAGGTAACTTGAAAAATTCAGGGCTAATAGGCCAAGGACTGGCAGGTGGAGTTTAATTTAGATAAATGTGAGGTACTGTATTTTGGAAAGACAAATCAGGGCAGGACTTATACACTGATTGGTAAGGTCCTGGAGAGTGTGGCTGAACAAAGAAAGGTTGGAGTGCAGGTTCATAGCTCTTTGGAAGTGAAATTGCAGGTAGATTGGATAAGAAAGAAAGCGTTTGGTATACTTTCCTTTTTTGGTCAGAGCATTGAATATAGGAATTGAGAGGTCATGTTGTGAGTGTACAGGACATTGGTTAGGCCACTTTTGGAATATTGTGCTCAATTCTGGTCTCCCTCCTATTGGAAGGATGTTGTGAAACTTGAATGGATTCAGAAAAGCGTTACAAAGATGTTACCAGGGTTGGAGGTTTTGAGCTATAGGAGAGGTTGAGTAGGCTGGGGATGTTTTCCCTGAAGTGTTGGAGGCTGAGGGGTGACCTGATAGAGTTTATAAAATTATGAAAGGCACAGGTAGGATAAATAGACAAGGCCTTTTCCCCAGGATGGGGGAGTCCAGAACTAGAGGGCATAGGTTTAGGGTGAAAGGGGAAAAATTTAAGAGGAATATAAGGGAGAACTTTTTCATTGCAGAGGGTTGGGGGGGGCGGGGGGGGGGGGGGCGGGGTGTATGGAATGAACTGCCAGAGAAAGTAGAGACTGGTAAAATTACAGCATTTAATAGGCATCTGGATGGATATATAAATAGGAAGGTTTTGGAGGGATATGGGCCAAGTGCTGGCAAATGGGACTAGATTAATTTTGGGATTCAGGTCAGCATGGACAAGTTGGACCAAAGGTTCTGTTTCCGTGCTGTACCGCTCTATGACTCTATAACTTTAAGTGCAGTTTTGGAGGTCGCTGTTAATTCAGGACAGAATTAGATCAGATCGTGTTTGGCAAGATTGCTGTTTGCTGTGCTACTGAAGGCAACTGGACAACACAGGTTCTGTGCAATTGGCGCTGCAAGATGGCTTACAGGAGTTGAAAGCTCTGTGTAGTGTTTTCAGGGAAATCCAAGGATGCATGAATGGCTCAAAGTAGACCCGCATTCAATTAATAAGCAACTTAGATTCTGTGTATTTGGAGACTCAAGGAAGTCCAAGAGCAGTTGAAAGACTGGAAAGAGCCCAGTGTTCGTTTAATGTTTCAATATAAAAATGAATGGAGTTTGAAAGTGAATAAGCAATATATTTGCTTGATGTAACAGAACAAGCTGGGAGCTCAGGGAAAAATCCGGGATAGGCCTGTCTTGGTGGCGGTAACCACCAGTGAAGAGCTTGAGTAATGCCTATAAGTGCTGAAGTACAGTTTTCAAGAACATGGGAGCGTAAATCTAAGATAGGAGGGTGATTGATCAGAATGGGAGCAGTCATTGAGGCAGTCTATATTGAATGGCACTTGAAAGGATTTTAAAGGCTAAATCAACGAAAAGAATGAAGAATTGTGAAGTTCATTGAGATTTCATGATTCACAGTGTCATTAAGGTCTGTGGAGAATTGCTGAAAAATCCACTGGATCAGTCTTGATCTCATTTGATATTTGATGTGCATTATGGGGTACTCAATTGCAGTCTATTATGTATATATATTGCAAGTTAGTTCTTAGTGTTAAAAATAAGCTTTGCACAAAGTCTGGTTTGTTTTACTGTTTGAATGTTGTAAAGATTTTTTTATATTTGTTCAAAACCAGGGAATCATTTTCCTTTATTATATTAGTAAGTCCCCTGGAACTCGTACTTTCTCTACTTAAAGAAATAAGTTACTGATCCCCAGACTGTAACATACATTTTATGATCTGTTCTGGCATTGCAAAAGCTTATTCAAGAAGGAATAAATCATTCTCCCATTTGAGTCTGTTTGACCATTCTATTAGATTTATAGTTGAGTTGTATGCCAACTCCACTTACTTATCTTGTTCCCATGTTCCTTAATACTTTTGTTTCACAATAAATATAGCAATATCTATTTTAAAATTTTCAATTGACAATTTTCTGCGAAGAGGGTTTCAAATTTCCATTACCCTTTGCACAAAAAAAATCACTTTTGAATGGCCCAGTTCTAATTTTAATGTTGTCTCATGATAGAGATAAAATAATTACTGATTTTTAATTTCCATCTTCTGACTTTTATAGCTAAAGGAATAGAATATAAAGGTGACAAAGTATCCTTGCAACTATACAAGGCATTGGTGAGGCTGTAGCTGGAGTATTATGCACAGTTTTGGTCCCTTTATTTGTGGAAAGATATTGTGGCTTTGGAAGCAGTTCAGGGGAGGTTCACTAGATTGATCCCAGAGATGAGAGGTTTGTTGTACGAAGAGAGATTGAACAGTTCAGGTCTATATGCTCTGGAATTTAGAATAATGTGGGGAGATCAAATTGAGGTATCCAGGATGACAAAAAGGTGTGGATAAAATAGACGTGGAGCTGATGCTTCCTCTCATGAGAAGTGAGGATCTTCCTCATTCTAGGATGAGACGTCATAGTAGTAGGATAAAGGCTAGCAAATTTAAAACAGAGCTGAGGGGAAACTATTTCTCCCAAAGAGTTGTGAATCTGTGGAATTTGCTACCCCAAAGTGCGGTGGATGCTGGGATAGTGAATACATTTAAGGAGGAGTTCGACAGATTTATAATTGGTAATGGGTTGAAGGGAGATGGGGAGAAGGCAGGAAAATGGGGGTGAGGAGCATATCAGCCATGATTGACTGGCGGAGCAGACTCAGTGGGCTGAATGGCCTAATTCTGCTCCGGATCTTATGAACTTATGACTTTAATACCTGAGTCCTTCATGGACTAAATTTGTTTCAAAAAGGGAAAGGCCACAACTACCAAGTGACTATACAGCCAACCTTCATGAAACCAAAGTGGAATAAACAGAATTGACTGAACTGTAATTGACATTTTTTAGTAAAAGTCTTTGAAACTAATTCATTGAATTAGGCATGAAGTAACCCTCATCCATTTTAATGTACACTTGTATGATGGGCTTGACATGTTGGAGATGAAAGACATTGCCTACAATTATCAAGATTGGAAGAAGGAACTCAGTCACTGCAGCTCACTCCTATCAGGGAACTGCTTTTAGCAAGGCAGGAGAGATAGGTTTGTAACTGGAATCAGAATTAGGACTGGAAAAGAGAAAGTGCTCTTTCGGCCTCACAGGAAGGCAAAGTGCCCAGTGACACAGCTGGTTAGCAGGAAACATCAGATTATTGAGAATACAAATGAGAATTGATATATTTATAATGGTATAAATAGCTATAGCTGGAGATGTAAGGCATCATTAAATAGCTATAGTCTCAGGTTAAAATGTTTATGCCTCAAACTCATCCCATGAATTGTAAATTGAATTAGAATTAGAAATAGAATTAGCGCTATTGTCACAAGTATTCAACGAGTGCAATGGAATGTTTACAAGTCACCATTTACAACATCATCTTAGGGTGGTCATGAAAACTGTAAACTTGTGAGTCGGGGGAAGGGAAAGAGAAAGCAACAGGGAGTATGGAGTCAAGTAGAAAGATAAGCAGCAGGCTAGCATGTGTGCAGGATCCCGACCTGAAATTCACCTGGACTGTCTCAGACTCCTCCCTCCCCTTCCTAAACCTTTCCATTTCTATCTCGGGCGACCGACTCAACACAGACATCTATTATAAACCGACTGACTCCCACAGCTACCTGGACTACACCTCCTCCCACCCTGCCCCCTGTAAAAACGCCATCCCATATTCCCAATTCCTTCATCTCCGCCGCATCTGCTCCCAAGAGGACCAATTCCAACACCGCACAGCCCAGATGGCCTCCTTCTTCAAGGACCGCAGATTCCCCCCAGACGTGATCGACGATGCCCTCCACCGCATCTCCTCCACTTCCCGCTCCTCTGCCCTTGAGCCCCGCTCCTCCAACCGCCACCAAGACAGAACCCCACTGGTTCTCACCTACCACCCCACCAACCTCCGCATACAACGTATCATCCGCCGCCATTTCCGCCACCTCCAAACGGACCCCACCACCAGGGATATATTTCCCTCCCCTCCCCTATCAGCGTTCCGCAAGGACCACTCCCTTCGTGAGTCCCTCGTCAGATCCACACCCCCCACCAACCCAACCTCCACCCCCGGCACCTTCCCCTGCAACCGCAGGAAATGTAAAACTTGCGCCCACACCTCCACACTCACTTCCCTCCAAGGCCCCAAGGGATCCTTCCATATCCGCCACAAGTTCACCTGTACTTCCACACACATCATCTATTGCATCCGCTGCACCCGATGTGGCCTCCTCTATATTGGTGAGACAGGCCGCTTACTTGCGGAACACTTCAGAGAACACCTCCGGGCCGCCCGAACCAACCAACCCAATCACCCCGTGGCTCAACACTTTAACTCTCCCTCCCACTCCACTGAGGACATGCAGGTCCTTGGACTCCTCCACCGGCAGAACACAACAACACGACGGCTGGAGGAGGAGCGCCTCATCTTCCGCCTGGGAACCCTCCAACCACAAGGTATGAATTCAGATTTCTCCAGTTTCCTCATTTCCCCTCCCCCCACCTTGTCTCAGTCGGTTCCCTCAACTCAGCACCGCCCTCCTAACCTGCAATCCTCTTCCTGACCTCTCCGCCCCCACCCCACTCCGGCCTATCACCCTCACCTTGACCTCCTTCCACCTATCCCACCTCCATCGCCCCTCCCCCTGGTCCCTCCTCCCTACCTTTTATCTTAGTCTGCTTGGCTACTCTCTCTTATTCCTGATGAAGGGCTTATGCTCGAAACGTCGAATTCTCTATTCCTGAGATGCTGCCTGGCCTGCTGTGCTTTAACCAGCAACACATTTGCAGCTGTGATCTCCAGCATCTGCAGACCTCATTTTTTACTTTAAGTTCAAGGCAGACTAGGTATGAAGCAGAAAGGAAAGCTAACTTAGGACATATTACTGGAGGTGTTGGAAATCATGAGAGTAATAAAGTTAGCATAAATGCACTTTACCTGAATGCTCATAGTATTCGTATCAAAATAGATGAATTAACATAAATTATCTTGAATGATTATGATGTGGTAGGCATCACAGAGACGTGGTTGCAGGAGGTTCAGGACTGGCAGTTAAACATCCAAAGATTTACAACTTATCGAAAAGACAGGGAGGTGGGCAGAGGGGCAGGTTTGCTTTCTTGGTTAAGAATGAAATTAAACCTATGGCACTGAATGACATAGCGTCAGATGATGTGGAGTCTGTGTGGGTGGAGTTTAGGAACCACAAAGTCAAAAAAACCATAATGGGAGTTATGTACAGATGTCCCAGCAGTGGACAGGACCAGGGGTGCAAGATGTACTGGGAAATAGATAGGGCATGTCAGAAAGGCAAGGTCAGGGTGATCATGGGGAACTTCAATATGCAAATGGACTAGGTGAATAATGTTGCCAGTAGATCCAAAGAAAGGGAATTCATGGAATGCTTACTGGATGGCTTTTTTAGATTAGATTTTTTTTAGATTAGACTTACAGTGTGGAAACAGGCCCTTCGGCCCAACAAGTCCACACCGACCTGCCGAAGCGCAACCCACCCATACCCCTACATTTTACCCCTACCTAACACTACGGGCAATTTAGCATGGCCAATTCACCTAACCTGCACATCTTTGGACTGTGGGAGGAAACCGGAGCACCCGGAGGAAACCCACGCAGACATGGGGAGAACGTGCAAACTCCATACAGTCGCCTGAGTCGGGAATTGAACCCGGGTCTCAGACGCTATGAGGCAGCAGTGCTAACCACTGTGCCACCGTGCTGCCCACGTTTTGGAACAGCTTGTGATGGAGCCCACAAGGGAATAGGCTATTATAGACTTTGTGCTATGTAGTGAGCCAGACTTTATAAAAGATCTTAAAGTAAGGGAACACTTTGGAGGCAGCCATCATAATATGGTAGAGTTTAGTCTGCAGTTTGAAAGAGAGAAGGCAAAATTGGATGTAATAATGTTACAGTTAAATGAAGGTAATTACAGGGGTCTGGGAGAGAAACTGATGAAAATCGACTGGAAGCAGAGCCTAGTGGGGAAGACAGTAGAGCATCAATGGCAGGAGTTTCTGGGTGTAATTGAGGACATAGTACGGAGGTTCATCCCAAAGAAAAGAAAGATTATTCCGGGGGTGGGGAATTAGACAGCCATGGCTGACAAAGGAAGTCAGGAAATGTATCAAAGAGAAAGAGAGAGCATCTAAAGTGGCTAAGAGCACTGGGAGATCAGAAGATTGGAAAGACTGCAAAAACAAACAGAGGATAACAAAGAGAGAAATAAGGCAGGAGAGGATCAAATATGAAGGTACGCTAGCCAGTAATGTTAGAAATGATAGTAAAAGAAATACATAAGAAACAAATGAGAGGCAAAAGTAGAAATTGGGCTGCTCCAAATTGATGCAGGAAGGTTAGTGCTGAGAAATAAGGAAATAGCTGAGGAACTTAATAAGTACTTTATGTCAGTCTTCACAGTGGAAGACATGAGTAATATCCCAACAATTAAGGAGAGTCAGGGGACAGAGTTGAGTATGGTAGCCTTTACAAAAGACAAAGTGCCAGAAAAGCTAAAAGATCTAAAAATTGATAAATCTCCTGGTCTGGATGGGCTACATTGTGGAGTTCTGAGGGACATGGCTGAGGAAATAGTGGAGGAGTTGGTTCACTGGAGTCAGGGAAAGTACCGGATGATTGGAAAATCGCTGTTGTAACCCCCTTGTTCAAGAAAAGATCAATACAAATTATGGAAAATTATAGGCCGATTAGACTAACCTCAGTTGTCGGTAAATTTCTAGAATCCATCATTAAGGGTGAGATTTCTAAATTCTTGGAAGTGCAGGGTCAGATTAGAACAAGTCAGCATGGATTTAGTAAGGGGTAGTCGTGCCTGACAAATCTGTTAGAATCTTTGAAGAGATAACAAGTAGGTTAGACCAGGGAAACCCAGTGGAAGTTATTTATCTAGCCTTCCAAAAAGCCTTTGATAAGGTGCCTCACTGGAGGTTGCTAAGTAAAGTGAGGGCCCATGGTTTTCGAGGTGAGTTACTGGCATGGATTGAGGATTGGCTGTCTGACAGAAGGCAAAGAGTTGGGATAAAGGTTCTTTTTCAGAATGTCAGCTGGTGACATGTGGGGCCCCGAGGGTTCAGTGTTAGGACTGCAGCTGTTCACTGTATATATTAATGATCTGGATGAAGGGACTGGGGGTATTCTGGTGAAGTTCGCCGATGATGCAATGTTAGTTGGACAGGCAGGTAGTTCTGAGGAGGTACGGAGGCTGCAGAAAGATTTAGATAGTTTAGAAGAGTGGTCCAGGAAATGGCTGATGAAATTTAACTTGAGCAAATGCGAAGTCTTGCACTTTTGGAAAAAAGAATTCAGGCATGGACTATTTTCTAAATGGCAAGAAAATTCATAAAACCAAAGTACAAAGGGATGTGGGAGTGCCAGTCCAGGATTCTCTAAGGGTTGACATGCAGGTTGAGTCTGTGATTAAGAAAGCAAATGTAATGTTGTCATTTATCTCAAGAGGGTTGGAATATAAAAGCAGCGATATGCTTCTGAGACTTTATAAAGCTCTAGGTGGGCCCCCTTTAGAATACTGTGCCCAATTTTGGGCCCCACACCTCAGGAAGGACATACTGGCACTGGAGCGTGTCCAGCGGAGATTCACATGGATGATCCCTGGAATGATAGGCATAACATAAGATAAACGGCTGAGGATTCTGGGACTGTATTCATTAGAGATGGTTGAAGGAAGATCTAACAGAAACTTACAAGATAATGCATGGCTTAGAAAGGGTGAATGCTGGGAATTTGTTTCCATTAGACAGGGAGACTAGGAACTATGGGCACAGCCTTAGAATTAGAGGGGGTCAATTTA
The DNA here is from genome assembly GCF_020745735.1 of Hemiscyllium ocellatum. Taxonomy (NCBI): domain Eukaryota; kingdom Metazoa; phylum Chordata; class Chondrichthyes; order Orectolobiformes; family Hemiscylliidae; genus Hemiscyllium; species Hemiscyllium ocellatum. The sequence continues at coordinate 71,497,570 of NC_083411.1, read as the reverse complement.
GAATGGAAATGAGGAGACATTCCTTCAGCCAGAGAATGGTGGGCCTGTGGAATTCATTACCATGAAGCACAGTGGGGGTCAGAAGGTTAAATGTCTTCAAGGCAGACATTGATAAATTCTTGATCTCGTAAGGAATTAAGGGCTACTGGAGAGTGCGGGTAAGTGGAGTTGAAATGCCCATCAGCCATGATTAAATGGCGGAGTGGACTCGATGGGCCGAATGGCCTTACTTCCACTCCTATGTCTTATGGTCTTAGAACATAGAACATAGAACATAGAAAAATACAGCACAGTACAGGCCCTTCGGCCCTCGATGTTGCGCCGATCCAAGCCCACTTAATCTACTCTAGCCCACTATCCTCCATATGCCTATCCAATGCCCGGTTAAATGCCCATAAAGAGGGAGAGTCCACACTGCTACTGGCAAGGCATTCCATGAACTCACGACTCGCTGAGAAAAGAATCTACCCCTAACATCAGTCCTATACCTACCACCCCTTAATTTAAAGCTATGCCCCCTTGTAATATCTGACTCCATACATGGAAAAAGGTTCTCATGGTCAACCCTATCTAAACCCCTAATCATCTTGTACACCTCTATCAAGCACCCCTAAACCTTCTTTTCTCCAATGAAAACAGCCCCAAGTGCCTCGGCCTTTCCTCATACGATCTTCCTACCATACCAGGCAACATCCTGGTAAACCTCCTCTGCACCCGTTCCAGTGCCTCCACATCCTTCCTATAGTATGGTGAACAAAACTGCACACAATACTCCAGATGCAGCCACACCAGAGTCTTATATAACTGCAACATGACCTCAGGACTCCAGAACTCAATTCCTCTACCAATAAAAGCCAGTACGCCATATGCCTTCTTCACAGCATTATTTACTGGGTGGCAACTTTCAGAGATCTGTGTACATGGACACCAAGATACCTCTGCTTATCTACACTACCAAGTATCCGACCATTAGCCCAGTTCTCCATCTTCTTGTTACTCTTGATCCAAAGATACCTAAGTAAAGATACTTAAGTACAGATTCTTTGTTACTGAATAGAAAAATTAAGAAATAAAAAGTCCAGCAGAGAAATAAAATAGAAAAAAAGTACATAAATTACTCTCTGTCCACCCCCGCCCGCCAACTCCAGTCCGCCCTGGACCTTACCTCAAGGCAAAGCAGGGAACCTGGCTCCAGTTAGCGCACTGAACTCACCTCCAGTTTATGCTGACCTTCCCTTCAGTCCAAATCAGCCATCTTGCCACCGGTTGCCATCCAGGCGCAACAGCAGAGTCCCACGCTGGTACCACTCCGGACCTTCAAGAAGCTGCAATGCCACCAATCACCAGAGCTCAGACCGGGTACACCAGTCACCTTGTGGCCAACTGCCAAGTTTCCCGATCCAAAGCTCCCAGCACCTGCCGTCGCTATCTCCACTGCCGAGTTCCCTCCACAAGGTAATAGAGAAAGAGAGCTAAAGAACTAAAACGAAATGAAAAAAGCGAGAAAACAGAAAAGAAAAGCAATCAAAGCCGATGAGCTCCAGCTCACGAGCCCTACTCCGCTGTCATCTTCCCTTTAAACTAGATACTAATCCTTTTCAGATTTGTACCTGTGCGTATGTTTGTTCAATGTCATGTCTTTATTATTTTTCTTGGGTTAGCAGATGATAAAATGGCTCCTTCTTTAACTCAATAAAATCTAACCATTGATGCTTGTGCTAAAATATTTTTTCTTGCAATACCTGAGGAGCTGATTCACATACACTGCTCCCCATTCCTCTGCTCATAATGAAATTTCTGCTACTATTTTATGGTGTCAGAGGATCTTGCTTCTCTCCATTGACCTTATCAAAGCCTTTTATTATCATAAGTAGATAATCTTCTAGTCTTCTACAGTCAATGAAATACAAAGTTTATTCAATCCCTGCCTCCGCCTCTGCTGAAATCATGCAGGATGCATTATGTAGAAACAGTAGAAAGAAAAGATGAAAGCTATCATAATTCACCAAGGGTCACAGTTATATGCTTGACATATCATTTTGCAAGTTTCATTTTCTTATACTGTCCCAAGTGTGACACCAATTCCTCTTCTCAATCATTAACATGTTCAAGTATACAAACTCAGTCCTTTATTTGCTTTAAACACAAAGCCGATTGTGCCTATCGGGCAGATGGGTGGATGGCCAAAAATCTCTTTCATGCAAAGTGAGAGGCCACTGTGCTGAACATGGAAGAGCAGCGAAGGATTCAAATTGTGATGTTTTCCTGCATGAGTTACCACCTTTGACCTCTAAGGGCATCCAAGGCATCCAGGGCTGTTAACTCAATGGCTGGTCTGACAATCAGTGGATAATCTTATATCCTCCTTATTAACTGCATCTGTATTTGAGTGATGAGTGTCTCCTTTCTCCACTTGCACGTGATATGGTGTGCAGGACATAGCACAACATTATTAGAATATTCAGCATTGCTGGCGAGAACTAAAGGTTGCCTCTAGATCTATTTAGGGACCTGAAATAGATTTTCAATATTTCACAAGCTGACTTGATGACACATCTGGTAGTCATATGGTTCTCATTGTAACATTCCTGGTGTGATTTCTCTCTGGTATGCTGTAATGGAGAAGTGCTGCCTCATAAGAGCTGTTGACTTTTGGATGAGAAATTTAATCAAGGTATTGTCTGCTCTGAATATGGCAAGTGACAACAGTGCATTCTCCCAGTGGACTTATCTCAAATAACATTCTTCAAAAAAAAATTATTTGGTCTGTGTCACATCACTGTTGTTAGTGATTGGAAGCTGTTCGGGCTAATGTAGGTGATTGGCTGCTGTTTGAGCAATTGTGGATGATCAGTTCCTCTGTAGATGGTTGCACATTATTGGCTGCTGTATGGGCTAATGTAAGTGATTGGCTACTTTGTCAGTGGTTATGGGTGATTGGTTGCTATGTCAGTGACTGTGGGCAATTAGCTGTAACCTAATATCGGTGATTGGTTACTGTGTGGGCTAACATAGTTGATTGGCTACTCTGTGGGTGGTTGCAATGATTGGTTTTCTGTGGGTAATTATGCATGATCCGTTGTTGTGTAAGTGATTGTGGGTGATTGCTTCTGTGAGTGTTTGTGATTGATTGTGGATGATTGGTTGTTGCATGTAATTGTGGGTGATTGGTTGCTGTGTGAGTGATTGTGGGTGATTGGTTGTTGTGTGATTGATTGTGGGTGATTGGTTGTTGTGTGAGTGTTTGCAGGTGATTGTGGGTGATTGGTTGTTGCGTGTGATTGTGGGTGATTGGTTGCTATGTGAGTAATTGCAGGTGATTGATTGTTGTATGAGTGGTGGTGGACGATTGGTTGCTTTGTGGATGGTTGCAGATGATTGGCCGCTGTGTGTATTTGTATACTTTCAGACCCTTGCATTGTCAGTATGACATAGTGGTACTGTAGTTGTGTTGTCTGCAATCACTGGAGATACTGTGGGCCAATTTGCTGCCATCAATCCATCTTAGTGATGTTAGTCTAAAATACTGATACTAAATGAGAAAGGATACTTATATGAAGTCTTCAGTGGAGGACAAGCTTAATCTGGATAAACATTAAAGATAATTGCATAATATTCAACAGCTACATTACAACCTGAGACACATGATTGGCTTTTGTGACACATCAGATTCCACTAAAGTGTAAATATGTATTACTGCTTTTGAAACATTATTTCCAGGACCATACAGTACACTGGTACAATACATGGAATAGTACCTTGCATAAACAGACCCTAATATCCTGATTAGCAGAGTTTATCTTGTGATGTCAGTTAACTCTTTCAAATACAAACTGCCTGGTACAACATTTGCCTTCATTGGTTTCAGGACAATTTGCAATTTCCTGTGGTTAGGAGAAAAGTTGCATAAATGAAAATCTTTCTTTAGAGACTTGAACATAGAGTATCTCCCTTGAAGACTGGGTCCATCTCTGGTCATCAGGATAAAGGGAGATCATCAAAGGGTGGCACAGTGGCTCAGTAGTTAGCACTGCTGTCTCACAGCACCAGGGTCCCAGGTTCGATTCCAGCCTTGGGCAACAGTCTGTGTGGAGTTTGCACATTCTCCCCGTGTCCGCGTGGGTTTCCTCCGGGTGCTCCAGTTTCCTCCCAAGTCCAAAGATGTGTAGGTCAGGTGAACTGGCCATGCTAAATTGCCCATTGTGTTAGGTGCATTAGTCAGAGGGAAATGGGTATGGGTGGGTCACTCTTTGGAGGGTCAGTGTGGACTGGATCGGCCGAAGGGTCTGTTTCCACACTGTAATCTGATCTAAAAAAGTGTTGGAGCACTGCAGAGAAATACTAGAAAGTTTAATGTCTAGTGAAAAGTACATTCCAGTAAAGTGGATTATAACATCATATCGGTATGTAAAGTCATCTTTTTCTTTAACCAGACCATAAGAATGCTCTCTCACTAGAAAGTAACAACAGGCAGCTGCTGAACCTGAAGGTCACCACTCCTCAGGCCAGGGGAGAGGTTGAGAATGTGAGTCCTTCATGGTAACCTCAGCTGGTGATGAGAATTGAACCCACACTGTTGGCATCATTCTGCATTGCCAACCAGCCGTCCAAACTAAACTGCCCCCATAAAGCTGTGGTATGGACATGGTTAATCTGGATAAAATAGGCGAGTTTCAAAAATATTTATAAAAATACTGATATTGGAAAGTTCTTCATGCAAGTAGTACCTAATAAATGGAGTGCTGGAGGTAAAATGTTGGAAAACAATTAAGACACAAGCTGGTACAACAATGGATGTTTGATTTATTTTCTGGGTGAAAGAACTATTATGGCTAAGTGCATTTTTTATTTGAAAATAACTGATTCAGTGATAAGGATCTATGTGTGTATTACTTAGGAAAATATCAGTAATGTAGATAAGTGGAGACACAAAAGCATGTAATAATTAACATAATACATAAAAGAAAGAGAAAATGTTGTAAATACTGGATCATGTAATGAGGGTTGAGAAGGTCGTGATTCTGAGATGCAATTCGAGATAGCATTGCAGTCAATTTGAAGGAACACTACATAATTCTGCTCTTGCGTTAGTAGCTATGTTTTATGAATACAAATGTTTAACTCCTGGAGTCAATGTTCTTCACAACTCTTGTCTTGCTGACCAAACCAGAACCATTTCTGACTGATAAGGTTCACTGGGGGTGGGGTGGGGGTGGGGGTACTCGAGGATTTCAGAATAATTGATACTGGCAGGACATCACATGCAATGGCGAGAGAGAGAAACATAACAAGGAACAAAATTGAACTGACACTAGAAGTTAAGATTCTGAATTATGAGTAATTCAGGCAAGTAAGACATAATGCCGTTTGTATTGTGTCTACAGATATGCAGATCAAACCAATTCATTGGTGTAAAACTAATTTTATATGGTGATGCCTCATACTGTATATAAGCAACTAATTTTATATATCAATAAATTATTTTGCATTTTGGCATGTATGTTAATAAATTAGTTTCAGATTATAGACTGTTTTCTTATGGACATCTTTTGATGACCAGTCTGGACTGGTTAGGAACAGGTGGAGAAGTTTAAAAGAATTTAATATTCTTCAACTCTCAACATGAACCTCATACGATCATAGAGAATTTTCAAATTGTTTAAGGAGACTACAAGCCTCCAATTTATAACTCTTTCTTTTATTTCTTACTGTTACAAGGATGCTTTAAATTTAATATTACTTGGAGGGTTTAGGTTTTGAAGGGATCTGGAAAAAAATGCAATTGAAGTTTTCTGGACATACCTGAAGTGGTTTCTTTGAAAGAAGTCATCCGAGGTTCATTGAAGATTTCTTTTAACAATCTTAGAAATCAAGAGGAACTTTGGACTGTGGAAGCAGGCCATTTGGCCCATCAAGACTGCACCATCCCTACAAAGAGTATCCCACCCAGACCCACCTATCTCCTGGGACTTGGGGTTTCCAATCGCTAATTCACCTAGCATGCACAAATCAGAACACTATAGCGCAATTTAGCATGGCCAATCTACCTAACCTGCACACGTTTGGGCTCTGGGCAGAAACTGGAGCACCCGGAGGAAACCTGCAGACACAGGGAGAACATACAAACTCCACACAGACGTGGTTGCCCAAGGGTGGAATCAAACCCAGGTCCATAGTGCTGTGAGGCAGCAGTGCTAACCACTTAGCTACTGTGCCATTCATGTCTAGCAATACCTGTACACTGGTTTTTGAACATTGACCGTCTTGAAGAGGTTATATCTTTTTAGGCTGGAAGAAACCTACTAAGAACGCACTGAGTTGGTGGAAAATTTGCTACATATAGACTACTCAGCTGATCTCTCTCAGTGCTGAAAAGGAAAATCCTCTACCTTCTGCCACACAATGGCTCAGTGGTTAGCACTGCTGCTTCTCAGTACCAGGGACCAAAATTCAATTCCAACCTCTGGTGTCTGCCTGTGTAGAGTTTGCACATTCTCCCTGTATTGCGTGGGTTTCCTTCCACGGTCCAAAGATGTGCAGGTTAGGTGGATTGTCCATGCTGAATTGTCCAGGCAAATGCAGGGTTTCAGGGATGGGATGGGTCTGGGTGGGATGCTCTTTGGAGGGTCGGTGTGGACTCAGTGGGCCGAATGGTTCTACAATTCTCTCTGTACATTAGTTCATGCTAAAACCTGGCTGTTATGAAAAATATGATTTGTATTTCCTGGGCAAGCTATGCCTGTAAGATTTCAAAGACAACTGTGTCTGATTTGTGACTTGATCCCACCAACCAGAAAATTGTGAAGCAGACTCAAGAACGTCATGCTCTTTTTTTTTCTTTTAAGAATAACCTATTGGCTGAAGACATATTTCTTTCAGAAAATTAATCTCTGCAGAGAAAACTGCCTGTTTTTTCTTGAACAGTGAATGAGAGTGAGTGTGTGTACACACACGTATTTGAGTTTGTGTTTTGGGGGGGTATTTAGGGGATAAGCATTTATACTTCTCTATTACTGAGTCTGTATATCAACCAACTATTGTGTCATTTATGTTCTGTTTTGATTTGATAATATATCCATAATTTTGTTCATTAAGCTGGCTAGAAAACCTGATAATTTAATTGGTCATTTTACTAACTGGAAAAAGTTTTTACATTTTATTTTAACAGAACCTCCAGTGAGGGAGAGGAACTGTGCAAAGGAGCTCAAAGGATTTAGCTGAGACCTTCAGGAGGAGGTGACAATGTTGACAGGGGGCATTTAAATGGACCCTCTCAGGAGAAAAATGTCTTTAGGAGAAGTAGGTCTCATGGGAAGAAGGAACAGAGAGATGAAGCAATCCTCCCCCAATATAATCCACAGTTTCATTCCATGTAAATTCTGTGGATTCAGCTGTGTTTAATATTAATTTCCCTTCATGTTTATAATGACCTAATGGTGTTAGACTTGTTTCATGATCTTTGAGCCAGATTTCTGGACTGTAGCAGAACAGAAATAAGGCAGACATTTTGACCTCCTCCTAAAGAAGACACAAAGGGTTTAATCATTGAGATAAGTGCCCTTTTGTACTGCTTGTGGACCAAAAGGACAGCCCATTAGGCTTAGCCCTACAATCTTCCAACCCATGACATACACATCAACCCTGCGATGCTCAGTTCATACCCATCCTATTACGTTATATCTCACAGTTAGTATGCAATGTACCTTAAAGATTCAGGCTCATGAGTTCATCATCAGATCACAGCATATAACCTGAAGGTATGAAAGCCTCAGACTCCATCTTAGCAGGGACCACTTGACGCATGACATGCCGATTACTGTTTGAAATTGAATGGCTTAATATTAGCCCAGATATTGAAATGCCTGCAACTGCAATATATTTACGTATCAAGAGTGCATCTGTTGAATATTTCAGTATCATGTTACCCACATCTAGTTTTTATATTATGGGAGCTAAGATAAGCATTGCTGGATCAGATACAAAGTAGTGAAGGAGGTAAAGCCAAAACCACAGTGGTGTTACAAGACCTACCCCATGCCAGCTTGGTCTGTAACACAATTGTTGACTGACCTACAATGAGCCTCCATCATATTTGATCATCCCATATGATGTCTGTGAACTGTTGACTTTGACGGATTACTGATTCACCTCCATCCAATATCTAATTCACCACAAACACCACACAAGAGTTTTCAAATTTACCACAATCACTGCCCCAGCAATCACCAATTTATCCCAATCACTACTCCAGTAATTCACCCTAATCACCATTTCCAATGATTTGTGATACACCCTAATCCCCTTGCCAGAAATTTTTGATTCACCCAATCACTTACCCAATGATTTCCAATTCACTTCAATCACAACCCCAGTGATTTCTGATTCACTACTCCAGTGTATAATTTCTGATTTTTCTCAATCGCTGCCTCAGGAAGTTATGAGTTATCACATTCACCAATCCAATGAATTCCTATTCAGCCCAATAAAAGCCCCAGCAATTTCCAATTTACCATAACCATCACTGTAGTGAGATCCAATTCAACACACCTATCCTCACAATTTTCAATTCACTCACCAGAATATTTAATTAATCCCTAGATGTCTGATTAAATCAATCACTCCAAAGCAGTCTATATCCCCTCACACTAATTATTACTTTTGATAACTTCCCCCTTAGCTTGATGTAGGAAATTCATCTATGTTGAACACCAACAAATACAAGGGGTAGTCTAAGGTACTTTAAATGGGGGACTTCAATGTCCAACAGAAAAGTTTATTCAGGAGCACCGCTAACAACTGAGCTGGGAAGTCATGTCAGACTTATCTGCCAAACTAACACTGTGGCAGATGGTGAGCAAACCAATCAGGAGGCAAATTCTTACTTGACCATGCCCTCAGAAATGTGATAGATGCATCTACCCATGATATTATTGATGAGAGTGATCACAACGTGGTCAGTGTGTCAGGCCAGTTTGCAAGAACAAGTTCCAGGTATTTTTTCATTATGTGCGGTGACTTAATTAATGTCCTGTATTAGAAATCAAAGCCATACCACAGGCAGATTTTAGGTTTGCTGAAATCTAAAGTAGCCGAATCTCAGTCAAACAAGTAAGAGCAGGTAAATCACATTGAAGTTGAGGCTGAAAAGAATAGATGAGGAATGGATGGTTATTTATCAGATAGTGTTACCACCCAGATAAAGAGATTATACTTGTAGATTACAATCCTGAAAACGCCCCATTTATCCCAACTCTCTGTCTTCTATCAGTCACCCAATCTTCCATCCATGCCTTATATTGGATTATATGTAGTACATGAAATGCCTTTGACAGGACATGTAGGAATTTATATCTGGCCAAGACTTGGTAAGGATGTAGTATAATCTGTCAAATGCATCATACATGTGAGGTGGTGGGAAGATCCTAATGCTGATTAAACCATCACCTTCAACACTTTCACACATGTTTTTAAAGAACCATTCAGTAGGTTCTTTAAAATTCTGTGACAAATAAATCACATTTTTTTTCAAAGCAAGCGTTAAAAACACTGAATCTAATGTCCTAATGAAAGAAAGTTAAATATAATGACCTTGTCATAACAAAATATGGACAAATAAATCTGCACAATTAGAAGAATATGAAATAATTGTTCAATGTTCTGTAGTAGATTCATCAGGGTTAAATTTGAATCGCAGCATGCAGGAGGACAATGAAAAGCAGGTAGTCTGTGCAATTAAATTAGCATAATGTCATTGGACATTCTTTAACAGTTTCCACAGTAACAACTTTCATACTGTGCTCTGGAAATTATTATATGACCCAGAGAAGTGGAGGCTAAGGATACTCTCCTTTCGAATCCAATGGTGATCAGTAATGCCATAGGCAGGATGGTTCAGTACTTCCCAGAGTGTTTGATGTAGGCTTTGAGATTATTGCACTGATATTCAGTTCAAGGAGCAAAAGGATTTGATAGACTTGAATGAATTGAAAGAGACTGAAGGCCATTGCTTCAGACATAATGCAAATAGATAGCTCAAAACAACAATTAGGAATGGGGGGCTGTGAAAATTAGTTTTGAGTCTAACATGATGATTTAGAACAATGGATATTTAGTGAAGTGCTGTTGTTTAAGTCAAATTATGATCAGGTACTTGATGCAATCAGATTTTTCTTCCAGTCTGAGGAAGTGGACATTACTGAACTAACCATGACAAAATAATCAACTGCAATTAAAAATAGGGAAATGGATCCAAAGGCATGTATGTGGGAGATGTTTTTATTTGATGCCTTGAAGGCGACTTTATTGAAGCAGAATTGCTAGATTGTTAATTTGAGTTAGAATTGCTACAAAAATCCAATAACTAATCCAATAGCATTGATATAGGAACCAATATATTTAAATTTCTAAAAGATATTCAATAAAGTACTGCACAGGAGGCTACTTAATAAGATAGGCTACTTAATTGTATTAGCATGATATAAGGTATGAATGACCAATAGAAGACAGTTGGGATAAATGGGGCATTTTCAGGATTGTAATCTACTTCTACTGGAGAACTAGTGATCAGTGCTGAGGCCACAATTATTTACAACATATATTCCCTACTTTAATGATGGAAATGCATGCTCTATCACTAAGTTTGTGGATGACACAAAAATAAGTGGAGAGGCAAGTTGTAAGGATGACACAAGGCCTGGCACACCCCTTGCTCAACATTGTTATCAAGCCAGGGGACAAATGAGTATTGAAGGCAAATAAAGCCAGTAGATGAATGGAAGCACCGGCCTTACCAAGATTAGAATGGTGCTGGAAAAGCACAGCAGGTCAGGCAGCATCTGAGGAGCAGGAAAATCAACATCTCGGCCCAAAGCGCCTTCATCAGGAATGAGGCAGGGAGTTGAGTCGGTCGTCATTGATGGAGATAGAGAGACCCAAGAAAGAGAAGGAGGTGTCAGAGATGGTCCAGGCGAATTTAAGGTCAGGGTAGAATGTTGGTGAAGTTTATGAACTGCTCAACTTCCTTGCGGGAGCATGAAGTGGCACCGATGTAGTATTCAATGTAGCGGAGGAAGAGGTGGGGAGTGGTGTCGGTGAAACTATGGAAGATGGACTGTTCTACGTAGCCAACAAAGAGACAGGCATAGCTGGGGCCCACATGGGTGCCCATGGCTACTCATTTTGCCTGGAGGAAGTGGGAGGATTCGAAGGAGAAATTGTTAAGGGTGAGGACCAGTTCAGCCAAACAAACGAGAGTGTCAGTGGAAGGGTACTGGTGGGAACGTCGGGAGGGAAAATACAGAGGGCTTGAGGTCCTGGTCATGGCAGATGGAGGTGTAGAGGGGTTGGATGTCCATGGTGGAGATGAGGTGTCGGGGGCTGGGGAAACGGAAGTCTTGGAGGAGGTGGAGGGTGTGGGTGGTGTCTCAAATGTATGTGGGGAATTCCTGGACTAGGGGGAATATAGGACAGTATTGAGGTAGGTGGAGATGAGTTCGGTGGGGCAGGAGCACGCTGAGACAATGGGTCGGCTGGGGTGGTCAGGCTTATGGATCTTCGAAGGAGGTAGAATAGGGCGGCGCAGGGTTCCCAAACTATGAGGTTGGAAGCTGTGGGTGGGAGATCTCCTGAGGTGATGAGGTTGTGTATGGTCTAGGAGATGATGGTTTGGTGATTGGGGGGGTGTTGATGTCATGGAGGAGGGAGCTGTAGGAGGAGGTGTCTTCGAGTTGGCACCTGGCTTCAGCAGTGTAGAGGTCAGATGCCTTCCAATGCATTTCATCCATGTCCAGCACCTCTGCCGTCAAACCCCACCCCTCCAACCGCAACTAGGGCAGAATGCTCCCTTGTGCTCACCTTCCACCCCACCAACCTCTGCATAAACTGCATCATCCACCGACATTTCCACCACCTACAAACGGACCCCACCACCAGGGATATATTTCCTTCCCAACCCCTCCGGGAACATCCCCGGGACATCCGCACCAATCAACCCCACCGCCCTGTGGCTGAACATTTCAATTCTCCCTCCTACTCTGCTGAAGACATGCAGGTCCTGGGTATCCTTCACCGCCGCTCCCTCACCAGCCGACGCCTGGAAGAAGAACACCTCATCTTCCGCCTCGGAACACTTTAACCGCAGGGCATCAACGTGGACTTCACCAGTTTCCTCATTTATCCTCCCCCCACCTTACTGCAGTTTGAACCTTTCAGCTCAGCACTATCCTCATGACCTGTCCTAACTGCCAATTTTCCTTCCCACCTATCTGCTCCACCCTCCTCTCCTCCTATCACCTTCATCCACCTATTGCACGCTTAGCTACCTTCTCCCCAGCCCCAAACCCTCTCCCATTTATCTCTCCGTCCTGGAGGTTCCCTGCCTTCATTCCTGATTAAGGGCTTTGGCCCGAAACATTGCTTTTCCTGCTCCTCGGATGCTGCCTGACCTGCTGTGCTTTTCCAGCACCACTCTAATCTTGACTTTGATCTCCAGCATCTGCAGTACCCACTTTCACCGGTTGGTTTTAACCTTACTGCGAGGATGCCTACCTTGAAGAATTCTCCTCTTCTCTCTACAAGGATCTCAGTGAGTCTCTTTCTCACTGCAATATCCAGGTCATCTCGTCTGCCCTGAAGCTCTTCAACATGTCCTGAAACAGACTCGCTACTACAGCCACATCTGGTTCATCAGTGCTTGCCTCCACCACCAACTGATCCCACATGGACTCCAGACTACATTCAAACCAGCACAATTTGGATCCGAACAGGCCAATCAGTATAGAGTACAAATTCAAAACCTCCAGCTACAGTTCTCCTTCAGGATCCTCCGATCCACACTCGCAGCCATGCGCCGCCACCTAACCTCTCTACAGTCAGCTATGCCTCAACTGAGGGCCACACTCTCTCAGAATGGCAAAGAATCCCTTCTGTACTATATCCTAAGAAGAATTCATACTCTCAACAAACAGTATTTCTGCACCATCTCAAACATCAAAAACTGTAGGTACAACAAACTTTTATGTACCCATCTCCATATCCAGCATTCCTCAAATGTTCCAGAAGCTTCCCTGGCCTCCAGAACTGCTGGGCTGCCATTAGTCACGAGGCCGGTACTGCCACCATCCCCACAGCAATCGATGACATCACTTCCACCCCCATTGCAGCCGCTTCCGCAGCCACTTCCTGCGTGAAATGCGTTGGTCCCTCTTAAAAAGCACTTCGAGGACACCCATATACATGGACTGTCATGGTTCATGAAGCTTTTCACAACCATCTTCTCAAAGGCATGTTGTAATGAGCAAAATACATTGGCCTTGACACTGATGCTGTCATGCCAAGAACTAATTACAGTAAGTACAGCCACTAGCTAAGCCTAGGTTGGCTAATATTTCTTCAACTTCATTTGCAAGGCCTGAAACAAATCTCCCACAATATCCAAATCATGTTTTTGATGTCCAATTTGTCCAATTCAATCTCACAATATTTGATTCACCTTCAAAAAACCCCGGAAAATCTAATTTACTTCTCTATGATGTCCAATTAACTTTTTAATTCACAATGTCCAATTCAGCCTCCTTCCCTCCGTCCCTCAGTTTATAACTGTTACTTCCAGGTTTCCCATTTTGAAACTTCCCACCCATTTCTTCCCTGCTCTAAGTCAGTGTTAGAGACAATAACAGTGTATCAGTCTCCCATACACGCAGATACAGACAATTACAATACATCAGTCTCACACACATTGCTGTCTCTGACCATCTCATTTTATGCATTGATATTTCTTTCAAAATATTGCTATATAATATATAAATAACCTTGCATACTATTCTAAAGTTTTTCAGAAATGTTATGTCATTTTGCACACTGCTTTTAAAAATTGGTGCATTGCTGTATATAATGGCATTTTCCATACTGCCAAATGCATCATTTTTGGGACTATGTATCATTCAATGTGGTATAGTTCTGTGAACTGACATGCCAATTTATTTGATTGCTGTGATTTTGGATTTTTGATAACTTCTTGATGAAAAGGAGCTGGGACTGAGTTATGCTTATGCCTCACATTTCAATGCATACTGGTTTATAGGCATTGCATTTTGCATCAAAACTATATAATCGTGCACCCCACCCTTTACGTATGACTAAGTTGATAAGATCTAATACTCTATTTCTCATTAGCCAGCTCATGGAGCCTGAATAACATTTGTTTTGGGAATAGCAGGAGATTTAGGAAGAAATTAAAACAGAAAATGCTGGAAGGACAAAGAGAAATCCAATACAAGATTCAGACACCTCCAATTTAAAAGAAACTGTTTTGCTCACTATTTTGGATGAATTAGCTCAAAGATATCTGCTACAAGCAAATGACAATTGTGCCTTATCTTCAACAAGAAAAGAATAGCACAATTTATCGTAATTGAAGGTATTTTGAGCATTAACACTCAGTGTTTTGGAATTCTTTTTAATTCCATATCTCACTTGGTACCTCCGCTGTGCTGTAAATGTTGGTTCACTGTGATCAATCAAAAGATTTCAAAAACTGTGCTAATTCTAAGACGCTACTTGACCAAAACGTATTGTCTGCTCCTTTCTTTTCAAATACCCGTGGGATTGGTAAAACTCCGTAAGTTTGGGAACAAGAACTGAGAGAAAGACATGGAATTAATTCCATTTTCAGAGCATGCAATCACCTGAGAATTGGGAACTACAACTATCTCATCTTTCTTGGTATATTGACTCATGTAAAAATTCATATTTGAAACTTACTTACATTACTTAATTTTAGATTTCATAATGAAATCCCAAATCATAGATTTATCATAGAGCTTTAATGCACAGAATCAAGTGGGGAAAAAGTGCTCTTCTACAATTAAAACATTAATTACATGCAAAAGGCTTCCTGAGATCAGGCTTCAAGTGATTTTTTTTTTACAAACAGTTTAATTTTACTGTTAAGTTAATTACATAACAGCTCTGTGCATCACTCCCAGGTATACATATATATACATAAAATTAAGAGCAGTAACTAGGTGTAATTTGATTAACACGGCATTATTGGGTTTATTACATTTTTCACTTGAGTAGCAATCCATTCCCTTTGAGTAATTTGATTTTAATAATTGAAAACTATTAAAATAAAACCAACATAGAACCACTTGTTCATTACATTTTTGTGTAGCAGCAGCGACAGATTTTTAAAAAGTTTGTAAGTTTTTAAAACAACACTATTTGTCTCCTTGCAACTTAATTAAAACAAAAGCACTCATTGTTTGAACCTCTTGAAAGGCTGACAATCAAATGTAATTAGCAGAAGCTCTCAGTTGGGATATGTTGCAGACATAACCATTCCTGATCGTATCAGTAACAGTGACCACCACATGGTCCTTGTTCCCACCCTTAAAAGGAAAAGGAGGGCCATTGACTTAAAAAAGATACGTAAATGAAGCTGGAGTGATGAAAGAAGAAGCCTTTTCACACAGCGAGTAGTTAGGGTATGGAATGCACTGCCTGTAAATATGGTGGAGGCAGGTTTAATTGAGGCATTCAAGAGGGCATTGCATGATTATTCGGACAGAAATGGTGAGCAGGGATATGGGAAAATGCCAGGATATTGGCAAGAGGTAATAGAACTGATGGGCCAAAAGGCCACCTTATGTATGTATCAATTCTGTGACTCCATTCACATGCCAAGCAATGAATATCTACAGTAAGATAAAATCTAACCATTACCCCTTGATAGTTCCCTTCATTACCATCACTGATTTATTTCACAAACTACATCCTTGGTTTTACCATTGACCAGAAACTGAACTGGACTAGCCATATAAATATTGTGGGTACGAGAGCATGTCAGAGGTTGGGAATTCTATGATGAGTAACTCATCTCCGGACTCTCCAAAGCCTGTCCACAAAGTGTAACAAACAAGTCAGGAGTGTAATGGGTACAAGTCCAACAACACTGCAGAAGCTTGACACCATTCAGGATAAAGCAGCAGCTTGATTCGCACTACATTTGCCACCAACATTGTTCACTCCCTTGATCACGGGTGCATAGTCACAGCAGTTTATCAATCACTGTGCAATTGTTGGAGAATATTTTCACTCCTGACCTCATGGTGGATGTCAAGTCAATGATGAAGCAACCAAAGATGATTGAGCCTAGGACACTAGTATCAAGAACTCCTTTCGAGATGTCCTTTGTCTGAAATGATTGGTCTCAACAACCACAATTCTTTTCATTTGTGCTATGTGTGATGATAAAGAGTAGATGTTTGCTTCTGGTTCCGTTGACCTTGGTTTTGTTATCATGGGCGTAGATCTTAGTGTTTACCAAGTAGCAGGCTCTTGCAGCAGTCCAGAGATCTATGCTTCCAGATTATTAATATTGCTGAGGTATCTTCCTATGGCTGTGAGACCATGGCAAACAAATTTGCTGCCCTCTTTTAGGATGACGGCACTTGTTCTCACACCCCTGGCACTTCGCCAATTCCTTTGCTGTTGACTGTCAGCCAGTCAGCTCAGACTGACACCCACACTGGAGAAATGTACTGCAGATGCTGGAAATCAGAAGTAAAAGCAGAAGATGCTCAGCTTCTGTGGAGAAAGAAATAGTTGCCCTTTTCAGTTTGATGACCCATCGGCTCCTACTGCTCTTGTTCAGGTGATGCAGTCTAGAACTAGGCCCTCAAGACCCTTAGCTCTTTGAAGTTGTCATCCAAGACCATCCATAGTCTGCCGGACTGAAAGTCAACAGTCTTCCATCAGGCATACTTCAAATAGTGCAATAACATTGCATTGGATCATCAAGACAAGTAAAGGCAAGCCAGGCATTACAGGAATGTAGAAGGGTGATTCACTCTTTCTATAAAACCTCCTAAAGGAAGACCTCTTTCTTATCCTTTCCCACAGAGATTCCACACCTTGTCTTTTCCTCTGCTTGTCCTGTTTATATTACAGAGCAAGTAACACTGTAGATATTGTCCCCAGACCTATGTAAGACAATGACATTATTTTGCTGCCTATGGTCTGTAAAATCCACCAGATTCCTCCAGCAACTCACCACAGTAGAGAGAACAAGAAACTGAAGTTTTAACTTGTTGAATGATCCTTTAAATTGTTTGGGCCTCGCTGGTGAGACTAGCATTTATCGCCCATCCCTAATTGCCTAGATTGCAGTTAAGTGTCAACCACATTGCTGTGGGTCTAGAGTCACATTTAGGTCACTTGGGCAAGATCATTAGTGAACTAGCTGCATTTCTCCATACAATCAACAATGGTTTCATGGTCATTATTAGACTCTTAATTCCAGATTTTTAATTGGATCTAAATTCCACCATCTGCCATAGCAAGATTTGAACCCTGGTCCCCAGATTATTGCAGAGATCTCTGAATTAATAGTCTAGTAATAATATTACAAGGCCAATTCTTCCCTAGAACACACCTGAACCCCAAAACAGATATTGCTGGAGAAATTCAATGGGTTTGGCAGAGAAAGCAGAGTTTGTGTTTTGGGCTCACTTTGCTTCTGAGTAAATTTGTTTCTGGTTTGTCTGAGGGAGGTGTTCCACCACATTCTTCAATTAATGTGGATAATTTCTTTCCAACTCCAGTTGTCCCACGTTGTCTCAACTCAGCAGGGATTGGCAAGTGGCACTTTCCACATTTTATTGCTACAGTTTCAACCGTGTACTTTTGGATGAAGGGATTCTACCATGTCTGTGTCTATAGATGGGAGTGTGTGGTGGGTAGGGAGGTGGCTAGGGTTGGAAAGAAATGTTCAGCCTTTACGATCCAGGCACCATGATATGGAATGCACGGTCGCAGCATTTAATTCCCAGAGCAGAAACAAAGTCAGCTCCCTAAAGTAGCCACCTCTAATTTCAACAGCTGCATAAGCAACAATTGATGACCCATATAATGACCCATTTGAGCACTCAGCCACTACCTATTCAAATTCCATGCTTTGCAACTCCCTGACAGATATTTCTCCATCTGGAATTGGAGATTTTACCTGAACAGATCAGAATTTATCATTGATTCTCCTCACTTACAATGTTTGGAGATGTGGAGATTCTTAGATTAGATTAGATTAGATTACTTACAGTATGGAAACAGGCCCTTCGGCCCAACAAGTCCACACCGACCCGCCGAAGCGCAACCCACCATACCCCTACATTTACCCCTTACCTAACACTACGGGCAATTTAGCATGGCCAATTCACCTGACCCGCACATCTTTGAACTGTGGGAGGAAACCGGAGCACCCAGAGGAAACCCACGCAGACACAGGGAGAACGTGCAAACTCCACACAGTCAGTCGCCTGAGTCGGGAATTGAACCCGGGTCTCGGGCGCTGTGAGGCAGCAGTGCTAACCACTGTGCCACCATGCCGCCCACTAATTATTGATAGCTTCATGTTGTACTGCCACCTCAGATGACTTGGCCTTTGACAATACACACATGAGAAGGAAGAGACAGTAATTACCATTTTACATATTCATTGTTAGTAACTGTCCTTTCCTTCCCTGCTCTTTAGAATCTTAGACTGCTTGTCTTAAGGATCCCTTCGACATAAGTGAAATTCTGGGCAGGGTAGAGAGATGTAGTCACCTCCGTCTCTATACTCTCAGATGAAGGCAACAGGGCTCTGGAAAGCACAACATTGTTTCAATATCACCTTAAGACGGAATGTGTTAATGAGCAAGTAACGGGATGTTGAGCATGTGACCACCTGTGACATGTGTTTGGCTTTCAAATGCGGGAGCAGGGAGTGTGCCTATGATTCCCTGGAACAATCCTGTTAAAACTTTATTGTGAATCTGTGTGCTAAGCACTCCTTCCCTATATCCTCAGATAAATTTAAATTAAGTTTAGCTTACTAATCCTCGTATGAGATTGAAATATTTGTGTTAAGCAATCAGAAGATCAGCAATCATTTCATCTCAGTGTGCCTAATGTAATCAATAAATCCATTAGAGCAGTAGAGAGCGGTTTCTGGTTTGGAAATGCTTTAAATAGATCAACATGAGGTCACATTTATTCCTGCTACATGATCACATTGTACATCAACGTGCTAGCCTTGCCCCCTATGAAAACGTGTCTTAGTAGTCAGCAGAGGATGGGCCAGTCTCATTTTGTTAGATGTGCTTTTTGCATCAAAGCGCATTTTATTTCTCTATTCGACATTGTAAAGTTTGGTTGTTCAATCACCTGTTTCAAGTAGGCCCCTGGATCAAAGCTTGGTGCCAGGTTTTGGAAAATTCATGACATTGAAGATTATCTGCTCTTCACAAAGCTCTGCCAGTCAGCTGTGATCTGCAGTCAGCATGGGTAAAACTAATTGATCTGAACCTTTGTTTTATTGTAGTTAAGTGTACCGGACTATCCCAGTTCCCACTTGTGTGGGCTATTAGGTGCTTTAGCATTGTTTTGACAGTTCAGTCCACTCTTCCTACAATTCCTTAAGGAAGTGGGACTGCAGAAAATGGATGAATTTCATCTTAATACCTGACAGCTGCACAATCTTCTGACAATGAAATGACTTCCTTGATCTCAAATGATGGATTTAGGCAGTCTCCAAACAGTGAAGGTGTGGGTCACCAGGATTTTGCTATTTTCTAAGTAGTAATACTTGGAGAGGAGACCAATGACCACTAATGTATATCTATTACTGTCTGAGGATAGTCAATGAAATCATGGATCTTCCAGATGAGATGGAAGAACTTGCTTTACTTCTGGATCTGGGTGTTTCTCCTTCAAATTAAACAATTGTGGCCATTATGTTCACTATCTACCTTTGGTCCCATCCACAGATCACCCCCTTCCATCAGATTCAAGTTACAGCTGGACCAGGCAGTTTGATCACTGGTGTAGGTAACAGGAAAAGGTAAACTCGCCATTGTCCCAGAAGCCGACAGGGCTGCTCTCTTATTCAAAAGAGAGGACTGGTGGTGAATGTAACTTGAGGGTCAAAATAACCCAGGTTAACCACAGCCTGCAAATGTTAACACAGGCAGAGAGCCACATCAGCTTAAGTGAATCTCAATGGATTGTTTGTAATGTTCCCCAATGTATGTCGACAAGTGTTTGTGTCTAGACTGTGATGTCTGGCAGAGGCAGAGATGGTAAAGATGCTGACAAAAGGTAACACGGAGCCCTTCAAGATAATATCCAGAGTAGTTCCAAGCTCACTATACATCATTTGGCGTGTCATGGGGGCATGATACACATCCCCAGCCTCATTTATGAGGACATTTATGGTGTTTTGGGGTTTTCTTGGAAAGCACAAGAACTCTATTATGCTGCTTATAATTCCACTGGAGAGTTGCCCTTCCTAACTATTGCTTGGGAAGGTGGGCTACATTCTCAAACTGTTGTAGTTTGTACAACAACTTATGGTTAGATAGCATCTTTAATGAGATAGTGAATGGACAGGTTTATGGAAGTGATTCCAGAGTTTAGGACCGTGGCAGTTTGATCACTAGACAATTTACTTTTAAAAGTATCTTCCACTGACATTGACTTGCAGTGTGAAATTTGCAAAAAAATACAAATGGAGCAATAATATGACTTCTGAGAGTAATCATTCTGTATCTCAAAGCATTGTTGTCTAATGCAGAATTGTGCACATATGCATTTGTTTGGACTCTGTGAGCACTGGACCATCATCAATGACCTGATTCGTTATTAAAAATGGCTATTGATAAGACCCATCCATTTTAGGAGGAAGTGTACAGGTTGATCAAATAAACCAATGCATGAAAGCAGCCTCAATTTTAATCACTCAATATTAATGCCTCAGTTGCTAAGGTTAAGTATTTGGAATTACCTCCCTAAACCTTTCTATTTTTACCTATGTTGTCTCCTTTTATGACTTCCCTAAAATTAACCTCTTTGATTAAACCTTTCTCTCCTTAACTACATCTACAGAAATGAAAACTTGATTTTCCTGTTCCTTTCCAATACCTACTAATGCCTATGGTGTCAAATTATTTCTAAACACACTTCATTGAATCCGCTACAGTGTGGAAGCAGGCCATTCAACCCACTGAGTCCACACCAACCCTCTAAAGCTCATTCCACCCAGACACACCCTATCCCTGCAACCTTGTATTTCCCATAGCTAATCCCATAGTCTGCATGCCCCGAGACACTATGGACAATTTAGCATGCACCTAACTGCACATCTTTGGACTGTGACAGGAAACCAGAGCACCCGGAGAAAACCCACCCAGACACAGGGAGAATGAGCAAACTCCACACAGACAGACAGTCACCTGAGCGTGGAAACAAACTCAGTTCCCTGGTGCTGTGAGGCAGCAGTGCTAACCACTGAGCTACCATGCTACTTTAAAGACTGTTGTGAAGTATCTTTAGATAGTTCACTGCACTAAAAAGTGCTATATAATTCTATGAGGTTGTTGTTGCTGTTTCTGTTTTGTGTTGATTCTTTATGTGGGTCTTGGTCATGGCCTACTCTTGAATGTGAACCAAAAGGCAATTTTTGCAAATACACTGTAGTGCTGTCATTAAGGAGAAAGTAAGGTCTGCAGATGCTGGAGATCAGAGCTGAAAATGTATTGCTGGAAAAGCGCAGCAGGTCAGGCAGCATCCAAGGAACAGGAAAGTTGACGTTTCGGGCATAAGCCCTTCATCAGGACCTATGAAATCTTAAAGTGAGACAGAGAATGTCTCACTTTAATGATGATATGATTTGTCATATCATCATTACAGAAGACTAAATGTGACAAAGAGACACAGTGCTGACCAAGCAAGGTAAATTGATTCGGAAATAAAATATGGAATTGTGGAATAGGCAAAACGATGCTGCAACTACGAACACAAGGTTGAGATTGAGGGAACCCTGAAGCTTCAATAACTGGGAAAATGGCACTGGTGACAAGAAGGAAGGGATTGGCATATTCAGGAAATGAATATAACAAACCAAGAATTAAGTGGTGGAAAATCAAATGGATATAAGCAGACTTCATAGCCCATTTAATTTTTAAACCTATGGAGGAACATTCTTATTTCAGGACAAGTTTCTCATACCCAATAATATTGCCTTTTTTGTACATGATGTTCATTTGTTTGCATAGCACGTTACTTGTTTCTTCCACAATGTGTTCCACTCTCAGTGGGAAACTAATAGAACTGATGCACGAGTGTGATAAGTGAATCATGTGTCAATGAAATAGTGGAAAGTGAATAT
Source organism: Hemiscyllium ocellatum (assembly GCF_020745735.1). Classification (NCBI taxonomy): domain Eukaryota; kingdom Metazoa; phylum Chordata; class Chondrichthyes; order Orectolobiformes; family Hemiscylliidae; genus Hemiscyllium; species Hemiscyllium ocellatum. The sequence goes on along the minus strand of NC_083411.1, from coordinate 71,475,366 downwards.
TATGGGTTTGTTGTTTATGTGGTTGTGCTGGTGTCACTCTGAAACAGATGATTCTGGAAATGAATTACATTTGCAATATTAAACATGCCATCTGAGTTTAATATTTCTTGTTTTAAAAATATATTTCAAGCTTTAGTATTTATATTTAATACAGTATAGAACAGTTAAAAGTACATCTTGCAAATAAGATGTTAAACTGAGGCTTTTACTCTCCATTATGGTAGTTCAGTTGGAACAAGAGGGCCCATTGACCATTTTCTTGGCCAATAAGCCTTAAGCAACAGTAGCAAAATCAGATGGACTGGAAAATGCGTAAAATTAATTGATACATTTGTTTAAGTAACAACGTTGAATGCCTCTTTAAGGAATAATTCTTTAGATGTGAAGCATTTTGGGACATCCTGTGGATGTGATAAGTCACTGCATAAATGCAAGCTCTTGCTCCTTCGTTTGCATTGCCATCATTTTATAGCTGTGGAGAACAGGAGATAACATGTGGTGTGTGTATGTAAACAAACCTAGTTCATTTTACTGCTGATGTAATCTGGGAGGAAAATAAGAGGGTTCATTGATTTGAGGGATGGGAAAAATAGGGTAGAAGAAAATCGATTATGAAATAGAATACTCTGATTGCTTTAACATCCCTCACTGATTTATCTTCTTGTGCTGAATATCCTCCGTAGGGGTTAACACACACAGGTGGATTTGTCATTCTCCAATTCTTTGTTATTATACTTCCCCATTCCCTGCAACATGTTTGAGTGATTTAGCTGTCCTGTTGAAGAACAGCCAGCAAGCGAGCAGAATTTGTTTTTATTCATTTGCGGGATGAATGAATCACTGGCCAGGTCAGAATTTATTACCCAGGCTGTGGGTCTGGAGTCACACGCTGACCAGATCAGATAATAGTGGTGGCTTTGTTCCCTAAAGGACATTAGTGAACTTGGTCAACTTTTCCTGAGATAATTGATTCATTGTCATCATTAGACTCTTAATTCCAGACCTTTCTGCACTCCCCCCCCCCCCGTCTCTCGCTGGATTCAAATTCTACCTTCTGTCCTGGCAGGATTTGAACCTGGGTCCAGGGAGCATTACCTAGGTCACTGGATTAACAGGTCCAGTGATAATACCATTAGGTCATTGTTTCCACTCCTTGTGAAGACATTGAATGATAGAGTTGTGCCCTGATTGAAAAGATTTGTTGGTAGGTGTATGATGGGGTGCAGTGAATTCAGCAGTGCTACTACTAGTGGAATGTGTCTGTTGAAGATGCACACTCTCACCTTGGGTTTATGTATCAGATAATTAATATTCTTCTTGCACTGCACCTATGATTTTGATGCAACATTCCTAGCATTGACCCCAATGACTACATGTTATACGTTTGAAGATAAATTATTTGACCAGAGTCTGAGACCACTCTTTTAGTGAGAGCTTTATTTCAGTTAATCGTTCTTATAAAATATCATCCCATATTTGTACACCCAATTATACCCAACTCATAACATATCCATCATTAGGTCTCAGGCATCATTTTAGACCATAGCAACTGACAGGTTTCTTTTATTCTTTTTAAATAAATAAAGATATAATAAAGAAAATGACAGCATATCAGAGCATTCTCTGTTCACACAGGTTTTGGTTCCCTTATAAATGATGTTATGGTAAAACCACAGCACATTCCATGTAAAAACTCACAGAAATTCTGTGAGCAAATTAAAGTGTAATGAGTAGAGAGGACATCACTGAAAATAAAATTTTGTCCAATTCTGTAAAGACATTTCCCAATCTGAGAGAAGGAAATTGCCTGATTAAATAGGGGAAAGATTGATGTCACTAAAGAGGAAGCAAATGAAAAGGAAACACTTTAGCAGCTATTATCACTGGATTAAAGTTTTTCTGGTATGAAGATGTGTTACTCATTCATGCTGACATGGAAACACACTTTGAAGAAGGTGCCATAGGCATTCTAGTTTGCAGTTAATAAACCTTTCAACTATCAGCTTAAGAATAAGAATAAGAAAAAGATGAATATCCACTTTTCATTTCTCCAAATATATCAAACATTGTGTGAGCTAAATGATCATGCAGTAAACCCAGATGAAATAATGAAAACCTTACTGTGATTATTGTGGCAGTAACAGGATTTAATGTGAGTTAAACTGTGTGATGGATCATGCATTATAGATGGCAATTGAATCATTTTCACAGAAACGATTGCCACCAAGTCAGTTATTTACTTACAGCACAAATTGCTGTGGGTTAGGACAACAAACTGATAAAAAACAACTAATCTTAAAGCTGATGCACCTTCCTTTCAGTGCCCATTGCCCCATGGCTTATTTAATTTGATATTTATTCTTGAGATATAGATTATACATTTCTCCTTTCCTGGAGGACATTTTTTTATCCTGACTGACTAGGGTTAGTCAGACCAGAGAATTACGTTTCTATTTGACAATCCACCAACTTTTATGGTCTTTTATTTTTTCGTATGGCAGTCCACAAATTACCATTGTGTTTTGAATTTACAGTTGCGGGGTAATCAGTCCAGCTCCACATCGAGTTGGCGACAGACTCCTTCCAGCTCATGAGTGGTCCTGTGTTTGGTCATTGAGGCAATTCCTCTCCTTCATATCACTGCAGAATTATCCCAGATGCTATATGGAATTATTTTTCTTGAGTTCGCTGCCCAAAGGCAGGTCCATGGTGATTACTCATTGAACTACAGCAAAGTGCTGTGACATTTAGAACAGCCAAACAAGGAGGCAGGCCCCTGAGTCTGGCTCAGCCAGAATAGGGATCAAACCTTGTCATGTTGTTGTCAATCTTGTCCACATGCTAGCCATCCAACTAATTGGCCCCCGACCTCAGGAATAATTCTTCCCTAAGGCTGAGAGTAGAGATCAAAACTGATAAATTTCATCACAGCCTAATTGATGACTATGGACACATGTACGAGATTCAGATAAAAATTTATGCAGGTCAATCCATTGCAGAGAAGCTCTGTTAAAAAGACACGCCATGCAAACTTCTTTATAGTTCAGCTGATTACTGTCTTAAGTAGTTTTTGGCTGGCTGTGACCAGTTGGTACTTTAGCTACTAAACAATATTAAGTTAAAAATCTCACAACACCAGGTTATAGTCCAACAGGTTTAATTGGAAGCACTAGCTTTCGGAGCAACGCTCCTTCATCAGGTGATCACCTGATAAGGAGCGTCACTCCAAAAGCTAGTGTGCTTCCAATTAAACCTGTTGGACTATAACCTGGTGTTGTGTGATTTTTAACTTTGTACACCCCAGTCCAACGCTGGCATCTCCAAATCAAAACAATATTAAACAATGGCAGAGAAATCAATCTATAAGGCAATTGGACAAACACACAGAAATCACAATAACAATAAATTCAATGTCATCGATGTTCATTTTTTTCAGCTTGGAACAGGTTTCATTTGCTTGGGTATACAGTGGTGGAGAAATACTCTATTGTGGGCAAGTTAACCTTTGTCGTAGGCACATAAAATGTCATTTATTTTCTTGGTAAGAGCCACTTCAGTGCAGTGGCAGGTGCGGAAATCTGACTGGAGGGTTTCAACAGGAGATTCCCAGAATAGTAGGCATTGATTTTGGAAAAAATCCAACACTTTCCATGACTTTGGAGGGAAAAGGGAGGCTGTAAATTATATTGTTGCTGGTAAAGGGGTCCAAGGGTCAAAAGGTATTTTTTGAGGTGATGAGTGGTGACGGAAGATTAAATAGACATACAAAGAGAGAGAGAGAGAGAGAGAGAGAATATTAAAGGGAGGGAACCTTGAACAATATTTTGAACAGAACCTCATGTCACTGATTGAGGAAGAGCTGGAGAATTCCCCTGGTGTCTCAGCTTGATGTTAAGAAGAACTCAGACTCAAAATTGTTGCATGTTGCTTTTGGCTTCAAGATTCTTGATTCCTGATCTGTCTGGACTAGTTGACGTACGATGCAAACAGACAGGAACTTGGTGCTGCCCCTTATTTACCTGACTTTAGTATTGGTTTGGGACAAGCCTACACTGCTGGTAGTTAGCAGTGGTGGTGATGGGAGGGGAGTTGGGGGAAAGAGAGGCTGGGGGTCAAGCTGGAATTGGTGAGCAGTGTTTACAGAAAACTCATGGCGTCACCAACTTGCTCCTATTAAAGGCAAGTATCTTAAAGGGAGGTTGGACGAAATCACAGGGAGGACATTGCCAAATACTAGTGCTGCAATTTTAAACAAGTAAACTGGAGCATCACAGTGCTGAAAGGTATTCCAGCCTCACGGATATGGTGCTGGAAGCCAGCGGTGAATGTGAACATGAGGGAAGGGCCACATTCCCACAGGGGGACAGGAGGCCTTCAAAGAACACTTGCAGAGCAGTCCGAGGAGCTCAATTCCCACAGTCATGCCACATGAGGACTGACAGAACAAGCAGTGGTATCAAGGTCAGTGAGTGCATCCTTCCCATGACATTTCCTACTCACAACAGCAATAGGCTTTCGTGCTTTTCAGTGAACCATAACCCCAGCACACTTCCACAGCAACACTCCCTGAGCTAACATGGAGAATCTCCACTTCATTCTCACACAATATTGTTAGCCTCATACACAGCTTGAGCGGCTCTCATCCACCTCCAGCTACTCAGCTTTGGAAAGCACAGAACTCAGACACATTGCAACAGTCCTTCACTGACATTCTAAGCTTGCTCTTGAAGGACAAGGTGCTCAAGAACAGGAGGCCAAAGCATGGAACTGTAAAGGGCAATGACTCCTTCATCTTGATCCCTATGGAGGAGATAGTTCTCAGTATCATGGTGCTGACTGAGATGGTCCATAACATTTTATGATCCTGAGGATGTGGCTGAATGTATCTATCCACGTTTTTCCAACTCACAGCTCCCAGCTCACTCTCGTTGAGCTCTCTGATGTCAAACTTGCTGATGATGACCTTTGGCCTCTTGTTGCCAGACCTGCTGAGTTTTTCCAGCAATTCCTGCTTTTGTTTTTGATTTCCAGCATCTGCAGTTCTTTGGGGTTTTTTGTCAAAGAGTTAGCATGTTTGCCAGTGTATCGGAAAGATGTTGTAAAACTTGAAAGGGTTCAGAAAAGATTTACAAGGATGCTGTCAGGGTTGGAGGGTTTGAGCTTTAGGGAGAGAATGAATCAGCTGGAGCTATTTTCCCTGGAGTGTCAGAGGCTGAGGGGTGATCTTATACAGGGTTATAAAATCATTAGGGGCATGGATAGGATAAATTGACAAAGTTTTTTTCCCTGGAGTTGGGGAATCCGGAACTAGAGGGCATAGGTTTAGGGTGAGAGGGGAAAGATATAAAAGAGACCTAAGGGGGATCTTTCTCACGCAGAGGGTGGTGCATGTATGGAATGAGCTGCCAGAGGAAGTGGTGAAGGCTGGTACAATTGCAACATTTAAAAGACATCTGGATGGGTTTATGAGTAGGAAGGGTTTGGAGGGATAAGGGCCGCGTGCTGGCAGGTGGGATACCTGGTCGGCATGTATAGGTTGGATCGAAGGATCTGTTTCCGTGCTGTACATCTCTATGATTCTATCAAAGGGCAATATTGATGAGGTGACATACAGGACAGTGGTGTCATGTAGCGCACAGACTTTCCTGTCACCACAAAGGAAGCATAAAAGAATCCAGATACTAACGTGACTGAGAACATGTCTTACAGCTTGCCTTTTCCCCAGAAGTTGCTCTATCTGGTTGTTGTGCTGCAAATCTTGAGGCAGAGCTATTGCTGCTCACTTACCTATAGGAGATTTTGTGGTCAGGTCACTTAACACTGTCCGTAATGTAAGGATGCAGCGACACTTAATGGCAAATCCAGCAACTGACCATAGCATGCTCAGAAACACTTCCAGAAACTTTGCAAAACCCAAATTGCTGTAAATGACCTTTTCTGCATCTTGGGTATGTGGTCCTTTAGATAACACAGATATTGGAGTCAGCTCTTCCTGTGATCTTTAATGAGTGACAAATGAATACATTGAATTGACGTCTGTTGTTTGTTAGAAATGAGAGTGCCGCCACATTATGGAATCATAGAATCCCTAGAGTGTGGAAGTAGGCCATTCAGCCAGCAAGACAACAGTGAGCTTCTGAAGAACAACCAACCCAGACCCACCCCTACCCTATCCCTGTAACCCTGCATTCCCCATGGCTAATCCAACTAACCCACACATCCTTGGACACTATAGGAAAATTAACACGGCCAATCCACCTAACCTGCTCGCTTTGGACTCTGGGAGGAAACCAGAGCATCTGGAGGAAACCCACATAGACACAGGCAGAATGTGCACATGACATACAGTTGCCGGAGGGTGGCAGCGGGGCTAATCACTGAGCCTCTGTATTGCCCCAGATCTGTGTTAACTGTTGGATATCTTGGACAGCAGAGGCTAGGAAGATTCCAGCAAACACATGAGATCACGGTGTAAGTCTCCGTCCCAACAGAGGTGCCCTTGGCTTGCACTGGATGTGACGAGAGATCCCCTATCACGAGGACCTCCAGATACTTAATGGCCTCAGGAAGACCTACCTATGATCAAAATTTCACAACCATTACTACATCATTGTCTGCAGCTTTATGCTGAGGGAAAATTGGCGGCCATGTTTTCCATACACCATGAATGAGCACCTTTCATAGGTATTTCATTAGCTGTGAATCCTACAATATAAAAGTTGACACATAAGTGTTTGGTTTTCCTTTCTTTTTTTCAGGGTGTCCCAAAATGTGGTATCAGGAGGTGAGATTTTGACTGTAGAGGTCACACTGACAGCCATGGAGTTCAGTGCAATTTCTGAAGCTGTGAATCTCCTCGCATTGTTTATGTTGTTAGTGAACGTGACCAAATGGATTACCCTCTGAGTCTGTGAATGTTTCAGTGCTCATTTCTGTTTTCTGTAAATTTAACTCAGTGACTCTCCATGCTCAGCTCCTCTTCCCCATTCCTGGTCAGCAGTTAAAGAACTCCTCCACATACCAGCTGAAACCACCTCGCTGGTCTTCAACAAATCTTGCATCTGCATGATCGAAATTTTCACCTTGGAGTAACACATAATCTGAGGGATCAAAATGTGGTCACATCAGGTAAGGTTTTGGGAAATACTGAGCCAAATTGAATTGTAAAGAACTGGAGAGCTGCAGAAAATATCATGAGCAGCCTCAAAGCCACATGAACAATTTCCCAAAGGGGAGCCAGGAAGTTATCATCACTGTAATGTTATGCAACTCCTGATATACCGTCCCCCCCATGTCTTTCTGCGGCAAATCTCTGGTGAATTCACATCATTCAAGCTTGCAGATAATTTCCATGGAAACAGATGCTCCACGCTGCTGAATAAAGAAGTTGTATCAATCCAATATCACATGGATGGCGATGAAGAAATAAAAATTTTGGTGAATCCCTGGGAGGGGCAGCAATTTTAATCTATCCCTTCCACTGGAGAACCAAACGGATCCAGTACAATTCCATTTTGATAGCCTGCTGTGTTTTTATTCTCTGTTGAGGTGTTAATGAATGGACAGCAATATTGGGCTGGGTTTAAAGCTTTTACTGTGCACAATTCTTTGGGTTTGACACCTGATGAGGTAGATTAAAATTACCCACGTGACTGGAAAACATTGAAGTAGAATAAATGCAGCAATCTGTGTTGTTATTCACTTACAATTCATCTCCATAATTGAGATCCGCTGGAAAAATAATCAGCAAAACGGTGCCTCAGTTCAGGGAAACATAGCACATCCCAATTACATTGTGATTAAAAGATACTTTACTCATTTCAATAAGTAGCATGCGTTTTAGATAACACAGAATTGCATAGCTCCTCTGGGATGCCAACGATCATAATCAGAGTTACACAGTCCTCGAAGAAATGTTCCATTAAACCTTTTCAGTTGCACAACCTGCTAATGAAACAAAGTGGTCTCTTTGCTCACCAAGTTTAAATCAGGAAAGTAAAGTGAATGAACAATGAAGAGATTACATTTCGCCTGTTCAATCAGAGTAAATAGAAATAAGGACGAATCAGTTTAGAACTGAACCCAAGGAGAACGTTCACATTCTGTTCAGTAATCTGTCATACTTGCAGTAATTAATTTGCATGGTGAGTAGAAGAATCAAGCCCCAGAGGTGTATAAACAAAGGAGAGTGAATTGTAGTTGGGCTGCCTTTAAGCAACTTTATTCAACTATTAAAATGACTCATGTCATCCACTGCACTGTGGATTTTATTTGTAGCAATAGAGGACTCAGAAAAGTCACCTGAGTGAAACAATTTTTTTTTTAAAATTGGGTTTTCTGTCACTCCTTTGTGTGGAATCAATTATTCCAAACAATTTTTCCTCCAGCAATGTTTTAGTTGGAATAGCAGATAATTCCCCAGCAGGTGTCAACTGGACAAAAGATTGTATAAGGCTTGAACTGAATGGTTTACACAGAGTGCTTTCTGTCTCAGGTTTCTCCATAATGGATATTTGTCAGCGAATGAATCATAGGTGTTTATTACACAACACAGAACCATTTCACTCTTTGTGGTCCGTACTGCCTCCTTTTTTTGGAGCAGTCAAAAATGAAATACACTACTCTTCACTTGCAACCTTGACCATCCTCTGCCTCAAGTAATTATCCGCAAGTCTATTGTCTTAATTACTCTATGTTACTGTTAGGTGTCAAAAAGCGTGAAGCTGTCATCACACAGAGATCAGAATATGTAACAAAAAAATGGGAAAATGATGTTGGCATTTGAAAGCTGCAATAATTTTTTTCTAACCACAGGCAGGAATTCATCTTTCAGCGTTTTGACTCAACAGGTGGGCAGTTTTTCAAGGGCTGATTCCCTTCACAGGAGTAAATAGAGAAAACTGGTATGTAGAATTATTCTAATGGCTTGGAATGCAAAGTGTACACACGCATACCTGCACTGGGAAATTCTGACTCTGCGATACCACATTTAAACCACCACAATATTGGAAAGAAGAGCCCTGAAGCACATTACCCTTTTTTCTACGACTATTTCTGTGAGACCTCAACCAGAGGCAAGAATCTTTCTTTGATGGCTCTGTCAGTTTAGACCTGCATTGCCGATACTGCATTAATCAGTTAGGACATATGACACAATTTTGCTCACAAGTGCAATGTTGCTGCTTGGGTATAGAAGTGCAGAGGTTTTGTTACTGAAATAGTAACATTCAGTAGCCTGGAGAAATAATCCAAAGTACTCAAATGCTGTTTGGGGATCGGAATTCAATTTCGAAAAAGTCTGTAAATGAAAGTTACTATCAGTAAAGATGATCATAACCTGGTTTGAATGGCCATAACCTTCTGGCTTATGTTTTAGTAATTCAGAGATGGCAGAGACAGCTGGAAGGGCAAGCAGAGGCTTATGAATTTTCTTTATTCTTTCTTGAGAAGTGGGCATTGCTGGCAAGGTTGGCATTTGTTGCCTATCCCTAATCACCCTTGAACTGATAGGCACTCAAGGCCAATTCTGAGAGCAGTTAAAGGTCAACCACATTACTCTGGATATGATTGTACAAGTAGGCCAGACCAGGTACAGATGGCTGATTTTCATCCTACAGGGCAATAGTAAACCAGATGGGTTTTTAACAACAATTGATGATCATTTGTCATGGTCACCACTATTGAGACAAGCTTTACATTCCAGATTTGGGTTAATTAACAGAACTTAAATTCCATTAGCTGCCTTGGTTCGGAATCAGAGCCCTTGAACACAGAGCATCATCGTGGACTCTGCATAGTTGTCAAATGATATCAGCTCTCTCCCCATTATTTGATTACACACCATCAGAGTATTGTCTCTGATGAGATAAATGTAGACTTTGAAATTATAAAAATAGGTCGAAATTCTAACAGGCAAACTCCAACTGAATTTGTATGCTGGCACTATAATTCCTTGTTCGTCTTATTCTGAAACCTGTCCATTTATCTCAAGTAGGTGAATACCTGAAATAAAGCAATCTTTTGCACCTCACAGAGGGAGCATTAATTAATGGGCACCATTATTCCTGGAGTCATTGCAATAGATTTTATAAAAATATGTAGATTTTCCCAATTTCCCTGTCTTTCAGAATGAGGATGACAGAAAGCATGGACCAGGTTTTTATACTTAGAGTCAAAGAGTCATTGAGATACACAGCACGGAAATAGACCCTGCAGTCCAACTTGTCCATGCCGACCAGATATCCCGACCCAATCTAATCCCACCTGCCAGCACCCACCCCATATCCCTCCAAACCCTTCCTATTCATATAACCATCCAAATGCCTTTTAAATGTTGCAATTGTACCAGCCTCTACCACAGCCTCTGGTATCTCATTCCAAACATGTACCACCCTCTGCATGAAAAAGTTGCCCCTTAGCTCTCTTTTATATCTTTCCCCTCTCACCCTAAATCTATGCCCTCTGGTTCTGGACTCCCCCACCCCAGCGAAAAGACGTTGTCTATTTATCCTATCCATGTCCCTCATGATTTTATAAACCTTTATAAGGTCACCCCTCAGCCTCTGACGCTCCAGGGAAAACAGCCCCAGTTTATTCAGCATCTCCCAATAGCTCAAATCCTTGTAAATCTTTTCTGAACCCTTTCAACTTTCACAATATGCTTCCAAAAGGAGGGAGACCAGAATTGCACACAATATTCCAAAAGTGGCCTAACCAATCTCCTGTACAGCCACGACATGACCTCCCAACTCCTGTACTCAATACTCTGACCAATAAAGGAAAGCATACCAAAAACCTTCTTCACTATCCTATCTACCTGCGACTCCACTTTCAGGGAGCTATGAACCTGCACTGCAAAGTCTCTTTGTTCAGCAACACTCCCTAGGACCTAACCATTAAGTGTATACATCCTGCTAAGATTTGCTTTCTCAAAACGCAGCACCTCACAGTTATCCAAATTAAATTCCATCTGCCACTACTCAGCCCATTGGCCCATCTGATCAAGATCCCGTTGTAATCTGAGGTAACCTTCTTCGCTGTCCACTACACCTCTAATTTTGGTGTCATCTGCAAACTTAATAACTATCCCTTTTATGCTCACATCCAAATCATTTATATAAATTATGAAAAATAGAGGACCCAGAACCGATCCTTGTGGCACTTCACTGGTCACAGGCCTCCAGTCTGAAAAACAACCCTCCACCACCACCCTCCATCTTCTACCTTTGAGCAAGTTCTGTATCCAAATGGCTAGTTCTCCCTGTAGCCTACGAGATCTAAACTTGCCAAGCACTCTCCCATGGGAAACCTTGTCGAACGCCTTACTGAAATCTATATTATTCATGTCTACCACTCTGCCCTCATCAAACCTCTTTGTTACTTCTTCAAAAAGCTAAATCAAGTTTGTGAGACATGATTTCCCATGCAGGAAGTCATGTTGACTATCCCTAATCAGTCCTGCCTTTCCAAATACATCTACATCCTGTCCCTCAGGATTCCCTCTAACAACTTGCCCACCTCCGAGGTCAGGCTCACTGGTCTATAGTTCCCTGGCTTTCCCTTACCACCCTTCTTAAATAGTGGCACCACGCTAGCCAACCTCCAATTTTCCGGCACCTCACCTGTGACTATCAATGATACAAATAGGTCAGCAAGGGTCCCAGCAATCACTTCTCTAGCTTCCCAGAGAGTTCGCGGGTACACCTGATCAGGTCCTGGGGATTTATCCCCTTTTATTTATTTCAAGACATCCAGTACTTCCTCCTCTGTAATATGGACATTTTGCAAGATGTCACCATCTATTTCCCGACATACTATATCTTATTTGTCCTTTTCCACAGTAAATACTGATGCAAAATACTTGTTTAGTATCTTTGCCATCTCCTGCGGCCCACACAAAGGCCGCCTTGCTGATCTTTGAGGGGCCCTATTCTCTCTCTAGTTACACTTTTGTTTTTAATGTATTTGCAAAAAAACCTTTGGATTCTCCTTAACTCTATTTGCCAAAGCTATCTTATGTCCCCTTTTTGCCCTCCTGATTTCCAGCTTAAGTATACTCCTACTTCTTTATACTCTTCTAAGGATTCACTCGATCTATCCTGTCTATACCTGACATATGCTTCCTTCTTTTTCCTAACCAAACCCTCAACTTCTTTAGTCATCCCGTATTCCCTATACCTACCAGCCTTTCCTTTCACCCTAACAGGAATATACTTTCTCTCGATTCTTGGTTATTTCATTTCTGAAGGCTTCCCATTTTCCAGCCATACCTTTTCCTGCGAACATCTGCATCCAATCAGCTTTCGAAACTCTTGCCTAATACCATCAAAATTAGCCTTCCTCCAATTTAGAACTTCAACTTTTAGATCCATCACTATTTAAAACTAATAGAATTATGTTTGCTGGCCACAAAGTGCTCCCCCACTGATCCCTCAGTCATCTGCCCAGTTTTATTTCCCAAGTTTTGCACCTTCCCTAGTAGGTACATCCACATACTGAATCAGAAAACTTTTTTGTACACACTTAACAAATTCCCCTCCATCTAAACCCTCAACACTATGGCAGTCCCAGTCTATGTTTGGAAAGTTAAAATCCCCTTCCATAACCACCCTATTAGTCTTACAGATAACTGAAATCTCCTTACAAATTTGTTTCTCAATTTCCTGCTGACTGTTAGGGGGGTGTATAATACAATCCTGATCAGGTGATCATTTCTTTCTTATTTCTCAGTTCCATCCAAATATCTTCCCTGGATGTATTTCCGGGAATATCATCCCTCCGGCCAACTGTAATGCTATCCCTTATCAAAAATGCTACTCCCCTCCTCTCTTGCCTCCCTTTCTGTCCTTCCTGTAGTATTTGTATCCTGGAACATTAAGCTGCCAGTCCTGCCCATCCCTGAGCCATGTTTCTGTAATTGCTATGATATCCCAGTCCCATGTTCCTAACCATGCCCTGAGTTCCCTGTTAGGCTTCTTGCATTGAAATAAATGCAATTTAATTTCAGTCCTCCCTTGTTCTCTGCTCAAACAGCCTGCCCTTCGTGTTTGACAAATCTTTTCTCAACTGTACCAGTCTCAGATTTATCTCTTTGCTCACTATCTCCTTGGGTCCTATTTCTCTCTCCACCACCAACTCCCCCACCCCCCCACCCCCACCTCCCCACCACACCCCCCCTCCCCACCACACCCCCCCTCCCCCCCGCCTGTACTAGTTTAAATCCTCCGAACAGCTCTAGCAAATCATCCCTAAGTATGTTAGTCCTCTTCTAATTCAGGTGCAATCCGTCCTTCTTGTACAGGTCACTTCTACCTCAGAAGAGATTCCAATGATCCAAAAATGTGAATCCTTCTCCCACACACCAGCTCCTTAGCCATGCATTCATCTTCTCTATCCTCCTATTCCTACATTCATTAGCTCTCAGCACCGAGTTTAATCCAAATATTACTACTGTCAAGGACCTCCATTTTAAATTCCTGCCTAACTGTATATTCTCCATTCAGAATCTCATGCTTTTCCTTTCCTATGTCATTAATTCCAATGTATACAATGACCTTCTGCTAGCCCCTCTCCCCCTTGAGAACATTCTGCACTCTGAGACATCCTTGATCCTGGCACCAGGGAGGCAACACACCATTTGATTTTTTGCTGCTGGCCACAGAAACATCTGTCTGTGCCTCGGACTAGAGAATCCCTTAACACAATTATCTCTTGGAACCCCACGTACCTCTCATTACATTAGAGCCAGTCTCGATACCAGAAACTTGACTGTTCATGCTACAGTCCCCTGAGAATCCATCATCCCCTACATTTTCCAAAACAGCATACTTGTTTGAAATAGGTATAACCACAGAAGACTCCTGTGCTATCTGCCTATCTCTTTTACCTTTCCTAGAGTTAACCCATCTATGTGACTGTATCTGCAACTTTTCTGCCGCCCTCTCACTGCCATCCATCACAACCCCTTGGTCTTGTAAATTCCTCTAACCATCTCTCCAACCGATCCACTCAATCTGATAAGATTTGCAACCAACGGCATTTATTGCAGATATAATCCTCAGTAACACATAAACTCTTCCTAAATCCCACATTAGATAAGAAGAGCATATCTCTCTACTCAGAGCTATTTTTGCTTCTTTCAATGTACAGACCTAGAAAATAGCACTGTCTCATTCCTCCACAAAACACTACTCCAGGCTAACTTAATAATTATGGCTTATGTTTTTAAGTTTAATCAAGAGACATATTTCAATAAAACATATAATCAAGAAAGAACCCACTCTACTCACTACTGCAGACTTACTGTAAGGCCACACTTAAAAATATTCACTTATCTGTTTCTGTGCTGTGACTTCTCCCAAACAGGTTCCTCCAAGATCAGTTGTGAATTTCACTGTTTGTTAGTTTTCCTAGACACACTCCAATGTCCAGCGATACACGAATTCAAACAGCAAAGGCAGTAACTGTGCAGGTTCACTGCTGTGTCAGTTTGCAGTGTGGGTTTCTTTCTCTCTCTCATTCTTTCTCTCTTTCCAGCGCTGACCTGATCCTGTGCTGCCATTGTCTGTTCCTCTCCCTTTTAAAAGTGCTGTTGTTTTGACTTTTTTTCTTCAGAAGTTCCAAAACTATAAAACAGCAGATTAAATAGGCATGGCTGCTCCTGGAATTCGAGGAAATCACCCCCCCACCCCACACCTAAAACACGTCAAAAAAGGAGCGGCCTGTTATAGCCAGAATCTTTTCCTGAGAATTACTATCTATTCCAATTCTAGTTTTTAAGAATTGCTTTCTAGCTATAGGCTAACAATAAGGATAGGTCAACATATAACTTTACTACTAAAAACGATGTAACACTTTATTAAACTATCCCCTACCCAAATATACAGAAAGACCCGGATAGCCACAAAACAAATGCATGTTTTGGGCATAGGGAAAGAGTGAAAAATTAATTCTTCAGTCCCTCTCTACAGGGTTCACTGAAATGATCCTTTTGACTTGTCAGCACTTGTTGCTTCTTAATCTCTCTTCTCCAGGTACTTTCACCTGCTTGCAGGTGGCACAGAACAACTGATTCAAACTTATAAAGTTTCTGATTTATTTGGTTAAATGCCATGGATTACAGCAACTAATGAGGGGTTTAGATTAGATTCCCTACAGTGTGGAAACAGGCCCTTCGGCCCAACCAGTCCACACTGACCCTCCACAGAGTAATCCACCCAGACCCATTTCACTCTGACGAATGCACCTAACACTCTGAGCAATTTAACATGGCCAATCCACCTGACCTGTACATCTTTAGGTTGTGGGAGAAGACCCGCACAGACACAGAGAGAACGTGCAAACTCCACACAGACAGTCACCCAAGGCAGGAATCGAACCCGGGTCCCTGGCGCTGTGAAGCTGCAGCGCTAACCAGTGAACCACTGCACCGCCTCTATCACTCACTAGAGCAGCACACTGGAAATCAAGCTCCATTATTCCTGGCCTCATCATAAAAGTTCAAGATTTTGAAAAGAATGCAAAATTCCTTAACTTATCTGATTGTCAGGCCCATTTCAAGTTTCTGCACTGAGCAAGAATTACTACTCATTTAAAGTAATTAGACACTAACTTCAGGTAAACGGTTATAAAATTTTGTCACATGATACTGCTAAATAAAACTCCAATCCCCTTATAAACTCTCCTTACACTTACACACAGTTCAGATACAGTGAGAAACAGACAGAATAAAATGAGTAAAAGAGAAAGACTGAAAAGACAGTTCAGTTTTCTTTGTTATCAGCTACTCTGGTTCAGACAATCATTATGATTCTTCTATGAGCAAGCACATTGCTCCTCTCTTTCTCCAATCAATCCATTGGTTGCTGAGAGACACAAGGTAGCTGGTTCATTTATTAAATACCTCTAAATTATTAGTTAAATGTCACAGCTTACAACAACAGTTGCAGGAAAGATAAATAGGTTTTCTTCAATTAATTTGAGTGTAGAGAACAGAGCCACTGCTCCCAAGCTGGGGAGGAATTGAACACTTCTCTCTATAAGTTGTTCCTGCTCCAAGCTGTTCAGCTATTTGAGAAACATTGTTGTCGAAGGCAAAACATTGCTGTCATCAATAATTGGTCATTAGTCCATAGGAGAAAGTGAGGACTGCAGATGCTGGAGATCGGAGCTGAAAATGTGTTGCTGGAAAGGCGCAGCAGGTCAGACAGCATCCGAGGAGCAGGAGAGTCGACGTTTTGGGCATGAGCCCTTCTTCAGGAATGAGGAATGTGTGTCCAGCAGGCTAAGATAAAAGATAGGGAGGAGGGACTTGGGGGAGGGGCGTTGGAAATGCGATAGGTGGAAGGAGGTCAAGGTGAGGGTGATAGGCCAGAGAGGGGGTGGGGGCGGAGAGGTCAGGAAAAAGATTGCAGGTTAGGAAGGTGGTGCTGAATTAAAGGGTTGGGACTGAGACAAGGTGGGGGGAGGGGAAATGAGGAAACTAGAGAAATCTGAGTTCATCCCTTGTGGTTGGAGGGTTCCTAGGCAGAAGATGAGGCGCTCTTCCTCCAGCCGTCGTGTTGCTATGGTCTGGCGATGGAGGAGTCCAAGGACCTACATGTCCTTGGTGGAGTGGGAGGGGTAGTTGAAGTGTTGAGCCACGGGGTGGTTGGGTTGGTTAGTCAAAAGACCATTTAACTTCTTGTTGCCAGCATCAGCTGCACTTGTACTCTGGGTGAACTCCAAATTGTGTGCAACTCAATTCTCAGTGACTACTTGTTCAAACAATCTGTTTGCTTGATACCTGGTTGTTGGATTACTTTCATTCAAAATGTAGAGCTGCTCATTCAAAGATTAAGTTTTAACCAGATTTTTCCAATTTCAGACCATTGTTTTGTTTTTTAAAAAGGCATAAAACAAAGATACATTGTTTGCAGGTAAAAAAAAACTGACTGACTTCAGTAAAAGGATTTCTTTTACTGCAGAGTAAAGGTCAACACCTTCCTTTCTGAATATCTGATGGCTTCTGAACAAACACACACACGCACACACACACACGAGCTGTTCAGTCACCTGGGCATCAACTGCCTGGTTGTTGGCAGGCAAAAGGCTTTTGTCATCAACAACTGGCCATCACTCCACAAACTGATCAGATATTACACCAACCAAGTCTCATTTTATATGAACTCTCTGATTCCAGTTCGTCTGCAGCTGAACCTCCCCCACTGCTTGAACAAACAGCAGTGCAACCAGCACTTAGAATGGATGTCAGCAACCCCTTTTTAAAAAGTGAAGTAATCCTTTCTATTATCCTTTTTTTGAATCAGTCCTTTCAGTCTGCAGTTGAAAATTCAGAAAGTTAACCAGATACCACCTTTACAAGATGCAGCACTGTAATCTATCGCTCAACAGATATTTTGTTGGATATTGGTACAATGGGAAAGGAAATAAATGTTTAGAATTGGAACTGAAAAGCAGATCACCCATGATCTAATTAAATGGTAATTGAGGCTTAAAGGGGTTAATAGCCTACTCTGGCTCATTATGTGGCTGTGTTTTTTTCTAAATTTTCCAATTGAAGTTTCTAGCCTCATCACTTCCTGCAATGTCAGTTCATTTGCAATATGCTACAGAATTTGTTAAAGCATTTTGATGAAGTAAGGGATAAGAATAGAATGAATTAAAGCTTATTGGTCGCTAATGTACGCAATGACACAACACAAAACAAAATGATGCACAAAGTTCTATTCAATTGTTGCATTTATGTGTTTGCTGTTAAAGTACACAGTCAGATAGCCAATAACCTGGTGTACATTATTATCCACTAAAGATCTCCATGGGCCTGAGGCTCAAGTCCTGATCAATTAAGTGGAAGTGCTGTCAAACTCAGTGCAATAAATCAGATTGCTAGCAAAGTGATGAGAGTTCTTCAGCAATTTCAAAATAATTAATAATCCGATAGTGTTACTGACTCATCCACTGGAGCTGTCAGTCTTGTTGAATGGAAGGGGAAATAGAGTCTTTATTGCTTTTGTAGCCTGCATTTCTGACCAACTCCACAAACTGGAGGCAGTTTATAAATTACAAAGTGTTGGGGGTGGGAGCAGACAGGTGATATTCTGATGTGCAATCTGTAAGAAAATCAAAAACATTTCAGAAATAACAGATTTATGATGTTTTTATAATGAACCCCCTACACCTTCCACCACTGTGTCAGAATGTTTGATCTGAAGCCCACTTACAAAAATTTGGATTTTGTTTTGTGACTTGAAGGGGTTGTGACCTGGAATGTGATCTTCAAAGTGATTAAAGGAGGAGCATGGGCCTGGTTGGGAGAACGTATTTTGGCCAGAGGCACAAGGTTTAATTTGAGGAAGCTGTGGATAAGGATGTGTATTCTATATTAGGCTGTGAAAGGCAGGAAATTGTTCAATTTATCTGTGGAGTGGTTGGACACCTCCATTCACCTGTGGAAGGTGGGGCACCTCCATTTCATGGGGGGAGGAAAGGGAAAGAACCTAGCAAGTAGTTCGGATACACAGCATTATGCTTTACTCTACAAAATGGCAGCAGAGTGGGGCTCTCTTTTGCTGGAGCTTGTAAACTCCTTCATTTTGTTTTCTTTCTTTTTTCTTTTGTTTGTTCTTATTTATAAGTTTAACTTTTTAAAAACTTTTCAAACTTACTCAGATGAAAATGGAGGAGGTGGCTCCCGTACATCGGGGAGAACCTATCACCCTTTAAGCTGCGTGTTTCAAATCCCCATCATCTTCTGGGAAGAATATTTTGCCTCAAACCCTTTCAAAACGTCCTAGCTTCTACTTCAAATCTATGTCGCCCATTAATCCTTCATTAATCCACTCTACCTAGCCCCTCATTCATGTCCCCTCTAAAATATGAGGCCATTCTGGTTTTGCAAGTCTATACCAAGCACTGACCTTATGGGTCCACACCTCAAAAAAAATTAGAGTGAGTATTGCCCCTCATAACTTTATTTGTCTCAGTTAAATCTCCCTCACCTCCTCTGTTCCAAAGAAAACATTCCAAACACATCTCAACTTCCTTCTTGAGCTCTCCAGTCTGGACAACATGCTGTTGAGACCTCTGTGCCTTTCCAGTGCAATTATATGGCATCCCCCTGGGGAGGCAAGGTCCTTTGCAGACTAAAGAAGAGGCCTGAGGTTTTGAAGCCAGGCATGGACTGGAGATCTGGCCCAGTGCAGTCTCAAGGCTAGGTGTCAGCACGGATTGACATGGAAGAACTGTATATTGAGTACGTTTAAAATATTTCCTTTTTATTCTTATGCTGGACTTTATTTATTACTTTTACAATTTTATACCAAATGCTTAAGTAACTGCTCCCAGGTATCTTGTACCTAAGGTGGTGCTCTAAGTGGTGACATTGCAAATGCTTCACTACATTCATTTGAGTGCATGTGACTATTAAGCTAATTCAGTTCAATTCAATTCATTAATTTAATGGAATTAAAGCTTTAAAAGAAGGAAATGAATACAGCATTGTTGTACTGTGCAGGTAAAACCCTCCAACACAACAGAAATTAAATAGCATTGATACCTAAACAGAAAGAGACAATGGCAAAATTGAGATACTGCAAAATTTAAAAGTATTAAAGTAAGACATGTAAATACTCACATTAAGAAGACAAGAAATAATTCTACTCACAAAACTTAATAACAGCGATGGTTCAAATATAGCACAGAATCAAATATATGGGAGAAAACAATGATTAAGATGCAGAATTGCTTCAAAGCTAATAATTAAATCGCAAGCTGTACAAGTAAATACACTATTATAGTCAGTAGCACCCATGGTTGATGATGTACTAAATCATCTAGGAGAAAGTGAGGACTGCAGATGCTGGAGATCAGAGCTGAAAATGTGTTGCTGGAAAAACGCAGCAGGTCAGGCAACATCCAAGGAGCAGGAGAATCGACATTTCGGGCATGAGCCCTTCTTCAGCCCTTTCCTGAAGAAGGGCTTATGCCCAAAACGTCGATTCTCCTGCTCCTTGGATGCTGCCCGACCTGCTGCGCTTTTCCAGCAATACATTTTCAGCAATGTACTAAATCAGCAAAACATAAATGAAGGCACACATATTTTTGAAGAAATTTCACAAGCTTTAAACAATTACTTTAATTTGAAAAGAAATGAAATTCTTAAGTGAGCTAGATTCAACACAACTATTTAGCAACCAAGGGAATTCACTAATAGCTCCAAAGGAGACTGATTATCCTGAAAATGTTAACTCTGTTTCTCTGTCCACAAATGCTGCCAGACTTGCTGAATTTCTCCAGTAATTCTTGTTTTTATATTAAAAAGAAGTAACTACCCCAGCTCATAAATCCAGGATACTGTGAAAAATGAAAGCATTTGTTTCTAATGAGAAATGATATAGATGTATTTGAAATTAATGAGATAAAAATGTTCCTTGCATCTGTCTAAGATCCTTACATGGCATCTTCTAAACCCACACCCTCTTCCACCTAGAAGGACAAAGGCAGCAGATACATGACAACACCACACTCTGCAAGATCCCCTCCAAACCGCTCACCATCCTGACTTGGAAATATATTGTCGTTACTTTACTGTCAACATCAAAATCCTGGAATTGCTTCCCCAAGGGCACTGTGGATTTACCTCAAGCACATGGACTGTAATAGTTTGAGAAAGTAGCTCACCATCCCCTTCTCAGGGGCAACTAGGTACTGGCAATAAATGCTGACCAGCCAGCGAGTTTGGTCCAATGAATGTGTCAGAAAAAGCTGTTGCAGCTAGTGGATATAGCCTGTTGTTCCTTGTGTTGGCTTTCATGGTGTCTCCCTTCATGCAGTGCCAAAGAAAGTGACTTCATCAGATGCTACATTGCAAGACACAGTGTATAAGCTATTGTATACAAGTACATGCCCTGGGGTTGAAGTGTTCCGAGGCAGACGATTAGGTGTTCTTCCTCCAGGCTTCGGGTGGTGAGGGAGCGGCAGTGGAGGAGGCCTAGGACCTGCATGTCCTCAGCAGAGTGGGAGAAGGAATTGAAATGTTGGGCCACAGGGCAGTGTGGTTGATTGGTGCGGATCTCCCAGAGATGTTCCCTAAAACGCTCTGCGAGAAGGCGTCTAGTCTCCCCAATGTAGAGGAGACCGCATCGGGAGCAACGGATACAATAAATGATATTAGTGGATGTGCAGGTGAAACTTTGATGGATGTGGAAGGCTCCTTTGGTGCCTTGGATGGAAGTGAGGGGCAGGTGTGGATAAAGGTTTTGCAATTCCTGTGGTGGCAGGGGAAGGTGCCAGGACGGGAGGGTGGGTTGTTGGGGCGCATGGACATGACCAGGTCGTCACGGAGGGATCGGTTTTTGCGGAAAGCAGATAGGGGTGGGGAGGGAAATATATCCCTGGTGGTGGGGTCCGTTTGGAGGTGGCAGAAATGTCGGTGGATGATATGGTTTATGCGGAGATTGGTAGGGTGAAAGGTGAGCACCGGGGGGGGGTTCTATCCTTGTTGAGGTTGGACGGGTGGGGTTGGAGGGTGGAGGTGCGGGACGTGGATGAGATGCGCTGGAGGGCATCTTCAATGGAGAGGAAATTACGATCTTTAAAGGAGGAGGCCATCAGATGTGTTCTGTGGTGGAACTGGTCCTCCTGGGAGCAAATATGGTGGAGGCAGAGGATTTGGGAATACAGGATAATATATTTTCACAAGGTAGGGTGGGAAGAAGTGTAATCCAGGTAGCTGTGGGAGTCGGTGGGTTTGTTAAAAATGTCAGTGTCGAGTCCGTCGTCATTGATGGAGATGGAGAGGTCCAGGAAGGGGAGGGAGGCGTCAGAGATGGTCCAGGTAAATTTAAGGTCAGGGTGGAATGTGTCGGTGAAGTTGATGAACTGCTCAACCTCCTTGCAGGAGCACAAGGTGGCGCCTATGCAGTCATCAAAGTAGTGGAGGAAGAGGTGGTGAGTCGTGCCGGTGTAACTACGGAAGATGGACTGTTCTGCGTAGCCGAGAATGAGACAGGCATCGCTGGGGCCCAAGCGGGTGTCCCTTTCATTTGAAGGATGTGGGAGGATTTGAAGGAGAAATTGTTAAGGGTAAGGACTAATTCAGCCAAATAAATGAGAGTGTCAGTGGAACTGGACTAATGGGCACGCCGGGAGAGGAAGAAATGGAGGCCTTGGAGGCCCTGGTCATGGTGGATGGAGCTGTAGAGGGATTGGATGTCCATGGTGCAGATGAGGCATTAGGGGCTGGGGAAATGCAAGTCTTGGAGGAGGTGGAGGGCATGGGTGGAGTCTCGAACGTATATAAGGAGTTTCTGGACTGGGGGAATGTAGGACAGTATCGAGGTATGTGGAGATTAGATTCCCTACAGTGTGGAAACAGGCCCTTCAGCCCAACCAGTCCACACTGACCCTCTGACTAATGCATCTAACACTACGGGCAATTTAGCTGGCCTGTACATCTTTGGATTGTGGGAGGAAACTGGAGCACCTGGAGGAGACCCATGCAGACATGGGGAGAACGTACAAACTCCACACAGGCAGTCACCCGAGGCTGGAATCGAACCTGGGACCCTGGTGCTGTGAGGCAGCAGTTCTAACCACTGAGCCACCATGCCACCCGGATGAGTTCGGATATTGGACAGGAGTTAGAATTGGGCGTTGCAGGGTTCCCAGACTATGAGGTTGGTAACTGTGGGCAGGAGATCTCCTGAGGTGATAAGGTTCTGTATGGTCTGTGAGATGATGGTTTGGTGATGGGGGGGTGAGGTCATGGTCGAGGGGGTGGTAGGAGGAAGTGTCCTCGAGTTGGCGTCTGGTTTCAGCGGTGTAGAGGTCAGTGCGCCAGACTACCACTGCACCCCCTTTATCTGCTGGTTTGATGGTGAGGTTGGGATTGAAGCAGAGGCAGTGGAGGGCTACGTGTTGTGAGGGTGAGAGGTTGGAGTGGGGGAGGCGGGTAGACAGTTTGAGGCGGTTAATGTCTCAGCGGCAATTGGAAATGAAGAGATCGAGGACTGGTAATAGGCCAGCATGGGGTGTCCAGGTGGATGGAGTGTATTGGAAGCAGGTGAAGGGGTCCTCAGAAGGTGGGCTGGAGTCCTGATTGTAAAAGTAAGCTGGGATGTGGAAACGGCGGAAGAAGTGTTCGACACCACGATGTGTATTAAATTCATCGATGTGTGGACAGAGGGGGATGATGGTAAGGCTTTGCTGAGGACTGATCATTCATCCTCAGTGAGGGGAAGGTCTGGGGGAATCGTGAAAGCTCGGCAGGGCTGGGAGCTAGGGCCTGGAACAGGTGTGGAACTGGGAGTGGGGGCGGAGCCTGTAACTGGAATGGGAATGGGGGTGGAGTCATTAGCAGAGGTGGTGTTCCCCTCAGGGTTCTGGGGGGCAGGGATGGTGACAGTGGGATCTGTGGGGGGGACATGTCAGCAGTATGCAGGTGAGTGGTGTTGGTGGGGGCGGAAGTGGTGGCGACGACGGCATGGGGGGGGCGGGCGGAAGTTGCGGAACACGTGACATCAGTGATGATGTAAGGGGTGGAAGTGATGTCACGCATGATGCATGTGAAATCGTTAGGGGTGGAAGTGGCTGTGGATCCGTTGATACCGATGCAGTCCCTTTTAAACTGGGAAGACTGGACGCATTCTCGGACAGCGCTTTAGGGAACATCCCCGGGACACCTGCACCAATCAACCCCACCACCCCCTGGCTGAACATTTCAACCCCCCCTCTCACTCTGCCGAGGACATGCAAGTCCTGGGCCTCCTCCACCACCACTCCCTCACCACCCGAAGCCTGGAGGAAGAACGCCTCATCTTCCGCCTTGGAACACTTCAACCCCAGGGCATCAATGTGGACTTCACCAGTTTCCTCATTCCCTCTCCCCCCCGCCCACCACACTTTACCCAGTTCCAACGTGCCAGCTCAGCACCATCCTCATGACCTGTCCTACTTGCCAATCTCCCTTCCCACCTATCCACTCCACCCTCCTCTCTGCACCTATCATCTTCATCCCCACCTCCATCCACCCATTGCACTCTTAGCTACCTTCTCCCCAGCCCCACCCACCTCCCATTTATCTCTCCACCTGGAGGCACCCAGCCTCATTCCTGATCAAGGGCTTTTGCCCGAAATGTAGATTTTCCTGCTCCTTGGATGCTGCCTGACCTGCTGTGCTTTTCCAGCATTGTTTTGTATTGGTCATAACCAACAGTATAATATTTTGGAAAGCGTGTGGTTGAATTTGGAAAGGTGAAAGGTATCTTGGCTTGCCATCTGGATATAGCCTGACTTTCCTCTTTTTGGGAAGGCCAACCAGACACGTAAGGTGGCAATGGGGAGCCTTCCCTGGATGAAAGGGGCCGGATGCCTCACCCAATGGGAACAGAAGGATCAATCAGCACCTCTTCAATGTTTGGTGGTGCCATTCGGAAAGTAGTGGATGCTGCTGCTGTTGCACAAACCCAAGCTCAGGCTCTCACTGAAAGCAGTGGGCCAGAGGTGAAGGGTGGGGATTGAGGAAGGGAGATAGAGTGACTTTGACCAGGAAAGGGGTTCAAAAGGCAATGAAGTGGCTCTCAACTTCCACTTCCTAGTGGTAGGTGCCTATTCAGGCGCTGACTGCTTCTGAATGATGATCCTTGGAAACCTAAAAGTAAACGTTCCTCTGTGTGAGTACAATGGCAGTGGGCGAAGGACCTCAAAGTCCTCAATTCAGTGAAAGGGGATTGTGCATGATACAAGTGCACGGTATTGGAGATAACATATTAGCACAGATGGAGGACTGGTTAACACACAGAAGTCGGAGAGTCGGGATTAATGGATCATTTTCAGGTTACAAAGACATAATTAATGGAATGCCACATGAGGGTGGCACAGTGGCTCAGTGGTTAGCACTGCTGCCTCACATTGCCAGGGACCCGGGTTCAATTCCTGCCTCGGGCAACAGTCTGAGTGGAGTTTGCACGTTCTCCCTGTGTCTGTGTGGGTTTCCTCCAGGTGCTCAGGTTTCCTCACACAGTCCAAAGAGGTGCAAGTTATGTGAATTGGCTATGCTAAATTGCCTGTTGTGTTAGGTGCATTAGTCAGGAGTCAATGTAGGGGAATGGGTCTGGGTGGGTTGCTCTTTGGAGGGTCGGCGTGGACTTGTTGGGCCGAAGGGCCTGTTTCCACACTGTAGGAAATCTAATCAGCCATAGGGCCTCAATTATTTAATATCTAAATTAATAATTTGGAGGAAGGAGTAGAATGAAATGCATCAAATTAGCTGATGACACGAAAATAGATGTGGAAGGCATTTCAGTGATGATGACATAAAGAATTTGCAAGTGGATATACATGAGTTCAGTGGGTAAGTAAAGCTTGGAGTTTAATAAAGGGAAGTTGTGCACTTTAGTAGGAAGAATCAAGGGCTGGCTATTACTTAAATAGAGAGAGACCTCCAAAATATGCAGTAAAGAGGGATTTGAGTATTCTTGTCCATGAAACACTGAACAGCAGCAGCAGGTAAATGGACTTTAGGCCTTTATTGTTCGTGAGTTTGTAATTTAAAAGCAGGCATGGGTGTTGGTGTGGCCACTCCTGGAATACTGTGTACAGTTTTGATTGCTGTATTTACAAAAATAGGATATACTGACATTTGAGGTTGTTCAAATGAGCTTCACTAAGTTGATTCCTGAGATGATATAAAGGCTGAGGCCTTTATTCATTAGAGTTTAGTGGAATGAGGGGTGACCTTATTGAAGCATAAAAGATTCCAAGGAACATAGTGGAAGTTGGGAAGATGTTTCCGGCAGTAGGAGACTCTTGAATTAAGAAGTTACAGAATAAGGGGACACTGATTTAAAACTTACATGAATGGTATTTTTTCTCTCAGAGGTACATGAATGTCTGGAATTCTCTAGCCCAGTGGATTGTGAAAGCTGAATCACTGAAAGCATTTAAAGAGAGAATGGATAGATTTTTAGAATAGAATTTTTAGAAAGAAATATAATGGAGTTGAAGGCTATGCTGATCTGGCTCAAAGGAGGAGTTGAGGCCTGGGGCAGATCAATTAGATCAAATCCACACAACTGCCTGCCACAGACCTGTTTGGAGATGAAGTCAACATGGTCCCTATCCTTTATTTAACCATCTGATTAAATGTGCCAGTCACCAAACTGCATTTTAAATGTCACCCGTAGTTGCTGCATCTGTACGATTAAGAGAGAAAGGTTGTGTTGGATTTTCACAATTGGAACTCCAGAGTACTGAACAAAATGCTTGACCTTGGTATAACTGCATCCTCACAAGTTAAAAGCAAAACAGGGTGCACCAAAAGCTACCTGAAATTGACAGCCCAATATATTAGCCTGTTTGTACCAAACTGGAGATAGAAAGGTAACATTGACCTTGATTTAACAAAACTAACAATAACTGCAGTCAAACGCTTTGAAAGAAAGAAGAATAGTGGAACTATTTAAAATATCTGAGTTCAGCTGTACCTTGAAATCAGTTGTGAATAGGTTCTGTTGACAATTTCTGCTGCTGACGAGGGAACTAATATAAATTTGAGATTACAGGTTTAATTCATAATTACAATTCATGGCTATGAGTTTGAGAAGAAACATAGTTGTGCTCTTTCTCAATCACGATCAAGCTCAGTACTGAGTGTTAAAGCATTTTCACTGTTCAAGTTTGAAATAATAGCTAAATACCGCAAATGCAAAATAGAAACAGAAACAAGCAGTGTTGGAAACACTTAACATAATTGACAGTACCTGTAGAGAGAGAGAGGGAGCGAGAGAGAGAGGGAGACTGTGAAGAGTTGATGTATTAACTCTTCAAAATATGAGAGAAAATGACACTACCTCTCCCACAATTACAAATGATTCACTGTAGAATAAGCCTTTCTTAATCAGTTTCGAAGATATTCAGTATTCTCTGACAATGGTGTGCCACTGCATTGAACCAATTATTCAGAGTGCCAGACACAGCAACCAACCTGCAAGATAAATGCTCTTGACTATTCAAAGCCATGACTAAAGTACATGTTTTGAAATATTTCATCATTCTTCAATCGTGGTGCATGCAAAATCTATTGTCAAGCTTTCTTTTTAAAAAAACAATGACGCCCAGTCATTTCCCATGGGATTACTCTGATCCTTGACATCTAAATCTGCCTAAAGACAATTTCCATTTAACCGCAGGAAGACATAACAATTAGACTCCTTGGCTTTAAAGAGATTTACACACGTACCACCATAGCATAATAGATCATGAGCATTGGATAATTGACCTTTGTCCTTGCAATTGAAGTAAATTAATCTGCGGAAATTTCGAAATGTCCTTTACCTCTTATTGACATACATGTGCAAATCTATACTGTACGCAGACAACAGTAACATGCTTTCTATTGAAATTTTGACATGTTTGTAATTGTCAAATGTATTGCAAAACAAGACACCTGTTTTAACCAGCACTATGTTTTTCACACACACACACACACACACACACACACACACACACACACACACACACACACACACACACACACACACATACACACACACACACACACAGTTAGCTTGTATCTCATCACCCTCTCTAAATCAAAATATTGCTTCTTAGAATCCCTACAGTTTGGAGCAGGCCATTCGGCCCACTGAGTCCACTCTGACCCTCTGAAGTGCATTCCACCCAAATCCACTCTCCCACCCTATCCTAATAACCTTACATTCACCATGGTTAATCCACCACGCCTGCACATCCCAGGATACCCTGGGTAATTTAGAATGACCAATCCACCTAGCCTACACATCTTTAGTCTGTAGGAGGAAACCAGAGCACCTGGAGGAAACCCAGACATGGAAATAATGAGCAAACTCCAAACGGACAGTCGCCTGAGGCTGGAATCAAACTTGTGTCCCTGGCGCTGTGAGGCTCCACTGAGCCACCATGCCACCCCTTATGCATCGTATGCACCTGCCAAGAAAATCTGATATAAAACCAGATAATGCTGACGTTACCCACCAGGTGTGGCAATGGTGTTATGGTATTGTTAACAATCTTATAATCCAGCGGCCCTGACCAATGCTCGAGGGGTCGAAATTCAAACCCTATTATGGTAGCTGCAAGAATTTCAAGTCCATCAATAAACCTGTAATTAAAAAGCTCATGTCAGTGATGAAGATCCATGCAAAAGGAGAAAGTGCGGACTGCAGATGCTGGAGATCAGAGCTGAAAGTGTGTTGCTGGAAAAGCGCAGCAGGTCAGGCAGCATCCAAGGAGCAGGAGAGTCGACGTTTTGGGCATGAGTCCTGAAGAAGGGCACAGGCCCGAAACGTCAACTTTCCTGCTCCTTGGATGCTGCCTGACCTGCTGCGCTTTTCCAGCAACACACTTTCAGCTATGAAGATCCATGCACCAATATCTACAGGCCACAAGCATGCCACATCCATGGTCATTGGCATCTGACATGTGCCAGTTTCTAAGAACACTCATGGTCCATCTCCTATTTATTTACAAGATGCTTCTGAACTTCAATGCTGCACCTGGGCTGCACTGGCTGCAACGCACTTGGCACCCAGCTCACGGACTGGACCAGGCTCCATCTCCAGCTTGTTTACTTGCTGATACAGCGCCACATTACTCTGAACATAATTACTCTGATGTTCACATCATCAGTATCTTGTATTGCCTTGCCTTTCTGTATTATGGCCCATCAGCCAGACACATCAGGCTGTTATTGCTGCTGTTGTGCTATGCTGTTCAGTGCAGACACAAAGGCAAGAAACCTGTCCTGGTTGTCAGTAAACCTCAGCCAAGTCAAAGGGGATCAATAGGAGTCTGATACAACACAGCAAGCCAGGCAGCATCAGGAGGTGGAGAGGTCAACATTTCAGGTGTAACCCTTCTTCAGGACTCAGGATCTGATTATCTCCTTATCTGATCATGATTGTAATGGTTGTAATGAGGTCAGCCGGGGAATTTCATAGACTATGAGTTCCCTGATTGGGGCGCCCTGGTCCAATCAGAGGTCCTTGGCTGACAGATAAGAACAGAACTGTCGGGTGTCTTTGGAGAAGGAGCACGCGGTGTCCACCAACACCCTGGAGTTGTTCAGGGAGAGGTGGGCGCCGCAGGGAGTGGAGTGCATCATTTCCCCCTCCAACTCTATTTTGATTTAGTCCCTGCCCTCCCCTTCACTGTTTTGATCACACAGCATTGCCCTTTGATGTGAAGGGCACTGCTCGTCACAGGCCACTCGGGTGTTTTCCTACTTTTCCTGGTGGTGGAAATTAAATAAAGATTTGTGCACTTTATGTCTCTCACTGTGTCTCACAACTACACACACACACACACACCATGGGTGCTGGGAAAAAAATAAGCACTACCGAAAAAAAAAAATTAACAGGGAATAAAGGCATTGCTTGTCACTGGCCACTCGGGTGTTTTCCTATTTTTCCTGGTGGCGGATTAAAAAAAAAGAACAGAACTGTCAGAGGTTCTGTTGACTCTGAGAGTGGCTCTGAGGAAGCTGGATCAGTATGAAGGACTCTCCACGTGTAAATAAAGGGTGACTTGGTGATGGGAAACCGGCCTTGTGTGGTGTTATTTCAGTGGCAACAAGAGAACAGCACGGTCCTGTAGAAATTCGCTCATGGCACCTTTGAGTTGGGATAAGAATTTCTGGCACTGTGCCACTACATGGGAGACTTGACTCATTCGCTCCCACCACTGAAGACTGACCCTAATATGTGGAAAGAATGCATTATAATTTCCCAGAAAATGGCATTGGAACAGATGAAAAGCAATGGGTAATTCTCCTGACAGCTTATGGACCCTCAGCTTTTTCAGTTACTAGGAGTCTGATATTTCCTGAGGCACCAGACACTAAAATCTTTCAAGAATTGAAGACAGCTACTATGTGTTACATACCGCCCATATCAGAGGCAGATGTGGAGCAACCTAACCTAGTACAAAAATGCCCCAGGAGGAGCTACAAAAAGAAAAGAACCAGCCTATGTTGTTGGTCTCAGAGGGGGAAGGCTGTAGTCATTGTAATGATGTCAGACAGGTGCACCTCATAGAATATAAGTCCCCTGATTGGGGCTGTTAATCTGGTCCAATCAGGGAGCCCTGGCTGACAGTATAAACAGGAGTGTCAGAGGTTCTGTTAACTCTGAGAGCTGGCTGTGTGGGGGCAGAATAGGTGTCAAGGATTCTCCATGTGTCAATCAAGAGTGACTTGGTAATGGAATACCGGTCTCTATGGAGTTATTTCAATGATCACATTGCTATTTGTGGGTACTTTCTGTGCACTTGTTGTCAGCCATTCATCCTTCATTCTGGCAGTGACTTACACTTTAACAGTTCCTTCATTAATTGTTAAGTGCTTTCAAGGAGCCTATTATTGGGAAAGGCTGAACATGAACGCAAGTCTTTAGTTTCTAATTTTGTTGCAAATTTGTTCTGGGTGACCTTCTACCCCCTGGAAGGAGCGAGTTCCTCTGCTAACACAGTGCCACCCCCAGGCACCTTGCATCTGTGAGGCAAGGGGCAGGTACCAAGTTTCTGTCTTCCTTCATGAACCCCTTATTTCTTCCTTCAAATGCATCCTTCAGCTATGGTGGCTTTGAAGACTTTAAATAGGATTAATCCTTCCCAGAATCTCACCTCCTTACTTCACCTGTAGATGCCAGGTAGCCAACAACGGGCCTTTCAGTCAGTTCATATTCCACCTCTGCAAAAAGGCCCAGGCTTAGACTATAACCCCCGAACCACCAACCATGGGCAGAATCAGGTCTAAAAAATGGTCGTAGCATTATTTTCCAACACTGGAAGCAAAGTCGTGGCCTTTATTTCTTCCTCTTACTAACACCAAATCCTACTTCTGACAGGATCATTTAATGCATTTCTCATATCAGTTCAATTACATCAATCTAGACTGAATTCAATCCAATCATCCTGGGATTAATTTGAAACCAGGTCACGCTAACCCAGAAAGCAGTGTAATCCAGTACTCCAATGCACAGCCAAGTTCATGGTCTGCAAGAAACCTGAGATTGTTGGACAATTTTTCAGTTTTGCAAAATTCTTACAAACAACTTCAAAAAAATTTCATTAGCATTGGGGTATTGTAGAGATACATAATTCAACTGACGGTGTAGTAATAGAATGAAAGATTCAAATTCAACTAAAACTCTATAAATCTTCACTTGAAGTTGCAAGAAAACAAAACAAAAATACAAAATCTTAGTTTTTTAGTTGAATAAAGGTGCAGGGTATGACATATGTAGCCACTGATATTGTCTGACCTTATTTCAATTAAATAAGGCCATGATTAACTGAACCTTTACCAGATCAAAGAGAAATAACTTCAAAATTATTTTTTGCTTCCTATTGTTGGTATGTACTTGACATCATGATAGCTGGCCTCTAGTGTAAACTGGGGTCAAGCAAAGTCTCCAAGGTTCTTCTCCATCTTCTTCACCATAACACTCCACTCCATCAACATGAGGCTTCCTGCTGGAGTGGGGTTTCTCGACAAGTGGAGGAGAAAACTGTTCGAACTGCATTGCCTCCAGTTTAGAACTAAGACTACACATACCACTGGTGTTGAACTGGAATATGCAGGCAACACTCACTGAGAAACCGAGTTCTAAACTATCATTGATACATTCACCAAGGTATTTGAGAAAATGGATCTTGCTCAAAACATCTGGAAGACAGATGGTCTCACAACACAACACTGTCCTTTGACTGTCAAGATCCAAGGCAAGCCAATGGACAACATGGATCAATTCTCATATCTTGGGAGCCTTCTCTCAACAAGGGCAATATTGACAATGATAATCAATATTGCTCCCAGCATGCTAACCCAGTCTTTGGCCATCTGACGAACAGTGTTTGAAGACAAAGACCTCAAATCCAACGCCAAGCTCATGGTCTACAGTGCTAATGTAAACTTAGGGAACAGTTCGCCGAGTATCCCAGCCTGGCCTGCAGGGGCTGACCAGACCTCCCAGTCACCGCCCATTTTAATTCCCTTTCCCATTCCCTTTCCGACAAGACCATCCTTGGTCTCCTTATTGCCATAACAAACCTAACCGTAAATTGGAGGAACAATGCCTCATCTTCCACTTGGACAGTCTACAGCCCGGAGGACTCAACATTGAGTTCTCAATTTTCAAATAACACCCCCTTCCCAGCCCCTCCCCCTCCCTTCCACGCCCCAGCTACCTCCCAGATTCATTTGTCCGACTGACCAACCAGGTCATACCCTCTACCTGTCTTCACATATCCTCACTTCACCACCCTTTTCCTACCACCCCCTTTATCTACAGCTCCCTCTACACACACCCCCAGTCCTGAAGAAAGGTTACACCTGAAATGTCGACTTCTCCACCTCCTGATGCTGCCTGGCTTGCTGTGTTCTTCCAGCCTCCTGCATGTCTACTTTGGATTCCAGTTTTTTTGTCTCTAACCCATCTCCTTTAGGCTGCAGACACCAGGATCATGTTCAGCAGACGAAATCCTGAGAGAAATATCACCAGCAATATCTCTGCAAACCCACTGGTAGGAAAGGTGCTAGAAATATCAACACCCCTTCGGAGGACAGCCTCTCCAACATTGAGGCACTGGTTACAGTTAATCAGCTGTACTCAGTGAGCCACAGACAGAGGAACTTCGATTATCCTGTGTTCAATTATCCAAATATCAGATTATTCGACAAGATCGCAATGTCTCGATGCTCAGCTAAACAATGTTACCTGGCATTTGATTATCCAGAATTTGATGAATGAATGAAATACTCCCCATCTGTGTCGTTTGGATAATCAAGCTCCCTCTGTATCTACATGCCTGACACAGGATTTCCAATACCGGCTCTTTACTCTCAGCTCTCTTGGTGGCTAGTGGTTAGCGGGAGAGCAGAAAAAAACACTTGCATCCCTCAGACCTCCCTGAAAAGAGACAATATTCTCACCAATTCATTGGAATATCAAGCCCAAGACCTCCCAAACTGGAAATGAACGTGCCAACTACTTTGAGCATCTCTGACTGGCCCAGAAGGTGACCAAGCACAAACAGTGGGAGGAATATAGGAAATCGCAAGCATCCCATCCACTTGCCTCACCAAGCGTCAATTGCCCTATCTGCGGCAAGGTATGGGAATCCAACACCGGGCTGTCCAATCACCTCAGGACCCATGACTTTCGGGTGGAAGAAATTCATCCTCGATCTCGAGAATCTGAAGAAGATGGATTCATGATAGATAATGTATTTCCAATAAAAGATCATCATGGACTTTGATAACAATTTCAGGTGGACTAGGGGTAATTGATATCTGGAGATGAGGGAAAGTACATTACACGCATGTGCTTGTATGTGTGTCAATGTGTCAACCTGTGTCTCATGTACTCAGAGTATTGTCGATGTGTTAGCTAGATCGGACAGCATGGTATCATGTCAGGATAAGAAGGGATTTCAAGTCCTGGCTAGAAAGTCAGTAAATTAACAAGGTTTGGGAGATTGTGAGGACTGCAGATGCTGGAAAAGTCAGAGTAGATAAAGTGTGGCACTGGAAAAAACATAGCAGATCAGGCAGCAACTAAGGAACAAGAGAGTCGATGTTTCAGTCTTAATCCTTCATCAGTCCTAGTTAAGCCTGAAAAACATTGACTTCCATAAGATCCTGAAGGCGTTTGACTGGGTGGATGTGGAAAGGATGCTTCCTCATGTGGGAAAATTTAGAACTAGGGTCACTAATTAAATTTAAGGGGCCACCCAATTAGAACAGAAAGGATATTTTTTTTTCTCCAAGAGGTCAAACGTTTATGGAAGCAGAATTGTTGAACATTTTCATGGCAAAAAGATTTAGTAAACAAAATGTAGAAAGGTTAGGATATACAGGAATGTCAACTCGAGGTTACAACCAGATCAACTTTCCAATGTTTCTATGTTCCTATCTTACTGAATGGCAGGCAAGGCCCAGGGGAGCAAATGGCCTACTCCTTAACTCATTTGTTCATAAGTTGATAAAAAGTGAGAAAGGCCCATTGAATCTTTAGCCTTGAATGATCGTTTATGTCTCCCACTTTATGTATTCCATGTCCCACTGCTTATTCAGCTGAATCTCTGCTGACTGTATGCATGGTTATACTGACCATTATGAGTTGCCTTGTGAAGCTGTTTTTATGTGGAACTCTTCATTACATCAAATGAATCCAACTGACCTTTACTCATGTTGTTCCTTGCAATCAATTCAACTATCCAAAAAAAAAGATTAGCATAACTATACTTGGAGTTTAGCTTCCATTCTTCCCGTTTCCCATTGGAAAACTCTAACAAGCTAAACATTCTCTCGGCATTGGGCAGCCATGTTTTCATCCATCCAGGTTAGGCTTATCCCAACATCAAAGACGTGAAGGTGAAAGCAAGTTCCTGCGCCACATGTTGCAAAGTACAACTGTCCCAGGCCAACTCTTGAGGGAAAACAATGTTTGCATTTCTCTACTTTGAAAACATCAATTAGCCTTTACTCTTTGTTTTCAGTTTTATGACTAATTTCCATGCCAAGTGGTCTTATTCCCTTTAATTTCATGCATCTCTAATTTATCATATGTTGTATTTTGTCAAGAAAACCATTTGATAGTCGGTATGTACAACTTCTTTGGCATTTCCTTTACATTATTTCCTCAGGCAAATTTAGTATAATTTCCAAACGTAAATTTACCCTTTTTTTTGAGATGACTATTAACTTCACTGTGTACTGTGACCTTGATATGTTCACTACAACCAATGTTAGGCTGATTGGCCTATTTGTCAAAAGACTCCACAGACAAGCTTTTGCCATGAGCAAGCATCATTCTTATTCTGAGAGATTACCACTTGCTTTGGAGTTGTAGAGGCCTGTGAGAGAACGGCGCAGAGTGGGAGAGTACAAATCACGGCCAAGGTTTGAGACCTACATGCATGTGGGAGTTGCTGAGATAGCCCAAACTGAGTTTGAAAAAGGAACGACGCAGAAAACATATAAGTTCAATAGTGGTAAGACAACGGTGTTAGGGACAGTCTGCCAGAAATGAGGAAAGTGTTTTTGAGTGAAAGGATTGCCTCAGAAACACCAGAAATGAGTGAAGATTCTGGTCAATATAAATAAAATAAATAAACCAAAGTAGAATTGGGGAAGGAGAATTATGTTAATGTAAACAAAGTAAATTTAAGATGAAGACTAGGTATGGAAGAGGAGCCCAGTCCTCAATGTTGCATGAGCTGCAGTGTGAGGGAGGTCTTAGCTGCCCCTAGCACTGGAAAAAGCACACTGTTGACTCAGACTCTCCAGCATCTGCAGTCCTCAGTTTTCTTTAGCTGCTCCTGGCAGTCTGGATGATCACATTGACAGGGAGTACCAACAGCTTGAACAGAGTGGGGGGGGGGGGGGGGGGGGGGTTGGAGATTGAGAATCATCTGGAGACTCGGCAGTGTATCCACAAAGTTCAGAGTTTACATGAAGAACACATAGGTGTGATTTCCCCCTGCAGTTTAAGGTAGTGCAGTCTGAGAGGGGAATGGGTGACCAGCAATCTGACGAAGGGAGACAGGCAGCTAGTCAGGAAAGTCCCAGAGGGCTTTGCAATGAACAACTGAGTTAGAAAAAGTTAAGAGTGACTGTTGTTGTGGGGAATGCAGGGAGAATCCAGCTGCACCACGAGAGAGAAAAAGGCATGAAGAAGAATAACAGGAGGAGATTCATTAGCGAGGGGTGCAGGCAGGTATTTCTGTTACCACAGACATGACTCCAAGATGGCATGTTACATCTGCAAGTTTGTCACTGTATGCCTGGACAGCATTCTTTATCAGAAGTAAAGGTTCTGAATTGAAAGAAGGCTGATCTTAATATGACAGAACAACATCTGGCCAAAGTAGACGAGTAATAGCTACTTGCAGGAAAATCAACATAGGAGAAGTGGGATACATTAAAAAAGTAATGATGAGAGTACATGTCTAACATATTCCTAGAAATGTGAAGGCTGGGACCAACAAGTCTGGAGAACCCTGGATGTCAAGGGATGTACAGGATTGCATCGGAAGAAAACAGAAAACTTATGGTAGACACTGACGATACAGAACTGCCATTGCCCTAGAGGGATGTAGAAAGTGCAGAGGTTACTTCCAGAAGAAATCAGGAGAACCAAGAGGGAACATTAAAAAAACCGTTGGGTAACATTAACGTGGGAACTGTTTTTATCTTCCTCCCCTGTGACATTTCACATCTTAATAGAGGTTGTTCTGCTATAACGTGTGTTTTGTTAATATGAATTCGCTATAACATAATTGATGAGTTCGGGACACTGTTTCTAAAGCATGAAGTTTTAAAGCGTGCATTGGTAAAAACATGATTCCGGCCCCATCAGTTTAAATGGTGCTGCTATTATACAATTTTCTTATTACATGGGATTATAACATAGGACAGAACAATCACGTTATAGCAGAACTAATTCTACCACATTCCTCATATGTGTATACCCTTAGCTCTACAGTGAGTTGAATCTATCCAGATACATTTTCGTGGTATTGACTTTGCTAGTTTTATATCATACTGCAATTTAACATTCCACATTACGATACTATTATGGTTGTGTACTTTGGGATAACGTGAAACACTGGCCAACAGCAGCAACAACTGGGGCCAGATTTTCAGTTACTTCAATTCTAGAGGCACATAAATATGATATTCTGAGATTCCCAGCCCCTGCATTTTCAGTCTCTGGACTCCTGACCTGGCTGTCTCTGGTGTGGAGATAGGTCATCTCCTCCCAGCACAATTATTCGGACAGCTTCTTGAGGACACATCAAGTTTGGAAGCATTTGAAGACTTGATTGCTTATCATGGGGCTGGAATGAAAATGTAGTGGACAGGGACCCATCTCAAGGTGACAAGTTGCTTATTCAGCAGTTCAAGCTTCCTGCCTCACTGAGGAACATCAGACCTTGAACGTGGACATCATATTTAATATAGTAAACCATCTCAAAGTTTCTTCTAAGCATGATCAAAGAAAATTGGACACTGAGATACAGCACAAGAAATGAGGGTAGATTATCAAAATTTTGATTAAAAAATCGTGTTTTAAGAGTTGTCTTGAAGCAATGGTCTAAAACATTGGAAGGTCATAAGATTGAAAGCACAGCTGATCATCAATGGTAAAATAACTAAATTTGGCACACGATGCTCAGAATTGGTGGACAAGAAATATTGTAAAGGGTTGCCAGACAGGTCGAGGTGCAGAGATGGGTGATATGGAAGCCAATGTGGGGGTGAGAAGGATGGGTGGAACTGTGATGATAAAGGGAGTTGGAAACAAAGATGAGGATTTTAAATTGACATGTTGCTGACTCAGGACCCAATAGAATTCAGTCAGCATCAGGATGGAAGTTGAACAGGACTCACATGAGATATATACTTTCTGGAATCTATTATTCAGAAAGTTAGAGAAAAATATTTAGAGAGTTATCTGAATGTGAGAGCAATGGATGCTGGGTTACTGAATACATTTAGGGCTGAGTTTGACAGATTTTGCTCTCCAAGGGAGCAGGCAAAAAAGTGCAGTTAAGATCACAGTCAAATCAGCCATGATCCTATTTAATTGTGGAATAATAGATGAAAAAATGGAAGCCCTGGTCCTATTTTGTATGTTATCATGACTTGGTGCAATAAATAGGAGAGCTTGGATACCCTGGACTCTCTGGATGGTGTGATAAAATTCCATGATGCAATATTATTCCTAATAATAGTTGGAAACTTGCTTTCTGATTTAGACAGAATCATGTATAATGTTAAGTTGGATTTACATTTCAATATTGTCGAAGCAGAATACTTTAGTGTCAACTTGAATTGAATGAATGATCATCTGAAAATTGTATATAATTATTTAGATGTGGCTTTTAAGAAAGTTTTGACTTGAATGGTCCAGTATTTTGAAAACAAGAGTAGGAAAGAAAACAGTTAGATTCTTGTCTGGCAACAAGGTGCCCTGTGACACAAGGAGACAGAGTCAGTTACAGCTTTAGAGAGAGACAGAGCAATCCAATAGTTCAGGGAGTCTAAAGATTTCTTCCAGAGAGAAAAGGCCTGAACCAGCAGTACTGAAGTTTAGCCATCTTCAGAATAGTTAGGGCATGAGAAAAAAATGTCCTGAGAAGCTCTGCAAATAGAAGGCTGGAGGTGATGAGTTTCAGGAACTCATGTTAATAAATGAGTGAGTTTTGTTAGTAGTTTCTTTAGAGGTCTGATGATGAGACATTAACTAAAGAAGCTGGAGTCGCATGGATGCAAGAGTTTGTCGAAAAGTGGAAACAGGGTTGATCATTCACTGCCTTTTGACTATTTGTAAGGTTATTTTTGAGGGGAAAAGGTTGACTTTTTATTTTTGGTATCTGCAACTCAACCACTTCAACTAGCTCCTACATAATGTAAAAGGTGTTTATGTTATTTCTATCACATGTTAATTTTATATGTAATAATCTTTGAAACTTTTTTTATAATTACGTTGACAGCCTCTTGTGAATATATTCAGTGACTGATCATCATAGTAATCACATTTTAAAAATGAAATGTCTGGTTTATCAAACCAAGTTTCACTTTGGGCTCTGACTTGACCAATATTAACATCTACTGGAATCATAATGAAGGTAGAAGATTAGAATTGTTCTGAAGGGAGAATCTGATGAAGAGTAATTGGACTTGAAGTGTTAACCCTGTTTCCCTCTTCACAGATACTACTAGACCTGTTGAGTTTCCCCAGCAGCACTTTCTGTTTTCATAATGGAAGATTGGAACCATCAATGCCAGAAATAACAAAGACGTGGGTATTGTTATCAGTGGCAGACAAGCTGAGGCAGGGACCAATATGACAATGTAACTAATGGTAAGTAGGCAGTTTGGTTACGGTTTGGATTTCCCATTGGTGTGATACATTATCAAAGATGATGTCCATTCATTTTTCTTCTTATTGTGTCTCTTAGAATCATGTCCAATACTTCAAACTTTGCAGTATCATTATGCAGAGAAGTCAGGCAGCCATTTTGTGGAAAGCAGTTTTCCATGAGTAAGATTATGTACTTCGTGTTGTTGCTGATATTGATTGAGGGAACAAGTTATTCACTCACTCATCTACAAGAACACTGAATCTCCTTTCGACACTCATCAGCTCTGTCACTTCCACTGTCATGAAAGTATAAACACTGACTCACATTAGACTGTCCATGCATTGCTGTGCGGGGCAACTACATTGTGCTAGGCACAAACAGGATGGGAAAATTTGAAATCAATTCCTTACTCTGTGTTTGTAGCAATATGCCAGGACTCTAAGCTGTGACCTTTCTTGTTCCAAGAAGAGAAACTCATTAAACTTCTTGAACCTTGTCCACCCATTTACCCAAGTGTGCCATTGGAACACTGTGACATGCCAATAGTACATTTCATTTTGTACCAGGGCCTGGAACTACTTTTGGATCACAATGGCTGGGAGTGATGAGAAAGTTGGGGAGCTACGGCAAAGGAAGGGTTAGACAGCTCCAGCTTACCTACACAGACCTTTAACTTGCTTCAGCTCCAGTTTATGATGAATCTTATCAAGGTCAAAGAACCTCAGGGATTAATGTTCAATCTACCATCACAGTATAAGATCCCAGAAACCCATGAGTTGCAGCTCACCTTCAATTCTCAAGGGCAACAAAAGTGTTGGCCTAGCCAGAAGAGCCCAAATCTCATGATGATTTAAAAAAAACAAACAAAAATCCCTTTCCAATGGTTTTGATACTGGCTGCCTGACAGTCAATGCCAGTTTTAATGTTCCAAATTGCTCAGCACTGTCAAGGTAAAGCAATTCATTTGACCAGCACTCCACCAACTTTAACATTCAACCCCTTCGGCATTGGTATAGAATGACTGTAATATCTAACTCATCCAGGATTTTTTTTAACCACCCTTCTTAGACGAACAAGGTTAGGGGGTGAACGGGAACACCTCCAATTGCTACTTCTGGTCACACACCTTACCATTTTTCCTTATCATCACTGAATGTGGAACAAGATTATTGATGAGTTTTGTGAACACAATTTCAATACATGACTCCCATGAATCAAAATATGATTTTAAAGGTTTATCAGCATTTTCTCAAAGTAACTAGGGATGCATTATAAATGTAATATTCTTCCAAGCAAAGTCAATTTACCAAGAATGAAAAAAAGTCCTTCAGTCAGGAGACTATGTGATTGTAAAGTGAAGGAGGTAGCATGGTCAGGAGTTAGGAGGGTATGTAGGAGAGTGAAAGATTATTTAATGAGGATGAAATTCACTAGACCATTTTCTGTTTGTTCATTTTGTTTGCATGTGGTGTAGACATTATATTCAGTGCATACATGTACATTGTATTTCTTTTATTTTTTATATAGGTTCTGGCCATCAGTGGAAAAGCCAGTATTTATTGACCATCCCTAATGGCCTTTGAGCTGAGTGGTTTGCACGATATTTCAGTGAATAGTTAAGAGTCAACTATACTTTGGTCGGTCTGGAGTCACATAGAGGCCAGATCAGGTAAGGCTAGCCAATTTCCTTCCCTACAAAAAATTTGTAGGCCAAATGAGTTTTTACAGCAATCAACAATAGCTAAATAGCCACCATTACTAAGACTGGCTTTCAAGCCCAGATTTTTCTCATTAATTGAATTTTATTACTTAATTGAATTTAAAATTCTGCTACTTGCCACTTGTTGTATTTGAATCCATCTTGGTCAAGCCTTCAACTGAGTCTGTTGATCATTTCTTCAGTGACGTAGCTGCACCATCACATATTCTCTGAATAATAAATCAGAAAAATATCATATTTTGTTTAATGGTATTAGAGGGAATTGCATTAGGAGAAGGATGTGGGAAGTGTATATATTTCCATCTGCAGTGTTCTGATGCTGGGAACAAAATATTTTTTAAATCTTATTTTGGTCCTCTCTATTTTCTAAAGGCCTACTTTTTAATGTATTTTTCGGTGCTACCTTTGGTTTTCAGGAGTTCCTTTTACATTCTTGTTAACTCCTTTATTAACAGATGCAGTATCATAGCATCTGTGTTGAAACTTCTGTCCACCAACAAGTAAAGTCACAAACAATTAATATTTTTTCTCTAATACAGTCATTGCACTTTAAACTATTCATGGTATATGAGATGCTTTGAATTGTGATAACACATACTTGCAAATCTTCATGAAATAAAACTTGAATATTAACATTGACACACTTCATTACAAAACCATCCATTCTGCCTTCTCCCTCCCACATAAAAGTTCCTGAACTCCTGCAACCTTAAGCTAGAGAGTCCACATTCAATGTTCTTATTTCCAAGTTAGCTGAGTTTTCCTGTTGTTTTCTCTGTGCCAAGTCTCCCTTTTGCAGCCCACCCACCTGGGCAGACTTTTTTTTCTCTTTTCAGTCCCTCTTCTCCTCTATCCTTGCAGATCCTCTCCATACACCTGTTAAGACCCTTTCTCCCCTTTATGGGCCCCAACAAAGAGCGCATCAGTGCTTTTCATCAAATAGTGACATGGGAACTTTTCTTCCACCTGGGAAGGCAATTTATATCAGCTTGATATGTCATTGGAAAGATGGACCAGCATGCTCTGAAATCGTAGGGTCACAGAGTCATAGAGATGTACAGTACAGAAACAGACCCTTCAGTCGAACTCATCCATGCCGACCAGATATCCCAACCTAATCTAGTCCCACTTGCCAGCATCCAGCCCATATTCCTACAAATACTTCCTATTCAATTACCAGTCCAGATGCCTTTTAAATGCTGTAATTGTACTAGCCTCCACCACTTCCTCTGGCAGGTTGTTCCATACACGTACCACCCTCTGCATGAAAATGTTGCCCCTTAGGTTCCTTTTATATCTTTCCTCTCTCACCCTAAACCTCTGCCTTCTAATTATGAACTCCCCCACCCCAGGGAAAAGAGCTTGTCTCTTTATCCTATCCATGCCCCTAATAATTTTATAAAATTCTAAAGGTGACTCCTCAGACTCCGATGCTCCAGGGAAAACAGCTCCAGCCTGTTCAGCTTCTCCCTATAGCACAAATCCTCCAATCTTGGCAACACGCTTGTAAATCCTTTCTGAACCCTTTCAAATTGCACAACATCTTTCCAATAGAAAGGAGACCAGGATTACATGCAAATTTCCAAAACTGGCCTAACCAATGTCCTGTACAGCCACAACATGACCTCCCAACTCTTACACTCAATTCTCTGACCAATGAAGGATTCAAAGGAAGGAAACAAAGGTCTGCATGTTAGAAACAACTTGTGTGGATCTAAGGCAAGGTCAACATTTATGGAATTCAAGCCATCATCTGGGTAGATTTGCAATCAGGTATATTTGTGTGGTTTCATTGCACAGGCCCGCCATACACATCCTGTCAGCCAGCAACGCTTGGTCAATCTCAACAGATGCATGAAAGGCCTCTGGTCTCTAAAACTTAAACTAAAAGCAATAGGTGACCAATGCCTGCATTGGAGTTTCAGGCACCCACAATTTGTATTCGTGATCCATTGTGGCATTCCATAGAATGAAAATTATAACATATTGTTTGAGATTATTGAAGAAATGGTGTTGGAAAGTTAGCCTCTTCAGATATTAAAAATATCACTTTTCCGTAAAGAACTCACTCTGGAAATGTAGTTTTTGTGTACAAATAGGAGCGGTTAGGAGTTTTATCTGAAGCCGTAGCAGAAGTGATTACTTGCCAGAAGCTCGAGGGAGATCCTTAACCAAAACGAGCTTCACTCACACATTTGCCTTTCACTCAAATCATTACAGAGACTATTGTTCTTAATGCTCTACATAGCGGTGTGCTACAATAATGGAGAACATTTGTGGTATAACCTCACAGAGGCCAGTATTCCATGAACAAGTCACCCCTTATTTACTTGTGCACAGTACACTGGCTGTAGGCCAGTCCCTCAACTGAGGAGATTCTGAATCCCCTGTTTATATCCGTCAGCCACAGCTTTCCTGATTGGCTCTAGGATCTCATAGTCAATATGATCCACCTGGCTCCAATCACTACCTCCCTCACCCTCACCAAGCATGGGAATGTCGGCCTGGTCTTTCGCAGATAGTTTCTTCGGCAACATTTTTGCCCCAGGTCTAGTTCCTCTGACTCGGACTGGGACATAGATGGTGTTCATCAGACTGTAGCCTGTCTATTGCATCCAAAGCATCTCAAGCGAGTTTCCTCCTCTTCTTCTTGTCGTAACGTTATTGAGGCTGCATCTGTCTCAGACTCTGACGTTTCTGTGACCTAGAGGGAGAGGGAAGAATTCATGGTTCCAGATGGTCTCTCTGGCTTTTCCGAAGGCCGGGTATGTTTTGCTTCTGACCTGTTTGCGAGGTAACAGCTCTCAGGTGATCCACATGTTTGTTCAGGACTGCCTTACCAACCTAAACTTTGTATGTCATGGGACTTGATCTCACATCAACCTCGCCTTGCACCCATACAGGGCCATTTCCATGATTCCGGCACTAAGCTTCATCTGCTGAAGTAAATTGTCTCTCTCACTCAGAGTAAGCATGTGTTCAGCATTGGCGTTCTTGCTGCCATTTCACTCTCACTTCCCCACCCCAAAGCAGGTCCATGTGTATCAGGTTTAACCTGGTCCAGAGTATTCTCCCCATCAGCAACTCTGCTAGAGTTATCCCTGTGGTTGCATGAGGATTCATCCAATAAACGAACAGGAACCAGGACAGTTTAGTATCAAGTGAAGCTGTAAGCTGTTTCTTTAAGTCTGCCTGCAAACATTCGGACTGCTCTTTCCACTAGACCATTGAATAATGGATGGCATGGAACTGTCCTTATGTGCTGAATGCCATTCAACCTTAGGAAATACTTGAATTCCCTGCAGTTAAATGGTGTCCCTTTGACAATGATTAATACTTCTGTATCACAAATGATGCCCGGAACTTTTCAGTCGTCGTCCCTGAGTTTGCTGAATTAACTTTAAGCACATCCAATCAGTTTGAATGAGCATCCACAATGACCAGGAACATTGAGCCCACGAAAGGACTGGCACAGTCAACATATAACTGAGTCGAGGGTTTTCCTGGCCATTCCCACAAATGTGACTTGGTTGTGATGGCCCTTCTGTTTCTCCCCTGACCACCACCTGTTTTCGTTTAGACAGGACTCCCTGACTGACCCAGGTTAACAACCCCAGTCAAGGATCTCTTAGGCAATTAGATTCACTTGGTTCCAATTAATACAACGTGTCCCATGCTTGTACAATGTGTTCCACTATATATTACTGTAAAATCAGAACACAGTACATCCAACATTCTTAATTAATAAGGTGTTGTGAACAGAATCTACGATGCAGTTTTGGATCATTTTGATTTGGGATTACTCCAGGTAGTTAAACTCAATAAACTACTGAATTGGAAGAGCCAGAAGTAATAATAGGGGTAAGATCGTGACTTTGGATGAAGTTTTTACTAGGGAGGATTTAATTTTATTGATGGCACTGATTAAAATCCAAGTACTATTTGGTGGTTGGAGATCAAGTTGACCTCCAATTCAGCAGCAGTATAAACTACACTGTGCAATGTTGTTTAGCTAAATTATGGAAACCAAAGCAATGCTCATAGAAGGATGGATAATGCAGTGGTTGCTCATGGTGCCACATTGAGCAAGGGTGACCTACAATCATCAGCCAAGCACCTAATGTGCCATCACATAGCCAAGAGAGTTTATAAGTGGCATGGTGGCTCAGTGG
This sequence comes from Hemiscyllium ocellatum, assembly GCF_020745735.1. NCBI lineage: Eukaryota > Metazoa > Chordata > Chondrichthyes > Orectolobiformes > Hemiscylliidae > Hemiscyllium > Hemiscyllium ocellatum. The sequence goes on along the minus strand of NC_083411.1, from coordinate 71,430,564 downwards.
GTAGCACTCCTGCCTTACAACACCAGGGACCAGAGTTCAATTCCAGCCTCGAGCGACTGTCTGTGTGGAATATGCACATTCTCCCTGTGTCGGCATGGGTTTCCTCCGGGTGCTCTGGTTTCTTCCCACAGTCCAAAGATGTGGAGGTCAGGTGAATTGGCCATGCAAAATTGCCCATAGTGTTCAGGGATGTGTAGATTACATGCATTAGTCAGGAGTAAATGTAAGATATTGTGGAAAGAGTTTGGATGGGATACTCTTGGGAGGGTTGGTGTGGACTTGTTAGGCCAAAAAGTTTGTTTCCACACTGTAGGAATTCTTAGGATTCTTTCACATTGTGGACCAATGCATCTGACACATGTTAGGCTTATTAAAGCCTCAATTTAAAAAAAAAGTCAATGAAAAGAAATCTCCATCATGACATACGACATCTGACCTTTGTTCTTGTTTTTCAACACTAATACAAAATGGGGTGTCAATTGTGTTAGATCCATTCAACATGCTGGGATCTGGCCTTAGCATTCCATTTTATAAGGTTATTTTCTCATTCTAATTTCCCACCTCCTCTCTCAACTGCTCTGTACTGTCAGGCTGCTGGTTTGAAATCGAGTCCTTTTCATCACAGGATAAAAGGGAACTGACACATCGCACTCCTGCCGCAAAAGCAGAACTCTTGTCATAAATTCCATTTCCTTTAGTACTCTTGCACTTCGAACTTAGACCCACAATTTTCCGTTAGAATTTACAGACCACTTTCAAACAGGTTTGAAAAGACACGGGCAGTAGTATGTCAAACAATTAACTTCATTTGTTATCATTACAAAAGATTTATCTTAAATCCCAGACAAAGCAACACACTTCAGCGTCACATTGAACACTCTCATCAAAAGGTCTTGCTGAGGAACTGCGAAAATTGTTATGTCCATGCTACTAGATCTTGAAAGTGTTGGGTGATCTTCTAAACTACGTGAGAAAAAAATTTATCACCTCTTTATCTATCATCTGCTTTCAGATGAATGTAGCCATCTGTTACTTAAGACTTTGGTTCTTTGAAGAGCTAGCAAGGTCTGTTTTCTCATTTCACACTATTACTTCCAATCATTGCTTTCCCCCAGCGATAGCTCTAATGTACACAAGATATGATGTGTGCTCTACAGCAACCTTTTACCTGATTAGATCTCAGCAATCTCTGCCCCATGTTTCGATCAAAGGTCAGTACTTTCAAAGCTTTATTGCACTGCTGGTGCCAGGGCAAATGACCACAGGCATTCAGAGTGTCTGCCAGAAGTAAATAAATTGTGATATCTTACTGTGCTTGATGCTATTTAGCTTCTGGTCCATCATCTTGGTCACTTCCACTCTCCCCCCACCACCACAATCACTACCACACCACCACCACTAATGTCATTTAAGTCCATCACCATGGGATTTCGAGGTAAGGTAACTTTCACTTTTATTTACTGCTGCAGAATAAACAGGAATACTGCTGTGCCGAGTTTTGAAAACACTTTCATTTCTCAAGTAGAGTATTGCTGGACTTTGACAAAGCACTGCAAGGCAGTTAGAAAGCCTATTTTCTGCAAAGCAGGCTGTAGCTCTAATCCATCTGGAAAAGCAAGAGGTGTGACTTCCTGCCATGTACTAATGAGGGTGAGGCGGGATTTGGGAAGGTTCATGAGGTCATGGCATTCTGACTCTCTTTTTGCTGGGTCTGTGTGCTATGGCCTCAGTTACCACTAAACAGTCTGTCATCCTGACTCTCAGAAGAAGCAGACGTATCTGTCCCCTGCCAGTTCTGTGCTGCATCTTGCCTTTACATGCGATTTTGGCTGAGCAGAGAGTGAAGGATGTCAGTAAGGGGGTTGGAATGTATTGAAGTATGTGAATAGCTGGAGGAATGTGGAAAGAATGAGGCAATATCTGAGTGTGGAGCATCAATCGTGATTGTTCGTAGCATTTTCAGCAATATTAGTGGTATGGTGGCTGGGAGATCTAAATCAAGAATGTCATAGAGTCATAGAGATGTACAGCATGGAAACAGACCCTTCGGTCCAGCCTGTCCATGCCGATCAGATATCCCAACCCAATCTAGTCCCACCTGCCAGCACCCAGCCCATATCCCTCCAAACCCTTCCTATTCATATACCCATTCAAATGCTTCTTAAATGTTGCAATTGTACCAGCCTCCATCACTTCCTCTGGCAGCTCATTCCATACACGTGAAAAAGTTGCCCCTTAGGTCTCTTTTACATCTTTCCCCTCTCACCCTAAACCTATGCCCTCTAGTTCTGGACTCCCTGATCCCAGGGAAAAGACTTTGCCTATTTATCCTATCCATGCCCTTCATAATTTTGTAAACCTCTGTAAGGTCACCCCTCAGCCTCCGACGCTCCAGGGAAAACAGCCCCAGCCTGTTCAGCCTCTCCCTGTAGCTCATTTCCTCCAACCCTGGCAACATCCTTGTAAATCTTTTCTGAACCCTTGCAAGTTTCACAACATCTTTCCGATAGGAAGGAGATCAGAATTGCACACAATATTCCAACAGTGGCTTAACCAATGTCCTGTACAGCCACAACATGACCTCCCAACTCCTGTACTCAATACCCTGACCAATAAAGGAAAGCATACCAAATGCCTTCTTCACTATCCTATCTACCTGCGATTCCACTTTCAAGGAGCTATGAACCTGCACTCCAATGTCTCTTTGTTCAGCAATACTCCCTAGGACCTTACCATTAAGTGTATAAGTCCTGCTAAGATTTGCTTTCCCAAACTGCAGCACCTTGCATTTATCTGAATTAAACTCCATCTGCCACTTCTCAGCCCATTGGCTCATCTGATCCAGATCCTGTTGTAATCTGAGGTAACCTTCTTCGCTGTCCAGTATACCTCCAATTTTGGTGTCATCTGCAAACTTACTAACTGTACCTCTTATGCTCGCATCCAAATCATTTATGTAAATGACAAAAGGTAGAGGGCCCTGTACCGATCCTTGTGGCACTCCACTGGTCACAGTGTTTACTAACCTTAAAAAAACTTGTGAGGTCATTGAAATTTTTCTGACACTAGCAGCCACATAACTGGGACATGGCTCTGAGAATTCATTTCCTTAGTCAGCTGCAGTTGTTCCATAGGATAATAAGATATAGGGGCAGAATTAGACCATTAGAACATAGAATATTACAGTGTGGTTCAGACCCATTGGCCCTGATTGTGCACTGACCTGTGAAACCAATTTGAAGCCCACCTAACCGACACTATTTCATTATTGTCCATATGTTTATCCAATGACTATTTAAATGTCTTTAAAGTTGGCGAGTCTATTACTGTTTCAGGTAGGGTGTTCCATGCCTTTACCACTTTCTGAGTAAAGAATCTACCTCTGACATTTGTCCTATATCTATCACCTCTCAATTTAAAGCTATGTCCCCTCATGTAAACCATCACTATCCGAGGAAAAAAGACTCTCACTATCTAATCCTCTGATCATTTTGTATGTCTCTATTAAGTCACCTCTCAACCATTTTCTCTGTAATGAAAACAGCCTCAAGCCCCTCAATCTTTCCTCATAAGACCTTCCCTCCATACCAGGCAACATTCTGGTAAATCTGCTCTAAAGCCTTTCCAATGCTTCCACACCCTTCCTAGAATGCAGTGACCAGAACTTTACGCTAATACTCCAAGTGCGGCTGCACCAGAGTTTTGTACAGCTGCAACATGACCTCATGACTTCAAAACCTAATCCATCTACAAATAAAAGTTAACACACTGTAACCCTTCTTAACAACACTATCACAGACCCTGGCACCTGGGAGGCAATACACCATCCACGAGTCTCTCTCTTTCCCACAGAACCTCCTATCTGTCCCCCTAACTATGGAGTCCCCAATGACTAATGCTCTACTCTTCTCACCCTTTCCCTTCTGAACAACAGGGACAGACTCTGTGCCAGAGACCTTTACCCCATGATTTACCCCTGGTAAGTCGTTCACCCCAAAATGTGTACTTACTATTGAGGAGAACAGCCACAGAGGATTCCTGCATTGTCTGCCTGTTCCCTTTCCCATCTCCTAACAGTAACCCATTTAACTTTTTCCTGTACCTGAGGTGTGACTACCTCCGTTTAACTCCTCATTCGGCTCATTGAATCTACATCATCATTTATTCATGGCTGACATGTTTCTCAACCCCATTCTCCTGTCCGCTCTCCACAGTTTTCTGTCTCCTTGTTGATAAATAACGTATCCATCTCCATCTTAAATACACTTAATGACTTGGCCTCCACAGCCTTCTGCGGCAATGAGTTCCACAGATTCACTACCCTCTGTCTGAAGAAATTCCTCCTCATCTCAGTTCATCCACTCTGAGGCCGTGTCCTCTACTCTTAGTATCTCCAACTTGTGGAAACATCTCCATGTTCACTCCATCCAAGTTTCAATGAGAAGCCCCTCTCATTCATCTAAATTCCATAAAATTCCCTTCACAGGGTGAGTCTTAAGGTCCTTTGAACATTCCAAGGAAGCATTATTACCTCAGCCTTTACATCCGGGCAGCCCAGTGGTTAGCACTGCTGTCTTGCAGCATCAGGGTTCAATTCCACTCTTGGGCAAGTGTCTGAACGGAGTCTGCACATTTTCCCTTTGCCCATGTGGGCTTCCTCCGGATGCTCAGGTTCTTCTGGGTGCTCCAGTTTCCTTTCTCAGCCAAAAGATGCGTAGGTTAGATGGATTGGCCATACTAAATTGCCTGCAGTGTCCAGGGATATGCAGGCTAGGTGGATTAGCCATGGGAAATGCAGGGTTACAGAGATGGGATAGCAGGTTTGCTCTGGGTGGGCTGATCTTCGGACGATTGATGTAGACTCGATAGGCTAAATGACCTGTTTCCCACACTGTAGGGATTTTATAACACTTTAGATGTAGGTTTGCTCACTGAGCTGAAAGGTGCATTTCCAGACGTTTCCAGTGAGCAAACCTACATCTGACAGCTCAACCTGAGCTACAGATCTTCTCAAAACTAGCTGTTTTATAATACTATCTGGTTCATTGCTTCAACCTCCAGCATCACAACTAAGAGTCTGAGTATTCACTCTCTGATTTAATATTATATTGGCAGTCTTATTCCTGACAATAAGCTATCTCCAGCGTTGAAAATGTGTTGCTGGTTAAAGCACAGCAGGTTAGGCAGCATCCAAGGAACAGGAAATTCGACGTTTCAGGCCAGAGCCCTTCATCAGGAATGAGGAGAGGGTGCTGGGAGTGGAGGTTGGGTTAGTGGAGGTGTGGACCTGATGAGGGAGTCGCGAAGGGAGTGGTCTTTGCGGAATGCAGATAGGGGAGGGGAGGGAAATATATCCCTGGTGGTGGGGTCCGTTTGGAGATGGCGGAAATGACGGCGGATGATACGCTGTATATGGAGGTTGGTGGGGTGGTAGGTGAGAACCAGTGGGGTTCTGTCTTGGTGGCGGTTGGAGGGGCGGGGCTCAAGGGCGGAAGAGCGGGAAGTGGAGGAGTCTCCCGGCACCTTCCCCTGCAACCGCAGGAAATGCAAAACTTGCGCCCACACCTCCTCCCTTACTTCTCTCCAAGGCCCCGAGGGATCTTTCCATATCCACCACAAATTCACCTGCACCTCCACACACATCATCTATTGCATCCGCTGCACCCGATGTGGCCTCCTCTATATTGGGGAGACGGGCCGCCTACTTGCAGAACGTTTCAGGGAACACCTCTGGGACGCCCGGACCAACCAACCCAACCACCCCGTGGCTCAACACTTTAACTCTCCCTCCCACTCCACTGAGGACATGCAGGTCCTTGGACTCCTCCATTGCCAGAACATAATAACACGACGGTTGGAGGAAGAGCGCCTCATCTTCCGCCTGGGAACCCTCCAACCACAAGGGATGAACTCAGATTTCTCCAGTTTCCTCATTTCCCCTCCCCTCACCTTGTCTCAGTCGATTCCCTCGAACTCAGCACCGCCCTCCTAACCTGCAATCTTCTTCCTGACCTCTCCGCCCCCACCCCACTCCGGCCTATCACCCTCACCTTGACCTCCTTCCACCTATCACATCTCCATCGCCCCCTCCCCCAAGTCCCTCCTCCCTACCATTTATCTTAGCCTGCCTGGCACACTCTCCTCATTCCTGATGAAGGGCTCTGGCCCGAAACGTCGAATTTCCTGTTCCTTGGATGCTGCCTGACCTGCTGTGCTTATCATTGAACGAAGGGTAAAAAATGAGGTCTGCAGATGCTGGAGATCACAGTTGAAAATGTGTTGCTGGTTAAAGCACAGCAGGTCAGGCAGCATCCAAGGAATAGGAAATTCAACGTTTCGGGCACAAGCCTTTCATAGCCTATGAAGGGCTTGTGCCCGAAACGTCGAATTTCCTATTCCTTGGATGCTGCCTGACCTGCTGTGCTTTAACCAGCAACACATTTTCAACACTTATCATTGAACGAATGCTACTATTCAAACTAAAGTCAGTTCCTAATTACCTCAGGGCATAGATCAGCTTTCCTGTTTCTCAGCTTGCTCCAAATTGTGGCATACCTGATATTGATGGCAAAGATGGTCTTAACTTTTTGCCATCACATTTTCCTGTTGCAGCCAATGGCTGACACTTTAATGCATTGCTGCTTTGTTGGAAAGGTCACTTTTTGGATGAAACATGAAGTGGAGACCTTTCTCATGCAAATTGAGTGACATTATTGGAAACAGAAGGGGAGCATTCCTGAAGTTCTTGTTAGTCCTTACCTCAGCCAGTTACAAAGAAAAGCACAGACGACCCGATAATTAATTTCACTGCTGATTGTGAGAGCTTGCTGAGGGCAAATCGGCCATCCTGTTCTCTCCATTATGGCCACTGTGCAAATAGAGGTTTTTCTTTCCTTCCTGCATTCTGTCAATGTTAAATAAAAGTGTTGATATCTGAGCGTTTCTGCTCTAGACAGCTGAATGTGTAATTTGTAGATAGCTGTTCCCATTAAATCCCCTGCTATGAAGTGATAATTTCACCATGTGGTAATGTAGATTTCCAGCATGTACTGATTTGAAATTGGTAGCTATTAATTTACAACCACTAGTCTAGCACAACAGGCTTACATTCCAGGAATACTGAGATCACTCTCTCGGCGGAGCAGGTAACGGCTGTCTGGTGGTGTTTTTTTAAAGTCGCGGTATAGTCCAGTTATTGTTCTTTTTAACGGCTAAAATTTAAAGTTTTTTTTAAGCGCCTAGCGGACCCAGAAGCTGGTGTCGCGCTAGCTTACCTGGGAAGGTTTTTTTTTCTTATAAAAGCGCGCAGGCGAGGAACCCGAGGCACTACGGGGGTAGAGCCACCCACCCGCCCTCCTCCTCTAACCTAATAAAAAGACCCGTTGTGGTAAGCAGGTAAGTGCTGCATTTTGCTTGTTTGTTTCTTTAGATCTAGTTTTTAAAGTTTACCTTTTAGAGGGATGGCAGCGAAGGCAGTGCAATGTTCCTCTTGCAACATGTATGAGGTGAGGGAAGACATTAGCGTCCCTGCTGAGTACACTTGCAAGAAGTGCACCCATCTCCAGCTCCTCCAAGACCGTGTTAGGGAACTGGAGCTGGAGTTGGATGAACTGCAGATCATTCAGGAGGCAGAGGTGGTCATAGGTCAGAGCTTTAGGGAAGTAGTTACTCCGAAAGTTATAGAGAGATGGGTGACAGTGAGGGGGAGTGGGAGGAAGCAGCCAGTGCAGGGACCCCCTGCAGTCATTCCCCTCAAGAACAAGTATACCATTTTGGATACTTGTGGGGGGGATGACTTACCAGGGGTAAGGTTCAGGCCTCTGGCACGGAGCCTGTCCCCGTTGCTCAGAAGGGAAGGGTGGAGAAAGGTAGAGCGATAGTTATTGGGGACTCAATAGTGAGGAGCACAGATAGGCGGTTTTGTGGGGGCGACAGAGACTCATGATTGGTATGTTGCCTCCCAGGTGCAAGGGTACGTGATGTCTCTGATCGTGTTTTCCGGGTCCTTAAGGGGGAGGGGAGGCAGCCCCAGATCGTGGTCCGCGTTGGCACCAACGGCATACGTAGGAAGAGGGGTGAGGATGTTAGGCAGGCTTTCAGGGAGCTAGGTTGGAAGCTCAGAGCTAGAACGAACAGAGTTGTTGTCTCTGGATTGTTACCCGTGCTATGTGATAGAGAGTTGAGGATTAGGGAGAGAGAACAGTTAAATGCGTGGCTACAAGGATGGTGCAGGAGAGAGGGATTCCAGTTTCTGGACAACTGGGGTTCTTTCTGGGGAAGGTGGGACCTCTATAAACAGGATAGTCTACACCTGAACCTGAGGGGCACCAGCATCCTTGGGGGGGAGGTTTGCTAGTGCTCTTTGGGAGGGTTTAAACTAACTCTGCAGGGGCATGGGAACCTGGACTGTAGCTTTAGGGTACAGGACCATGAGTGTAGGGAGGTTAGGAACATGGCATCGATCTCGAAGGAGGGTGCCTGTAAACAGGAAGGTGGCTTGAAGTGTGTATACTTCAATGTCAGAAGTATAAGAAATAAGGTAGGTGAACTTGCAGCGTGGGTTGGTACCTGGGACTTCGATGTTGTGGCCATTACAGAGACGTGGGTAGAACAGGGACAGGAATGGCTGTTGCAGGTTCCAGGGTTTAAATGTTTTAGTAGGGTCAGAGATGGGGGTAAAAGAGGGGGAGGTGTGGCATTGCTTGTCAAGGATAGTATTACAGCGGTGGAAAGGACGATGGAGGAAGACTTGCCATCTGAGGTAGTTTGACTGAGGTTAGAAATAGGAAAGGTGAGGTCACCCTGTTAGGAGTTTTCTACAGGCCTTCTAATAGTCCGAGAGAAGTAGAGGAAAGTATTGCAAGGATGATTCAGGAGAAGAGTGAAAGTAATAGGGTGGTTGTGATGGGGGACTTTAACTTTCCAGATATTGACTGGGAAAGCTATAGCTCGAGTTCGTTAGATGGGTCGGTGTTTGTCCAATGTGTGCAGGAGGGTTTCCTGACACAATATGTAGACAGGCCAACAAGAGGTGAGGCTATACTGGATTTGGTTTTAGGTAATGAAACAGGCCAGGTGTTAGACTTGGAGGTAGGTGAGCACTTCGGGGACAGTGACCACAACTCGGTGACTTTTACTCTAGTGATGGAGAGGGATAAGTGTGCACTGCAGGGCAAGAGTTATAGCTGGGGGCAGGGAAATTATGATGCGGTGAGGCATGACTTAGGATGCGTGGATTGGAAAAATAGGCTTCAAGGGAAGAACACAAATGATATGTGGAGATTGTTCAAGGAACAGCTAATGGGTGTCCTTGATAAGTATGTTCCAGTCAGGCAGGGAGTAAAGGGTCTTGTGAGGGAGCCATGGTTTAATAGGGAATTAGAATCCCTTGTGAAAGGGAAGAGGGTGGCCTATGTAAAGATGAGGCGTGAAGGTTCAGTTGGGGCGATTGAGAGTTATAAGGTAGCCAGGGAGGATCGAAAGAGAGAGCTAAGAGCAGAGAGAAGGGGACATGAAAAGTCCTTAGTTGGTAGGATTAGGGAAAACCCAAAGGCTTTCTATAGGTATGTCAGGAATAAAAGGATGACTAGGGTAGGTATTGCTCCAGTCAAGGATAGTAGTGGGAGGTTGTGCATGGAGACGGAGGAGATTGGAGAGACACTAAATCAATACTTTTCGTCAGTATTCACTCAGGAACAGGACACTGTTGCTGATGTGAATATTGAGTCACAAGTGATTAGAATGGATGGCCTTGAGGTATGTAGGGAAGAGGTCTGTGGAATACTGGAAAGGATGAAAATAGATAAGTCCCCTGGGCCTGATGGCATTTATCCTAGGATCCTCTGGGAAGCTAGGGAGGAGATAGCAGAGCCATTGGCCTTGATTTTTATGTGGTCGTTGTCTACAGGAATAGTGCCATAAGACTGGAGGATAGCGAATGTGGTCCCCTTGTTCAAGAAGGGGAGTAGGGATAGCCCTAGTAACGATAGGCCAGTGAGTCTCACTTCTGTTGTGGGCAAAGTCTTAGAGAGAATTGTAAGGGATAGGATTTATGAACATCTGGATAGGAATAATGTGATCAAGGATAGTCAGCATGATTTTGTGAAGGGCAGGTCGTGCCTCACAAACCTTATTGAGTTCTTTGAGAAGGTAACCAAGAAAGTGGACGAGGGTAAAGCAGTAGATGTGGTGTATATGGATTTTAGCAAGGCGTTCGATAAGGTACCCCTTGGCAGGCTAATGCAAAAACTACGGAGGTATGGCATTGAGGGTGCATTAGAGGTTTGGTTTAGGAATTGGCTGGCTGGAAGGAGACAGAGGGTAGTAGCTGATGGTATAGGTTCATCTTGGAGTGCAGTTACTAGCGGTGTTCCACAAGGATCTGTTTTGGGACCATTGCTGTTTGTTATTTTTATAAATGACCTAGAGGAGGGGCTTGAAGGCTGGGTGAGCAAGTTTGCGGATGACACGAAAGTAGGTGGAGTTGTGGACAGTGAAGAAGGATGTGGCAGGTTACAGCGGGATATAGATAAGTTGCAGAGCTGGGCAGAAAGGTGGCACATGGAGTTCAATGTAGCTAAGTGTGAAGTCATTCACTTTGGTAGTAGTAACAAAAAGATGGATTACTGGGCTAATGGTAGGCTACTTGGTAGTGTGGATGAGCAGAGGGATCTTGGCGTCCATGTACACAGATCTCTGAAAGTTGCCACCCAGGTAAATAGTGCTGTGAAGAAGGCATATGGTGTACTGGGCTTTATTGGTAGAGGAATTGAGTTCCGGAGTCCTGAGGTCATGTTGCAGTTGTATAAGACTCTGGTGCGGCCTCATCTGGAGTATTGTGTGCAGTTTTTGGTCGCCATACTATAGGAAAGATGTGTAGGCATTGAAACGAGTGCAGAGGAGGTTTACCAAGATGTTGGCTGGCATGGTAGGAAGATCGTATGAGGAAAGGCTGAAGCACTTGGAGCTGTTCTCATTGGAGAAAAGAAGGTTTAGGGGAGATTTGATAGAGGTGTACAAGATGATTAGGGGTTTAGATAGGGTTGACAGTGAGAACCTTTTTCCGCTAATGGAGTCAGCTGTTACTAGGGGACACAGCTTTAAATTAAGGGGTGGTAGGTATAGGACAGATGTTAGGGGTAGATTCTTTACTCAGCGGGTTGGGAGTTCATGGAATGTCCTGCCAGGAGCAGTGGTGGACTCTCCCTCTTTATGGACATTTAAATGGGCATTGGATAAGCATATGGAGATTATTGGGCTAGTGTAGGTTAGGTAGGCTTCGGTCGGCGCAACATCGAGGCCGAAGGGCCTGTACTGCGCTGTATTTTTCTATGTTCTATGTTCTATCATTCTTACTTTAGTATTGCTCTTATGTATAAGTATTGCAATGGAAACTATCAAAACATATACACGGTTTTTATTAATCAGCTTGTTGTGCTCTACACTTGTAAAATGTTTCCTGATTACCTTTAGATACAGTACCTGGTGTATCCAGATCAAGTCAGTTGTTCTTAAGCTGGACACAACCCAATCTCTGCTGCTGCTCATCTCTACTTTATTCTGCCAATAAATGTCATTTAGTTCCATTCCTTACACCACTCAGATTTTTGTCTCACTTTGTGGGCTAATGACTTTGTCACGTCAGATGACAGACTGACAGGGTGAGAACATATAATGAGGGACATTTGGGAAAACTGGAAGGTGTTGGTGAGACGAGAGGAGAGAGTTGTAAGATTGAAAGTGTAAGTGCTGGTGAGAGAGGCGCTGGCTTTGAGCTGGTGTGAGCAGAGGGATGCAAGTGAGAGCGGGGTAGTGATCAAAACTTTAGTGCAAAATGTTTGAATTATTGAGTAGACCATATTGATCAGTTTGCAGCTTTACATGACATTTTGCAAACATCTTTCCCACTTATGACACTTGGGATCATTGAAGAATACTATTCAAAGCATCTATGGAAAAGTCTTGATCTGCTGAACAATATGGATGGAAGACTCTATTCTCATGGAGATATAGATAGAACATAGGACAGTACAGCATAAGAACAGGCCCTTCGGCCCACCATGTCTGTGAAAATCATGATATCAATCTAAGCTAATTCGATCGGTCTGCACATTGTCTGTATCCCTATATTCTCTGCCTGTTCACTTCTCTGTCTAAATTCTCTTAAATGTTGCTGTCATATCTTTTTCTAACACCATACCTGGCAGCATGTTCCAGGCACCTACAATCCTCTGTGTAAAATGCCTGCCTCGCAAATCTCCCTTAACTATCTTCCCTCTCACCTTAAACCGCTGCCCCCTAGTATTTGACATTTCCACCCTGGGAAAAAAGACTCCAGCTATCCACCCTATCCATACCTCTCGTAATTTTATAGACTGCTATCAGGTTGCCCCCACCGTCCCCACTCCCACCCACTTAGCCTCAAGCAAGAACAATCTAGATTTGTCCAACCTCTCTGTAGCTAACTTCAATTCAGGCAACATCCTGGTAAACCCTCTCCAAAGCCTTCACACCCTTCCTATAGTGTGGGGTCCAGAACTGCACACTATACTCCAACTGTGGCTTAACTAAAGCTTTATACAGCTGCAACATGACTTGCCAATGTTTATGCTCCAAGGCTTGACTGATGAAGGAAAGCATGTCATATGCTGCCTTTACCACCTTATCACTTGTGTTGCCACTTTCAGGGAGCTATGTACTTGCAACCCAAGATCATTCTGTATATATTAGTGCGCCTGCCATTTACTGTACACTTGTGTCTTGCATTTGACCTCCCAAAATGCGTCACTTCACACTGGTCCAGATTAAAATCCACCTGCTATTTCTCTGCTCAACTTTCCAATCGATTTATATTTGTAATTGTGCTTGGTTTCAAGTTGGCTTTATTTGTTTTGATTTATGTTGGAATAATTTTAAATGGGCCTGTAGTTGAAATACCTTCAAAGATTGTCACATTGTTCTGTGTTTTGGAGAGCTCTATTGTAGTGCACTAGAATTGATTGTCTTCAGGAGAAGAGTATTGGATGTTTTAGCCTATTGGCTATGACCTGGACTGGAAGCAGTGTGCAATGGGCTATCTGAAAATTCATGAAGTGGTAACAACCTGCACAGACAGGACTTATCATCCACTCCTCGACCACCACTCCCAATGCCAGTTATGTGTAGATGCAATCTACTTTTCTATTGCCTCTCCAAATGCAGAAATTAAACTGACTCAGGTGTCATCATCTCAGGAATATGGAGTGAACCATTTAGAACTGAGATGAGGAAAGGTTCCCTCACTCAGGGAGTAGTGAACCTATGGATGTGGAATTCCCACCACAGATTTTAAAGTCTACCCAGACTAACAGAAAATAAACATTGTTTCTTTTGAAATTGAAATGTATTCTTAAAGGGGCATCCAGGAATATGGAGCGAAGATGGATAAATGATTGTTGCTAGTGCAAGACTAACAACCAATATTGGAGCTGAAGTTAATAAGGTACTGTGCTACTTTCACATGTTTATCATTTAGAAAATGATGAAATGTACCATTTTATCTGGTAGAAAACCCCAAATAAAGCTAAGTTAGAAAACTATGCCCAGTTTTAGCTCCTTCACATGGTGTGCAATATTGCTGTTGAGAGGATTCAGTGGCTAAGCACACAAATGACTCTCAATTAAATGAACCTTAGCTCCTTAGACTGGCCTAAAGAGTTGAGTTGATATAATTTAGAGAGGTGTTGATTTTTGGGAGTTTTGATTAAGGTATGATTACAGGATTAGATTGTATGTAAAGTGACCAATTATACATGATCTTGGGGAAGCTGCACCTGGAGTATTGCTTTTGATAATTCATTTGTGGGCCATAATTTATAATCCAGCCTTAGTTACTCTGAGATTGTGGTGTTGATCTGCCTTTTGAGTTGATGCAGTCCATGTACAAGTCCAGGTAGATGCACAATACCGTTAGGGAGGGGATTCCATGATTTTGACCCAGCAACACTGAAGGAAAGGTGATATATTTGCAGGTCAGGGTAGTGAGTGGCTTGGAGGGGGACTTGTAGGTGGCTGGTGTTCCCATGCATCTGCTGACCTTGTCCTTCTAAATGGAAGTGGTCATGGCTTTGTTAGGTGCTGTCTAAGGATCTTTGGTGAAATTCTGCAGTGCATCTTGTACATAGTACACACTGCTGTTACTGATTTGGAGGAGGGAGTAGATGGTTGTGTATAGGGTGCCAATCAAGTGTGCTACTTTGTCCTGGATGGTGTCAAGCTTCTTGAGTGTTATTGAACCTGCACTCATCAAAGTGGGGAGCATTCCACCACACTCCTGACTTATTCCTTGTAAATGGTGGACAAATTTTGGGGAATCAGAAGTTGAGTTTTAGTCTCCCCTATCCAAGAAAGTTACCCCTGTCATAGTGTGAATACATTGAAGGTTCCTTAGGCCAATAGTGGGGATGGCAGGACAGTCTTACAAGGAGAGACTGGTTAGATTGCGTATGTATTCACTACAGTTTAGAAAAATGACAAGGGAAATGATTAAAATATATAAAATTCTAACAGGGTTGGGCGGACTAGAAGTATGTAGGATGCTCATTCTGATTGGAGAGCCTAGAAACAAAGGTCACAGTACCAGGATACAGGATGGACTCTTTGGAACTGACATGAGGAACATTTTCTTCATTCAGAGCAGTGATCCTGTCGGTGGTGAATTCATTATGACTGAAGGTTGTGGAGTTTAAGTCACTGAATATACTCAAGAAAGAGACAGATAAATGTTTAGATAGTAAAGACATGGGGAGAAAGCAGGAACATGGCAATGAGATAAGACATCAACCATGACCATATTGATGGCTGAGCATGCTTTGAACAGCTGAATGCCTGAAACCTGCTCATAGTTTCTATGCTTCTATATACAGTGGAGAAATAGAATTGCTCAGAGAATAGTAAGGCTATAGAATGAATAGCTGGCTCGCAGGGTGGTGAGTGGTGATTCGATGTATGCCTACAAAAGAAAGCTGGCCAGGGCAGAGATCATATCAGATGAGAGGTCAATGCTTATTCATAGAGGTCATGGTCAATGTGGGCTCCTGGACTAACATCAGTCACCAAAAAAAAAATTGCCAGCTCTTGTTGGAGACATTCCTGGAGGTTTCAACATGTGACTTTCTGACTATGTAGTACCACACCCCATGACACAAAATTGATTATATGACTTATATAAATGTTACTGAATTTACCTATTCAAGGTTATTCCTCCTGGAGTTAAGCATTTTTACAGGTAAACCTGTGCCAGTAGTTTTTATGCAACAAGTTATAAAAATCAGGATTCCACATATGCAGAGGGAAGCGTGAAATGTAAGGGAGGAGAAGAGACTTTAAAGGTCAACAAAAAGCCGCAAAAAGAGCTAAAGAGAAAAGTAAGATAGAACATGAGAAAAACCTAGCACAGAATATAAAGACAGATAGCAAAATTTTTTATAAATATATAAAACAGAGTGGCAAAAGTAATCGTTGATCCTTTAGAGGATGGCATTTAGTTATGGGATATGATGAAATGGCCGAAGCATTGAATAGATATTTTGTATCAGTCCTCACAGTGAAGGACACGAATAACATCCCAGTAATTGACAAAGAGATGAAGGTAGGTGAGGACCTAGATACAATCATGATTGCAGAAGAGCTAGTATTGGGCAGGCTAATGGAGCTTAGGATAAACAAGTCTCCTGGCCCTGATGGAATGCATCCCAGGGTACTAAAAGAGATGGCAGGAGAAATAGCAAGTGCACTTGTGGTAATTTTCCAAAATTTGCTGGAATTGGGGCAGTCCCAGCAGATTGGGAAACAGCAAATGTGATGCCACTCCTTAACAAAGGGAGGTAGACAAAAGATATGGAATTATAGACTGGTTAGCTTAACCTCTGTCATGGGGAAAATGTTTGACTCTATTATCAAGGAAGAAATCACAAAGTATCTAGATAGATATTGTCCCGTTGAGCAGATACAGCATGGGTTCATAAAGGGCAGGTCATGCTTAACTAATCTTTTGGAATTCTATGAAGACATTTCGAGCAATGTGGACAACGGGGACCCAGTAGATGTGGTGTACCTAGATTTCCAAAAGGCTTTCGACAAAGTGCCACACAAGAGGCTGCTGCATAAGATAAAGATGCATGGCGTTATGGGGCAAGTATTAGCATAGATGGAGGATTGATTAACTAACAGGAAGCAGAGTGGGGATAAATGAATGCTATTCTGACTTGCAATCAAGTGGTGTGCCTCAAGGATCAGTGTTGAGACCGCAATTATTCACAATTTATATAGATGATTTGGAGTTGGGGACTACGCGTAGGATGTCAAAGTTTGGGGATGACACTAAGATGAGTGGCAGAGCAAAGTGTGCAGAGGGCTGTGAAACTTTGCTGAGGAACATAGATGCTTTAAGTGAGTGGGCAAAAGTCTGACTGATGGAATACAATGTTAATACATGTGAAGTCATCCATTTTGGTAGGAGTAACAGTAAGAGGGATTATTACTTGAATAATAAAAGGTTACAGCATGCCGCTATGCAGAGGGACCTGGGTGTCCTTGTGCATGGATCACTGAAGGTTGGTCTGCAGGTACAACAGGTAATTAGGAAGGCAAATGGAGTTTTGTCGTTCATTGCTAAAGGGGTTGAGTTTAAAAATAGAGAGGTTTTGTTGCAGTTGTGTAGGGTGCTGGTGAGGCCACACCTAGAGTACTGTGTGCAGTTTTGGTCTTCTTACTTGAGAAAGGATGTACTGGCACTAGAGGGGATGCAGTAGGTTGATTCGGGAGTTGAGGAGGTTGGTTTATGAGGACAGACTGAGTAGAGTGGCAATATATTCATTGGAATTTAGAAGAATGAAGGGGGATCTTACAGAAGCATATAAAATGATGAAGGGAATAAATAAGATAGACATGGGGAGGATATTTCCACTGACAGGTGAAACTAGGACAAGAGGGCATAGCCTCAAAATTAGGGGGAGCAGATTTAGGATTGAATTGAGAAGGAACTACTTCACCCAGAGGGTTGTAAATCTATGGAATTCCCTGCCCAGTCTGTGTATAGTGCAATCAGCGGTCCGGGACATTCAACCTTGGACCTTCAGGTGACCGTCCTCCAAGGCGGACTTTGGGACAGGCAGCAGTGAAAGGTGGCCGAGCAGAGGCTGATAGCCAAGTTTGGTACCCATGGGAATGGCCACAACTGGGACCTTGGGTTCATGTTACACTACAGGTGACCCCATTGCACTACACACACCCTCTCACAGACTTATACCCCTTTACACTCATACTCACACACATACACACACTCTCTCACAGACACTCATAACCCCCCAACACCACCCCGTGCCCCCCCTCCGCACACATACACACATGCACATATATATATACAAACATATAATTTTGTGGGGTGAATTGGTGAATTTGTACTTGCAGAATTACATTTTACTTTGCTCAAAAACTGCATGAATCCTTATAAGATTCTGTAAATTTATTGTTTAGGTTAGAATCAGTCTGACCATTGCGGCACGCACAGCCTCACAGGGAGTTTATACCTTCAATACCTTATCTGGGCTGACATGACACCAATTAGAGTCATAGAGTCATAGACATGTACAGCATGGAAACAGACCCTTTGGTCCAACCCATCCATGCCGACCAAATATCCCAACCAAATCTAGTCCCACCTGCCAGCACCCGGCCCATATCCTTCCAATCCCTTCCTGTTCATATATCCATCCCAATGCCTCTTAAATGTTGACAGCAAAGGCAGTGTCATTTTCTTTCTCTCTCTCTCTCTCTCTCTCTCTCTCTCTCCCCTGCACTGACCTCACCATGTGCTTCCTTTGTCTGTTCTTCTCCCTTTTAAAACTGCTGTTGTTGATAAAGTGCACTTGAGAATGTAACTTTTAAAAAAAGTTTGCGATTTACATATGAAATAATTGAAACCAACATGGCCATTCTAAAAGATGAGAGACTTAACAAACATTCTGGGTCTTTTTCAATATATAATTTCAGTTACATCTCACTGTAAATTTTTACTATAAATTCTGTGTCTTACAATCTTATTCTCCACAATCACCTGATGAAGGAGCACCGAAAGCTAGTGCTGCCAAAAAATACCTGTTGACTATAACCTGGTGTTGTGTGCTTTTTAACTTTTCAACAGTTCAACACTGGCATCTCCAAATCATAAAATTAGATAGAGTGGTTGGGAAATGGAGTGGTCAAAAATCAGGGGCACAGATTCACAATAATTCGTCCAAGGATTACAGTGCCTTGAGGAGACAACCAGAGAGTGGCGGGAGATCTGGATGGCAGAAGTAAAAACCCCAAGTACAGTTAAAATAAAGTCTTGGATATGTAATTGAGGTGTGATAATGTACAGGAACACAGTCTAGGAATTGGTAAGTGCAATAAGGCTGGACAACTCTTTCTTGGCTGGCAGAGAAACGATGGGATGAATGGTCTCCTTCTGTGCTGTACATATCTACTGTTCCATGATGATATTTAATCCAAACTTCCCATCCCACCCATTTTTGGTAGCTGATTGTTGAAAGGCCTACTCACTTGTGTTGAATGTTGTGATGAGATGCAGTTAAAAATCACACAACACCAGATTGTAGTCCAACAGGTTTATCCAGAGGCACTCACTCACTCTATCTGTCCTGCACACGCATCCATGTTAGTTTATGGGGTGAATTTGTACTTGCAGAATTACATTTTATTTTGCTGAAATCAGTGTAAGGCTCTGTAAGTCCCACTTTAGAAAGAGAACCAGTCTGACTCAATGTTGGGATTCAGACAGACTTTAACCTTACACCTTTAATGTGTTGTCTGAGCTGAAATGGCACCTATTGTTGAGAATGTAATTTAAAGAGGATTTATCTATTAAAGAACCAAAACTAAAGTATCCCATTCTAAAAGATGAAAGACTTAATCTGAATTTGTTTAATATATCATTATAGCTCCATGATATTGTAACCCCTTTGCAATAAATTCTGTATCTTATAGTTCTGTTCCACAACTAACTGAAGAAGAGGCAGTGCCTCAAAAGCTAGTGTTTCCAAATAAACCTTTTATACTATAACCTGGTGTTGTGTGATTTTTAACTTTATCCACCCCAGTCCAACACCAACACCTCTAAATTGAGATAATATACAAAATTGAGCAATAGGGCCCTGTGAAAGGGATGCATGGTAAACTGGAGCACTGCCTCACAACTGCCTCATGAGTGCAATCTCACTGTGATGAGGGCTTCCTGGGCACCTCCTTCTAATCACCTGGCCACATCACATGTCTCCTCCCAAAGGTCCAGTTCTTATGGCTCTGCTGTGTTGCACACATCACAACATTCTGGAGAGGCTAGCTAGGAGATATTCATGTGTGTGCTAATTATTTGTTCAGTGATGCATCTTCTCATCAAATGGCTTTGGTTGCATTGTTCTTGGGCCTCACTGCGTGGGCTTCATGGTGTGTTTGCTAGATCACAGTATAAACTGTTTGCCTTTTTAATTAATCAATCATTGCTAGCAAGTGGACATGAGATGCACAAACCTCCAAAACAGTGACATGAGCTTGCAAAGTCATGAAATCTTAACGGATGGAATCTTTGTCCTGCCCAGTAGTAGGTCTGGTGGTAAGGAGGGCATTTAATGAGGCAGGAAAGTGACAATGCGGGATCCTTCTCTCCTCTATCCCAATGAAATCCATAGTGAAAAGACCCTTAGATGCCTTCCCTTTCTTTAATTAGAACAATTAATGCCCACTTCAGGGTCTTGTCCTTCTGCTGCTGGTATCAACACACTGATGGGAAGGGAGCTTGTCATTTGGGATGTTTGACTAGAAAATCCTGGCACGTTGTCTCTCGGGCTTCCAAACAGAACCCTCACTGAAACACATTTGGTGTTTGATTGAGGGACTTGATATGGGGAAAGGGAGCACTTACTGAGAGGTACCTTCCCTTCCTTTGCTGACAAAGCTTTCACTTGTCAAACTCTTGCTCAAGTCCTCCAACCCATTATCTTCTCTAATGCCATGACTGACCTGAGTCCATATTGATCTAAGCTGAGTGTAGTACCAGCAACAGCCACTTCCACTACTGTGGCA
Organism: Hemiscyllium ocellatum; assembly: GCF_020745735.1. Classification (NCBI taxonomy): domain Eukaryota; kingdom Metazoa; phylum Chordata; class Chondrichthyes; order Orectolobiformes; family Hemiscylliidae; genus Hemiscyllium; species Hemiscyllium ocellatum. The sequence goes on along the minus strand of NC_083411.1, from coordinate 71,410,443 downwards.
CCACTGAGTACCGAAGCACTTGACCTCTGATTGACAGGAATTCTTTCCCCTTAGCAAGGTTGCTGCTGGCCTGTGAAATGCCGCAAGGTCATAAATGTGGAGAGCTTTCTTGGAAAAAGGTGACGTAGGCCTCTGACCAGCTAGCTCTCCAGGCCAGCCCCACAATCCTTCTTGTCTGCAAGATTCCACCAACTTCTCAGAACAAATATTGCGAGCAAAAGCTTTCCATACAATCAAACACAAAAATATTGATGCACAATTTCAGTACTTCAGGCTAGTTTTGCAAGTTATATCTTCAACCTGCTTGACTGCCATTCTGTTCATAGCCTGCCTTCATTGGGGCACTCCCTTGGTAAATTTCCTCCTAATCACCTACTACGGTTTTAAATGACCTGGTCCACAGGTGATTTCTGACACATTAGTTGTTAAATGTGGACACCAGCTGCCTAGTCCACTTCAATTTCAGCATCTTTAATTCCATTGTTCTCAAACACACTCATTCTTGGAAGTTAAAACCACCTCAGCAAAGCAACTCATATCTCCTTATCTGTTGAAGAGATGAACTAAAAAGAAAGACTTGTTGAATTGCCTTTTTGCGGGAGGAGAAGGCTAAAAGAGTCTAATGAAGCTTTCAAAATCATGTGAATAATTCAAAGGAAATAGGAAATGATTCAAAAGAAATAGAAAGGCCATGCTTCCATCAGTTAATGAAGTGGACACAAAGGAACTTAAGTTTGATATTAGTGAGCAAAACTGGAAAGTTACAAGATCATTAAAGTCACATAGAGCTTTATTAGAACAATAAATTGTTTACCACACGTAGCTTTTGCGGAAGAGACATTTACATGATTTAAAAGCATATGATTTGGGAAAAAGGGAGGGCTTTATTTTCAATACTTCCAAACTGAGGATCGGTGCTGGGTCCTTTACTTCTTGTCATTTACATAAATGATTTGGATGCGAGCATGAGAGGTACAGTTTGCAGATGACACCAAAATTGGAGATGTAATGGATAGCGAAGAAGGTTACCTCAGATTACAACAGGATCTTAATCAGATGGGCCAATGGGCTGAGAAGTGGCAGATGGAGTTTAATTCAGATAAATGTAAAGTGCTACATTTTGGGAAAGTAAATCTTAGCAGGACTTGTACACTTACTGGTCAGGTCCTAGGGAGTGTTGCTGAACAAAGAGACCTTGGAGTGCAGGTTCATAGCTCCTTGAAAGTGGAGTCGCAGGTAAATAGGATAGTGAAGAAGGCATTTGGTATGCTGTCCTTTATTGGTCAGAGTATTGCGTACAGGAGTTGGGGAGGTTATGTTGCGGCTTTACAGGACATTGGGTAGGCCACAGTTGGAATATTGTATTCACATCTGGTCTCCTTCCTATCAGAAAGATGTTGTGAAACTTGAAAGGGTTAAGAAAAGATTTACAAGGATGTTGCCAGGGTTGGAGAATTTGAGCTATAGGGAGAGGCTAAACAGGCTGGGGCTGTTTTCCCTGGCGTCGGAGGCTGAGGGGTGACCTTAAGAGGTTTACAAAATTATGTGGGGCATGGTAATGATAAATAGACCAAGTCTTTTCCCTGGGTTGGTGAAGTCCAGAACTGGAAGGCATAGGTTTAGGGTGAGAGGGGAAAGATATAAAAGAGACCTAAGGGGCAATGTTTTCATGCAGACAATGGTGCGTGTATGGAATGAGCTGCCAGAGGAAGTGGTGGAGGCTGGTACAATTGCAACATTTAAGAGGCTTTGGATAGGTATATGAATAGGAAGGGTTTGGTGGGATATGGGCCAGGTGCTGGCAGGTGGGACTAGATTGGGTTGGGATATCTGGTCGGCATGGATGAGTTTGACCTAAGGGTCTGTTTCTGTGCTGTACATCTCTATGACTCTATGACTCTATGAGCCTCAAGTTCACTCATGGATTGTTTTCATTGCTTTTTTTTCAGTGTTCTCTCCAATTCTGCATTCTTCTCTGCTGGTGGAAACACCTGAAAGCTTGTATTTACAAGTCAAGTGGCACTTTGCCAATTCTTTAAATCTGTGGGAAGCTATTGTTTGGAACCTGGTTTATTTGTTGGAGAACTTAAAACCCTTCTGCTTTATCCATGACTTTGCAACAGTGGTGGTATGATAGACTTATGAAAATTACCATTAAATCCTACACACACCCTCCAGTTACTGGCAAACCTCCAGCGAAAAATTCCGGGTTGTCTATCAGCTAGATTATTTAGTTCAAGCTAAAACCTATTCCTGAAACACACTGCAACCAAAATTACACTTGTGACTAAACACTATATTTATTTGCCAAAGATAATTTCGCAATTAGGATTTCTTTCATTATAGAGTCAGACAGCATAAAAACACACCCGTGGGTCCAACCAGTCCATGCTGATCATGTTCCCAAACCAAACTAGCCCTACTTGTCTGCAGTTGACCTATCCCTCCAAACTTTCCAAATCATGTACTTATGCAAATATGTTTTAAATGTTGTAAATGTACCTGCATCCATTCCTCTGGTGGTCCATTCCACATTTGAACCACTTTCTGTATAAAAAAATTGTTCCTTGTGTCTTTTTGAAATTTTTCTCCTCTCATCTTTAAAATAATCCCTTAGCTTTGAACTCCTGCACAGTAGACAAAAGACCTTTGCTATTCATCTTATGTATGCCCTTAATGATTTTATAAACCTCTGTAAGGTCACCCCTCAAACTCCTATGCTCCAGTAATAAAAGTCCCAACCTATCCAACCTGTCTTTATAACTTAAGCCCACTATCACTGGTATCCATACGCACAGATGAAGAGGGACACCAGTTCGACTGGGACAATACATCCACCCTGAGACAGACTAAATCAAGACACACACGGGAATTCCTGGAGGCCTGGTATTCAAACCAGAACTCCATTAACAAATGTATAGATTTGGATCCCATTTACCATCCTCATCCACTACAACAAACCGAGTCAGGTAAATTGCAAGCAGGACAGAACACCAACGCCTCACCGGAGGCTCACCGATGGTGTTACTTGGTATGGTGACCAAACATCTGAGAACAAATTTACCAGCTCAACCAGCAAATTTGCAACATTAAGCCTTCCATTCCAGGCAATGGCTTCATAAATCTTTTCTGAACCATCTCCAATTTAATAATAGCCTTCCTACAGCAAGGCAATCAGAGCTTTACACGGTATTCCAAAAGAGGTATCACTGACACCCTGTATAACCTGAACACCATGTCCTAACTCCGATACGCAAAGGTCTGAGTAATGAAGGCAAGTGTACTAAGTGTCTTCTTAACCACCCTGTCTATAAGTTATACAAACTTCAAAGAACTACATCCCTGAACCACTAGGTCTCTGTGCTACACCACTACTCAAGACTTTACCATTAATTGTAAAGGTCCTGACCTTGTTTGTTTTATCAAAATTTGATACCTCACATTTATCCAGATTAAACTCCATCTGCCACTCCTCAGCCTAGTGACCCAATTGATCAAGGTCTTTGTAATCTTGGGTATTCTTCTTCACTATCCACTATAAAACTGATTTTGATGTCATCTGCAAGCTTAGTAACCATGCCTCCTAAATTGTCATCTAAATCATTTATATAAATGACAAACAAAAGTGGACCCAGCACTGATCCCTGTGGAACACCACTGGTCACAGGCTTTTACTCAGAAAAACAACTGTCCACCACCACAATCTGTCTCCAATTGGCAACCACTTACCCAAATCTCATATGATCAAACTTTATTAATAGTCTCCCATGGGAACTTGGTCAAAAGCTTTACTAAAGTGCACGTAAACAATGTTTACTGCTCTACCTTTATCAACCTTTTTGGTAACTTCCTCAGAAAACTCAATCAAGTTTGTGAGACACAGTTTTCCTTGCACAACACCATGCTGACTATCCCTAATCACTCCTTACCTCTCCAAATTCAAGCAAATCTTATCTTTCCGAATCACCTCCAACAACATACCCACCACCAATATCTGATTCACAGGTCTACAGTTCACAAGCTTTTCCTTACAGCCTTTCTTAAATAAAGGCACAACATTAGCCACCTTCCGGTCCTCCAGCATCTCACCTGTAGATATAGATGATACTAATATTTCTGATAGAAGCCCTGCAATTTCTTCTCTAACTTCCCACAATATTCTATCATAGATTATAGAATCCCTACAGTGTGGAAGTAAGACATTTGACCCAACAAGTCCACATCATGCTCCAAAGAGTTTCCCAACCAGACCCTACCCTTACCCTATTACTCTACATTTTCCCCTGACTAATGCATCTCACCTACACATCCCTGAACACTCTGGAAATTTAGCTTGGCCAATTCACCTGGCCTGCAGTAGGAAACTGCAGCACCCGGATGAAACCCATGCAGACACGGAGAGAATGTGCAGACTCCACATAGATAGTCACCTGAGGCTAGAGTTGAACCCACAACCCTGGCACTGTGATGCAGCAGTGCTAACCACTGTGCCATCCTGAGAAACAATACAATGTTGTTCCATGTCTGGAAACAGTGCTAATCTTTAAATTTGCGAAAGCTTGACATTGGCAATGGTTCAACTCTGCCCCTAAACAGTTTATTTATTATATCACATACAAACATGTGAACGAGGAGCTGTTATAAATGAGAGAAAAACTGGAACGTGTAGCAAGTTTGCCAGAAATAAACATTTCAATAAATATTTAAAGAAAGAAGTTAACAAGGTGAGCATTAGTCCTATAGAAAGTGTGATTTCAGAATTAACGATGGAAAATGACACATTAATTGAACAGCGATTTGTATCCCTTCACTACAGACAATCCAAATAACATTGCAGAAGCAGTGATAAACCAGGAAACAGAAGAGAGAGGGGAACTCACAAAAGAAGGGAGGGAGGAACCAGTGATGGAAAGAAAGGAAGAAAGTCACAATCACTGAGCAAAGTGGTAGTTATCTGGTCCCACTGGACTTCATCCTCGTCTGAACAGTCTTACTGGAGTTCATTGTGACGGGTGGTGTGGATAAAAAGGAATCATGTGTTGTACTTAAATTTCCAGAGGATTTAAAAAAAAATTAGAAGTGAATATATAAGATAAAATGGTGTAGGTGGTAGCGTATTAACCCAGGTAAAAGATTGGCCATGTAACAGTAAGGAGAGAGTAGTTTGCAAATGGGTTTTTGTCAGCTTGGCAAGATGTAATGGATGCTGTGCCACAGGAATCAGTGCTTAGTTGAAGGGATGGTCTGGTTGCGAGATTTCTTGGCGACACAAGCTAGATAGGTACGTTATGAAGATACAGAGTTTATAACAATTTATCAATTTATCTACCTTTGCCTTAAAATATTCAAAAGGGGGATGTATGACAGTATTTTGGCACATTGGTACACTAAGTGATTTACTCATTACTCCCAGAAATATTGTGAATGTTGTGTCATCTGTGCCACTAAAAATGTGGGGAGGGGAATACAGATCAGTCAGGCAGCACACGCCCAACCCAAAAACACTTTGAATTACCTGCAAACCGTCAGAGTACTGAGCAAGTCCAACTCCAGTCTCCCTATGAGATCCCGACCCATCAGATTTAAATGACAAAATTCCGATAACAGGAAGGAGAATTGGAATGTTTCCCGTTACTCGTTTCTCACAAAAGGGGTGAGGAAAATCTCTTTCGCACCACGACTCCTGATGAACCCATTGTGTTCAGGAACCTTTCACTTATCTTTATTTGTGTCGATTGTCCAAACTGGCTTAATTGAAGACTGAATATGTTGCCCCTGTATCTACCAAAAAGGTAACTGGTGTACCTTCCACATATACCATAGAGATAGGCATTGACTTATACGCATCATTGTGATATTGAACCTGCTGTCCACACTTCACAATCTCAGCACTCAACATAGAGATGGGACATGTCTCAATGCCCGTAAGGTTAATAGAAGAGATTAACATAAGCAAGTCTTCATTGTCAAGCATCAAGGACAGAGGCTTACCTGTACCTTGTTGGCTGCCCACCTCCACCTCAGCCTTCCCCTGTCAGTCACCCTGTCGCCCAGCCTCCAGGGCGATTGAGGCTGTCTGTGCGGGCACTGTCTTGCCCAGTGATTCATTGCTCCACAAACAAAGCACCCGCCAGATCTACCTCTGCCCGCGACTTCCTCCACGACCCCTTCCTCTTCCTCTTCCGCGACCTCCATCTCTGCCTCTCTCTCTTCCTGCCACACCTCCCCCCATCAGCTGGGAGACCATTTGCAGCATAGTAAGCTGAGTTTTATGTGCTTGCTGTTCCATCTTTAGTTTCCGCTGATCCTTCGCTTGGGTAAACAATTTTTCAGCATGGATCGCATGCTGTTCTATCAAATTCAGCTTTCCCGTGTCCCAGGTAATACAGGTGTCTTCTACCTTTTTCGCTATTTCATCCTTCATTCCATTGATGAAGCTGTTCCTCAGGTGTGCCTCACACGCCGTGATCTCTGCCGCCGTTATATCGTCGGGTGGTCTCAGTCCACTATGGGCATTATGGACTTCAATGAGGTGCGTAAGATACTGGGACACGGTCTCACCTTCTCGTTTACACATTGCTATTTTGGTCATGTCCATTCGCACTGGGAATGCCTCCTTACAGGCGGTTGCCAGTGCTGCAACAAAAGCATTAAAGTCTCCATTCTGCTTTGCTTGCGGGTTGGCTACTCTGGCATGGACGTTTGCGGCTGGCCAGGTATACTTGATTTTGGTGACATCGGCACCCAGTTTTCATCCCAGGAGATGTCTCATCTCGTGTGACGTGGGATGGAATTCAGTACAGAATTTTGTCACATCTTCGGCGAACTTATCACCTCCAGCCTTGCGTGGGTCAGGCAACTGCCCATCGGCAATTTCCAAATCCTTCATGGCCCATGGTTGGTGGACAAGCACTGGGCACCCTTCTGGACCTGCAACTTCAACTACTGGAGCTTGCAGAACCACCTGGTTAGATGATTGTACGCCTGTACCCTCACCATCTGACTCATCGTCCGTCAGGGGGTGATCATGAACAGATGCCTTTCCGTCCTGGAGTGGTCGTCCTTCTTTTGGGCTTCTTGCTTCAGTTGGTTGTGGGTACGATTTGCTACCGGTGATTCAGCAGACCCTGAGGTGGCGGCCACTGGTGTGGAACCTTCACCAGGTGGATCTTGTAGGGGGAGCTGTAGGTCTCAGAGGGCAGTCATCAAGGTCAGGATCTGAAATGGACATAAGACACTGTACAGTTTCGTTAGGCTGGTTTCCGCGTGTGTCTGCATGTGCGCTGGTGTTTGTATGTGTATTTGATCTATCTTTTACTTGAGATTTCCTTTCTCTGATATCAGCCTCAGCCTTCCACATGTTATAAGCACTCCAATTCACAGGTTCTATTTTTCCCTTCCTTTTCTCCTTCTCTCTCTCTTCCACCCACAATCTCAATATATCCAACTGTGTTTTTCTAAAACTTCCTCTCTCAGGAAAACTACATTACTTGATCCACAATACTAAATGCTTTACAGACTCTGGGCCGTAATTATTTTGCATGTATTGTATTTTTGGTTGGCCATTCCAAGTCCTGTGTGGACCCTCCCTTTGTTTGCTCTTGCCATAGCCCATTTTTAGTGTAACTGGAAAAGTGTTCAGCTCTCTCTCATGGTACCATTATCTTTTCCCTTTTACTTGCTTTCTTACCTCCGGAGGACCCCTCTCACATTGGGCATGTCCGCCTCAATGCCTTGGTTTTCATAAACCAAGAAACCACGTACCCGATACATCTTTGGTGAGTCCAATTCGGTCACTGGTGTCTCCAAGTCTAAAACCACCCTTAAACACGCCGTCTCTTAAGTATTCTAGAGACAGCAATCCTTTCCCTTGAGTTTTGCTTAAATACCACACGAGATTCTACTGAACCCTTTTCCTGATTCATTTATTCTCCTAGAGTGAGTCTCTATGTAGGAATACTTAAGCCACTACTCTTACCCCGAGCCTATTCAATTCGAACTCCTCCACAGATTCCCAGTCCTCTCACGCAAAGGGGTCAATGCAGCACTCGAGATGAAGTGAAAGACCTTCAAGGCGCTAGCACCTGCACCTCCTGGGAATCTTCAGAATCCCACCCAGTCGCACGATCCTCGACGAGCCCCCAATTTTACTGTTGTGGAATGTAAATCGACTCAACTCAATTGTTAGCAAGAGCAAAGAGAGGAGCTTTACTTAAATTCATCAGAATTGACCCTATACATTCAGCCAGATGCCTCAATGTATGGGGGACTTGCGCATAATTCAGATACTCTTCTTATACTGTTTCTTATCACATTCTCAAGGGCAAAGACTGGGAAAACTTAAGTTGTTATTCTCTCATCCCCTGGTCTTGGACACAACAATTCTTCAGCTTTCGCTGAATTCGACTGTCGCAAGATCAAGTTGAATGTTTACAAAGTTCAAACAGAAACAAGCTGACTGCAAACCTCATCAAAGTATTGTTTACAAAGCTCAGCACAGCATTCAATTTTAGAAAAGCATTCTCTTTCAAATGTCACAGTAACTGTAAAATTTCTTAATTTTCCATTACAGAACCTGTTACCAGCACCTTCTGAGGAAGAGCTCCAGAGATTCACAACCCTCACTGAGAAAAAAAACATTCTCATTATCTCTGTCTTAAGTGGACAATCCCTTACTTTTAAGAAATGGTCTCTAGTTCAAGATTCTCCATACTTGGGGAGATATCCTAACCATATCCATCTTTAAATACTTCCCTTATATCTTATATGTTTCAATCAATCCAACCATTTTTGAAAATAAAGCTTGCCATTTTTTCAGTTTATTTTGTTGTTATTGTTTGGCCTTTAATGAAGACTTGGAAAATGTTTGTTTGGACAGATTGCTGGGCTTTGAGGAGAAGTTTTGGTAAAACTGTTTTTCAACCATTAGTCAGTTGACCAGTTGGTGGCTCTAAGGGGAGATATGGACTTTTACTTTCGATGAAGACCTGTTGAGAGAACTAACGTAAAGGTTTTTTGGGGCAGTATACAAAGAGAAGTTACAGAAAATGTACTGATGATCCCACCATGCTCAGTGCTCTGAATACATTTTGCCCAGTAGCATATGAATCTAATGAGTATCGTCTCACCTTGTGGCAGCTGAATATGTCTTCCACAGCCACCTGATGAAGGAGCAGTACTCCAAAAGCTAGTGCTTCCAAATAAACCTGTTGGACTATAAGGTGGTGTTGTGTGATTTTTAAGATTAAAGTAGTTTATGCGCAGAAACCACATTCATCTTAGTTTGGATTTTCATGATGGAAGTGAATTGTTGTGCTGGGAATTTGTGTTGAAGACGTTCCATCCCCTGTCTAGGTGACATCCTCAGTGCTTGGGAGCCTCCTGTGAAGCGCTTCTGTGATCTTTCCTCCGGCATTTGTAGTGGTTTGAATCTGCCGCTTCCAGTTGTCAGTTCCAGCTGCCACCTAGACAGGGGACGAAACGTCTGCAACACAAATTCCCAGCTCGGCGAACAGAACCACAACAACGAGCACCCGAGCTACAAATCTTCTCACAAACTTGGAAGTGAATTCTACAACAGACCTTAATGGACATTGATGTGAGATATTCTATGGCCTGAGAATCATGGTCATAGTCACAATTCAGGGCAGCTGTCTTTGATCTTTATTTTCATTCACTCATGACATGTTGGTGTCATTGGCCCAGCCATCAGTTAGTGTCTCTCTCTGGTTGTCCTTGAGAAGGTAGTGGTGAGCTGCCTTCTTGAACCGCTGCAGTTAGTGTGCTGTGGGTTGACCCACAATGCCCTTTAAGGAGGGAGTTGCAGAATTTTGACTCAGTAACAGTGAAGGAACAATGGTGTATTTTGAAGTCAGGATGGGAAGTGGCTTAGCTGGGAACTTCTAAATGTTGGTGTTCCCATGTATCTGCTGCTCTCGTCCTTCTAAACGGATGTGGTCATTGGTTTAGAAGGTGCTTTCTAAAGACCTTTGGTGAATTTCTGTGTGACATCTTGTAGATAGTACATACTGTTGCTACTGAGTATTGGTGATGGATACAACGTATGCTTATTGATGTGGTCCCAATAAAGTGGGCTGCTTTGTCCTGGATGGTGTCAAGCTTCTTGAGTGTTGCTGGAGCTGCACCCATCCAGTCAGGTGGGGAGTATTTCATTGCACTCATGACTCGTACCTTGTAGGTGGAGGGCAGGTTCTGGGAGTCAGAACATGAGTTACTCATCACAGTGTTCCTAATCTCTGACTTACTCTTGTAGACACTATTTATTTGTGGTAAATCTAGTTGAGTTTCTGATCATTGGTAACCTCCAGGATGTTGATAGTGCGGAATTCATCATTGAATGTCAAGGGTAATGGTTAGATTGCTTTTTATTCGAGATGTTAAATTCCTGGCATTCGTATGGCACAAATGTTATTTGCCACTTGTCAGTCCAAGCTTAGACATTGCACAGATCTTGTTGATTTTAACATGGACTGCTTCCGTATCTGAGGAGACACGAACAGTGCGGAACATTCTGTAATCATCAGTGAACATTATCAGCTGTTCTTATCATTTTGTTCAAAGTTATGGTGGGAAAGTTAAAGTTAATGGATGAAAAGCCATGGGCTGTGTACTCCTGTCATTTCATACAGTGCTCTCTAGTTTAATGTTAATTTGATGTTGTGAAGCATTTTACCATTACTGTCATCAACTGGAAGTTCTAAGCGCCAATTCCCCGATTCATAAGAGCCATTCCCTCACCATGGAACACAGAAAACAATCCCTGAAATGCGGTCGTGCAATTTGGTCCACTTTGTTGACTGTAATTCATTATGGTCAGCCATATTTCACCGATTTGCCCCTTGTACTGTAGAGTTCTCAGATAATGATGAGGTGAGTAAAGCTCAGTGTCAATTTTGAGGACTATAACCCAGGATTCACAGTGGACTTCTTTTTTAGGTTAAATATGGACCCTTCTTTTGCAAGCTCTCCTACCTCTGCCTTTATAAAAAATCATTCATGAAGGTGGCTAAAAATCACACAACACCAGGTTACAGTCCAGTGTACCCTAAAACTCTGTGGGAAGCTGGGGAAGTGATTGCTAGGCCCTTTGTTGAGATATTTGTATCATCGATAGTCGCAGGTGAGGCACCAGAAGACTGGAGGTTGACTAATGTGGTACCATTATTTAAGAAAGGCGGTAAGGACAAGCCAGGGAACTACAGACCGGTGAGCCTGACGTCGGTGGTGGGCAAGTTGTTGGAAGGAATCTGTGACAGGATCTGTGACAGGATTTATATCTATTTGGAAAGGCAAGGACTGATTAAGGATTGTCAACATGGCTTTGTGTGTTGGAAACCATGTCTCATGAACTTGATTGAGTATTTTGAAGAAGTAACAAAAAGAATTAATGAGGGCCGAGCAGTAGATGTGATCTATATGGAGTTCAGTAAGGCATTCGTCAAGGGCCCCCATGGGCGACTGGTTAGCAAGGTTAGATCTCATTGAATACTGGGAGAACTAGCCATTTGGACACAGAACTGGCTCAAAGATAGAAGACAGAGGGTGTGATGTAGGCTTGTTTTTTAGACTGGAGGCCTGTGACCAGTGGAGTGCCACAAGGATTGGTGCTGGGTCCACTATTTTTCGTAATTTATATAAATGATTTGGATGTGAACATAGGAGGTATAGTTAGTAAGTTTGCAAATGACATCAATACTGGAGGTGTAGTGGACAGCAAAGAAGGTTACCTCAGATTACAATGGGATCATGATTAGATCAGTCAATGAGCTGAGGACTGGCAGATGGAGTTTAATTCAGATAAATGCGAGGTGCTGTATTTTGAGAAAGCAAATCATAGCAGGACTTATATACTTCATGGTAAGGTCTGAGGGAGTGCTGCTGAACAAAGAGACTTTGGAGTGCAGGTTCATAGCTCCTTGAAAGTGGAGTTGCAGGTAGATAGGATAGTGAAGAAGGTCTTTTGGTATGCTTTCCTTTATTGGTCAGAGTATCGAGTATAGGAGTTGGGAGGCCATGTTGCAGCTGTACAGGACATTGGTTAGGCCACTTTTGAAATAATGTCTGCAATTTGTCCCTTCTATCGGAAGGATGTTGTGAAACTTGAAAGGGTTCAGAAAAGATTTACAAGGATGTTGCCAGGGTTGGAAGAGTTGAGCTATAGGAAGAGGCTGAATAGGCTGAGGCTGTTTTCCCTGGCGCATCGGCAGCTCCAGGGGTGACTTTATGAAGGTTTATAAGATTATGAGGGGCACGGATAGGATAAACAGACAAGTTTGGGGTGGGGGAGTCCAGAACTAGAGGGCATAGATTCAGGGTGAGGAGGGAAAGATATAAAAGAGACCTAAGGGGTAACTTTTTCATGCAGCGGATGGTGCATGTATGGCCTGAACTGCCAAAGGAAGTGATAGAGGCTAGTACAATTCCGGCGTTTATAGCATGGGTATATGAATAGGAGGGGTTTAGAGGGATATGGACCATGTGCTGACAAATGAGACTCGATTAGGTTAGAATATCTGGTCAACGTGGATGAGTTGGGCCCTAGGGTCTGTTTCTGTGTTGCAAATCTCAATGACACAATGATTATGACTCTATGAACATGTTCATTTGAAAGTACAGGCTTTATGAGCGCTGCTTCTTCATGAGGTACCTAGTGGGGCAGGATCATAGGACACAGAATTTATAGGAAAAATTCAAAATGTCACACGATGATGCAATGTATTGAACAAATCTAGATTGCTGTTAAGTCTTTAATTACTTAGAATGTGTTTGCAGGTTTCAATTGATTATTCTGTGAATTGCAGAACTTCTTTCAAGTCACAGTCCTAAGATAATTTTTAAGATTTTATCAGTATTAAAAAAAAGGTGACATCTCAGCTCAGACAATGCATTAAAGGTGTGAGGTTAGAGTCTGTCTGTATCCGAACCTTGAGTCAGATTGGTTCAATTTCCAAAGTAGGAATTGTAAAAAAGTCACAGTGACTGGACTTTTCAGGGGAGTCAGGGAGTGAGTTACTCACAGCTGCATTCCTAGCATCTGGCTTGCTCTTGCCTCTTGCTCATCCAACCAATAAGCAGCTAGTAATTCAGTTAGCAGCACATTCAAGTCTAAGTTTGAAAGTTTAACTCCACTCCAACACCTGAGCATAGCTCTTAGCCCAACAATTCTGATTTCAGCCGTAAGGGAATGTTGCTCTCCTAAATGTCGTCTTTCTGACGCGGTGTTAAACCAATGCTCTTTTTTTAAATGTCTCTGACTGAAACGAATGATCCTATTGCACTGTTTGAAGAAGGGCAAGGGAGTTCTCCTGGGTCCTTGGAGTTATTGCCCTAGCAGACTTTCTCACCATTATCTCGTTATAATTTGTGGGTGCTCTCTGAGCACTGACTCACTGCTGCTACACTGACAGCGCTTCGGAAAAAAGTTGTGCCGTTGGTGAAAAGCTTTTTGGGACAACCTGAGTTCACCCTCTCTGCTTAACAATGAAAAATCCTACGTTTTTGTTCGCTCCCCAAAAATGTGCTGGTTGAATCAATGATGAGTTTTGGGAATATAGCCAAAGCTTTGTAGAGAATTGAGATAAATGGTACACCCACCACTCGGCAGTGAGCATGTGCTGAACACTGTTCATATGTGAAAGGTTTTGCTCAGTGGTTGGGTGCTTGGTTTACAGCCAGCTGCCCTCCTTTGTCAAGTGAGAGCTGCTCGGGCCCCAGATACCTGTAGAGAGCCTGGCCTTACTCTACCATCAGTAGATTAGATTAGATTAGATTACTTTAGATTAGATTAGATTACTTACAGTGTGGAAACAGGCCCTTCGGCCCAACAAGTCCACACCGACCCGCCGAAGCGCAACCCACCCATACCCCTACATATACCCCTTACCTAACACTACGGGCAATTTAGCATGGCCAATTCACCTGACCCGCACATCTTTGGATTGTGGGAGGAAACCGGAGCACCCGGAGGAAACCCACACAGACATGGGGAGAATGTGCAAACTCCACACAGACAGTCACCCGAGAGTGGAATTGAACCTGGGTCCCTGGCGCTGTGAGGCAGCAGTGTTAACTACTACGCCACCTTTATTTCCAGTTTTCTTTCTCCTGCTTTCTGAACAAGGTGTAACATAGGAATGTTCAGGACTTTGTTTTGGATCTTGCAGGACATCAGAACTTCTAACCTTTGGGATCCAGATCAGTCCAAGTAAGGTGCACAGATTTTATAAAGGTCAGCTGCAGGTTTGAGAATTTAGCTAAGCCTTTAAAAGCACTCTCATTTGCTAATTATTTAACAACACCCTTTCTGCTAAATCTTTTAAATTACCATTTTTGTTAAATCCTAACAATCATTGTCAAGCCTTTTGATGCACTATCTGAGCTGCCTTTGGAAATGCCTTATGTTTCTGAGTGGATCAGGTTAACGAACCAGCAACACTTTAGTGTCTGTACGAATTACCAGCCCATTCCAATCTTCCTTTCCTCACCAAATTCCTTGAATACCTCATTAAAAATCTGTGTCCATGTTCTCTGCATCTTCCAGTTTCTTTCTTTCAAATCAAGTTTCTGAGTGTGCCAGAGACATTGCAATTCCCCATCGCCAAAGGTACAAATCCTCCAGGAGTGTGAGCCTTGATACTGCATACCTTCCTCAGATTTGTCACATTATTATGTTCAACTTCACTGACTTTCACTTCACTGTCTGTTAACTTCTTTTTATTCATCATAGAACAATGTCTCCTTGGTTCCCAAGTTATCTGGTCATCATAACCAGAGCATCCCAGCAACATCTATTCTTCTTGTTCCCACACTGTTAGCCCAGAAGTCCCTGCTCGACAGCTACCCAATCCTTATCCACATAACACCTCTTGGTTACATAATTGACAAATGTGGAGGCAACTCTCATCTGTCTGCTGATGAAACAAAACTTTTCTTCCACCACTTTTGACTCCTACACTGCCTCTGAGCTCTCAGACTACGTATCCAAGCTATAGTTTGTGATGGAAGGCTGGAACTTTCCCATTGGCAGTTCAGATTTTGGTGAGTGATTTTCAGTGTCCAGTCCACCTTTGCTGGAAGCTCTCTCAGACACCCTCCTTCTCTTTGCCTCAGTAGTTATCCACCTCGGGCTATTGGGAAGTGCAGAACCAGAGAGAGACAAATACCAAGACCTTCCAACAAACCCACCCCTAATGCCTTATTTAAACCATGACTGCATACCCACTTCAGATGCTGCAAGCCAGGAAATGACTCTCATGCTGTGGTGACCACGTGACTCACAATAAAGATAGCCAGCTCTCTGCCTTGCAGCCAAAATTGCTGGTGGATGCGGTGCTAGAAAGGAGAACTGTCTTTTTCCCAACAGAACACGCCAAAAGACCACACCAACTTAGACACAGCCAACTTAGACACAGACTGCAGCCAGTGCTGTGTCCTGGGTGAAATGGGATGCCACTGAGGTAGGAAAAAGCTCAATGATCTTCTGCACTCTGCAAGAGACAGTGACACCGTCTACTCTTTGTTATCTCACACTCACAGGGCCAGTACTCATGCCAAATCTGTCACTGCACGTGCACCTCACTTTCTATCCTCTGCACTTCCTACTCACTCATCACTGACTGCTGTTCCATCCACTTCCATCAAACTCAATCCCTCTCTGTGCTTCACTGCAGGCAACATTGACCCACAATCAGACAGAAAACTCTCAGACTGATAGATGTTAGATGGGGAAAGCTTGTGTTTGATGGAGGACATGAAGCTCCCCACTCCCTATGAGAAGAAAGTCATTGACTTGATTAGAAAAGTCCACTAACACTCATTCGGGGATAGAATGGGAAACCAAACCAAGAAACTTCAATGCACTGTGTTGTATTGCTCACCCATTGTCACCAGTGTCAACTCAATCTTAATAGGGGCAAGGTTTTATGCGTCTTCTACAATTAATTCCCTCTCTTCTCTTGAACAGCATCAACAGATCTTGGACACCCTCAATGCCACCTCTTTGTCTGAGGATGAGCAAACCATTGACCCCACAGACGATGCTTGAGAAAGGATTTCACCTGTATCATCTACCATCTTAGAGACTGGCACTTTGGTGCTGACATCTCTAGCTTACGAGGAGCAGGAGAATCGATGTTTCGGGCATAAGCCCTTCTTCAGGAATGAGGCTGGTGTGCCAAGTGGGATAAAAGGTGGTGGGGGTGGGGGGGGGTGGAGGGGGGGAGGAATTTGGGGGAGGGGCGCTGGGAATACAATAAGTGGAAGGAGGTGAGGGTGAGGGTGATAGGCCGGAGAGGGGGTGGGGGCGGAGAGGTCAGGAAGAAGACTGCAGCATCTGCAGTCCTCACTTTCTCCTAGTTGATCTCTAGATTACACTCAGGAATGTGATCTGGTGAATGCCTATCTCTGCAGCTGGTGGAGCAAGAAATGTCCAAGTTTTGCGAGGACTGTCAGAGCCAATGCGACCCCCTCAGCCCCATGTCACGAGCCATGATTGAAGAGATGTTCCCTATCTTTGAGCAACCATCCCTGGACAGACCAAATATCTTGAAATGAGACAAGAATGAGTTCTCCAGCATGAATGTACAGTCAGTTCTGCTGTGACTCGATAGTTCCATTCATATGCAATCTTGTCTTTTAACAAAATTGTGTAATGGCAGCACATTTAAACTAATGGGGCCGGAATCACATTATAACCAATACAGAGCAACCCCAATTATCCGGCATTTAATTATCCGAATATCGGATTTTTAGGCGGGATTGCAAGGTCCTGGTGCTTGGCTAAACCATGTTATCCAGCATTCAACTTTCTAGATTTTGATTAATGGAATGAAATACTCCCCACTCGTGTCCTTCAGATAATCGAGATTCCTCTGTACACGCTCTAAAAAGTTTGAGCCTTAGGAACAGTGTCCCCAATTCGTCAACAGTGTTATAGCAAATTCTCAGTAGCAAAATGCATGTTATAGCAGAACCACCTGTGACCCATGAAGTTCCCTTATTCTTCATGTTCCCTTTGTGTCACTGTCCCTGAGACCCTGATGACCTTTTCAGTCTTCACCCCTATTTTGTTTGCATCACTTTAAGTTGCTATTAATGTGCCCACTTTACCCTCTCGTCACATGACTTTTGAAATCCCTATGTTGGCCCTGGACACTTGCCATATACATCGAGAAGCTCCTCACTGCTGCAATTCATATACAGTTATCGCAAAGTTCTCAGTATGGTCCATGACGCCCAGTGGCTGGGGAGATTCCATCTAAGAAATGCATTTTTTGTATCCATGAAGTGATTTGGATCTGAAATGCATAGCATGATCAAGATAGATTCAGTGGGGGCTTTCAAATCAGACCTGGATCATTCCACGAACCTGAAATATATTGAGGGGCTCAGAGGTAAAGGAAGAGAAGTGATGCTCAATGCTTGGGAATTGTGCAGGCACAGACATGAAAGCCTAACTGACCTCCTCTGTGCAGTGGCTATTCAGTCAAACATCAATTGCTCCTCTGTGCGCTTACTTTTGTCAAGTATGGATGTCTTTTTCGCAATAAACTTATTGATATCCCACAATAAAATACAGACTTTATGATTTCTATTGTACCCCCACCATTTGAAGGGGACAGCTGCTCCTCAGAAAACTGACATGGATGTGTAGTAAAACACAATAAAAGTCAGCTGCTACTCCTGTGTCACACTAAGCCATCGACTCCAGACATTTAAGATTTTGGCTTTGGATCATTTTAGGTGTGCTCTGCTCAAAGATGCTGTCTCGTTTTCTGAGGATGAGTCAAGTATATTAAGGCAGAGCCACAATTATGGCCACTAAATCTTCAGTGTGCCCTAAAGAAATTCAGTCACCATAATCTATAATGCAGTAATTTTGGAACTTTCCTATAATCTGTTAAACAATGTTCAGCTGAGTAATTACTATGTTAGACCACTATCCAATTTGATTATCTGGATATGATGCAAAACTTCCCGAGGGTTTCATATGACTCAGTTGTGGTTACATGGTATTTACTGTGTACGTTTGCAGGTATAAGGACTGATCAAAGGGAGGTATGCTGCTGGCAGAATGATGCATATTAGCAGGGCTTTGAGACTTGCTGTGTTCTCGTTGCTCGCAGCATATCACAGCTTATAATGTTTATAACACTGAATGTTGGAACACTCAGCTTACATTCAGATTACTGAGCCTCTGGAAAAAGACGCTATTGATCTAAAAGTCCGTGAATGTGTTGTCTCCTTACAAATCTGTACCATCTCTTTTGCAGCTCCATGCTTTAACCCCAAGAATTAGAATTAAAATTAGATTTTCCTTGACCTCAGCATTAACTGGCCAAGGCTAAGTCACTAAATATATTGTTAGATTCTAGAAAGCCATAAGACAGAGGAACAGGAGTAGGCCATTCAGCCCATCTTCCATTTTATAGTATCACAGCTGATATGACCTACGGTACATTATCTTTTTTTTTGCTTTAGTTTGCTTTAGTCATCGTACCAGATCTGGAGATTTACCAGTGCCCAGGAGAAAGTTTTCATCCTTTTTGTTCTGATTTTACCTTCCTGTGAATCTGGATGATGAATTTCAGCAAGATGGCAGTTAATCTGAAGCTAGCTGGGTACAGACTTGTTAAAAGTCATGTTCTGCTGCTTTATTATAACTTGTAAGTGAACCAATTTCATATGTTGAGGGTAACATAGGAGAAGGATTTTTGTTACCATTTATACACAAGGAAGAGTGCTGTTGGAAAAGCCACAGTTTTTATTTCATATTATTAGTTGGAATTCATTGAAACATTTATCACCCAATCTATAGTTTTGTAATATATTTATTTTTGTGCATTTGTAAGATGAAGATATTATACCATGATTTTTAGTATGTCCAGATATAGTGATTAGTGCTCGCTGAGTTTGCTACCTTTATTGAGCCACTGGGTAGGTAATAAACAAAATAAAAAAGATTAGAAAACAATATAAATATTATAAATGTCAGGATGATGGATCAGAACTCGAAAGTGGAGGCGTATAATGTTCTAAGGGACAAAGACAGGGTAGATATGGGAGAAACTGTACCCCTTTGTAGAGAATCAGTAACCATGGAGCACAGTTTTAAGGTAATGCGTAGGAGATTTGGAGTGGATTTAAGAATGTTTTTTCTCACCTAGAGAGCTTTGGTATCTTGAAATCACGACCAGAAAGGATGGTAGATGTGGTAAACCTCTAGACTTCTAAGAGCTATTTAGTTGAGCAGGAGAAACATCGTAGCATATAATGCAATAGGCCAAGTGCTGGAAAATGGGATTAGAATTGATAATTGCTTGAGGGATTTCAAGACAAGGGGGCATATTTTTAAGATGAGAGAAGGCAGATTTAAAAAAGACAAGAGGGGCAAATGTTTCACACTGAGAGTGGTTCGTGTGTGGAGTGAATTTCCTGAGGAAATGGTGGATGCGGGCACAGTTACAATTAAAAAAAACACTTAGATAAGTACATGAATAGGGAAGGTTTGGAGGGATGTGGACCAGGAGCAGGCAGGTGGGACTAGTTTATTTTGGGATTATGTTTGGCATGGACTGGTTTGCCCAAAGGGTCTGTTTCTGTGCTGTATGACTCTATGACTATGGCTTTACTACCAGTGTGGAGATGATGGGCTGAAGAGTCTCTTTCCAGACTGTAAAAACTCTTTGACTCCATGGACATTATAACATTTAATTCCAAGATGTGTTTTTTGTTTGAAAAGAGGTGCACTACAGACCAAAAAGGACCTCATATGAAAATTCAATTGCCCTCTGGCAAGGTCCTGTGTGGGATGGATGGAATGGTGCATCTGAAGGAATCAGGAAAACTTCAACAGAGAGGAAGAGACATAACAAGAAGAGATATCAAGTGGTCTGAGTATCTCCCCCTGCTCTCAGCAAAACATAAAGACTGCTTGCAAATAGTTTTGCCCTTTGTCCTTCTAGGAATATACATAAAAGCGGGTTTAAAAACTGACCGTAACACTGTATGGGTGAGCTGCTCTGAGACAGCATGCTGGTGGAAGAGGGTGTACTAGTGGAAGATGGTGTACAAGCATGGATTCAGGTGTTAGTGTGCTGTGAAGGTCATGGTTTAAGAACCAAACACTGTTTATCCTTGCATTGCACATGAAAAGATCCAATTCACTCCTAGAGGTAGATGACAAACCAGTCAAAAGGAAACTGGACAACAGAATGACACCCTCACTCTGAGTTCTCTGTTTATTTTTTCTTTTTGAGAGATAGGGAGGAGATGTTCGTTTTGGTGGGGTGGCAGAAGTGTTTAAGGATGGCGTTACAACCGAAATGTTGATTTCTCCACCTCCTGATGCTGTCTGGCTTGCTGTGTTCTTCCAGCCTCCTGCTTGTCTCCCTCATTCGGAGAGCAATCAATCAATCACTGTCAAAAGGAAACAGGGCTAAAGGATTTTATAAAACTAACTCAACGGCTAAGAACCCTGAAATTAAATATTCAACCATCAACATTCCCCTATCTAATCTTCACAAATGAACCTGAGGAATTAATTTGTTTCTCGTTTAACTTTTATTTTTGTTTAGGTTCACTTCTAAGGGGCAGCACGGTGGCTCAGTTGTTAGCACTGCTGCCTCACAACACCAGGGACCTGGGTTTGAGCCCAGCCTTGGGCAACTGTCTATGTGGACCTTGCACGTTCTCCCCATGTCTGTGTGGTTTTCCTCCAGGTACTCTGGTTACCTCCCACCAGATGTGCAGGTTAGGTGGATTGTCCACGCTAAATTGCCCATGGTGTCCAGGGATGTGCAGGCTAGGTGGATTAGCCATGGGGAATACAGGGTTACATGGATAGGGTAAAGGAGCAGGTCTGGATTTGATCTTCTTTGGAGAAGCAGTTTGGACTCAATGGGCCAAATGGCCTGCTTCCACATTGTAGGGATACTATGATTCGTATTCTTTGTCTGTATGTACATGTATTATAGCATTATTTCTTCTTGTGTTTCATAACCAGTAAGCTCACTCTATTGTTGATTCAAGGAAGTGCAGTTAACTCAGCTCCTTTTAAAACAAGAGTTCATTTGGTTCAGGGGAAAGGCATCTACAAGAAGGGATCCTATTAAAAGTAACCTTGTTGTGACCCTATGAATACAGAAGGGCATTAAAATTGATGTTCTCTGCCTCAGTAGCCACCTGTGCTAAAATATTAAATGTGTGACAACAAGTCAGCATCAACTGCCTTCTACGAATCACCTTTTTTCTCCAAACTGACTAATTTTAGTTACTTTTTAGTGGAATTGTAGATTATAGTAACTGGAACAGTTTAAATACTTGAGAATGTAAATTCAAAACTAGCAAATTAGGAGAACAAAGTGCGGTCAGCCTGCATTTTGTTGCTTTAAAGGGCTTATGCTCCTCCAGCTGAATTTACCTCTATGCCTTCAGGCCAGGAAGTAGTCCTTACTCACACATTCATGTGGAAAACCTGTACAGTTCACATTAGCTTCAGTAGTTTGTTTTTCAGCAAGATTTGAATCTCTTGAAGAAAAGGTTCAACTTTTAGTTGATTATGAACTCTTTGACTGATAGCTCACTGAGTAAGAGACATTATCTTATGGATCTAAAGGGGATAGTCTCTCTCAGGTAGAGTGGTCTCTGGTTACCCAGTTAGCAGGGAAGTATTATCTCTGTTTAAATGTCAGAAAGGCTCACACCAAAAGATTTTCAAAATCAGAAAAGCCAAGAGCAGCGCTAAAATAAATTAGTTGTTCATTATTTTCACAACTTGAGGAGTATAGGAGTATACAATTGCACATTGTGGAAATGCATATGTAAATAAAACAGTAAACATGTTTAGAGCCTGTCTCTCATCTCCATGAAGTGCTTATTCCACCAACTTTCTATACAGGGAACATTAGCATACATTTCAGAACAGTTTATATTTCAGTTCGCTGGAATAAGGAATAAGGATACTGTTCTGAGAGAAAAAGAAAGGTTGAAGAAACAGGACTTGTCTAGGAAGGAAAAGAAGCAACTTTGATATGACCAGTTATTGTCTTAAAGAACATGAGAAACTCAGCTGATCATGTCAAGTTCATTGTGGTGAACAGTTTAAATACTTGAGAAAGCCAGTTCAAAACTGACAAATTAGGAGAATGAAGGGCGGTCACTTTGCATTTGTAGGTTTAACAGCAGGGGCATTCACAACAAGTTGGTGAAAGAAATGCTTCAAGAAAGAGGGATTAAGATTCACGGTGAGAAGGTCAGTTGATATATCAAGCCTGGAAACTCGTACAGAAATTAATTAATAGCTGTAAAAAGCTGCCACAACAATATGATAGCTGACAGTTTAAAAAAAATAACCTGAACATGGGCCTGCGACATATTAAAATATAAAAGTGTAATGGGTCACACTTTTCCCATTAAATCAAGTCCACTGTAGTTCTGTACTTAAATTGATAAAATATCAATTAGTGGGCAGCACGGTGGCACAGTGGTTAGCACTGCTGCCTCACAACACCAGAGACCCTGCTGACTGTGTGGAGTTTGCATATTTTCCCCGAGTCTGTGTGGGTTTTCTCTGGGTGCTCCGGTTTCCTCCCACAATCCAAAGATGTGCAGGTCAGGTGAATTGGCCATGCTAAATTGCCTGTAGTGTTAGATAAAGGGGAACTGTAGGGGAATGGGTGGGTAGTGCTTTGGCGGGTCGGTATGGACTTGTTGGGCCGAAGTGCCTGTTTCCACACTGTAAGTAATCTAATCTTGGAAAGGTTTTGCCCATTTACATATGAAATTAAAATGGTAACCCAAATTACACTTGGCTGATTTAACTCAGACAATTGAAGTATTAAATTAACTCAGAATATATTATTAAAATGTTTATTTGTAAACTTGAAGTACATTTGGAATTCAAGGATTGCTTTAAAAAATCTCTAAGCAGAACACTGTAGAACATTGAAATATATTAAAGGGAACAATTTGGAGGTGCTGGTGTTGGACTGGGGTGTACAAAGTTAAAAATCACACCACACCAGGTTAAAGTCCAGCAGGTTTATTTGGAAGCACTAGCTTTCAGAGCAGTGATAGTGCTTCCAAATAAAACTGTTGGACTATAATCCGGTGTGGTGTGATTTTTAACTTTTTAAAGTGAACGTAACAAAAAACAGAAAATGTTGGAAAAGCTCAGCAAGTCTGGGAGCATCTGTGGGGAAAAGTCAGAGTTAACGTATTGGGTCCAGTGACCCTTCCTCAGAACTCAACCCCTAAACATTATTTCTGATTTCTTTCCACAGATGCTGCCAGACCTGCTGAGCTTTTCCAGCAATTTCTGTTTCTATTTCTGATAGTTCTATCAGGTTTTATTTTAAAGAGAATGTAAATTTGTATGGAGGAACCATCTGTTTGTCACAGCTTGTATCCCCTGGTTCGCCTGATACAATTTGGAAAGGAAGGTTACAATGATATTCTTAAAGCAAACACAACAACTGAGAGTAGAAGCAAATTACTGCAGATGCTGGAATCTGTACTGGAAACAACAAATGCTGGAGACCACAGTGGCTTAGACAGCATCCGCGGAGAGACAGCAAGCTAACGTTTTGAGCTTGGACGATGCTACTTCAGAACTGAACTGAAGTATGCAGGGGCCAGCATTTAAGCTATAGTTTGGTGGTGGTGATGGGGGGGGGTGGGGGGCATGTGTGGGAGTGGTCAATGGTAGTGGGTGTAGGGTGCTGATGGAGAAAAGATGTTGTGATTGGAATGTGAGAGTAGCAGAACAATGGTGTGTCTACTGCCAGACTTGAAAGGACAGATAGGCCCCACTGGAATGGGGGGGGAGGGGAGAGAGGACATGATAGCAAGCTAAAAGAAAGGGAAGAAATAGGAGTTAGTTCACAATTTATAGATGTTGAACTCAGTATTAAGTTCCCACTGGATCATGTAACTCCGATCAACACCACGCGCCAGCGTATGTGCACACTCAACTCCGCTCTGCAGCAACACTGACTCACCCTCTCTCAAAGCTGTGCCAGTCCCCAGTTTCACTTTATCTTTAGCCTCATCTATCGCCTCATCTGGCCTGCATGCGGCTGCAGATTTACAGCAATATGGCTGACTGTGAAATGGCAGAGCAAGTCACAATTCATGAGCAATTAGCGATGGATAATGAATGCCAAATGTGCCAATGATACCCACATCCCATGAAAGAATTAAGGAAAGGTCTTTCACTGGTTCCAAGACCACAGATCAAGCTTCCAGTCATGAGTTTAAGAGTGGCGTGACATTGCAGTAAGTATTGCAGTTAGCTGCTGTGAGACAAGGATTGCATGTATACTGACACAGGAAATTAATCTACATGTCTGCAATGATATTGCTCATCAGGTTGATCGGCAAGAATAGGATTTGATACAAATATAGAGTCAAGATTAAAGTGGTGCTGGAAAAGCACAGCAGGTCAGGCAGCATCCAAGGTTGCTGCCTGAACTGCTGTGCTTTTCCAGCACCACTCTAATCTCCAGCATCTGTATTCCTCACGTTCGCCTATTTGATGCAAATATACCCCGGTCTTTTACTAATCATCTACTCCAAAGGAGGATTTGCCAAAATCATGAATGGTTTCCTGGTAATTACATTTTTAAGACAAAGAAAGAGATTGCAATCATGGTGTGATGTCTCCCGAGCAGTATATGATACCTTGAGCAATGTTTAATCTTTAGATTGCAAAAGGCAAGTTTAATTTTCATTCTTTTCAGGCCAAATCGCTGTTACCAATTTGTATAATGAATGAAGTTACACTATATGATACTTGAGAAAGGCTCATATTCTCTTTGCTATGCCTGTAACTGTTGCTACATCTATGCTAAAGTGGCATTGCATTTCTGGTTCATATTTTATAAATAACATCAACTGTTCTGATTCACCCAATTGTGGAAATGCTCTCACCTTTCCCCAATTTTTTCATTGTGATGCTTATTTCCTGAGGTTTCTTAAACTCCTAAAATGTTGCAGTGCAGATATCAGCATGAAATTACTCACAATGAGGTAGTCAGAAAAGAAAAAGAGAGAAAAAGACTTGCAGTTACATAAGGCTTTTCATAAGGGCTTCAGATGTGCCAAAGTGCTTTATTCCATCCTAAATGATTAATTTTAGGATGGAATATGTTGCAATCATTGCAGAGACCAATGAACTTTTAAAAGAACATTTGAATTCCCAGTGAATACATTGAAAGAATTATGCAAGAAGACTTCAAGTTTTAAGACACATACTGCAACAAATGAACCCAAAAGCAATGTTGATTAAATACTAAACAAGAGATAAATGATACTTTAAACAAAAGGTCTTAATATGACCAATAACTCACCGTGCACAGTCACTCCCAACTTCCAAAAGGTTGACACAGTTCATATAACTGAGTTGTAATGTCAAATGACATCAAAAGGTGCTTTACTAAGTTTGCAGAGAATTCCCAAGTAAAATGTACTCCAGTGATTTCCTTTCTTGGCTTACCAGAGTAAAATTTCTAGAGTTTTTAGATTTCTGTAGGACATATAGTCTCAACAAGAGATCATCCTCTTTCTCGCATTCTGCCTGGTAGTTTGCAGAATAGTCAGTCTTCTTCCCTTTGTTGATCACTGCTGTCTTTATCTAATTGAGAAGTCTTTCTCTCTTCTCGAAAAAAAACCTCAAAGATAGACATGGGAAATTTGTTTTTAGGTGAATGCCTCATGTGTTGCCAACAAGAGGGGCAAGTTACTCCTGCTCAAACTCAGACAGAAAACTGTTGGTTCTTCAGCCCTTCAGGCACGTAAGTGGACAAAGGCAGGTTTTCCTCACCAAAGAGCTCATTGGCAATGGGGGAGGTGTTGCCATGATAGTATGCCCTTGATTGAGGAACCCAGAGAGCTAACCTAATGTCTATGTTTCAATTCAATTCAAATCTTGAACAAAAAAATACATTGTGGCACAACTGACTAATGATTGTTGCAGAAATCCATCTGATTCACTGTGGGGAACGAAGTCTGCTGTCCTTACCTGGTTTGGCCTATATGTGACATCAGATCCACTGCAATATGGCCGACTACTGCCTACCTTGTAGGCAGTAAAAGCTGACTTTCCCCATTCAATGAACAACTGTGTTTCTAGAAAAAGGATGAGACTGTTCTCTGCTGGTATAGGCTCCTCTGGATGGAGGATCAATCCAAGGACACGGGTAGGTGTTGTTGGGGGAAATCTCACTTAGTGGGGGCCATGGGGGTGAGAAGCAATGGCAAGTATTGGCTGAGGGCACCTACACACCCAGCAATCCTGTGTCCGTGTCTTCAAATGCGTGCAGGAGCTGCTATATATTATTGGCCCACTCCCAATTGACACGCAGATCCCACTGGTTTACCAGCTTGGTGGGCCACCAGACAGTTATCACACCCACACCTGAGAAAACCTCAGCCAGGCCGAAATCAGCCCTTAGATGCATTTAGTCCTCTTAAGTAGTCTTGAGGTGTTGGCAGGATGTTGGAATTGGTGGTGCAGTGGTAATGGCTCTATCTCTGAGACAGGAAGCCTGGGTTCAAGACTTTTTCAGGTGACTGTTAATTGACCATTCAAGAGTTTTAAGAGGAGGCAGTGCAGGAAGTTCCGGAACGTACTCCAGCACAGCTGGGAAGGCAGCAAATAACAGCCCGGTTAATGTTGCAGGCCTCTCAGTTCCTGTAGCCTGGATGACTCTGCCATTTAAGTTTATCTACAGTCAGCCCAGTTACTTCAGTCTTTGTTTTCAGGTGTGAGCCATTCAACCTCACTCTTAGTCATAGGTTTGTTGAAGACCTTGCTGTATCTTTTATTATTTGTTTGTGGATTTTGGGCATCTTTTATTGCCCATCCTTAATTACCCAGAAGGCAGTTGGTTAGTTAGCAATCTTTTGGTTAGTATTTAATCAATATAGCTGATCACACCACTCCATTCAGTGCTCCATAGAATCACAGAATCTCTACAGTGTGGAAACAGATCACTTGATCTAACACGTCCATACCGACTGTCCGAAGATTAACCCACCCAGTTCCATTCCCCTACCCTACGACTCCACATTTACCCCAGACTAATGCACCTGCCTGCACATCCCCGAACACTATGGGCATTTTAGCATGGTCAATCCACCTAATCTGCACATCGTTGCGTTGTGGGAGGAAACCGGAGCACCTAGAGGAAACCCACGCGGACACGGGGAGAATGTGCACACTCCACACAGACAGTTGCTCTAGGCTGGAATTGAACTTTGGTCCCTGGCGCTGTGAAGCAGCAGTGCTAACCACTGAGCCACTGTGCCACCCTTTAACAGAATTAAAGAGAAAGTCCAAAGCATAACCATCATATAAAAACCTTGCATATGTTTTAATGTAGAAAATATAGTGATTAGATTACATCCATCAGGTTCACTCATGTCCTTTAGGGAAGGAAATCTGATATCCTTGTCTGGTCTGCCCACTGTGACTCCAGATCTACAGCAATATGGTTGACTCTTAACTGCCTTCTGGGTAATTAAGGATGGGCAAGTAACGATGCTCAAAATCCACAAACAAATGATAAAAGATACAACAAGATCTCAAACACAACAGTGAATGACCAGATAACTTGCTTTCAAGAAGTTGATTAATATTAGCCATGGCTTGAGAATTCGCAATCCTTCATTGAAATAGTGCCGTGGAATTATTTACATTTACCTGGGAGTGCCGACCTCGGTTTAACATCTCCTGTGAAAGAAGGCACCTTTGTTAGGGCAGTGCTCTTTCAGTACTGCGCTTTAGTGACAACCTGGATTATTCAGAGGTGGAACTCAAACTCACAATCTTCTGATTGAGTTGAGAGAGTTACCAACAGGCCTGAGACAGATGCCTGTAGAATCTGCATGAATTATGCAGGTGCAGATTACTGCAAAGTATCAATGCATGTGCAGAAGAACTGAGCGACAGGGGGCCTGGGATGCACATGGAGGGACATAGGAAGGTTAACTATCACCTGATTTATAATTGCACATACAGACTAAGGGCAGCCACTTAGACCAAAATGTTGGTTTACTCTGTAAGATATCTTCATTATTCATAGAGTAACTGTGGCTGTCTACTTTATTCCATACCAATGTTATAATCTGCAATTGTAGTTACAATTGCCTCAAGTGACTCTATATGGATGTTTTTCATGCTATAATAGATCTGTCTCAATGGTAACTTATGTAACCATAAAGTGAAACTAGAATCATTTCAAATGAAGAAGTAATGTATAATTTAATATTTATATTGACTGCTAGTTTGTACTAATGTGATCAATGTGGGTGATTTTCTTTTTTGTTTTCAGTTCTATTATACTCAGGAGTTAAGACTATACCATTGGAAGCAATATACTTGTCAACCACACAAATCCCAGTGGGAAAGTTGTATACACTATGTAATAAATATTTCAGCATGCCATCCTTAAATGGGACAAAGTGTTCGAGAACATGGTGACATTCCAATAACTGCTAGCCGTAAAGTTAGAGATGTTAAAGGCAGCTTTAACATTGTTTCTGTGTAACCATCTGTAGCAGGTAGTTTGCCACATCCTTGATCGAACAATGTGCTTCAAACAGCAGTTTCCACCCCCATTTTTGATATTTCTGTGACTGGCAACACCCACTTAACAACATGACAGCAGTCTACATTATTTCTGATGAAGTTCTCTTGCCCGAAACATCTATTCTCCTGCTCCTTGGATGCTGTTTGACCTGCTGTGCTTTTCCAGCACCGCACTCTCAACTCTGATCTCCAGCATCTGCAGTCCTCATTTTCTCTTAGCAGCCTACAGTAACGTGGGTTTCAACACATTGGGTAGCAGGATAACCAGCTAGCAGTTAATCAAGGCTCCATCTACATAAAGGAGATGTTAATATTTATAAGATATGACTTTGACAAATTAACAACAGGGTTCTGTTTTATTCCTTACTTTAGAAGTGAGCCACACTGAAGGCAAAGAAGTTTAAAAGGAAATGCAATACACATTTTCAAAAGTTTTGATAAAATGGAGAGGGAGATGTCATGTCCACTGGTAGGAAAGTGGGAAACCTGAGCACACAGATTTAGATAATTGATAAAACAACCATCAGAAAACCGAGTTCTGATCTGAGCTCTGTTGCCTGGGAGGATGGTGGAAGGTGATTCAACAGTAAATTTTGTTGTTACTGCATAACAGGCAAGCACTGTACCTTTAATACAATTATCAGATATATGATGTTTCAATAGAATGGTACCCTCTTCAGCTTTAGTCTAGATCTCAGTGTAATGGAGTCAATGTAGTGTGTTAATTCAGTTTTGGTCAGTGCATTGAGTACAGGAGGTCAAGGTGCAGCTGTATAGGACATTGGTTAGGCCACTTTTGGAATACAGTGTGCATCTCTGGTCTTTTTGCTGTAGGAAAGATATTGTGAAACTCAAAATGGTTCAGAAAAGATTTACGAGGATGTTGTCAAGGTTGGAGGGTTTGAGCCACAGGGAGAGGCTGAATAGGCTAGGGCTATTTTCCCTGGAGCATTGGAGGCTGAGGGGTGACCTTAAAGAGGTTTATAAAATCAGGAGTCCAAAACTAGAGGGCATAGGTTTAAGGTGAGAGGGGAAAAATTTAAAAGAGACCTAAGGGACAACTTTTTCATGCAGAGAGTGATGCAAGAATGGAATGAGCTGCCAGAGGAAGTGGTGCAGACTGGCACAATTACATCATTTAAAAGGCATCTCGATGGGTATATGAATAAGAAAGATTTAGAGGGATATGAACCAAATGCTGGCAAATGAGAATAGATTAATTTAGGATATCTGGTCAGCATGGATGAGTTGGACTGAAGGGTTTGTTTCCATGTTGTTCATCTCCATCATCCTGTGACTCTAAGTTATGTTTACGTAATGTAGAATTATATAAGTAGGTGCAGAACCTAAGTCTATGATATGATATTATATCAATGTAAATAGTTAGTGTTGTTCATAAACTTCATTGTATCTGACTCGATAAGAACCTGATCATTATTGTAAATGATAGTGAGTTAACATAGAGGGTACCACTCAGATCATAGAATACAGTTGGGACCCAAGAAACAACATCAATGTCATGATGGCAACAAATGGGCAGTGAAAGCTAATGGAGACAATGGCATCAGTAGTACTAATAGGTGAGAGCTCCGGCAGTTGTAAAGTTTGTTTTCCCCTGTGACAGTCATTCCTTAGTATCGACTTTAAGTTCAAAGCTGAAGTCACAACTACAACCAAGACTAAAAAATGTTCCAAGCAAGAAACTTCTGTAACTACTTTCTATTTCTTTCTTTATTACTGTCTCTTTTTGATTAGATTTAGGAAACATCAATTTAAAGGTGCTGCCATCTCCTATCTACTGCAGTGACATTTAAGAAATGCACAGAAGAAAACATTTTCTCTATCTAAAAGGCTTTATTCATGCCTAGCCGTCAACTAATTTTGCTATCTTGTGCAGTGCAACAAAATAACAAAAAAGCAAAGACGTGGCAGCACTATCCTTGTTTTTGTTGAGAATGCCACTTACAGGCATTAACCTACTACTTGTAAAGCAACAATAAAGAGAGGAACAAACAGAGAGAAACAACATTAAAACGCAAGAAGCACTGCACTGTCAAAGAGAGTTTTATGCTGATATTTTAAAGAGCGCATTAAAGATGAAATTCAAATGATTAAGCATGGATTGGAACACTACTGACACTGTCAGAATTTCAGTTAATCAAATAAAGTATAAATCTTTACTCCCTTGATTAACAAATGACTAATAAAAAATAAGACAGGTGGTCAAGTTCTTAGTTGCATCAGGAAATGAAGAATTCAGAAGAATCAAATCCTCTGCTGTTTCTGACGGCCACAAGTAACCTGACAACATTTTCCAGATATTTGAAGATCAACTCAAAGTTCACATCAACTTCAGAGTGTAATAGTTTAACTTCATATGATACAGACAAAAGTTAGATTTGCAATTTTTGAGAAGATTTGTAACTCAGGATGAGGTTCAGGTTGTAACTTTGCTCACTGAGCAGGAAGTTTTGTTTTCAGACGTTTTGTTACCACACTAGGGAACATCATCAGTGAGCCCCTGGTGAAGCACTGGTGTTCTGTCCCACTTTCTATTTGCGTGTCTTGGTCTGTTACAGTGGGTGATATCATTTCCACTTCTTTTTCTCAGAGGGTGGTAGATGGAGTCTAAATTGATGTGTTTATTGATGCAGTTCTGGTTTGAATGCCAGGCCTCTAGGAATTCCCATGCATGCCTTTGTTTAGCCTGTCCTAGGATGGATGTGTCATCCCAGTCAAAGTGGTGTCCTTCTTCACCTGTATGTAAGGATACTAGTGATAGTGGGTCATGTTGTTTGGTGGCTAATTGGTGTTTGTGTATCCTGGTGGCTAGTTTTCTGTCTGTCTGTCTGATGTAGTGTTTGTTACAGTCCTTGCAAGGTATTTTGTAAATGGCATTAGTTTTGCTGGTTGTTTGTATAGGCTCCTTTAGGTTCATCAGCCACTGTTTAAGTGTGTTGGCAGGTTTGTGTGCTACCGTGATGCCAAGGGGTCTGAGTAGTCTGGAAGCCATTTCAGAGATGTCTTTGATGTATATCAATGTGGCTAGAGTTTCTGGGCACGTTGTGTCTGCTTTTTGGGTTTGTTGCTGAGAAATCTGCAGACTCTGTTTATTGGTTACCCACTCTTCTTGAATATGCTGAACAGGTATTTTTCTTCTGCTGTTCGTAGTTCTTGGGTGCTGCAGTGTGTTGTGGCCTGTTGAAGGACGAAGAAAGGCACCACTTCAACTGGGACAACACATCCATCCTCAAACAGGCCAAACAGAGACACGCACGGGAATTCCTTGAACCTGGCATTCCAACCGGAACTCCATCAATAAACTCATCAATTTGGACCCCATCTACCAACCTCTATCAAGACATTCAGAGTTGGCAGAGGGAGTGTGTTTTGTTCTTGATTGATTGATTGACTTATAAATGTCACATGTACCAAAGTACAGTGTAAGACTTTGTTCAAATGTGGGTCCAGTGTGTATCCTGTATATACTCGAGTAATAGTCGATCTCATGGAAAATTCGACCCCCTATTTTTGGCCGAATAACTTGGAACTTTCCATATATTTTGTATAAAAGTTGCCCCTAGCTCCTCGCAGATAACAGATCAATGTTTCTGAGTTGGTGTGCCAGCCGTCACAATCCACTCCAGCTTTCCAGTCTGTCAGTTGTTCCGCTCTGCTCCTGGTCTTCCTATCCGCTGGCTATTGTGTACTGCTCCGGGTTTTCAGAATTATCAAACATCGTTTTTGTTTTGGAGATCATTTAGAGATCAATTGGATTTCTGCTAATGACATGGTATGAATTTTGATGTGCATGAATTTCAGCCCTTCAAAAGTAATATCCCGGTAATAGTCGACCCCATTAATTTAACCTTAAAAGATAGTCAAAAAAATCTGACTATTACTCAAGTATATATATGGCATGTTTGCACTTTGAGGCCAATTGTTGAGCATTGGTCATCGTCCAGCTTTGAAGTTTGAGGTTTGGTTGAACATGGAATGTTATCCAGGCTGCATTTTTGAGAGTGATTTCCAGACTCTGCCTCATTGTCAAATTTTATCCAACCCACCCACCACTTAGAGCCATTGAGTCATAGAGATGTACAGCATGAAAACAGACCCTTCGGTCCAACCCGTCCATGCTGACCAGATAGCCCAACCCAATCTAGTCCCACCTGCCAGCACCCGGCCCATATCCCTCCAAACCCTTCCTATTCATATATCCATCCAAATGCCTCTTAAATGTTGCAATTGTACCAGCCTCCACCACATGCTATGGCAGCTCATTCCATGTTTTTATGTTCCTGTCCCTATCCACTCCATTAAATTTCAGGTTCCCCATGTTCCTATTAAAGTATTTTAATCTGACAATTATTGCCCCTGATTTTTCTCCTCAGCCTTTGACCTACCCTTATCATGCCCTCTACAGCTATGTACTGTCCACCCATTGAAGCCTGATTAGTTTTATGACTCATGAAACAACCTCCCCCAACCCTGATCCCTGTCTTCCTTTATCAGATTCTGCCCTTATATTTGGAGGTGACCCCTGCACTACTATTATCACTTCAGTCTCCCAGCATACTGCATCCCATTCCCAGACTTGCACACTGCCCTTGTTAAGCATGTAATTAGAATAGACATTTGCCTCCGGAGAAATGTGCAAGCTTAAATGATACTCCCACAAATGAAATGGCCATAACTGTGGAACATGGGTGGAAGCAAGGCACACATGCAAGGCAATCACATTGTTTTTGGGTTCAGGGCTCTGCTCAATAAAGCCTTAGATGCATTCGAGAACATAAGGATTATAAATCTCTAAAATTTGCTAATATCCAGAATGCTTCTAAGAATGACAATGCTTCACTGATATATATATCTGATCTTCATGGGAACATATGCAAAGGCGACTTAACCCTGACACAGTAGCTATGTAACCAGGTTGTCGAATGAAATTGACATGTGATGATTGAAAACCCATTTATACTATAGAAGTGAAAGTGTAGTTACAATGACCCATGCTACCCATTTGCCCACAAAACATTGTTTCAACGTCTCCTACTTTGTGCAGCTTTGGGGGTCCACGGTTGGGAGGGAAAAACAAATGTTCTGAGAATCATTTTCCATTCTCACTAGATATAGAAGGGAGACCAGACAACTGAGAGTCTCTGAACATTGCACCGTTGTTTAAAAAGAGTGCTAAGGATAGGCCAAATAATTGCAGACCAGTCTGTCAGCCTTGACTAGTGAACAATGGATTGGAATCAATTCTAAGTGACAAGTGAAA
Organism: Hemiscyllium ocellatum; assembly: GCF_020745735.1. Lineage (NCBI taxonomy): Eukaryota > Metazoa > Chordata > Chondrichthyes > Orectolobiformes > Hemiscylliidae > Hemiscyllium > Hemiscyllium ocellatum. Next base: position 71,376,553 of record NC_083411.1, on the reverse strand, counting down.
CCATCACTAAGAGAGGCACAGATTAATCAGGGACAGACATCATGGGTTTGTTAAAGAAGGTCATGTCTTACTAACTTAATTAAACTTTTTGAGGAAGTAACACGAATGATTGATGAGGGGAGTGCTGTAGGTTTTGTGCACATCCATTCTAGTAAGGTTTTTGGCAAGATCTCAACATTGACTGGTCAGAAAAATAAAAGCTCATGGGATACAGGAGGATGTGGAGAATTCAATCCAAAGCTGGCTCAGCAATTAGAAACAAATTATTATGGTTGATGGATGTTTTTGTGAATGGGAAACAGTTTCTGGTGGCATCTTATAGGTGTGGTATCATTATATTGTGCCTTGCTGTTTGTTATACATAGTAATGATTTAGACTTACTTTTAGTTGGGGGAGGGGGGGGGGCATGACTGAAAAATTTGAGATAACGCAAAAACTGGACATGGAATTGATTGTGAAATGGACAGCGGGGCTCAAGAATGATATCAATAGTTCAATAGAAAACTGAAAAATGGCATTCATTCCAGAGAAGGGAGAGATAATGTGTTTGTAGAGGGTGCAAAGAAGGAGGATATTGAGAAATGTTGAGGAAGTGAGAGGCCCTGGTGTGTATGGCCCTTAAAAATGAAAAAAATAGATAGTTAACACAGAACATAGAACAATACAGCACAGAACAGGCTCTTCGGCCCACGATGTTGTGCCGAACATTTGTCCTAGCTTAAGCACCTATCCACGTACCTATCCAATTGCCACTTAAGAGTCACCAATGATTCTGACTCTGCCACTCCCACAGACAGCGCATTCCGTGCCCCCACCACTCTCTGGGTAAAGAACCTACCCCTGACATCCCCCCTAGAACTTCCACCCTTCACCTTAAATTTATGTCCCTTTGTAACACTCTGATATACCCAGGGAAAAAGTCTCTGACTGTCTACTCTATCTATTCCCCGATCATCTTATAAACCTCTATCAAGTCACCCCTCATCCTTCGCTGTTCCAATGAGAAAAGGCCTAGCACTCTCAACCTATCCTCGTACGACCTATTCTCCATTCCAGGCAACAGCCTGGTAAGTCTCCTCTGCACCTTCTCCAAAGCTTCCACATCCTTCCAAAAGTTAAGGTGGTAAAGAAGGCATATGGAATGCTTTCCTTTTTTTGGACAGGTATAGAATTCTAAAACAGGAGCAGAAAGTACTGGAGGAACAGAGCATGTCTGGCAGCACCAGCAGAGAGAAAAACAGTGTCAGTTCTGATGAAAGGTCACTGAACTCGAAATGATAACTCTTCTTCTCCTTACAGGCGCTGACAGACTTGATTTTCAGCATATTCTGTTCTTTGTTTTTATTCCAGTACAGAATACTAAAGCAGCTATATAATGCTTAAACTGTATAAAACACTGCTAGGCCACAGCAAGAACTTTTTTGTGTAATTCTAGTCATCACTTCACACAAAGGACATAATTGCTCTGGAGAGAGTACAAAGGAGATTTATAAGAATGCTACCAGGACTGGAAAATTGCAGCCATGAGTTAAGACTGACTTGTTTTTCTGAGAGCAGAGGGAGCTAAGGGGAGATTTAAGCAAGGAGTAGAAAATGATCAGGGAATGGAATAGACAGGGGAAAGCTATGTTCCCCATTGGAAAAGGGAAATTACTAGAGAGCACAGATTTAGGTGATTGATACAAAGATTTGAGGAGACATGAGGGAAAACATTTTAACTCATAGAGTGGTGGGTGTCTGGAATTTGCTACTTCATCATCCAGAAATCCTTTATTTATTTAAAAGGAACTTGAGTTTGCATCTGTAGGGCTGCAACAGACGAGGCGGCAGACAAGGGGCAGGAAGATGGGATTAAAATAGGCAGCTCATGATTTTTGCTGACATCACAGACCAGTGGGCTGAGTGACCACTGTCTGCGCTGTAACTTTTCTGTGGTTTTATTGAAACACAGGATGGATTGTAAAATTAGTTTTTCGTTAGGAGGGGTGAGCCAATGGGCACAGGGAGACTGAAAAATGTAACTTCTCTAGAACACAGCTGGCAATCTGCCAAGTTGAACACTCTTGAGTGGAACACATGATGATGTGTAAAATCACAAAGATGATGGGAAAAGGCTCATACGGGGTCATTAATTGGAAAGTTAAGAGCCTCAAATGATTCCTGGGTGAACAGAACTCCTGGCACCGCCCTGGCACTGGTAAAATTGGGGCAAGCAGTGAGTTGGTGTTGGGTTTTTGCCATTGCCATGGTGCCCTTTTGTACAAGCCGCACACCGCCAGCTACCCCGCCCCAGGGTGGCTGTATGTTCTAGCTTTTTTCATTCTCATTGTGGTCAATGGTGCAGAAAAATTATGGAAGTAGTTTTTAATTAAAGCATCACTTACCTTTAAATCTTTCTATTCTGACTTTTAAATGACATAATTTATCTCACTAAAGCAAAAACAAAACAAATAATTGGCTTCAGCACAAAAACAAAATGCAGTGATACTAAAAATGCTAAATAAAACAGGATGGTTTATCTCAGAAGAAATAGAAAGTAAGCATAATTGGGGCATTTTCTGGTTGGCAAGATGCAACCAGTAGAGTGCTGCAGGGATCAAGTTTGGACCACAACTATTTACAATCTATATCAATGACTTGAATGGAGAGGCTGAATGTCTCGTTGCTAACGTAGCATTGTGGCACGTTGGGAGCATGCTAGGCCCATAACCTGAGGTCTGTGGATTGTAACTATTGTCTGCTATTTGCATGTTCCCATTACTTACCGCTGCAAGTGTCCACGTGCCACATCTGTGATTGTAATTATGAATTATTGTACTCCAGCTACAGGTAAGCAGTTATAAACTGTCAGTGAAAATAGATAATGTGACAGAGGGCAAAAAGTGCAAAGACTGTTGAGTAATCTTTGTTCCCAGGTTATGTGGCTGAAATGATTTTGAGGTGGCACAGTGGTTCAATGGTGAGCACTACCGCCTCACAGTGCCAGGGACCCAGGTTCGATTCCACCTTCAGGTAACTGTCCATTTGGAGTTTGCACATTCTCCCAATGTCTGTGTAGGTTTCAACTGAGTGCTCCAATTTCTTCCCATTGTTGAAAGATGTGCAGGTTACGTGGATTGTCCATGGTAAGTTGCCCATAGTGTCCAGAACGTGAAGGCTAGATGGATTAGCCATGGGGTTCTATGATGATGATGACAACTTTGCTGATGACACATAAGAGAGTAAATTGTGAAGAGGTCAGAAGGTGTTTGCAGAGGAATGTAGAAATGAGAAAGTGAGGATTGCAGATGCAGGAGAGTCAGAGTTGAAAAGGGTGGTGCTAGAAAAGCACAGCAGGTATGTGAACTGAGTGGACAATAAAAATGATGAGTAATATGAGTCAACATGACCTTGTTCACTTTGATGGGAAGAATTGGGAGACACTACAGAATGCTGTGGTATGTGGATGTCCTGCAATATGGAGCACAAAAGGTTAGTGTGCAGGTATATGAACTGATTAGGAACTCAAATAGAATGTTGTCATTTATTGCAAGGGGAATGGAATATAAAGGGAAGCATGATTTATTGCAGTCATATAGGAACATTGATGAGTTGAATCTCTACAGTTCTGGTCTCCTTACGAAAGAAAGGACACATTACATTAGAAACAATTGAGAGAAGTTTTTGGGGCAAGTCACTTTAGAGAAACATTTGAAGAGGTTGAGCACGTATCTACTAGAATTTAGAAAAATGGGAGACAAACTTATCAGAACAACAGGATCAGAAGGAAACTTGACAGGATGAATGCTGAAAGGATGTTTCTCCTTGTGGGAGAAACCAAAACTGGGGGGCACAGTTTGGAAATAAGCAACCTCCCCGAAATAATTACACAGAGGCGAGTATACTGTTACCAAATCACCCTTTATTTACATGTTCACAGTACACTGGCTGTGACCAGCCAGCTCAGGGTATGTCCCTGAAGTCAGGAGACTCTCCGAATCCTCTGATTATTTCTGTCAGCCAGGGCTCCCTGATTGGCACACAGGTGAACAACCCCAATCAAGGATCTCTTGGTTAATAAGATCCACCTGGTTCAAATCACACACTCCCGTTTAAGGTGGAGGTGAGGAGTTTTTTTTAACAAATGGTCACACAAGAGTGGGGTTTTCTCCAGAGAGCCTTGGAGGTTGGTAATTGTTAGGTTTAAGGAAAAGGCAGACAGATTCTGGACTAACAAGGGAGTCAAAGGGTTAATGGATGGAAAGGAAGTTTGAGTTGAAGCCACAATCAGATCAGCCATAATCTTATCAAATGGTGGATTAGTTTCAAGAGGCTGAATTGCCTACTTCTGCTCCTGCCTTGCATGTTCATCGAGAACCAAACATGCTGGAAATAGCCAACAGGTCTGCCTACATCAGTGGGCAGAATTTACTATTTCAGATGAGTATGATTTCATCAGAACACGCACTTCTGAAACATTTAACCAGGGTCATTGCAAACAGTGAACAAATGTCATCTGATCGTATGGCACATAATCACATCTCCTGGAATATGTCAAACCAGAGTTGGCAACACTAACCTGATTTGACATTTTTATATCTCAGTACCTGACTTCTGAAAATAATAATGTCGTGTTCCAACTGTAAGGTAATTAACGGAAAGCACAAATTTTCTTCTGAGGAAATTGTATTAACACTTTAAATTTTCCAATATTTATGCAGCCGAGAGCGTAATGCCAAATGTATATGTATTTCTGGTGAAAATGTAACCGGGGAGCAAAAAATATTTTTAGCTGTTCAAAGTTCATGGAGGGCGTTGACCTTCAAGTGAACCATCACATTATCTGAACTGGTCTGTATGTAGTGACATTACGTGTACCACTGCACATCAAACTTATTTGTCTCAGTGTCAATAATCACTACACACTATGCTACATCCATCTCTTCATTTACATGTCATTAATGTTGTGGCTATGTAGCAAGGCAACAAACGTAATAGATTTTGATTGAATTTTCCACTTCTTGAAAGAAATGATGCCTTTATGAATTTTTTTCCTTCTTTATAATTGTCCCACAAATTTAAATACCCTCTTGTGATCCATCCAACCAAAGCTAAAAGAAAATACATATTGTCATCTTGCATGCCATCAGATGTCACTGGGACATTGAATCTGCTTAAATAAACATTGCAGAACAGGCCCTTTCTGAGCATTCAGAGATGCTCGATCAAAGCAAATGCTGGTCGTATGGAAACATGCTTTGATTGCAATAGAGTCTTGCTCAGTTCTCAGAAAGCTCAAAACAATGCTGCTTGCAGCATTTTATTCACAGCAGCCAATAAGCTGACTAGGTAGCAGTAATTTCCTGAAGAAGGGCTTATGCCCGAAACGTCGATTCTCCTGTTCCTTGGATGCTGCCTGGGCTGCTGCGCTTTATCAGCAACACATTTTCAGCAGTAATTTCAAAGTAGGTTGTTTTATAATTGCAGCATTCTTTTGTGCTCTCCACTGGAGCAACATCTCACATTGATACTCAATGAACACACCCCTAAAAATCTGGTCATTCGTTTTGTTAGCATCCCATTTCCATCTCCAGGATTTGGCTGCCACAGGATTGTGTGAGGAAAAGTTTCAACTTATTTTTCCCATTTTAAAAATTGGCATTGTGGTCCAGTATCCTAGTGTGTGAACAGCCCAGCTTTAATTTTGAATGGCAAGCAAGTAGATTCAAAATGGACAGTCGGCCTTAAATACTGGCTTGTCACCACTTTGGAAAGCTTGAAAAGTCCCGTCATGGGGTCCTGGGTGAAATAACAGCCCATTTTAACATTGCATGATTTTCTTTGATGTGGAGGAGTCAGTGTTGGGCTGGGGTGGACAAAGTTAAAAATCACTCAACACCAGGTTTATTTGGAAGCACTAGCTTTTAGAGCACTGCTTCTTCATCGTGTAGCACTCAGAAAGCTTGTATTTCCAAATAAACCTATTGGACAATAACGTGGAGCTGTATGATTTTTTTAAACATTGGCTTCATTGATGATTCATTTCTTGCATGACTTGTGGTATCCCACACCCTTTCATGTATTTGTACTATTCTTGTGGAAAAGGATATGAGGTTTGTATCTTTCAATGAAATTTTTCACTTGTGAAATTAAAAAACTTCCAGTTGTTTTTGTCAAGATATTCATATTACATTTATAGGTTGGGAGGTCATGTGGTGGCTGTACAGGACATTAGTTAGATCACTGCTGGAATATTGTGTGCAATTCTGGTCTTCCTCCTATCAGGAGGATGTCATGAAATTTGAAAGAGTTCAGAAAAGATTTACAAGGATGTTGCCAGATTTGGAGGGTTTTGAGTACAGGAAGGAGCGAATAGGCTGGAGCTGCTTTCCCTGGAGCATCAGAAGCTGAGGGGTGACCTTAAAAAGGTTTATAAAATCATGAGGGACATGGATAGGGTAAATAGACAAGATCTTTTCCCTGGGGTGAGGGAGTCCAGAACTAGAGAGCAACTAGATTTAGGATGAGAGTGGAAAAATTTGAAAGGGACCTTAAGGGTAGCTTTTTCACACAGAGGGTGGTGCAAATATGAATGGGCTGCCAGAGGAAGCGGTGGAGGCTGGTAAAATTATAATGTTTAAAAGGCATTTGGATGGGTATATGAATAGGAAAGGTTTGGAGGGATATAGGCCAAGTGCTGGCAGGTGGGGCTAGATTAATGTGGCCGCATAGACTAGATGGACAATTTCCATGCTGTGCATCTCTATGACTCTATGTTTCTAAGTGGTCAGTTGAATCACTTAACACTATTTCACAATCTCAGAACACCTTGAAGCACTTTACTTTCAATTTTTAAAGTATTTTTGAAACAAGGTAATTCTTCTAATGTTGGGAAAATTGCAACTAATCTGCACACAAGAAATTCCCACAAACAATAGTCTGACAATGGTAACATTATCAGCTTTGGTGATGCTGGTTGAGAGACAAATATTGGCCAGGATTTGGGGCGGCACGGTGGCACAGTGGTTAGCACTGCTGCCTCACAGCGCCAGGGACCTGGGTTCAATTCCCGCCTCAGGCGACTGACTGTGTGGAGTTTGCACATTCTCCCCGTGTCTGCGTGGGTTTCCTCCGGGTGCTCCGGTTTCCTCCCACAGTCCAAAGATGTGCGGGTCAGGTGAATTGGCCATGCTAAATTGCCCGTAGTGTTAGGTGAAGGGGTATGGGTGGGTTGCGCTTCGGCGGGTAGGTGTGGACTTGTTGGGCCGAAGGGCCTGTTTCCACACTGTAAGTAATCTAATCTAATAAGGGGAGCTCTCCCCTGCTCTGAGAGTTGCTCTGTATCTACTGAGGGAAGATATGAGATCATGGTTTAATGATTCATCTGAAAGATGGCATTTGTAACATTGTAACTCTTTTTCACATTTGCCTGAATTATCTGCGCAAGTACATGACGTTCTGACTCATAAGCAAGAGAGGGTTACCACTGATCCTGATGGCAGCAGTAGTGTGGGGCAGCCAAAAGCCATAGTCTTACGGCTTTCACTATAAATGGCAGCCAGGCTAGTTTCTAAATGTGACCTGTTTTGATGGGTGTCAGCGGGATAAAAAAAAGTAGAGCTCCACTCTCCTTGATTGAATTTGCCTTCTTTGTCACTCTTGGTGGTCATAAATCTCACTCCTAACAAGTGCCTGATTCTGGCAAATACCTTTCTTGCCTGCAATTCATTACAGATCATGGATCCTTGCACAGTTCAATCAGAACATTTTGAGTGAGAACAAAAAGCATGCAGTACTCCAGTTAGCCTCCAAATTCTGTCTCCTTAGTCTTCACACTTCATTTCACAATACAGCCTGGGACACACTGTGCTTCAATAAACCTGGGACAAATGAAGGATGATAGTACACCATTATAATGCACAGAAGCACAATCATGCAACATTAAACAGTGTTAATTTGCTTCTTATGCTACAATACACATGATTACTAATTTATGGAGTTTGTTATTAAATTTCATATTGACCAGAAGATGCCTGTGCTAAACATGCACAGTCTTCTGTAATAATTTCTAGATATGATTACATATCACAGTTGGATTCATGCAAATTAAGACATTTTAAACCAATGTTATTTCATTAATTAATCACACTATGGTTACCAATTAACCTCACTATCACCCAAACCATTTTCCTCGTAGTATCGTGCAGCAAATCAAGTAATTACAAGATTTTTCAGTTCAAAAATATTTGAGATCATTCTCATTGTTTTGCAATACCTTTTATGTTATCTTTTGACTGGAAGTCTAAAAGACAGCACTCTATAAAAGAGCAGCACTGTCTCAATACTGGATTAGGCACAGAGATTGCAGGATTCGGATTCATACAATCTTCTTTGGAAAGGTGCAAGTGCTTCTGCTGATAGTTACTTATGCATTCATTACTGGATGCTGATGTTTCCCAGAATAAAGATTCTATTCCTTGAGTGATAAGACACAAGGTAATACAAGAGGTATGTATAATGATACAAGTTTATTTCACTTCCCAATGCCAGCTTTTGAAGATTTTAACTCCAAGTTGATTACCATCCTATTTTAAAGTGATAAATACATTGTAGATGCAAAATTAGCATCTATAAGCCAAAATTATCACCAAGTAATACCTTCTGATATCAGCCTGTGTGCCAAAATGTCGGCTCATTCATTGCAACAGCTGTCCAAACTTGAGAACAGCACAAAATATCATGTGTTTATTAATAACTTTTAACTTTTCAATTACCTTCCCTCTAACATGAGGTCAGAAATGGAGACGTTCTCTGAAAATTGCAGGACATTGTGCAATTTTCAGAGAACATTTCTGTTTCTGCCCTTATATTTAACACCAATTCTAACTCCTCTAATCCTGAAGCAGTCCATGTCTGTTTGTTACAAATCCTGGATAGCTTTCAGGTTTGTGCTAATACGTGGCACGTAACATGTGTGTTACACAAGTGCCAGAAATGAACATTTCCAGCAAGAAAGGACCTAACTATCACTCCTTAATGTTAAATGTCATTTTCATCATTGAACACCCCCACTATTAATAGCCTTATGGTTACTATTCACCAAGTATTTAACTTAACAAGCCATAAACATACAATGACTACTACAGCAGGTCAATACTTGGAATCCTGCATCAAGTAACTCACCTCTTGTTTCCTCAAAGCCTATCCACCATCTACAAGGCATAAGTCAGGAGTAAGATCAAATACTCTCCACTTGACTGAATACAGCTCCAATAATATTCAAGAAACTTGATACCATCCAAGTCAAAACAGCCCGCTTCGTTGGCACCGCATCTAAAACACTCATTCCCTACACCATTGATGCACAGTAGCAGCGTCTGTAAGATAATGCTTCAACTGAGCTTTCCAAAACCAACTTTAACCACCTAAAAGGGCAAGGTCAGTTGATGCATAAGAACACCACCACCACAAGTTTCACTCCAAGTGACACACCATCCTGATTTTAAACTGTATCGCTGTTCTTTCAATCTCACAGTGTCCAAGTCCTGGAGTGACCCCCGCACCCCCCCGCCTCCCCCCCCACCCCTCCCCCGCCCGTCCCCCAACAAACGTTGCAAGTGTAGCTACAGCACTTGGAACAGGAGCAGGTCAAGAGGAGGCCACTTTCCTCTCAAGGGTAACTAGGGATGGTCAACAAATTGTCAGTAACATCCAAATTAAAGAAAACCTGATCAACCACTGGAGGAAGAACACACTGGTACCCGGGCTTCTTATGGTGCAGGAATGAGTTTAATCTGTATTTTAAGCAAAATATTAGAGTACCAACATGTGTGTGCCCTGGTTGTCTATTCATTTGTGAAAAGTAAAGGGGACAACAAGCTTTACTCCTTTCGCCAATAAGCAATGAAATGATATAGAAAGGGGAAGGTGACCTATACAGTTTCAAAAGAACTGCACGGAAGTGACACTTTCAAATTTTTATGTGCATGAGTCACTGCATCAGTGACGGGAACAGACCATTCGGCCCATTGAACCTGTTCCATCATTTCAATCAGGTCATGTCTGATTGGTGAATTAATCCCTCCCTTGATCCTTATCACTTGGGAGTGTTATTGTGTTAAAAAAAACCCCTATTGACCTCTCCGTCAAAACTTTCAATCTGAGCATTAAGGTTCTCTCAAGATTTCCATTACCCTTTATGTGAAATAACACTTCCTGCTTTGACTCCTAATGGATCTGGTTCTAATCTGTAGATTCTACCCCTACCAGAAGAAACCATTTCTCTCCATTAATGTCATTGTAACCCTTCATCATCATTCATTATTTTTCACTCACACACAAAACAGCTTGGCGAAACTAAACCATCGCAGGCAGTGTGGATGACTTTCACCTCAATCATCTGTCAGGGTTGATTCATGTCACAGAAGATAATTGCAAAATAAACAGAATGTTTCCTCTCATTCCTGCACAAACCGAGTGAGAAAGTGTTTCAAAACAAATATTTCACTAGATTTGAAATAAATTATTGATAGTACTTTTGTTTCTGATATATGAGCCCATCAAAATCATTAAATGTTCATTTTTTTTTCTGTGCGTCGGCCACATTCATACATCGTTCTCTCTAAATAATTTAACCATATAACCCTTCAGAATGTGAAACCAATATAGAACCGTAGGCGCTGAAACATTGTTCGTCCAAATTAGAAGGACAGAGTTTTCTAAACCTTTTAGCCCAAATGATTGAACACTAATGTGCTTCATTGTTTCCTTGTGCCTGCTGCTCCTATAGAGCTACAGTCAATGGGAGGAAATAAAAGCAATCAAAATCTTCAAACAGCAGCCAAACTGTCAGTAAGTATTAAGGCAGGAATATAAATTCTTCCACCACATGCATATCTACAACATGAATGCATTGGCCACCTGAGCACTGCTTTAGCAAACAATCCATATTCCTGCTGCATGTGTTGTTCAACTGGTGTACGGGTAAAGCAATTCATTGAGTGCACATAGGCAATGAATGTTAAGTCGTGATTCTCCCTGTGTCAGTATGCATTGTCAGGCTAGGTATAAAAAAAAACAGAACTTTGTCATTGCTATGAGAACAGGAGACACTTTTGGAGATCATCTGAAATAGTGAGTGTGTAAACATCACAAAAACCTTGCCCTCAAACGTTCATCCATTCAAATCAACAGACAGGGCAGGCATAATCTTATTCCATTCACTTGAGTGGCATGGCCAATGGGATGAAAATTAGGAAAATATATTGCGAAGTGAAAAAACAGTATCTTAAGATTGAGAAGTCATTTCATGATTTTCCTTTGAAGGTTTAAATGATGAGTTTAGTATTACACTATTAAGTGTGGACAATCTTATTTCTGAGCACTTGCATCACATGATTAATGTACCTCGCTTCATTTGGGCCAAGTTCCAATGAGAGTGTCAAAGTGATTAACTAGCAACAGCGGCTGGACCACTTGCGTCTCTGGACCTCCATCCAACTCTGCCTTCACTATAACATTGTGCAAGGTCCATGGATACTGTCCTCTTCAAACCCTGGTCCATGTGAGTCAGAATCAGAAAACCTTCAGCCTCACCACATTGCCATTGGCTACTCTCAGTCAAACACTGACACAACTTCAGTGTAGATTTCACTTTGTATCTCAAGTATGTTAATGTTGTGCATGCTTCTGCCAGGTTTGTTTGTGTGTGGGGACCTCATACATCTGCACAAAATGCATCATGTAGGGTTTAGCTTCATTTCTTAGCACTCACTTTACATTTATGCAAAAACTGTCATAGAGTCAAAGAGTCAAAGAGTCATAGAGATGTACAGTATGGAAACAGACCCTTCGGTCCAACCTGTCCATGCCGACCACATATCCCAACCCAATCTAGTCCCACCTGCCAGTACCCGGACCATATCCCTCCAAATCCTTCCTATTTATATACCCATCCAAATGCCTCTTAAATGTTGCAATTGTATCAGCCTCCACCACATCCTCTGGCAGCTCATTCCATACATGTACCACCCTCTGCGTGAAAAAGTTGCCCCTTAGGTCTCTTTTATATCTTTCCCCTCTCACCCTAAACCTATGCCTTCTAGTTCTGGACTCCCCGACCCCAGGGAAAAGACTTTGTCTATTTATCGTATCCATGCCCTTCATAATTTTGTAAACCTCCATAAGGTCACCCCTCAGCCTCCAATGCTCCAGGGAAAACAGCCCCAGCCTGTTTGGCCTCTCCCTGTAGCTCAGATCCTCCAACCTTGGCAACGTCCTTGTAAATTTTTTCTGAACCTTTGCAAGTTTCACAACATCTTTCCGATAGGAAGGAGACCAGAATTGTATGCAATATTCCAACAGTGGCCGAACCAATGTCCTGTACAGCCGCAACATGACCTCCCAACTCCTGTACTCAATACCCTGACCAATGAATGAAAGCATACCAAACGCCTTCTTCACTATCCTATCTACCTGCGACTCCACTTTCAAGGAGCAATGAACCTGCACTCCAAGGTCTCTTTGTTCACCAACACGCCCTAGGACCTTACCATTAAGTGTACAAGTCCTGCTAAGATTTGCTTTCCCAAAATGCAGCATCTCACATTTATCTGAATTAAACTCCATCTGCCACTTCTCAGCCCATTGGCCCATCTGGTCCAGATCCTGTTGTAATCTGAGGTAACCCTCTTCGCTGTCCACTATACCTCCAATTTTGGTGTCATCTACAAACTTACTAACTGTACCTCTTATGCTCGCATCCAAATCATTTATGTAAATGACAACTTGCATTGCTTTCCAGAGAGGGCATGTGATTGTGAGGAACATTGTACAGTCAAGGAGGTTGGACATCTTGCTGTGTGACACTATGTTATGTCAATATTAGAACCACAACATATATCAGCAACTTACACAGTGAACATGTTGCATGTGCTTCAACCAAAATGACTGTGTCAAAAGTCAAAAGCAACCAATCCTTAATCTGGACAAGGGGGATTAATATAAATTAAGGTCAGTTGAAAGATTTGTCAAATTCCTTTGACGGGTTTGGCCACAGTCTCTGAAATGCTTGGGCCTACTGTCTTTGCAATTTAGGCCACAGTCAATATTGCAACCAGACAGACATGGGTACTGCAGATGCTGGAGATCAGAGTCAACATTAGAGTGATGCTGGAATAGCACAGCAAGTCAGGCAGCATCTGAGGAGCAGGAAAAAGTGATGTTTCGGGCAAAAGCCCTTCATCAGATTTGCAACCAGTCCAGGGATTGAGGGTTTGCTAGTCAGGGAGCTGTGGTGGTATCAGTCCAAAGGTTGGCTACGTAGGACAGAGCTACTCAAAAAGAGCACTGTTTACTCTTCTCACACACAACTTGGTGTTCTGAAAGGCAGGTTCGAAGAGTAGCTGGAACCCTAATCTCCCAGTATGTTTACCCTTTTTTTTATTTTTTGAGCTTTCATCCTTAAAGCAACTTCAGGTCAAAGGCAATTCTTAAAAAAACTAAAGTGTCTGCAAAAAGTTCTTGAAGACTTCCAAAATTTGCTTTGGAACTGTGGGACCTGTACGTGAAGGACGGGTTGCACCTGAACTGGAGGGGACATAAATGTCCTGGGTGGGAGATTTGCTCAGGTGATTTGGGAGGGTTTAAACTAGTTTGGTAGGGACGTGGGTATCAGAGCCACATGTCTTAGAGGGGAACAGTGACAGGATGCATTAAATCTGTCAGGAAGGTTTCTCATGCGATGAAACAAAGGGATCGGTTAAAGTGTGTCTGTTTTAACGCAAGGAGTGTCAGAAATAAGAATGACAAACTTAGAGCATGGATCAGTACTTGGGGCTATGATGTTGAGGCCATGACGGAGATGTGGGTTTCACAGGGGAAGGAATGGTTGCTTGATGTTCCAGGGTTTAGTATGTTTAAAAAGAACAGGGAGGGTGGAAAAACAGGAGGGGGTGTAGTATTGTTAATCAAAGAGTGCATCACAGCTACAGAAATGAAGATTGTTGAAGAAGGTTTGTCTACTGAGTCAATATGGGTGGAAGTTAGGAACAGCAAGGGAATAGCCACCGCACTGGGGGTTTTCTACAGACCCCCTAATAATAGTAGAAAGATTGAAGAATGCATTTACGGGCAGATTCTGGAAAAATGCGGAAGTAGCAGGGTTATTGTTATGGGTGATTTCAACTTTCCCAATATTGACTGGAACCTCCAAAGTGCAGATGGTTTGGATGGAGCCATTTTTGTCAGGTGTGTTCAGGAGGGTTTCCTTACTCAGTATATAGACAGACCAACGAGGGGAGAGGCCATTTTGGATTTGGTGCTTGGCAATGAGCCAGGACAGGTGTCAGCTCTCACGGCTGGAGAGCACTTTGGTGACAGTGATCATGACTGCCTCACATTTAGCACAGCCTTGGAGATGGAAAGGAGCAGTTACCGAAGGAAGGAAAATTATGCCGCTATCAGACAGGAGTTGAGAAGTACAGACTGGGAGCAATTGTTTCACAGAAAGGGCACAGCAGACATGTGGAGATTATTTAAGGAGCAGTTGTTACAAGTGATGCATGAATTTGTTCCTCTGAGACAAGTAAGTAGGGGCAAGATTAAGGAACCTTGGATGACAGGAACAGAGGAGCTTCTCGTTCAAAGGAAGAAGGCAGCTTATGCAAGGTGGAGGAAGCAAGGGTCGAGCACAGCTTTAGAGGATTACAGGCTTGCTAGAAAGGAGCTCAGAAAGGGCAGCACGGTGGCACAGTGGTTAGCACTGCTGTCTCACAGTGCCAGGGACCTGGGTTCAATTCCCGCCTCAGGTGACTGACTGTGTGGAGTTTGCACGTTCTCCCCGTGTCTGCGTGGGTTTCCTCCGGGTGCTCCGGTTTCCTCCCACAGTCCAAAGATGTGTGGGTCAGGTGAATTGGCCATGCTAAATTGCCAGTAGTGTCCGGTAAGGGGTATGTGTGGGTGGGTTGCGCTTCGGCGGGTCGGTGTGGACTTGTTGGGCCGAAGGGCCTGTTTCCACACTGTAAGTAATCTAAAAAAGTAATCTAATCTAATCTAAAATGGACTGAGAGGAGCCAGAAGGGGGCACGAAAAAGGCTTGACAAGAAGGATTAGAGAGAACCCAAAAGCATTTTACTCATATGTGAGGAATAAGAGAATGATCAGAGAGAAGGTAGGGCCAATCAGGAATAGCGGAGGGAACTTGTACATGGAATCTGAGCAGATAGGGAAAGTCCTAAATGAGATTTTTGCTTCGGCTTTTATGAAGGAAAGGGAACTTGTTGTGAATAAAAACTTTGAGGAGCTGGGATACAGTCTTCACCAAATCAAGATTGATGAAACTGATGTGCTGGAAATTATAGAAAACATTAAGATTGATAAGGCCCAGGGCCAGACCAGATTTATCCTAGGCTGCTCCGGGAAGAGAAAGGAGGTTGCTAAACCGTTGGTGAGGATATTTGCCTCTTTACTCTCCACAGGAGCCGTACTGGAGGATTGGAGAGGTGAATGTTGTTCCTCTTTTCAAGAAGGGTGATAGGAAAATCCCTGGCAATTACAGACCAGTCAGTCTCACATCTGTGGTCAGCAGAGTTTTGGAAAGAATTCTGATGGAAAGGATTTATGACTATTTGGCAAAGCCCAATGTGATTAAAGGCAGTCAGCGTGGCTTTATGAGAGGTACGTCATGCCTCACAACTCTTATTGAGTTCTTTGAGGAGGTGACAAGATAGGTCGATGAATGTTGAGCAGTGGATGGACTTCAGCAAGGCACTTGATAAGGTTCCCCATGATAGGGTCATTTGTAAAGTCAGGAGGTATGGGTTACAGGGAGATTTAGCTATCTGAATTCAGAATTGGTTGGCTGACAGAAGGCAGAGAGTGGTTGTAGATGGAAAGTATTCTGCCTGGAGGTCAGTTTTGAGTGGCGTCCCGCAGGGCTCTGTTCTTGGGCCTCTGCCCTTTGTAGTTTTTATAAATGACTTGGATGAGGAGGTTGAGGGGTGGGTTAGTAAATTTGCAGATGACACAAAAGAGTCATAGTTTGAAGATATTAGGAGGAAGGTATAAGGGTGACGTCAGAGGTAGGTTCTTTACGCAGAGAGTTGTGAATGCATGGAATGCGTTGCCAGCGGTGGTGGTGGAAGCAGAGTCACTGGGGACATTTAAGCGACTGCTGGACATGCACATGGATAGCAGTGAGTTTTTTTTTAGATTAGATTAGATTACTTACAGTGTGGAAACAGGCCCTTTGGCCCAACAAGTCCACACCGACCCGCCGAAGCGACAACCCACCCATACCCCTACATATACCCCTTACCTAACACTACGGGCAATTTAGCATGGCCAATTCACCTGATCCACACATCTTTGGACTGTGGGAGGAAACCGGAGCACCCGGAGGAAACCCACGCAGACACGGGGAGAACGTGCAAACTCCACACAGTCAGTCGCCTGAGGCGGGAATTGAACCCAGGTCCCTGGCGCTGTGAGGCAGCAGTGCTAACCACTGTGCCACCGTGCCGCCCAAAGTTGTTGTGAGTTGTGGGGTGCTTAGGTTAAGTTATTATATTTTACATTAGGATTAAACCTTGACACAACACCGTGGGTCAAAGGGCCAGTTCTGTGCTGTACTTTTCTATGTTTGATGTTCTATGTTCTATGAACTAATGGGACATTTCACAAAAAGGGTTCTCATCATCAATTCCATCCTTGAAAGAAATAAAATGTACTCAAGTAAGGATTTTTTTTACAATCCTTTCTAACTACAAAATATTTTAGCATTGTAAATATATTTAACAAGTGACCAACTACACTTTGTACAGTTCACAGTTTCCATTGTCACATTTTACAATTAACTAAAGGAAAGGAGACGAGGGATTCAAACTCCTCATCATCTGATTGTAAACACACACGGGAATAGCAATTGATACACGTCACCCATTAATGCAATTGGAATTAGATAAAGGATGATCAGGACCACTATGGAACTCATAAAAACTGAAAGTGGCCCTTTGTCAATGAAGTGATGAAGTTTTCGATATACTGAATATTTATTGTAGTAGGGGAAGGTCAGTATGGAAACTAATACTGAAGTGGACCAATTAAATTAATGTAAGCAAAATAAAAGTACTGAACAAAGTAAGTATGCTGGGGTGTTATCCCCAGGACAAGATAATGTCCTTCACAGGCTTTTAAAGCAGGAGCTCAGAATAGCATAGGTACTCTAATTGCAATTTTCCAAACTTCTTTCAATTCATAAACCCATTCCTTGATGTTGGAAAGTTGTGAATGCCATTCAATTACTTAAAAAGGTTGACAGAGGGGAAGTCAGGGAATCATAATTAAAGTGTACAGTTTTGAGGGCAAATTAGTGATCTGGTTAGGAAACGTCAAAGCCACAGAAGTCAGAGAATCAGAATAAAGGGCAAATATTCTAATTGACAAAGATGTTGCTTGTTTCTCCATGTTCAGTTCTCAACTATTCATGGCATTTATTAATAGCTTAGATTATGTGATAGAAAATCATACAAGCAAATTTGCTGATGGTTCAAAGATTGATGCTGTTGCAATCAATATTAGTGGAAGCATAATAATATATTTTAAGTGAATGGACAAAACTGTGATAAATTAATTTCAATATATATAGAAATATGAAGCAATCTAATTTGGATCTAAAAGAATAGTACAGTATACATTCTAAACGGTGAAATGCAAGAAGTAGTGACAACCTGAAGAAAATTGTGAGTCCAGAAGTATAGTTCATTAAAATGTCTTCAACTGAAAACTATTAAAAGAGATAAGAATTTCAAAATGACTGATGGACAGAATTACATGACAAGATTTCACATTTTAAAATTGCTATGACAAAAAAAATTGACTAGACACTACTTTATACGCAACTAATACATGGAACTACGACAAAAAATCCTATTAATATATTTCAATAATAATTTTGCAACCATTTGTGGCATAGGATTTACATCATTCACTGACATTAGTGACTCTTAAAGAAGATTTGCCTGCCTCATTGGTTGCATATGGGAACATTTTACCATTTAATATAAAATTTTTATAACTCATCATAATTTGATTCATTTGTCCATATCTGGCAGATAAACCATATAATTGCAGTGAAATGTGTCCGAGAAAGTAGTTTCTGAAGGGGCATGACACCCATGTGACCATCTTAGCTCCATCTACTGATTTAAATGTTTTCAGAGAATTACTATGTAATCTTTCAAGAGGCACTGATTTAATTTCTAACAAATTGCATTTACATGCTCACTCTTGGGATAATGTCATGCATTTGAATCAACTGTAGCCTCTTGATTGTCTCTTTCACTATCCTGGGGTACAGCGACATTCCCACCTTTAACTCACTATAGCCAGTTTTGTTTTCTCATTATCAAACCTCTTATATCTCAGTGTCTGTGTAAGTTCACAAAAGGTAACCTGCTACCAACATGTTTATGAGACAACGTGCAACCATGTGCTATGATGGCAGTTTCTTCTATCTTTAAGATCTTGTCATCTTCCAGTTGGATATTCAATCCCAAAAGGTATCTATTTTTAAATACATATGTTGGAAAACCTTTTCAAGAGTTCTCAAAATCTTCATCAGATTTCACTGACCTTAACCCTGAACAAACATAATTTGTTTTTCCAATGGCTATGGCCATTATAACTTTTAAATCTTAAAGATTCCTCTGACTAAATATTGGGAAGATTTAATATATTATTTGATCCAAGAATAAGTTTCAAAACTCCATACCCTTCCCTGACAAGTGTCTGATCCAGAATGCTGCAATTTTATATTGTGGGTGAGATGCAGATAAGTGGCCAACCACTTATGTGCTCCATTACCAAGGCCATCTACCTCCACTTCCATAAAATCACTCAACTCTGCCTATGCTTAAGTTTATCTGGTGGTAAAGCATCCATCTATGCATTTACTCTCTCTAAGCTTGTGTATTTCAATGCTTTGAAATTGTGTTGCTGGAAAAGCGCAGCAGGTCAGGCAGCATCCAAGGAGCAGGAGAGTCGACATTTTGGGCATGAGCCCTTCTTCAGGAAACGTCCAAAACGTCGATTCTCCTGCTCCTTGGATGCTGCCTGACCTACTGCGCTTTTCCAGCAACACATTTTCAGCTCTGATCTCCAGCATCTCTAGTCCTCACTTTCTCCTATTTCAATGTTTTCCTGAACAGCCTTCCATCCAGTAGCTTCTCATAAACCCGACCTCGACAGTACGTCCATCCTGGGTCTCCTTCACCATCAACACAAGGCCACACACAAACTGGAAGAAGAACACCTCAGCTTCCACCTCGGGAGCTTAGAACCATTTGGCCTTAACATAGAATTCACTAGCTTCCAAATCTCCCCAGCCGGCTACCTCATCCCAGGCCCAACCCTCCCTCTCCACCCCAGCCCCTACACCTGACCTAACCTGTCCATCTTCCTTCCTACCGTTCCACTCCACCCTTCCCACTGACCAATCGCAGCCACCTGCTAGCTGCATACACCCATTGCCACCCTACCCACCATTCCCCCAGCCCTATCCCACCTCACCGGATATTTTGCTGCCCCCTTCCCCTCTCCAAGTCCTGATGAAAGGTTCTGACCTGAAACATTGACTCCCCTTCTCCTCTGATGCTCCTTGACCCACTGTGCTCTTTCCAGCTCCACTCTTTATCCAACTCTTCCAACAGTCTGCCATCCATATTGTACTTCATGTCAGGACTTGTCTTACATTCACAACCTGGTTACTCTACATTGATGTCCAATTCTGGAATGCATGATTCAATGCATTCAAAGGTTTATCCCAAAACTTTTGTTTAATTTTCAGTAAATTGCCTTGAATTACAGTGCCAAAGTGAAGTAGCATTCTTTAGTTATTTAGAAATATACGGTGAGGTGGGGTAGGGCTGGGGGAATGGTGGGTAGGGTGGCAATGGGTGTATGCAGCCAGCAGGTGGCTGCGATTGGTCAGTGGGAAGGGTGGAGTGGAAAGGTAGGAAGGAAGATGGACAGGTTAGGTCAGGTGTAGGGGCTGGGGTGGAGAGGGAGGGTTGGGCCTGGGATGAGGTAGTCAGTTCTCAATGAGTGACATTGATGAATGCATAGAGTTAATTAATGTGTAAGAATACAAATAAATTTGGAATATTCTATAAGGTTTATATTGAATTTCAGGGTCAAAAATAACCCAAACCTTAAGTGATTTTAAGGTAGTTTGCTAAGTTTATTAAAGTCTATACATGATGTGTTAGCTAAACGGATAAACGGATGGGCAAAGGATAGGAATGATGACAGTGAGAGAAGTTTATTGAGAACATACAGATGAATGGTGCAGTTTGAGTGCAGCTTTCTGTAATTTGTGGTGACAACCTTTCATTTTGCAGCCAAACCATTAGGAAATGCCCTTCCTGGTCTTCTTCCATCTCAGGAAGTCAGATATCTAACAATGACTAGCCCCCCTGCCTCCACCCCCCCCCCCCCCCCCCCCAAATCCCGGCTTCCAAGTACCCCTGAATATACATTACTTCTAGGTGCTGGTTAATCATCATGTATCAATCGCTTGCTCAATGGTGACTGCAGGATGGGTACTAAAGGTCTCACCACCCTTCTGTTCATCACTTTAACATGAGGTCACCTTTTAGTTTGTTGCTGGGAGCTATAGCATAGCTTTTACTGGATGAGCAGTACAATACTCTGTTCTACTGACTTAGGTATGACAATATGGAAGCCTGAAACAAGACATCTCAACAGTTCTAAGAATGATCTCTGTGTTTTACTGGCCAGAGAAGAGAATAACAGCTCTACTAACTCCATTAACTTTCAACTATATTCTGAGTAACATTAGCTCCTACAGTTCTACGCTACTACTCCTTACCACTATCCAAATTTGGCTTAAGCAGCATAGAACGTTAAGCTATGAAAATACATTAACTATAATCCTCCCAAAATTAAATCTGAAAAAGCTTTCCATTTTTGTGCTATTCAAACTGTACATTGAGTCACAAAAAGCATAGATTGCAATTATATTTGGAAAGACAACAAAAATTATAATTTAAAACAAAAATTACTGCTCGAGTGCAAAACAATTGATAATGAATCAGCAGCATGTTTACATATATCATTTAATTGAAAATGAGGACAGATGTAAAACGAGCTGCAGATTTACTAATTGCTCATTGTGCAACATTGAACAGAGTCAGGAATTTATCCAGAATATGCAATGGACAAAGTACTCACTTCCAACTTCAAAATGATAAAGCTGACTTATTGCCAAGTGTAATTCTGGCATGGATCTCTTTTGCAAAACATAAAGGTGGCTGTATTAAATTTATTTGCTCAAGATGCATGTTACATTTATTTATCTTTTGGTAAGGTCTATTCTGCACTAGCTGATTTTGCATCAGATGGGTGAAATTTCCGCTCAGAAAGATCTACAGTGATTCACAAAGAATAAGCAGAGAGACAGCAACATAATTTTTTTATCCGTCTATTAATCAACTGGTCAGACTAGCCAAGTCCAATAATGTTCTCTTCTTGATAATTTTAAGGAAGATTGCCTGGAACTCCAATCAAGAAAATGATTTATTTGAAGTATAAATCTATACATTGAATAACTCTTGAAAACATGTGAGGAAGTAAGAGCTTTCTATAATGCAAGTAGTTTAAAAAGATCCTGCAGCTATAGGAATTGAAAAAAATAACCCTGTGTCAGATCATTTAGATTTTTTAATGTCAAATTCATTAAATGGAAAGGCTTTAAGATTTAATTTCCTGCCCCCCCCCCCCACTACTCATGTGCTTTACATAATTGGCGCTCAGCAGGTCTTTAACAAAAAAAATGTAATAATTAGCCCTTAAACAGATCATTCTGATTTAGACAGGTAATGATTCTTAAAAAGTGACACCTCTAATGGAGTTAAATATCCCAGTGAATTTCCCAAGAACATTATAAAGCAAAATTTGACACTGAGCCACAAAAAGTGGTAAGGGGTTTTGAAATAACTCCACAGAGGCCGGCATCCCATCACCAAGTCACCCTTTACATACATGTGCATATCACTTGACACTGGTCTGGCTTCCTCAGAGCTGGTTCTCCGAGTGAACAGAACCTCTGCCACTCCTGTTTATATCTGTCAGTCAGGGCTCCCTGATTGGATCAGGTTAACAGCCCCAATCATGGAACTCATATTCTGTGGCAGCCAACTATGACGGCCACCTGTGCTAGCCTCATTACAATCACCACATCTCTCACATTCTAAGTCCAGGGCAACTCCTTTTCTTGTAACCGCTCCTGGACTTTATGAAGTACTCAAATTCCCTGCTGGTATATGGTGGCCTGTCATCTGTGGCCAACAGTTCTGGGAGTCTGTGTATTGCAAAAGATGCTTGAAGTTTTCCTATTGCTGCCCCCGTGTTTGACGAATGAACTTCAAGAACGTCTAACCACTTTGAGTGGCCGTCCATTCGGATTAAGAATGTTGAGCCCCTGAAAGGGCTGGCATAGCCAATGTGCAACAATGTCCAGGGTTTGGCCAGCCATTTCCATGAATGTGGGGGTGCTGCTAGCGGTAAACTTTCATCTTGTTGGTACATTGGGCATTGCCCCACCACCGCAGCAATGTCTGTATCCAATCCTGGTTACCAGGCATAACGTCTGGCCAACATCTTCATTTTGGACACCCCTGGATGACCCTGGTGGAGTTCAGACAGTATCTGGCAGTGTCCTTTGCTCAGGACAACCACTCTTGCTCCCCATAAGATAATGCTATCCTATAATGTGGTCTGATCTCACCCAGTCCAGAAAAGTTCCAATTCTGGTTGTGATGGCCCTTTTATTTCCCACATCACCACCAGCTGTTTCAGTTTTGCCAGGACTAGATGTTTTTGAATCCACAGTCTGATATTGTCAGTAAATAAAAACCAAAAGAACTGCAGATGCTGTAAATCAGAAACAGGAACAGAAGTTGCTAGAGAAGCTCAGCAGGTCTGGCAGCACCTGTGAAGAGAAATCAGAGTTAATGTTTCGTGTCTGGTGACCCTTCCTCAGAACTGACAGTAGGTAGGAAAATGTCTGTTTATATGCAGAAGATGGGGTGGAGAGAGGGGAAAACAATAGTTTCCGATAAAGCCCAACGAGAGAGAAGAACAGTTGAACAGACAAAGGAGTGGACAACAATCTGACTGAGAGGGTGAATAGCTGTCAATGGAGACTGTTAATGGCTAACAATAGATAGTGTGTAATGGCATACTCTATGGTGACAAGATCTGGTGTGTGGGGGAGTTCAGGCCCTAAAATTACTGAACTTAATATTGAGTCCAGGGGGCTGCTGGGTCCCCAAGTGGAAAATGCGATGTTGTTTTTCCAGCTTGCACTGAACTTCACTGGAGTACTGCAGCAATCCACTCATACTATCAGTGGTGATCAGAAGGGTATCTGCAAGTTATAAAACTAGAACAGGCTCTTCCAGCGGTGGTGCATCTGTCAGCAGGAGGCGGCTCAAGGTACCTGTGTTTGCTACTTGGCCTGCCGGTATTTAATTAGCACTTCATTCAGGGAGCCATTTCCTAATCAACAATGTTGAGCCAATCAAGGTGAATCTTTCTCAACAAACTTTGCCCCATCAGGCTTGGGCCCGAGCCTTTTATTACAGTCAGTGGTAACTGAATCAGCTGCTTCTGATAAAAGACCAGAATCAAAGCTGTACTCTTAATATATAAAGGTTCCCCTGTATAGAACTCAGTCTAGCTGAGCTCTTAAGGGTTGGAATCCAGAGCAAACTTTGTAAAAGACTAATACTGCTACCACTAATACAGCCGCACCGGTAATGATCTCCATTAGAACTGAGCGAACACTTAACCAGGCATATATTTTAATTGGTTCTGATTTGGACATTGCTAAGCAATTTAACTGTTCCAAGCCAGGTGTAGGTGGGTTCTCTCCTGGATACTGGTCTGTGAGTTCTCTTACTTAATTCAGGCCTAGTGCAACTCTTCCACTGTCTCAAGTCCATACCAGCAGCAACTACAATAGCTTGCCAGCTTTGATCCTGAAGAAAATTGTAACCATTTGGTTGAATCTTGGCTTTGTTTTGGATTTTGCTGTGGGCTGACCTCGAGTGCCTCTGTTCAGGATATGTCCTGGGTGAGGCTATGTAATTGCATACACTGAAATAGTGCTCTCCAATCTCACTCGGACTGGCGAGGGTGTCCACTTCCATTGGAATACCCTGTAACATATATGCTCCACTTGCCGCATTTTCTAATAACAAAGCTAGTTACTACAACACGGTGGTGAACCCCTCTGTTAATTAAACCAAACACCCAGAAAAGCTCACCTCACCTCATAATCTGTTAAAGCATGTGTGACAGAACTTCCAAATTCCATAACTGCAAGAAAATAACATCAATTTAATTTTAAATTTTAAAAGTGAACATTAACCAACATCTATTCACAAATCTAAGCCCCTCTTTCCCTTAACTGCTTATTATCTGCCTCCAACTCTATAACAATATGCTGTTCCAATAAGAAACTTATTAAAATTAAATCAAATTAATTTCAAAATCACACAGTTGATGTCTTCTGTGTCTTCACTCTTCTATCTGCTGATCTCCCTGGGTCATCTTCTTTCTTTTTACTGCACATATGTTTCACATGAAAAGGGACGTATGATAGAGTGTTTTCTAATTTCTCTGAGAGCAAGATGTTGGATGTGTAATTAACTCTCCAGTTTGTCTTTCTATGGCAGTTGCTCTCGGACCAATTTTCAAAATGCCTACATTCTTATACCATCGACATTGGATTGTCTCATTGATTCAATGTTGGCAAAACAATAAATTTAAACTCGATTGGGTTTTAGTATCCTGGGGCATAATTTAAACAGATCGATTAAATTTGAATTGTTGTCAAAACAGCAACCAAAACGCAGATATCCATTTCACAGCCAAATGTTACATATTTTCATTTTTCTAGCACACTCTGGAATTGTCATCTAGTCGTATACACTGGTGCGTGTAATCTCTCAGTTCAGAACAGCATTCTCTCTCTCTCTTAAAGGTACAGTTCACGACTTCAATCCCATAACACAGTGTAGTGCCTACTTTAAGTCCAGTTCGGGTTCAGCTAGTAGGCAATTTACATGGTTTCATCATTAATCCCACATATCAAAAAGTCTCTCAGCATTTCATTAAGGGTTAAACCAAAGTCACGTGTTTCTGCCTCTTCTTAACCTTGTCAAAAATCCTAAGACAGATTCCCTTAGTTCCCAAACTGCCAAGTAAAACTAGTAGCATCTCAGAATTAAAGGATGCTTGGGGTTGTAATATTCCTTAACTAAATCTGTCAACCTGTGAAAGATTTTATTATCTGGTTCCTCAAGGAATGTCAGTCTCCTAATAACCAAAAAAGCTGTGGGTCCACAAACTATCAGAAGTATTGCTTGTTGCTTTTTGTCTGTCCAAGCGTCATTTGCCCAGAAAAAATAACGCATTCTTTCTCACAGTACTCAGTGGCAGAACCAAACAAGTCAAGCTTCCCAAATAACAGAATGACACCAGAAATGCTTACCTCAACTCAAAGATGACTTGCATGCAAATTCTTCAAGAACATATTTTTCTCTCTTGTCACCATTGAAATAACTCCACAGAGGCCAGTATCCCAAGTTACCGTTTAGTAACATGTATATAATACTTGACACTGGTCCAGTTTCCTCAGAGTCAACTCTCAGAATAAACCAAACCTCGGACACTCCTGTTTATATCTATCAGCCAAGGCTCCCTTTTTGGACCATGCTACCTGCCCCAACCAGGGAGCTCATCTTCTATGGGGTCCATCTGGCTGACCTCACTAATAATGCTACAGGTCTGGTGACCAAAATGTTGAACATAAGGGGACGTTTCAAGGAGGCTCTTAACAGTGGAAAGCTATAGAGAGAGCCCAGTCATGGTATTCCAGAACTTGAGACTTAGACACAACTGAAGGTATAGCCAGCTATTGGGTATATACAAGAGTGCAGAATTAGAGGCAGATAGATGTTTCAGAGGGTTTTAGCATTGGAAAAGACCACAGAAAAAGGGATACAAGAGTTGCTTTTTTCAATGGAGATCCAATTCAGTCAGTAATTTGACATTTTGTTCAATTTCTTTTCTTTTTCAGTAAGTTTCTTTCACCATTCCCCATAACAGCTACAGCTGTTTTTTTTCTGTAAAACTAGGGTGAACCTTATTTCTAATGAACACATTCATTATTTGGCTGAGATGAAAACTATAACATTGATTCTGTAATGATGGAAAATAACTGAGTGCAGCCTGAGTCACCATTATTATTTCATCCTGCTGATTTTCTTGTATAAACCAACTATTATATTACAACTTGGTTTGGGATGAGCAGAACAATCACACCTTGTAATAGCCAGCTTTTATACACACCCATTTCCACAAGTGTCAAATGATGCCAATGGGTATTCATGGATACATCTTCATCATTGCCTTTAATTGTGTACAGGAAATTCTTTATGACCCATTCATCCTCTGTTTATGAGGAGCTGCAACACAGAACAAACATTGAAGTAGATTGTTCTTTTAAAAGGACATTAAAATTTCACTACTTAAATTGCCAGTATAAAATCAGAAATTGGCCACTTATCAGCTTTGTCTTGACGATAATGCTGTTGCTTGAGTCTGACACTGGGGCTTCAAACACCCCAGACACTAGAGCACAGTTAGTCTGACACCCCAGTACAGTACTGATGGACTCTGACACAATTAGTACTCTAGTGTTCTGGGCATATAAGGTCTCACAGTGTCCTTTTGAAGAAGGGCAGGGGAGTTTTCTTTTGTTCTAACTCAATAATCACAAATTGTGTAATGTCAGTAAAACATGATTATGGGTCATCATTGGCTTGTGGGAATTGTTTTGAGTGCAAATTTCCCTGCTTTACCCTCAATCTGTTGGAAAATCCCAAAGCCATGAATGGCATTATTTAAGTGTCCCTCATAGAGTGAGAAGCAAAAGCTGAAGATCATCGATTTCAGTTTTGGACTGGTCTGCTTTCTAATTTCTGTGAGGTCAGCAGTTAGGGACTTACAATTTGTCTCAGTGTCCATATCCCAATGATAGGTTCTGAAGTGAAACATAAAATATTCCAATATCTGTCTTACAGTGGGCGGCATGGTGGCACAGTGATTAGCACTGCTGCCTCACAGCACCTGAGACCCAGGTTCAATTCCCGCCTCAGGCGACTGACTGTGTGGAGTTTGCACATTCGCCCCGTGTCTGCGTGGGTTTCCTCCGGGTGCTCCGGTTTCCTCCCACAGTCCAAAGATGTGCGGGTCAGGTGAATTGACCATGCTAAATTGCCCGTAGTGTTAGGTAAGGGGTAAATGTAGGGGTATGGGTGGGTTGCGCTTTGGTGGGTCGGTGTGGACTTGTTGGGCCGAAGGGCCTGTTTCCACACTGTAAGTAATCTAATCTAAAAATTAGACAAATTACCGGTGCACTGGATAAGAACTGAATGAATGAAGATTCTTTGCAGAGCCTTCATGGGAATATCTGTTGCAGCAATTGTATCTTCAGCAAAACAGGAGATGAAAGAGGACCTTTGTTGTAGATGATCTCAATGTGTAGTTTGCAAGTACTTTTAAAAAGCATCATGACATTTGCCAACATTTAGTGAATAAATTGTCTGCTGGAAAATTCAACAGCTGTTGAAATAAATTTGTTTTCACTTGATAAAGTTATACCAAGTTTCTCAAACAGCAGATGATATTCATAATGAAGAATAGAATGTGTTTTTGGAACTTATTTTGGGAAAAGGCATTACCACTTGTTCTGCATTTGCCTCTGGTCCTCAACCTTTTCCATTTTCATAGCGTTCACTGTCATATTATGTAGCTGAACCAGCATTTCTAAAATATCAACCCCTGTATTAACATTATTCAAATAGAAACCTAAAACCACTGAAACCTTTCTAAAGCAGTTCCAGTGCAGAGATTTATGACCTAACTTTAATGGACAGTTGGAAAATTCTAATTTGTGTTTGAGCTGTTCCTCAATTGCTCGTTGCTCAGTACTCTGTTAAGACATCAACGCATCTTAATAATCTAATTCTCAATCAAATTGATGTATTTGTGGTCTGAGGATTATAGATTCAAACAACATGGGAGACTTAGTTGCATGATCGATCTGACTTTTGAGTAGGAAGTAAGAAGATGGGGCTGTCGCAGAAAGAAAGGAAAGCCGAGATAGGGAGAGAAAAAAAAGTGAGAGGTGAGGAAGGGACAAGACAAATATGAGTGACATTGGGAAGTGGATAAAGTAGTGGTGGTGTGGTAGCAGGAGGGATGAGGAGGCTGTTCTCTTCATCCCTCTGAAAGAAAAGTTCTGGCTAACTTTAAATAAAGCTGACCCACGGTCATAACACGCTGCAGATGGCCTTAACCAGCTGAGAGTGGGGCTTCAGTCAGTGGAGTGATGCCCTGCCCTCGAGAGCAGTTATTGGCAGCTCTTGCAGTTCCTGCAATATTAGAAATGACCTGTAATTGCCACTCCAACTATAAGGAGGCCCATGAAGCAATGTC
The DNA here is from genome assembly GCF_020745735.1 of Hemiscyllium ocellatum. Lineage (NCBI taxonomy): Eukaryota > Metazoa > Chordata > Chondrichthyes > Orectolobiformes > Hemiscylliidae > Hemiscyllium > Hemiscyllium ocellatum. Next base: position 71,347,986 of record NC_083411.1, on the reverse strand, counting down.
ATGGATGTCAAATAAGGTAAGTCTGGAGACAAGTGAGCAGGGACCCATCTGGCACCTTTGGAAGTGGCATGAGTGGAGTTGGGTTTTGAGTGGAGTTTTGGAGGCCAGAGCAAGATACAAAAAAAAGGAATGATCTTATAGGGGAGTGCTCCATTCCACGCAAGGAGGTCCCACTTTCCTTCTCATCCTTTCACCAACTTTGGTTTGAAATGCCCTTCCAACTTACATTCCAATGCCTGATGTATTATGACAGTGGAAGTGGATTAATATCCTTAATTGTCTCTTAGTTGGGCTATAGTGGATGGTATAATGGCCACTGTATCCAGCCCCCGTACTATAGTGAACGGATTGGGATGGTCAGCAGGGCAACGTCACATTTAAGTACACCCCTGTTGAAAATCTGCCCAGTCAGGGGACTGTAAAAGCCAACGCTTGCTCTTTTTTTTGTTATTTGCTTGACATTAGTACTCTTCACAAAATCCTTTGCTGGTTGTAAAGCACTTTGGTAGATCTTGATTTTGTGGTAAACACTATAAAATTGCAGTATTTTTTTCTCTCTGTACTCCAGAAGTGGTTCAATCAAGTCTTTGTATATCTGAAGCAAATATTCCTTCCCTTCATTTTGTGTATCATATTGTGGTTTAAATTGTGTTCCTCCAGTTCTGTTCTGCTTCTTCATTATTTTTTGTATCATACCATATTTTAGTAAGTGCAGGGGTCCCTAGAACATGTTTTGGATTTGCATTGAGCTAGCCTTTTAGCTTTTAAATAAAACACAGATCTATCCTGTATTGATCCAAATGAGATGGCCTCATACTTCTCTGCGCTGAAAACTATCTGCTGCAATTTCATCCACTGATTCAATCTATCACAGAATCTTTGCCATTTTATAGTCCTATCTACTCTGCTTATGATGTCACCAATCTTTGTGTCGTTGACAAACAAAGATATGTCACTCTCAGTTGCATTACCTGAGTCATTAATAAATAGAGTGAATACTTCAAACCCTCAGCACAAATCCTGACCATTTCATAACCACTCTGTGAAATATTGGCAGAGATCCTGACTGTTGCAAAAGCTGCAAAGAAGTGTTCAATCAACATCAAGAAGGTTCATCAAACAGCTTGGGAATGCATCCTATTTGTGTGTTTTCTCTCTGCTTTAGTGGTAACTGAAATCATTGTATTTAACATGTTATTAAGCCCCAAAGTAACCGTTGAATTTTGATTCTGACACATTTCTCATTTGTACTTGTTTTGCTGAGAGGAAACTGCCATAAGGTCTATTGTAAATTTAATTTACAAATCACTAATAGCTACTGTGGGACTGAGAGCACAAAACAATGGTAGAAGGTGGTCATTGCCAATACTGTAAAAGAGCAAGATTGCACACAACAACACAGGAGCCATCTCATTCACTTCAATAAGGAAGAGGATGGTGTAGTGCTAATATCACTGGCCTTGCAATCCAGAAGTCCAGGTGGGGATGTGGGTTTGAATTCCACCATGACAGATGTTGAAAATTAAATTTAATAAAAATCTGGAATAAAAAACTGTAGTCTAATGACATGCAATCACTGTTGATGTTTGTGCCATGTAAGAAGGAAATTTGTTGTCCATATCTGGTCTGTCCTACATGTGACTTCAGGCCCACAGCAATGTGGTTGTCCCAATGATGGCTTAAAGGCATTATTTCTGTGACAGCTAATCGAGAGACCCAGGTAATATTCTGGGAACCTAGATTTGAACCGTGCCATGGTGGAATTTGAATTTAATTTTTTAAAAGATGTGGAATCAAGAGTCTAATGATGACCATTAATCCATTGTCGGAAAAGACCTTTCTGGGTCACTAATGTCCTTTAGAGAAGGAAACTGCCATCCTTACTTGCTCTGGCCTCCATGTGACTCCAGACCTACAGCCATATAGTTGATTCTCAGCTGCCCTCTGGGTAATTCATGATGGACAATAAATGCTGGCCTAGACTGTGTGGGATCGTGTTCAAATGACAACCGAAATCAGGAGTGGCAAAAATAGCCTCTTTATTCAGTCATCACAGCCCAAGTTCAAGGCGGCAATAGAATCCCTAAAGACAGTTCTTACAAGAGCCTTTTTATACACTTTTCTTACAAATATTAAAATTCCATTAATATAGGGTGCTACAGTTTTTCAAATCTATTGTACACAAAGGTTCCTGGAAGACTGGAGGTGTGTTAAAACGTGCTAAATGCTGGCTGCTACTTCTGATGGGATTAAGAATGTCTGTCCGGTCTGCTTGCATAATTAAGAGATGCTAGTCCTTTTGTCTTTTAAGTTAGTAAACACTTACAAAAATACTAAGCCTATATATGCTAAATAATTCAGAAATTGCACATGTACTTAATAAAAGAATAAATGATATTAAATGGATCACTGCTGCTGGGCTGTGAGATTTATTTACTGTTTGTTGGTATGAGTTTCATCCGGTCTTAAAGGGATAGTGGCCCAGTTAAAAGGTATTTAACAGGTACATACTAATTGGGGAATCTATTCAGAGCCGGGACACGGTTAGTAAGGGTTGATTAATATTATAATGTTTCGTGGAGCCTTGATGGGGATAGTATTGTTCCGTACAATACACTTATTCAGAGATAAGCAGTTTGCAGCAAGGGCTGATAAAGTGTGAAAATGCAGTAATGGGTTTGAAAGAGTTGTTTTTAAATTTGGATAGGAAAATATACTATAGAAGCATGCTTTTATGACTGAATGAATGAAACTGCGTTATAATAAATAACGGGTTAGTGAAGGATTATGAATGAATGGGAACCTGGTGTTAATGAACATAGCGAGCTGGTAAACGAGTCAATAAAGATAACCTACAACACAATATCTCACAGTCCCCCCTTTTGATTCCACTGAGACCTTTCGAAGAGAATCACTCAATTCTTAGCATAGCTTACATACTTTTAACAGTTTGGCAACTGCACTTTACAAAAAGAAAACATGCACATTTAGAATAACAATAAAACACATCTTGGTAGTCAGTCAGTCTCTAGTCCCGCTTCCTGATGAGGTGCCTGTTTGATGTGGGAAGGATGAACCAGGTCTCCTTTCCTCAGACCTTGACAGCCAACTGGGTGATCAGCACCTGGAATGGTCCTTCCCACTTCGCACCTCAGGCTTCCTTGTGGCCGTTGTCACAAGAACCCATTCTCCTGGTACAGTTTTGTGACCTCCTTCTGGTGAGTCTTTCCAAGCAGCTGATATCTGCAAGGAAGCAGAACTTACAGCATTGGTTAGTACCTGACAGTAAAATAATAAGATGACAGTCTGCAGCAGAGCAGGAGTCTGTGTAAACGTTGGCAGACTGATCCTCTGCTGTTCTGCAGGCTTCAGACAGAGCCCGTAATTCTGCTGGCTCTGCAGATGCCCCAGGGATAAGGCTTCCCAATGTCATGACAGTGTCGAGTGTTGTGACTAGCCCATCCAGTTTTCCTGTGATCTGTAGTTAATATCCATTTCCCACACGCCTTTCACAAGGGCCACACAGCGCTGTTAGAGATACTGTGGGTTTTTTAATTAAAGTCCCTTTTGCCCTTTTTGCTACAAGGGTGGAAATGTAAAAGTCACAGCATCCATTTTCAATAATGAGCAGTCATCCTTGGTTTTAGCCCAGATGGGGCGATCTTTTTGTTGTTGCCTTTGCAAGATTCTGATGGAGCACGTTACCTGTCCATCATCAAAATGGAAAGAAGAATTCAACTGGGTGAGGATATCCATTCCAAGCAGCAGCTGAGCTACAGGCCCTACCCGGATAAAGGTTACTAACTCGTCGAGCCAAATTCAAGGTGTATGGGTTTGTTCTGTTTGATTTCAATCCTGTCAGCTCCTGCTCCATACGCTGGTCTCACTGTCCCATCTATTGGGCGTTTCGTCTCATACCTCCGGGGTAGGCATGTCAATTCTGCTCCTGTGTCCAAAAGGCACTCAATGTCCAGGCCGTCCGCCCTCATGTCTGTCTCCTCTCTGCTGGCATAAAGCCAGTAGGAGCTTATAGGGGCATGGGATGGGCTCTTTTAGTTTTTTTTTGTCAACTTTAGCAGCTCCTGCTGCTGTGGCTGGTTAGTTTTTTAAACTATTCTAGGAGCTTGGTGTTACTCCCAGCTTCCGGGTTATCCTCTTCCTCATTATTTATTTGGCAATCTCTCCCTTTTCCTTTTTGCCAGCACCCCCTGGCACAGTGACCTTCCTTCCCACAGAAGTGACACTTCCCTGAGCATTTGTCTTGGGTCTTCCTGGGGTTGTGGGGTGGGGGGGGGGGTCTGACCCATTTATTCTATATGCAGGGCTCGCAGTATGGTGCCCATATCTCAGTCAAGCTGGTGGGCTCGGTCTACCAAATCATAGTAATTCATCCCCTTTCTGATCCCAGTCCGGTTTGGTCAGCTTTAACATTTTAGTGAGCTCAGGTTTACATCTGGCCACCAAAGCAGACATCAGTGGGCCAGAATTGCAACCTTCAAAATCCCTGTCATCCTGCACATTCGGGACCCCTGCATATTCGTTCCATGTTGTCATATATTGTGACTGCTTCTTTGACAACAAGCTGTGACTTTTGTCCAATCAGTCTTATGGGAACTGTACGCTGGTAACCAATGTTTTACTGCTGCCCAGCCAGCTTGTAGTTCCTTCCCGTAGTCTCCAGGAGCACCTTTGACTGACTCATGGAGGCAGCATCCTTCTCTTTTAGTTCCAATAACAATCAGAATGTGTAACCCGTCCCAGGGATGGAGCGTAGACATTCCCTTTAACTTGGTCCAGGCTTTCCCACGTCTCCACTGGCCCCTTCTTTGGGTGAGGCATTTCTTCAGACCACCTCAGGGGTGGCAGAGCCATGCACAGTGTGCATTTCAGTCTGTAGTACGGGAACATCCACTTCATCAGTGCCGTCCTCTAAATCTCTGCTTGACCATGTTTTCGATCTTTACTGTTATGGTTTTAAGGGGCTGTATAAATGGGTACCGGGGATACACAGCTTTCGTTGTTACAGTCCATCTGTTTCCTTAAGGCAATAGCTTTGTTCTTCTGAATCACTTCCTGGGTGGACGGGTGCAAATTCTGTGTGGGCTTGGGAACCAGGGAAGAAACCGACAGCACTGTTATCTCATCCTTCAGTTTCTTGCTCTCTTTGTCAAGCTCCTGATTTTTTTAAGGTGAGCTGTTTCCTTTATGAATCGTTCTTTCTACAACTGTTCACGCACTGTTTCGACTTGCTTTTTAATTTGGGTAACTTCACAGTCCTGGGCTGGTTGGGACATGACTTCATTTTTCTGGAAAGTTTGTCCCATAATGCAAGGGACCATTTAATCTTGTCTTTATTTTTCTGTCAGGTGGTTTTCCCCAGACCCGTCTCATGTCATCTCGGGCCCACTGTCCTTGGGGCATATTATACTTTGCCCGATTATGGTTAGGGTCTTCCCTAATGAGAACTGTATCACAAGTTAGTTCTGCAACTGCCATAGCATTTCTTCCTCAATTATGTCAGGAGGGGCTAGCCCACCTCTGGACATTGTAGGAAACTTACCCTGGTCATTCATAATCACCCTAATTCAACATTGTGGGCAATTTCCTGCCATGAGTAATTCCCTGCTATAAACTAAGTTAGCCGATCTGAGGTCTTGATGTGTGGGATTTGAAATAAAATAGCCAACTCACAAAAGGTTTGGGTGTGCGTTCATGGACTAGATCATGACTCTCAGAAGGAAGCTTCTTACCATCAAAGAGCTGTCACTGACTGGTCGGTTTAGGCAGTGTCCCCAGTGATCCTGCCAACTATTGCCAAGTTGTGGGATCGTGTTTAAATAATGACCGAAATCAGTCAGTGGTGAAAATACCCTCTTTTATTCAATAATCACAGCACAAGTTCAAGTGGCAATGGAATCCCGAAATACAATTCTTACAAAAGCTCCTTTATACACTGTTCTTACATATATTAACATTCCATTACTATCGTGTTACTTTTTTTTATCCATATTATACAATGATTCCTGGGAGACAGGAGATGGGTTAAAATGTGCCAAATACTGACTGCTACTTCTGATGGGATTAAGAGCGCTTGTCCAGTCTGCTTGCATAACTAAGAGGTGTTAGTCCTTTTATTGTTTTAAGTTAGTAAATGTTAGTAAAAGCATTATGCCTAAATTCTCTAAATAAGTTTGAAATTGTGCCTGTACTTAATAAAAGAATAAAGGATATTAAACTGATTATTACAGCTGGGTTGTGAGGTTTATTTACAATTTGTTGGTGTGAGTTTCATCCATTTATGCAATTTAATGGAAGTGCTGTTTTGTCAGTTAATTTCTTACATAGATAGAATACATAGAAAAATGCAGCGCAGTACAGGCCTTTCAGCCCTCGATGTTGCGCCGATCCAAGCCCACTTAACCTACACTAGCCCACTATCCTCCATATGCCTATCCAATGCCCATTTAAATGCCCATAAAGAGGGAGAGTCCACCACTGCTACTGGCAGGGCATTCCATGAACTCACAACTCGCTGAGTAAAGTATCTACCCCTAACATCTGTCCTTTACCTACCACCCCTCAATTTAAAGCTATGCCCCCTCGTAAAATCTGACTCCATACGTGGAAAAAGGTTCTCATGGTCAACCCTATCTAAACCCCTAGTCATCTTGTACACCTCTATCAAGTCACCCCTAAACCTTCTTTTCTCCAATGAAAACAGCCCCAAGTGCCTCGGCCTTTCCTCATATGATCTTCCTACCATACCAGGCAACATCCTGGTAAACCTCCTCTGCACCCGTTCCAGTGCCTCCACATCCTTCCTATAGTATGGCGACCAAAAACTGCACACAATACTCCAGATGCGGTTGCACCAGAGTCTTATAAAACTGCAACATGACCTCAGGACTCCGGAACTCACTTCCCCTAGCAATAAAAGCCAGTATGCCATATGCCTTCTTCACAGCACTAGTTACCTGGGTGGCAACTTTCAGAGATCTGTGTACATGGACACCAAGATCCCTCTGCTTATCCACACTACTAAGTATCCGACCATTAGCCCAGTACTCCATCTTCTTGTTACTCTTACCAAAGTGAATCACTTCACTCTTAGCTACATTGAACTCCATTTGCCACCTTTCTGCCCAGCTCTGCAGCTTATCTATATCCCGCTGTAACCTGCCACATCCTTCCTCACTGTCAACAACTCTGCCGACTTTCGTATCATCCGCAAACTTGCTCACCCAACCTTCTAGCCTCCTCCTCCAGGTCATGTATAAAAATGACAAACAGCAATAGTCCCAAAACAGATCCTTGTGGAACACTGCTGGTAACTGCACTCCAAGATGAACCTTTACCATCAACTACTACCCTCTGTCTTCTTCCAGCCAGCCAATTCCTAATCTAAACCTCCAACTCCCCCTCAATGCCATACTTCCGTATTTTTTTGCAGTAGCCTACCATGGGGAACCTTATCAAACACCTTACTAAAATCCAAATACACCACATCTACCGCTTTACCCGCGTCCACCTCCTTAGTCACCTTCTCAAAGAATTCAATAAGGTTTGTGAGGCACGACCTGCCCTTCACAAAACCATGCTGACTATCCTTGATCACAGTATTCCTATCCAGATGTTCATAAATCCTATCACTTACAATTCTCTCTAAGACTTTGCCCACAACAGAGGTAAGACTCACTGGCCTATAGTTACTAGGGTTATCCCTACACCCCTTCTTGAACAAGGGAACCACATTTGCTATCCTCCAGGCTTCTGGCACTATTCCTGTAGACAACAAGGTCATAAAAATCAAGGCCAATGGCTCTGCAATCTCCTCCCTTGCTTCCCAGAGAATCCTAGGATAAATGCCATCAGGCCCAGGGGACTTATCTACATTCACCCTTTCCAGAATTTCCAACATCTCTTCCCTATATATCTCAAAGCCATCCATTCTAATTAATTGTGACACAATATTCACATCGGCAACAATGTCCTGTTCCTGAGTGAATACTGACGAAAAATATTCATTCTGTGTCTCCCTAATTTCTTCAGCCTCCATGCACAACTTCCCACTACTATCCTTGACTGGACCTATTCCTACCCTAGTCATTCTTTTATTCCTGACATACTATAGAAAGCCTTTGGGTTTTCTCTTATCCTACCAACCAAGGACTCTTCATGTTCCCTCCTTGCTGCTCTTAGCTCTCTCTTTAGATCCTTCCTGGCTACCTTATAACTCTCAATCGCCCCAACTGAACCTTCACACCTCATCTTTATATAGGTCGCCCTCTTCCCCTTAACAAGGGATTCCAATTCCTTATTAAACCACGGCTCCCTCACACGACTCTTTCCTCCCTGCCTGACAAGTACATACTTATCAAGGACACCCAGTAGTTGCTCCTTGAACAAGCTCCACATATCAATTGCACCCTTCCCTTGAAGCCTACTTTTCCAAGCCACGCATCCTACGTCATGCCTCACCGCGTCATAATTTCCCTGCCCCCAGTTATAACTCTTGCCCTGCAGTGCACACTTATCCCTCTCCATCATTAGAGTAAAAGTTACCGAATTGTGGTCACTGTCCCCAAAGTGCTCACCTACCTCCAATTCTAACACCTGGCCTGGTTCGTTACCCAGAACCAAATCCAGTATGGCCTCACCTCTTGTTGGCCTGTCTACATATTGTGTCAGGAAACCCTCCTGCACACATTGGACAAACACCGACCCATCTAACATACTCGAGCTATAGCTTTCCCAGTCAATATCTGGAAAGTTAAAGTCCCCCATAACAACCACCTTATTACTTTCACTCTTCTCCTGAATCATCCTCGCAATCCTTTCTTCTATGTCTCTAGGACTATTAGGAGGCCTGTAGAAAACTCCTAACAGGGTGACCTCACCTTTCCTATTTCTAAGCTCAGCCCAAACTACCTCAGATGGCGAGTCTTCATCCATCGTCCTTTCCACTGCTGTAATACTATCTTTGACAAGCAATGCCACACCTCCCCCTCTTTTACCCCCACCTCTGACCCTACTAAAACATTTAAACCCTGGAACCTGCAACAACCAATCTTGTCCCTGTTCTACCCATGTCTCTGTAATAGCCACAACATCGAACTCCCAAGTACCAACCCACGCTGCAAGTTCACATACCTTATTTTGTATACTTCTCGCATTGAAGTATACACACTTCAAGCCACCTTCCTGTTTACAGGCACCCTCCTTCGAGATTGATGCCATGTTCCTAACCTCCCTACACTCCAGGTCCTGCACCCTAAAGTTACAGTCTAGGTTCCCATGCCCCTGCAGGATAATGGCCCATTTAAAAGTTACTTCATCTATTCAGGTCCAGGAGATGGTTGGTAAGGGTGGATTAATGTTATAATGTTTCCTGGAGACTCAATGGGGATGGTATTATTCTATATGCTACACTTATTCAGAGGTAAGCACTGCTTGTAGCAAGGACTGACAAGGTGTTAAAATGCAGTAATGGGCTTGAAAAGGTTGTTTGGATTAGAAAGGCTTGCTTTTCAAATTTGGATCGTAAAATATACTACAGAACCGTGGTTTCTTGAATGAACAAATGAAACGGTGTTACAGTAAATAATAGGTTAGCAAAGGGTTATGAATGAATGAATGGAAACCCGGTGTTAATGAATACAGCAAGCTGACCAGTGAATTCATAGAGGTAGCCTAATATCTCACAGTAGTGACACCCCCATCCAGCTAATAAAATAAAGACCTAAAGTAATGTATTATAGAATCTCTTCAGTGTACGAACAGGCCATTTGGCCCAACAAGTTCACACTGACCTTCTAAAGAGTAACCCACCCAGGCCCATTCCCCTTCTATTCTACAGTTACCCCTAATGCACCTAACCTACACAATCCTGAACACTGTGGGCAATTTAGCATGGCCAATTCACCTAACCTGTACATCCTTTGGACTGTGGGAGGAAACCAGAGTACCCGAAAGAAACCCAGGCAGACACGGGAAGAACGTACAAACTCCACCTGAGGCTGGAACCAAATCTGCATCTCTGGCGCTGTAAGGTAACAGAGCTAACAATTGAGCCACTGTGCCATGTAATTGGTTCTTAATTGTGGGATTGGCAATTAAATGCTGGTCATAGTCAATAATGAACAAAACAAATGCTGAAATCTCTCAAATGATCACAGGATACCTAATATTCAGCTTGGTTTGAAGACTGATTAAAACTGTTTTATTCAGCTTTTTGAATCTTCCACAAAAGCCCTTTGTAATATATTGAGCAATAAGAAAATCAGCAAATCCATAATAGAGACCACCAGGCTGTATATATAGGATGCATTATCATGATAAATCTTCAATCCAGACTGAATATTAGATAACCTGCAGCCATTTAAGAGATCTCTGCATTTCTTTTATTCATCACTTGTTCATCCCAGCACTTAAGAAAACTCTTCTCTGTCACCTTCATCAGGATGAGTAGAGATGGACAACAACTACCGATATTCATATCCCATGAAGTAAAGAATAAATGTGGGATAATTAATTTACTGAAATTTACACACGAAATTCACTGAAATATCAAGAAAAAGAATTCTAGCTGCTTTAAAATCTTTCAACTAAAATAACGCTTCTCTAGATTCTCTCTTTGTCTCTTCATACCTATTCTTTCTCAGTTTTTATATCTTCCTGTTCTGCAGTGTGCCTATATCATTTTATTTCTTTCTCTACTTATGCATGTTACCTACTCTCACTGCTTTTATTTCTTGCCTCCTTGTTTCTCTCTTGTTGATCAGAATCTTCCTTGACTTTCACCTTTAAGACCAGTGAGCTCCTGTTATTTGGAGATGGTTAAGAGGTCAACAAGAGTGACATTGTGAAGGCTTAAGTGGAAAAGTACTTGAGGAGCTGGCAGAAAGCAGGGCCCAGCTGCCCTCATGGTTCAGTGATGGCCCCTTCTATGGTCTTCTCACAGCCATGATGAGGTGAGACCTTCCTACTTGACAAAACAAGTCTGGGTATTGGCCCTTTGGGGGAGGGAAGCAGTAATGGGGCCATGTGGAAAACATGGTTTCAAGTGTACAGCTGCTCATCTCTGGTCCACACATCTGAGAGTGCAACTGCTGAGGAACCTACTATGTTGGTGGTAAAGATATGAGCCTGAAATATCTCCAACGAAAGGAGCCGTGAAGCTTGGTGAAGGGTCATGAGCCTGTTGTTGCTGACTCACATCGGGTTACTGTAGAGTGTCCCAAGTCTACATGTATGTGAGTGTTCACAAAGTCTTTACCTCAGGTGTCTGCTGTTAGCATTGTGTCTTTGTGGAGTAAGTGACATCCCTCTTCCTTTGGTTCCTTCAGGACAAGAGGGTCCGCAAGACACCAGAAAGATTCCAGGTTGGCAGCAGCACCGCATTTCTAAATTCCCAAACATTCATGGAGGAGGAGGTCTTGGACTGGAATAGCAGCATGGTGACTGCTTCATTGCAGAGAGTGAGACAGGAATACAGTCACTCAGTGAGTACAGTGAAGCTGAGGTAATACTGTTCCAGTGTCGTTCACCATATATTTTGTGTGACAGCAAAATGGTACCTCAGATGGTATGTAAGACACAACATACTGTCATCCTGGATGCACTTAGTGGTGTGGAATGCAACAATTTCAATCACTGCCAGTTTCAATCACTACCCCAAGGTGCTAATGAGATATAGCCAAGCCTATCCCAACTGCTGGTTCTCATCAGTTATATTCCACCTTCTCTCTAAGAGAGAGGGAAACATGTCAGTCAGTGTGCTGCAGTGTGTTTGGTGACATTGTTGAACATTCTGAAATATGTGAAAGATGCACAATGTGGATGTAAAGCTTTTGGCAAGAGATGTGTGAGGGTCAGGTGGAGCATGTGAATGTTGGGCATGGGTCTAGATTGATTAGAAATGGCAACCAAGGAAGTGAGTGGTGAAGTGGTTAGGCGTTGTCTTTCAAGGCTGCATTGTCTTTGAACATTTTTGGTACTGCAGCCAGAATCTTAGAATATGAGATTGTGAGTTGTCCTCTATGCCCATCTGTTCCCATTTCCTTCACAACTTTGGAGTGCCTCTTGGCTCCCTGTGGAAACATGGCTTATCTCCTTTCTTCAAGGAGAAAGTGTGGACTGCAGATGCTGGAGATCAGAACTGCAAATGTGTTGCTGGAAAAGCGCAGCAGGTCAGGCAGCATCCAAGGAGTAGGAGAATCTATATCTTGGGCATGAGCCCTTTTTCAGGAATGAGGAAAGTGTGTCCAGCAGGCTAAGATGAAAGGTAGGGAGTGGGGACTTGGGGGAGGGGCGTTGGAAATGTGATAGGTGGAAGGAGGTTAAGGTGAGGGTGATAGGCTGGAGTGGGGGTGGGGGCGGAGAGGTCAGGAAGAAGATTGCAGGTTAGGAAGGTGATACTGAGTTTGAGGGTTGGGACTGAGACAAGGTGGGGGGAGGGGAAATGAGGAAACTGGAGAAATCTGAGTTCATCCCTTGTGGTTGGAGGGTTCCTAGGCGGAAGATGAGGCACTCTTCCTCCAGCCGTCGTGTTGCTATGGTCTGGCGATGGAGGAGTCCAAGGACCTGCATGTCCTTGGTGGAGTGGGAGGGGGAGTTGAAGAGTGGAGCCACGGGGTGGTTGGGTTGGTTGGTCCGGGCGTCCCAGAGGTGTTCTCTGAAACGTTCCACAAGTAGGCGGCCTGTCTCCCCAATATAGAGGAGGCCACATCGGGAGCAGCAGATGCAGTAAATGATGTGTGTGGAGGTGCAGGTGAATTTGTGGTGGATATGGAAGATCCCTTGGGGCCTTGGAGAGAAGTAAGGGAGGAGGTGTAGGCGCAAGTTTTGCATTTCTTGCGGTTGCAGGGGAAGGTGCTGGTAGTGGAGGTTGGGTTGGTGGGGGGTGTGGACCTGACAAGGGAGTCACGGAGGGAGTGGTCTTTTCGGAACGCTGTTTCGGAACGTTTGGAGGTGGCGGAAATGATGACGGATGATACTTTGTATATGAAGAGCACCTTCCCCTGCAACCTTCATAGGATAAGTGAAACAGTCCATCTTCCGCAGCTACACTGGCACCACCCCCACCTTTTCCTCCACTACATCATGCTCCCATGAGGAGGTTGAACAGTAGGCGGCACGGTGGCACAGTGGTTAGCACTGCTGCCTCACAGCGCCTGAGACCCGGGTTCAGTTCCCGCCTCAGGCGACTGACTGTGTGGAGTTTGCACGTTCTCCCCGTGTCTGTGTGGGTTTCCTCCGGGTGCTCCGGTTTCCTCCCACAGTCCAAAGATGTGCGGGTCAGGTGAATTGGCCATGCTAAATTGCCCGTAGTGTTAGGTAAAGGGGTAAATGTAGGGGTATGGGTGGGTTGCGGGTCGGTGTGGACTTGTTGGGCCGAAGGGCCTGTTTCCTCACTGTAAGTAATCTAATCCAAACAGTTTATCCACTTTACCAACACCTTACACCCCGACCTCAAATTTACCTGGACTGTCTCAGACCCCTCCCTCCCCTTCCTAGACCTCTCTATTTCTATCTCGGGCGACCGACTCAACACGGACATTTACTACAAACCGACCGACTCCCACAGCTACCTAGGCTACACCTCCTCCCACCTTGCCCCCTGTAAAAACGCCATCCCATATTCCCAATTCGCCTCTGACGCATCTGCTATCAGGAGGACCAATTCCAATACCGAACAACCCAGGTGGCATCCTTCTTCAAAGACCACAATTTTCCCTCAGACGTGATCGACGATGCTCTCCACCGCATCTCCTCCACTTCCCGCTCCTCCGCCCTGGAGCCCCGCCCCTCCAATGGCCACCAGGACAGAACCCCACTGGTTCTCACCTACTACTCCACCAACCTCCATATGCATCACATCATCCGTCGTAATTTCCGCCATCTCCAAACGGACCCCACCACCAGGGATATATTTCCCTCCCCTCCCCTATCAGCGTTCCAGAAAGACCACTCCCTCCGTGACTCCCTCGTCAGTCCACACCCCCCACCAACCCAACCTCCACTCCTGGCACCTTCTCCTGCAACCATAAGAAATGCAAAACTTGCGCCCACACCTCCCCTTTACTTCCCTCCAAGGCCCCAAGGGATCCTTCCATATCCACCACAAATTCACCTGCACCTCCACACACATCATTTACTGCATCCGCTGCACCCGATGTGGCCTCCTCTATATTGGGGAGACAGGCCGCCTACTTATGGAATGTTTCAGAGAACACCTCTGGGACACCCGGACCAACCAACCCAAACACCCCGTGGCTCAGCACTTCAACTCCCCTCCCACTCCACCAAGGACATGCAGGGCCTTGGACTCCTCCATCGCCAGACCATAGCAATGCGACAGTTGGAGGAAGAGAGTCTCATCTTCCGCCTAGGAACCCTCCAACCACAAGAGATAAACTCAGATTTCTCCAGTTTCCTCATTTCCCCTCCCCCCACCTTGTCTCAGTTCCATCCCTCGAACTCAGCACCACCTTCCTAACCTGCAATCCTCTTCCTGACCTCTCCGCCCCCACCCCCACTCCAGCCTATCACCCTCACTTTAACCTCTTTCCACCTATCACATTTCCAATGCCCTCCCCCAAGTCCCTCCTCCCTACCTTTTATCTTAGCCTGTTGGACACACTTTCCTCATTCCTGATGAAGGGCTCATGCCCGAAACATTGAATCTCCTGCTCCTTGGATGCTGCCTGACCTGCTGCGCTTTTTCAGCAACACATTTTTCAGCTCTTATCTCATTTCTTCCTTTGCCTGGACTGAGACCTCTGGTGCTACATAAGAGGTCATGGATGACCTCTCTCTTTTGTCTGCTGCTCCACGCAGTCTTACTCCTTTCCTGAATGCCTTCCGCAAAACATTTTACCACCAACTGCAACCTGAATTCATATCCCCTTTAAGAGGTCCACCATTAAAAAGCAGATACTCAATGTCAACTACACACATACTTGTATCTATTCCTGAGTGTACAGCCAGTCAGCAACTCATCAGAGTAATACATAAGTGGCTCAGAGTTCACTTGCTGCCCCAAATATTTAACATAGTTTACAGATTAATTCATTAAGGGATGATTTTTTTCTCACGATGTTTCATTAAGGGATCAGACTCCTAACTGCAACATGGTCAATATGCTCATTATGATCGAGGCTGTTTCACAAGCTGAAGTGGAGTCAATCAGTCTCTGGTAACTCATTATGAGATTTTAAAATACCATCAGCAGGTTTCCCTTTAACTAGATATTATTACAGATGAGCTGTGGTTGCCTGATGTCAGTTTATGAATTTTGGAACGACAGAATCATTTTTAACTTCATGCAAAAAGCAATGTCAATTCATCTCTGCAGCCTCTGAGAGGAGGCAGTCTGACCTAGAAACCTATTCTACTTGAGCGACAATTCTGTGTAATATTCTCAAGTCCTCAATCTATTGGGTCTAAATGGAATGCAATTTATTTTTATTCATTCAGTGGATGTGGGTGCCACTGGCTGGGTTAGCATTTATTGCCTGTCCCCAGTTGCCCTTGAGAAGGTGATGGTGATCTGCCTTCTTGAACTGCTGCAGTCTATTTAATGTAGGGAGACCCACAATGCCCTTTGAAAGGGAATTCCAGGAATTTCAACAAGCAACACCGCAGGAATGGAAATATATTTCCAAGTTAGGATGGTGAAAGGATTGGAGAGGAACTTGCAGGTGGTGGTGTTCCCATGTATTTGCTGCCAGTGTCCTTCGAGAAGGAAGTGCTCATGGGTTTGGAAGGTACCATCGAAGGAACATTGTTGAATTTCGACAGTTCAACTTTATCAGGATACATGGTAAAAACAAGGAATGCAGATGCTGGAAACCAGAGTTTAGATCAGAGTGGTGCTGGAAAAGCACAGCAGGTCAGGCAGCATCTGAGGAGCAGCAAAGGCCCTTCATCAGGAATAGAGGCAGGAAGCCTGCCCACTCCCCTCTCATTTATCTCTCCATGACCTATCACCTCCATTCCCCACTCCCATTCACCTATTGTACTCTATGCTACTTTCTCCCCACCCCCACCCTCCTCTCATTTATCTCTCCACCCTGCAGTCTTCCTGACTCTACTGGTCACATCCTCAAAAATTCCCAGAAGATTTGTCAAGGGTGATTTTCTTTTAGTGAACCCATGCCGACTAGGACTGATTCTGTCACTGCCTTCCAAATACTTAGTTATTACATCCTTTATGATTGACTTAAGCATTTTCCCCACCACTGATGTCAGACTAACTGGCCTGTAATTCCTCATTTTCTCTCTCCCAACTACCCTACAGTCCACTGGAGCTCTTCCAGAGTCTACAGAATGCTGGAAAATGATCCCCATATGTCTGCTAATTCTAGGGTAATTTCCTTAAGTACTCTGGAATGTAGATCATCTGGCCCTGGAGACTTATTGGGTTTTAATCCCATAAATTTCCCCAATATCGTTTATTAACTAATAAGGATTCCCTTCAGTTCCTCCTTCATGCTAGATGCTCTGTCCCCTAGCATTTCCTGAAGTCTATTTGTCTTCCTTAGTGAAGACAGATTCAAAGTATTTGTTCAACTGGTCTGCCATGTCTTTGTTGTCCATTATGAATTCACCTGATTCTAACTGCAAGGGACCTACATTTGTCTTCACCAGTCTTTCTCTTCACATGTTTACAGAAGCTTTTGCAGTCAGTTTTTATGGTTTATGCAAGCTTACTTGCAGATTCTATTTTCCCCTTCCAAGTTAAACCTTTTGTCCTCCTCTGCTGAATTTTAAACTTTTCCCAGTGCTCAGGTTTGCTGCTTTTCCTGGCCAATTTAGAAATCTCCTCATCAGCTTGAACATATTCCTGATCTCCCTTGTTGGTCATGGTTGAGTCACTTTTCCTGTTTTACTCTTACACAAGATAGGGATGTACAATTATTGAAGTTCATCCATGTGTTCTTCAACTGTCTGCCAGTGCCTATCCACTGACAACACTTGGCCAGTTTATCCTAGTTAATGCATGCTTCATGCCATCAAAGTTAGCTTTCTTTATGTTCAGGGCCCTACTTTCAGATTTAATTGCATCACTTTCCATCTTAGTGAAGAATTCTACTGCAAAGGTTCGCGCACCACAGTATTGTTCATTAATCCCCCTTTCATTACACAACACCCAGTCTACAATGGCTTGCTGTCTTGTTAGTTCCTCAATATATTGGTCGAGAAAACCATCTTTCATACATTCCAGGTAATCCTCCTCTATCACATTGCCACCAGTTTGGTTATTCCAATCAATGTACAGATTGAAGTCATCCGTAATAACTGTTGTAACTTCTGTGCATTCATCTCTAATTTTAACAAAGTCCCCAACCTCACAACTACTGTTTGGTGGTCTGTACACAACTCCCACTAATGCCTTTATCCCTTTGGTGTTCAGCAGCTCCACTATTGCAGATTCCACCTTGTCCCAGCTAATGTCCTCCCTTATTATTTTGTTAATCTCCCCCTTAAACAGCAACGTGAACCCACCACCATTTCCTATCATCTATCTTCCCTCAAAATTCAATCAGCTTGGACATTGAGTTCCCATCTTTGGTCCCAATGGAGCCAGGTCTCGTGATTCCAATTACATCATATCCATTAATAACTGTCTGCGTAGCTAATTCATCCATCTTATTACAAATGCTCATCGCATTGAGACACACCCTTCAGGCTCTTTTTTTGTGACATTTATTGCTCTTTTAGAATCCTGGTATAATGTGGCCTTTATTGATTTTTGTTACATTTTGGTATGGATTGCTTCCATATCCGAGAACAAGATTAGAGTGCTGTTGGGAAAGCAGGTCAGGCAGCATTCGAGGAGCAGGAAAATCGATGTTTCGGGCAAAAGCCCTTCATCAGGAATCAATATCTGACGTGCTGAACAGTGTGCAATAATCACTGAACATTCCTCAAATCTGACCTTCTGATGGAGGGAAGACCATCGATGAAGCAGCTGAAGATGACTGGGCCTTGGGCACTTGCCTGGGAAATTTCTGCAGAGCAGTCCTGGAGCTGAGACGACTGATCTCAACCATCTTCCTAAATGCCGGCTATAACTCCATGGTCGGAAAGTGTGGCTCTGGAAAAGCACAGCAGGTCAGGCGAGGAGCGGGAGAGTTGACATTTCCAGCATAAGCTCTTCATCATTCATACATTCCTGACGAGGGGCTAATGCCTGAAATGTCGACTCTCCTGCTCCTCAGATGCTGCCTGACTTGCTGTGCTTTTCCAGTGCTACACGTTACGACTCTGACACTCCAACATCCTCACTTTCTCTCAGAACTCCAAACAGCAGAGAGTTTTCCTAATTGATTTCTGTTTTGCTGGGGCTCTTTGATGCTACGTTTGGCCAAATGTGACCTGTGTCAAGGATTATCACCCTCACCTCACCTCTGGAATTCAGCTCTCTTGCCCATATTTGAAGTAAGGCTGCAATGAGGCCAGGAGTTGTGTGGTCCTAGTGGAATCCAAACTGAGTGATGGTGAGCTTATTATTGTTAATCAAGTGCTGCATTACTGAAAGCACCTTCCAACACAGAAAGGGAATAGTAATTGGCCAGATCACTTTTTGTACACTTGGGCAATTTTCCACATTTGCAGGTAGATGCTGGTGTTGTAACTGTATTGAAACAGCTTGGCTGGGGAGCAGCAAGTTTTGGAGGACACATCTTCAGTACCATTGCTGGAATGGTGTCAGGGCCCATAGCTTTTGCAGAATACAATGTTTCCAGTCATTTTATGATATCATTTGGAGTGAATCAAATTGGCCAAAAACTGGAATCAGTGATGCTGGGAACCACTGGAGGAAGCCAAAATGGATCACTGGCACTCTGGCTGAAATCTTATCTTTTGCACTGATGTGCTGGGCTCCCTCATCTTTGAGAATGGGGTTATTTGAGGAGCCTCTTCCTCCAGTGTGTTGTTTAACTGTCCACCATCATTCACAACTGGATGTGGTAGGACTACAGAGCTTAGACTCAACCTGATCATTGTGGAATCACTGAGCTCTGCCTATCACTTGCTATTTGACATGTAAGTAGCCCTGCTTTGTGCTTCAATGGGTTGACTCCAGGTTTACCTTGAATTAGACAGTTGAACTACCTCCAGTTCTTATATAACCACCACTGCATTAAAGTTCCCAAACAGAGAGAGGAAAGCATGTAAGGGCAATATTCTCCTTTTGCATGTTAGTATTGATTTTAATGCAAGCTGTACCCAAAATTGTACCTTTTAAGTGTTTTTGTTCCTCATCTCTATTCAAATTCATTCGTCCCTGAATGTGTAGCATAAACAATTTTCTTCGAAGGTATTTTAAAATTTCACTTGAGAAAGACTTCCATGATATATTTAACACTTTGATTAGCTGAAATTACATTTATCACAAAACAGGCATTTTTAATGAGTGTCAATCCACCACCTGCAAGTAACCTGAATTTAAATCACTCAAAGCAAACTCAAGAGATTATGTGAATCTAGTTCAATTTAGATACAGTAGTGAGTTACTTGGTAAATCTTAAATAAACTTATGTTCAAAAATTTTGAGAATGCACTCATTTTTATCCTTGCACCCAAAAATGCAGAGTAAGTTTTGAAAGTTCTAAGACCAAAAAATGCAAAATTTGCAGCAGCTCCCAAGAAATGACTAATTCAACTTGGAATGTGGACAATTATTGTGTGGAGTATTCTTCCAATGCAAAAGGTTGAGAAAACTTGAATTGCACAGTGTGTAGTTTGCCCTTAAAAGTTTATGACATTTTATACTGGTCATCCAAAAAAGCAGCACAATTGAGCAGGTCGTTTAAGGCTGAAAGTATTTTGTTCTTTAAAAGACTGACGTGCAATGAGTACCAGTCAAACTAAAAATGGAGCTTCACTTTCAACAACCAACTTTCATTCATCAAGCCAGATTTCCTGTAAAAGAAAAGCTGACATTGAATTCAGTTCTATGTGTATCTGTGGCATACTGCTTTCATCATTGCATAGGCAGTTATGTGAAAGATACAGAAATGCTGCATTAGCCCTGAGCCAAGGTGAAAGGCATCTCTACTGCTTCGCTAACGAAAGCACCCATCTCTAAACATTTGCCATTTATTTGGAGATTATGTGGCCTCCTGAACTGTGACTGTACTCCCTTGGTGATGGATATATCTCTCTTCATGAGAGTCACTGCCTCCGACCGCAACAGAGGCAGATGATGAACATTTGAAGCTTGTGAGATCTCGCAATGTGAGACCTTTAGAAATGATGTGGACGATAAACTTCATAGCAGGTTATCCACATCATGCTGGTCCAGAAGGAGGTTGGGATATTTCGGGGGACAGAGGGGAGCTGTTCTCACCATGTTGTTTTTGTGGATCTCATGTTGACAGTGCAATGCGCTCAGGTAGAAAAATCATTTCGTGAGAAGCATGAAGCATGACTTCAAAGGCCAAATTTACTTTACATAAACAAATTTCTCTGGAGGAATTAGTTCAATACAAATTAGGTCTGGCACAAAGTCCAAATTGTATTTCACTAATGAAAAGTGAAACAAATATTTGACCTACATAGTAAAGCCTTCAATAAATATGAAATTTACAAATGGTTGACAAAAGGATTGTAATGATAGATACCCTTTCTTTGTTCAACATAGCCTTCAGAGCGAATGGCTGTTTACAGAACCAGACGTTTCCTTGTTATTAACACAGTCTGTGATTTTCATTGCAAAATGTAGGTCAATTAGCAACCCTTCGCTGAAAGATATTCCTTAAATCACCAGTACCTCTCAGGAAGATCTGCACTATGCAACATTTACTGGAACTAGCCAGTGCATGAATTAGAAAAACACAAATTATAAAGTATGTAGGAGATCATTGCTGTGGACTGGCTTGATTCTTCATTTCTGGAATCAAGGTGGTCGATGCTGGAAAAAGGTTAGAACTGTATTGATAACACATTTTACATCAATGTGTAGGACATATCAGTTTCCAGCACATATTTTTCATGTTATCGATTAGCATTCTCTGACTCCTTGTTATGTTGATTAGAATGAGAGGCAGTCATGACATTGAAAACAGGCTGCTTTTATTTTCATTATTTTAAGCCACACACAGCTGTTCTGTTGTAAATTGTGATAAATTCATCTGTTCCTCATCTCAGCTGCGTCTCAGATTGTTGATAATGGATGCTCTTTTTGTTGCAGCTTGTTTCTTTCCAGTCCGTGGGTGTCTATCTGTACCCAGTGGTAAGAGGCCCTTCATATCTTTTTTACACCAGGAGCCCTCATTATTATCAACTGATCCCAAACATTCCAAGTGAACCATCTAAGGATTGTGTGTTTATGGTTGCATCTGTGCTGCTGCCTGAATTTGCCAACCAGCTGCACAAATAAACAACAAGTCGATAACTCCTGTGCAGAGTACATAGCCACTGGTCCTGTTGATGCTTAATCTGTGGGTGAATAAATATTAACAAATGATGTACTGCAGTTAAGCAAGCTTTTTAAATAAATGCTAATCATCATTTGGCAAGCTTAGAATCTTTTTTCCTGCATAAACTCCTTCTTGTCAACCTGTGACACACAAATCTTATTAAAGTAGTCATTTGTTTCCTTAATAATATGAACAAGAGCAACTTCAACACTACCTGAAAATGTTCAAGGGATTTCTGCAATATCAGAAATCCCTTTAAACCCAGGCTCTCTTTAACTTTCAGCTGTCACACATCGGTTGCGTATTGGTCTGAGTCTTGTCTCCTATCAGAAAGATACAGGAACCATTAGCTGCACAGTTTCCTCCAGAGCCCAGTTCATTTGGCCTTGCGAAAACCAAATTGGTTTGTTTTGCTGGATTGGTAATAGGATGAATCAAAAGGATAGAGGCGCACTGTGTTAGCTTTCAAAATGCTAGATGATAATATTGCATGTCAGATTTACGAGCCCCAGAGAGTTAAAGGAATATTTTGTCAGTGGTAGACTGATGCCCCAATGCCCATAGTTGGTTGCCATGGCAACACATGGAGTAGAGACAGGAAAATCTTTCAGAGGGTTTCACGGCCCATGAAAAGTCTAAATAATTGCTTTCTCTGTCTCGGGAGACAGCCTTGAAAGACCACGAGTGACGCAAACTGTGATGTTAAATAATGACACAAACGAGAACACCTTAGGAATTTTACATCAGCCTGATTAATGTTTCATTCATTCTGATTTCCCGGGTGTTATTATTAGATATGAATGAGTGACAAAAAATAGGAATGATGCAGACTGGTGTTTGGATCTCAGCACGAGAACCCGTACTCAATACACTTTAATAATGCACATAAGTTGCAGCCAAGGGTGAACCTATCTTGCGCATTTTAATTAAAAATGTGAACTCCTGTCCATATCCCCTTTCAGCAGCTATTAAGCAGGGCTTTGAAATATCAACAATGTCCATATACAGGAGACGAAATTTTGTGAACAATAATGGGGATATGCAGCTAACGCTGCCCCCACCCGCTGACAAAACAAGCTGTAACAAGTATCCTGTATCATTGTTACAGTTTTCAGGTTTAAACCACAATAAAAGTCATTTCAACAAAGACATGGAAATTGGTCTCCTTATGTAAATAAAACCTCTTGAGGTTGCTTCTGGAGCTTGCAATACTTCAGAGACACTTGTGTCTACATAATGGCTCAAAAATTGTCGAAATAACGGTGAGGCTGTGTGTTCGTTAAGTGCAAATGGCTCAGTAATTCCAGGCAACGACAAATGTGAAATTCAATGTCGAGATCAAGCAGTTGCTGTCTGAGATTCACTGCTCACTCAGTTCCCAGACAACCTGAATCCATCACTGTGGCATTACATGCTCATTCTTGCAGTAACTTGCTACAAAACAAAATTTAAATTTAAATGTGCAAGGGCAACTCTAGTGAACAGCAGATTATGTTTGCTGACCGGTTACAGGAATTTCTGGGCTACAACATCTCAGGTTCTGTCATCACTGTTCCATTCAGACTGCTTTCTTAGCCTCCACACGGCCCTCTTGACCTGTCCGCCTTCCTTCCTACCTACCTGCTCCAACCCCCCCTCCGACCTGGCACATTCTCTCTCACCTTCATCCACCTATCACATTCCCAGCTACTTTCCCCCAGACACCTCCCCCCACCTCCCCCCTCCCATTTATCTCTCAGCCCCTTGACCCACAAGCCTCATTCCTGATGAAGGGTTTATGCCCGAAACATCGATTATCCTCAGATGCTGCCTGATCTGCTGTGCTTTTCCAGCGCTACATTCTCAACTCTGACCTCCAGCATCTGCAGTACTCACTTTCTCCTCCCTGCTTTCTTAGCATTGAAGGTTCACTGCGTTCCTCCAACATTTGCGCACAGCATTCATTCATTCTCAGTCTTTGGTATAAAACCATTGGCTTTCAAGCTGGCCTTGTAACAGAATAAAGCAACACATTATACCAAACTTGGAGTGCCACATGCTGGATGCATTTATAATAATGATGTTATTTTTCTTTCATGAATATGAACAGGAAATTATGATTTAACTGTATGCTTCAGCACTGTTGAACCAATTGAGTAGGTTCTAAGAAATTGGAGGCCTCAAAATGGAGTGCACAGGATAAATGGCCTTTTCCACCTTAGCCTGCATAATGTGCAATGGTGGAAAAGAGTGCTATGTACTGTAAGAATTGGCAGCAAGTGAATTTGTGATGTCATTTAGCCTCTCAGGCTGATTTGATCCACGTTTTACTACTCTAGAATGAACTTATGAAGAGAAAGGTCTTAGACACTAGACTAGAGAGCTATATTTATTAATCAACCATATAAACTTGTAAATAAAGGAGAGTTACAGCATATGAGGTGTTGAAGAACTTTACTTTGTGATGTGGAGTATGCAACCTCAGGAACACAGTAAGGGACAGATATCTATAGCCTGAGAAGCTCCAGAGCAGTGTCTCAATGTGCAGGGAGCAACATTGACTTAACACACTAGGTAATGCAGCCACATGACATGATGAAATGTGCTGCCCCCCAATCACCGAGCCACGAGTGTTCATTAATAAAACAGTATTCAATTTGGAGATCGAGTGTCTGCACATCCGCCCCCCTGAGGCTGCTTAGTCCTGATCCTCAAGTCAAGCCTTTCAACCCCGAATGTATGTACCATTCCTTTAATTCCATCAGTACACTGTTTTACACTGCTCATGCTTATTCTTGAATGATTATGGAATTACCGTGGCGTGTTCTTGAAGGCATTCTGGCAACGTGCTGTTTTTTGCAAAACAAAGAGTTATTGTAACTTGGTAGGAAGGTTACAGGAACGTTTTGAGCTGTCTACATGAAGACAGTTATAGGGGCTGGAGCTGCAGTCACACTTGGCCTCAAGGACATTGGAGCTGAGGTTGCAGGAAGGGGGTGTGGTGCCCAGAGAAAAATAGGTCCGTCTGTGGAACACTTACCCACTAGTGCACCCCTTTCCTATCTGTGTCACAGCTACAATCAGTATCTGAGGCATATGCAATATCCTTCAGTAAGACATTGAAAGCTCACAGCAGAATAAGGACAGCACTGCTTGTGGTGCTCAGTGTGCACCTGAGTACATAGAACATAGAACATAGGAAAATACAGCGCAGTACAGGCCCTTCGGCCCTTGATGTTGTGCCGACCCAAGCCCACCTAACCTACACTAGCCCACTATCCTCCATATGCCTATCCAATGCCTGTTTAAATGCCCATAAAGAGGGAGAGTCCACCACTGTTACTGGCAGGGCATTCCTTGAACTCACGACTCGCTGAGTAAAGAATCTACCCCTAACATCTGTCCTTTACCTACCTCACCTTAATTTAAAGCTATGCCCCCTCGTAGTAGCTGACTCCATACGTGGAAAAAGGTTCTCATGGTCAACCCTATCTAAACCCCTAATTATCTTGTACACCTCTATCAAGTTACCCCTAAACCTTCTTTTCTCCAATGAAAACAGCCCCAAGTGCCTCAGCCTTTCCTCATACGATCTTCCTACCATACCAGGCAACATCCTGGTAAACCTCCTCTGCACCTGTTCCAGTGCCTCCACATCTTTCCTATAGTATGTTGACCAAAACTGCACACAATACTCCAGATGCGGCCGCACCAGAGTCTTATAAAACTGCAACATGACCTTAGGACTCCAGAACTCACTTCCTCTACCAATAAAAGCCAGTACGCCATATACCTTCTTCACAGCACTAGTTACCTGGGTGGCAACTTTCAGAGATCTGTGTACATGGAAACCAAGATCCCTCTGCTCATCCACACTACCAAGTATCCGACCATTAGCCCAGTTCTCCATCTTCTTGTTACTCTTACCAAAGTGAATCACTTCACACTTATCCACATTGAACTCCATTTGCCACCTTTCTGCCCAGCTCTGCAGCTTATCTATATCCCACTGTAACCTGCCACATCCTTCCTCACTGTCAACAACTCCACCAACTTTCGTATCATCCGCAAACTTGCTCACCCAACCTTCTAGCCTCCTCCTCCAGGTCATTTATAAAAATGACAAACAGCAATGGTCCCAAAACAGATCCTTGCAGAACACCGCTAGTAACTGCACTCCAAGATGAACCTTTACCATCAACTACTACCCTCTGTCTTCTTCCAGCCAGCCAGTTCCTAATCCAAACCTCTAACGCACCCTCAATGCCATACCTCCGTATTTTTTGCAGTAGCCTACCATGGGGAACCTTATCATATGCCTTACTAAAATCCATATACACCACATCTACCATTTTACCCTCGTCCACCTCCTTAGTCACCTTCTCAAAGAATTCAATAAGGTTTGTGAGGCACGACCTGCCCTTCACAAAACCATGCTGACTGTCCTTGATCACATTATTCCTATCCAGATGTTCATAAATCCTATCCCTTACAATTCTCTCTAAGACTTTGCCCACAACAGAAGTGAGACTCACTGGCCTATAGTTACTAGGGTTATCCCTATACCCCTTCTTGAACAAGGGAACCACATTTGCTATCCTCCAGTCATCTGGCACTATTCCCGTAGACAACGACGACATAAAAATCAAGGCCAATGGCTCTGCAATCTCCTCCCT
Source organism: Hemiscyllium ocellatum (assembly GCF_020745735.1). Lineage (NCBI taxonomy): Eukaryota > Metazoa > Chordata > Chondrichthyes > Orectolobiformes > Hemiscylliidae > Hemiscyllium > Hemiscyllium ocellatum. The sequence goes on along the minus strand of NC_083411.1, from coordinate 71,321,900 downwards.
TGCTTCCCAGAGAATCCTAGGATAAATGCCATCAGGCCCAGGGGACTTATCTATTTTCACCCTTTCCAGAATTTCCAACACCTCTTCCCTACATACCTCAAAACCATCCATTCTAATTAATTGTGACACAATATTCACATCGGCAACAATGTCCTGTTCCTGAGTGAATACTGACGAAAAGTATTCATTCAGTGTCTCTCCAATCTCTTCAGCCTCCATGCACAACTTCCCACTACTATCCTTGACTGGACCTATTCCTACCCTAGTCATTCTTTTATTCCTGACATACCTATAGAAAACCTTTGGGTTTTCCCTAATCCTACTAACCAAGGACTTTTCATGTCCCCTCCTTGCTGCTCTTAGCTCTCTCTTTAGATCCTTCCTGGCTACCTTATAACTCTCAATCGCCCCAATTGAACCTTCACACTTCATCTTTACATAGGCCGCCCTCTTCCCTTGAACAAGGGATTCCAATTCCTTATTAAACCATGGCTCCCTCACATGACCCTTTCCTCCCTGCCTGACACGTACATACTTATCAAGGACACTCAATAGCTGCTCCTTGAACAAGTAGACCTCAAACATGACAGGAAAGAGTTCATTGTCTTCTCTGATTGAACAGGGAACCAGGAGCAGCATAATTTTCCCTGAGGGGTGGCATTTCCAACCATGGAGAGAGTTAGTGAGTGCACACATGTGTTGCTGTGACCCCTTCATTAACAGGAAGGTGGAGAGTAACTGTAAGGGATTCCACCGCATTAAATGCAAGCAATGTGTCCATTGTTCATGTGGGTTTGTGTGTGGGTGTAATTTTGGGAAGACGATGAATATCAGGCAGCTGCCTCAGATCTTTCTATTCCATGGTAGACTGTTTTCCCCTGGAATGAGAGAAAGCGAGTGAGATGAAAGCAGTTGGCACAACTCTTAGTCCTGGTTCAGGGAGGAGAAAGGTGGCAAGGGGTCTTGATAGAGTGAATGGGCAACACACAAGGAAAATGTAGAATGGTCATGATGTGGGGGAGCTGGGTGGCTAACAGTATGTGAAGAAATGATGTTGCATGCTATAGTGACAGTGGTTAAGAATGAAGCTTGGAAGGAAGTGGGTGCAATAGCAGAGATAGAGTGAGTATAAAGGAGCAAAGAGAAGATGGTGGTACTTATCCCAGCAGGGCAGAAAAGGACATTGACATTCTCCTGGGTTTTCCTCTAGTCTAGAAATAGGGGGCATAGCCTCAAAAATAAGGGAGAGCAGATTTAGGATGGAGTTGAGAATAAACATTTTCACCCAAAATATTGTGAATCTGTGGAATTCCCTGCCCTGTGAAGCAGTGGAGGCTACCTCACTGAGTGTTTTTAAGTGAAAGATAGATTTTTGAACATTAAAGGAATTAGAGGTCATGGTGAGTGGGTGGGTAAATGGAACTGAGACCACAAAAAGATCAGCCTTGATCTTATTGAATGGTGGAGTAGAGTCGATGGGCCAGATGGCCTAATCCTGCTCCTATTTCTTATCAGTGAGATGGATGACCCAGGTGGCAACTTTGGGCCAGGCTGGCTGGGTCTGGGGTCCTGGTCTCCACTGGCAGTCCTGTGGGAAAAATACTTCCCTCCTCTACATCACAGTATCTGTCAGGACTCTGGGTCCCAGCCTGCAAGGCGAGTTGGAATTTCTCCTTATCTGTCACATCCGGGGCAAATGTCACACACCGTGCAGGGCATCTCCAGACTGACAGCCTGCAGTTGAGTGCACAACAGGCATATAAAGATGGTGGGGTACAACAGCCCCTTGGAATATCTCAGCAGTAGGTGTGCACTTCTGCCTGGGTCAACTGGAGAAAGAACTGGGCCAGCATTGGTAGGGAGGAGCTGGCATGTAGCTAATGAGGTCAGTTTGGGATAACAGCATGGGAGAAATTGCAAGGCCTCACAAAGAAGATCCCTCCATAAAACCCAATGAAAATGACACTTTGCAGAATCCTAGCTAATTTCTGGTGGACTTAACAGCCGCCTGGTGTGGGTAGAATTCAAATCTCCTCATCTGTCCAGCTCTGAATGACTGTGGTCAGTACTCCGTAACATCATGCAAAGAGAGCTCTCTCTATTGATGCCCGAAAGTCTGCTGTTATTTTTTTTACCAAATGTCGACAAGATTAGGAAACAGTGCACGCTCTACAGCACAATAGGTCTCACACCAGCATAGGGTTAAGTCAGTCGATGACTCAGAATCTTGAGCTATTGTACCATCAAGCTGCTAACATCTGGCAACATTTTCTGAATGAGTGTACATGGTTGACCTTTCAGCTGCAACTTGTTTGATATTTAATATATAGATGTAGTTTATGGTTTTACAGATAGACTGATGCAATCAGCATGTGACCTACACACAAATGGGGGCTGAAAAATAGAAATTTATAAACTCCTCAGATGACAAACTTCACCCTCCACTTATGGTCACAAGTTCAATGAGTAACCAATGCCTGAACATTTACATTCAGCTAAAGTAGGTGCCATTCCATTGCAAGTTCCTTTTGATTCTGATATCATTTTTATAAGGAGCTATAATTGTTCTTGGGGATTAGTTCTATCCCTTAAGGCATTGTGGGTCTACCTACAACACATGGACTGTAGTGGTTCAAAAAGGCAGCTCACCACCACCTTCTCAAGGGCACCTAGGATCAGACAATAAACATTGGCCAGGCAGAGTAGCCCACCGTGACAAAGCTGCTCCTTTAACAAGGTTATGCTGTCCTTGGCTTCTGTTTAGAGATGTTGTAAAAGAAGAGTTTTAGGAGCAATTTGATTATTGTTAACAGATACTGCCTCAGGAAAAAGGCTTCCAAGTTTTAAGATAAATACTTGTACAATGAAAGGGGAATGGCCAGTTCTCCCAATTCTGCTCTTCTTTGGTCTGGATTTGTTTGGGTTTTAGCAGTCTGGCTGTTCTCTGACAGCAGTCTGTCATTGTGAAGGTACTGGACCCAGGGAAGCAGGTCCATGCTGACCCTCTGTTTGTCTGACAGCTCTCTCCTGTAAGACCCCTGTGTTTGACTTTACATTTTGCGCCAAGGGGTGTTTATGGGGTATGTTGCAAATATTTGGAACAGCATCATTAAGTTGGGGTAATCTGCTGGGTTTTCGGATAGGTTATTTTATATTTGGTTCTCTTTTGTTTGTGTCTCGCTTGGTAATCTTGTAAATAAATTCTGTTGTGTTTAAAACGAAGTGGTTTGACCAGCTGTATCACTCCTGGAATTTCTGCTTTATATCTGCTTAAAACAACTAGCAAAGTTAGGGTCTGTGTTCCTTTCTTGAAATGTTTTGAGGGGATCTGGCCTGGTCCATAACACCACATCCTACAAGTGAATAAATAAGAAAAAAAACATCTTGGTTGTATTTTCATTTATGTCCAGAATTCAGATACGTGTCCTAGAGGGCTCGTCATTTGAGCGGCGTGGTGGCTTCGTGGCTAGCACTCCTGTCTCCCAGCAACAGGTACTCAGATTCAATTCCAGACCCGAGTGATTGCTTGTATGGAGTTTGCACATTCCCCCCCATGTCTGTGTGGGCTTCCTCTAGATTTTCTGGTTTCCTCCCACTGTCCAAAGATATACAGGTTAGGTGGATTGGCTTAATTGCCCAGAGTGTGCAGGCTAGTTGGATTAGGCATGGAAAATACAGGGTTGGGTGGGATGCTTTTTGGATAGTCAGTGTGGACCCAATGGACCGAATGGCCTGCTTCCACACTGTAGGGATTCTACGATTTGAGAATGGATAAACTAAAGCTTAAATCTGCAATGGCTGACCACTGCAAGAGATCAAGACACATTGTTCCTAAATATTTTAACAATGGAAAGGGAACCAAAACTAAATCCTTTGATTTTGAACATAAATTGCACAAAAAACATTATTATTGGCATGGAATTTGGAGTAAAAGATGAGATCACTCAACCATAATGCATTCCTGGAAGACCAAGCAGTAGCTAGTGTCTATAAAGTGCATTTTTATAGACGTATAATGCCAGTAATTAGTGTCCTCCAGTATTCCAAAAGCAAGAAGCATTATTGATTGCAACCTCAAGCCCTAACAAGAGAAAGAAAGCAAAATTGTTCTCCTTTAGAGCGCAGGAGGTTAAAAGGGAGATTTAATATGGTGTTCAAAACTCTGAAGGATTTTTCTCCACTAAATAATGAGAAACAGTTTGCACCAGTAGCAGAGTCAAGAAGCAGAGGGCATTGACTTAAGATAATTATATCCAATTAATGTGTCCTGATTTGTAATGCACTCCCTGAAAGGCCAGCCTCAGTATATACAATGTAACTTCTAAAAGGGAAGATTTTGTTGGGGGCTGTAGGAAAAAAGTAGGGGAGTGGGTCTGGGTGTATGGAATTTAAAGAGCTAATGCATGCAAAGTGGTCAGAGTTCCTACTGGACTCCGGGACTACTCCTGTGGTTGCTGCAAGACATTTGGGATGCAAAGGTAATCTGTGGTAAAGCCTATCTTCAAATGCTGTTGCTTCTGACAGTACTCCTAGAAAACCAAGGAACCTTATGGACTCTGCCCAGAAAGGTAGCATATCATTCTTAAGGTTCAGAGTTGATAAGGGAGTCTCCTGCCATGCAGAGTTTGTTGTGCTCTGTGATGCTGTACAATCTGTTCAAGCTCTTCAGGTTGCGTCTGTCTGTTCATGGTCGGAATATCATTGTGACCGCCTTGTACTGCTGAAGTTCCTGGTACTTTCATTACATCTTCATATGGTGATGTTTCATTACCGCTGTCTGTCACAAAGGATTAAGTGAGGAATTCTGCTCACCATGGACTGGATGAACACCAAGGGGATCTTGTTGTACCTCTTTGCTGGAGGGTCAGATACTGCAGGATTTTTATCTTGAAATGCCAAAACTGGCCCTGACACTGTTTGGTTCGCCCACTGTTTCGCTTCTGTTATAAAGTGAAAGGTGGGTAAATGTGCACTGACTAACCTGGGCCAGATCGCAGTGACCCTTTCTCGCCTAGGTGTGTTGCACAGTGAGATAGACAAGGGGGACAAGATTCAGGAGAGGTTCCAACGCAACTTTTTTCTTTATCAAGAAAAAACAATTTTTAATCAGACACCATTATTGTGCTTTAATTGAACACTATCAAATTGAATCAATCTTTTCACATGACTTTTAATAAACAGTTTCAAATCTACAAGAACTATCTACCTCTGACTCACACAGGCCTAGATTTGCCATACTCTATATAGAAGTTCCTATCCACTGTATTTGAACTGTTTGCCTGAAAGGACTGGTAATGCTCATTCATTAAGGTTGGGACAGGCTGCTCCTAGGTCTGTGAGGCTTGGCTAATGTTTCAGGATCAGCAGTTGTTGATTTGGGCTTCCCCTCTCATCCAGGGCTTGTTGTGGTCTTTGGGTCGTCTGACTGAGGTGGTCTCTCGGGGTCTGGTCAGTCTGATGATGCTCACCATAAGGTACAAGGAGCTGGACATGCTGTGCAGCTCAGCTGCCACTTGAAGACACTCTCTGAATATGCCATTGAAGAAGGAACAAAAAGCAGAGAGTAAGCTGGGACTCCAGATTGTCCGATGTATCTCCATCTTTGTGCCCCTTTCCAACAATCTGTGGCTCTGTGTCCAACACTAGAATCTGGCGGGAACAGGAAGATCCCAATGAGGTGACTACTTTCCATATCTAGAACATGGTTTTGAACCTTCAGCTATCAAGTGCTATCCTTGTCACTCTATGCCTCTGATCTCTAATGATCTGGGTGACACCAAGTCAGTGTAACATTCTTCTAACAAAGCAGCTCCACTGGAGGTTTAAACTTGGCTGCCACATTTCAAGTTTTATCCATGCTCATGAAAAAAATGACAACATTCTCATAACAATCACGGGGGTCATGGGTCACCTGGCCACACATCTGTTTCGAACCTCATAAGAGATGTCTTCAGACATGGCAGGTTGAGAGATATTAAGAAGCTGCAGAATCCTATGGAATATCTGAGGCATTTCTTACCTTTTCATTGTTTGCTATGAAGATTCAGTTGCTTGGAAATGTTAAGCTAATTCTTGGCAAAATGCCACCTGATATTCTTGGCACAAAGGCTCATGTTCTTGAAGAAAGTGAGGCAATTCCTCACATAATTAGTTTTAATCATCACCTTGAGATGAATCAGTTGTATCCATTGTGGAAAACTTAACAATATACACCAGCCTGCCAACTCACCAAAGTCTGTTCTGATTCTACAAACAGGATCATTAAAGACTTTACCATTGTCAGTAAGCGTTGTTTCAAAATGACCTTTAACTAGAAAAACCTTTAACTTTTGCCTCCAAAAGCTGAATCCTAATGTCTGCTAATTGAAGATGCGCAGTGTCAAACTATTCTGAAGTGGCAGGAATTATAGTAGCAATTGATCCTGAAAAGAGAAAGAATACTCGATCAAAGTTCTTGAGTTTGACGTTGGGTTACCTGAAGTTCTGGCCCATATTATTGACTTCAATGCAGAGTCGATGATATCCACTTAACTGAGAAAGTGTGTGTCTCCCAAGTTTGCTCTTTTTGTTCAACTTGTGGGATTTTCCATTGTTCTGGGTTTGTTTATTTTATTTGTTTTTAAGAGGATGTTGCCAGGGTTGGAGGGTTTGAGCTGTACGGAGTGGCTGAATAGGTTGGGGCTGTTTTCCCTGGAGTATTGGAGGCTTATCGAGGTTTATAAAATCATGAGGGGCATGGATAGGTCGAATAGCCAAGGCTTTTTGCCCAGGACAGGGGAGTCGTAAACTAGAGGGCATAGGTTAAAGGTAAGAGGGGAAATATTTAAAAGGGACTTGAGTGGAAACCTACTCACGCAGAGGGTGAAGTGTGCAAAGAATGAGTTGCCAAAGGAGGTGGTGGAGGCTGGTATAAATACAACATTTAAAAGGCATCTGGATGGATATATGACCAGGGAGGGTTTGGAGGGATATGGGCCAAGTAGTGGTAAATAGGACTAGATTAATGTAGACTATCTGGTTGATATGGACAACTTGGACCGAAGGTTCTGTTCCATGCTGTATACCATGATGACTCTATGACTGTAAGAGATGATCCTGAATTACAGAATCACTGAAAATTACTGATTCTGCTATGGTGAAAGCAACACTTGACATCAAGAATACACTTTTCACAATAGGTAAATATTTTAGAAGAAAATCCAAATGCCTTTGCAGAATCAATAATAATTAACATAGTCTATTTTGTTGAGATATATAAATCATGTGATAAGAGTCAGTCTGAGGGAACATAGTCATAGTCATAGAGATGTAGCATGGAAACAGACCCTTAGGTCCAACATGTCCGTGCCGACCAGATATGCCAACCCAATCTAGTCCCACCTGCCAGCACCCAGCCCATATCCCTCCAAACCCTTCCTATTCATATACCCATCCAAATACCTCTTAAATGTTGCAATTGTACCAGCCTCTGGCAGCACATTCCATGCACGTACTGCCCTCTGCGTGAAAAAGTTGCTCCTTATCTCTCTTTTATATCTTTCTCCTCTCACCCTAAACCTATGCCCTCTAGTTCTGGACTCCCCGACACCAGGGAAAAAGACTTTGTCTATTTATCCTATCCATGCCCCTCATAATTTTGTAAACCTCTATAAGGTCACCCCTCAGCCTCCGACGCTCCAGGAAAAACAGTATTCAACAACTATAACGTTTCTTTCAAGGCTGTGGTAGCCAGTCCTTCCAGAAGAATATAATTTGAAAGAAATCAACATTAAAGGTTTAAGCAACTGCAAAGGCAGTTTGCAAATTGATAATTGTCCCAATTGGCCAAGCATTGGATCCAAAGGTAGCAATGGACCTTTTGATGGAACATTTAGAGCAACTTGGAACTCAAATGAAATATTTCAGATAGAGGTAAATGGATTGACTTAACGAATATGTTAACCAAGAAAAAGCTGGTGAAATCAGACCACACAATTGTCTGTGTGCTCATTCAGAGTTATGTGAATGTCTCCAGTGCTAAGCCCCTGTGACCAAACTGTTAATGACGGTGGCTCCATTACTTCTAGGGATTCCCCACCAACCTTGCAAATGTTTATCTCTAAAAAGTGCATCTCATTTGACAACCTGGTGATGCTCGTACGCCGACAGTTTTTCCCATCGAAACACGTTTGTCTGTTAACATTTCATTCACAAACCTAAGATGCGCAATTAGTTCAAGATTTAAGATCATACAATCAAAAATAGTGTAATTGGCTGCATCAATCATTATTACAAGCCTGATCCTGTACTGTAAGGATCAAGGGTCAGAGATGTGCCTTGGAAGGATAAATATGGCCAAACATGTCCACTGGCACTGGTAGGTCAGCCGTCCCTGAATTATCGTCTGTTTGAGTACTATTTAAAATGAAAGAGAAACCAAGTATGTGAGTACTGATTGAAATTGAAGAGAGCAGTAAACTGACATTTATTTTTATCCATGGGATAAAGTGGATAAAAGAATTTGAAAATTAATGCAAAGAAGCACAAATTGCTGAATTTTTAAAAACAAGATTGAGTGCATTAATAGTTATGCTTACATACAATTTAAGATAATTAATTGCACTCATAAGGTGGCTCACTTTATGCTTACTGGAAATGGCACGCATAGATGGCTGAAAAAAGAAATATGTTCATGCCTTGCACCAGTTCTGAATTACTTGGGATCTTGGACAGGCTGTTGTTCCCCATTGCTTTTCCCATTGTCACCAATCAACACATTTTAATCCTGGAGAATAAATTGTTGTAAACATCAGAAATTTAGTATTCTTGCATTAGTCTCAATGATTACAAGACCAAAACATTTAGTCACTTATCTCTATATTCAACAATATTTTAATTTGATGTATCTTTCACAAGGATAAATTAAGCCTGTCTCGAACTGCAGATAGCACACAGGAAAATGTTAATTGTCTCATTACTTAGAGAGGTGTTTTAATGTTATTGAAAGAGTTATACACAAGGACTGAAACTTGTACTTAAAATTTTAAAATTACATGAATTGTTTCTGTTTTCATGAGCTCCAAACTTTCATTCACAATTTCCTCTAAATGGAGTAATTGTGAATTTGTTTGGACAGAATCTTTCCCCAATGACTAGAATTGTTAGTTTCTCGTCACCAAAGAAGTCAAATTGCATTTTATTGCACAACTAAGAGGAGCCAGAGAAAACATTTACTCATCTGGCACATCGTTCTACAGAACCTTATAATTTCACCCAGTACTGCCACTGCCCCCTACAGAAACCCTAATCCTCGCCTCAATACCTGAGGGCATTTCTTACTCTGGAGACATCAAAATGGCAACTAGTTGATCATGTAAGGAAGAATCATACATTTCTTCAGAATGGAACGAAATGCAAGGCAGGCCAAATGGTCACCTTTTATCTCCAAATACCTTCATGAAGAGCAGAAATTATTGTAGCGAGATGATTTGATAGGGGGATTCAGGTTCATACATGGTTTGATGGATTAGATGAGGAGAAATATTCACAGTAGCAGGAGAGTCAGTCATCAAAGAACACAGGCTCAAGGTGATTGACCAAGAATTAGCGGCAACATGATGAACCAGTTATTTTTCTCAAATACATCAAATTGTCATGATTTAGAATACATGCCTGAAAGGATGTTAGTAGCAGATTCAATAGCAAAATTCAAGAGAGAATTGGATAAACATTTGAAGGGAAACATTCATGGTGGCTCAGTGGTTAGCACTGCTGCCTCACAGCTCCAGGAAGCTAGGTTTGATTCCAACTTCGGGCAATTGTCTGTGTGGTAATTGTACATTCTCCCAGTGTCTGCATGGGCTTCCTTCGGATGCTCCGGTTTCTGCCCATTGTCTGAAGATGTGCAGGTTAGATGGATTGGTCATGCTAAATTGCACATAGTGTGCAGGCTAGGTGGATTAGCCATGGGAATTGCAGGGTTACAGGGATAGGGTAGCAAGGTTGGTGCAGGATGCTCTTTGAAGGGTTGGTGTGCACTCAGTGGGCCAAATGGCCTGCTTCCACACTGTAGGGATTCTGTGCCATTGTGAAGGAAGGTGTGTGAAATTAATTGAACAACAATTGCAAACAACCGGTATGAACATAATGGGCTGAAAGGCCTCATTTCTGTGATGTGCCACTTTGAGATTCTATGATGTTTGCAAATCAAAACCAATGCAATTTGCCTTGTTAAGCTAATGCAAAATGATTGACCTAGTCATTGGGAAAGATTCTATAGCAACAGCAGCACTCTTTCATTCCCCAAAGAACACATAAAAGAACAATTTTGAGTTTATAACAGCAGAAATAATTTATACCCTTTCCAGTATAAAGCAGTGTGTATGTCTTAGCCATTTTGATTAATAGTGGCAGTTATGCACATCAAATATCAGAAATGGCGTGACAATGACAAAATGATCATTTATTGCGATGGTAATATTGAACAAAGTCCTTGACAACAAAGAGTGCAGCTGCATAAATTTCTGGCTGCTGCTTTAGTATTGCAAGGCCCAGGGGAACATGTGAAAGTAAGGCTATTGCTCTCCCAACTCATCACAGTGTAGCAGCAGTTTGCTTCAAATGAAAAAGTGCACTACAACAGCTCACTAGGATGAACAATGAAAGGTATAGGCCCTGTGCTTAAAGGTGATGTGTTGAATGAGCAGAGATTAATTGCAACACTGCAATTATGGATGAAATGTTCCCAAGAGTAAAGTTCACATTCAGAAACAGCTACACCATCATTTCAATCACCCAGGAGAAGATCCTTAACAACAGTTGAAGGAAATGGATTGTGCAGCTGTTCATTTGACAAACAAAATTGTAAGGGATGAGAATGTGATAATTGTTGCTGCTTTAACCATAAAATTAAATTCATGCTCCTTACAAGCTAATCCTCAGAGATTCCTGGGACTTACATTTACAGATCCTGGTGGGTAGGTTTGCAGGGTGGGAGACCCAGAAAACTCAGTAGGTGCCTCTCCTACCCTCTATTTACTTATAATATCCTCACACCATTTGAAGGGACAATTTGAAGCCTTTTCTGGGCACTTTGTTCGCCAATATTTTAGCTGGGGGTTGGGGGTCGGGAGGTCAGCGACATTAAAGACAGCGGCATCTCTTACAAGACCCTTTCTCTTATCATCCAATAACAGGCCACCAATGCTGAAGCTCCAAGCTTGCATGTATCTGCAATGGTGGGATTCAAACCTGGGTCCCCAAAATGTTACTTGGGTCTCTGAATTAATAGTTCAATGCCAAAAGGTCATTACCTCACTCTGGAGGCAACCTCTCTCTTCATGTGACCATTCTTGATTGGTCTTGTCTCTCTTACTAACGACAGACTCATGTGGCCAGTGGATGATTCTAATTGATGTGAATCCCACTCTATTACATCTCTCCCAATGTCTACTTGATACGCATTAGTATCCTACTTTTCTTCGCACTTTCTGATATGATCTCGGCAATGAGATCCATCCCCATTCCCTTCATCCTATTCTCATGAAAATGCTGATCACCTGAATTTGTCTCCTGACTTTCCATTAACTCATGTTGTTAACAGTCTTCAGCATTTGTCTCTCTGTCCTTTAAATTGCTGTTATCACTCCTCCCCTTGAAAAAACTAACCCTTGACCTTGCCCATCCTTGCAAACTATCACCTTCAAACTCCTGTTCCACTTCCAATTTGTTAAAGTATTGGCACGTTTCAAATCCATCCTCATCTTTCCCACATTTGACTCCCTCCAATTAGCGTTCCTCTCTGTGATTAGAACTTTTAGTGAAGCCACAAGTAAAATCCAACATGACCCTTCTCATCCTTCTTGGTGCTTCATCTTTAAGGCAATACTGGAACCTACACATTGAAGTATCAATCTGGAGTATCTCAGATTATGGAGGGCTACATATTCACAATTCCTGCTGCTGCTTGCTCCTTACCTCTAAGTGACGCTCTTTAACTCCCTGTACATTATAACATTCTTTTATTTACCCATATACATATGTAAGTTATCAAATACAGCTCTCTAGTATGTTCTTTTTAAAAATATTCATAAGAAGGGGATGCCGCTAGCAAGGCCAATATTTATTGCCCGTCCCAGAGGGCAGTTAAGAGTTAATCACGTTGCTGTGGGTCTGGAGTCACATGTAGGCTGGACCAGGTCCTTCCCTAATGGACATTAGTGAGCCTTATGGGTGTTTCTTTTGATAAGGAACAATGGTTTTGCATCAATTCCTGTGATGTATCAATTGTTGCATCTCATTATGATATGTCCGAATCTTTGCATCACATGCTGTGGTGGGATTCAAACTTGGGTACCCAAAATGTTTCTTGGGTCTCTGAATTAATAGTCCAGCAACAATACAAATAGGCCAAAACCTCACTCTGGAGGCAATCTCTCTTCTCATGTGGTCATTCTTGATTGGTCTTGTCTCTCTTACTAACAACAGACTCATGTGGCCAGTGGATAATTCTAATTGATGTGAATCCCACTCTACTACATCTCTCCCAAGTTTGTCTAATTGATACGCATTAGTACAGTATTTGCATTGACTTACTTGTATCACCTTTATAATCGTTAATATCATCATCAACAATTTTATTAACATTATCATCATTATCACAATCTAATCTCAATCCCTTCCCCTCAAATTCTGACCCAAGTAGGTCAAGATAATATTGAACTCTGATTGGATAATCTGGTCTGGTTCTCTTGAGTTTAACACAAGGGTGATTGTACTGTCTGGAATAGTGATCACTCTGTATTCTGTTTGATGTCATAAAAATATGACTGACCCTCAACTCATTATAATCACACGTGGATTCATGTGTTGGCTCGCGTCTAATCAATGTCTTCTTAATCTTTCTAAATATCCCCTCAGGTGTTTCATATAAGATCTCAGCTCATCTGTTTGCCTGATGACCATGTCTTTTGAGATCCTATCCATTCCTATCCAGACCATCCAACTTCAAGGTTGACAGATTTTTGCCTTTTGTCAAAAATTGGACCAGTTCTGCTGCTTTTGCTGTGTCTTTTCCTCTTGTGATTTTGATAGGCTATATTTGAGGCTGTGTTCTAAATTTGATACATCTGTTTTTAACCTCCTTCTCCCTAACAATTCCACTGGTGAATGCCTGTAACTTAATTGTGCTGTTCTGGAACTGAGAAGAGCTAATCGCTGATTATTATCTACGAGTGATTTCACAGTCTTTCCAGCTCACCGTTACACTGAGGATGGAGTGGAGGGCTTGTTACCTGGTTGCTTGCCTCCTCGAAATCCCTATTCATGAATTGAGCTTCATTTTCTAACAGGAAGCCCTTTATTACAAAGATCTTTTGCAATCCTCTGCTCACTAAGTCTGCCGTGGTTGAATGAAGCTTTGCCACTTCAATCTGCAACTGTGCAGTCTCCATGGCAACACCCGTACCAATCAGAGACCACGTGCCAACCATCAGCACTCTTATCTTCTGCATTGTAAATGTTGTTTTTCTTTAACATGGGTATTCTTGTGAATTGTCCTGATGAGTGCAAGGTGAAAAGCTCCAATAAAATATGCATTTTTCAGATATACTCAAGCTCTGTAGTACTAAACAATGACTTAATAGTGGGCATGGGCAAACTTAGCCCTTTGCAACTACATTTTATTAAAATATCTGTATCCATGATGTCTTGTGTGCTTTTGCTCCAGTAATTCATGTGTTCAATGATTATGGTTGTACACTGATATATGTTCTGCTTGTGCAACGTGCTCAGCACTTGGTCCACTGGATTACAGATGGGTGACTTTTGCAGACAGAGTGAACTTACAGTTCTGTGTTGCTTGTCAGATTTTTGACCAGCAACGCTTTGTCTGAGTTTGTACTTGTTTGTCAGAAAAATATTAATTATTTGCCAAGAAGAAGGCTCTATTTCTTTCCTAAAAATGAGATCATTTTTTTCAGCTCAATTGCCTGTTGGTGTAGCGTGTCGGCTGTGCCTGGCTTGGAACATAGACTGTTCTATTGTCGTATCTCATCATGGTAAGTCTGAAACTTTGGATGTATAGAGGCATTTTGAGATTTGTTTCAACCCCAGTAATATTACCAAAGTATTTTGTCTCAACCCAGACTTTTAGTGCCATTACGTACTCTGAATTTTCAACATCCGTACCAACGTTCCTTCTCTGTGTTTGCACACCTCTGTTCAACACTGAAAATGTGTTGCTGGAAAAGCGCAGCAGGTCAGGCAGCATCCAAGGAACAGGAAATTCGATGTTTCGGGCATAAGCCCTTCATCAGGAATCTCTGTTCAACCTCTACCAAAACTCTCGACATAAAATGATATCATGCCCCTGTGAAGCACCTTGGGGAAATGTCATGATGTTAAAGGTGCCACATAAACATAAAGTTGTTGTTGTACTGGGGGTAAAAGGCAGACGCCACATGATAACAGCTGCACCACCCAGGCTGCCATCTCCTCAGCCACCTGCCCCTCCACAGGGTACATAGGATGGATATGAAGGTCCAGCCATGATAACCTCCAACATGGCCCACGGACAGATGGTCAGCCCTCTCTACCAGTGCCTCGGGAGACTAAGGCTGGTCATTGCTGACATTTGCAGCTTCCTGAAACGAGTCCTCTTTACCAGTGTAGTGAGTGAAACTTCAGAGCCAGGAGCCAACTCGATACCTTTTTGCTGAAAGACTGCCCTTCCTGACCCCTACCCACCCACTTCAGTCACTGCCTTTCCCCAAAGTGGTGGGCTGTCTCCTCTTGTGAGGAGATACAACAAGCGCTTTGTGTGTTATATGTGCCTCCTTTGGACAGAAACGTGAATGACTGTAAGATTTGAGTCTGAGAAGATAACAAGGACAAGAGTGAATGTGAATGTCGCTTGTTCAAATGGGGATGCGATGTGCTGGAAGAAAGAGAAGTGGGTGGCACGGCTGCTGAGGAGTGCTGTCTAAGAGAATGTTGGGGGAAGGTGAAATATGGGACTGAAAGCTATGTTGATTATCTTTACCACTCTCCTGGATCCTATTGGTGCACCATCTACAGAATGGAAGGAGTACATTCCTTCTGAGGACTTTCTTGGTCATTTCCATCTGCATCTGCTTGTTGAGATTGGCCGCTTCCTCTAATTTTTGGGATAGCTCAACTCACCTGAGTTCCTCAGAACCCACAGGAGTAACTCTCATTTCTTCCCCTCTCTATCCCCCTGTGGTAGCCACAGCCTCAGGACTTCAACTGCTGCTGGCCCCTCGTAAATCACATTGTGACCATTTTCATTGGAAACCCTTCCTTTGACAGAATGGATGTGATGTCTTGGCTGTTCTCCACCAGTTGGTTGGGGTACGAGGATGTGGGATGGTCATCAATTTGTTCTGCAAAACTGCGACAGAAATGTGAGCAATGTGAACCACTGTCACATGTTGGGGTCAGGTCTCAGAGTTTTGGGGTTCAGATACTGAATTTCTCTGAACCCCTGGGTGAATCGAGTTAAAGGGGTAATGCGATAAATGGCTCTTGTTTTCATTGCAAACTTCAAAAAATCATTTAAAAGAGAATACAAAGAAAAGCATTTATTCACATATTACAAAAAGGATTCTAGAAGACTTTGGGCTGACCACAGGAGCAGAATCAATTAGAGACATTTAAAAGGAAGTTGAATGTTTTCTTGGAAATGAAAGAAGTGGAGGAAGAACAGGGAAGTGAGGAAAATAAAATGCTACCATGGTTAAGTAAATATTGGAGAAGGCAGAGTGTGTCAGGCAACCCACTCATACAGATATTTAGCTTTGAATAAAGTTCTGAGGTGACACAAACACTACTGGAACCAAAGCACATAAGACTTCAATGATGTGGATATTTTAATAAAATGTAATTGCAAAGGGTTAGGTTCAACTGTGCCCACTACAGAGCTGCAAATGAAAGTAAGTTCTACAGTGACTTAAGATGTGGATTCAGAATAGATTCCTTATGCATTAATTAGAGAACTTTAACACTGATTAAAAAAATAGATTTTCCCAATATGTGATGTGCTCATTTTTCAAACAAAGGTAGATGCTGCTGAATCAGTTAATAAAAAAACATATAATTTGTAATTACTGGCAACATACAGTTCATATAAACCTGCAGACTATATACGCACACAGTGCGAACTTGTATTAATCAGATTTATATTAGGCTTTGGCATTCATATTTTGGATTTACAGGAGATTAATTGAACTACTGAATGTCTGGGCCCAGTTCTGTAATAATAGCTACCTATTGAATACTGGAAATATGACTAATCCCTGCTTGACATTTCAAAGCCATTCAGCTATGCCTTTCAGTTATACAGACAGTGCTGAAGACTAAAACATTTAAAAGGGACAGCACTGAAAGAATATATTAGTGACTCTTTATGAAACCATGGCAATAAAATGCTCTGACTTTGTAATGGCAACACTGAAACCTGAACCAATTTTCTTGATTATCACATTTCTTTCTGCAAACATCCTAAGCAAATTGCAGTATATCCTCCCGTAACATTTTGGTTTCAAAAGTCATTAGCCATAGTGAATTGTCTGTTCATATGATTCATACTGGGTAAGGTCCATTAAAGGAACAGGAAATCACCAGCAGCTTTATAGTTGCCATGACTGTGATGTCTGTTTGCTACTAAATGTTTTATTCCAGTCTACTGTTTTTGTAAAACAAATTTTAAAAAAACAGCTGCTGTCTGATATGCTGACGTATCCCTGACACCAGCTAACATAAAACTGATTGATTTTCGAAGTATAAAATAATTTCAATGCGCGCTTAAATGAGTCATTGCTTGTGAACACAGAGGTGAACGTTAAGGTTTCACAGACTCATCAACCATGACTGAGGTGATCTTTTTTTTTAAAGTTTTATGCAATCATGAAATGGAATTAGTTCAGCACTTTGTTCATTGCTTTTGCCCATTAAATCAATCATTAAAATCCACTGCACTCTCACACTTGAACACAATATTTGCCATTTTCACAGAATTACTTCAAATGCAAACCAGCATTGTGTATTTGGCTGCATTCTTAAAACAACATTCTCAAAGATGTGGTGATGCTGGGGTGGCTGCTATTTCCTACACGAAACAGTGGTGGTGTGTCTTCTCCATGAATGAATGAATGAATGCAGTCCGTGTACTGTTTGTGCAGTAGTATTGGGTAGAAAAATCCCTGTGCTGTAGGGTAATTAAGATGAAGGGTATTGCACATCCAATTCAAGATGATACCTACTTGGAATTTTGTGGGGTTATTGGCAAAGGATGGCAAATCTGTTGTCAAGATTAATTAGGAATTTTAACATTGATTAAAAATAGATCTTCCCGATATATGATCTGCTAATTTTTCAAGCAAAGGTAGAGGCTGATGAATCAGTTAACAAGCATATTATTTATAATTTTTGGTAACATAGAGTATATATAAAACTGCAGACTACATACATACATAGGGTGGGCTTATATTAATCAGATTTAGGGAAAGTTTTGATATTCATAATTTGGATTTAAAGTAAATTAATTGAACTGCTGAATGTCTGGGATGAGTTTGAGAAGGATTTTTTCCATAGACGATATGATCGAACTGAAATACTGGATTGACACAGAATACTTTGGTAACATTACTGGGATTGAGACAAATCTGAAAACGGATCCAAAGATTCACGCTTAGATTTAATAATGGAATGGTCTACGTTCTAGGCAAGTACTTTACACCAGCAGGCAACTGAGCTAAAAGGAAGATTTTGTTTGCCGAAGAAATAGAGCCTTCTTCTATGCAAATAATCAATACTTTCCTGACAAATGGTCATGATGGTCAGCCCAATGTCTTCTAATATCCTTTGCATAATCTGTCTACAAAAACTGAGGAGAGCTGAGAATCGCTATGGGAAAAGCTCTGACTGAACCTTCTGATCACTGGAAAGACTGATAGCAGGCAAAATAATACCAGCCTTTAATATCAGTTCAAACAATAAACAACTCGGTTGGGGTTGGGGGATTGGTGAGTATTTCATTCTTCTAGCAGTTTCCATCTTTCCACAACTAACATAATAGCAACAATCAAAAGGGGCAGACGAATAGGCTAAAGGCATTAGTCAACTCACCTTGGCTCTATTTACATGTATTAGACTGACTTCCAATGGGCCTTAACAGGCTGCAGTATGTTTTTTAAGAGGATAAATCAAAACCTTCTTTAAAAGTGGTTTTGAGGTGATGCCTCTAACAACCATGTACCTCTACAAATCTACTCAAAAACAATAAACAAGTCAATGACAGCTATCCTGAAGAAATCAGAAAGTGACTCGTAAAAAGTAAAATGCCTGCCAGTGCAGATGGTACCTTTAACAGAAACGCTAATGGTTTGATGCTTCCTTAATCCATATTAAATCTACTTTCTACAATAATCAGCCATATTTGGTGTAACCCTATTTTAAACAACTTCCTATTTTAAAATTGACCTGATTTTCAGAATAGACATAATGTAAGAGAAGGACCTTTTGCATCTTGCACTACATCCAGATCGTGGAGTCAGAGCGGTTGAGATAGATGTGGCTGGGCATGGAAATTCTCTTCAGAGTTTTCTCCAATGAGAGAAAGAAGAAAGGAAAAAATGCGTCGAGAAAAATTGTATGAGTAGCATTCGACGTGAACACTCGATTTGACTCCCTGTAAATGGGTAGAATTTTGCTGTAAGTCGATTCAATGAGTTCCAATTTGCTTTGAAATGACTGGGGAGGTTTACAATCATTGGCTGCATAAAGTTATTTTCATTTGGTCAGATTCAATTTAGAATGCTAAGATTTTTCCTACTTTTAACAAAATAATTGTATATGTCAATGTTCAAAGTATTTCGCTGATTTAACAGAGCATTTGGAAGGTAGTGACAGATTCAGTCCGAGTCTGCACGGATTCACTAAAGGGAAATTGTGCCTGACAAATCTTCTGGAATTTTTTGAGGATGTGATCAGCAGAGTGGACAAGGGTGAATCAGTAGATGTTGTGTGTCTGGACTTTCAAAGGTTTTTGACAAGGTTCCACACAAGGGATTAGTAAGGAAAATTAAAGCTCATGGTATCGGAGGTAATGCATTGACGTGGATAGAGAACTGGTTGGCCGACAGGAAACAGAGAGTTGGAAAAAACGGGTCATTTTCAGAGTGGCAGGCAGTGATGAGTGGGTACAGAGGGCTCAGTGTTGGGACTGCAACCGCTCGCAATATACATTAATGATTTTGATGAAGGAATTGAATGTAATATCTCCAAATTTGCAGAGGACACTAGGCTGTGTGTGTTGTAAGGAGGATGCTAAGAGGCTGCAGGGTGACTGGACGGACTGGCTGATTTGGCAAATGCAATATAATTTGGATAAATGTGAAATTATCCAATTAGGTCACAAAACCAGGAAGACAGATTATTGTCTGAAGGGTGGCAATTTAGGAAATGGTGAGGTGCGAAATGATCTGGGTACCAGGGTGGAACAGTCGCTACAGGTTGGTATGCAGGTGCAGCAGGCAGTGAGGAAAGCTAATGGCATGCTGGCCTTCATAGCGAGAGGATTTGAGTATTGGACTCAAATCTAGCTGCAGTTGGTGAGGCCACACCTTGAGTATTGTGTGCAGTTTTGGTCTCCTCATCTAAAAAAGGACATTCTTACTATCCCTACTGTGTGGAAATAGACCATTAGGTCCAACAAGTCCATATTGACCTTCAAAAGAGTATCCCACCCAGACCCATTCCCCTGGTTAATGCACCTAACCTACCCATCCCTGAACACTATGGGCATTTAGCATGGACAATCCACCCAACCTGCACATCTTTGGATTGTGGGGGGAAACTGGATCACCCTGAGGAAACCCATACAGACACGGGGAGAATGTGCAAACTCCACACAGGTAGTGGCTCAAGGCTGGAATTAAACCGGGTCCCTGGTGCTATGAGGCTGCAGTGCTAACCACTAAGCCACCGTACCGCTATTGAGGCAGTCCAACAAAGTTCACCAGACAGATATTAGGACTGATGTATGAGGCAAGACTGGATCAACTGGGCTTGTATTACCTGGAAGTTCGAAGAATATGGATGGATCTCATAGAAACATGTAAAATCCTGAAAGGACTCAGCAGGCTAGATGCAGGAAGAATGTTCCTGATGTTGAGGAAGTCCACACCCAGGGGCCACAGTCTAAAATAAAGGGTAAGCCATTCAGAAATGTGATGAGGAAGAATTTCTTCACAGAGAGATTTATGAACCTGCAGAATTCTCTCCCACAGGAAGCTGTTGGGGTCAGTTCATTAGATATATTCAGGAGACAGCTGGACATGGATCTTGGGACTAAAGGGATCAAAGGAATTGAGAAAGGGCAGTAATGGGATAATGAGATTGCATAATCAGCCATGATCATATTGAATGGTGGTGTAGGCCAGAAGAGCTAAATGGCCCACTCTGTACCTATGTTCTATGTTTCTATGTAATCTTGATACATATTCCCCACCTACTAATGTTATGGACTAAACCTGACCACCTCAAGATATTTTAGGAAGGTAGCCTAGTACCTAATGTTTGCTTATTTTTAAAGGCAAATGTGAAGTGCCCGTTCTAGATATAATATGACTGGTCAAACTACTCGACGTTAAGCAAAACACAACGTTTTTAAGCACTATAGTTAAAATACAACCAAAAAAAGATAAACTTGGAATCACTTAACTCTATTGGAATCACTTAACAGAATAATAGATACAGTAACTATTACTAATTAACTTGGGAATTGGTTTAGCTCAATTGTTGGTTTACAGAGTAGTGTGATACCAACAGCATGGGTTCAATTCCCATTATTGGTTTTTGCTTACCCTAAAGGAGGGAAAAAAAAAATCAAGAGTAGCAGCTGGGAGACATTCACTGAAGTTTTCAACTCTGTTGAGACCCTCATAGATTCTGCCAAAAGCTATACCCAAAAACCCAGAGGTCCTGATTTGAGAGAGCTGGCCACACCCATTCAGGCTGTTAAAACAAACCCAAGGCCTCTCAAGCAGTTTGTTCAAGTTGTGCAGGTAGACTGCACGGTGCCTCTGCCTCACAACATCTCTTCCACAGAAAACCAAGAGAAAATGACTTCTTACTGTCACACTAGCCTGCCAAAACTCACACAAATATGAAACAAAGAACTGCGGTTGCTGAAAATCTGAAACAAAAACAGAAGATTCTGAAGAAGGGTCACTGGACCCAAAATGTTAACTGTCCATAGATGCTACCAGACCTGCTGAGATTTTCCAACAACGTTGTTCACAGAAGTTATGTAAAGATTATTATCTGCAGTCAGGATGTTTAATCACAGCTTGATTTACAATAACACAACATCTTTATGTATACTCCAAAATGGGTTCTTTTTACATCACAATTTAAATAGCCACAATAGCAAATTGGAGTTACACTTGCATCTACTTATTTATTGCCAGCCTACAATATGCCAGTAACCACAGTAATGTGTAACTTTTCCTAACATTTTTATTTTATCTACAACATACAGGTTTAATTTAAAATGGAGAGGATATTGAGCAAACCTGTCTTGGTAAATTGCTGTAATCTGCTTTAAATTCAAGGATTCTATTGGTGAAAACTTTTGTTCTCTGGGAATTGCTGTGTGACTGTCACAGCTTGTTTGACGAGCTACCAATGACTCGCAAATTTAATTTAAACTAGAAAGCCGGGTCTAAGATCAGAGAGTCAAATTGATCCCAATAAGCAAACATTGAGGCCTAGAAATTACATTGCCCAATGTCCATTTTTCATTCGCTTTTCATTCTGAAATGGGTGCAGTCACCCACCCTCTTATTTTGCAGCAATTATGTCCTTTGTGTCACATACTGATTAAGGCATCCAGTAGGCTTACCTGATACAGACATGAGACACTTTGTCCATGTTGGAGTCTGTCTCTCAGGGGAACTGCAGACACACCAAAACTACTGGTGGCAGTCAGCAATATTTTTAAATACTCAAGTGTAAAATTAGAAGGGACAGAGGTGAGCCCCCCCCTCTTCAAATTAAAATATAGATTTCTGTTAACTATTTACCATTCAACTTGCAATCTCCATGATCTCCCAAATGGAGTTATCACTTTAAAAATTCCCATTCTAATGGAAATGTCAGTCAACCTACAGCACATGCACTGCTCACCAGTGCCTCTTCAAGGGCAACTAGAAATGGGCAATAAGTGTTGACTCAGCCAGTAACACAAGACCAAACGTATGCTGTACTGGGCAGGAAGATTGCTGAGAGTCTTGCGGCACAGTGGTTATGGGTGGCACGATGGTTAGCATTGCTGCCTCACAGCGCCAGGGACCTGGGTTCAATTTCTGCCTCAGTCAATTGTCTGTGTGGAGTTTGCACATTCTCCCCGTGTCTGCGTGGGTTTCCTCTGGGTGCTCCGGTTTCCTCCCACAGTCCAAAGATGTGCAGGTTAGGTAATTGGCCATGCTAAATTGCCCGTAGTGTTAGGTGAAGGGGTAAATGTAGGGGAATGGGTCTGGGTGGGTTGCTCTTTGGAGGGTCGGTGTGAACTTGTTGGGCCAAAGGGCCTGTTTCAACACTGTAAGTAATCTAATCTCGCACTCCTCAGGGATACGATCACCTACATGCAGGACAGAGGGTTGGACACCTCTCTGGTCAGCCTGGGCCAGGAGAAAACGTTTGACAGGATATCACACATGTATATGAGAGATCTTCTCTCCAAAATGAGCTTTGGGGAGGGAATCTGCAATGGGATCAGACTGCTCTACACCATGTCAGTGCAGTCTCAATCAATGGGTGGGAATCAGATAGCTTCCCAGTCAGATCTGGAGTCAGGCAGGGTTGCCCTCTCTCTCCTGCCTTGTTTGAGTGCTGCATAGAGCCATTTGCCAAGTCCATCAGGAAGGATGCGAGCCTGAGAGGGGTGACTATTTCTGGCAGCAAGGGCCTGCAGATCAAGGCCTCCCTGTACATGGATGACGTCGCCGTTTTCTGCTCAGATCCGCTGTCCATGCACAGACTCGTGTGCATATGTGACCAGTTTGAACAGGCCTCGGGGGCCAAGGTAAACCGAGGCAAGAGCAAGGACATGCTCTTCGGGAATTGGGCCGACCAATCCTCGATCCCCTTCACCGTCAGGACCAACCACCTGAAGGTGCTGGGTATTTGGTTCGGGGGGGCTGGGGTGTGCGCCAAGTCTTTGGAGGAGCATATCAGTAAAGTGAGGCAGAAACTGGGCAGATGGAAGCTATGGTCGCTCTCCATCGCAGGAAAAAACCTGGTCATCAGGTGTGAGGCACTGTCATTGCTGTTTTAGGTGGCACAGGTCTGGCATATTCCCAGAACCTGTGCTGCTGCAGTCACCCGGGCCATCTTCCAATTTATATGGAGATCAAAGACGGATCGGGTCCGAAGGGACTCGATGTATAAAGATCTGGGCAACAAGGGAAAAAATACACCTAATGCCACCCTTACCCTGATGGCCACCTTTGTGTGTGGTTGCATCAAGCTGTGCGTGGATCCCCGGTACGTAGACACCAAGTGTCACTACGTACTAAGGTTCTACCTGTCCCTGGTGTTGCGAAGGATGGGCCTGGCCTCGCTGCTCCAGAATGCTCCGAGTAGTTGGACCGTTCCGTATCACCTGTCCTTCGTGGAGAAGTTTATGAAGAAAAACACCTTTGACCACAAGTCCATCAGGGTGTGGCCAGCACGTAGCTTCCTTGAGACCCTTTGGGAAAAGGAGAGGGTGGATCCTATCAAGCGGTTCCCTGAGCAGACTGTCAAAGCCATTTGGCAGAATGCCTCATCGCCAGAACTTTCCAAGCCATTGCTTGGCTGATGGTGAGAAGGGCTCTGCCTGTGAGATCCTTTATGCACACCCGGACTCTCAGCCGCACCGCACGCTGCCCTCGAAGCGGCTGCGGGAGGGACGAGACTATCACACACTTCCTTCTGGAATGTGCCTATGCAGAGGAAGTCTGGAGAGGAATGCAGTGGTGTTTGTCGAGGTTCCTCCTGAGCAGCGCTGTGACGTGGGACTCCGTGCTCTACGGCCTGTTCCCCGGGATGCATACCGAGATGAACATCAACTGTGCCTGGAGGATCATCAACTCGGTGAAGGACGCTCTCTGGGTGGTCCGAAACCTGTTGATCTTCCAGCTGAAGGAGTTGACTCCGACTGAGTGATGCAGTCTGGCACATTCCAAGGTCCAGGACTAACGTGTTGAAGTTTAGGGCAACTGCCACCAAGGTGAGGTGGGGAAAGACCACCATGTAACATCTAAGGGGGCTGACGCAGTAAGGGGGCTCCACTGACCCCCCCCCAGCTAAATATGTGGATAGTAATCGTACAGACCTGCATATATGAATGATTACTCTGTCTCTGTATGCAAAGAAATGGAATGTTTACGTATGTATGGCATGACCAATTGTACAGATCATCATAATATTTTATGAATAAAGTATATTTTTGAAATTTAAAAAATCCACAAGCGAATAAGGAAAAAGAAAGCATTCAGATTCCCTTGCCTAGTTTTTCAAAGTTTAAAATTGCATTATTTGAAAATACCTTTTTTTTGAAATTCATGTTCCATTATCTTATTTCCATTCCATTTCTGAACACTTCATGTATCTCCATTTCATTTCTCTTCCATTCAGTCTCTTTCTTGTATCATTTCCTTTTGTTTCCTCAGCTCCACATTTTCTCTCAAGTGCCTTTATTTTCCCATTGTTTTCTCCCCAACAATGTTTAATGTTGCTGCCCAAATCAGTTAACAAAGGGGAGGAGATCACACCACATACATTAGCATGTGCATACGAATTTGCTTTGCCTAATAGTTCAAAGGTGAAATAGAGGGATTTTATAATGATATCATACAGTGTGATTGTGCTTCACTGATCTCTTTTGCATAAAGTAGGCAAGATGCATTTGGAAACTGCTTTTTTAAAACTTATTTTAATTCTCACATCTTAATGTTTGACCAAATATTCAATTACAGGAAAAAAAACGGGTTGAATAATTCCACTGGTTGGGAATTCTAGAAGTAATGGATAGAATCTAAATCTTCGGGAGAGTCCTTTCAGGAGAGATGTCAGGAAACATTTCTCCACACAAAGGATATAGAGGTTTGAAACTCTATTTTGTAAAATGCATTGGATGATGAATCAGTTATTACTTTTAAACCTGGGATTGATAATTATTTGTCAAGCAAAGGTATGAAGGGGTACAGACCAAAGGCAGTTGTAACTCAGTGATTGAAATTTATTGACATATTGAGTTAGGCCGCAGATCAACTATGATCTCATTGAATGGTAGAACAGGCTCAAGGGGCTGAATGGCCCCCTCCTGTTCCTATGTCCATTAAGTGAATTATTGCTCTCATTAAATCTAGCAAATGCAATTTTACTTTAGAGGCTGACGGTGACAAATTGGGTTTATGTTTGCTCTTGTGTTTCAGCCATTATGGCAGCATCAAGAACAGGGAGCTGAGCTTTCCCAAAGGGTGAGAAAGGTAGAGGACTCATCAAAGACTGCTGAGCTTTTAATTTAATGCATGCCTGAGAGAGGCAGAGACCTTTTACAAAGTGGGCATCCTCTGAAGAGACTTCACAGTGGTGCAGACTCAGAGACAAAAAAAACTGCACACCTAAAAAGTTGACTTCTCCACTGCCTGATGCTGCCTGGCTTGCTGTGTTCTCCCAGCTTCCTGCCTATCTACCAAACTTTTAACTTGATGCTATTATTTTTCTAGTTTAAATTAAGAAGGATTTTAATGTTAGCTATTACTTTATTCCTTTATTTTTCTATTTACTGTATGAAGGTAATGCTTAGCTTTTTAGCTCTGTTTCTCTTACTACTTTGTACCTCAGTTTTTTGTACCTAGGTACATTTATATCTAAGATGGCACCTGGTGGTATGACATTATATGCTTTTCACCATGCTCCTGTAGTTCTGTGCTTGAGTAGACATGACAATAAAATCTAAATCTAAAAACAAATGGTGTTAGAACTCTGAAAAGGCAACCTTTGGAGGCAATTCATACCAGTCACCCGATTAGTGAAGATGTCAATATGCACACATTGTCGAAAAGCTATACTGGAGTTGAAATATTAACTATTTCTCTCTTCACAGTTGCAGTCAGACCTGCCGAGTTTCTCCACTCTCACTGTTTGCTACACATTGTACATCCATTAGGACTATGCAGATCAGCATCATTAAAGATTTAACAATCTTTTCTCTTCAGCAAGCTTATGGTTGGCTTAAAACTTCAAGAATAATATCAAACCTTGAAGGAAATTAGCTTATCCAGCTAAAAAAAAAGGGAATTACAGATTCTGGAACTCAGAAACGAAAACAGAAATTGCTGGAAAAACTCAGCAGGTCTGGCATCATCTTTGGAGAGAAATTGAATTCAGAAAAGGGACACTGGACCCAAAACTTGATTTGTCTCCACAGATGATGCCAGACCTGCTGAGATTTTCCAACAATTTCTGATTTTATAGCCAGGTCTAAACGCAGTGCTGTAATAAAATGTTCTCATACCAATGATATTTGAAACCAGCAAAATTATCTCCGAGTTGCTGATCTCAACAGGTATATTATAGCAGAAACAACATTTTTAAGTTTATTAACAAAATGCTAACTTTATTCTGAAATATTATTATCCAGATGCAAGTTTGTAAGGAGTTTAGTATGAGATTGCAACTTTTTTTTATTGTTTATTATGAATATTTATTGTAAAAATTAATTCTGAATTACATTGTAGGAATTAACATTGCAACATAGAATATCAAAGATAGTTATAACGTGCCAATGCTTCTTTCAGTGTATACACCATGTATAAATTCAACTTCGTAGAATACCTACAGTGTGGAAACAGGTCCTTCAGCCCAACAAGTCCACACCAGTCCACTTAAGAGTAACCCACCCAGACCCATTCCCCTACCCCTCATATATTTACCCCCGACTAATGCACCTAACCTAGACATCCCTGAACACTCTGGGCAATTTAGCATGGCCAATTCACCTAACCTGCATGTTCTTGGATTGTGGGAGGAAACTGGAGCAGCCAGAGGAAACCTACACAGACATGGAGAGGAATGCACAAACTCCACTTAGACAGTCGCCTGAATCAAACCCAGGTCCCAGGCGTTTCAAGGTAGCAATGCTAACCACTGAGCCACGTGCCAACCCAAAGCTTGAAAAGCACAATTAGATATCTAATCAAATAAAATGTAAAAGAAACTATACTCACCATCTGGTATCATTTCTTTAGAATGAAATTGACTTCATTTTTCAGAGGGATGTTAATTGCAAACTCAACATAAACTCTACAATGGATGAGTGACTCCCCATTTGTGGGTATATGTGTGTTAACTTTTGAGATTTATAATCTGTCTTTGTGGAACCGGCTTTCATTGTCTATTGCAAAGCCACAAAAACAAGTCATATCACTTTGTTTGCATTGTGTCTTTTACAATTTCCGACAGCTCAGTGCTCATTTATCTTTCAGGTGTTTGCTTACCCCTCAGCTTTAAGGCCTTCATGGTGTTTGGCATTTCTGTATAGTGTTATCTTTTAGCTTTTTGGCATGTTTTCAAATGCTATACATAGCGTACATTATTTTAATTAATTCCAATTACCTTCATTAACACCTTGCCTTTTCCTTGTTTTACATGAAACAGAATTTTCTGCTCCTGGACATGCCAAGCTTGGAGGCAGTAAGAGCACTGAATTAATTGGCCTGGCAGTGTACCCAAACCCAGCTGGCTTCACGCCTCTACAAGAGGAAAGTTTGGGTGAGAAGATCCATCGTCGGTCTTCACATCCAATAGACAATAGTTGAGGAGTAGGCCATTCAGCCCTTTGAGCCAGCACCACCATTCATTATGATCATGGCTGATCATCCACAATCAGTATCCCGTTCCTGCCTTATCCCCATAACCCTTGATTCCACTATCTTTAAGAGCTCTGTCCATCTCTTTTTTGAAAGTATCCAGAGACTTGGCCTCCACTGCCCTCTGGGGCAGAACATTCCATATATCCACCACTCTCTGGGTGAAGAAGTTTCTCCTCAACTCTGTTCTAAATGGCCTACCCCTTATTTTTTAATGGTGCCCTCTGGTTCTGGACTCACCCATCAGCGGAAACATGCTTCCTGCCTCCAGAGTGTCAAATCCTTTAATAATTTAGTACGTCTCAATCAGATCCCCTCTCATTCTTCTAAACTCAAGTGTATACAAGCCCAGCCGCTCCAATATTTCAACACTCCAACTGAAGCCCTTAAAGAGCCAACTAAGGACCAGTTAAAAGACTCAGACCATCCCAATGTTGGGATTTGCAAGTGGGCCTGTTACTTTGTGAAATAACCAACCAGCCAAGCTCTGAAGGCATCTTGTCATTTCATGAGGTGCTGGAAGGTGATGATCAGTATCTGATCAAGGAAATGGATATACAGCATGGGGTGCCCATTGGGAGTCATCTTGCCTCTGATCACTAGTCCCATCTCCCCATGAGCCACAGCCTCTACAAATCAAATACTTTGACCTTGATCACACTTTGCAAGTCTGGAGCGCCAGTGTTGCTCTTCCAGCAGTAATCTCAGCCTCCTTCATGGCACTGCCAAGGGGAAGAGCTACCAGCCTCGAATGCCTTGGCGCTCTCACAGGCTGGCACTTCTTCTGCTGAGGTCTTGATGCCAGAAAAAGGCCTGACCTCATCAGTGGCTGATTGTCCTGTGGTCTGGTGAGCTTTCTCTGGATCTCTCATGGAAGATAGATCTTTTACCTGATCTTCAGTTGGCTGATGAGACCATTAGTGACTCAATACAATTCTACCAAAAATGTCAATCAGAGCCGACCACAATGCATATTTGACACCCACTACACCATGTTTGAGTTCATCATTTCAGCTAACGCCTTCTGTTAACCCTGTGCAGCTGAACATGAATCCAGTCAAAGGGACTGACACCCACCAGTACTATTTGAAGGAATTATCAACACCTTTCAGGTTAGTTGCTGCTTGACCTCTTCTGGCTCTTAGATATCTAGAACTATTTCAAATTACATAATTCTACAGGGAATGGTTTGGTAGATGCTTAGGAGCATTTGCTGACTTCAAATCTTCCATGAAAGCCATTTGCTCCTTGCCATAGGGGAACTAGTAAACATTTCTCTTTGAATATGCCTTAGACAATGAATTGAGCAAGTTAAACTGCTGGAAGGGTGAGGACAAGTGGTTTTGAGGGCTCTCAAAAGAAGGGCATATCTGCCCAAAGTGGGTAATTACCTGATGAATTTCAAGGTTGCCTGAGAATACAGTAATGGCCTGAATTACCTCCTCCATGGGATTTAGGACCTGCTGCAATACCTCTGCTTGTGGGTCTCCGTAGCCTGCAAGAGAGAGGAAATCATGCCAGTGAATGTTTAGCAATCTATTTGACTGATATCCAACATAGGAGACTGAGGGAAAGCTCAGAGCAAGGAATGGAAGGAAGAAATATAGGCAGTACAACAAATTGGCAGAAACAAGATAAAATTGGCAGTATTTAAAGGCATAGATGTAAGGAGTATTGTGAATAAAGCTGGTAAGTTGAGGGCATACGTAGATACATGAGAGTACGGCATCATTACTATAACAGGATCTTGGCCAAAAGAGGGGCAGGAATTACCTCTCATCAGCCCCTGAACATATGCAGAGTTTTCAGTCTTGATAAAGATAGAGTTTTAAAGAAAGGTTGGGCTGTAGCATTATGGGTTAAGAATCAATCACAGCTCTAGGGAGGATTGAAACATCAAAAGATAACATATGGGTTGAGCTCAGAAGGGAAAAATACAGTTATTTGTCTACTGTAGACCCCTAAATAGCATGAGGTAGAGGAACAAATATATAAGCAAATCTCTGAGTGTAAAACAATAAAGCATTAATAGTTGAGGACTAAAAATACCCAATTATCAACAGGAATACAAACATTATGAAATGGTCACAAGGCACAAAGTTCTTGAACTGCATTCAAGAGATTTTTTTTTAGCAAGCATGGTACAATCCCAATCAGTGATGGTGCAGTTCTAGATTTAGTCTTAGAAAATGAGGCCAGGCAGGATGAAATAGAAATGACTGACCATTTTGGAGACAGTGATCATATTACAGTAAGATTTAGCATCATTATGGAAAGGCAGACAGGTAGAGCAGGAATAATGTTTCTAAATTGAGGTAATTTGACAACGATGAGAGATGATCTGGAATAAGTGGACTGGCCACAACCACCTGAAAGAAAGTCAGTGATAAATCAGTGGAAGACATTTAAAAGCAAGGTTCTATGTATGGTACCTTCAACTCCGGAGTGCCCTTGTTATTCAGGAGTACATACAAGGTAAGGTAAAGCAGAAAAATGGTGTATATGACAGTCTCAAAGAAATTTTGCCTCAATAAGTTTAAAGGAGGATAGAAATGATATGGATGAAATGAAAAATAAAGTTGGAAAGCAAAGAGTGGATGTTTTAAAAAGGCAGTGAAATCAAGGAAAATCCAGAGATATTTTGCTCATAGTGTTACGTGCAATAGTTAGAGGGAAATGGGACTGGGTGGGTTACTCTTCAGAGGGTCAGTGTGGACTTGTTGGGCCGAAGGGCCTGTTTCCACACTGTAGGTAATCTAATCATTTTTTAATAAAAGGGTGGCAGGGTGGCGCAGTGGTTAGCACAGCGCTAGAGATCTGGGTTCAATTCCTGCCTCAGGCAACTTTCTGTGTGGAGTTTGCACAGTCTCTGAGTGGGTTTCCTCCCACAGTCCAAAAATGTGCTGGTTAGGTAAATTGCCCATAGTGTTAGATGTAGGGGAATGGGTCTAGGTGGGTTGCTCTTCGTAGGGTCGGTGTGAGCTTGTTGGGCCGAAGGGCCTGTTTCCACACTGTAAGTAATCTAATATTTTAACGGTACCTTACAAACAAGAGGAACATCTGGGATGGTGACTTGTACAAGGACACAGAATATGTGAGCAGTATTCTTAATTAATATTTTGTCTCTGTCTTCACAAAGGAGAGGGTTTCAGATATTCCAACCAAAAAGGAAGACTGGGAAATATTAGATGAAATAAGGATAATAAGAAGGGAAGTATTGGAGGGACAGACCTTCTTGAAGGTGAATAAATCCACCAGAGTCAGATGAATTCGATCCTAGGCTGTTAAAGGAAGCCAGGGAGGGAGTAATAGATGCTCTGAGGATCATTTTTTCCAACACTCTCTGGGTAGAGGTGAATGAACTGGAGGACTGTAGGTCTGCCAACACTGTACTATTCAAGAAGGCTGTGACAGCCAGGCCAATAATTATAGGCTGATCATTCTGTCCTCTGTGATAGGTAAATTACTAGAGGCAGAATTAAATGTTACTTGGAAAGGGTTAATCAGGAATAATCAGCATGGTTTTGTTTAGGGATGATGATGTCTTATTAGCTGAAATGAAATTTTTTGAGGAAGCAAGAAAGAGGAATGATGAGGGTGATGAGCTTTCTCCATCCAGAGTATTGTCGTGAATTTATGGCTCAATTTGGTGTTAATGCAATAACACTTGAATCTTTTAAAAGGAATCTGGAGCTGCACCTGAAAGGCTGTAACCTTCCAGGCTCTGGACCAGATGCTGGATAGTGGGATTAGAATAGGTGGCTAGTTCATTCAGCTGGAGTCATAGTTATAGTCATAGAGATGTACAGCACAGAAACAGATCCTTCAGCCCAACTCATCCATGCTGACCAGATATCCTAAATTAATCTGGTCCCGTTTGCCAGCATTTGACCCATATCACTCTAAACTCTACCTACTTGTGCACCCATCCAGATGCTGGCTCCAGACATGATGGGTCAAATGGCCTATTTTTGTGCTGGAACTTTTCTATGATTTTATGGGAGTGCATATGATCTGTAGAACATGGGTATGAGATCAACTGCATGCTAGATGTATAAGTAAGGCTAAAACATGGGGATGTTAGGTATGAGCAATGTTTGGACAGAGATTGCTGGTAGGTGGGAGGGTGGTGAATTGAGTAATACGTGAGACTGGTAATAGATCAGTAGGATGTGGCTGACTGCACACTCACTGATCATGGCCACATATGTGACATCAATGAATTTATTCCAGTTCCTACGGACTTTATTCCTGCCATTGACCTCCTCAGCTACCTGCTCCCATAGCATTTTGACCCTGTAACTTTAAGGTCTCTGATTTCCTGTTGATATACGACATTTCTCCTGTCTCCCATCTCCTCATTAGAAATGATAGTAAAAGTTTCTTTCAATAAATAAGAAACAAACAAGAGGCAAAAGTAGAAATTGGGCTGCTCCAAATTGATGCTGAAAGATTAGTGCTAGGACATAAGGAAATAGCTGAAAACTTAATAAGTACTTTATGTCAGTCTTCACAGTGGAAGACATGAGCAATATCCCAACAATTAAGGAGAGTCAGGGGGCAGAGTTGAGTATGGTAGCCACTACAAAAGAGAACGTGCTAGAAAAGCTAAAAGGTCTACAAATCAATAACTCTCCTGGCCCTGATGGGCTACATCCTAGAGTTCTGAGGGAGGTGACTGAGGAAATAGCGAAGGTGTTGGTTGTGATCTTTCAAAAATCACTGGAGTCAGGGAAAGTCCCAGATGATTGGAAAATCGTTGTTGCAACCCCCTTATTAAAGAAAGGATCAAGACAAAAGATGGAAAATTATAGGCTAATTAGCCTAACCTTGATTGTAGGTAAAATTCTAGAATCCATCACTAAGGATGAGATTTCTAAATTCTTGGAAGAAGTCAGCATTGATTTTGTAAGGGGAGGTTGTGCCTGACTAACCTGTTAGAATTCTTTGAAGAGGTAACAAGTAGGTTAGACCAAGGAAATCTAGTGGATGTCATCTATCTCGACTTCCAAAAGGCCTTTGATAAGGTGCCTCATGGGAGAATGCTGAGTAAGGTGAGGGCCCTTGGTGTTCGAGGTGAGCTACTTGCATGAATTAAGGATTGGCTGTCTGATAGAAGGCAGAGAGTTGGAATAAAAGGTACTTTTTCAGAATGGCAGCTGGTGACAAGTGGTGTCCCACAGGGTTCAGCATTGTGGCCACAGCTGTTCACTTTATATATAAGTGATCTGCATGAATGGGACTGGTGGCATTCTGGTGAAGTTCGCCAATGATACGAAGTTAGGCAGACAGGCAAGTAATACTGAGGAGGTGGGGAGGCTACAGAAAGATTTAGACAGTTTAGGAGAGAGGTCCAGGAAATGTTTGATGAAATTCAAAGTGAGCAAGTGCGAGGTCTTGTACGGACAGGTATGGACTATTTTTTAAACAGAGAGAAAGGGATCTAGAAGTGCTAGTCCAGGATTCTCTAAAGGTTGATTTGCAGTTTGAGTCTGTGACTAAGAAAGCAAATGTAATGTTGTAATTTATCTTAAGAGCGTTGGAATATAAAAGCAGCAATGTGCTTCTGAGACTTTAGCTAGGCTCCATTTAGAATACGATATGCAATTTTGGGCCCCACACCTCAGGAAGGACGTACTGGTACTGGAGTATGTCCAACAGAGATTCACATGATGATCCCTGGAATGGTAGGCCTAGCACATGATGATTGGCTGAGGATCCTGGGATTGTATTCATTGGAGTTTAGAATATTGAGGGGTGATCTATTAGAAACTTACAAGATAACGCATGACTTAGAAAAGATGGACACTGGGAAGTTGTTTCCATTAGATGGGGATAATCGGACTCGTAAGTACAGCCTTAAAATTAGACTGGGTCAATTTAGAATGGAAATGAAGAGATATTTCTTCAGCCAGAGAGTGGTGGGCCTGTGGAATCCATTGCCATAGAGCACAGTGGAGGCCAGGACGTTAAATGTCTTCAAGGAAGAGATTGATAAATTCTTAATCTTGCAATGAATTAAGGGCTACAGGGAGAGTGCAGCAAAGTGGAATTGAAACATCCATCAGCCATGATTAAATGGCAGAATGGACTCGATGAGCCTAATGGCTTTGCTTCCACTCCTATGTCTTATGGTCTTATGGTCCTCCTCCTCCTCCACCAAGACTTCTTGTGCAGCTCAAAGACTATGTTGTTTTCTTCTTTCCTAGATCAGGTTCTCTTCAGCCACAACTTCCAGAATTTGCTGCACTCTGCTTTAAGAGTTTCAGACTTACTTTTCAGTGGAGGCTAACTTTCATTGGCACTAACTACTCATGACATTGCACCACCCCATTCCCTGCTGTTACATTCAGCCATGGAACAGGCTTTAGCAACACTTGAATGCAGAAATCATTCAATTGAGTAGGCATTACACAGTTGGCATAATTCCTGTGTTATAATCAGTGGCTATGAGGGTAATCACACATTGAAATATGTTTCTAAGGCCATCCTACTTAACTCCCCTAATGATTTTGAACCAGAGATTCATGAAGAACTAATTATGCTCTGATGCTAGAGTAAGTAAAACAAAATACTTGTTCACCTCTGAATTACAATCTAGTCCAGATCTGTTGGTTTAAATATTATATTTGAAATTACTGCAAGCAATCTCAAGCTCCTGATTACTTTGTAGAAAATACAACTGCATACAACTTAAAATCAGTTGCAAGAAGATTTGAAAAAATATCCGATTCTGGAAGTAAAATGTTGCTGTCAAAGGACTGTTAACTTGTTTTGTAAGATAAACAAGATCAGATGGTCTTGCTTCAATGACCAAGAAAAAAACTTGACAGTACAAATCCCATCATTATGTTTATCTAGTTTTTACTAAAATTATTCCAGACAGTCACCCTTACTGTCTTGCCCAAGTTTCTCCCCAGCAATGATTACTTTGAGGGTAAAGAAGACTTCTATTCTTAGAGCACTTCTAATGTAACAAAACATGGCAAGGTGCTTCACAAATTATCACACAAAAAATGACACCAAGTCACAGAAGGAGACATTAAGACCAAAAACTTAGCCAAAGATGTGGTTTTAAGGAGCATTTTAAAGGAGGAAAAATGAATTAACGAGATGGAAAGGTTCAGGTCCAGGGACTTAAACCTAAGCTCCCTGGAGACAGGTTGCCATGGGGACAGATAGTGTAAATCCAGCACAATACCACGGGTACCATTCACAATGTAGAATGGATACAGCCCAGGAGGCCATTCAGCCTCATGATGCTAGTTCCCTGACTCAGCAAGTATGATTCCCTTCTGTTTTAGTGGTGCTGGATTAGGCAGCTCCTCGGATGGGATTTTCCAGCACCACTAATCCAGAATCTGATTTCCAACATTTGCAGTCATTGTTTTTCCCTTCCGTTTTCCCCATAACCTTACAAATTTTTATTTTCAAATATTGATACATGTCCCTTTTGAAAGCCTCCATTGATCCTGCCTCTACTACAACCTCAGGCAGAGCCTTCTGGATCCCAACCTCTCACTGCAAGAAAACAATTTCCTCACAGCACCAATACTTCTTTTGCCAATTACCTTAAATCTGGGTCCTTCTGCTTATCAATTGCCTAAATAATAGAAAGTTTCTCCCAATCTATTCAGAACTCACCGGATTTTGAATACCTCTGTCAAATCTCTTCTCAACCTGCTCTTCTCTAAGGATAATAGTCTCAATTTCTTCAATCTTTCTTTGTAACTAATGGTGCTCATCCTGGGTCCAGTATTGTGAATGTTTATTTTCTACCTTGACATTGTTCCTAAAATGTGGTACCTGGAAATGCAGTTGAAAATGTGTTGCTGGTTAAAGCACAGCAGGTTAGGCAGCATCCAAGGAATAGGAAATTCTACGTTTCGGGCATAAGCCCTTCATCAGGAATGAGTTGTCCTGAGCTGGGGTAGGGCTGATTGCAGGGAATGTAGGTAGCGACGCATGGCTGCAAGGGTGGAGCGGAGGATCCGGAGGGAGGTCCGTTGCTGGAGGCTTCGGATTTGTTGTAGGTACAGGTTGTCCTGGTTGGGTCCAAATTTGGTTGGTTGGAATGTAGTTCGGAGTCCGTGTGGGATCAGTCGGTTCCGTAGGCAGGTGCTGAGGAAGGAGATGTGGCTGTGGTAGCGAGTCTGTTTGAGAACGTGGCTGAAGAGTTTCTGTGCAGAGGAGATGACCTGGGGGGTGCAGTGAGAGAGAGACTCACTGAAATCCTTGTAGAGGGAGGAAGAGAGCTTCTTCAAGGAAGGCATCCTTGCAAAGAGGATTCGCAGTAGGTTAAAATCTTCGGGTAAAAAGTGAGGTCTGCAGATGCTGGAGATCACAGTTGAAAATGTGTTGCTGGTTAAAGCACAGCAGGTTAGGCAGCATCCAAGGAATAGGAAATTCGACGTTTCGGGCATAAGCCCTTCATCAGGAATGAAATGCACATGTCTGGGACTGGGGAACCAGTTGACAGGAGGTCAATTTTTGGTGAGTCTACTGTCATTGTTGCAGCTGATGATCTTTCCTCACATCCCATAGATTGAGATAAAGGAGAGTTACAGGGAGACAGTGAGGTCTGCAGATGCTGGAGATCAGAGTTGAGAGTGTGTTGCTGGAAAAGCAAAGCAGGTCAGGCAGCATCCGAGGAGTAGGAAAATTTGGGCTCCAGCAACACACTGTCAACAAAGGAGAGTTGCAACGAGGCATTCAGGACCAGCTGATAGATCATTGACAGAGCCAGCAATATGCTGGAAAGCCACATAGTGTGTCCAGTCAGCTCTGTTAACAGCTTTCTCAGTCTGCTATGATTTATACACATATGCATCCAGGCTCACACTGCTCTGCTCTTACACCCTTTTGCATTGTACTCTTTATTTTTCTTTTGCATCCTTCCCACCAAAACAAAATGACACTACAGTTGGCTGCATTGAATCTCATTTGCCATTCGTCTGCCTATTTCATCAAGCTCTCCTCTTAAAATTCAACACTATCCCTCCCATGGCTCACAATATTTCCAAGCTTTATATCATCCTCAAAATTTGAAATTGTGCCCTGTACATCAAGTTCTAGGTCAAAGGTGATAGTAGTAGGAGGAGGATAGAGCAGATGAACACATGGCTGAGGAGTTGACACAGGGAAAAAGGCTTCAGATTTCTGGATCATTTGAATCTCTTCTGGGGTAGAAGTGACTTGCAAAAGAAGGACGGATTGCACCTGAGTTGGAAGGGAACTAATTTACTGGCGGGATGACTAGCTAGAGCCAGGAGGATTTAACCTAGTTATGGGTTGACGGTCAGGAGAGCAGAGAGACAGTGAGAAGAGTGCTAAGTCTGTGGATGGTGCACTTGGGAAAAGGAGCAAGTCAAGTATTCAAGTTAGGCAGGAGCAAAGCAGAGAACAAGGTGGGACTGATAAGTTAAACGGCATATATTCCAATGCAACAGGCTTGACAGATAAGGCAGATGAACTCAGGGCATGGTTCAGAACATGGGACTAGCATATCATAGCTACTACAGAGACATGGTTCAGAAAGACAGAACTGGCAGCTTAGTTTTCCATGGTATAGGTGCTACTGGTAGGATAAAAAGGGGCAAGAGAGGAGGGGTGGTGCTGGTGTTTTTGATAAGGGAAAATATTACAGCTTCAGTTAGGGAGAATATTTCAGGAAGTACATCCAGTGAAGTTATTGGAGTAGAATTGAATTGAATAAAAATTGAATAATTGAATAAGAAAGAGATGATCACCTAATCGGAATTGTACAATAGATCACCCAATAGTCAGCAGGAAATTGAGAAGCAAATTTGTAAGGAGATCTCAGTTATTTATAAGAATAATAGTGTAGTAATGGTAGGGGATTTTAACTTTCCAAACATAGACTAGGATTGCCTTAGTGTTAAGGGCTTGGATGGAGATGAAATTGTTCGGTGTGTACAAGAAAATTTTCTGATTCAGCATGTGGATGTATCGACAAGAGAAGAGGAAAATTTGACCTTCACTTCAGAAATAAGGCAGGGAAGGTGATTGAATTGTCAATGAGGGAGCACTTTGGGATCATGATTCTATTAGTTTTAAAAAGTAATAGTATAGACCTGATTTAAAAGTTAAAATTCTAAATTGGAGGAAGGCCCATTTTGCCAGTATTAGGCAAGAACTTTCAAACGTTGGTTGGGAGCAGGTATTCAAAGGTAAAGGGATGGCTGAAAAATGGGAAGCCTCTAAAAGTGAGTCCAGAAACAATATTTTCTTGTCAGGGTGAAGGGCAAGGCCGGTAGGTGTAGGGATTACTAATGATGAGAGAAATTGAGGTTCTGGTCAAGAAAAAGAAGAAAACATATAGATATCAGGGAATGTGAATCCCTAAAGGAGTAAAAGGGCAGTAGGAGTATACTTAAGAGGGAAATCAGGAGGACAAAAAAAGGACATGAGATAGCTTTACCTGGGGTTATGGAGAATCCAATGGGATTCTACAAATACATTGAGGACAAAAGAGTAATTAGGGAGAAAACAGTTCAGCAAGGCCATCTATGTATGGATCTGTAGGAAATTGGTGAGATACTAAGTGAGTAATTTACATCAGTGCTTACTGCAGAGAAGACATAGAAGCTAGAGAACCTGGGGAAGTAAACAGCAATATCTTGGAAAGTGTCCATTTTACAGATGAGGTGGTGCTGGAAGCCTTAAGATGATTAAAGGTGGATAAGTCCCCGGGACCTGATCAAATGCAGCCTAGAACTCTGTGGGAAGCTGGAAAGGGGATTGCTGGGCCCCTTGCTGACATATTTGTATCATCAATAGCCAGAGATGAGGTGGCAGAAGATTGGAGGTTGGATAACATGGTGCCATTATTTAAGAAAGGTGGTAAGGAAAAAGTTTCGACTGGTGAGCCTAGTGTGAGTGGTGGATAAGTTGTTGGAGACCATTTTGAGGGACAGGATTTACATGTATTTGGAAAGGCAAGAACAGATTGGGGACAGTCAACATGGCTTTGTGCATGGAAAATTATGTCTCACTAACTTGATTGAGTTTTTTGAAGAAGTGATGAAGAGGATTGATGAAGGCCGAGTGGATAATCTTGTTACATGGACTTCAGTAAGGTATGCAGCAAGATCCCACATGGTAGACTGGTTAACAAGGTTAAATCACATGGAATACAGGCAGAACTAGCTATTTGGATACAAAACTGGCTGAAAGGTAGAAGACAGAGGGTGGTGGAGGAGGGTTGCCTTTCAGACTGGAGGCCTGTGACCAGTGGTGTGCCACAATGATCGGTGCTGGGTCCACTGCTTTTTATCATTTATGGAAATGAGTTGGATTTGAAAATAGGAGGTATGGTGAGTAATTTTGCAGATTATACCAAAATTGGTGGTGTGATGGACAGTGAAGAAGATTACCTCAGAGTACAATGGAACCTCAATCAAATAAATGTGAGGTGTTACATTTTGATAGAGCAAATCAGGGCAGGTCTTATACATTTAATTGTAAGGATCTGGGAGAGTGTTACCAAACAAAGAGACCTTGGAGACACAGGTAGACAAGGTAGTGAAGAAGGCATTTGGTATGCTTGCCTTTATTGGTCAGTGCATTGAGTACAGGAGGTCAGGTTGTCATTGTATAGGACATTGGTTAAGTCACTTTTGAAATATTGTGTTCAATTCTGATCTCCCTGCTATTGGAAAAATGTTGTTAAACGTGGAAGGCTTCAGAATAGACTTACAAGGATGTTGCCAGGGTTGGAGAGTTTGATCTGTAAGGAAATGCTGAATAGGCTGAGACTATTTTCCCTGAAATGTTGGAGACTGAGCAGTGCCATTATAGAAATTTATAAACTCATGAGTGGCATGGATACAGTTAGTAGTCAAGTCTTTTCCCTAGGGTAGGGGAATCCAAAACTAGAGCACATATGTTTAAGATAAGAGGGGAAAGATATAAAAGGGACCCAAAGGGCAGCTTTTTCATGCATTGGGTGGTGAATGTGTGGAATGAACTGCCAGAGGCTGGTACAATTACAACATTTAAAAGGTATCTGGATGGGTACATGAATAGGAGGGGTTTAGAGGGATATGGGCCAAATGTTGACAAATGAGACTAGATTAATTTAGGATCTCTGGTCGGCAAGGATGAGTTGGACCAAGTGTTTCTTTCCATGCTGTACAGCTGTATGACTATTACCATTGATGAGGTTAAGCAGACCCTCAGGGAACTCCACCTACAAACCTCCCTGTTCTCAGAAAAACACCATTCATTGACTTCTGTTTATTAGCAGTCATTCAACCAATTATCCATTCATGTTGCTATTGTCCTCTTGTTCACTACTTTTGTGCAAAACCATAACAATTGCATTTTGGAAGTCTACGTTTGCAATATTAACAATGCTCCCTTCATCAGCCCTTTCTACTCCCTTCTCAAACAAAACCCTTCAAGTTGGCTAAACATTATTGGCTCTCCATAGATCCATGCTGGCTTTCCTTAATTCATACACATTTGAGCAAGTGACTGTTAATTTTGTCCCAAATTGTTGTATTTAAACTGTTGTTTCCCAACACTGCGGTTCAAATAACTGTCTCTTGCTGACTGCTCACATTTATTTCGCTGTGTGGAACAAAGGCATTTGTAACTCTCTAGTCCTCTGGCACGACCTCTGAATCTGGTGAAATTTAGAAAATTATGACAAGTGCCTCTGCAATTTCCAGTCTTACCTCCCCTAGGATCCTTGGAAACATTTGGTGTCTTTTCTAATTTAAATACAGGCAGGCAACCCAATACATTTTCCTCATCAATTTTAAATAATTCTGGTGCCTGGCCTGCCTCTGCATTCAATATGGCCTGGGCATATTCATTGAGAAAGAATGATGCACGATTTTCAGTTAGTATCTCAACCATGTCTTCTCCTACCATATGTAAATCCTTAGTTTGGTGCTTAAACATTCTGAATCTTTCTCGTGCAGCTCAATTACTATGTATATGCCAACAGAAGACTTATGGACCCTCCTTCAGGTCTCTTCTCATACACTCTCTCTTTGCTTCTCTTATTTGCTCTTTCAATTCCCCCTGAAATCTTCATATTCAGACTGATTCTCAAATGTACTATCTGACATTACCTGCAATCTGTCAAAAGCTATTACTTTCCTCCTGCTTAAACCAGTTACAATTTCACACATGACAGTGAGGCAAATGTTTGCCTATTTACCCAGGAGGCTATTAATAGGAACTTAAAGGCCTCTTGCCAAATCCTCTTTTTTCTGAGATGGGCAGGGGCCAGTGAAAAATGTGTAGTCTCGTTCTGGCAATGCCACCCCGAGTTGTTCATAATGTGGTGTCCAACTCCCATAGCAATCAAGGTTGAGAGCTAGATGTCGTCCCAGCTGTGGCAACTGCTCCCAGTGCCACCACTGGAACCAAACCACTGACAACCATTGAGTTGGCTGTTTGGCTACTTGGCCTATGTAAGGCACAAGTCAGGACTGTGGTGGATTGCTGTCCACTTGCCTGGATGAGTGCAGCTCCAATTATACCATTTGAGACATGGAAACCCATTTGACTGGTATCTCATTTTACATCTTCAGCAATCACTCTATTCACCACTAATGCACAGTTGTAGTATTGTGTACCACTTTCAAACACACTGCAGCAATTCATCTAGACTCTTCTGACAGCTAGAACTTGCAATCTCTACTCTCTAGCAGGTGAAGGGCAGCAAATATATGGAACACCACCACCAGCCATTCACTATCCTGACTTGGAAATACATCGTTGTTACTTCACAATCAGTGGGTCAAAATTCCGGAACTGTGCATGTACTCAAAACCTAAGGATCATGGCAGTTCAAGAAGCCAACTTCCCTTCCCAAAGGCAATTAAGTTTGGGTGGTAAATGCTGGCTTGGCCAGTGGTTACACATACGCTGTGAATTAATACGTACAAATACAAACAAAAGCCTTTGGAGACAGGTCTTCTCCTGTGGGAGCCAAAGTCTCACATCAAGCCACTTAATGGTCTGTCAAGCATTAAATGACAGCAAGGCAACCAGCAAGACAGGAGTGAGCTGCCCCCGAATATTTACATGACACCAGGTTATAGACCAACACATTTATTTGAAATTACAAGCTTTCAGTGCGGTGCTGCAACTGATGAAGGAGCGTTATTCCGAAAGTTTGTAATTTCAAATAAGCTTGTTGGGACTATAACTTGGTGTCATGTGACTTCTGACCTTGTCTGCCCCAGTCCAACACCGGTACCTCAACATCCCAGATATTGTCACTGGAAAAGGAAAGGACTGGGGCCTTTGATCCTTGGCAGCGAAGGAACACGTTTTTACGATGGTGTGAAGAAAGTACAGAAGGCACATTAGTCCAGAGCTGAGGAATGCACAGTTCCCACAGGGAATGGCACTAATTAATATCAACCTATCTGATCCATCACCTCAAAAGAGTTTTCTGTAGTTTTGTACTTCAAGACCACAGACAGATATACGTTGTTCAGTGAAGCAGTCTGCAGTGATGCACGATGCTGCTCTGTGCTCAACATTTAAAAGTAGAATAAATAAGATTTTGAGTGAACTTGATTTTCATAAAAATTTAAAGAACGCAACATGTTAACTGTAGTGTGTTCACTGATTTAACACCAGCCTAAAGTGACAAACCTCATTTACATACTAAATATTTTCCTCTGGCGCAATCATTATAATGGCACAGAAAAGCAAAATTCATACCAGACAGCTTTTGATATAAGTAATGGAGCACCCAAAACTTCCCAATTTTATCTTCTAATGATCTTTTGGGAAGCAGTTTAAGTGAAGCATTTAAATTAGCAGCAGCTAAATTATAGGTTATCATGGTAAAAGTTGATAAATTTCAGTCCAGGCGTCTTTCCTCACAGTAAGAACATATATTAAACCTGTCATTTTAAATTGCAGGTGAAGTCACAGAATACTTTGAAAATATTTTAACCTTACAGTTGAACAATGAGCACATTTCAATTTTCTTCTGGTGTGTTTGACATGACAGATGCTGATATTACATTTTAATGTGGCATAAAAAGATAACAACCTCTCTTAAACTCTGCAAGCATCTGTTTCGGACACAGAATAAAAAACACACCTGATGAAACTGAAATCTTCTCAAATAAGGTATGCTGGAAATAAACATCACTGCCACAAAAAAAAGTCCTAGTTCTCAGCTGTAATAACTTTGGCAGACACTGTGCGATAAAATAAGAAATTGAGAGTGCAATGAGCCTCTGCTGGTGGCTAACTGGGAATAACTCCTGAGTTAATTCATGACGTGTGAACATTAGACTGTCAACAACACATGTAAGATTGG
Source organism: Hemiscyllium ocellatum (assembly GCF_020745735.1). Lineage (NCBI taxonomy): Eukaryota > Metazoa > Chordata > Chondrichthyes > Orectolobiformes > Hemiscylliidae > Hemiscyllium > Hemiscyllium ocellatum. The sequence goes on along the minus strand of NC_083411.1, from coordinate 71,278,661 downwards.
AAACTCCGCAATTCATTTTGTAGCTGCTTCATGACTGTAGATCGCCAACTTGACCAAACTGTAAGGGATGTTGGGTATGAGACACATTGTCCAATAAGACTCAGAAACTAGACTAAGCGCCTGGATTGAAATTTATCTCAAATGCAGAAACTAGACACAGTGCAAACACAACAGCCAGGTGCAAGTGATATTGGCACAGAGAAAAAGGACATATCTCATCATCAGTCATTCTGGACAGACATATCTCCAATGACGTATCAACAAAATAAAGGAGGAATTCATTTTCTAGCAAAAGTAAGAGACAGAAAGGCACTTAGGCCCTGCTACACACACAAAAAAAAACACACATTCACAAGCCACTTAAAGTATTGACAATATTTCAAACTATTAAGTGAACCTCCCTGATTAGCCAGCTTTATAGAAAGTTCCTGAAACCCGTCCAAGGTGGTGTAAAAAGAGGGCTCATATGCAGATCAATCTCTTGGACCTTCTGGAGATGATGAAGAAGTGAAAGTGTGGCAAGGTCAAAGACTGACAGGCCATTGGAATGAGAGATAAAGAGAACAAGAACTTCATGAGCCTAACTAAAGTTACAAGAGACTCTGGGAAGTATTATAACAACTAAGGAGATTGGGCAGGATTAGGCATAGCATTGTTTGCATTAAAATCTTACTGTTATTTGTTGCTGAAAAAATTTGCAACACTTTGCATCGGTACCAACTTGTGTTTGTAGTGATTTGACTATTCTAGTACTGTGGAATACCTAAGTAGATCCATTTATATTTCTCATCTCTTGAGTTGAGTTGTCTGGTGGGTCATAAAGGGCTCACACAGCAATTTATCTGCTTCCATATTTAAGAAAGTAATTCTACTCGACAGAAACAGCTTGCTGTATCACATTTGGATTAACACATAACAGTGTTGTTAACTATTCTCACCTCTCCGTTTATTCTCAGCTGCAACCATTCATTTCCACACAACGTACGAATACAGGTTGCAAGCTCCCAAGGGAGTTCCATGCTGATTTCGAAAGATACACTAACGTTATACCGGCCAAGACAATTTCTGTTTTCTAAATTACAACATAAATCCAGAGAGAGGACCTGAATGGTACTGTGTGAAGGAGAGTGAGACTTTGCTCATGATAATCTCATGCTGTTGTAGTTTTACATCATATGAAATGTGATGTGGGACTAAAAATAGAAGAAAAATATTATGGTTATATGACACTTTCCAGTGCCTCCTTGTAGGCCAAATTATTTGACAGCCAATTAATTTCTTTCAAAATCCAGTTTCTGTTTTAATGTGGGAATCACAGGAATCAATTTGGACACAGTGAGATTGCACAAGAGACAATAATGACTAGATAATTTGTTTTTGTGATGTTGGGTGAGATGTAACTGTTGGTCAGGATATCCAAGTGACTGGGCAGGGCCTCGGTTTAACAACTCATCTGAAAGGTGGCATTTCTGAAAGTGCAGCATTCCCCTCAGTGATACATTGTGTATTAACGCAGCATTTGTGTTTGATTTAAACCTTTGATTTAAATGTAAGAATGTTATCTATTCAATTGCCAAATAGAACCTACAACCTAGACAATGAAATCTTGGAACAATACTACAGTCAACTGTAAGGAGTTAATTATCTGAATTATGTTACCTTATTGTCCAATTTTCAGATCTGTTAAACATTGTCCACTCCTGATAGTAAAAGGGTAGTGAGATGTTCTAAGTCAAAAGAGCAATCTGTCTCTGTAATCGTATTGCCCTTTACATAACCCGTCAGCAAGGATTTGGAAAGAATTCTGATGGATAGGATCTATGACAATTTTGGAAAAGCATCGTATGATTAAAGGCAGTCAGCATGACTTTTTGAGGGGCAGGTCATGCCTCACAACTCTTATTGAGTTCTATGAGGAGGTGACAAGACAGGTCGACAAAGGTCGAGCAACTGGATATGGTGTATATGGACTTCAGCAAGGCATTTGATAAGGTTCCCCATGGTAGGCTCATTCATAAAGTCAGGAATTATGGGATACAAGGAGATCTGGCTATCTGGATTCAGAATTGGTTGGCTGACAGAAGGCAGAGAGTGGTTGTAGATGGTAAGTATTCTGCCTAGAGGACAGTGTTGAGTGGGGTCCTGCAGGGCTCTGTTCTTGGGCCTCTGCTCTTTGTAGATTTTGTAAATGACTTGGATGAGGAGATAGTCGGGTGGGTTAGTATATTTGCAGATGACACAAAGGTTGGAGGTGCCGTTGATAGTATCGAGGGCTATTGCAGGCTGCAGTGTGACATAGAAAAGGATGCAGAGCTGAGAAATGGCAGATGGAGTTCAACCTGGATAAATGTGAAGTGATGCATTTTGGAAGGTCGAACTTGAATGCTGAATATAGGATTGAAGACAGAATTCTTGGCAGTGTGGAGGAACAGAGGGATCTTGGTGATCAAGTACATAGATCCCTTAAAGTTGCCACCTAAGTGGATAAGATTGTTAAGAAAGCATATGGTGTTTTGGCTTTCATTAACAGGGGGCTCAAGTTTAAGAGCCATGAGGTTTTGCTACAGCTCTACAAGTCCCTGGTGAGACCCACACTTGGAATATTGTGTCCAGTTCTGGTCACCCTACAATAGGAAAGATACAGAGGCTTTGGAAAAGGTGCAAAGAAGTTTTACCAGGATGCTGCCTGGACTGGAGGGCTTAGCTTATGAAGAGAGGTTGACTAAGCTCGGACATTTCTCTCTGGAGAGAAGGAAGAAGAGAGGTGACCTAATCGAGGTATAGTAGGTATTGAGAGGCATGAATAGCGTCATTAACCAGAGACTTTTCCCCAGGGCAGGATTGATGGGCATGAGGGTTATTTTTAAGATATTGAAAGAAAGGTATAGAGAGGATGTCAGAGGTAGGTTCTTTATGCAGAGAGTTGTGAATGCATGGAATGTGTTGCTAGCTGTGGCAGTGGAAGCAGAGTCATTGGGGACATTTAAGCAACTGCTGGACATGCACATGGATAGCAGTGAGTTGAGGGGTGCGTAGGTTAAGTTATTTTATTTTACATTAGGATTAATCCTTGGCACAAAATCGTAGGCCAAAGGGCCTGTTCTGTGCTGTACCGTTCTATGTTCTATGGTGCATGGTGACACAGTGGTTAGCACAGCTGCCTCGCAGTGCTAAGGACCCAAATTCAATTCCAGTTTTGGATGACTGTCTGTGTGAAGCTTCCACATTCTCCATGTATCTGTATGGGTTTCTTCTCACAGTCCAAGGACGTGCAGCTTAGGTGGATTAGCCATGTTAAATTGCCCCATAGAGTCCAGCAATATACAGGCTGGTTGGATTAGCCATGGTAAGTGCAGGATCTGATAATGCTTGGATCTGGATAGGATGCTTTATGGAGGGTCGGTGCAACCTCAATGTACTGAATGGCCTCTGTTGCAGTGTATGAAGGATTGTCTGATTCCAAGCAGTAAGAGGTGTCATTTTGACATTGTGCAACAATGTAAAGTTGTGAAGATGTCTCTTGCTCTCTCTGTCTCTCTCTGTCTCTCTCTCTCCCTCTCCCTCTCCCTGCCTATCTCTCACTCTCACCTAAACAATGTAAAGGTGATAATGAAATTGGCATTCACTTGCATATGAAAATGGTAAAGAGGGTAAAACATGCTGCAAATTTGCTATCACGCATTGTAACCCATTAACCAAAGTCAAAATCCACCCAGGATGTGCTCCATGATGATTGTTCCAAACATTCCTCATCTTAATTCACTTCCACTTCAATTTCAATCTGACGCCTCAAATCAAGGGGAGAAAAAAAAATTCTTTAAATGAAATGTGAATTGATTCATATTTCTCAACTGGTGTTCATCTCACTTCATACCTAATACAATGCTGGAGGGCTTGGTGAAGACTTTGGGTCTGATTTCTATAGACATTCCCGATCCACAGTCAAAACAATGATGGCAAATAATTGAGAAAGGTGCTAAGCAGCTTCTGATATAATAGTGCATCAGGAGTGAAGCATCCTGAAAGCCTCTGTTGTGGTTTTGTTTATTTATGCAAATTTACCAATCACACATTGAAATTGATAAATGGGCATTGATTTTGTTAATTTGAAAATCTGTTCCAGGATTGCTCAGCAGGCAGATTTGTTACAGAAACTCCAAAATTACTGTTACAGGAAAACATAGCTACACTCCTTCACATTACACAATAAAAACTATGGGTGCTAGTTAGAACTTCCACATCCTGGTCACTTGATCATTAGAATATTCCTTCTTAAAATGATATTGCATAATATGCTTAATGGAGGACTTTGTGAAATGGATATGGATTTTGTATGATGGTTTAAAAAAGATGAGAAAAAGAACAGGAAATGACATCACCACAGCAAACAATACAGCCACAGGAAGTGACATCACCAACCCAAGGAAATTTAAAACACATAAATAGAAAGCAGATAACGAACACCAGTGCTTCACTGGAGGCTCACTGATGATGTTACCTAGTATGGTGATGAAACGTCTGAAAGCGAACCTTCCAGCTCACCAAGCAAACCTACATCCAGGACCTCAACCTGAGCTACAAAACTTCTCAAAACTCACCAAGATAATAGCAAACTTTGCAGGATGGTTTCTGCTAGATTGATCAAATTTCCATGAAAATGTCTGCTGCTTTTCTCCTTAATGTCAGCTGTGAACTGGAATTACAGGTGACCGGTATGCCCTAAGACATGTATATATTACACAGTATGACCTCAGTGTACCCTCATGTACTTCATAAATGACAAACCTAGTTGCTGCTGCATTGCAGGAAATGTAGCGACGAGCAGCAAGGTGCCACAGATTGCAACGATAAATGGTCAGATAATGACCAGTGAGAATCCTTCAAAAGATGGATGTTTGGCTACCTATTGTTTAGGCGCAGTCAAATCAAATCTGCTGCACTGCTTACCAGGAAGTACATATAGATAAATCAGTCTGTGCCTCACCATGTTATAGGTTTGCTCACATCATTCTCTTTAGGTGAAGGTATCAACAGGGTTTGCTTGGTCTGGTCTAGATGAGGAAAAACACTTTCGGGTCTAACTAGAAGAGGGTCTAGTATTGAACACAAAATAGTTTATTGCACGTTAGCAGCTAGTTACAGGTGACATTGATTGATAGACATTATTACTAAAATTCTGATACAACATCAACAAAAGAGCTGAATCTCAGAGGTGAGGAAAGAGCGACAGCCCTTCATCTCAAGGCTGTATTCAACTGTGTGTGGCACAAGGAGCCCTAGCAAAACTGGAAGCAATGGGCATTTGGGGGGCAAATTCTCCACTGGTTAGGGTTACCTGGGACATCGGAAGATGGTTGTGGTTGTTGGGGGTCAGTCATGACAGCTCCAGGATATCTGTGCAGGAGTTCCTCAGGGTAGTGTTCCAGGCCTAACCACCTTCATTTCCTGCATCAATGACCTTCCCTCCATCATAATGTCAGAAGTGAAGCTGTTCGCTGATGATTGCACAGTGTCATTTGCGACTTTTCAGATGCTGAAGCAGTCCATGTTCAAATCCAACCAGTGGTCAAATGTCATTTGACCAGTGGCAAATAACATTCGTGCCACTCAAACACCAGGCTATGACCATCACCAATCTAACAATCTAACAATCTAACCCCCACCTCTTGATATTCAATGGTGTTACTATCACTGAATCCTCCACTATCAATAGACTGGGAGTTACCATTGACCAGAAACTCAACTGAACTCACCACATAAACACAGTAGCTATAAGAACAGGTGGGAGGCTAGGAATACTGTGGTGATTAATTTACCTCCTGACTTACCATCTACATGGCATAAGTCAGGAGTGTATGGAATACTCCTCACTTGTTTAGATGGGTGCAGTTCCAACAACATCCAAGCAGCTTGACACCATCCAGGATTAAACAAGCCACTTTTTGTCACCACATTCACAAGCATCCACTCCCTCCACCATGATGCTCAGTAACAGCTGTCTGTGTTATCGACAAGATGCACTGCAGAAATTCACCAAAGATAGAATCTTCCAAACCTACGACCACTTCCATCTGAAGGAGAAGGGTAGCAGGTACATGCGAATACCATCACCTGCAAGCTCCCATCCAAGCCATCCACCAATCTGACTTAGAAATCCTGGATATCACCATTCCTTCACTTTTGCTCATTCAAAGTCCTGGAATTTCCTCTCTAATATAATTGTGGATCAACCCAGAGCATTTGACTGCAGAGGCTCGACAAGGCAAGTCACAATCTCCTTCTGAAAGGCAATAGACAAAGGGTATTAAATGCTGGCCAGCCAGCAATAACCATGCCCATGAATGAGCAATAAGAGAAAGCTCCTGTTGTGTTTACCTGGTGAAGTTAGTGACTGGGTGAATTGAAATAGTGACAAATATTTGAAATTATAGTATTAATAATGAGAAAAGAGCTTGGGAGAAGATATTGTTTAACAGTGTAAGGGTATCATAGCTGAGGATTAAACACAACTAAAAATTACACAGATTTGGGTGAATTAACAGCTTTGGATCATAATGAATTGAGACTTTACTTCAAGGTCTCTCTCTTTGTCTCAGTAACAATGTCTGTCAAACCAAATAATTAGTATTAGTTGTTATCATGCAACAAGCTGGATTGTATTTACGTCAAGAGTCTTTTTCTCATTAGATTAACAAGTGGTTTTCCTCCACCGCACTAGAGCAATCAGGGTCTGTCAAATTCTACCCAATCAGAAGATGACAGCAACAAATCTATCACACCAACCTCACAACATAATAAATTATGGTGAAGATGAAATCAACAGTTGATGGCACATTAGCAACCAGCCACAGATTTCAATGATATGACAGAATTTGCTACAGAGAGTGTGAGGAAGACTGGGACATTGCATTTTACTCCTTCAAGATTCAAAGCTGTTCTGCCTACAAATCCAAAGTGGGAGGTGCTTTGCACACCTCAGTAATAAGTCTTTCAGACCTTTACATCTTATACATCACCAACTGGAAACATTACTAAGAGAGAGAACGACAGGGCAACTAACATTCTACTAACAGGCAATCTACTGGACAGATGTGAGGGATTTTAACTTTGTGGAGAGATTGGAACTGCTGGGGTTGTTCACCCTAGAGCAGAGAAGGTTAGGAGATGTATACAAAACCTTGAAATGTTCCAGTAAAGTAAAACTGTTTCCAGTGGTGAAGAGTCAATAACCACAGGACAAGAGACATCCCAGAAATGAAACTGGTGACTGAGACAGACTGATATGAGTGTCTTATATACTGTGCAATGGATGTCAGTATAACCAGTATATCTATTTCCAAATATCACTGTTATCTTACTGTTTCTTATCCCCCTCAAGGTTGGCAAAATGATGATGGAAATAGATTCAATAGTAACTTTCAAGAGGGAATTGGATAAATATTTAAAAGATAAGCATTTACAGGATGATAAGGAACAGCAAGAGACTGGGAGTGACTACCGAGCCTTTCCAACCACAATGTGCCAAATGGTCTCCATTTGTTTTGGATCATTCCATGGTAACCTTTTTCAGTGGTGTTGCTTGATGGATAAATATGGATTAAAACATTGAAAGACATACCTTGCTCTTCCTTAAATTTCACAATGGGATGTTCAAAGTCCACCAGAAGACAAAGATAGAGTTTCTTTATTTAATATCTCATCTGAAAGATGGCAACTGCAAGTGTAGCCCTTTCTATTGCGTTGAGGGATCAGGTTGGAATACGTACTCAAGAATCTGAAATGGGACTTGAACTCCTGCACTTCAGATTCAACATTGTGAGTGTTTTTATTAACTCAAAGCTGACATATGAGGCTACAACTCCAGAATGGCTGACTGACTAAGACTTCCCTCTTTCCTCCCAGCTCTTTTTTCTGTTTTTTTTTCAAAATAAGCTTGTCTCATCATTAAGAAATAATTCTGGCAAGGATGTATTCCTTGATCATAAAGATGACTAGTAAAAAATGTACCATTCTATATACCTAACAAACATAAAATACATCACGAGCTCCACAGTTGCTCTCATATTCACACATTACTGCCCATGATTATATCAAAACTAGGATTTGATTCCAATGTAGCCCACTCTTTGGGAGCCAACCATTAGAATCAGTCATGATTTGAATTTGGACCTTATCAAAGTGGAGTTAAAAATTAGTATAAATCACTTAGTGATATAACTGCTGGTGTAAGCATGGCACACATAAATCAATTTGTGATGGAGATTGAGAAAACCATAGTATGTATTTAGAGAGACATGGCTCTCACCAAGTCTATCATAATATATATACAGTGTGAACGCAGAACTGGAATTTTTTGATGTACTTATATCAGGATTATTGATAGAATAGTGCAGAGAAGGATTGGAACCGAACTAGAATAAGGGAACTGTAACAAGCTAAGTCAAATACAGAGACAGACTTGACCATGTTAGAAGCCCCTTCCATGGTCACTACAATCTCAAACCAATCAACATTACCATGCAGTGCTTTCAAAATGATACAAAAAAGAGTGAGCAGAGACTAGTGTTTAAGAGTACAGTTCATTTCCTGTAGCAGTTAATTCTTTGTCACTACTAATATTTTTTATTCACCATTTTAATCACCAACCAACACTTCCACAACCTCAACTCCTTCTGCAATTCACTCAACATAGAATAATACGAATGTATTTATGCTGTCCCATAACCAGATTTGAAGGCAGGGGGTGTTTATTATTGCACAGATCTCAGAAAGGCAGCTAACTGACATTGTGATATGAGATGCTCTGGTATTAATTGTCTCCAGTAAGTCTATTAGTCAGCCAGTCAGCTATGTAACAGTAATCTGAATAAACATATTAACCAATCAGTATTTGTCAGTAGCAAAGAAATGGCCACTCAAGTCCTTGATCTTACCTTTACCTTATCCATATCTAAGTCCATGTCAAACATGCAACTTCCGAGCTTTTTCTGGGTGGGATAACGTGGAGCAAGAGGAGAGATCTCTTTTGGCAGTCCATTGTACTCATTTGAGGTTACCTCCGAAGGCCATAATCCCTCTTGAACCTTTCCTCCCCACCTGAGCTCCCCACCTTCTCAGGTCCTTCACTGGCGACTGACAACCAGGACAACTGACACCTCAATCCAGCCTCTGCAGCCTTCTCTCCCTGAGGAGCTGTTTGCAGCTCTAGCAGAGACCACTGTTTGAGCCAATCATTCCTGGAACTGCTGTGTTGCCAGCCAATCTGATAGCCCAGCGGCTGGACAATGATAGAGAGATGTTGGAGTTGGAGAGAGTCATCCAGCTTATTAAAGGGCTGGGAAAGATGAGGAGGAATGGTTTAATTGTTGTCACAGTCACATTGGCCTTAAGATGTATAACAAAACATAACACATCTAAGATAATAAATACATTAAAAATTGGAAAATACCCTAAAACAAAATAACAAATGTTATAAAAAGGAAATTTTTTTCACCGAGAGAACATGGAAGTCACCATGATAAGTAGTCAGCTAACATTTAAGGAGAGGTTAAATAGAAAGGAATAAATGAGTATCCACCTACAGGTAAATGAAGATAATGGGGGATAGCTTTTTGTGGAAGATTAAACAATGGAACATTTAAGCCAAATGGTCAACTTTTGTATTGTAAAATTGCATGTAAAGAAAACTTATCTCTTTTGGCTGAATGTAATGCTTGGACAATCTGCTTCAGCCCGACTTCTGTCTGGTGCATAGATGGCGCTTGAGTTGATCTATAATCTTGGTCTTGGGATTTGCATCTATTTTGAAGAAACTGTGTGATAAGAAATGAGAATGGTAATGAGCTTGTCTATCTCCAATACCTAGTCTACACTGTGACCAATACAACATCACAACTAATAATGCAGGAAACAACAGCAACAACAGTAAAGAAAAGATATTATCATTTTTAAATATTTTATACTGCTTAAGCATTCCATCCAACTTCTGAACAACCAGCATTGCTTGAGCTGAAGGGTATCTTGGGTCATTGAATGGCAATGACATCATTATCAGTTCCAGATGGCAGTGTTTAAAAGTCACTTTATTGTGCACGTTAAACTCAGAGAAAAGGTTCTGTCTGCCAGCTTTAGTTAAAAACTGTAAACACACAGTAAGGAAGAGATAATGGAAGGCTTTATCTCCTCCGCCACCTTTTCAGGGCACTTACTGACTGGTAACGTATCATTAGTAATATATCTGCGAATATCCTGAATTTTACAGCATCTGCAATGTGTGTATTTCTGTTGCCTTAAATTGATCAGGTGATGTACTTCTTCAATAATATTGGTTGAGGCCTCATCTGAATTAGAATCAGAATAAATATCAGGTTCTAAACGGCAGGTTAATGGAAGACAGAAACTTCTATCTTCCATTAACATTGTAGCAGGTTTGCCTGCATAATCAGCACAATCGCATAACTGATAAATTGCTGCCTGCCTCACCACATAATTTAAAACATACTTGGAGTTAATTCTATACATACAGAATGACATGTGGACTTTTTTCCCCACTGACTTACAACTAAAAGAGAGAGAAGATGCTAGTTTTATTTCTGAACCATGTTCCAGATGTAGAACATCTATATGTGGATGGACAGGTGGCGCAGTGGCTCAGTGGTTATCACTGCTGCCTCACAGTGCCCAGGGACCCAGGTGCGATTCCACCCTCGGGCGACTGTCTGCATGGAGTTTGCATATTCAACCTGTGCCTGTGTAGGCTTCCTCCAGGTACTCTGGTTTCCTCTTACAGTCCAAAGCTGTGACCAAGGTGGATTGGCCATGTTAAATTGCCCATAGTGTCGAGAGATGTGTGGACTAGGTGGGTTAGCCATGGGAAATGTGGGGTTACAGGGATAGGGAAGGGGGTCGGGTCCATATGGGATGCTCCTTTTAGGTCCAGTGTGAACTCAATGGGCTGAATGATCTGTTCCCATACTGTAGGGATTCCATAATATGCTTGGATTTTTAGATGAAACTAGGGGTGGCATAGTGGCTAGCACTGCTGCCTCACAGCACCAGGGACCTGGGTTCGATTCCAGCCTTGGGCGACTGTGCGTGGAGTTTGCACATTTTCCCTGTGTCTGCATGGGTTTCCTCCGGGTGCTCTGGTTTCCTCCCACAGTCCAAAGATTTAACATTGTCCATGTTAAATTGCCCATAGTGTCAGATGCAGTAGTCAGAGAGGAATGGGTCTGGGTGGGTTACTCTTCGGAGGATCAGTGTGGACTAGTTGGGCCAAATGGCCTGTTTCCACACTGTAGGGAATCTAATATTCAAAGTTTCAACAACTCACTATCATTTCCTCTCCACACCAAACATGGTGATTTTAAAAAGAGATTATGCTTTCTATTGTCAGTGGAAATTAAAGGGAGAAAATCAGTACTGCAAATGCTGGAGATCAGAGTCAAGAGTGAAGGGCTTATGCCCAAAATGTCAATTCTTCTGCTCCTTGGATGTTGCCTGACTTACTGTGCTTTTCCAGCACCACTGTCTTGACGCAGTGGAAATTGCATTCTAGCTGTTATTATTTTGGTGGTGTTCATAAGTCCTCATCTGCTCTGAGAGTTACGATGAAAGTATAATTACCATCCTCTTTTATTACTATTCACTGATCACCAGGAGCAAGATCTGCATATGCACAAAGTGGAGGAAACTGCAGTGAGTCAACAATGTAGGGCCAGAAGTTCTTCAACACTAAATCTCTGTGTCAGATTATTTATTTTCCACATGGGGTCAGATAATATCATTTTCACAAACTGGATTGTAGCTAATTTGTGATATACCCATCTACAGATCGTTATGTCAACCAGTGACTTAAGAGATTTGCAATACAGGCAGGAAATCTATTCAAATCCGATGCACATGCTTTGCATTTGGACTGCTGTTTGATTAACCTTGTTCAGGACTTCGGTGTGTACGTGTGGTGTGGTTTAAATCTGTGTGTATGCAGAACACGTTGCTTTAATCTATTTTGAAATTGTGATAATCAAGCTGGGCAGTGACAGTATTGGTATCTATTATAAAATCGATCCCTCTATCACCATGTTGTAGTCTGATATTCAGTCCAACTTGTCCATGCTGATCAGGTTTCCCAAATTAAAACAAGTCCAACTTGTCTGCTTTGGGCCCATATCCCTCTAAACCTTTCCTATTCATGTACCTGTCCAAATGATTTTTTTTAAATGTTGCAACGGTACCTGCATCTACCACTTCCTCTGTCAGCTTATTCCACTTATAAACCACCCTCTGTGTGAAAACATTGCCCCTCAGATCCATTTTAAATCTTTCTCATCTGGTCTTAAAATTAAGTCCCCTAATTTTGAACTCCCCAACCCTAGGGAAGAGACCTATTTAATTCACCTTATCCATGCTCCTCAGGATTTTATAAACTTGTGAGACATCAGACTCAACTTCAGTGTAAATAAACATGACTGTTAAGCTACATGGAACTTAGCATTAGATCAGGTAAAAGGTACACTGGTTAGTGCCTTCCAGCAGCAGTCCTTTATATTCCGACGGCTGGGTTTATTGAGTGACGTTATGAGTCATTTAAACTTTTCAAGGTACTAAATCTTTTAGACAGCAAGTACAAAGGAGTAAAACATTTTATCTCCATTGAGCACTCATGGTTGGCTATTCTCAAGGTTGGGATCATTTACACTTAAGAATGTATTCATTGGAACGTTCCAGAACAGACTGGCTGTCTCTCGCTGTCAATGTTGCCCACTTCTCCCCGTGTCTGCGTGGGTTTCCTCCGGGTGCTCCGGTTTCCTCCCACAGTCCAAAGATGTGCGAGTCAGGTGAATTGGCCATGCTAAATTGCCCGTTGTGTTAGGTAAGGGGTAAATATAGGGGTATGGGTAGGTTGCGCTTCGGCGGGTCGGTGTGGACTTGTTGGGCCGAAGGGCCTGTTTCCACACTGTAAGTAATCTAATCTAATCTAAACGTGTTGTGTTATGGTGTATCCTTGCTCAGATGCTATTTGGGTGTTTTTTTTATCAGCTGTGACTCTTCTCTGAGGTATTCTGAGGAAGGGTCACTGAACTCGAAACGTTAATTCTGATTTCTCTCCACAGATGCTGCCGCACCTGCTGAGCTTTTCCAGCAATTTCTGGTTTTGTGCCATTCTCAAGAGCTACACATTCTATATGTGGTCAGGATTACCATATGAAATTTGATTCAACATCCCCTAAACATACCAACCAACCAACGCCACCCAATGGATTCATCCCCATGTTTACTGAGCGCCCAGATTGTCTAATGAACACTGGCAGGAAATGCTAGAGTTGCTTGGGCCTTTCTGAAGTAAGACCTTGATGCTGAACTATGTATTGTTCATTACTGTTACATAAATAAAAGAAGCTGCTTGATGGAATGTTTCTGGATGGTAGTTAGAGGTGGTAAAGATGATAAAACAGTGGGTGGATGGTAAGCAGTGGACTGTCCACTCCTGCCCCCTACTGTGTCCAGAAATTATAAGACATGCTTTGAAATATACAGCAAAAATGTCCCAGTCCAGTCCTGTTTATGTGTCGGAGTCAATAGACCAAATAGTCACTTTCTGCTCCATGATGACTTAGAGTCACCACAAGACTTCCCAGATAATCATGGGAATAAGTGATAGAGGGAGCGACTTCCTCCATCTGTTTTAAAAACCGCTCCCTGAGAGGTTTCAGAAGCCCTTGCAGTCAGAGCCCAGAATCTAATTAAACTAGAGTGAATCGGGTGGACTCATTGGGTGAATCCCTTGTGGTGAACAAAAGAAAATCAAGTCCTTTATCTCAGTCAGGTGGGTACATATGATTTTTGTTTAAGCCCTGGTGGTGCCTTTCTAGCATCCAATGACTTTTTTCATTCACTCAAGATGTGGGCATCGCTGGGCTGGCCACCATTTATTGCCCATCCCTAATTGCCCATGAGGTGGTACTGGTGAGCTGCCTTCTTGAATCTCTGTGGATTGACCCACAATGCATGAGATGGGGGGAGTTCCAGAATTTTGACCCAGCAACAGTGAAGGGATTGTGATATATTTTCAAGTCAAGATGGTGAGTAGCTTGGAGGGGAACTAGCAGCCTGTGGCATTCCCATGTATCTGCTGTCCTTGTCCTTATAGGTGGAAGTGCTTGTGCATTTGGAAGGTGCTGCCTGAGGATCTTTGGTGAATTTATTCAGCACATCCTGTAAATAGCACACCGTGCTTCTACTGAGTGTCAGTAGTGAAGGGAATGGATGCCTGAGGATGCCATGCCAAAGAAGCTGCTGCTTTATCCTGAATGGTATCAAGCTTCCTGAGTGTTGGTTAAGTCCCAGCCATCCAGGCAAGTGGGGAGTAGTCCATCGCACTCCTCACTTGTGCCTTGTAGATATTGGACGGACTTTGGGTGGTCAGGAGGTGAGGTATTAGCTGTAGTATTCTAGCTTTTGACCTACTTTTGTAGCCACTGTATTTATATGGTGAGGCAAGCTGAGTTTTTTGGTCAATGGTAACTCCTCACAGGATATTGATGGTGGGGGATTCAGAGATGGTAACACCATTCAAAGGGCAGTAGTTAGACTTTCCCTTATTGCCAGGTGTGTGTGTGGTGTGAATGCTTCTTGCCACATGTCAATACAAGCCTAGATATTGTCCCAATCTTGTTGCATTTGAACATGGGAATTTAGTGAGAAGTCATGACTGACACTGAGCATTGTACAATTATCCCCACTCTGATCTTATGATGGACGGAAGGTCATTGATAAAGGATTGAAGATGGTTGGAGAAAGTGAGGACTGCGGATGCTGGACATCAGAGTCGAAAGTATGATGCTGGAAAAGCACAGCAGGTCAGCGGCATCCTAGGAGCAGGAGACTCAACATTAGCCCTTCATCAGGAATTCATCAGCATCACATTCTTGACCCATGAAGACGGCTGGGCTGAGGACACTTCCCTGAGCAACTCCTGCAGAGGTGGCCTAGAGCTGAGATGACTGACCTCCAATAATCATAACCATTTTCCTATGTGCCAGTTATATCTCTAACTAGCAGTTTTTACTCCCTGATAGGGAAGGCAATTGTCTAGCGGTATTATTGCTAAACTATTAATTCAGAAACTCAACTGATGTTTTGGGGACGTGGCTTTGAATCCCGCCACAGCAGATGGTGGAATTTGAATTCAATACACAAAAAAATTAAGGATGGAATTAAGAATCTATTGATGGCTATGAAATCATTGCCAATTATTGGACAAACCCATTTTGTTTAATATTGTCCTTCAGAGAAGGAAATCTGCCATCCTCACCTGTCTGGCCTACGTGTGACTCCAAACCCACAGCAAAGTGGTTGACTCTCAACTACTCTCCAAACGGCCTAGCAAGCCATTCACTTGTACCAATCACTACAAAGTGTCAACAAAGAAATAAAACTGGACGGACCACGGGTCATCAACCTGGGGCATTGAAAAAGACAATGTCATGAAAAAAGATTCCTGAAGAAAGGTTTATGCCCGAAACGTCGATTCTACTGCTCCTCGGATGCTGCCTGGCCTTCTATGTTTTTCCAGCACTACATTTTTCAACTCTGGTCTCCAGCATCTGCAGTCCTCACTTTCTCCCAATGTCATGAAAAGGCCTGCTGTCCCTGCAAAGTCCTCCTTACTAACATCTGGGGGCTAGTGCCAAAATTGGAGAGCAGTCTCACAGACTAGTCAAGCAACAGCTTGACATTGTTCATACTCATGGAATCATACTTGATAGAGAATGCCCTGGACACCACAATGACCATCTCTGGATATGTCCCATCTCACTAGTAGGACAGACCAAGCAGAGGTGACGACACAGTGATTTACAGTCAGGACAGTATTTCCCTTGTACTCCTCAATATTGACTCCAGACCGCATGAAGTCTCATGGCTTCAGATTAAACATGGGCAAGGAAACCTCCTGCTGATTACCATATAATATCCTCCCTTGCCTGATGAATCAGTACAACATTAGAGTGGTGCTGGAAAAGCACAGCAGGTCAGGCAGCATCTGAGAAGCAAGAAAAATGACGTTTCAGGCAAAAGTCCTTCATCAGGAATGAGGCAGGAATAATGAATCAGTACTCCATGTTGAACAACACTTCGGAGGAAGCACTGAGGCTGACAAGGACACAATATCAGTCTGTGTGGGAGATTTCAACATTTGACCACCAACACCGCCGATCAAATCGGTCGGGTTCTAAACAATGTAGCTGCTAGTGGTGAGGAAACCAACAAGAGGGAAAAACATACTTGATCACATCCTTACCAATCTGCCAGCTGCATATACATCTGTCCATGACAGTATCTGTAAGAGTGACCACCGCATAGCCCCACCTTTACATTGAGAATACTGTCCATCGTGTTGTGTGGCACTATCACCATGTTAAATGGGACAGACCTTGGACAGATCTAACTCAAAACTAGACATCCATAAGACACTGTGTGCCATCAACAGCAGCAGAATTGTACGCCAGCACTATCTGTAAGCTCATAGCCCGGCATATCCCCCCCCTCAACCATTACCATCAAGCCAGGGATCAATGGAGAGTGCAGGGGGGCATGCCAGGAGCAGCACCAGGCATACCTGAAAATGAGTTGTCAACCTGGTGAAGCTACCAAACAGGACTACCTGTGTGCCAAACCACCAAGTGATAGACAAAACTAAGTGATCCCACAACTAATGCATCAGACCCAAGCCCTGTAGACCGCCATATCCAGTTGTGAATGGTGATGGATGATTAAACAACTCACTACAGGAGGAGGCTCTACAAACATTCCTATCCTCAATGATGGAAGAGCCCACTACATCAGTGGAGAAGATAAGGCTGAAGTATTTGCAGGAAATCTTCAGAAAGAAGTACCAAGAGGATGATCCATCTCCCCCTCCTCCAGTGGTCCACAGCATCACAGATACCAATCTTAAGTCAATCTGATTCACTCCATATGATGTCAGGAAATGGCTGGAGGCACTGAATACTGCAAAGGCTATGGGCCCTGACAACATTCCAGCAATAGTACTTATGACTTGTGCTCCAGAACTCCTCACTCCCCTAGCCAAGCTTTTCCAGTTCAGTTGTAACATTGCAGTCTACTCAACAATGTGGAAAATTGCCCAGGTATGTCCTATGCACAAAAAAACAGGATAAATCCAACCCAGCCAATTACCGACCCATCAATATACTCTGGATCATCGCCAGAAAAGACACAGTACCGTCAACCCTGCAATGTCCTCCTTATTAATTGTGGATGATATGCTGAAAACTTCCTCTGCATTATGCCCACTGATTTGCTGGCGTATTTTGAAAATGAAATTTGAGCCTCTTGTCTGGTTGGATCTAGATAGTCAGACCATATCAAGTGAAGAATTGGGTCAATTCCCTCACCACTGTTTTGGCAGACATGGTTCTGAGTGTATCACCCTCTGAGAGACAGCTTCACGATGGTGAGGATTGACCGGTAGCGCCCTTTGTTTTTGCAGAGGGTTCCCATCCAGTTCACTAACACCCTGCTGAATGGTTTCCAAAACCCAGCTCAGGAATCATAGGTACAGAGTTTGTTCAAGTGAGGCTTTACTGCAGAACTTTACAATACCTTCATGGCCAGTAACATAGCTAGCTGATGTGGTCTCATGCTTTGCATATACCAATAGGCCCAGCCCATCAGAATTTTCTGTGTTAGCAGCGACATTCCTTCACAAACTAAGTTGGCACCACTAGCTGGTAGATCACTGACGCTTCCTCATGTGAGGAGTGGGTGGTGGCCTTCATTTCCTCATCAGCTCTTCATTTTTAACACAGTGATATTCTGGAACTGCTTCTGCCTCGTCTTCAGAGCAAACAGCTCACATTTTTAACATGGGTCAGCTTGATGGGCTGCTACAAAGGAAGTTCTATTTATCAATTCCTTGGGATTTAAGATTTCCGATAAATACTCTTGATAACCAGACTGAAAGGTTTTCTGTTTGCAGTACCACCCTCAAGTTTCCAATGGCTGAGATTTGTCCCATGGTTCAGTGAACTTGCCAGTCACTTTCTCATCTGGCTGTTTGGTCTCCCTGACCTGAATGGGCTTTCTGAGACCACACGAATGTTATTATTTTCATTCTGTCATTGGCAAAGAATAGGTCCACCTCATCCACAGGCAAACTAAGTACAACTCCTATAGTCACTGATTCTGACACATGATTGCACATAGGAACACTTCATCCTCACTAGTTCAGTTGAAATTAACATTTCCATCCCTGTCCTTGTGCATTCTTCAAAGTGAAAAACATAAGCTGAATCTACAGTTTGAGACATAGTTATGTAAAGGGTTGTACGCTGTTGAGCAGGACCCTCGTTATCTTTCCAATCACAAGAGATCACAGTGTGGTCTGTTCGACACCTTTAGATGTTACAACTCAGTAGTCCTACACAAAGGTTTTTTTATACCTATAGTTATTGTACATTACTTTTAAAAACTAGGTTTTTGGAACTAGCGGCTAAAAATACCCACAGTACTTTGGGGTTGTGACCCATGGTTGTGACAAGTGTAACTGTTAGAGAGAACTTCCTGAGCTGAACAAGGAAAGATGCAATTGAAAATATCTAGTTCAAGTATAAAGGTCACATAGAACAAAAAAAGTGACTGTGCCTGAATCCTGACAAGGTGAGAGCTGCACTAAAGGTGCTGTGATGAGCAAATGTGAAAGCAATGCAATTAATTGCTGGTTTTGTGAACTTCTAAAGAAAATTCTTACTTAATCTGTCATCAGAATGTAAATCTTTGTGCCATCTCACTCTCAAGGACATGCAATGGTATTGCAGCACTGAACAGGAAGCAGCCTTCATGAGCATCGAACATCTAACAACAACAGCTGATGTCCTATTCTGTCGATGATGATATCACCTCACAATGTGATACTAGTGAAACAGAGCTTATGGCAAACCTCATGTGGCAATGATCTCTGAAAAATAATGAGGATGCTAAGACAGAATGCAAAATCTTCCAGATTTAAAGAGAAGGAACAACACAACGTGAATTGGACATCACTGACTCAGCAGCGACGTTGAATCTGAAAAGTGCATCTTGCTGAAGCCAAGCCTGTAATGCAAAAAGATGCAGCTCTCCAAGTGCTGCAGGATATCATAATGTTACAACAAGAGTGTTTGGCCTACAGAGATGAAGTGATAACTCAAGAGTGACATTTTGTGTTTCAAAGAAACAGTTTAGTGTGACATTCCAGACATTGAGGTGAGTGAGTCAGGCAGCATCCAAGGAACAGGAGAATCGACATTTTGGGCATGAGCCCTTCTTCAGGAATCCTGAAGAAGGGCTCATGCCCGAAACGTCGATTCTCTTGCTCCTTGGATGCTGCCTGACCTGCTGCGCTTTTCCAGCAACACTTTTTCAGCTCTAATCTCCAGCATCTGCAGTCCTCACTTTCTCCTCCATTGAGGTGAGTGACACTGATCCACATTTCGTACATTCAGAGGTAGAATTCATAAAGTATTGGGAGATACAACTCTATCTCAGTCAAATTAAAAGGCCAAGGTTGCAGAGAATATTGCCAAAAGGATTATAATGAAACGGAGCACAGATTTGTACAAGACAAACTACTCTTCCAGTAGCAAAACAAACTACTGCTTGACGAGCTTTGACATACATACAGAAAATATACTTTTGGTATCAATCACTAGATGCTGTATTCTGATGAGATTTGTTTTTACTGCAGAGATTCAGATCTTTAGGCTAATTATTTGAAGTGATTTCAATGCCCAGAGTATATTTAAAATAAAACCTTCAGCAGACAACTGCTCCAGGACTACTTTGACCGACAGGACATCAGGTATGGGTTACAAAAAACCTGTTCTTGTAGTTTCAAATTATCTGCAAGCTGGAATGGTTTGTTATGATAGCTGTAAAAATTATGAATGCTGGCTAAGTGTCCAAAGTTCCAGAACTTACTTCAGCAGCAGATTGTATAGATATTTTTATTGACAGTGTTAAGAGATTATTAAAAGGATTATTGGTCTTAGATGTAATTGATAAATACATGTTTGTTTATTTTTTACAAATTAAATACTTGGGAATTTTAATTTTTTAACAAATTGTTGAAGGAGAATTTTTTTTCTCAAGATAGGACATTTGAATGCAATTAGATTGTTAGAAGGTTACTGTTTTAATGTTGATTTTGAAGATATCATGAAGACTTCCCGTAGTGGATTCTAAATGATAAGCAACGGAGGTTATACAGGGAGCCAGGAGGGGGAAGGGGTGAATATGAAGGGGCATAGAAGAGAAACGGGGGAGGCTGAACCTGCATGGATGCATGGAGATGGGTGAGCAGGATGAGGAGTGACAGTTAGTGGGCCTGACATTCACCAATAAAACTGGCCCAATGTCTTGTTTGGCCATGAGTGTACCTTCGTCACTGCCTCAAGTTAGCAGCTGACCACCACACCTCCCCCGCGCCCCCACCCAAAACCTCATGCCTCCCTTAATGAGCAAATATGGTTGGATTAAGGCGAAATTCTGCCAAGTGAGAAGTTTCTCAACATAACCTTCCCACCTGCTCTGTGTAAATCCAGCCCAGCAAGTAAGTATTGTATCTCCAACCATGACTCTAGTAAATGTTAAACAATCTTTTAATATGTGTCAGCCATGATTCAATTAGTAGCACCCTCACCTCTGAGGTACAAGGTTTAATTTACATTCCAGGGAACAGATTTCTCCCTTATACTATCAAAATGCTTCATAATTTTGAACTCACTATCAAATTTCTTCTTGTCCATCTTTGAATTAAAAGGTATCAAGTATCCAGTCTCTCAACACCACTGATATCTTTCTAGTATACTTCCTGTGCCCCCAGCATGCCTAACGCCTTGACATCCTTGCTAGTCAGAATCTAACCCCAATACTCCAACTACAGCTAGACAAACTATTTTTAAAGCTTTGACAGGATCCTTCTGCTCTTGTCCTTTTCATGCCTCTATTTGTAGACCAATACATTCCCAATAACTTTCTCAATCCTAATACTATTTTGGCACCTTTGAGTGCACCTTGAAATATTCGAGTAAAAAATGAGGTCTGCAGATGCTGGAGATCACAGCTGCAAATGTGTTGCTGGTTAAAGCACAGCAGGCCAGGCAGCATCTCAGGAATAGAGAATTCGACGTTTCGAGCATAAGCCCTTCATCAGGAATAAGAGAGAGAGCCAAGCAGGCTAAGATAAAAGGTAGGGAGGAGGGACTAGGGGGAGGGGCGATGGAGGTGGGATAGGTGGAAGGAGGTCAAGGTGAGGGTGATAGGCCAGAGTGGGGTGGGGGCGGAGAGGTCAGGAAGAGGATTGCAGGTTAGGAGGGCGGTGCTGAGTTGAGGGAACCGACTGAGACAAGGTGGGGGGAGGGGAAATGAGGAAACTGGAGAAATCTGAATTCATACCTTGTGGTTGGAGGGTTCCCAGGCGAAAGATGAGGCACTCCTCCTCCAGCCGTCGTGTTGTTGTGTTCTGCCGGTGGAGGAGTCCAAGGACCTGCATGTCCTCGGTGGAGTGGGAGGGAGAGTTAAAGTGTTGAGCCACGGGGTGATAGAGTTGGTTGGTTCGGGCGGCCCGGAGGTGTTCTCTGAAGCGTTCCGCAAGTAAGCGGCCTGTCTCACCAATATAGAGGAGGCCACATCGGGTGCAGCGGATGCAATAGATGATGTGTGTGGAGGTACAGGTGAACTTGTGGCGGATATGGAAGGATCCCTTGGGGCCTTGGAGGGAAGTGAGTGTGGAGGTGTGGGCGCAAGTTTTACATTTCCTGCGGTTGCAGGGGAAGGTGCCGGGGGTGGAGGTTGGGTTGGTGGGGGGTGTGGATCTGACGAGGGAGTCATGAAGGGAGTGGTCCTTGCGGAACGCTGATAGGGGAGGGGAGGGAAATATATCCCTGGTGGTGGGGTCCGTTTGGAGGTGGCGGAAATGGCGGCGGATGATACGTTGTATGCGGAGGTTGGTGGGGTGGTAGGTGAGAACCAGTGGGGTTCTGTCTTGGTGGCGGTTGGAGGAGCGGGGCTCAAGGGCGGAGGAGCGGGAAGTGGAGGAGATGCGGTGGAGGGCATCGTCGATCACGTCTGGGGGGAATCTGCGGTCCTTGAAGAAGGAGGCCATCTGGGCTGTGCGGTGTTGGAATTGGTCCTCCTGGGAGCAGATGCGGCGGAGACGAAGGAATTGGGAATATGGGATGGCGTTTTTACAGGGGGCAGGGTGGGAGGAGGTGTAGTCCAGGTAGCTGTGGGAGTCAGTCGGTTTATAATAGATGTCTGTGTTGAGTCGGTCTCAGTCAGTTCCCTCAACTCAGCACCGCCCTCCTAACCTGCAATCCTCTTCCTGACCTCTCCGCCCCCACCCCACTCCGGCCTATCACCCTCACCTTGACCTCCTTCCACCTGTCCCACCTCCATCGCCCCTCCCCCTAGTCCCTCCTCCCTACCTTTTATCTTAGCCTGCTTGGCTCTCTTATTCCTGATGAAGGGCTTATGCTCGAAACGTCGAATTCTCTATTCCTGAGATGCTGCCTGGCCTGCTGTGCTTTAACCAGCAACACATTTGCACCTTGAAATAGTCAGCTTTGATGTTAAAATTATCCTGAATTTCTTGTGTCAGTGCAATGTGAGGTTCATGTCAAACTGAGCCAGACATTGCAGTTAATGTGGTGCAAATAAACAGTAGAATTTTCTAATGGTAGACAATAATAACGGAACAAGTCAGAAATTGCTGGAGAAGCTCAGTAGGTCTGGGAACATCTGTAAAGAGAGAAACAGAGTAAACACTTCCAGTCCAATATGATTCTTCTTTGACCTCTGCCCTACTTTCCTTTTGCAATAGTAATGACGCTGCTCCCTATGGTTTTATGTTGCTTAATAACAGCCAATGCCAGCACATGCAATGATAAAGTGAAAAGGTAGCTTCAAGGATAAAAGAGGCTGCAAATGGGAAAAATAGTTCACTTACGTGGATGTTGAATAACAACAAAACAGAATCACTATGGTCTCTAAATTGGAATCAGTGTTTCTAACGGAAATGCCCTTTCCGTCCTAATACAAACAAGAAACATCATGATCTTACAGTAAAAGCCAGAGCAAACATTTTTTTAAGGAAATTATTGCTAATGGAAACATTTTAAATGTAGCAGGCAAGTGAAAGCTTAAGTGCAGGAAGGAAACGTTCTGTATATTACCACATGCATCATGCATTTCAATTGCACTTTGAACACTTGCTGGCCTGTTTTGGACTTTTTTTTAAATTTGGAGGCAATTACAGACATTATCACAGTGATGAGTAGCTGTGCTAATTGATCTCCGCCCACACCCTCTTGACGTCAAGCGCACTGGTTTCACCAAAAGCTCCATCAGTGATTCCACGGTTGCTGTTTTCTACAGTAAACACTGAGTATCCCAACAGCACAGCAATAAGTGTTGCTACTTTTATAACCAACATCATTTCCTGTTGGTTAGGATGACGAAAGATATATTAAGAACAATGTTTCTACAAGAATAGGCCCGAGTTTAATACTGTAAAGAATAGGTGCAAGATTGGGCTATTCAACCTCTTGAGCCTGCTCAGGCATTCAATAATATTGCACATTGATCAGAAAGGCTTCAAGCTGAATGAGTGTCACAAGCACCACCCCACATGAAGATAAAGGTTTTTTAAGATGACAGATCTAAGCCTAGGTGCTCCTTACAGTCTCTGCAATAATGTGTCCTTGCAACCTGTAAATGGCTGCATGATGCAATCAACTATATCTTGCTTGTTGTTATTTTTAGAGGAGGTGGCTGCTCTCATCCATAATGGGCCATTGGAGACCTGGAGAAACATCACCTAGAAGGTGTTTGTGGCAATACATATAACACATGAAATCACAGCCAATCTTCTATTTCGAATCCATTTTTCCAGCACTATGCCTGCATCCCTGGATGATTTTAATTTACAGAAATTTATTTATTTCAATCTTAAACATTTTCAATGACCTGAGCATCTCAGTCCTCTATAGCAGAGATTTCAAAGATTTACCACCCCTTTGAGTGAAGAAATTCCCCCTCCCCTCAGTCTTTTTTTTGTAAATATATTTATTAGCAAATTTTTTTAACTTTGCAAACATACAATATTATTGAAAAAACAATCAATCAATCACAAAAACCACTATAATAAAAAGAAAAAAACACAAATTAAATTACAACCACTATCTACTAACTACTAACCTACTCTATAATACAAAGCAAATCCTAACACTGTGCAAAGCAACACCAAAAAAAAACCAAAAAAAGCTCACAAAATACAGAACAGCTATGCTTGGTGCAAGGCTCCCGTATTAACTCAGGAGACCCCCTCCAGGGCTCAGTGCTTGACAAATCTAACCATGCTGGTTAAACAAACACCCTAGTTAAGACAACTGATAAATCTATATCCAAATAACTCAAGTAGGGCTGCCATGTCTTATAAAAATGATCTGTTGTGTGGTGCACCATGTTTGTGAAAAAGCCAAAGGGAATGTGCTCCATAATTAACTTCTGCCACCCCAGCAATCCCCGCCGGTTCTCAGACACCCAATTCATCAGGATATTCTTCCATGCACAGTATGCAAGAATATTAAATAGTTTCTTCCCATCCTGTCTAAAGATGGTAAATTCGGTAGACCTAAGAGGAGAGAGATATTGGGTCTACTTTGACTTCAGTCCTCAATACCCTCCCTATCTCTCCCGCCACAGTGCTCCAATAAACACGGAGTCTGTGGCATGTCCAGAAGCAATGGGTAAAAGTACCTACACTTATTTTACATTTGGGACACACTGAAGATGCCCCTTTTTTAAACTTCGCCAGACGGTCTGGTGCCAGATGAGCCTTGTGGAGAACTTTTAACTGCGTAGCGCATGTCCTATTATAGATTGAGATCTTTTGAATATTCTCCCATATGTTCTCCCATGTTTCAGAAGCGATCACTCCTAGCTCCTGTTCCCAGACCTCACATAACTGGTTAATATCCTGCCAGGCCCTGCCACCCAGCAGGTGATAGAGGGCACTGACTGAAAGGGTGCTTATGGAGCGTAGCAACATCCTCTCTGTATCGGGCTTCTCGGACTTAGTGAGAAGCGTAGTCTTCTTCTGGATGAAATCCCTATCCTGAAAAAAACAGGAAAGATCTCTGCTTGGTCACTCGTATTTGCGGCTCAGTTGCACAAAAGACATCATAATCTCCCCCTCAAATAAGTCTTCCAAACTAGAAACTCCTCTCATTGCCCATAGTGCAAACCCTGAGTCCATGATCCCTGGTCAGAACCCTGGCATGCCGACGATAGGTGTAAGTGGCCAAGTTTTGGTTAAACAACCCTCACTCTGACGTATCGCCCTCCATGCCTTGACTGTACTAATGGTAATGGGGTTCCGGCAGTGGTCCATAACTGTCCTCATCTTATCCATGAACAATAGGTTAATAAGAGGGTACTTTGCTTGGGAGGCCTTAATATCCAGCCATATTGTGTTTGGATCGTTACCTACGCAATCGCAGAGGACAGCAGGGAACTCAATTGATATTATTTGATGTCTGGGAAATCAACTCCTCCCCCTCCTTGAGGCAACTGCAATTTATTAAGTTTGATGAGGGGCCACCCACGATGCCAGACAAAGGAACCAAACCACCCCATAAGCTTCTGCAGCTTTGATCTGGGAAACATTATAGGGAGCATACGCATGGGATAAAGCAAACGAGGAAGAACATTCATCTTAATGAGAGATATTCAGCCCAGCCATGAAATTGTTAGAGCCTCCCATCTCTGGAGATCTCACCTAATGTTGTTGAGCAAATGAGCAAAGTTAGTCCAAAATAACAGATCAAACTTGGGAGCAATAAAAATGCCTAGGTATCGGAACCCTGCCCATGACCACTTAAAAGGGAACTTAGAGCCACCTTCAACTTCTGGCACCTCCTTAAGGTTCCCCAACGTTAATCTTATATCCTGAAATAGACCCAAATGAATTGATACATTGTATCAAATGGGGTACAGAGGTGATCGGGTTTGATAAAAACAGAAGGGCATCATCCGCATACAGCGTAATCTTGTGTGCCCTCCATCCCACTTCAGGAACAGTTATGTGGACGCTCTGACGAATGGCCTCTGCCAGCGGCTCCATCACCAACGTAAACAACAACGGTGAGAGGGGGCAGCCTTGCCAACTACCCGACCAATTGTAAAATTCCCAGACTTCACCCCGTTGATGATGACTGCGGCCAGAGGGTGGTGATATAAAACCTCCACCCACCTAGCAAAGACCCCACCCAACCCTAACTGTTCTAAGGCATAAAACGATACGGCCATTTTACCCAGTCAAATGCTTTCTCTGCATCTAAGGAAATCACCAACCCCTGAATCAATCGTTGCTGACAAACTTGGACCACATTCAGCAACCTTCTAATATTATTAGAGGACCCATGGCCCCTTATAAAGCCTGTCTGGTCCTCTTTAATAATATGGGGCAACGCCCTTTCCAATCTCAGCGCCAGGATCTTGGACAGAATCTTGAAATCTGAATTTAATAGAGAGATGGGCCTGTATGAGGCACAATCCTCAGGGAATATTCCCCTTCTTAAGAATTAAGGAAATAGGTGTTAGGCATTCATGCATATAGGAGTGACTGTACATCTCCAACATCGGCCCTGACAGAATCCCAATAAACTCCTTATAAAACTCACCCGGAAGACCATCAGGGCCAGGCCCTTTCCCACTCTGAAGTTGCCTAGCTGCCTCCTATATTTCCTGAACTGTCAAGGGGGCATTAAGGAGAGATGCCTGTTCCAAGGTTACCCCTGGGAGGTCCAGGTTCTTAAAAAAAGTCTCCATTTGTTTTCGCAACCTTCAGACCGATACAATTCAGAGTAAAAGCTCCAAAAAGCCTCATTAATCTTTTTAGCATCGTATGTAAGTGGTCATGGGCAGGGTTCCGATACCTAGGCATTTTTATTGCTCCCAAGTTTGATCTGTTATTTTGGACTAACTTTGCTCATTTGCTCAACAACATTAGGTGAGATCTCCAGAGATGGGAGGCTCTAACAATTTCATGGCTGGGCTGAATATCTCTCATTAAGATGAATGTTCTTCCTCGTTTGCTGTCTCTGATTGCAGTAATGGATTGGGGAGCATGCTTTTTCCTAGTCAGGTATGCAAAATACTTCCCTGGCCTATCCCCATATTCGAACAGCCTCTGTCTAGCAAAAGCAAGTTCTTGCTTTGTGTTTTGTGTCAGTATTGAATTCAAGGCAGCCTGGAGGGCCATGATCCACTGTAGCTTAGTCACCAAAGGCTGCGCAAAATGTGCAGCCACCGCGGCTTTCAACCACGTCTCAAGTAGACACTGCTGTTCCTCCTTCTGTCGTTTCCGGCTAGCCAAATAGGAAATAGCTAATCCCCGAGTAAAGGCCTTAGCAGTCTCCCATAGCATGGACAGACTACTAGCCATGCCTGAGTTGATAGTCAAGAATTCCTGAAACTCCTTCAAAACGTATTCCACAAATTTGGAATTCTTAAGGAGAAAAGGGTCCAAAAGCCAGTGCTGCAAACCTAGCCCTTCACTCTTGGCCTTAACCTCCAAATATACTGCTGCATGATCAGAGATAGCTATATTCCCAATTTTACAACTCATAATCGAATCCAGAAGAGCTGAGGGAGCCAGGAAGAGGTCAATCCTCGTGTGACATTTATGTGGGTTTGAAAAAAAGGTGAAGTCCCTGCTGGTAGGGTGAAGACATCTCCGAATATCCACCAACCCCAACTCCTCGCATAAGTCAACCACCTGCTTGGCCTGTGAAGAAATAGTTGGGGGCCCACAAGGCATCCTGTCCACTATCAGATCCAAAAGACAATTAAAATCCCCCCCCCCCATAATAATGTGCTGTGTTCCAAAAGCACTCAACTTAGAGAAGGCACTAATCAAAAATTTGAGGGGGATGCGCCAGAGGACAGTAGACATTTAAAATGCCATATTCCTCCCCACGTATCAGGGCTTTAAGTCTCACAAACCGTCCCTGATCATCTTTCACCTGCTCTAATAATGTGAACGGAAGATCTTTTTGGATAAGTACCACCACTTCCCTACTTTTAGTAGTAAAGAATGAAAAGAATACCCGGTCATAACCCCCCTGTTGTAATTTCAGATGTTCCCTATCATCAAGATGAGTTTCCTGCAACAAAGCGATATCAACCCTTTCCCTCTTAAGGCTAGAAAGCACCTTTTTTCCTTTTAATAAGTGAATGACTTCCAGGTGCACCATTTAATAAGACACAGCCATATCCCCTTTCAGAGACCCTTGAACCCCTTGGAGGGAGCACCCTGTTTACAAAGCGCCGAGCATAAGTAAATAAAGACTCACAGAATCGAAAACTATATATACAAAAACTACTCTATCATTACTAGAAACAACTAATACTACTAAAAAACTACAAAGAAAACCAACTATAGAACCTTGAATGGAAGACTCTTCACCCTGCCCATAGGGGGCACTCACCTGACCCATCCCCTCCTTCACAGCTCCTTCAAACACGGACTATGCCCCGGCCTTAGGCCAGAAGAAAAAACAAGGACATGATCCTTAAATCAAAAGACCAAGTCAGGATGAGGCTCCACCCATCCCTGGCTTCATGTCACCCCGACTTGTGACTAAAAGAGAAACAGAACAAACAAAAAAAAGGGAGAGAGACAACAAAGAACATCCACAAAATTTCCCATCAGAAAATCCAGTCATTAAAAAAAAGAACAACTTATTCAATAGACAATAGACTATAGGTGCAGGAGTAGGACATTCAGCCTTTCAAGCCTGCACTGCCATTCAATATGATCATGGCTGATCATTCCTAATCAGTATCCGCTCCCTGCCTTATCTCCATAACCCTTGATTCCACTATCTTTGAGAGCTCTATCCAACTCTTTCTTATGAATCCAGAGACTGGGCCTCCACTGCCCTCTGGGGCAGAGCATTCCACACAGCCACCACTCTCTGGGTGAAGAAGTTTCTCCTCGTCTCTGTCCTAAATGGTCTACCCCGTATTTTTAAGCTGTGTCCTCTGGTTCGGCACTCACCCATCAGCGGAAACATGTTTCCTGCTGCCAGAGTGTCCAATCCTTTCATAATCTTATACGTCTCAATCAGATCCCCTCTCAGTCTTCTATACTCAAGGGTATACAAGCCCAGTCGCTTCAGTCTTTCAGTGTAAGGTAATCCCTCCAAAGTATTCCAAAGTCTTTTTCCCCCTTTCCAAAAAGGAAATGATTATGGAGAAAGAAAGGAATAAAAAAAAGGAAAATATGGGGAAAAATAGAAAAGAGAGCAAACATTAACCGCTTTCTTCCGGCCAATCCGTCTATTTTAAAGTGTCCACAAAGTTTTGAGCTTTATCCACCGAGTCAAATGTATAAACTGTGTCTTTGTGGTTGAAACGAAGCATTGCGGGGTATCTCATGGAGTACTGGATGCCCAGATTCCTCAGTGTGTTTTTAACTTCATCGAAGGACTTCCTCTTTTGAATTACAGCTGCTGAAAAATCCTGGAAAAACATGATTTTTGATCCCTTGTACAGCAACGCCTGCGGATCTTTTCCCAGGGATCTGGAAGCTTCTATGACTTTTTGCTTGTCCTTATATGAATGGAAGTGCACTCCAACCAGGCGGGGATGCCGCACCGGCCCTGACCTGTGCACTGTAACCCGATAAACCCTTTCAATCTACAGCCTGCTGGACTCAATGGGAAGGCCCATAAACTTCAGCAGCCAGTTTTCAAAGAAGCTGACTGGCTGCTCACCTTCCTCACCTTCAGGGAGCCCGACAATTCGGAGATTTATCCTCCGACCTCGATTTTCGAGGGCTTCGATATGGTCTCGCAAGGCCTGCACCTCTCGCTCCAGCACCTGGATTTGACTGGATGAGGACTCTATTGCAGCTTCCAAGGCCTTAGTTCGACCCTCCACCTCCAACAGTCTCTCCCCAAGGCCCTGGATCTCTTGTTCATACTTCTGCAGCATGGATGTGATAGGTTGGACCTGAGCACAAATCTCCCCCCAGATTTCCTCAAATGCAGCCCCAACTTTCAAGGTAAGTCTCTCCATTGCCGCAGCCAATTCCTGTGAGTCTGTCAGGTCCCCGGAAGGTTCAGGAGAGGCTGCTGCTGCTGCAGTCTCTGGTGCTGTAGGTGCTGCAGGGGAGTGTCCTCCCTACTGCTGTTTGTTTGCTCCTTTTCCCTTTGGCATCCTTCCCACTCCCAAATATTAACAAATATTTGTTCTGTAAGGTTTTAAACTAATATTTCCACCACATAAGTTGGCCAGGGATGGCAAAAAAAAACCCACCGGTATGCCTTGGCTGTTAGGCTGTTAGGCAGAGCTGTCCACAGCAGTCCTACAGAATTGCCACCATCTTGCCAAGTCCCTCCTCTCAGTCTTAAATAGGCCAAAAATGTCGATTCTCCTGCTCCTTAGATGCTGCCTGACCTGCTCCAGCATCTACAGTCCTCACTTTCGCCCGTCCTTTATTCTAAGTCTAGTTCAAGTCCCACCTACTCCACAAGTATGCAATAACATCTCTGAACAGACAGACAAGAAAAACAATTTACAGTTTAGACTTAGTTGATGAGCACAAATGCTAACTGTAGGACCATCTTCTCAAAACTTTTAATGCGTGGAAATATCTTATAAGCCTGCTTGTATTTATTCAGAGCACAAGTCTCTTCAAGTGAATGCTGAATATTGATTATAAATAGTTGTGGCACATTACTTATGCCCAAGGAGCATAGTAACCAGGGAAAACATTTCCAGTATTACCTACCATGGCAACAGCAGCACATCATATTTGGCAGGATCTCTCAGGTTGTATTCAATGTTCAG
Source organism: Hemiscyllium ocellatum (assembly GCF_020745735.1). NCBI lineage: Eukaryota > Metazoa > Chordata > Chondrichthyes > Orectolobiformes > Hemiscylliidae > Hemiscyllium > Hemiscyllium ocellatum. The sequence goes on along the minus strand of NC_083411.1, from coordinate 71,247,737 downwards.
TTATTGTCCCCCTGTTGAGTATCAGATCTGTTGGTGTTTTGCCTACGCTTCCATTTAGAAAATTGATGTAGTTTGCTGGAATCTTTATGTTGCTGGTTGTAGCTATTCCTGTTCAGAGTTCTACAGCCATGGTGTGCCACATTGTCTTGCCTGGTGTCAGCCTTACATATTCACTTTAACCTGTCACTGATGACATCCATCATGCAACTATAGCTTGGTCGACCTTTTTCTACTGTCCTATTTTATCTTCTACAACAGATCTCTTGACCAATTTATTTTACATCAAATGGCCCAACACTAACCATTTGGATACAGAACTGGCTCAAAGGTAGAAGACAGAGGGTGATGGTGGAGGGTTGTTTTTCAAGACTGGAGACCTGTGACCAGTGGAGTGCTACAAGGATTGGTGCTGGGTCCTCTACTTTTTGTCATTTACATAAATGATTTGGATGCGAGCATAAGAGGTACAGTTAGTAAGTTTGCAGATGACACCAAAATTGGAGATGTAATGGACAGCGAGGAGGGTTACGTCAGATAACAAAAGGAGTTTGACCAAATAGGCCAATGGGCTGAGAAGTGGCAGATGGAGTTTAATTCAGATAAATGCGAGGTGCTGCATTTTGGGAAAGCAAATCTTAGCAGGACTTATACACTTAATGGTAGAGTCCTAGGGAGTGTTGCTGAACAAAGAGACCTTGGATTGCAGGTTAATAGCTCCTTGAAAGTGAAGTCGCGGGTAGATAGGATAGTGAAGAAGGTGTTTGGTATGCTTTCCTTTATTGGTCAGAGTATTGAGTGCAGGAGTTGGGAGGTCATGTTGCGGCTGCACAGGACATTGGTTAGGCCACTGTTGGAATATTGCGCGCAGTTCTGGTCTACTCCCTATTGGAAAGATATTGTGAAACTTGAGAGGGTTCAGAAAAGATTTACAAGGATGTTGCCAAGGTTGGTGGATTTGAGCTATGGGGAGAGGCTGAACAGGCAGGAGCTGTTTTCCCTGGAGCGTCGGAGGCTGAGGGGTGACCTTGTAGAAGTTTACAAAATTATGAGGGGCATGGATAGGGTAAATAGGTAAAGTCTTTTCCCTGGGTTCGGGGAGTCCAGAACTAGAGGGCATAGGTTTAGGGTGAGAGGGGAAAGATATAAAAGAGACCTACGGGGCAACCTTTTCACGCAGAGGGTGGTACGTGTATGGAATGAGCTGCCAGAGGAAGTGGTGGAGGCTGGTACAACTGCAACATTTAAAAGGCATTTGGCTGGGTATATGAATAAGAAGGGTTTGGAGGGATATGGGCCGGGTGCTGGCAAGTGGGACTAGATTGGGTTGGGATATCTGATCAGCATGAATGAGTTGGACCGAAGGGTCTGTTTCCATGCTGTACATCTCTATGACTCTATGACTAAAATATTCATTTGGATGCCACTCTTTATAGTTCATATTTTACTCTTGCTATTTCAAATACCTATCCATGCAACTGTGGTAGGTATATGGAATTTTTAAATACATTTTTAAATAATAATTATTAATTGTACAGAGTTCTGATACATACAGAAATTGGGAAATGTAATATCTTAGAAGATTTTCCTCGTTATAAGCTTTAATTTTCTTGTTAATAATAACTCTTTAATTTTCACAAAATTACCATCTTTACATGTTTTCTCACTTTTATATCACCTCAATCATCTTTTGTTATTAACGTTCTAAATGGATAAATGTTGGTTATCATTCTGGTGTGGCACAATCCACTTCAATTTTCAATCTAGTATCATCTAATGTATTTGTTCCAACTCCCATTGTTCTAGTCGTCATGATGTTCATATTCAATGCATGTTCTAAACTTGCAGATTTTATTTGATTTACAACATCTACAATACTTCTATAGGGCTGATGAATCATTAGTGAAACAGTTTGTTATGTTTCTTGCCCCAAATCTTTAATTCTTGAAATATATCTAATTATTCATATCACAGTTTGTTTTTGTGGAAAATCTTTTGAGCTGATTTGGGAGGGAGAGCTGAGTGAGTTCTCGGCAAGGTAGAAAGGTATCATACCATAGGCCCTCTCATGCTTGATGAAACAAGAGGGACATAGAAAACTTGATGAAGTCCCTCTTTTCTCTAATAGCAGTATGGTAGCTCAGTGGCAGGCCCTGCTGCATTACAGTGCCAAGGTCCCAGGTTCAATACCAGCCTCAGTCTGTGTGGAGTTTGCACATTCTCCCAGAGTCTGTGTGGGTTTCCTCCATGTGCTCTGGTTTCCTCCCACAATCCAAAGATGTGCAAGTTAGGTGAAATGGCCAAGCTAAATTGCCCATACTGTTGAGCAATGTGTAGATTAGTCAGAGGTGAGGGTAGAGGAATGAGTCTGGGGGTATTACTCTTTGGAAGGTTGGGTTGGGCTGAAGGGCCTGTTTCCACACTGCAGAGATTCTATGATTTTCTGATCTAATGTATAAAAAGTTAAGCAATTCTGCCTTCATTTTATTGTATCTTCAAGAGTTGAAGAATTATCTCACGCAAAAAATGTTTGCATTTTTACGTCTTTAATGATGAACTTAAGAAGGAATGTTTCATTTGCCCTTCTCGGTTTCAGGTGGAAAGTCACTCGTGAACGCAATCATCTACCTGTATTATTTGTGACTAATGTTTAATTCCCAATATCTGAGCTGGTGACTTTGTCATTAATGTGTCCTTGGGAGGGATTTCCACTGTTAAATATATTTACATAACATTCCACACATGGGAGAATTAGCACTTTGATCAGTTTCCCACAAGAACTGGAAGACTTATACCCAGCTGCTGTAAATCCTGCAGCTCATTCCCTTCAACCACCTTAAAGTTTAACAGAGTGAGAAGCCAAGGCAAATTCCAACTGTGATAACATAACACATCAGCCAAGCAGTTCATTTGGAGTATCACGTTTAGCTCCATTGGGTTGCGGATTCATTCAAGGTAAAATCAGCCAATGCTCTTGTTCTTGAACTTTAACCAACAGTTACCCTCCTGTCCTTCCAGGACGATGGTGAGAGGATTTTTTTTACAGGAAAGGGAAGGCAAATTCTAGGGAATACAGGGAAATAAATCCTCTCAAAGTGAAATTGAATCAAAATCCCAATATCAGCCTGCCCACTTCCCACTTTCATCCAGGTAAGTTTGCAAGCCAGCAAGGAACCGCTTTAGCACTTTCTACAAGTAATTAAAATATCCAAATCGATCAATGAATGATGTCCCAGCCAAGCACTCTGGCTTTCAGAGCCAGTGTATGTTTTTCCCAAGTTGACAGCGACTCACCTGAGCTAACATGCAAGGACAGCTTCTTCAGTGAAACTGAGAGGCTGGGAAATCCTTGATAAATGAAATTGAAGAGCTCTAGTCAAGGTGATGTGAAGGTCTGCTTCTCATAGCACTCCTTCTCAGAGAGCACTTTCAGTACTTGACAACATCCTGGAAGTCAGTCCACCTCTCTTGGATTTCTTTCACTTTCAACTCCACTTCCCTGCTGCCAGACCTTACCACGGCTGGGAGAAGTTTAAGCATTGCTACACACCTCTGAGGGTAAACCAGAAGTGATGAAACACCAATTACAATAGATCCAGCAGCACTGGCAAGAGTACTACCAGTTACCATCTTCTTCAACATGTGTCCCTCCACAGATAAGTGGGGAAAATGGATGCTGAAATTCAATTGGAAGGAGATGAGACCCTCAACGCGTCTGAAAATCAGTATTCATAGGATTCAGGTTCTTATGATAGCTTATTGATGACATCTGCAGTCTTATGGAATAAGGAACTTGGAATGGGACAGGAAAGATCCAATTATCATGATCCATGTAGGTACCAATGATACAGGTAGAACAAGGAAAGAGGTTCTACTGAGGGTATATGACTTGCTAGGGGTTAAATTAAAAAAAAACAGAAATAAAAAAGTAATAATCTCCAGATTACCACCAGAATCACAAGCTAAATGGCACAGGGTCAACAAGATTAAAGAAGTAAATGTGTGGTTCAAAATTTGATGTGGGAGAAATACGTTTATATTCATGGGACATTGTCACCAGTCCTGGGGAAGAAGGGAGCTGCTGTAATGGCACAGGCCCCACCTGAATCATGCTGGGACCAGAGAGAGGGTGGGAGAGGAGAGAGGGAGTAAGTTTGTATGGGAAATTAGAAAAACAATGATAAAGGAGAAGGTAGGATTGCATGTTATTGACAGGCCATATTGTTATGAGAAAATAAAAGGAAGGGACAAAGTGTATGAATGTCAAAATGTACCGAGGAACTAAGTGCAGGGAAACTCAATCAGGGAACAAACTTAAATGTTTTGCACCTTATTGCACAAACCATTTGGAATAAAGTAGATAAACTGATGGGTCAAATTGAGGTAAATGAATATGATCTCATAACCATTATGGAAACATGGAGATTAAACAGTGAATGTTTGATTAAACAGTGAAACAGGAGGGATGGGAAAGGGTGGTGGGGTAGCATTATTAATAACAGATGAATGAGGACATATGTGAGAGATGATCTGGCTCAGATAATATAGAGTTTATTTGGGTGCAGGTAAAAGAAAAGTAAAGGAATGAACATTTGGTAGAAGCAGTGTACAGACTCCCAATCAGTAGACCCTCTGTAGCAAAGGCTGTAAATCAACAAATAGTAGGAGCATGTAAAAAGAATAGAACAATAATTATGGGTGGCTTTAATCTTCATGACTGAGTTTATCAAATTGGAAAAAAGGGTAGCTATGACAACAAATTGATAGAGATAGTTTCCCAGAGCAATATGTCATACAGCTATCGGGGAGCAGGTTTAATTAATGACCTGTAAGTAAAAAAAAATCCCCTCAGAGAAGTGATCATAACATAATAACATTTAATATTCAGTTTGAGAGTGAGAAATGTGGGTCAGAAACAAATATTTAACTTAAATAAAAGGAACTACAATGAAATGAGGATACAGTTAGCTAAATTGAACTGGACAGATAGATTAGCAGAAATGACAATAATCAAGGAGTGGCAGATATTTAAGGAGCTAATTTATGACTCTCAGCAAAAAAATACACTCTAGTGAGGAGGAGGAAATATTCCAAGTGAAGAATACACTAACCATGGCGAACGAAGGAAATTATAAAGAGTATCAAGTTGAAAGAAAAGACATGTAAAGAGGCTAATGTCAGTGATAAACCCAAAGATTGGTGTTAGGGACTAGACCAGACCCCCACAAAATAATTTAAGAAGGTAACCTAGACCCTAACTTATTTTAAAGGCAGATGTGGAGTGGGTATTCAAGGTGTGATGCAGCTGGTCAAACCACTTGGCTTTAAGCAAAACAGAATTTATTTAAACACTACCATTGAAATATGAACAAAAGACAATGGAATTTAGAATAACTTAACTATAGGAAAACTTAACTGACCCAATACAGCAACTTAACTCATGAACTGTTCCAATCGAATAGTATCCCATAAACACACCACTTGGCAAAAAGGTGAATTGAAACACAGATTCTTACAGGCAGGAGGAAATCTAAAGAGATTTCAGAGAAAACTAAAGTTTGCCACCTTTCCTGGACTCCAGCATCTTGTGACTGCCACAGCTAAACCAAACTAAAAAAAACTGAACTGAGAGAACTGGCCACTCCCCTGCCATTGTTAAACTAGGCTCTTTCCAGACCCATAAGACCATAAGATCATAAGGGAGCAGAAATTAGGCCATTCAGCCCACCAAGTCTGCTCCTCTATTCAATCATGGCTGATAAGTTTCTCAGGTAAAAACAATGACTGCAGATGCTGGAAAACAGATTCTGGATTGGTGGGGCTGGAAGAGCATAGCAGTTCAGGCAGCATCCAAGGAGCAGGAAAATCGATGTTTCGGGCAAAAGCCCTGCATCAGGAATAAAGGCAGAGAGCCTGAAGGGTGAAGAGATAAGTGAGAGGAGGGTGGGGGTGGGAGAAAGTAGCATAGAGTACAATAAGTGAGTGGGGGAGGGGATGAAGGTGATAGGTCGGGGGCAGGGGAAGGGTGGAGTGGATAGGTGGAAAAGAAGATAGGCAGGTAGGACAAGTCATGGGGACAGTGCTGAGCTGGAAGTTTGGAACTGGGGTAAGGTGGAGGGGAAGGGAAATGAGGAAACTGTTGAAGTCCACATTGACACCCTGGGGTTGAAGTGTTCCGAGGCAGAAAATGAGGCGTTCTTCCTCCAGGCGTCTGGTGATGAGGGAACGGCGGTGAATGTCCTCGGCAGAGTGGGAGGGGCAGTTGAAATGTTGGGCCACAGGGCGGTATGGTTGATTGGTGTGGATGTCTCGGAGATGTTCCCTAAAGCACTCTGCTAGGAGGCGCCCAGTCTCCCCAATGTAGAGGAGACCTCATTGGGAGCAACGGATACAATAAATGATATTGGTGGATGTGCAGGTAAAACTTTTATGGATGATAAGTTTGGAGAAAATGAGGACTGCAGATGCTGGAGATCCTGAAGAAGGATTTATGCCCGAAACATCGATTCTCCTGCTCCTTGGATGCTGCCTGACCTGCTGCGCTTTTCCAGCAACACATTTTTCAGTGGATGATAAATTTCTCAACCTCATTCTCCTGTTTTCTCCTCGTTACCTTTAATGCTCAAGAACCTATCTACCTCAGTCTTAATTATACTCAATACCTCTGGATACCCCTGCCTTTATGACCTCCCTTAAAAAGAACCTAAGGATAAAAAGGACCCAATGACAAAATAACCTTGGTTAAAGTGACAGCATCTTCACAACTGGGATAAATTCAGAATCCAGCAAAAAAAAAGGAGTAGAAAGATAATAAAGACTGAGAAAATAAGCTACAAGGCCAAACCAGTGATAAATATAAAAACGGACATTAAGAGTTTCTTTAAATATATAAAAAAGAGAGAGGTCAAGGTAGACAAAGGCCCCTTAGAAAATGAATCTGGAGAGACAGTTTTGGGGAACAAGGAAATTGAAAAGGAGATAAACAATATTTTGGATCAGTCTTTATGATGGAAAATACTTTGAAAATTCTACTAATGCTAAAAAATATGAAGGGAGGAATTAAGTACCGTCACCATCACCGAAGAAGTAGTGTTAGGCAAACAAATGGGCTAAAGGCAGGTAAATCCCCAGTCCCTAATGGCTTGTCTCTTAGGATGCTAAAAAAGGTAGCTATAGAGAGTGGATGTACTCTAAAATTTGTTGGATTCTGATGAAGTAATGGGGATTGGAAAACTGCCAATGTGACATCCCTATTCAAAAGGGAAGGGGACAAAAAGTGGGTAAATATAGGCCAATTAGCCTAACCTTGATCGTTCGAAAAGTATTGGAATTATTTGTTAAGAAAGTGATAGCAGGACACTTGGAAAACAACTAATCAAGCAGAGTTAGCATGGCTTCTTAAAAAGAAAATCATATCCGACCAATTTATCAGTGTTCTTTTGAGAAACGCTCAGAGTGAACGGAGGAGAACAGTAGACATTTTGTATTTGGACTTCCAGAAGGCATTTGACAAGGTACTTTACAAAAGATTAAGTTATAAAATAAGAGGCAACGGCATTGGATGTAATATATTGGTATGGATAGAGAATTAGCTCATGGACAGGAAACAGTTTTTTTGAATTGAATCATTTATTGTCACACGCATTCAATATAAAATACAGTGAAAAGTATGTACTGTCACTGTACACGGACACCATTCACATTAACTTAAAATAATTTTTTTTTAAAAGATAACTTAAACAGAACCAACATTTTCTTCTCTGCTCTGGGCTTCTCAGTCCTTGCCATATAGAAGCAAGAGTCTTGACACCATGGTGCTGCCAGAGTCCTGCTCTGGACCCCCAAGCCCATGCCACACAGAAAGAAGAGTCTCGCATTTGTTTTATTAATGATTTGGAGGAAGAAGTGAAAGTATTGCAGCCAAATTTGCAATCAACACTAGAATAGATGAAAAGACAGGTTATGAGAGGGATGGAAACAGTTTACAGAGAGATATTGGTAGGTTGAAGAAGCGAGCAAGAATTTCGTAAATGAAATATAATGTGGGAAAATACATAGTTGTTCTTTTTGGGAGAACTAAAAAAACAGTTTAATTAAATGGAAAAAAATGCAGAAAGCTTCAACACAAAGGGACTTGGGGGAAAACACAGAAAGCTAGTACACATGCAGCAGGTAATTGAGAAGGCTAATGGAATATTGCCCTTTGTTTCAAGTAGTTTGGAATATGAGAGGAGGGAATACTCACTGCAACTGCACAAGGTACTGGTGAAACTATGTCTGGTGTCCCGTGAGCTGTTTTGGTGCCCTCATTTAAGAAAAGTTATTATTTTATTGGTGGCACAAGAGAGAAGTTTCACTAGGATGATCCTCAGTTTGGAGGGATTTTTTTATCAGCAAACATTGAACAGATTGAGACATTATTTACTGCAGTTTAGAAGAATGAGAGGTGGTCTTGTTGAAACATATGTATTCTTAAGAAGCTTGAAAGGGTAAGTCCCAAGAGGATGTTTCCCCTCCTGTTCAGCCTACTTCTGCCCTTATTTCTTAAGGTCTTAAAGTCCTTCCCTGTAAGCCAGGTCAGAATGCATAGCCAGTGGTCGTCAAGTTACCTGTCACTAGAAGACCATTCCTGATCTCTGCCTCTCCACTAAGTTGTGTGCTCTATTCTGCCAGCAGAGGAGGCAGAGTTATGAATATGAGAAATGAGTTGTGTAGATGAAATAAAATGGTCACTATTTGTGAGGGGGTGATTGTGAGGCCTGGGTGTGAGAGGGAAATGGGATAAGGCTGAGTGTGAATGTTGGGTTTTCAGGTAGAGATGTAAGGTGCCTGTTTGTCATTACCCTGTTAGGAAGACTATGTTGGAAATCAAGTTCCACTATTTCACAAGCCATGAAATGTAATTACTAAAATAGTTCATTTGGCTAAGTTTAACATCTATCTAACATAAGAGAAACACACCAAGTTTTGTTAATAAACAAGAAAACAAACATTTATTATAAACAAACATGTCCTTGAAGAGTTGTCAAAATAAATTATTAATTACTAATATATAAACTTAAAATAAACCTACACTTAACATCCAACACTTTGTTTTCATTCATAGAATCCCAAAAGTGAGGAAACAGGACTTTCGGCCTAACAAGTCCATACCGACCTTCCTAGGAGTAACCTGCACATCTTTGGATTGTGGGAGGAAACTGGAGCACCTGGAGGAAACCCATGCAGACTCGGGGAGAATGTGCAATCTCCACACAGACAAGCGCCCAAGGCTGGAGTTGAAGCCGGGTCCCCCAGCACTGTGAGGCAGCAGTGCTCACTACTGAGAAACACACACACACATTCATTCATAAATAGAATGGACATTACAGATTGCTCTGCAGAAATATCATAGTTTGAAAATATAGGCAACATGGAATACATTCTGTAGTTCAAGATTCCAAAACACAAGAGTGGAACGAGATGACTTTCTTACAATTGTTTTGGTTTCTGGTAATAATATGACATTGTTTACAATCATAGCAATCCTCAATTCAATAACCAATCAATTGAACCTATGTCTTTGCAAATTCTTCACAGAGTCTTTGAGCCTCGCTTCTATTCCACAGAAAAGGAAAGACCTGTCTACACTTGCAGGCTTTCCAGAGATCAGAGTACAACTGCCTTCTCTCTTAGTTCTGTGACCAATTACAACTTAACTCCAAGAGTTATTCCTAGTTTTATTTTTTTCATGTAAAGACACCTGGAACCAATGAGTCTCTTTAAACTTCAGAGGAGTGAGGCAGCTGACAAAAAAATAACATTTAATCAATTAGACATTTTCCCTTTTTGGAAAACTATCTTCACTGAACTAAGCTTTTTTTTTAGGAATAAATTTAGTTAAAGTATTTAGGTGTCTAAAAATTGTCTGCTTTCTTTCCTGAATACGATAATAACTGACTATCAACCAGGAAAGGGAAGCATTTTGCCTTCTGACCTCTGGTTGGCAATCTGTGTTCTGCCTTGCTTTGCCAGATTAACAATATCCATTCTATGTATTCCAGAAGTATCACTTTGCTCCTGCACTTTCAAAATGAAATATTGTGGTCAGTTTGAGAGTCATGGGTTTTTTTTTTCAAGACCGAGTAGGGTGATAAATTGGAATGTACAATAGTGTGAGCTGTCCACATGCAGATGTGGTCTGTGCTCTGAGAAAATATAATTGATGTTTTGTTCACTAATTCAACAGTTCAGAGATAATTTTATTTGAAGAACCCTTATCCAAATAGTTCAGAAATCACAGAATCCCCAACTAAATTATGATACCAAATAAGACTCATAATATGAAAGGGCAATTTTTTTCATTATTTATTCATGGGATGTGAGTGCCACTGGTTGGATCAGCATTTATTACCTGTCCCTTGCTACCCTGGTGAAAGTGGTAGTGAGCTGCTTACTTGAACTGCTGCAGTGCATTGTTTGCAGATGCGTCCGCATGCAGTTAGAAAGGGAATTCCCAAGTTTAACTCAGTGACAGTGAAGGAATGACAATATAATTCCAATTCAGGATGATGAGTAGCTTGGAAGGGATGTTGCAGATAATAGTGTTCCTAAGTACCTGCTGCCCTTGTCCTTTTTTAGATGGTCGAGATTGCAGGTTTGGAGTGCTGTGTGAGGGTGTTTGAGAGTGTTTAAATACAACTTGTGTGAAAACTGGTATTTACTAACAAATATTAGAAAGGTGGTTGAAACTGCCTGTTACTGCAAAGTCTGACAACCCTGGGCAGGTGCCTGGAGAGTATAGGAGCCTGGAACATTCCCTTGGATAGTGGAAGCAGGGCAGGATCAATGGGGAAGCATAGTACAATCAGAGCAGTAACATACGGAGAGCAAAACATAGAGGAAGCAGGAGCATAGAGAAAGCAAGAACAAGACCTGGCTAAGGAGAGATCTGTGGTACAGGGATAGAGGGAACATGGAGACAGCTAAAGCAGAACACATACAGCACTCTCTTCGTCACTTAATTTAGATCACTGCACTCTGGACTTTTACATCTGTCACCCACCCATGAGCTGTCCATGTGTCACTGATCCCTGGAAGGTCACAATAAGCCTCACGACAGCAGTTTGAGAACCCTTACTCTAATTAAGACCCTTTTCCTTCAAAGCCACAATGACCACCTTCTAGAAGGACAAAGAGCAGCAGATACATGGGAACACCAGCAAGTTCCCCTCTGAGCCACTCACCATTCTGACTTGGGAATATACCGTTCCTTCACTGCTGTTCGGACAAAATCCTGGAATTGCCCCCCTAATGGTATTGGGTGACTCCCAACAGCACATGGACATGTGGCCAGCAGTGTTCCACAGGGATCGATACCGGGTCCACTTTTGTTTGTCAGTAATGTACAAAATTTTGATGAGAATATAGATAGCATGGTTAGTAAGTTTGTGGATGACACAGTTGTGGCATAGTAGACATTGAAGGAGGTTATCTAAGATTACAGAGATCTTGATCAATTGGGACAATGGCCTGAGGAGTGGCAAAGTTTAATTTGGATAAATGCAGGGTATTGCATTTTGGTAAAACAAACAAAGGCAACAATTATATAATTAGGAATAGGTCCTTGGGTAATGTTGTAGTACAGGGAGACTTAATTGAAGTTTGCATCTCATATAGATAGACTGGTTAAAAAGATGTTTAACTTGCAATCATTGCTCAGACCTTTGAGTATAGGAGTTGGGATGTTACATACCTTGTAAACATACCTTACAAGAACGGTAGCAAACACTACATTGGTCAAATAGGCAGAAAACTAGCCATCAGGATACATGAACATCATCGAGTCACAAAGTACATGACCCACTCTGCCTAGTATCTTTACATACAGATGAGGAAGGATACGTCTTCGACTGGGACAACACATCCATCTTAGGACAAGCTAAACAGAGACACATACGAGACTTCCTAGAAGCATGGCACTCCAACCAGAACTCTAACAATAATCACATTGACTTGGATCCCACTTACCACCCCCTGAGAAAAAGAACAGCAAATGACATCACCACCGGAAATGACATTACCACAGGAAATGACATCACCAATGCAAGGAAACCCAAATACACGAATAAAAAGTGGGCCATACCACCAGTGCTTCACTGGAGACTCAGTGATGATGTTACCTAGTATGGTGATGAAATGTCTGAAAACGAACCTTCCAGCTCAGTGAGCAAACTTACACCCAGTTGGGATGTTATGTTGAGATTGTACAAGATGTTGGTGAGGTATCTTCTGAAGTACTGTATCCAGTTCTGGTTGTCCAGTTATAGGAAGGACATTATTGAGCCAGAGAGGGCACAGAAGACATTTCATAGAATCCGTACAATATGGAAACAGAGCATTTGGCCCAACAAGTCCACACTGACCCTCCGAAGAGTAACCTACACAGACCCATTCCCCTATGTTGTACATTTCCCCTGACAAATGCCACCAAACCTACACATCCCTGAACACTATGGGCAATTTAGCATAGCCAATCCATTTAACCTGCACATCTTTGGACTGGGGGAGGAAACCAGAACATCCAGAGGAAACCCATGCAGACATGGGGAGAATGTGCAAACTCCACACAGACAGTCGCCTGAGGCTGGAATTGAACCCAGGTCCCTGGTGCTGTGAGGCCATCCTATGAGCAACCGTACCTTGCATTTATCCAACTTAAACTTTATCTTCCATTCCTCAGACTATTGTCCCAATTGATTAAGATTACCAAGAATGGAAGGTTTGAGTTATATGGACAGATAGGATAGGCTGGGACTTTTTTCATGGGAGCCCAGGAGGGTGAAAGGTTCATAAAATGACGAGGGCAATAGATAAGATGAATGGCATGGGGGTGGGGGATTTCATGACTGGGGGGAAATATTTTTAAGGTGAGAGAAATAAGATTGAAGAAGGAAATGAGGGGCAATTTTTTTACACAGAGAGCTGTTTGCGCATGGATGAACTTTCAGAGGAGGTGGTGGATATGGATACAGTTACAATGTTTAAAAGACATTTAGATAAGTATATGAAAAAGAAATGTTTGCAGGGAAATGGGCCAAGCACAAGCAGACGGGACTAGTTTAGTTTAGGATTATGGTCAGCATGGTGAAAGTGAGGATTGCAGAAGCTGGAGATCAGAATCAAGACTAGAGTGGTGCTAGAAAAGCACAGGAAGCCAGGCAGCATCCGAGGAGCGGGAAAAATCAACGTTTCGGGCAGGAGCCCTTCATCAGGAAACCTGCTGTGGTTTTCCAGCACCACTCTAATCTTAACTTATGGTCAGCATGGACTAGTTAGACTGAAGGGTCCATTTCCATGCTGCATGACTCTATGACTGCACTAGTTGCATCTTACCACCATCTTCTCAAGGGTAACTCGGGACGGGCTACATCCCATGGGTGAATAAAATAAGAGTAAATGGTTAGCTTGTATGGTCATTCACTATTCGTCAGCGTGAATTTTCCAAGAACCCAAACTGCCAAAGATCTCTCATACAATTGGTAACTTATTAACAGTTAGGTTCTTAGTGCATAGCTCAACAAAAAATAGAGATGCATTAGTTGCCTCCTCCCTTCCCAACCTTTCAGAGAGTAGATACAAGGGCTACATAGACATCATGTTGTGATTGTACATGTAGCAGAACACGATGAAACTAGATGCAGGGCTCCTCCATTACAACCCTGGAAGCAGAAATGTTGTTTAATTATCCCAGTGCTCAAATTCATCAGATGGAATGTAGCAGCATCATTCCCATTATTTATGAATGCCTTCACATTTGCATTGGTTAAACATTGGATTCATGAGTAAGGTAGTGAATGGATAGCCCTTTGTATTGAATCCTTCCTCTAGTTTGCGATACAAATCGATGACATAGTTGCAGAATGGAGACATCATGGCAGCTGCCAGGATATCAAGAATTGGTTTGCAAAATGCCCTCAGCATAGTTGCCCACAAACTGAATGAAGAGAAAGAGGAAGCCTTTCTGGTTGCGGTATACTTCAGTATGAAAATGTAGCACTCATAAAGCAACTTGTGTGGAGTTAATTGAAACCTGCAGGTTTCTCCATGAGCATCTCTCTGAGAAGAGACAATGAAACATATTTGGGTTTTTTGATAATTCAAGGTTTGCAGCTTGGATACTGGTTGTAGTTGTTGTGGGTATGTTCATCATGCTGGGAAGTTGGTTTGTAGATGTTTTATCCCCTGTCTAGGTGATATCCTCAGAGCCTCCTCTGAAGCACTGCTGTACAGTGTCACTGGAATTTATTTGGTTCCACTCCCTTTGCTTCCAGCTGCCAGTTCCAGTTGTACTTTGCAGTGGTTGGTATATTGGGTCTAGGTCAATATGTTTATTGATGGAGTCTTTGGATGAGTGTCATGCTTCTAGGAATTCACCAATTGCCCTTTGTTTGGCTTGTCCTATTCATGTTGTGTTGGCCCAGTCAAATTGAGGTAGGAGAATTGTTCCCTGAGGACCTTTGAAAAATATAATTTCTTACAGGGAGCTCTTCTCAAGCCCTCCTCCCTCTTAAAACAACTCTGGGTTTTCTCCCTGCAGTTGACGGATTCTCCAAAGAAGCTAATACCCAAGCGGTTCAAATAGACCTGTAAGTCAGAACCATACCATTACCATTCCTCATAAAGCAACTTCAAATAGCAAAACAATTATAAACCCCTTCTTAAAGATTTAGCAGAAGCCATTGAGCTTATTCAGATATTAACCTGAAAGAAGTTGATGATCTCTTTAAATCAGGGTTGGCTACCTTTTCCCGTTTTTACCTGAAGCACGTATTTTTTAAAAAATGTCAAAAATAGAAAAACACAAGTACTGGGAGCAGAAGACAAAACTTCCTATTTCTAAATCCAAATAATTGGCAATTTGCCATGGCTTTCTAATAGAATGCATAATTTGTCAGTATAAAAATTAAAATATATGTGTTAAATTTGTGTTTCTGTAGAAAATTAAATCCAAAATAAAATATATGCCTCTGAATTATTGCACTTTAAAAAAAACTTTCACTAAAATGTTCTCAGTAAAATCATCATTTAAACAAACTTTAAGATGCAAAGAACAAATTCTATGATTCAGTGAAAACAAAAGCTTCTAAAAGAACATACAAAATAATTTATCATCTTAACTATACTGAAAAAAACAATAATTGTTGCAATGATAAAACCTGTAACTTGCATGGTGTCACTGTGCCACTGAAACACGTTCATTGTGAGCACAGTGTATTTTATTAAAATAATTGTTTGAATATTAAAGTTCGAAGTAATTGCCTTCTAGCACACAATCAAATGCAGACTTTACTTTTTTTGACTTAATATTTTTTAGACTTTTAAAATGTTAATGCAGAAGCAAAAGGAGATGATAAAGAGCCTCTTTTAGCTCTGAAACTGCTGTTTGCAGGCACCTAATTCAAACAGTTCTGCTGGGGAATCCTCCCTGCTGCTGTGTGCAGTTGAGAGACAGCAGCAGCTGATAGAGCTCCAAAATGCTGATGGCTGTCGCAGTCTGTATATTCTGCAGACCTCCAGCTCTGACTGCCTTGCCTTGTGCTGCTTCTTACAAAATCTAGTGTGCAGCACACATTTCAGAAATGGGATTGCATTGAACAGACACGATTTAAAGCATGAAATACCATCAGTAGCACTATAAACACCGGTACTTCCTAACCAAATTTTGCTGCTTAGATATTTGCCTCTGGTCAGTCTGTGGTGTTCATGCTATTCTGTGCATTGTCCAATTTCCTCACTGATCCCATTATGATCTAACATCACTTACTGTTTTTCTCTCCTCCTCAATGCCACTTCATGAAATCTACCCACAATGTGCAGCCCAATATTTAGTCTTCAATCCACATCAATAAAAAACAGATCATCTGCTCATGATCACAATGGTGTCTGTGACAGCCTGCTGGACACAGGTTGACATATGTATTCTACATCACAATTTACCTGCACACATCCAAAGTATTTCACTCAGAATGTCATGAGGTTGGGAAGGCGTTTACAGAAATGCAAGATTGTCTTCCCCTTTTCTTTGGGCAAACATTATCTTTCTGTTAAAAATCAAATCTCCTCGAGTTGAAGAGAAACACATACAATGACTTTATCATAAGATCAGACCTCATGTAGAATCATAGAGTCATACAGCACTCAAACAGACCCTTCGGTCCAACCAGTCCATGCTGACTATAATCCCAAACTAAACTAGTCCCGCCTTCCTGCTGCTGGCTCATATCCCTCCAAACCTTCCTTCTTCATGTACTTATCCAATGTTTCAGGATCAACGCAGATTGTTCCAGAAACAATGTTGAGAAACTGAATAAAAGTTTATTGTTGGTCCAGTGTCAACAAGATACAAAATTAGTTAATTTTTATGCATACTTAATGAGTATGCGGACTCGAACACTGAAGTTTGACTCAATATTCAGTTTATTGACATTAACCTCCCTGATGGCTTGAAGGGTGGGGTGCTGTGTTGTATTTGAATGATCAAAAACTTAGAACAGGTCAGTGCAAACAATATTCTGCTGTGGATTCAGTGGGAGCAGCAACGATCACTCAATTAAGCCAAGGGTAATACCATGCACAAAACCATTGATTGCTGCATTCTGTTGTCCTGCCTATCCCTGGTCTTTCTCTCTATCACATCCATACTGCTGCCTCTCCGCAACATCATCCAAAATCACAGAACTTTCACATAAACACTAATGACATCCAACTGTACCTCACTGCAACCTCTCTTAATGCCTTCACTGATGCTAAATTATCAGGGATGCTTATGTGACATCCAATACTCAATACACAGAGATTTCCTTTAATTAAATATCAGGAAGGTTGAAATTATTGTATTCTGCCCCGCTCCAAACTCAGTTTCCTCGCTACTGACTCTGTTCTTCTACCTGTTTCCATGACAACAGTATGGAAGAAAACCAGACTGTTTGCAACTTCGGTGTCACATTGATCGAAGATGAACTTCTGATCACATATTCGCATCATCAGAAAGGTCACTTATTTATACCTCCACAACATTGGTGAGCCGTCTCAGCTTACCTCTTGCCAAAGCCCTCACTCATGTCTTTGTTAGCTGTAAACTTGACTATCCCAATGTTCTCCATCTCACTTCCCACATTCTACCTTTACTAAGTCTGAGATAATCAAAACTCTGCTGCTTATGCCCTATCCCATACCACTTCCCTCTCACCTTATGGCCCTGTGTTCGGTGACCTCCATTGGACCCTAATCAAGCTGCACACTGATTTTAAAATCCTCATTCTTGTTTGCCAATCCCTCGATTGCCTTTCTCTTGCTTTGAATCTTTGTAATCTTCTCCATCTGTCAAAGCTCTGAGATGGCTGCTGTACCCTGATTCTAGCCTCTTGTGCATTCCCAATTTTAATCATTCCACCATGAGTGACCATGTCTTCAGTTGCCTAGGCTCTGGAAGTCCATTGCTACACCAGTCCATTTCTCTCCCGTGCTCTATTCTGTGAGAAACATCTTAACCTCTTCCCCTTTGACACAGATTCACAGAGTCCTACAAAGTGGGGACAGGCCCTTTGGCCCACATTGGTTCATGCCAACCAAAATGTTGGTCCATGCTAATGTCATGTCCCTGCACTTGGCCCATATCTGATCTAATGTTTCCTTACCTGGCACAATGTCATAATTTTGGTTATGTTTATACCGGCAGCAGCTCTTAAGAACTGGGTGTTTTCAATCTGTTTTTCCATTAAATCAAATTCACTCGTAGGTAACAGAGAAATATAAGGCATTGTTTCAAGTCATGGATTCATCAATTCACAGTGACTGCTGGTGTTGGACTGGGGTGGACAAAGTTAAAAAACACACAACACCAGGTTATAGTCCAAGCTCTGAAACCTAGTGCCTCCAAATAAACCTGTTGGACTATAACCTGGTGTCATGTGATTTTTAATGCAATTCACAGTGAGTAAGAAGGACTTCAGTATTATTTAAATAGCTGTGATGTATAGTTGTATGAAGCAAATCCTGACTGTCCTTGCCCACAAATGATCACTTCTGAATTTATATTCATCCAGACGTACATTCAACAGGCCACTTAGGAGTTGTCCGATGGCATTTTACTGCTTTTTATTTTGTCCATTCCTGTATCAGTCCACTTTACATTTTTAATCATTGGCCCTGACATTACCTTGTGAAAAACTGGCACATTTACCTTCAGTGAGATCTCCTGGGAACGTTAATCATTTTGTCTTACATAAGTTTAACACCGCAATTAAAATACAAAGAGTGAGCAATTTTGCATCAGCTTGTTAAGTACTTCATTTAAAAAAAACTATTCCATCTGAGGATATGAGCATCACTGGCAAAGTTGGTATCTAGTGGCTACCTGAAAGCTTGTACTTCCAAATAAACTTGTTGGGCTAAAACCTGGGGTTGTATGATTTTAATTTTGTCCACCCCAGATAAAACACCAGCACCTCCACATCATGAGAAGGCATTGGCGAGCACTCTGTTTGAATCTGTGCTGTGAAGGTGATGCCGGAATTTTGTTGGAGTTAAGATACAATGGAACAGCTTGCCAGGCCATTTCAGAGCACAGGTAAGATGTTGACCTGGAATCACAATTGACTAAATTGGGTAGAGACAGTCAGTTTTACTCCCTAAGGAATGTAGTGAACCAGTTGAATGCTTACAATAATCAGACAGCTTCAATGTCAACATTAGTGATAACTGTTTTTTCATGACCTGAAATTAAATTCTCAAGCTGACACAGTTTTTAGAGTTTTTGGACAGTTCCTGGATTCCAGTTCAAATAACATGAGCTTCTCTTCTTCCCTGGCTTATTTTTAACAGTCCTTTTGTCTGCCTAACCTTCTTTTCTCTCCCTCTCAGCTCAGTCTCCTCCTATCAGTTTATTCCTTTCCCCCATAATCGCATAAATATCACCTTTTCCTAGCTGTTTCCAGTTCTGAAGAAGGGTCACTGGACTTGAAATGTTGACTGTGTTTTCTACCAGCAGATGCTGCCAGACCTGCTGAGTTTCTGCAGAAATTTCTATTTTTGTTTATTTCACATAACGCAACATAAATCTTACTGGGCAGCATAGCATACACTGTTACAATCCCTATGGAGACAGATAACTTAAAAAAAAATTTCCAGTTCATGGCTGGCCAGTGATATGGTAGGATTTCAGAATTTAAACCATTAACTAGATTTTAAAAAGATTATTGACTAAACAATATTTTATAAGCAAACTTCCACTTTCGACTGCACTTAGAATTTATAACACAACTGAGAAAATAGCCTTCTATCAAGACCACATTATGTCATCCTTTAACTAGATATTGAACCTTCTGAAATCAGTCCTAGGTGATTCCCAGCTCCTGGGGGTTTGCTTCTGTAATTTCCTTTTGGAGCCTGGTAGATCCTAACTCAATATTGCAATTCACAGTGAAGTTTTATTCCTCAGAGATTCATTCTTTATTGAAAGCAAGACAAACTTTCGACCCTAATTTTAACTCCTCAAGAATCTGGTCTTTTCAATCCAAGTAAAATCTCCCCCCAACATTCCTGTGTTGTATCATAGTGCCTTGTTGCATATGATGCTCTCTGCTCCAGATTCTCATAGACTATGAATTTTCAGGAGTATCTTAGGATTCTTTGCATTTGCAAAGTCTATTTCTATGGCAGACTGACATGGGCCTTATATCCAAGTAAAAATGCTGATAAATATTCCTTAAGAATCCAATTTCTTTAATCTGGAACTAAATGGAATTTAAAGTAGGATTATATACAACATGATTTTCTTAACACTTCTTAAGGGTTTTGGAGACCCTAGAATGTTAACTGTTAACTGTTAACCTGCACCTTCTTCCTGGTAAAACAATATTGACCCCCTTTCATCTCTGACAATCAAATACCTAGACATTCTGTTGGGTATGTTCGAGATGATTTTGGATGGATCATGGCAGAATGTATCAGCACATTCTGCTGGGGGAAGATAGACACATTTGTATAATCTTTAATGACATTTGAAAATTTGTTTTGCATCTTCATAAAGGCTAATTCTACTGGCAAGGGGATTTTACAATTCTAACTGTGACTTCAGCATTACCTATCTAATGATATATTGGCCTGAAGTGCTGAGTCTCGGAGACTGAATACAAAAATGTTACTCATATTACAAAGTGACACCAAAAATTTAACACTATGTTGTTCACTCTATTACAGTGCTTCTCAAACCTTTTCCCACTGTGACCCAACTTGAGGATTGAAAATGTAACTTTATTAACTTACAGGTTTGCATGCAGTAATCCTTACATCTGTTTCTTGTACAAATATTGATATCACAATTGAAATCAGTACTTTAAATAAAAGCTCATGGATAAGCAATGAACATTGAAATCAAAGAAAAACCAATAGCATGTCTCAAAATACATGTTTGATTTTGTTCTAATATTTATTGGCTGTGGGAACAAGTAGGATAATCACTTAGAATAACACTGGCAGACACATATAATCCTCAGTGAGCAATAAACTGCTGAAAACATCTTGAACAAATGCTCATAATTTATGTTCTCATGAGTAAGGGATGATCTAAAAGAATTACAATGTTTTCTCCTGACAAATTATGCTATTTTGCAACAAAATTAAATGTCATCCTGCATTGTGGTAGCCTATTAATTAGCACACTACGTAAACAGGACATTGCTGTCACTGAAAATGAGCAGATTGTCAGATCAACAACTTTAACACATAAAGAACGCTTCATTGTTGCAAGTGTCAATCTTAGCTGCTTGCGCTCAGAGACTGAGTCCCAGCATATGATTGAAAATCAGCTACCTAATCAATATTTTATTACTGATACACTGTTCAGCAATAATAAATGGTCTAATTCCTGTGCACCTAGAGATTACACACTCAAAAGGGTGTAAAGCTTCAACTGAATTCATCTTTATAACTCCTGCTGAACAATGAACAATCACAGCAAAGGACACCTGTGGCTACATGGAAAGTCCAATGGACATGTGCCGCATCTCCAATTCTTCAGCCAGATTAATATCCAGTTGTTTTGGTCCATTGCTGTGCTGATTTTATCATTCAAATTGAATTAATTTTTTGCGCAACTCATTGAGTGAAAAAGATCTGCATCTGATGTGGATCACAAACTCTCTAACATTCGTGGAACTTTTTTAGTGCATTTCTTACTGGGAGGTAAATAATAAATAGTACCACAGTGAATGGTAGACATCTGATAACATACTTCAAAGGATATTGTAGAGGCAATTTTAGCCCCCAAGCTTAGGGATAGGTGGGATTAAAAATCTCAAACCAATCAAACCAACCACTGTTTCTTGATGCTTCTACCTTTCTGCGATAGTACTCCTGTGAGTAGGCAATAGCAGATACTTTTTCTAGTACTTTTGTTTTATAAATACACTTTTAAATGCATTGAAATAAACTTCCAGACAACCCAACAGCACTTACAGATTTCAGAAATGACATTAAATCGATGTCCTTTTACAGGTATGGGGAAGGGCTGAGTTGTTTAGAAGGTGATTTAAGGTGTTTTAGGAACTTTCATGCCACGTAAATAGTATTTAGATTTTCACTTACATTTTCATAACTTCCATGGCTATGGGTCAAAAGCTGGAATGTGGCATTAATGTAGTCATAGAGATTGTTGATTGGTGTGGACACAATGGGTTGTTCAATGATCCACGTCTATGCTATAAATATCTATAAGTTACTATTGCAATGTTCTTTCCTTCAGCCTTTATTATAGATACAATAATCCAGGACAATCTCACTGTCCACAAACTGCCACATGTCGCAATCTAGGCATCTATAATGTTACTGTTGTCTAGCCAGTGTCATCCAATTCTGAAGAACAAAGATCATTAATGACAGGAGTATTATACACTGCGGTATGCAATTTATTATCAGAGGTGAAGTATTGTGGTTAAGCTACTGTGGAAAGAATGCAAATCAAAACTTTTAAGATTAACGATGGGTTTTATGCCTCTAATTGCTGAACAAACTGGGGAAGGAGCCATGAGGTGAAGGTTGCAGGGTAACAGGCTAAAGCTGTTGTTTCAGTACACATCCAGGGATATCAGTTAAAGGAATAAAACTCCAAGAAGATGACAACAGAAATAAAGATCTCTTTCACTCCTGAAAAAAAGGAAAACCTTACAGCTTGGAATCCTAAGAAAGTTCCAGAAATCAGTATCTTTACCTTCCTCTTAAACATTGAACTTTCATTCAGAGAGCTCACTCTAACTGACTCGCATCTAAACTGAAGTCTGATTTAAAGATTGCCCATTGATTCTGCATCAGTCAACATTGCAACCTCGATGACAGGAAATCGACTGGGCTGAGAAGTCTTCTCTTTTTGTTAATCCTCTGAGTTTTGACCCTTGGCCCAGATTGACATTTTCCCACTTGCCTTTTATTTTAAAAAAAATCATACCTGCAGAGTTGTCTTATCTGCTGTGTGATTGGGATTAAATGGATACAGTTTAATTCCACATAGTGGCTTAGTTTGTAACCCTTTTGCCACTTACTGTAAGAATATATTTGTTTATAATAAATGAGTTATTTTTGAGTTTATTGAAGACATATCGTGGAAGTCCATTATTGCTCTGGATAGCAGTAATAAATGAAATAAGCTGACCGTTTTCGTAACTGAATAAAATATTTGTAGTTTTAGTCGTTTGTGGACTTTTGGGGTTTGACCCCAGTTGTTAGAGTTGTAACATTTGCAAAGGGCATTAGTGAAGTAGATATGTTTTTCAACAATTGATGCTAGCATTTGTGGTCACCTACCAACTTCATATTCCAGTTTTACCCATTGAATTCCAAGAATTGTCATACAATTTGAACCAATAGTCATAGAGTATTTGTCTGGGCCTCCATCGTATTAATCCAGCGACATTTGCACAATTTCTCTCACACGTCAAACATTAACTTGGCAAAAGCCTCATGCATTGTGAATGCTGTATTAACATAATATTTCATGATAATGCCCCCATTTCAGGGACAATATCACCAATTTGGTGATTCCAAGTTGGAAGAGAGAGCATACTGGAAATTGAACCGTTGGTTACAGCTCTGTGCTAGATGCTGGAAATCAGGTACCCTCGGGGTGGTGAAGCTCAGTTTGAGAAATGCAGTCTGGCTCAAATGTGACTCCAGACATGCTGGAAATGCTTGATTCACCATTGTGCCACACTGCTACCTCAATGACTTCATGGACAGCAGGGCATCATAAAGGTTTTCTCGTGGCAACAAAGGATGAGCAATAAGTGCCAGCCTTGCCAACAATGTCCATGGGTTGAACAATCCCTTTGAATCCTTATCAAGATGGATTTCAACTGCAATGGCAGTCCCAAAAGCAACGGCTCATTCTCATCTTTACCTTGGACATCCCCTCACTCACAAGCTTAAAAGAGTAGGAGAGCTGGCTAACTACACCACTCGCTATAATGTCTCATGACTACAGAGAAGAGCTTTTATGGATAATCAGGGAAAAGAGCTTGAGTGTCTTCAACTGTGCTCCACACAGGCGTGCTTCAACTGCACTATTTTCAATTTATCTTAAAATAAATCAACTTTTCAGAGTGCTCCATGGAAATCCTTTGACAATTTGTTTTAAATGTGAGAGGCTTCAGGGGCTTTCAACAGAAATTGATGCTTTTTGCAGGATGTATGTTTATCAAAATGTGTTTTCAGTGGTCTGATCTTCAGTGAAAGGTTAACAGAGGTCTAAGTACGCTTGATTGGATAGATTTTAATTACTTATTTCTTTGACAGCCAATTACTTATAGAACATTGCAATCCAGAGAAGATGGTATGTTCCACATTCCACCATACTGGATCAACCCGTTAGAGAGATACTCATGATATACGTCAACAAATGTATTATTTTCAAAACTTGCCATGTATCCTTAAAATGTGCTGTGGTTTGGACATCAAACTTATAAATGAGTCAATTCAAGCTTTGCTCCATTCAGCTAACTGAAAGATATATAGCTAAAGAAACAACAATTATATGGGAAATAATTTTCCAGCTTTCCACCTTGGATCTTCATGTACTAGCAATGCCCATCAGGGAGCTGTGAGCAATTCCAACTTCCCGATAACATACTACCAGTGAGTAAGGTTTTCATCAGAAGATTGAACATATCTGACACTGGCTTGGAAAGCACAAATGTGCAGTACAAACTCAGTCCAGTTCCTATTGGCTTTATATGCAGGTACAAAAAATGCAGAGACATATTTGCAATAACCAGAAATAGAAATTGCTCCATCAACAAGAGAAAACAGCCTATTGACCTTGTTCTCACCAATCTACTGATTGCAGATGGGTCTGTCTTATAATAATATTGATAGATGTCACCACTGTACAGTCCCTGGGGAGAAAATCCTATTGTCCACTGAACATTCCCATTCTTGTGCAGGCATCACTATCACCTTGTTAAGTGGGACAGATTCAGGACAAATCTGATAAATCAATGCTGCACAAAAAGGAAACATGGAGCCATCAAGCAACAGAATTGTATGCAAACACAATTTGCAGTGGCATGATCGAACAAATCCCTCACTCTACCATTATCATTATGGTCAGACAAGGAGAAGACTCCATTAATATCCAACTACTCAATGATGGTGGAGTCCAACATATTAATCAAAAGCCAAGTGTGAAGGATTCAGAACCATTTTCAGCTAAACTGCCAAGTGGATGCTCTATCGCAACTATTTCCGGAGGTTCTATCAATATAATTATCAGTCTTCAGCCAATTATCTTCATGCCATGTGACAACAAGAAATTGCTGAAGATGCTAGAGAAAACAAAGGCTACAGACCGTTACAACATCTTGGGAGTAGTATCAAAGAGTTCTGCTTTAGAACTAGATGCGAGATGTTCTAGTAAGGCTGTAACATTGGCATCTATTCAACAATATTAAAAAAATGTCCTGTCCGCAAAATAAAAAACAGATAAATCCAACCAACCAATTCCCACTGCTTCAGTTGACACTAAATTGGCATCAAAATAATGGAAAGTATCTTCGACCGTGCCATCAGTTGGCAGGTAATCAGCAGTCAAAAATGTGTTACTGGAAAAGCGCAGCAGGTCAGGCAGCATCCAAGGAACAGGAGATTCGATGTTTCGGGCATAAGCCCTTCTTCAGGAATCCTGAAGAAGGGCTTATGCCCGAAACGTCAAATCTCCTGTTCCTTGGATGCTGCCTGACCTGCTGCGCTTTTCCAGCAACACATTTTCGGCTCTGATCTCCAGTATCTGCAGACCTCACTTTCTCCTCGAAGGTAATCAGCAGTAACCTGTTCACTGATGCTCCCTTTGCATTCTACCAGGATGGACAACTCCAGATCTCATTACAGCCTTGGACCAGCTAAAGCCAAAAAGGTTGAATTCCAGAGATTAGGTGATATTGAATGTACTTGACATAAAGGCAGCAATTAAGCAAACCTGGCATCAAGGACCCTTGCTGAAATTGTAGGGAATGGGGATCAGTTGAATTGTGTCCATCGGTGCCGGGGTCATATCTTGCACAAAGGAAGATGGTTGTGATTGTTGGAGACCAAACATCTCAGATCCATGGTATTACTGCACAAAGTCCTCAGGTTGGTGTCCTGTGTCCAACCTTCTTCAGTTACCCTTCACTGTAAGGTCTAAAGTAGGGATGTTTGCTGATGGTTACACAGTGCTTAATTCAATTTGAAATGCCTCAGATAAAGAATCAATACATGTCCACAGGATGGCTAACAATCAGGCTTGGGCTAATAAGTGAAAAAGAACATTCATGCCATGCAATTGTCAGGCAATGATCATCTCCACAAATAGAGTGTATATCCATCTGCTCTTGAAAGCCAGTGGCACTAAATTCATCATGTTTTCCACCGTCAGCATCCTGGGGCTTACTATTGATCAGGAGTTTCAGTGAATCAGCCAGATAAATATTGTGACTGTGAGAGCAAGTAAGATAATAGCGATGTGCAGTGAGTCCCTTTTGACTCCCCAAAACTTGATCCCACTTACAAGACACAAATCAGGATATACTGGAATACTACCACTTTCCTGACTAAATGCAGCGCCAATAACCCTCAAGTACCGTGACATCGTCCCATGTCAAACGTATTTGATCAGCACCTCATCTATCACCTCAAACATTCATTCTGTCCACCACTGGCACATAGTGGAAGCCAGGTATATCATTCATAAGATGCATTGCAACAACTCCCAAAGGACATCTTGAACAGCATCTCTCAAGCTGTGATCTCTAGAACTTGGAAGGACAAAAGTAGTGGGTACCTGAGAACATGTTCTCCTTCAAGAAATGATGGACAGTGATTTGCACTGCTGCCTCATAGCACCAGGAACCAAGAGTCAACTCCGGATGACTGTCTGCGTGGAGTTTGCATCTTCACCCCATATCTACATGGGTTTCTTCCAGGTGCTCCAGTTTTCTCCCACAGTTGAAAGGTGTGCAGGTTAGCTGGATTGGCCATGCTAAATTGCCCCATAGTGTCCCGGGATGTGCAGGCTACGTAGGTTAGCAATGGTAAATATGGTTTCCAGAGATAAGGTGGGTCGAGATGGGCATTTTAGAAGGTTGGTGCAAACTCAATGGGCCAAATAATCTCTAATTGTACTGCAGGGATTCTAGGATCATGATCAAATCGCCAACTTTGACACCACTGCCCTTCCTCATTGCTGAACAGAAATTCTCTCCCCCCAGTAGCTCTGTCAGTACACTGACATCACATGGACAACAGTGGTTCAAGAAGGTGACTTACCATCATCATCTGAAGGCCAAGAATGGGCAAAGCTGGCAGCACCATGAATGAATGGTGAAGGGAGTTTTGCACAGTGATGCATTTAATATTACTGAGACAATTAGAGGTGAACAGATGTATAAACAGAGAAAGGTGGAAACTTTCAAGGCCCTGACTGACATGATGAGAACATTGGGAAAATCATGTGTGATTAACAGTGAGGAGCATCTTCACATTGAGAGCAACAAATCATATTTTACAGCTAAGTGTTGAATGGAAAAATAAGATATGTGCTAGGCAAGAAGCATATTTGCGCCCATTAGTGTGCATTATCATCTCGTTATTAATGAACCTTTCTTCATGAATATGCAGTCTCTCATTCTCCCCCTGCAGCTACAAACTGGACAGTGATGTGAATGTCAGTGTGGTAATCTGGTGACTGCAGCTCACATCTTGTTTTTCCGGCCAGGAGGAACTGGGACATGAAGGTTT
The DNA here is from genome assembly GCF_020745735.1 of Hemiscyllium ocellatum. NCBI lineage: Eukaryota > Metazoa > Chordata > Chondrichthyes > Orectolobiformes > Hemiscylliidae > Hemiscyllium > Hemiscyllium ocellatum. The sequence goes on along the minus strand of NC_083411.1, from coordinate 71,220,437 downwards.
TGGCATCTCCCAAAGGAGTGCTCCCTGTCATCAGATGCCATTTACCAGGGTGCCTTCGTCATAGAGGGTGAGGTGCTGAATGTCAGGCACCACACCCCATACCGCTTGGCTTGCTCTGCCCTATTTTGATTTACAGCAGTAAAAAAAGGTTCACAGCTTCGAGATAGTCTTTGAATTTAATTTTATGATTAGGAAAAGCACGGCCGCATGCTTGTTGCGATCTGTCCGGATTGTAAAGAAGGGAGCTGATTCACCCCTCTGCACCCTATCATAGTAATGTAATGAGAAATACTAAATACACAATGTTATGAGGTGAAATGAAATGAGGTGTTGGAGATAAACCTGCCTGTCAAGAGGCAATGCAACTATGCACTTCTATGAATATTTTGCTTCTATTTTTATATGAGAGAAAGAGAGTGTAGGTCAAGTTATCAGGGAGGGGGGCTGTGATATACTTGAACAAATTAGCATTCAGAGGGAGAAGACATTAATGCTTTTAGCAGGACTGGAAGTGGTTCATCTTCAGGGTAAGGTGAGATGTATCGCAGGCTGATGTGGGAGGCAAGGACGGAGAATAGTGGAGCTCTGAGATTAATTTCTAAATAATTTCTGGCCACAGGAGACTTTCTGGTGGACTGAAGGACAACTAATATGGTACAACAATTCAAGAATGGGTAGTAGGGACAAGCCAGGAATATACAGGCCAGTAAGTTTAACATCAGTGATAGGAAAACTTTTGAAAAATAGTCAGAGGAACAGATTAATCTTCACTTTGAGAGGCAAGGATTAATCACAGATAGTCAGTATATCTTTGTGAAGGGAATAAAACACTAACAAATTTGACTGAATTTTTCAAAGCGGTGACAAGGTGTGTAGATGATAGTAATGCAGTTGATGTAGTTTACGTGGACTTCTGTCTGACTTTTACAAGGTCTCACATGGCAGATTGGTTAAGAAGCCAGGAGCCTATGTAATCCAAGACAATGTGGCAAATTGGATCAAAGCTGGCTTAGTAGCAGGAGGCAGACGCTTATGGTTGAGGTGTATTTTTGCGACTGGAAGCCCATGTCCAGTGGCATGCTGCAGGGGTCAGTGCTGGCTTCCTTGCTGTTTGTTCTGTACTGTACATCAATGATTTAGACATGAATGTAGGAGGTAAGATCAGTATGCTCACAGATGACACAAAAATTAATGGTGTGATATATAATGTGGAGGAAAACCTTACATAATAGGACAATGAAGACAAGCTGGTCAGATGGGCCAAACAGTGGCAAATGAAATTCAATCCTGCATTTTGGGAGGACCATCAAGACAAGGGGTCATTTGCTGGACTCTCGAGGGTATAAGTAAGAAGGAACTTGGCATGCATATCTAGAGAACAGGTTGCTAAGGTGGTTAAGAAGGCATACAAAATACTTGTCTTTATTAATCATTCATTATGGCATTGAATATAAGAGCAAAAAGATAATGATGAAGCTGTGTAGATAACATAAGTTTGGTCACAGTCAGAATACTGCGTATAGTTCTGGTCACCAAAATGATAGGGAGGATGTGACTGCGATGAAGAATTAGAGATTCTCCAGAATGTTACCTGTGCAAGGACTATGAAGAGAGACTAGGCAGGCTGAGGTTGTTTTCCTTAGAACAGAGAAGGTTGAGAGGTGTCTGATTGAGGTGTACCAAATTATGAAGGACTTAGACTGACTAGATAGGATGACACATTTCGCTTCAGTGGAGAGGCCAATAACCAAAGGCATGGTTTTAAGGTAAGGAAGAAGAGGTATAGGCCGGCTTTGAGTAAAAGTCAGAGGGTTGTGGGTTTCTGGAGCTCAGGCCTGAAGGTGGTCGAGATGGAAATCCTCAAGCCATTTAAGAACTAATTAAATAAGTACTTTAAATGCCATAGCATATCAGGCTACTGCCCAAGTGGAATTAGAATATTTAGAAACTGGCATGGACATTGATGGGCCTCAATCCATGCTGTAAAAATGGTATGACTAAATAAAGAACTATCTTGATCTAAGTCACAGCTGCAGTTTATGTCTTACTTGCTTGCCTTTGTTGGGTCCAACTTTGCCATGTATTTAACGCAATGAATACAAATGTCATTGGTTGTTCTGTAAAACAAATTGTCAGAAAAACCTAGATCTCTACAAATGCATGCATACATGTGCTTACATAGATAGGAAAGTATTAATATTTTCTCCAAATTGTGATCATAATCTAAATAGAAATGATATTGAGTAATTCAAACTGTGAAGGAACATTTATCTTCTTCCACTCTCATAATAAAAGCAAGGAAAAATACAGGGGAGTTGACATTTACTATAGGCCATGAATGAATATTCAAAGGTACACCCTGTGCACTGACGAATAGCTACCCATCTGATATAAAAAATTAAAATTCATCCCATAGTCTGGAAATTACTGTCATCAATTCTATTGCAGGTGTTAACCTGTTGATTGGAATTGGGCTGAAGTGTCAGCTAAAATACCGGACAGCACAATATCAGATAAAAGTGTTAATTGTATCCACATTTTTATTGACAATAATACTTTACTGTCTAGGTCTGTCTGCATCCAATTAACATAACGTAAATGACATTTAAAATTCTTTGATGTGCCTGACACTGGACGAGTCAATTGGTAGATGGGCATTAGAAATATCCCAGGAATTGATTATGCCACACACCTTACCCTCAATAATCCCTGTCCGCTCCATTTTTAGTGGCCAATTAATTTTTCCCATTATCTTAAGACATTAAAAAAAACTAATCTATTTAAATGAGGGACCATTCATGCCATATTGCCTGTGCTACGTGTTGGTCATACCAATAAGAAAATGCTTTCCAGAATTGCTTGGAACTACACAAAAGGGATAAATTTAAAAATGATATCATTTTTAAACACCATATTACTAAATTACTTATGTTACTACTTGCTTTTTCTTGAGTCTTTGTCTACAATATTTGCTGACTGCTTTTCCAAGACAAAATATTTGAGTATAGGATCTTTGCATCCTGATGAAAGAGGAGAAGATGGGTCTTGGTGGTTCAGGTAGATTTTTACCTGGATCTTCGTTGGTTGCCACTGGGCCTACTGCTACAAATCTTGCTTTGGGTTTCCACTGAGGGGATGTCTTCCAGATGTGTGTTTTTATCTCCCATTGACCCAGACCTTCCAAATGTTCTGTGCTCTTTGGCCAATGAGGTCATGAGAGGGATTCAAAGTATTCAAAGGGGTCACACCTTCACTGCTGCCATGTCAGAGTAAATGCTCAGCCTCAGACACTGGCTGGAGGTCTAGGTGCCAGAAAGTCTGATTGATACCTCCCCAATACACAAACCTCAGGCTGGTTGTAACTGCTTTCCTCTGAACCCTCTTAACCTCTTTGATCTGGTTTCTATTGTCCTGATAGCTGCTGGTTGCTGTTTAAATTATTTTTGCCAACTTTCTGTCAGGCCTGATTTTTCTGGCTGTGGGCCAGTTTGGAATGCCCAATTTTGGACCCATGGTCACTTCACCACAATATAAATGTAACATAATTTGAAAGATTTCAAAAACACAGTGCAAAGCAGAATCCAACCTATTCCCCAACACCATCCATCACTTCTTAGTTAATCAAAATCCAGAGAAATTTTCCCTTCCTTGCCCAACCTGTAGATTTGACCCAACTTGATGTCTTCTCAGTTCCATTTCTATAGAAATAAAATTCACAACTGAGGTGCAGAGAGATTTCTTCTCTCAGAGGGTAGTGAGTGTCTGAAATTATCCAACCCAGAGGTTTGTGGAGGGTAGATCACCAAAAGTGTTTGAAGAAAAGATAGATTATTCAAATATTGAGGATCAGGCATGGAAGAGGAGTTAAGGCCTGGCACAGATCACCCATGATCTTATAGAATGGTGGGGCAGGCTTGATGTGGTGAATGGCCAATTCTTGTTCATATTTCATAAGTTCTTATATTTTAACAGCTGCTATGGCTGGATTCATTGGTGCTGGTTCCAATGAGCCCATGGCAATATTGGATACCAAGCATTCCTTAGAAATATGATCATTTACCAATCACTGCATATATACAAATGACAGTTTACTACAGTATTCCATACACTGGGAAAAGTAGGTCTCTATCAAGGGAGGCCGAAGTGAGGACTACAGATGTTGGATATCAGATTCAGGATTAGAGTGGTGCTGGAAAAGCACAGCAGGTCAGGCAGCATCCGAGGAGCAGGAAAATCAACGTTTCAGGCCAGAGCCCTTCATTAGGAATCTGTCAAGGGAAGCAATACGATTCCTTGACATGGACATTTAACATAGGAAACCTTGTTCAAACATAGGCTGCACAAACCATGTAGAGCAGTTATAGTAGCAGATTGTTAGTGTGGAGATTTTCTCCCTGGATCCTTCACAAAACTTAAGAAAGGCAGCATTGCATATAGGATAATGTTGTAAAATATTTACATTTCAATGTGTGAGGAAAGCAGCTCTGAACTTTTATGCAGCCTATGATACTGTGGAATATGCATGTGAATTGCAGACTTTAGGCTTTTCGACACTTCATAGGTTGCCTGTAATTCCGTCTGCTTCACAGAAATGACCAGGACTATTTGTAATGACAATGTCATCATTACAGTCGCTTGTCTCCAAGATTTATAATTGATGTGGTTGGCCAATGCATGAGGAGACAGTGAGGACTGCAGATGCTGGAGATCAGCGTTGAGAGTGTGTTGTTGGAAAAGCACCGCAGGTCAGGCAGCATCAAAGAGCAGGAATATTGACGTTTCAGGCCAGAGTCCTTCATCAAAAATGGCCAATGCATGAGTTAGACTTGCAGAAGTTTGTGATTACATGTATGTTTAATCTGTACTTTATAAGTGCCTGATTAATGCAATTGTCCCTTAAAGCATTGCTGACAAATGGAACCTGCTCTCTGATACGAAAAGAAAATGCTTAATTTGTCCACCCCAAGTGTGCTTACAGCCATTTTTCATTTCCATCGCACATTTGTGATTCTGATCAGGATATGGTGGTAACAGAGGTAGCACTTTAAAATCTGATTGAAGATTTGTAGCTCGGGTATCCGTTGTTGTGGTTCTGCTCGCCGAGCTGGAAGTTTTTGCTGCAAACGTTTCGTTCCCTGGCTAGGGAACATCATCAGTGCTGTTGGAGCCTCGTGTGAAGCGCTGCTTTGATGTTCCTTCCGGTATTTATAGTGGTTTGTTCTTGCCGCTTCCGGGTGTCAGTTTCAGCTGTAGTGATTTGTATGTGGGGTCCAGGTCGATGTGTCTGTTGATGGATGTTCTTGCCGTTTCCGGGTGTCAGTTTCAGCTGTAGTGGTTTGTATATGGTGTCCAGGTCAATGTGTCTGTTGATGGAGTTTGGGGATGAATGCCATGCTTCTAGGAATTCTCTGGCTGTTCTCTGTCTGGCTTGTCCTATGATAGTGGTGTTTTCCCAGTCAAATTCATGTTGCTGGTTGTCTGAGTGTATGGCTACTAGAGATAGCTGGTCGTGTCGTTTTGTGGCTAGCTGATGTTCATGGATGCGGATTGTTAGCTGTCTTCCTGTTTGTCCTATATAGTGTTTTCTGCAGAAAACACTATATAGGACAAACAGGAAGACAGCTAACAATCCGCATCCATGAACATCAGCTAGCCACAAAACGACACGACCAGCTATCTCTAGTAGCCATACACTCAGACAACCAGCAACATAAATTTGACTGGGAAAACACCACTATCATAGGACAAGCCAGACAGAGAACAGCCAGAGAATTCCTAGAAGCATGGCATTCATCCCCAAACTCCATCAACAGACACATTGACCTGGACACCATATACAAACCACTACAGCTGAAACTGACACCCGGAAACGGCAAGAACATCCATCAACAGACACATCGACCTGGACCCCACATACAAATCACTGCAGCTGAAACTGACACCCGGAAGCGGCAAGAACAAACCACTATAAATACCGGAAGGAACATCAAAGCAGCGCTTCACACGAGGCTCCAACAGCACTGATGATGTTCCCTAGCCAGGGAACGAAACGTTTGCAGCAAAAACTTCCAGCTCGGCGAGCAGAACCACAACAGAGGTAGCACTTCAGAGAGTGAGGTGTAGACTCAGCCTGTCAACCGAGGTGACCTTTCAAACCTTTCTGCTAGGGTCTTCCTGACAACCCCATTGGGTTTGCTCTCCTCCATGTTCCCACTTAACTATTGAAGCTAACTCTTCACCTCCCCACAAAGCCTCCAGCTTAAATAAGATAAACATCATTATATTCTGCCACCCAAGGAAGCCAGGGTGATGGTGACCAGCAATGCCCTCCCCCTCCAATAGTACCCTAGGCCACCTCAGGCTGTATTGCCTCCCACCCTTATATATTGATTTAACCCATGGTCACAGTTATTGTCTCATCAGCATTCCAGCATCTACCCCTAATCCCTAAACATGGCTTCCACACTTTGACAATACCCTGATAACTCTCCTTTACTTTCACTGAATAGCCCAGAGGACCAATTGTGGCCTTTCCTCATAACTGCCTTGGAAAGACAGCTTCAGCTTGAGTGAACAGACCGCTAGCTGGTGTCTATGCAGTTGCCTGTCTGACTTACCACTAATCCTTGGACTGTTGTACTGGACCTGAAGGACTGACCATAGCTCATTTCCCAGACTGCAATGAAATGGATTTATTGACCCAAATCATCCCTAGAAGCCAACTGATAGTGTCCAAGCCCCAGGAAATCCAATATACCCTTGACTGACAGTAGTCGGACCCCTGCCTGACTATGGACCACTGCCAATCCCCCCTCCCCCCGCCACTCCCGTGCCCCATCTTGATTGGACTAAGGCCTATTCCTTTAGACTGTCACAAACAGCCATCTGGTTGAAGCACATTCAGTGTATTGCTATGTAAGCTGCTGACATATGTTGTAAGTGTAACATTGACTTGCATGGTGACTTACAGGAACATTGCACATAGTAAGCTCCTTTGCATTTTTTTTAAAAATTAGATTAGATTACTTACTTACAGTGAGGAAACAGGCCCTTCGGCTCAACAAGCCCACACTGACCCTCTGAACAGCAACGCACCCAGACTCATTCCCCTACGTTTACCCTTTCACCTAACACAACGGGTAATTTAGCATGGCCAATTCACCTGACCTGCACATCTTTGGACTGTGGGAGGAAACCAGACCACCCGGAGGAAACCCACGCAGATACAGGGAGAATGTGCAAACCCCACACAGACAGTTGCCTGAGGCAGGAATTGAACCCGAGTCTCTGGTGCTGTGAGGCAGCAGTGCTAACTGCTGTGCCAACATGCTGCCCATTCTATCGATGCTAACATTCAAAGCAAGACATAACTACTGTGAACCTATAAGTTCTGAATGAGGTGCCAATTTGCACAAAGGCAAAGCAAGGCAATTCAAGACAGAAACGTGGTGAACACCCAAGTGGGCACAAAATGAATGAGTGCAAAGAAAGCAAGCTGAGTGTCCTGAGATGCACTCAGTTCCATTGTTCTCGTCCGCACTTGCTAAGTGACCTGATCATAGCTTTACAAGATAAAAGGTCAATGAGCTCCCAAGTATGGCATTGAAGTGGTGAACTTACAAGAGAGACCAAGAAATGCCAAGAGGATGTGTTACTGTTGTGGTAATGATGCCAGCCTTTGCAAATGAAGGATGCATTTGGTCCATGTCCATGGTGTGTTTCTCTGAGTTGTCGGGTATTCATGGCCAAGATGGAAGGCCAGAGAAGACACTAGTGATCTGTAGCTACCAGGTACCTGCTCAGATGGCCGTTTCAATAGTTAGCGGCCTCAACTCTGCTGCATGGGGATAAAAAAACAAACTACATAAAAATAAGGTTAGATCGGGTGATAATGAGGTGATAATGAATGCTAATAGGTCACTGGCTCTCTACTAATGTGTTTCTCATCTCGCTGTTGAAACATTAAGTGGCAAATTGGACCTTTGCTCCTTCATGTCACAAATCTCATTTTTCCATTTTTGACATATTGTCCCAAGTATCTTGCTATTGGCCACATAATTCAGGGGCTAGGAAAATTCTTCCCAACGCCTGTCGCGTAAATTACATTAATCATGCCATGGACTCACTACATTCCTTATCTGGTATTTTAAGAAAAGCATTAACATTTTTGACTCATACATGATGATTGAAGCCTAGCCCAAACCCATTGAAAATCTTCAACTCATACAGGAGTGAGTACAAAAAATTATGAATCTTCTGCTGTTTTCTGGTGAGGGCTTTAGCTATCTATATGATAATGTCCTCAACTACCATATTGTCACTTTTCATATTGAAAGGGGCATCCTAGCTGTTGATAAAGGGCTTCCTTAATCGTTCTTTTCTTGTCTAAGAATAATGGAGTGTGCACCACAAAAAATGGTATCTTTGCAAATCTGTGGCATGTTTCGGGACTTTTGCTCAGCTTGCTGTAGTTTTTTTTTAACGTCTAAATTACACCAAAGCTCCATGAAAAATATTTAAACTAACCAATCCCAGGATATTTTATTTTAATTAATTCATGGGATGTGGGTATCATTGGTTGGGCCAACATTACTAGGGGAAAGTGAGGGCTGTGGATGCTGGAAATCAGTGTCGAAGAGTGTGGTGCTGGAAAAGCACAGCAGGTCAGACAGTAGGGGGTGGCATGTGGCTCACAGTGGTTAGCACTGCTGCCTCACAGTGCCAGGGACCCGGGTTCAATTCCCGCCTCAGGCAACTGTCTGTGTGGAGTTTGTACATTCTCCCTGTGTCTGCGTGGGTTTCCTCCGGGTGGTCTGGTTTCCTCCCACAGTCCAAAGATGTGCAGATTAAGTGAATTGGCCATGCTAAAGTGTTAGGTGGATTATAGGGGTGGGGGTGGGTTTCTCTTCGGTGGGTCGGTGTGGACTTGTTGGGCCGAAGAGCCTGTTTCCACACTGTAGGTAATCTAATCCAAAGCAAGAGAGTTGACATTTTGAGCGTAAGCCCTTCATCAGGATTCTGTGCTTTTCCAGCACCACACTCTTCGATTCTGGGCCAACATTACTGCCTTTCCCTCACTGTCCAGAGGTCAATTGGGAAATAACCACATTGCTGTGTACCTGGAGTCACATGTAACAGTTATATGTAGGCCAGACCAGTAACAATGGCCGTAACAATAGCAAACCAGAGGAGTTTTTTTTTGTAAAACAAACAGTAGTTTGAAAGTCACCATTAAGGGAAGTTTTATTCCAGATTTTTATTGAACCATCTTCCATGGTGAAATGGATTTGAGTCCATATCCCCTGATCTCTAACCTGGGTTTGGGGTCACTTGTCCAGCCACCCCCTCCCCAAATCAGCATATAAATGCCCTCTGCTAGTGATCATCATCACTTTCTGGTGTACAGTATTCCCAGTGCAACTCATAGAAACAGCAGTGCATAAAACTCAAAAGAATAAGAACATTATGGAGTGGCTGTAGGGGTGGAGGGGAGAAACTGAAAAGACCCGAGAAATAAATGAATTGTAAAGAAAGAGATTATTTTCAAAAATTCAGTGAAGACAGCAAGAGGCAGATCAAAACAGGCTGGCTGATCAAGCCTAAAGTTGTATATTTCTTCACATGAGTCACCTAAACGTAATGTCAATCACCCATATTCTGCTTCTTCAAACTGCTTTTTCACTTCCTTTCAAAGTACTGTGCAAATTCTTACAGCACAGTTTGTGGCTGTGAATTCAGGTGGAGTCACTAACAGCAGAGTTCAGACTCCATTGTAGCATGTGGAGACCAGAGAACACTCAGAGAATCAGAGAGGTCTGCAGCACAGAAAAATGTCCTTCAGTTTGCCAAGTCCATACTGGTCAAAAACAACAGCTGATTCCAAATAATCTCTGTATTATTTTCCCAGCGTGTGCCATAATTATTTCAGTTACATCTGTTGAATGTTTGGTTTACTGAAGTCCTTTGGGAAAGGAAACCTGTTGTCTTTATCTAGGTAGGTCTATGTGCGATTCCAGTCCCTATTGATTCTTGTATGCCTCCTGAGGTAGCTTAGTAATACTCTTAGTTGGACTGAACCAGTACGCCACAAAGGAGGTTCAATATCACCTTCTCCAGGTAACAAGGGCCAGGGCAATAAATATTGATCCTGATAATGATGCTCATATCCTGATAATGAAGGGGATCATCATTAACTAGCATACATTTCCTCAAATCTCCAATGGGAATCGGTCCCTGCTACCATCAAGCTCTTCTTAGCAATTGCCATTTAAGAACTTAAGGTTGATTCCATCTCGCAGCTAGGGCATCCATTTCGTGACAACAGGGGGAAGGTAGGTCTGCACTCAGAACCGTAGGATGGCTATGGTGCATAAACAGGCCATTTGGCCCATTGTGTCTATCACTTCTCCAAATGAGCTTCATGACTTAGCCCCATTCTCCTGCTTTTCCCCATACTCTTGCACATTGTTCTATTTGAACAATCGTTTACTGTCCTCATGAATGCCTCAATGGATCCTGTCTCCACCACACTTCTGGGCCCAAACCATTCATTAAAAGAAACATTTTTTTTTCTCCTCACATCATATTTTCTTCTCTGGCCAATCCCTTTAAGTCCAGGCCCATTGGTACTCAACCCTTTTAAAAGTGGAGATAGCTTCTTCTTACCAGCCCGGTCATGATTTTGAAAATTCTTTCTTATGAGTGAGCCAAGGCCCATTCACAAGAGAGGGTGGAGGTGGGGCACAGTGGAAAGAAGAAGGAAAAAGGTGGCATCACCATTTAGAGGACAGACATTAAGATTTCCTAGAGAGTGGTTAAGTACACAACATCATCACATTCCTGGAAGATACCTGAGGTAATTGTCCAACAGTGCCACCTACCTGGGAAACAAAACTGAGAAGCATTCAATTTGAGGCAAGGAAACTTACCTGTTTAGTTTAATCACAGGGACTGAAAGCATACCAGATAGAAACAACGAGGTGAGGAAAGGTAATGAAAATGACAAATATTATGAGGATGACAGGAAAGCATTACAGCAAGTGTAGCATTCAACAAATTTGAAGTACATGTTTACTATTTACGAAGTCATATAGTGGAAATCCCTGGCATGGAGTTGGGCTTGAAACCAGGAGTCCAGCCAATTAAGAGAAAGCCACATCAGGACAGCTGCCCAACACATTCTTGCCACCAGAGAGCATTCCATGGGTGGACAAGAACCTTTATTGACTGTCCGGTAAGTGCAATTTATAGACATAAAACACCAATTAGGGGCCATTTAAAGGACACACTTGTATTATGAATACTTTAGATTGTTTCACATGATGTGGGCACTGCAGGCAATTGCCCTTGAGATATTAGTGCGAATGCCATCATGAAACAGTACAGTCCATGTGAGGTATGTATGTACGTGGTACTCTAAGAAGAATGCTGGAGGAGGGCTCCCTCTACTTCCCAACTCTTTCCTGGCCCTGTCTGGAGGCTGATCGTCTCATGGAAATGGCCAAAGAGAGGGTCACAGGTTTCAAGAGAGTCCTACTGCCTGCTGCCCTTAAATAATGAATGACATTTTCTTGTCCAATGCTGCCTCCATGCTGTGACCTCTGACCTGCTTCACTTCTCCTGGTATCCCATCAAGAGACCATGATCGCTCTTAATTGGGAGGGGGGGTGTTGTGAGCGCGGAGGCATCCTCTAGGAAATGAGCTGATGTAGTCTGTATCTGTCCTCCTCAACCCCAACAATTTTTTTTCCTGACAATAGAATCCCTAAGCAGTCAGGGTGGCACAGTGGTTAGCACTGCTACCTCACAGCACCAGGGTCCCAGGTTCAATTCCAGCCTAAGGCAAGTGTCTGTGTGGAGTGTGCCCGTGTCTGCGTGGGTTTCCCCTGGGTGCTCCGGTTTCCTCCCACAGTCTAAAGATGTGCAGGTCAGAGTGAATTGGCCATGCTAAATTGCCCATAGTGTTAGATGCATTCGTCAGAGGGTGATGGGTTACTCTTTGGAGGGTTGGTGTAGGTTTGTTGGGACGAAGGGCCTGTTGCCACACTGTAGGCAATATAATCGATTAAAATCCTGCTCATAATTTGCATAAAATTGTATGAACAATAATAGCTTATAGATTTAACACATTACACAATGTTAATTTTCTCCCAAAGGAAAGAGAATAAAATCATATGTTATTAAGATCAGCCTTGTATTTCATTAAAAGAAAACAGCAAAATGTAATATTTTCTCCTCAGTACCAGAGAACGAATGATACTGAGTCTGTTTAGGTTTATTTAAATACTCATTCTACATGTTCATCTTTTCAAATAATCAATCCATTATTATGATGGATTGACCTGCCATTGAAATTGATCATTTCCACTGAATGGTACATAGGTTGTCTAGGCCCATCAGTCTCTGTCGATAGTTGATTGTCTCTTATCCGGAGCTTCATTCCAAAATTGTACTAAGCCGTTAGGTAATTGTCCTGCCCAGTTTAAGTTATGATTTGTCAGAGCTATTATCCACTGAAGAGACACAGGGTCAATAAAAGTCCATTTGTTGTAAACTTGGCTTCAGTGTTGCTAAAGCTTTTTGGCAATTGCCAGGAAACTGGCATTTCTGAGAATTTTTGTAGATGACATCATATTGATTTGGGGATTGGTTCAATAAGTTGGTTCCAGCTTGATGACTGGAATTAATTCTTATATTTTAATCCATTCAACTAATGAAATTATTTATTACTCATAACAACATTTTTGACTTCCAAGTATTCAACCAAATCATATTGAATTTGCTTCTACCATCCTTTCAGATGGTGTGTTCCAGATCACAATGGTCTGCAGTGCAAAAACATTTCCTTGTCTCTTCTTGCCTATCACCTTAACTTTGTGTCTTCTCATTACTCACCCACCTAGCATCGATAGTAGTTTGACTTTCCTTACTTGATCAAAGCCATTCCTGACTTTCGACTCCTCTATCTGTTGTGTGACAAATCCCCAGCTCTGCTTTTCATGTTGTATGAGATAGCTGGACTCATGGACACTGATAAATTTGGCATCACCATTTTTCTTTTAGGTTGGTATCTAAAGCGCACACTTGGTTTAGTGTGGTTGGTGAGAAAAAACTCTTGTCTCAAAGAAAAGATGGTTTATTACAATGATAGCCTTCAGGAGAAAGTTGCATTTAGTACCATCTGAAGCATGGCAGGTGTATATACCCTTTGAGATCCAGAGATGTTTACCCCACCCAAGTCCTTTTGACATCAACATAATGGGTGAAGCTTCATGAACTCCTCGGCAATAATCTTTTCAGAACCCCAACCCCTGGTACATAACTATCAGTTCTCATAGCTGCCTCAAAGACCAGCTCTAGTTTCTGCACAGGAGTGAAGTCATTCATATCTGGTAGAATTCTAGGACATTTCCTCTGCCCCTTCTTGAAATATGTAGCTCAGAATGGAACACAATATTCCCAATTGAGGACTAACCAAGGTGCTATAATGGTTCAACAAAGTATCCTTGTTTTTGAAATCCGTTCCCTTATTAATTGAAAGCGAGTCATATGCTGTTTACAAGCAGCCTTCTCAACTTATTCTACTTCCCTCAAGGATTTGGGTATATATCCAGATCTCTCTGTTTTTGAACTCCTATTAAAGTTAGCGAATTTTGAGAAGATTTGTAGCTCATGAAAATGAACCTTCCAACTCAACTCAGAACCTATTTAAGTTGTATTATTTAGCCTCCTCATTCTTCCACCATAAAGGATCACTATAGTCATCAGCCAATCAAGGATGTTTGAACTGCTGCTCATACTCAGTGTCTCCGATCTTTTCCATCAACACAATAACCAACACTTCATTCGTTATTGTCAATGATAGGAATTATTTTGCCCAGAAATTTCCATTGGAACAGATTTTCTGTCGTATCAAAATTCAAGAGGTCCAGTAGCCTCATGTGAGTTGGAGGTTGGGTTAAAGCACCCAGCCTTCTCAAAAAAAGAAGCTGGGAATATGTTATTGAACTGTGCAAGAGTGGGTTAGCAGGGATAGGGATGTTGTTGGTTGTAGACAGCTACTGTGTCATACACACAAAATTCTAAACATTATCCTGATGGTCTCCTATTGGTGCTATTTTGAAAAATAAGATGGGAAGTTTGAGCTTAATTCTCTGGTGATTCCACTGATCAGTCAGCAGTGTCAAAATGGTAAACAAGTGGAATTTTGTGCACTAATCACAAACTTGGAGATGCATTCAAAGACTACTATTTATGAACAGTGGCTTTGGAAGCACACCGATATTAAGGTCTCAGTGTAACTCACCCACTCTGGTCCCAAGGGACCAAGAACTCCAGCTGCTCCCTCCCTCTGGTAGCCTAGCCCCCAAAGTTGCAAAGTTCACTCAGTATCCAGGCCACAGTCATCACGCTGAAAACAAAATTCAACATTCAGTAACTGGACTTCTCCAAGACTGAAATATTCAATATTTTCTTCCAGCTTGTTAGGAAACATTCTAGCCATTATTCATAAACACTTAATCTATGCCATTTGCTTTAGACTGAATTACTGGTATATTCAATTTTCAAAATAGAATGCTTACAAATGAGGAACTAATATCAAAATGCACAATCCATAAACTGACCCAGCACCTTTATATGTGGTTTTCAAGTTGTTAATTGAAACAGACAGGAGATTGTTTTTAATAAAAGACTCAGACCTGACAAAACTAATAAGAATGGAAGGATTTATGTGAGTGCTGAAATGGGGTTTCTTGTTTCGAAATGAGCTGTTACAGCCTTTGCACCAGGAGATTGTAATTCTAAATCCTTTTCTGGAAAAGCAGGAATCACAAGAGGGAACAGTATCGAGAACAGATGATTCAGTACCAGGTTCTGGAAGATGATTTGAAATAAAAAGGTTTTCAAACTTAAGCAATTTCTGTGCAAATCCATATTGGTTGTCCTCGCTTTGAAAGTTAAAAAGCCATATGCAAATTTCCTTTTCTCTCATCACTTTCTGATGCAAAGGGAGAAAGCCAGACCCACCAAACAAAAAGCCCTCGAAGATTGTTCTTCTCATACATCCTCAGGTAAAGAGCCTTATGTTTGTAACTGCACTGATGGGAAATTGAAATTAAACGTCGTAAATGATGCATTAAAATGCAAAGTCCAATTAAAGATCATTTCATATGACAATCTGATGGACTGGCTCAATGCAACTATTCTGAGACAATCTCTATCTGCAGCCAATTGTTAGTAGAGAGAACACCCAACGGAGAATTCACCACAAGGGTACACAGGAAACCAACACACACAGACCAAGTCTTAAACTATGAAAGTAACCACCCCAACACACACAAACGAAGCTGCATCAGGACACTATTCAAAAGGGCCACAACACACTGCAGTACACCAGAACTGCGAAAAGAGGAAGAGGAACATCTATACAAGGTATTCGCCAAAAACGGATACCCACGCAACTTTATCATCAGATGCCTAAGAGATAGACCACGGAACGAGGACATGCCACAACCAAAAGGACTAGCCACTCTACCATACGTCAGGAGCGTCTCAAAACTGACAGCCAGACTACTGCGACCCTTAGGACTCATAACAGCACACAAGCCAACATCCACGCTCAGACAACAACTCACTAGAACAAAGGACCCAATACCCAGCATGAGCCAAACTAACGTAGTTTACAAAATACCATGCAAGGACTGCACAAAACACTATATAGGACAAACAGGAAGACAGCTAACAATCCGCATCCATGAACATCAGCTCGCCACAAAACGACACGACCAGCTATCTCTAGTAGCCATACACTCAGACAACCAGCAGCATGAATTTGACTGGGAAAACACCACTATCATAGGACAAGCCAGACAGAGAACAGCCAGAGAATTCCTAGAAGCATGGCATTCATCCCCAAACTCCATCAACAGACACATTGACCTGGACACCATATACAAACCACTACAGCTGAAACTGACACCCGGAAACGGCAAGAACATCCATCAACAGACACATCAACCTGGACCCCACATACAAACTACTACAGCTGAAACTGACACCCGGAAGCAGCAAGAACAAACCAATATAAATACCGGAAGAAACATCAAAGCAGCGCTTCACACGAGGCTTCAACAGCACTGATGATGTTCCCTAGCCAGGGAACGAAACGTTTGCAGCAAAAACTTCCAGCTCGGTGAGCAGAACCACAACAGCAGCCAATTACTAGTTGCGAAGGTCTTGTTTGTAATATTTTGAAGCACAGAAGATTTTCTTTTGGATGTCACAGAATTTCTTTTATTGGCCTTTGTACGCCATTTCTTTGCTTTACACAAAATCAAAGCAAACACATCCTGGAATAATATGACCTTGACAGATTAGAACTGGGTAACTCTCTGCTTTGGGCTGCAGAGTGAAATTATGTTTCAATCAAACTTTAGCTAAGGAAGAACAAGGATCTGTATAAGGCCTGTAAAAAGTCACAAATGCAATGATTGATCCATTTATCAAATCTTGGTTACCTGTCTGATGTATATCTTAGCTTGAATTTTCTGATGTCCTGACTGTTAGAGGCTAGATAAATGACCCAAGATGTATGTTTAAACCTTTCAGATGCCCTGATGTGCTAACTCTCTGGGAATTACCCAGAAAGTTTAAACTTCCAAACAGCAATTCCTCAACTATTCAGGGCCCTCTGCGAAACCCTGAGAAATAGTGATAAAGACTCTAGGGTAAAGTCAGAGACTGCAGACAGCTCCACCTTATAGGAATACATTCCCAGGAAATGTTAAGCAGAGAGAGAGAGAGAGAGCTGAGTCTAATTCCTGGATTACTAAACTGACACCAATTACTCATTACCACCAACATTATCACCCTCCTGCCCCTACCACCCTCCCTCACCCTGAAATGTCTCTCAAAGCTCCCTGACAACATGATCCCTGATTCTATCCCCAACCCCAAATTCATCAGAGCTTCCATTCTATATCACTGCCATCGAACTGAGCTTCCCACGTTTCTCATCCGGCCCACACAATTTCACAGTGCAGAGTCACCCATTCACTCACATGTTCTTTCACTAACACAACGAGAAGCTTTGGCACATTAAAATTCTCACTTATTGAAATACAGTGACAGTTGCCACATAAAAGGGGCGCGGCTTCCTTACAAATTCCCTTTGCCACTGTCTCCAAGAATTCTTGCAATGAGAGAGCTTTGCAGGATCTTCCATCAAAACTTTAGTCAGTAAAAACCTTCGAGGAAGGTAAGTGGATAGCTATTTTTGGATCAGCTTTAGGGAGTGGGTTTTGGACAGTGATCAGAAGATTTGAGCTATTATTATTAATACACAGATAGATTGAGTCAGTTTTTAAATGCTCACCATTCGACATCCAGTAAATGAGATAGACATTATCTGAAAATCTTAAATTCTTTCCTGCAAAAGAGCTTTGCACACAGGGAAAGAATTGGAGCTTTCAAAGACTCAAATTGATGGATTAGATTAGACTAGGCTAGACTACTTGCAGTGTGGAAACAGGCCCTTTGGCCCAACAAGTCCATACCGACCCACAATCCACCCCCCTACATTTACCCCTTCACCTAACACTATGGGCAATTTAGCAAGGCCAATGCACCTAACCTGCACGTTTTTGGACTGTGGGAGGAAACCCACACAGACACGGGGAGAATGTGCAAACTCCACACAGTCAGTTGCCTGAGGCAGGAATTGAATCCGGTCTCTGGTGCTCCGAGGCAGCAGTGCTAACCACTGTGCCACCAACCAGATGTTAGTGAGAAAAAGGCATCGGGTGATATGGAGTTTATTGTGGGTAAATGGACATGATATATAGATCAGCTATAATTTAACTATGAGACAGAACAAAACTGAATGGCTGACTGACCTTGTCCTGCTCCCATATTATATAAAACACACAACACTTGAGCTAATACTTATAGACTGTATGACTAAGGAAATTCAGCTGTCTCTTCATAGAGACAGTGGTCACTATAGCTATTAAAATCACTTTACCTTTTCAGTTTAAAATATGGCCTCTGTAATCAAAGAAAAGGGTGCATTTTGTTTTCTGGGTAACCCAGCACTTTATTACAAGCTCACAATGTCCTATTTTAAAAACCAATTTGTATTTGTACGGCACCTTTCACAACCTGTGCTGTCCCAAAGTGTCTCAGCACATGAAATCTTTTTTGAAGTGAGGCTACTGTTGCTGTTGACGTAATTATAATTTGCAGACACCAAAGTAATAAGGTAATGACCATAGATTTTGTGTTGGCAATATTAGTTGAAGAATAGGTATTGAGTCGAAGGTGTGGTGCTGGAAAAGCACAACAGGTCAGGCAGCATCCGAGGAGCAGGAGAGTTGACATTTCGGGCCTAAGCCCTTTATCAGGCATGAGGAATAAGTGTTGGTCAGGATACGGGAAATAACTCCCCTGCTCCGATGCTTGTTTGCTTCCAGTTGAACCTCAAATCCAGATTATTCCTATAATAGTGCCGGTGTTGGACTAGAGTGGACAAAGTCAGAGGTCACATGATACCAGGTTACAGTCCAACAGCTTTATCTGATGAAGGTTTACCTGACAAAGGAGTAGTTCTCCAAAAGCTTGTGATTTCAAATAAACCTATTGGACTATAAACTGGTGTCATGTGACTTCCGAGATTGCTCTGAAAGTGTCTTGCTTCTCAATAGATTCTGAAGCTACAAGTGTGATCAGTAGCCATTATTCTGATTTAAGCTGCAGTTATTAGGACTGCCAGGACTAGTTCCTAGCTTATACAGGATTCTTCTGTGATTCTGTTATTCAGTCTGAAAGAAAAGGCAGTAAAGGCACTGTGCAGCATGGTGCTTCAGTGGTTAGCACAGCTACCACACAGCACCAGGGGCCCAGGTTCAATCCCTGCTTTGGGTAACTGTCTGTGTAGAGTTTGCATATTCTCCCCATGGGCTTCCTCCCACAATGCAAAGATGTACAGGTCAGGTGAATTGACCATGCTAAATTGCCCAAAGTGTTAGGTGCATTAGTTAGGGAGAAATACAGGGTCTAGGTGGGTTACTCTACGGAGGGTCAGTATGGACTTGTTGGGCTGAGGGGCTTGTTTTCATACTGTAGGCAATCTAATCTAAAAAAAGGTGAAGTTGATCATTTTGTAGGTTGTTTGACTGATCAGTTGCAGTAATTGCCATCTTTGTAATATTAAACAAAGACGCTCACCACTACAACCATGTTGTATTTGCTGCCATACCAACGAGATGCAGCTGTGATTGAAGTATTTTGAAGGCATCATTCTCTTTCCTTGATTGGGTCAAAGCATCTAGTTCATTTGCAGTGGTAGAGGGAAACCATAAGTAACTCTTAAGGACAAGAGGCTTTTGTCTGAAATGCATGATAACAATCAGGTGTGAGTTTGATGACTAGGTTAGGCATTGTATGAGGAAACCTGGGAGATAGGTTTTTCACCCGACAAGATCCTAAAGGTGTTCTTACCCCATTCACATCTTCATGATGTTATCAAGTTGGGTGCGGCTTAATGCAATCTTCAATCTTAACCCTTTCAGAATGTTTCCCTTCTACAACACTTGCCCTTCAGCTGCAGAATCAAACTGAACTTTACTTGTCACTAGCTTCCTGTTCCGTGGTTGTCATTGCTGTTAGCAACAGGCAGTAAGATCAGGTTTATACTCAATACAGCTTTAATTAATAGACTTTATTGATGTAGAGGGATGGTAAGTCAAGATATCTCTGGAATCCTACAGACTCAGGCCCCAGTTCCACGTGGCCTGATGTTGCTCTGACATTGCTTCTTACACATATGAGCAGTAGACGTTATTCCTGCAAATGTATAGTTAACCCTATAATTTACAGTTATTAAGCTACATGGCAGTTGATAGGATTGAGAGATTTATAATGAAGATTAGCCGTGATGTAATTTACTGGCACATCAGGCTCGATGGGCTGAATGGCCTATTTCTTTTCCAACATTCTATTTCCCTGCCTCAATCAGTATTGCTCCACCACTGCACACTGATTAGCTAAGATGGAGACGAAATCACTCATTCCGTTCTGTGTATCTCTGAACTGAGTACTTCATCTCCAGTTCATATTTCTTGTTGAGAAATCAACTGTGAATAAAATGCACAGGTTTTGAATTTATAACTTTTCAGACCCTGATAATCGGCTTCACCATTGGCTTTGATTTACTGGGATACTGAACCTTTCAAATTCCTACTTTTCCTTTCTGCTTTTCAATCATAACAACTTCATTACATGATGATTTGGAGATGCCGGTGTTGGACTGGGGTGTACAAAGTTAAAAATCAGGTTACAGTCCAACAGGTTTAATTGGAAGCACCATCTTTCAGAGCGACGCTCCTTCATCAGGTGATAGTGGAGGGCTCGATTGTAACACAGAATTTATAGCAAAAATCTGCAGTGTGATGTAACTGAAATTATACATTGAAAAATTGATTGTCTGTTAAGCCTTTCATCTGTTAGAATACAGTGATAGTTTCACCTCTTTCATGTGTAAATCACAAAACCCTTTTTTAAAAAGTTGCATTCTCGGGTTAGCTGTTAACAATGGTGATAGCTAGACAATATGTTGAAGGTGTTAGCCCCCTGTGTTCTCTGTCTATGACCTGATGTTTAGATTGATTCTAATCTAAAAAGTGAGATAATAGAATTTTACATAAATTCCTGCAGTTTTTGAGCTCAGAGTTCTACATGAATGTATGCAGTTTTTGAGCAAAGTACAATGTAACTCTGCAATATAAATTCATCACACAAAATATATGTGTGCATGTGGGTCTTTTTGTGTGTGTGTGTGTGTGTGTGTGTGTGTGTGTAGTGAGTGCAGAGTGTTTTAAGTCTGTGAGGGGGTGCATGTGTGAGTGTGGGAGTGTGTGTGCGCGCGTCAGTGTGTACCTGTGTCCGTGTGTATGTGAGAGTGTGTGTGTGTAGGAATATCTGTGTGTGTATGTAGTGCAATGGTGATCACCTGTAATGTGACATGAACCCAAGATTCCGGTTGAGGCCCTCCCTATGTGTACCGAACTTAGCTATCAGCCTCTACTCGGCCACTTTCCTCTGCTGCCTGTCCCGAAGTCCACCTTGGAGGATGGTCACCCGAAGGTCTGAGGCTGAATGTCCAACAGGATTAATTGGAAGCACACTAGCTTTCGGAGCGTCGCTCCTTCATCAGGTGATTGTGGAGGGCTCGATCGTAACACTCTTATAGACACTGAAGTATTAAGACCATAAGACATAGGTGTGGAAGTAAGGCCATTCGGCCGATCGAGTCCACTCCGCCATTCAATCATGGCTGATGGGCATTTCAACTCCATTTAACCGCATTCTCCCTGTAGCCCTTAATTCCTTGTGACATCAAGAATTTATCAATCTCTGCCTTGAAGACATTTAGCATCCCGGCCTCCACTGCACTCTGCGGCAATGAATTCCACAGGCCCACCACTCTCTGGCTGAAGAAATGTCTCCGCATTTCTGTTCTGAATTTACCCCCTCTAATTCTCAGGCTATGTCCATGGGTCCTAGTCTCCTCGCCTAACGGAAACAATTTCCTAGCGTCCACCCTTTCCAAGCCAAGTATTATCTTATAGTGTTCCCCGATTGAGAGGGAACCCTGCTGTCTGTTGATTGTTGTGCGGTGCCCATTCATCCATTGTCATAGCCTTTGCTCAGTTTCCCCAATGTACCATGCCTCCAGGCATCCTTGCCTGCAACTTATAAGATAGTCAATGTTGGCTGAGTCACATGAGTACCTGCCATGTACAAGGTGTGAGGTGTCCCCACGTGACCTTGGGTTCATGTCACATTACAGGTGATCACCATTACACTACACACACACACTCTCACATACACACGGACACAGGTACACGGGTACACACAGACGCGCACACAGACACCCACACACACCCTTATAGACACACACACTCCCACACTCACACATGCACCCCCTCACAGACTTAAGACACTCTGCACTCACTACACACACACAAAGTTAAAAATCACACAACACCAGGTTACAGTCCAACAGGATTAATTGGAAGCACACTAGCTTTCGGAGCGTCGCTCCTTCATCAGGTGATTGTGGAGGGCTCGATCGTAACACAGAATTTATAGCAAAAATTTGCAGTGTGATGTAACTGAAATTATACATTGAAAAATTGATTGTCTGTTAAAGCCTTTCATCTGTTAGAATACAGTGATAGTTTCACCTCTTTCATGTGTAAATCACAAAACCCTTTTTTTAAAAGTTGCATTCTCGGGTTAGCTGTTAACAATGGTGATAGCTAGACAATATGTTGAAGGTGTTAGCCCCCTGTGTTCTCTGTCTATGACCTGATGTTTAGATTGATTCTAATCTAAAAAGTGAGATAACAGAGTTTTACATATATTCATGCAGTTTTTGAGCTCAGAGTTCTACATGAATGTATGCAGTTTTTGAGCAAAGCGCAATGTAACCCTGCAAGTACAAATTCACCCCACAAAATATATGTGTGCATGTGGGTCTTTGTCTGTCTGTCTGGGGTGGGGGTTGTGAGTGTGAGTATGTGTGTGTGTGTGTGTGTGTGTTTTTGTGTGTGTGTAGTGCAATGGTGATCACCTGTAAAGTGACATGAACTCACGGTCCTGGTTGAGGCCCTCCCTATGGGTACCGAACTTAGCTATCAGCCTCTGCTCGGCCACTTTCCTCTGCTGCCTGTCCCGAAGTCCACCTTGGAGGATGGTCACCCGAAGGTCTGGGGTTGAATGTCCTGGATCACTGAAGTGTTCCCCAACTGGGAGGGAACCCTCCTGTCTGTTGATTGTTGTGCGGTGCCCATTCATCCGTCGTTGTAGCCTTTGCTCGGTTTCCCCAATGTACCATGCCTCCGGGCATCCTTGCCTGCAACGTATAAGATAGACAACATTGGCTGAGTCACATGAGTACCTGCCATGTACAAGGTGGGAGGTGTCTCCACGCGTAATAGTGGTATCTATGTCCACAATCTGACACGTCTTGCAGCATCCACCATGACAGGGTTGTATGGAGTTGTCCTGTGAGCTGGGCAGTTTGCTACGAACAATGTTCGTACACTCCAAATCATACACACGCACTTTCTCACACTCACAACCCCCACCCCAGACAGACACACACACACACTGACAAAGACCCACATGCACACATATATTTTGTGGGGTGAATTTGTACTTGCAGAGTTACATTGCACTTTGCTCAAAAACTGCATGCATTCATGTAGAACTCTGAGCTCAAAAACTGCATGAATATATGTAAAACTCTGTTATCTCACTTTTTAGATTAGAATCAATCTAAACATCAGGTCATAGACAGAGAACACAGGGGGCTAACACCTTCAACATATTGTCTAGCTATCACCATTGTTAACAGCTAACCCGAGAATGCAACTTTTAAAAAAAGGGTTTTGTGATTTACACATGAAAGAGGTGAAACTATCACTGTATTCTAACAGATGAAAGGCTTTAACAGACAATCAATTTTTCAATGTATAATTTCAGTTACATCACACTGCAAATTTTTGCTATAAATTCTGTGTTACGATCGAGCCCTCCACAATCACCTGATGAAGGAGCGTCGCTCCGAAAGCCAGTGTGCTTCCAATTAAACCTGTTGGACTATAACCTGGTGTTGTGTGATTTTTAGCATTCCATGATGAATCTCCATTGAAACTTTCTGCAATTTGCTATCACATAGTGAATGATTATGGTTCCTTCATAACAGAGAAAGCTCACTAAAGAAAAAGGCTTAACTAGCACCGCTGAAAGCTTGTGGAATAAACACTCTCAGTGGTTAATAAAACAGTTTCTTCCTCTTTTAAGTAA
Source organism: Hemiscyllium ocellatum (assembly GCF_020745735.1). Classification (NCBI taxonomy): domain Eukaryota; kingdom Metazoa; phylum Chordata; class Chondrichthyes; order Orectolobiformes; family Hemiscylliidae; genus Hemiscyllium; species Hemiscyllium ocellatum. The sequence continues at coordinate 71,196,566 of NC_083411.1, read as the reverse complement.
TCTTGTTTATGCAAAATAAGCTTGATAGATCCATTTTGGCAGTAGTTACATCCATAGGCAGCTCTCAACTGAAAAATAATTACTGAAACACTTTACTGGCAGTAGTTCTGGATTTAAGAAAAAATGCAGAGAAAGTGGGAGACACCAATGAAACTGAATTTCGGTAAAAGTTAAATTTCCCAGAAAACGTATTCACTAAGACTCCTTCTGCAGCATCTTCCAAACCCAAGGCAGTACATGGACCTCAAGGGTTCAAGAAGGCAGCTCAACACGACCTTCTCAAAATCAACTAATAACAAGGAGTGAATTAAAAACAATGTAATGGAACATCACTATCTGCAGGTTTCACTCCAAGGCATGCATGATCCTGACTTGGAATTACATCATAGTTCTCTGAGTCAAATCCTGGAACTCCCTCCTTGTTAGCACCACCACCACATTGAGGGCAATTTTTTTTAATTTCAAAAATATACTTTATTCACAAAAAATATCATTGTTTATATACAAATAGTCACAAATACAGTTCAAGTCTGTACAGTTGCATATCAAGTACACAAATAAATATTTAAGTTTGACTCTATCCCAACAAACCAAAGGCATCTCTTATACATAAAATCTTTATCTACATATATTTGAGGCACTAGGAGGATCTGATAACTGAACGGACTGCCTTTACCTTTAGCAGAAATACCTCAGACAGTGGTCTTTCCCCATTGTGCCTTGGTGGCAGCTGCCCAAGCTTTAGTGCATCTTTCAGATCATAGAAACCCTACAATGTGGAAATAGATCATTTGGCCTAACTAGTGGGGTGGCACAGTGGCTCAGTGGTTAGCACTGCTGCCTCACAGCCCCAGGATCCCAGGTTCGATTCCAGCCTCGGGCGACTGTCTGTGTGGAGTTTGCACATTCTCCCCATATCTGCGTGGGTTTCCTCCGGGTGCTCCGGTTTCCTCCCACAGTACAAAGATGTGCGGGTCAGGTGAATTGGCCATGCTAAATTGCCTATAGTGTCAGCTGCATTAGTCAGAGGGAAACGGGTCTGGGTGGGTTATTCATCGGTGTGGACTGATTGGGCCGAAGGGCCTGTTTCCACACTGTAGGGAATCTAACCTCTTAAAAAAATGTCCACACCGACCCTCTGCATTCCCCTACCCTATTACTCTACAATTAGCCCTACCTCATGTACCTAACCTACACAACTCTGAACACCATGGGCAATTTAGCATGGCCAATTCACCTAACATGCCCATCTTTGGACTGTGGGAGGAAACCCATGGAGGCACAGGGAGAATGTGCAAGCTCCACACAGACAGTTGCCCGAGGCTGGGATTGAACTTGGGCCCCTAGTGCTGTGAGGTAGCAGTGCTAACCACTGAGCCGCCGTCCCATCCCAGTATAATCCTCGACCTTGGAATGTGCCAGTCTGCAACACTCAATCAAGGTCCACTCATTGTTCTGGAAGACCAACAGGTTTCAGGCAGACCAAAGAGAGTCTTTCATAGTGTTGATTGTCCTCCAGGCGTAGTTGATGTTTGTCTCATTGTGTGTCCTTGGGAACAGACTGTATAGCACCAAGTCCCAAATTGTGTAGCTGTTTGGGACAAACCTCAACAAAAACCACGACATCTTTCATTTGCAAAGGCAGGAGATTGCATCCCCCCAGGTCATCTCCTCTGCCCTGAAGCTCTTCAGTCATGTCCTGAAGCAGACCCGCTACTATAGCCACGTCTCCTTCCTCAGCTCCTGCCAACTCAACCCGTATGGACTCAAGGCCATATTCAGACCATCACTGATCTCCAGCATCTGCTGTCCTCACTTTCTCCTAGCAGGAGATGTATGACAGTCTCAAGCCCCCACAGCTGCTTCAAGGGACTGGGCGTACATGAAGGATCTCACAGTTGAAGCCGTTCTTACCACCAGCCAAGTGACATTTCGGTGCTCATTTGAAAGTCCTTGAGGGCAATTTAGGATGTGCAATAACTGCTGGCCCAGTCAATGACACCCAGGTCCCATGAACAAATAAACACTACAGACACACTGACATTACTGTTTGACAGTCAGGAGCTTGAATCCTGGATAGCTTTTGTTCAAGCTTCATGCTCATAGCACTAAATGACAGTGATCACTATTAGAGCCACTCAGGCAGAGCTCAGCTAACTCCACATAGTCGTAAATTCAAACCTCAAGTCCCTCTAGCGTAACTCAGTTAAGTTACTGAGTGCAAGACCACAATCAAACCTTTAAGGATAAATTTTAGTTACTGCACACTTGCAAATGAGTGTTCATATTCAACCAAAAAAGCATCAGAAATACTTCAGCTATAAAGATCTACAAAGTGTTGCTTTCACCTCAGTAATTCTGACAATGGCTGCAGAACAGGCCTTCATTTAGATTCTTGTAAGGCCTATGGAGAGCAAGTGGAATGAAACAGAAAGATAAGCACTGTATACACAAAACTCGGACCTCACAAAACAATCAAAAGTGGAAAGTGCCAGCCAGCTCTCATATTTCTATCAAGATTTCAGTGCACTATTTATACAAACCACTTAAACAATATTTAGAACCAGTGAATTTGAGATGTCACAGGTTTAATGTGCTGGCTAAGATTTGGAAATATGAGCTTTGAAAAGTGCAGTAATGGTTTGTACACGCATGACTCATTCTCTTTCAGTTATTAGATGCAAAAATAAATATTTCAGACGTCAATAACACCTGCCCAGCAGTTTAGGAAAGAAGGCCATTAGAAGAAAAAGATAGGACAAACAGAGTTCTCATCTCTCCAGAAGTAAAATAAAATCTGTCCTGGATGTGCAAGGTGCAGCTACAATGGGCCAAATAGCCTCCTCTAGTATCGTAGAACTTCTATGATTGTGCAAGTTGCACTTTTGGTTCAACTCCAATTACAACTGCTACCAGAAGAAATTACTTGAGTCTGTCATTACCTTAGGACATTCAAAGCATCACACAGAATATTAATTACTTTCAAAGTGTATTCACTGTTGTCATGCAGAAGCCAGTTTGTGCTTAGCAAAGTCCCATAAATAACAAGGAGGTAAATGATCTTCTACAAACATTACGGACACTGGAAATTAGAAATAAAGTCATAAAGTGCTATAACCTGCGAATCACAAGCCCCTCAAAAAATCGATTCCCTCTCTCTTTGGAGTTACTGACAGCCTTTCTGAACACTTCCAGGATATTTGCTGTTTTTATTACAAATAATTATCTAAACCGATGGAGAGACAGTATTTGTCCCGTTGCTCTTTGACCAATGCTATACTTTTCTTTACTTGAGATGATAAGAGAGGGCCTCATTATAGTGTCCAACATGAAAGACAAGTTATTTTTCTAGAACGTACTGCAGTCCTACAGTGGGCTGAAGCTTATCATATTTTGGTGGTGTTGATTTTGTGAGGATTCGTGGAGGGTTTCTATCAATTATCAGTGAGATTTCTTGTCATTACTTTTCAGGCATGCCTCATGAACTACCTACCGCTGTAGAGACATATTTGCCTGACGTGAGCCCAATTCAAACACCACTATTCCTGGAATAGCTGCCACTGCTGGTGTAGTCATGATTTGGAGATCCTGGTGGTGGACTGGGGTGTGCAAAGTTAAAAATCACACAACCCACAACGGTGTTGTGTGATTTTTAACTGCTGGAGTAGACCATCATTCCTGGTGATGGCGCAATCTATTAAAAAAATGTTGTGTACATGAATAAGCACAGTCAGTCCAGAGCAGCCCGAGACAGTGACTGCTATTTGCACCAGAAATGGTATCGCGATCGAGGACTGGAGCACTTAGAGGACAAGATAACGCAAAGGAGGGTATCTCCTTCTCCCCGATTGGCAGTGAATGCCACAATATCAGACCCTGCCAACTTGGACTGAGATTGCCACACGGACCAGTGAAGTCTCACCTGTAGGCATAAAGAGAGTCATAGAGTGATACAGCACAGAAACAGACCCTACAGTCCAACCAGTCCATGCCAAATATAATCCCTAACTAAACTAGTTGCAACTGCCTGCTCATGTCCATATCGCTCCAAATCATTCCTAGTCATGTACTTATCCAAATGTCTTTTAGACTTTGTAATTGTACCCACATTCACTGCTTCCTCAGGAAGTTCATTCCACACATGAACCATTTTCTGTATTAAAAACAAATCGCCTCATTTAAAATGTGCTTGGATGAAAACCCCAGCTGTGCACAAAGAGGGTCAATGGCCTTCTCCAAACCCTCAGGGTGGGAACCATAACCTTGTCTCAGATATTTTGCACTCACTCAATCTTCGCTGCTGCACACACTTCGCACCAATGCTCATGCGCTACCACTCTCACAATGGCCTGTAACATCTTCCCTTACTTGCTGTCATCAACTCTGTCATCACTCTGTGCTGCCTATTTACTCAATCAGAACAATTTCACCCACCTGACCAGCACTAAAACCGATTCCACTTCATTTCAAGCCTTCCCTTTTGCTTATTCCAGGAGAAAAAAATCCCACAATAGACCAGAAAGAGCCAATATGGGTGGTATCCTGCTGGATATGCACCTTCCCAACCCTAAGAAGAGATTATCCAGATTCTGATCTCCCCGCTCGCCCCGTGGCCAGCTGACAGTGTCCAATCCCCTGGACTCATATCGGAAACTGCCTTGACTTACTATACTGGGAAACCCCTGACTGAAGAGCATCTCCCTTGACGCCATTGAGGACTGCTGACAGTCCTGACCAACCTCCTATCTTAGTGTTTGCACTAAATGGCAAGGCAACATAGAAGTTGTGTCAGAGTAGTAGCTCTAGGTAAATAAACGACGTGTTAAGCTTTCAGATAGGTTTTATCTGAGTGAGTGCTCAAAGAGCAAACAGACAGCTCTGAGATGCAGCTTGGTCCAACCTATGAGATGGGTGCTGGTCCCTGTGCACCAAGTGTCCCTGCAAAAGCATTACAATGCTGGTTGCAGATATACCAATGAAGTGCAGCTATACAGTTCAGAAAAGTCCTGTAAGTGGATTGCCAGAAGAGTCTGGCAGATGTTGGGCGCTAGTTGTCAGATAAAACCTATCTGAAAGCTTAACACATCATTTTCTTACCTAGAGCTACTACTCTGACATAACTTCCGTCTTGCCTTCCCATTTAGTGCAGACACTAAGCTAAATAGTTAGTCAGGATTGTCAGCCGTCCTCAGTGGCGTCAAGGGAGATGCTGTTCAGTCAGCAGTTTCCAAGTATAGTAAGTCAAGTGCAGCTTCTGATATGAGTCCAAGCTTTTGGTCAGAATCTGGATCATCTCTTCACAGGGGTGGGAAAGTGAATATCCAGCAGGACACCACCCTGGATGTGGAGTGAATGCAGTGGTATTCTAGCATGTGGTCTGAGATGTTATTGCCCATCGTCCAAGAATGGAAGCCCCGAGGAGCAAACAGCTTATCAAAGTTACTGAATTTCTGCTCTGACTTTAATGTCATGAGCTGTCAACATCTAATTTCATTGTGATAGGTGGTAGGATAGGAAACTGTACATCAATAAGGTGAGATTTGCAGCTAATGAGGTCAATAACAAGCAATAAGCCCCATTAATAGGCATGTAGCTGCTGCCTAGTGAGTATCATATCTCAACATCCACAATTCTATTTGAAAATGCAATAAGTTGCTCCCAACATTGAGTCTTCTCACATGATTTTTACCAGATTTGTTGCCATAGCCCATCTACTTCAGTATTCCATAAGATTCCACCCAATATTTCTCAGAGGGTTGGTATGGACCCAATGGACTGAATGGCCTGCTTCTAAACTGCAGGGATTCTATTCTATAATTATCTGTAGGACCAGAATCAATATTGGCCAGCAAGGGCAGAAGTGATGCGTGATGATTAAATGCTATCAAGAAATTTTTGAATTGTTAACTTCTATTAATAAATAAATGGCTTAAATATTAACCCAACATTGTTATGAGATCTGTGACTTCTCAGATGTAATGAACTTCATCATTCCGGGTTCTCGATTCACTTGAGCTTGACTGGTATCTTATATCCTGCAAATTAAAACTTGTATGAAATGGGTGCAGGATATCTTTTATTCCACATTCTATACAACATGCCTTCCATTTGGAGCCAATTCTCTTCCACTCCAAAACTTAGATTGTGATAGATGGGGTCAACTTTAGTACAACTGAATATCCAATTTAATTGATCTCTGTTTCATTTGCCGGTGTCACCCACCTAATTCATCCCACAAGCCAACAGACAATTAAAGTGAGGGGGTTGTACACTAAATGTTCCAGTGCACAGACCATTTGGCTAGTCAGGACTGCAATGCTGGCCTTCGGGTCCTGAACTTCATTCACTCACAGCACACCACCTACCCTTTCTTGTTCCCCACTTTTAAAGTACCTTTTCCTTCAGGGAGCTGTCCAATTATGTTACAAAGTAAATTACATGTTTAAATTCAAACTCAATCTATTCCACATGCCACCCATCATTTTGATAACGAGCTTCTTTCCTTAACACAAGCTGTATTTTAAACAAATACCCTCTCAAAATTGTTTTGCTATAAAGTCGATCATTTCAGACTTACCCATGATCCGTCACAATCCTGAAGATTGCCAATAGGTCACTGTTTAAATCCTTAGTCCGATTGGGAAAATGGCTCGGAAGTTTTGCTTCAAAACAGTTCGCTCTCAGCCACAGCAACATACATCATGGGCCTCTTTCCATTCTTTACTATCTCAATAGCACTTGTCACCTAAAACTATATACAATTCTCCAACTGCACAAGCTCGATATCACATTCTCAGAAGAAAGAATTAACGGTATTATGCAATCATTTTTTCACCTTGAGTGATACACCACCATTTTTCTCCTCTTCCCTATTTAAAACCTGAGAGTTTATGGTGCATTAGATGCACAATTCAGATCTGTAATACCCTTGGGGACAGTGGTATAAAAGCTGATCACCCTGCTGAAGGTGCATGCTATGGATCAGTGATGGATCTCTGGCACAGGAGACCCCATGGTGCGACACTTGGAACCAGCACTTGTGCATCCCCTTCAAGTACAGGAAGCAACTGAATATGTACTTTTACAATGGCTCACAACTCTACTGATGTAGTGGCTGGTATTTCCCACATTTGCAGCAGGCAGCTCTGTCAATGGGTTAGCACATCTGTCTTCCAGGATCAAGTGTTGTGCTGCATGTTGAGTCCAGCACTAGCTTTACTGAAAAGAACAGGCATATAACCTGTTGGAAAAATCATTTCAATGAACATCTACTTTTGCAAACATTTTAAAAGTAATTTGGAGCAATTATTTTTTGCAGAGGTATTCAGGTGAATTTCTAGGTTTGACATCGATTGTTAAAGCATCCCGACAGTGATGGCAGAGGGACCTGTCCATACAAAGACTGGAACAAGCATGAGGGTGGCAATGGCATTGTTTTTAGATATGCAGCCACTAGCTTTGGTGCTTTGTGTTCATTATAGACTGGGAACCATGGAGATCAGCACATGAAGAGTCACCACGCACAAGTGGGCTGTAGCTAAGCCAGAGGGAAAGTTAATTCATGAGCTTAGCCCCGCAGAGGGCAAGATCGCAAAATAGACCTGCTGCAGGAAACACACAGGAAGATCTCAATGGGTAGCCAATGGGTCATGAGCACTAGATTACCTGATTCTTTGGCTAGTCTGCCAAACAGCCACTTGTCACTGTAAGTCATGGCTAGTAAAGCTGTGTCAGATTTTAACTTTAATTATAGACTACATTTGATCCAGAACTTTGTGAAAGGTCACTTAATTTTAAAAATTGCCTTTGCAAGGACAATAAGATGACAGCCATGGGTGAGCTGATTTCTGCAATTTCCACACAGATTCAGAAATATCGCACGTGTTTGGACAGTTATTAATTGAGTGGTCATGGGCAGAGTGCCTCCCTTGAATCTAATACCAAGACAAAATTATTTGTGCAATTCACATTTTTTATTATTTATGTAATTTGCCCAAAATTCTATATCTTTAGTCTCCTAGCATTACTTACCCTGTATGTGGATATGTGCCAGTACCTAGAGATAGTAATGAACTTCAAATCATGCTGCGTGTCAATATAACTGTTACTCACGTGATAACCTGCTTAAAACTATCATTCTTATTTCTACAAAGCAGCAGGACAGTACAGTGGTTAATACTGCTGCCACCTCACAGTGTCAGGGACCTGGGTTCGATCAGAGCCTCAGGTGACTGTCTGGGTGGAGATTGTACATTCTTCCTGTGTGACAGATTCCTTTGGGTGCTCTGGTTTCCTCCCACAGCCCAAAGATGTGCAAGTTAGTTGGATAGACCCTGGTAGATGCAAATATACGGGTATAGCATAGCGTGCTGAGTTTGGTAGGACTTTATTCGGAGGGTCAGTGCAGACTTGGTGGGCTGAATGGCACCTTTTCACAATGTAGGATTTCTACGATTCTAAACAAAGTTGTCTAAGTAATGTCACAGGAAACAGAAGTAGCATCTATACCTTAAAGACTGCCACACTGTAAGGTTTGCAAGCCTTTTCAAATCTCCTTGTGCAGAAAGCTGATCTCTTAGAATAAGACCTCAAATGCTACTTTAAGGTTCTGGGGAGAAGGCAGGAGGATGGGGTTAAGAAACGTATCGGCATGATCGAATAGTGGAGCAGATTCGATGGGCCAAATGGCCTAATTTGGCTCTGAAATTGTATTATCTATAATCTAAAATTCACCTCTTAGAGGGAATCCTGTAACAAGTTTGATAGACAATTATTGAATTCTCTTAGCTTTATTTCAAAATTAGAAAAGAGCCCTTTCTTCACTTGGCCTGCACCGAGATGAGCAAATCAAATGCTTTATAAATTATGTCATTGTCTACCACTTGTAAATATGCACACTCTTCTCTAACTGCATCTTCATCTGAAGTGTAACAGAGTGGTGTGTGAATGATGCAGTAGTATATTTTCAGGATGAGCTTATACATTAATAATTCTCTTTATTTAAACTGTACAAAAGGTGGTCTTGTGGCACAGTGGTAGTATCCCTTCCTTTATACTGGAAGTTCTGGATTCAAATCTCACTTGAAAACCTATTGCTGATAGAAGGAGCATTCATAACCCAGTCAAATAGATTGATTTCCTCAAAGCAAGGTGTAGCAGAGAGTAAAGAAAGGCAAATGGTATGTCGGCATTCGTAGCGAAAGGATTGGAATACAGGAGCTGCGATGTCTTGCTGAAATTGTACAGGGCCTTGACATGATCACACTTGGAGTACTGTGTGCAGATTTGGTCTCCTTATCTGAGGAAAGATGTTCTGTCTATGGAACATGTACAACACAGGGTTTACCAGACTGTCCTGAGATGGCAGGACATCCCTTAGATTCTCTCTTGTTGGAGATGATCACTTGTGAGTTACAAATATTACTTGCTACATTGCTAGTTCAGGCTTGAATATCATCCAGGTTTTGCTGTATATGAGTATGACCTGCTTCAGGAAGTTGAGTGGTGCTGAGCATCTATGTACAACTAGAGATAGGGTAGGTTAGGACCAAACTCACTGGAGTTTAGGAAAATGAGGGGGGTCTCATATAATCATATAAAACTGTAACTGGACTAGACAACATAACTCAGGAAAGATATCCCTGAGCACTGGGGAGTCCAGAAACAGGGGTTAAGGACTATAGGTAGAAGGTCAGCTATTTCGTACTGACTTGAGAAATTTCATCACCTAGGGAGTGGGGAGACCGTAGAATTCTCTTCCTTAGAAAGTGGCTAAAAGCAAAGGGTTTAATGTTTTCAAGAAAGGGATAGACATAGTTCTTGGGGCTAAAGGAATCCAAAAATAATGGATGAAAGTGGGAATAGGCTACTTGGATGATCAGCCATGATCATATTGAATGACAGAGCAGGCTCAAAGGGTCAAATGGCCTATTCTAGTTCCTAATTTCTATGCTTCTACGAATAAACATTCTGCTGGTTAACTAAAGTGAATGTGCACAAAGTCAACCATCTATTGACCTCTTCCCTTTGTAAAGTAAACTCTGATTATGGACAGTAAGGAAAGGAAAGACGAAATACAGTTTTTGACATCTCTATCTGTAACGCTGTCAAGAAACTCAATAGTTTACAGCTTAATGAGGCATAAACACAGAACTTGGAGACCAGTCTTTCCATCTTGGAAGTGATGCCATGGCAACATGAGTAGATCCAATGGCAATGCAAAAAATGCAGACTCCTGTTTCAGCTTCAGTTGGAACACAGGCAGAGGTAAGAGTGAAGGTCGGAGAAATCAAGAGAAAAGGTCTCTGCCGGTTGGAGTCACACCGAACTCAAAGGAAGATGATCGTGGTGATAGGCGCTCAGTCATCTCAGCCCCAGAATTTCACTGCAGGAGATCTATAGGCCATTGCCCCAGACCCAACTATCCTGAGCTGCTTTGATGATGTTTCCTATATCAATATGTCAGAGGTGAGGATATACACTGAAGGTTGGACAATGCTCAGCACCACTCAACTTCCTGAAGCAGGTCATACTCATATACAGCAAAACCTGGATGATATTCAAGCCTGAGCTAGAAATGTAGCAAGTCATATTCGTAACTCACAAGTGATCATCTCCAACAAGAGAGAATCTAAGGGATGGCATGGTGACTCAGTGGTTAGCGCTGTTGCCTCACAATGCCAGGAACCCAGGTTCGATTCCATCCTTGGGAAATTCTCTGTGTGAAGTTTGCACATTCTCCCTGTGTTTGTATGGGCTTTCTCTGGATGCTCTGGTTTCCTCCCACAATCCAAAAATGTGCAGGTTCGGTGGATTGGCCATGCTCAATTGTCCACAGTGTCCAGGGATGTGCAAACGAGGTGGATTAACCATGGGAAATGCAGGGTGCGGGGATTATTTGGGGTTGGGTCTGTTACAATGTTGTAACTTTAGAAAGGTTGCTTTGTCCTGGGTTTTTTGGACAGAGGTTGCAAGAGCAGAGACAGTAAAATGGCTACAAGAGACTGCCTGAGTCAAAATCAGAGGAAGCCTTTAGGTTTTATTTTAAACAGTTGAACAATGGAAGGGAAATGGCCAGTTCTCCCATTCTAGTTTTTTTTTAGCTGTAGCAGTCACAATGTGGTTCAGTCCAGAGGGTTGTAAGCTTCAGTTAATGATTCCTAACTCACTTTCTCTGAAATCTCTCTGGATGTTGTTCCCCTCTGCCTGTAAGAATCTGTGTCAAGGGGTGTGTTTGTGGGAGGTTACTATATTGGAACAGTTAATTAGTTAAGTTACTATATCAAGTAGTGAGTTAAGTTTTCCAATTGTTAGGGTATTGTGCTTTCTTTTGTTCATGTTTTACCTACAGTATTTAAACAAATTGTGTTTTGCTTAAAGCCAAATGATTTGACCAGTTGCATCACATCTGGAACACCCACTCCACATCTACCTTTAAAGTAAGAAATATTGAGAGTCAAAGCCATCTTCTTAAAATATTTTGAGGCAGTCTGGCCTAGTCCATAACAGGTCGGGATGGGATGCTCTTCAGAGGGTTGATATGGACTCAATGGACTAAATAGCCTGCTTCTACAACAACGGGATTCTTGGATTCCATAAATATTTCCCTCTAAATTTTAAAGACACTGCAATCATTAAATCCACCATTACGCGTGGGGACACCTCCCACCTTGTACATGGCAGGTACTCATGTGGCTCAGCCAACGTTGTCTATCTTATACGTTGCAGGCAAGGATGCCCGGAGGCATGGTACATTGGGGAAACCGAGCAAAGGCTACGACAATGGATGAATGGGCACCGCACAACAATCAACAGACAGGAGTGGTCCCTCCCAGTTGGGGAACACTTCAGTGGTCCAGGACATTCAGCCTCGGACCTTCGGGTGACCATCTTCCAAGGTGGACTTCAGGATAGACAGCAGAGAAAAGTGGCCGAGCAGAGGCTGATAGCTAAGTTCGGTGCCCATAGGGAGGGCATCAACCTGGTCCTTGGGTTCATGTCACATTATTGGTGACCACCATCACACTATGCACACACACAGGCACTCCTACACACACAATCACACATGCATCCCCTCACAGACTGAAGACGCTCTGCACTCACTACACACACATACACTTTCTCACACTCATAACCCCCAACCTACACACACACACACACACACACACACACACACATATATTTTGTGGGGTGAATTTGTACTTGCAAGGTTACATTGTACTTTGCTCAAAAACTGCATACATTCGTGTAGAACTCCGTTATCTCACTTTTTAGATTAGAATCAATCTAAACATCATGGCATAGACAGAGAACACAGGGGCCAACACCTTCAACATATTGTCTCACTATCACCATTGTTAACAGCTAACCCGAGAATGCAACTTTTTAAAAAAAAGGTTTTGTGATTTACACATGAAAGAAGTGAAACTACCACGGTATTCTAACAGATAAAAGGCTTAACAGACAATCAATTTTTCAATGTATAATTTCAATTACATCACACTGTAAATTTTTGCTATAAATTCTGTGTGTTAGGATTGAGCCCTCCACTATCACCTGATGAAGGATCATCGTTCCGAAAGCTAGTGTGCTTCCAATTAAACCTGTTGGACTATAACCTGGTGTTGTGTGATTTTTAAAATCATTAAATCCTGGCTGTCAATGTTGTCCAGAACATCAACTGGACCAGTCACAAACATGTCATGCCTACAAGTCAGAAACTTGGAATTATGCAGTGAGCAATAAATCTTCCAACTTCCTAAAGCTGGCACACCAACTGCAAGGTACAAGACAAGGATGTTGTGGAACATTCTCCACTTGTAGCTTCAAAATACTCAAGAGGTTCAATACCATCCAAGTCAAACCACCTGCTTGATCCAAACCCCATTCAAGTACTTTGAATATGTCCCATCACAGAGACAGCAGTGTATACTATCTACAAGATACCTGTAGCAACTCACCAAATCTTTCAGTAACACCTTCCAATTTATACCTTTGACATCTGGAACTTCAAGGGCAGCAGATGTGACACCAACTAAAGTTCCCCTCTAATGACAGACCATCCTGACTTGGAACCCAGTCAGCGTTCCTTCACTATCAGTTATTCAATACCACAGAACTCCCATCCTAACAACACTGTGTGTTCACCTACGCCATGTCCATCACTAACTTCTCAAGAACTATTAGGACTGGTAAATAAATTCTGACCTTTCATAATGTCCACATCCTATTTACAAAATTGTAATGTCCTTTTGATGCTTTTGCTGCCACTCAATGAGTTTGCTGAACAAACTTGCTGTGTTTGGGTGTTACTCCACAATACTACCCAAGCAGTATGGCTAGTGGAAAACTGTCAGTACAGTCAACTGAGGGTGATCTTGCAGGATGATCTTGAGCAGCTCTGAGGCCTAGGAAAGGACCTCACATCATACTATCTTAGCACAGGCAATATAATCAGATAGACACAAGGATAGTGCCTATCCTTGGTGGTGAGTGAAGGTGGGTAAAGCAAGAGGTAGGTATTTACACTTTCTGTTGCTGAGTAGCCAGATGAAAGACAAGGGGAAATGGAATGCTAGAAGGAGGATTAGTATGTAGATACCGTCACCAATGATGGTTTCAGATCTGTCACTACCCACAGTTTCCAACATGACCACTTCCATGATTATAATCGTAGTCTCCCTCTTAGGATTAGGACGTCCAACCAAACCTGACTTCAATCGGTTAATTGTCGCTGCTTCTTGTTATGTGACTTCTTATCCTGTGCATAAGTGGGAAGTACATCAGTGTTTGATTGTTGTGTCCACCATTGCTGAAGAGTTCCCAACATGCACAAGCTGTGCAACATGAAGAAATAGCTAAGTGTGTGAGAGTAGGGTGAAACACTAAGTGTTAGACATGAGTCCCAGTTGACAAGGATTGTTGATCAATGGCTGACGAGGGTATGGTGCATTGAGTATTGTGTGAGGCTAGGGACATTTGGTAGGATCTGCACATGAAGACCCAGTCACTAGCCTCGACTACCCTTGAGGTAATTGAATCATTTGCAACACCGCAGAGTGCTCAGACTTTGAATCCTGATATTGACTATCACAGCTATCTGATTCCACTGCTTTCATTATGTTTGTCCCACAGGACTCCCTGTCCCTCCAAGTGTCATGTGCAGTCTCAGAAAATTTTCAAGAGCATCCTCTCGTGTTGGGCCACAAATTACTTATCATCCTCCTTAGACTTGTTTTAAAAAGCAGCACCAATCAAAAGACCTTTAAGAGGGGCAGGTTGGGTTTAAAGTGAGGCTACGTGTGACTGAACACAAACCCTTTGCTGAGACATGTAGCCATTCACTAGCACACACACAGCTGACAGCATTCAGCAATGGCATAAATTATGCCATTGGACACTACGAGTGTGGAGTAATTGCATATCATCTGAGCACCCAGTCCATCCATTGACTCCATTTACATTTCTCGCTGCCACAGAAAGGTAGCCAACATCCCCCAAAATCCTCTCCCACCCCGGTTATAATCTCTCCAATCTCTTCCGTCAGGCAGAAGATACTCAACTTAAACACATGTATCAACAGATTCAAGAACAGCTTATTGTGGACTTTCTTTGCAGCCATAACTTTGTATTCCTTGCTCTGTTCATTCACCCTGTGTACTTTGTATGGTATAATCTGCCTGTACTGAATGTAAAACAAAGATTTTCACTGTACTCAGGTACATGTGACAAAATTAAATCAACTTAAATTTCTGGGAGGCTGTTATACCTCACTATTTTTATTAAAATATTCTTGATACTTTTCCTGCTTTTGTGGATGAGGTGAGTTCCAGAAATCCCTATATCTACATTGCATTTACATTTGTCATCAGGGCCTTCCCTGCTAACTAAGCATGTTCACTGTGAGCTGCTGGTGTTTGGCAATCACTTGCTCAGCAAATGTCAGAAGATCCCAGGTTCAACACTAGACTCGGATTCCATTTTCACAATTAATCTTCCTCCTCCTTACATTCCTCCTCCTGCTGTCTGCTGAGCGAATAATGAACCAAATGTATGGGAGAAGAATACGTTAACTCAACTCTCTCTGGAGAGGAATTTCACCTCTGTGTGGCCTACACTCAAAAGGTAAAATCAATCATTCATATGATATTTGGTATGGCTCATGAATAACCTTGTCATACAGTTAATTTTTGTGCTGAGTGATTCCCCTTGGCAAGTGAGTGCACAAGAATTTGAAAATTAAATGCGAGGCAAAGCTTTTGATAATGCTCAGTACAGCAAGAAGATCAGATGAACTCCAGAATGAAAGAACGAATTTGCATTTATATTGCATTGTTCATGACCTTGTGATGTCCCAAATCGCTTTGCTGTCAATTAAATATTGTTAAATTGTAATCAATGTTAAAACGGAGAAAAACACCGCAGCCAATTTGTGCACAACCTTCTGCAAAACGTTATGAGATAACGAGTGGCTAATCTGTTCTTTGGTGGTAATTTTAATGGAGAATTCATCAGTGCACTAGAGAACACCCCTTTTCATTGAAAAGCATCATGGCAAAGCATACCCAGCTACCGTTTAGCTTTCCAAATGAAGACAAACCCACAACATCAGCAACTACAACAGTCACTTGCATTCCTGCACTGTTTCTAATGCAGCAATAACATTCCAAGATACTAAATCGAAGTTTGGTCTCATTATCTCTGTCTCAGCTTAGAGTCCTGTTTATTGACAAAAATGACCAAGAGCTTGATCAAAGGGATGGGTGTTAAGACAAGTCTTAAAAAAGTAGGAGAAACAAAAAAAACAAAAAGTGTCGTGGATGGGGAATTCCAGACTTTCAGGGGAAGTTCTAAATGAGTATTTTTTGTCAGTATTCACACTAGAAAAAGACAATGGTGTCGAGGTGAATACTGAGATACAGGCTATTAGACTAATTGGGACTGAGGTTCACAACGAGGAGGTGTTAGCAATTCTGGAAAGGGTAAAAATAGATAAGTCCCCTGGGCAGGTTGGGACTTATCCTAGAATTCTCGAGGAAGCCAGGGAGAAGATTGCCGAGCCTTTGGCTTTGATTGTTATGTTGTCATTGTCTACAGGAATAGTGACAGAAAACTGAAGGATAGCAAATGTTGTTCCCTTGTCCATGAAGGGGAGTAGAGACAACCCTGGTAATTATAGACCAGTGATCCTTACTTTGGTTGTGGGTAAAGTGTTGGAAAATGTTATAAGTGATAGGATTTATAATCATCTAGAAAGGACTAAATTGATAAGGGACAATCAGCATGGTTTTGTGAAGGGTAGGTCATGCCTCACGAACCTTATTGAGTTCTTTGAGAAGGCGACCAAACAGGTGGATGAGGGTAAAGCGGGTGATGTGGTGTATATGGATTTCAATATGGTGTTTGATAAGGTTCCTCATCAGAGGCATGAGATTGAGGGTGATTCAGTGATTTGGGTCAGAATTGGTTAGCTGAAAGAAGATAGAGGGTGGTGATTGATGGGAAATATTCATCCTGGAGTTCAGTTACTAGTACTGTACCGCAAGGATCTGTTTTGGGGCCAGTGCTCTTTGACATTTTATAAACGACCTGAATAAGGGCGTAGAAGGATGGGCGGATGACACGATGGTCGATGGAGTTGTGGATAGTGCAGAAGGATGTTGTAGGTTACAAAGTGACACAGATAAGTTGCAGAGCTGGGCTGAGAGGTTGCAAATGGAGTTTAATGTGGAAAAGTGTGAGGTGATTCACTTTGGAAGGAGCAACAGGAATGCAGAATTCTGGGCTAATGATAAGATTCTGGCTGTGTAGATGAGCAGAGAGATCTTGGTGTTCATGTACATACATCCATGAAAGTTGCCACCCAGGTTGCTGGGGTTGTTGAGAAGGCATATGGTGTGTTAGCCTTTATTGGTGGAGGGGTTGAATTTCAGAACCATGGGTTCATGCTGCAGCTGTACAAAACTTTGGTGCAGCTCCACATGGAATACTGCGTGCAGTTCTGGTCATGGTATTATAGAAATGATGT
Organism: Hemiscyllium ocellatum; assembly: GCF_020745735.1. Taxonomy (NCBI): domain Eukaryota; kingdom Metazoa; phylum Chordata; class Chondrichthyes; order Orectolobiformes; family Hemiscylliidae; genus Hemiscyllium; species Hemiscyllium ocellatum. The sequence continues at coordinate 71,179,540 of NC_083411.1, read as the reverse complement.
GGAGGCTTTGGAGAGAGTTTAGAGGAGATTTACTAGGATGTTGCCTTGTATGGAAGGAAGGTCTTATGAGGAAAAGCTGAGGGACTTGAGGCTGTTTTCATTGGAGAGAAGAAGGTCGAGAGGTGACTTAAGTGAGGTGACGTACAAGATAATCAGAGGGTTAGATCGGGTGGACAGTGAGAGCCTTTTTCCCCGGATGATGATGGCTAGCATGAGGGGTTGTAGCTTTAAATTGAGAGGTGATAGATATAGGACAGATGTCAGAAGTAGCTTTTTTACTCAGAGAGTAGAAGGGGCATGGAGCACACTGACTGTAACAGTAGTAGACTCACCAACTTTCAGGGCATTTAAATGGTCATTGGATAGATATATGAACAAAAATGGAATAGTGTAGGTTAGATGGGCATCAGATTGGTTTCACAGGTTGATACAACATTGAGAGCCGAAGAGCCTGTATTTGCTGTAATGTTCTATGTTCTATTAACATGATGCTTAAGTGATTGATGACATGTCTGGCAATGTTGGGCGAAAGGGAAATGCATAAGAGACAGGAATAGGAGGTAATTGAGAAATAGTGTTTTTAGCCTTATTTGTGAGACTTTCATTTTCAGGAAGATGAATAATATTATTTACTGTTTCATACAATATACTGTAAATTTGCTGTTTACAGCATAGTGAACCACAGTATATAATGGACATCAAACTCCAGAGCCTGGATGTTGATCAATGCCATGGAAACATTATTTATTCAGTTCGGTTTGCAAATTATTGAGGAATGTGACATTCCTTCATTCAATGAGTACAGTGAAACCATAGATGTGAGTAAAAAGATTAGCTTGTGAGAGGGGATGGGAATCTGATGGGTAAACCAAAATTGAGAAATGTAAAATTTATAACAGGAGATGGAAGAGCTTCTAGGGAGATTAGTAGTCAGGAGATATTGAGTATACTTTGAAAGCAGAATGATGTCAAAGACAAAATTAAGGTTATTCAACCTGAATGCAGCCAGTACTCACAAGGTAAATGATCTAAAGACACAAATAGAGGTAATTGGGTATGATCTAACTACCATTGTAGAAATATGGCTGTATGGTGACCAGGACTAGTGAACTGAATACTCAATGATGTCGATGGTTGGGAAGAACTGAAGAGGAGGAAAAGGTGTGGACTTGTGCTGATATTAAGGGATGGGATCAATACATTAGTTAGGAGAGTCTCTGATTAGAAGACCAAAGTGTGAAATCTGTTTGAATGCAATGAAAGAACAAAAAGGGGACTAGACATTGCTTGGAGTTATTTATAGGCCACCAAATAGTCATGGTAGTGTGGGTATGGTACACCTCAGGAGATGACAGAAGCATGTAGCATGGGCAATGGTCATCATAGGTAACTTCAATCTGCATAAAGACTGGGTAAGCCAAGTGAGAACTAAAGCTGTCGAGGAATGGTTTCTGGAATGTGTTAGTTAGGCATGATCCTTTCAAACAGTATTCTGATGAGCTGATTAGAGCATGTGCTATTGAACATCGAGCATCATGTAATGAAAAAAAAACTTGTTATATAAGAACATTAAGGGATAAATGAGCTGGAGTTTTAAAGTCTGATTTGAAGTCAGGTAGTTTAATCTGAAGGAAGTAATTGATGCAAGGGAAGTTACATAAGGCATGAGGTACAAATTGTCTGAGGTATATCTGGAAAATATGTTAAAAAGCATGATTGCACATGGGCAAGGGATCATCTTTGAAGAACTGTTACTGGCTTACAGCAATGATACATTCCTTCAAAGTGCAAAATCTCAGAAAAAAGTCAATTCATCATGGTTGACAAAAAGAAGGAAGCGGCAGACTTTGTAAGATTAAAATAAATGATTTATAAAGTTGCCAAAAATAGTAGTAACGCTGAGGACTTGGAAGGTTTCTTAAAACCAGAATCAAAGGAGGACCAAGAAATTAATAAGGAAAGGGAAAATAGAATATGAACACAATCTAACAAAAAACAATTCGTAAAACCTTCTATAAGTATGTGAAACAAGCATTTGCAAAGGCAAGTGTAGATCTGTTATAGACAGGATCGGGAGAAATTATAATGTGGAATGGAAAAATGGTAGAGAAGCTAAATGATTACTTTGGGTCTATTTTCACTGAGAACAATACCAATTCAAGTGGCAAGGGAGAATGAGAACTTGAAGTTATTATTGGTAAAAATGTTACACCAAAGAAGTAGTGCTGAAAATTGCTAAGTCCTCACTTTATATATCATATTCCCAGAGTGTTGAAGGTAGGGGCTACAGGGATAATCATTTTCAAAATTCTTTAGATTCCAGAATGCTTCCTATGGATTGGAAGCCAGAAAATGCCAACACATTATTTAAGAAGAGAATGAGAGAGATAACTGGAAACTACAGACCTATTAGCCTTATATCAATAGTGGAAAGAATGCCAGAAAATAATATCCAGGATGCATTTAATGGACGCTAGATAACAATGATCTGGTTGGGAATAATCAACAAGGATTTGTGAATGAGATATCATGTTTGACAAACTTGTTGGGATTTTTTTTGAAGATGTAGCTTACAAAATTGATAAAAGGAGTCAATGGCCAAAGTATTTATGGATTTTCGAAAAGCTATGATAAGGTTCCCTAATGGAGAGTGTTGGTAAACTTACAGCACATGGATGGGGGTAAGATACTGGCTGGGAGTAAGATACTGGCTGGGGGTAAGATACTGGCATGGACTAAGGATTTGCTAACAAGTAGACAACAGAGAGTGGGAATGAACAGATCTTTCTCACGCTGGCAGGCTAGGATTAGAGGTGCACCTCAAAGATTAGTCCCTCAGCACCAATGGTTCACAAAATGTATCAATGATTTAAATGTAAGGACCAAATTTAATATTTCCAGATTTAGATTAGATTACTTACAGTGTGGAAACAGGCCCTTCGGCCCAACAAGTCCACACCGACCCTCCAAAGAGCAACCCAACCAGACCTATTCCCCTACATCTAACACTATGGGCAATTTAGCATGGTCAATTCACCTAACCTGCAGATCTTTGGACTGTGGGAGAAAACCAGAGCACTCAGAGGAAACCCACACAGACACGGGGAGAATGGTAGTCACCCACGGCAGGAATTGAACTCGGGTCTCTGGCGCCGTGAGGCAGCAGTGCTAACCACTGTGCCACCCATTTGCAGATGATAAAAAGCTAAATGAGAATGTGTGTTGTGAGGAAGATTGCATGTGGCTGCAAGAGAATTGAGAGAGGCTTCATGAATGGGCCAGTATCTGGCAGATAGAATATAATGTAGAAAAATGTCAGGCTATCCACTTTGGCAAATGGAACAAATGTGCAAACTATCTTTTAACTCCTAAGAGACTAAAAAGAGTGCATACATGAAGGTGCTTTGGTGCCTTTGTTGGTAAGTCATTGCAGCTAATAGGCAGATGCAGCAAGCTCCTAGGAAGGCCAACGGAATGTTAGTATTTATTGCAAGAGGATTTGAATACACAAGTTGTGAAGGCTTGCTTTAATTTATTACTGGAGTGTTGTGTGCAGTTTTGTTCTCCAAACCTCAGAAAGGATATGATCGCCATTGAGGACTGCAGTGAATCTTCACCAGACTCACTCCTGGGATAGCAGGATCATCCTATGAAATGATATTCGGCAAACTATTGGCTGTTTCTCTGGAGTTTCAACAACTGAGAGATACTCGCATTGAAACCTGCAAAGTACTAAGAGGGATAGACAGGGCAGATGTAGCCAAGATGTTTACATTTGATGGGAAGCCTGGAACTCGAGGATAACATTTAATAATAGGGGGCTTGCCTTTGACAAATGAGAATTGGTTTTAGTCAGATGAAATCTTTGGAATTCTGTAACCCAGAGTGCTGTGGAAGCTCAGCTTTTGAATATGTTTCAAATCGAGATTGGTAGACTTTTAATCAGATGCAGCATTATGGAAGTAGTGTAGTAATGGATACAGAACAATGAAGTGTTCAATCAGCCTTGATCATATTAAATGTCAGAGCAGGCTTGATGGGCTGAATGGCTTTCATTCCTATGTTCCCACATTCCTAAGAGGCCTGCAAATAATACAAAGGAAAGTTTCTGTATCCTTGGTGAATGTATATAGTGTTGCACAGCGAATTCTGCCTTGTGTGTGTGAATACAGTGACTTGTGGCGGATACAAAAAGTAGTGGAACAGAGAAGCAGCAGCACAGGATGGTTCAACGAGAAGCCATTGACTCATAGTTAATATGATGCCAGGGGCCGTAGGGTTGCAACATAGTGAGTTACAAAGGGATGGCAGAACAGGGGTGGATCCAGTCACTCAACCTGACCTGGAGAATCCTTGAAGGAAACATGTTATCTGATCAAAGAAGATTAGAATGTATCTCTCTGAAGTAACGACAGGGAATGTCATCACTGTCCTCACTATTAATGTGGTCATGGATTTTCTGTGCTACTCGGTATTTTCCTAATTGAAGTAATAGCAGTACACCATATTGTATAAGGAATTGACACTAATTCTGCAGTATGCTAATAAAATTGCGCACATCATCACAGGAAGTGATGTGACATAACATGATCCTGCTCTCTCTTGGGAAATCTTGCCACATTAAGTTGTGATCTGATAAAGTCCTCAGCAGTCTTTGTAAGTATTCGAATGAGTCCAACATTATAAAGGTAAAGTGACCGTAATCCTTCCAGATAATAGGGCAGTTCTTATTTCAGTGAGATAGATGATTGGTAGCAGTTTAATCCAAGGGTCGCCACGTCTCAGCTCGGAGGAGAGATATAGGAGGACAGCCCTTAATGGAAACCTTAGCTGATGTGGGAATTGAACCCACACTGTTGGCATCACACAAAAGTACTACCAGCTAACTGAGCTATCCAACCCCCACAGCAATATTACAGAATGATGCCATTATTATATTGCAATCCATTATGGTATGTAACCTGTACAACAAGGCTCTGCCTTGGACATCCTTCCCATTCTGTGAACCTCACCACAATCCTCCCCTTACTGCAAACAAATACATCCATCTAAAACAATAAAAACTAAGAGCAATATTAAATATTTATTTGATTTTGAAGAGTACCTGCTTTATTCATTTGTTCTGGAGTGCAATGACTAAATATTGCAGGGATATATATGTGACATAGGACCTTGTTACATGTACGCTTGAAATAACAGTCTGACCGATATTTAAATTAGAGCTACGAATACAGTAGACATTATTATAATAGGCTCCCATCCTGAACATTCATGATTTACTTTAGCCTACAAAACAAGTTGAATCAAAATTCTAACACAAAGCTAACATTTCGCATCACTTGTATGTGTAAATTCCCGAGTGCTTACCAAATGTTGTCCTTTGTCAATTATTCCTTGAATATTATTGTGAGAAGGATTTGTTTTATCTATGTGGACAAATACCAGTTTCATATTAGAACATACCACATTCAATTAAATAGGATTTTCCTAGGCTTTTGAATCACCAGTGTTTAGCATTTCTTCAATTTCCAAGTATCAAAGTTTTACACAGCAGCTGGTGATTATAAATTTCTGTTCCCCGGTTATAAGCTGCAATCCATGTTTCAGCAATAGCTCCAAAATCACCAACAATTAAGTCAAAATATCAATCCAGTTATAATTGTCATCTAAGTTGTGTTTGACTTTGGCAGACACTGAATAGTTGCAGATGACATCACCCAAAATCCAGATGCTTGCAATCTTACTGACGTGTGTTTCAGAATAAAAGTAGAAGCTATAAGCAAAGCACACATCAATACAATGAAAGATAATGTCCTTTTTCTGTCAACACCTGACGTAGAGAGCTTCTATAAACAGTGAGCAATGTCATTACATTACCACCATTATATACTCAAGTCCCCAGAGTCTTTCATAAACCACAAAATCTGAAATATTGATCACCCTCACATGTTTCATTCCAGGTCCGTGATAGTAATCCCTGGCTGAAAATAACAATACTTAGTCACTTTTAGTGCATATTGGAATAGTTATTGCTTTATTTTGAATGAATCAAACTTGACCAAGTAAGTTTTTGAGTAAAGCTGAACAGGTAAATTAATTCAAGAAGGGAAAATATGCATTTGTACAGCACTTCTCATTCCTGACAGATGTCTCAAAGCACTTTACAGCCAGTCAAGTACTTCTGAAGTGTAGACACTGTTGTAATGTAGGAAAAGCAACAATTAATTTGGACACAGCTAATTCCTACAAACAGCATTGTGATGATGACCAAATATGAGGCCATGGTGGGATGTGAAAGGAGGAGGAGAATGCAATAATTGAAATATTGCCAGGCCTGGAACCAGCACAGTTAGGCCTGATGGGTAGACTGGTCAGATGTTCTGTTTTTAGATAATTTGGCCACAGTCTACTACAAAATAGCTCCAGTTCTGGTACTTCAGATGGTAATGGTAATGTCACTGGACTGCTCACCCTAGACCTCTAAACTGAAATGCTGGGGACACGTATTTGAATCTTGCCATCGCAGACAATGGAACTTAAATTCAGTAAAACTTTGAAAGGGAAAAGCTAACTTAAAGTCAACCATGTAACCACTATCAATTGTCATTTAAAAAAACCATATTATACACTGGCATCCTTTAGGGAAAGAATACTGGCACTTTGACTAGGTCAGACCTACATGTGACTGCAGACACACAGTAATGTAGTTGACTGCCAACTGCCCTCTGGGTTATTAGGGATGGGCACAAAATGCTGGCATGGCCTGAAATACCACATCTTTTGAATGAATACTTTGAAAAGTAGACCACTTCTCATAGACAAGCATCAGCAGGGATCTGTCCTTGCTCCTTCCCCTGCTTGCAGCAACCACAAAGTCCACTTTGTTTTGATACATTTTCACACCTCACTCCACTCCTCACACCCTCTACAAAGGTGTTGATTCTCCAAACAGGATGATGTCAATCTGTTACGCATCAGGAAACTGTTCGATTGGATGCCAGCAAAGGGGTAGAAACAGATGACATATCAATATGTATACTTCCTCAAATGGAATGAGTGGACATAGTAAAAGGCAAGGAGAAAGTGAGGACTGCAGATGCTGGAGATCAGAGCTGAAAATGTGTTGCTGGAAAAGCGCAGCAGGTCAGGCGGCATCCAAGGAGCAGGGGAATCGACGTTTCGGGCATAAGCCCTTCTTCAGGAATGAGGAAAGTAGCTAAGATAAAAGTAGGGAGGAGGGACTTGGGGGAGGGGTGATGGAGATGTGATAGGTGGAAGGAGGTCAAGGTGAGGGTGATAGGCCGGAGTGGGGTGGGGGCGGAGAGGTCAGGAAGAAGATTGCAGGTTAGGAGGGCGGTGCTGAGTTCGAGGGATTTGACTGAGACAAGGTGGGGGGAGGGGAAATGAGGAAACTGGAGAAATCTGAGTTCATCCCTTGTGGTTGGAGGGTTCCCAGGCGGAAGATGAGGCGTTCTTCCTCCAACCGTCGTGTTGTTATGGTCTGGCGATGGAGGAGTCCAAGAACCTGCATGTCCTTGGTGGAGTGGGAGGGGGAGTTAAAGTGTTGAGCCACGGGGTGGTTGGGTTGGTTGGTCCGGGTGCCCCAGAGGTGTTCTCTGAAACGTTCTGCAAGTAGGCGGCCTGTCTCCCCAATATAGAGGAGGCCACATCAGGTGCAGCGGATGCAATAGATGATGTACCATACCGTACAGCCCAGATGGCCTCCTTCTTCAAGGACCGCAGATTCTCCCCAGACGTGATCGACGATGCCCTCCACTGCATCTCCTCCACTTCCCGCTCCTCCGCCCTTGAGCCCCGCCCCTCTAACCACCACCAGGATAGAACTCCACTGGTTCTCACCTACCACCCCACCAACCTCCATATACAGCGTATCATCCGCCGTCATTTCCGCCACCTCCAAACAGACCCCACCACCAGGGATATAGTTCCATCCCCTCCCCTATCAGCGTTCCGAAAGGACCACTCCCTCTGTGACTCCCTCGTCAGGTCCACACCCCCCACCAACCCAACCTCCACTCCCGGCACCTTCCCCTGCAACCGCAAGAAATGCAAAACTTGCATCCACACCTCCTCCCTTACTTCTCTCCTAGGTCCCAAGGGATCCTTCCATATCCGCCACAAATTCACCTACACCTCCACACACATCATCTATTGCATCCGCTGCACCCGATGTGGCCTCCTCTATATTGGGGAGACAGGCCGCCTACTTGCGGAACGTTTCAGAGAACACCTCTGGGACACCCGGACCAACCAACCCAACCACCCCGTGGCTCAACACTTTAACTCCCCCTCCCACTCCACCAAGGACATGCGGGTCCTTGGACTCCTCCATCGCCAGACCATAACAACACGACGGTTGGAGGAAGAGTGCCTCATCTTCCACCTAGGAACCCTCCAACCACAAGGGATGAACTCAGATTTCTCCAGTTTCCTCATTTCCCCTCCCCCCACCTTGTCTCAGTCAAATCCCTTGAACTCAGCACCGCCTTCCTAACCTGCAATCTTCTTCCTGACCTCTCCGCCCCCCACCCCACTCTGGCCTATCACCCTCACCTTATCACCCTCACCTTAACCTTCTTCCACCTATCACATCTCCATCGCCCCTCCCCCAAGTCCCTCCTCCGTACTTTTATCTTAGCCTGCTGGACACACTTTCCTCATTTCTGAAGTAGGGCTTATGCCCGAAACGTCGATTCTCCTGTTCCTTGGATGTTGCCTGACCTGCTGCGCTTTTCCAGCAACACATTCTCAGCTAGTAAAATGCAAACCTACCAGCAATATCAATTGGTACTTGCCCTGCAGGAAGTACGACCCAAGATTTATCATAAAAGAACAACAATTCATATAGTAATATTGTCAGCTTCTCTGTAATGCTACTATCTGCCAGTAACATTTATTCCATGAATCATATTTTGTGCAGACTGTAATCATTTATGGGTTTGCAATGGTCAATGTCACCAGAAGTATCCACAAGTCTCACTACATCAGCTCATAGAAAGCACCAATCACAAATAGTGACTGATTTTAAAATTGTTATGCTTGGTTTTCAAGTCCATCTCGCGTCCTTATCTGTGTAATCACCTCCAGCTTTAAAACCCTCCAGGAAATCCATATACTTCAAATTTTGACCTCTTTCATGTTCTTTATTCGCAAGGCTCCAGCATTGATCGACTTATTGTGAATTGCCAAAGCCATAAGTTCTCAAATTTTCAACCTATTCCTTTCTACTTATTTCTCCAACTCAAAGACACTCTTGAAAAAAATTTATCTCTTAGATTAAGCTTTTGGTTCTGATATTCACTCTTGCAACTTGGTGTTAATTCTTTTACATTTAATAATGCTCCCTTGGGATGCTTCATTACAGCCAAGATATTAGACAAGTTCTTGCTGTGCTAAAACTAAAACTGAATAGACACTAATTGAGATTATACTCATGAATAAAGTTGGAATGAAGTAGTCAATATTTCAAAGATCAAAAATACATAACCAATCCAGAAGACTCTACTTCACCATCCTACACATTCTGCATCTCTGAATTCTGCTTACCTTAAGACGTGGCCCAGCTCACTCAACTGCTTCACAATAAAATGTCAGTGACTGTCAGTCTCCCAACTATTTCTGCTATGGTTTATACTCTACAGATACTGTCACACATCAATATTGATAAAAGAATGGAAGATATTGAACCAACAAGCAGTGAAATCTTCACTCGAGTAAAAATGGGCAGATTGTAACACACACACTAGGCAAGAGATACCCTCAGCATTACGTCTTACACATTAATTGTGGATTCCAGTGAAAGAGTTGATTCCTGTGTTTAGAATGTATGGTCACGTGCCCACAATGCAGATGCCAAGCTGGTACAAAGTACCTTGATAATATGAGCACACCTTGTATCAAGTGAGCAAGGTCATAAAGCCAATTTTTGGGTTTATCCTTCGTGCTGTTGACAGAGTCTTGGGAACCCGACACTTTTATCCCACCAGAAAAGAATCGACAATGCCCATCTCATTCACAAAGCCACCCTGTAACGACAGTTGGCAAAGCTATGTAACCGATGCAAACTGGTTCCGCACATAAAGATCAGTCAAAACTCTTCTGCATAGTAGGTGTCAAGACGCCCGGACTGCGAGCCTTAGCCCTCCATCCTGCTTTCTCCTTCAAAAGAAAGCACTGTTATGTCGAAAATGTAATTTTTAACATCAATGCCTGAACTAAATGATTAAACATTTTAGCTACAGAAAGAGGAAACCCAATAAATTGGGCTTTTGAAATGCAAATTGCCTAAGAATAACAAGAATTATGTCTTATGTTTCATAAAATTCACAGCATTCATAAAATCTTCAATAGCAGGTAGAGTAGTAAGCGTTCTCAATTAAAAAAAGATACAAAGATGAGGAAAAATCAGATTACCATTTGGCTAATTCAGCACTTCTGTAACTACGGAATTAAAGCAATTAATTAAACAGATACTTTGGCACTTCTGTGAATAAATTGTGACACACTGGATAGAATGCAAGAAATGTAAGGTGCCTACAGATTTGCATACTTCAAATAGCGTTTTGCTGTGAGCCCCAGACCTCTGACTTCCAATATCCAATTCAATATAATAGATTAAGTGCTTAAGATCATTGAAAAACTTGGCATCAAGTAGTAAGAAATGGCCTTCAGACTTATTCAGCAATATTCCCTAGTACCTCACCATTTACCGTAGAAGTCCTGCTCTGATTTGCTTTACCAAAATGCAGCACCTTGCATTTATCTAAATTAAATACCTGGGGGACCTGTATATCTACATCAGACCAGATGCTGAAGGAATTGTCTGTGAAATTGAATTTACCACTGGACAATTCCTTTAGGCCTGGAACTGTACAGATTAGATTTTGTCATGTAAAACTGTTATGGACCAGACCCTCTCAAAACATATTTAAAAAGTTGCCTAAACCCTGTTTCCACTCAGGCTGCTTCTATTGTTCCAACTGAAACAAAAAAAAAGACCTCACAAATTGCTTATCTTGTCATAGACTGTTCTCCACCTGCCCACCCCCCCCCCACCCCAATTTCTCTCCAAAAGAAAACAGGACAAAGTACACCTCTTAAAACGACAGTATCATCACAAACACACACCATGTGCAGCCAAGTGCCCACACAGGCAAAGATTTCAAAAGACACTGTAGGTAAGGCTAGCAACTAATTTGCTTGATGTTAAAGATAAGATATATTGAATCCTAGTCAACTATTATTCAGTTGGCAAGACTTCATTCAACTACAGCAGATTTAGGTGATTAGAGGACCTTTGCAAAAACACTGCTTCCTGGAATAATAATTAATGTTGTACCGTATCCCTCAATGTGTTAGTGAGAATTTGAGGAAATCAACTTTGCAGCCAGGTATCAATTCAGGGTCAGGGTCTCCACTCTATCCTTAGTCAAACAGATGCTATCAAGACTGCAAAAATGCATACAAATTCAGGGATGGACTTAGCTGTACTCAGTTACAGAGCAGCACTGTTGAATATCGGATGCTCCCCAAGGGAAGTGTTAATGAAAGGAAGGTTCAAGTGGATGTAACATGACCTGAAGCCAACCAGAACCTCTCAAGATCACTAGGCAGTGAAAGAACAGGAGGAAAGCCACAGCACATTCAGCAATGATACAACTCTAGACACAGGGCAAACCCTCCACCAATCATAAAGTCAGGGCAGAAAGTTTGGTTATGGTGCAGAAAGTCAGACGCTATGGTATTGAGAAAATTGGTTCAACTGAGGTCTCATTTTGTCAGAAGGGACATTCAGGAGGAACAGAAAAACATTGTTCTTACTAGAGCTAAGAAGTGAGATGGGGTATGATTGCCACAGAATGTGGTTCAGACATACCCTACTACATCAGACAGTGCACAGTGTGATGTAACTATTCTAGGTATGATGAACACTAGGCCTAGTATGAAATTCAAGTAAACCACACCAGGGACAACCAGTCAGCATTCTGGATTACCTCGACCATGAGAATCAAACAGAATCAAACTAGCATGCCAATTTCATCGTTCAATGTCTTCTAACTGTGTTCTTACCTTGGCAGGACTCAACAGTTTGGGAACTCTGTACACTGTCTGTGAAAAACAGAATGGAAGGTTAGCTTCTAGCCTACTTGATATTTATCATATTTAATCATTCAGTGCCAGAGTATCTTAATATAGATCAACACATATATTACAGTAACATTACATAAATGTAACAGTAACACAATGCAGAGAGTGGATAGTTGATTGAGTTTAGAACTTACATCATGTGTAAAGCCCTCCATAACTTCTCCCATCATTATCTCCTCAGGTACCAGACACTAAAAGAACATTAGCAACCATAGATTTCCATGGGATTGTTCCATGATTCTGCACATCAATGTTCTGCAGTGGTTTCTGTAATGTGACTGCCTCTCCGTCTAACCATCAGGTGCAATGAAAAGATCCCTCTCTCTAATCGCCTTCAAAACTAAACCTGCCCCTGCCCATTCCCTGTCCCTGATTCCCCGATACACTGAACCTGACCTCTCATGCACCCCATCCTTCCCGGTCTCTGCCCGGCTCCATGCTTCAAATTTTCCTCCTTAAACCCTACAAAGACCATATCCTTTTAGCTTTCACTAGTTCTGATTCTGGACTGAGATTAGAAATGAGCTGGTTTAAAAGCCCAGGATTGTTGCAAGATTGGTACATGTTTAAAAATAAGTAACCTGACATTCATTATAAATGTTGTTTACGGAGTTGCTTGTTCTATTAGTGGTGCCTAAATAAAGATTCGGCTGGCTATGAGTAACTGATTGGCCTGTAGACTAGTGACCAGCTCTTTATGACAAAGGCCACCGACCTGCCAAAATCTGTGATTGGCTTCTAGGTAACCAAATAGCATGGGAGTGTGAATGTTCATCATTGGATTTCTGCAAAGGCAAATGTTGTCACTTTCTTTCCTGTAGTAAAAAACTATGATAAGCCTGAAGAAACAAATAAAATCAGAAATTGTTGGCGAACCTTTAGAAGTTTCTCTGTTTCATTCTCCACAGATAATGCCAGGCCTGTTGAGTTTCTCCAGAAATGTCTGGTTTTGTTTATTTCAGATAGCCAGCATCCACAGTTCTTTGTTTTAGTTAAGCCTGAAGAAAGCCAGTTTTGTTTTCCCCCAGCAGTGTCTTAAGCTTTGGCTCTTAACCAGTGAGCCAGAGACTTTATAAGTTGTCAATCAGCTCAGCACCTCTGCACCAAAGCTGATCATCCCGTGTGAAAGAGACATTTCAGCACCATTGTGACAACACCCCTCTGCAAGAGAAACAGCATAGAACACATCTTTTAAAGGCACATTATTGTCACATTTCATTGACACAGATGTGGACATATTGGTCAATTTTCTAGAAATGTCAATCAGGGTCACCTCTCCTATTCACCCAGGTACAGTTAACAATATTTCTTCCTCAGCTTTTTAATCTTAAGGCCTCTGGAAGCTGCTGTGGGAGATTAGGCAGGGAGATTTCATATCTTCACTCTGTGTCACCCGAAGGCAAACTCATCTCTACAGTTCAGAAAAAAACAACTTCAACTGCACTCCTGCTCTGATAGATTGACCTTCTTTTCCCAAAACTTAAAATAGTATTCAACATCTGCCCATTTGTTCGTATTTTGAGTCTCTTCTCATTGTACTTGAACCAATCCCAGGTATTAACTTCGCTAACAGCCAACTTCTGCTGTCTGTTTAAACACTATGCTCTTCCTAGATTTGATATGTGTATAGGACCTCTTTTGATTAAGACTGAGCCAGCAATTAACTCCAGGCCAGACCTCACAAACAAACAAAAAACCTGTTTAGTCTGTTCTTTACTTTTTACCATAAACTGTTTCTCAAAGATCTACAAGTCATCTACAGCTCACAACTCCCAGTTCACAGCTCCAAAACCAACATTGATAAAAGAATAAAAACAAAAATAGTGAAAAATCAGCAGGGGTTCTAACAAACAGAAATTCTTTGATTTTTTTTCTATTGAGCCAGTGTTACGCTTCAATATATTTTTTGTTCAAGGCTGTGAATGGCACATCTGAGGGCATTTCTTTGACTACAAATTCTACTCGAAGTAGCAGTGGAACAAAACTGCATAAATGTGATTGCTGGCCAACAAACAGTTTACAAAAGATGGTGACTTAATCTCCCTAGGCCCAAAGGTTCTAACTGAATTCTGCAACCTCTTTACCTCTCTACTCCTTTCTTTGTGATGTTTCCTGAAACCTACCACTATGACCAGGCCCTTTTACAGCATTATGGTTCTTGATGCCTATTTTTTTCTTTGTAATGCTCTTCTGAAGTGACTTGAAAATCTTATATTAAAGGCATGACATGAATAGAAATAGTTGGAATTGTTGTATTACATAACTAAGATAACATAATCTGGAAGACAATGGTAAACTTGGTACAGGCCATGTGATAAAAGGTATGTGTTGAGAATATAGTTTATCCTTCTATAGTGTGTCTTGTGGATCTTACCCTGAAGCCAGTTGTTGTGCTTCACAATGGGCACCAGGTACTGATTGTGAGTCTGCCATCTTTGGATTTCCTTCAGTTATTGTCATTCCATTAAAATAAAACAATCTCACAGAGAACTACAGTTTGTTTAAAACATACCAATGATTACCTAATTATGGAGCTCCTGAAATAATTATCTTTGGGGATAATCCTGGCATTTTTTCATAGCAAAACCCTGTCTGATTGTGAATACAACAACCATTGCATTTTCTATCGTTTGTGCTCACCCCCACTCTTGTGGTACTAATTTGAATGCAAAAGTAAACAAGAAAAAACATGCAGCTAAGGATTTAGAGAGGTAAAGATCATGATATTAAATGATAGACAATAGAGATGCTGCTGTGTAGTGGAGAGACTGAAGTATGCTTGAATTAGTTAAATGCTAAACTATAGGAATAAACAGAGACTTGAAATGATATTGCAGATCAATGTACATCGTAAAACAACAGCGTACCTTATCCTGTTAAAGCAAATCTGTTAGTTTGTAGTGACTTGGCAATTGATTTGTAGTTTCTAGTTGTTCAGAAGGTTGGGGTGGGGGCCTTCTGTGCAGTATCCCTGCCTTTCAGCCTGAAACTGCTGGCTCAAGCCCCACTCCAGAACAATATGACATGGACAATACATTGAATATCAACCTGCCAATCAGCTCAAACAACAGCCTCTAGTAAAAGTCTAGGAATAAGTTCCAGGTAAAACCTAGTTATAGAAACAGATGTTAAGCGCACACTTTGTCTACATTCTATGGCACCAGACAAGTGAAGAGGATATCAATTAGTATCTAGAGATAGGAAAACAGGAACAGAAGTAGGCGATTCAGCCCCTCAGATCGGTTCTGCCATTCAGTGAGATTAAGACTGATCTGTGGCCTAACTCCATATCCCTTTGGTCCATATCCTTTAATAAATTTGCTTAACAAACATTTGTCCATCTTAGATTTAAAATCAGCAACTAATCCAGCTTCCACTGCTGTTTCTAAAAAGAGTTCTAAATATCTCCCACCTTTTGTCTAGAGAGTGCTTCCTAACGTGTCTCCTAAAATGGTCCGGTCCTAACTCTCACACTATGCCTCCCAATTCTGAAATCCCCAATCAGTGGAAAGAGTTTATTTGTATCTACCCTGCCTTTTCATATTATTATCTTGAAAACTTTGAACAGATCACCCCTTAACCTTCTAAATTTAAGCGAAAATTGGCCAAGTTTATTTACTTTCTCCACGTCCAGGTATCATTCTTGTAAACCTATGTTGTATTCCTTCACAGGCTAATATATCACTCCTAAAGTGTCATACTCAGATTTGCTCACAATACCCCCAATGATGTCTAATCAAACTCTTGTATAATTACAGCATAACTGCTGCATTCTTGTACTCCAGTCTTCTCGATATAAAGGCCAGAATTCCATTAGCTTTCTTGATTAATTTCTGCTGCAAATGTGTTGCTGGTCAAAGCACAGCAGGTTAGGCAGCATCTCAGGAATAGAGATGCTGCCTAACCTGCTGTGCTTTGACCAGCAACACATTTGCAGCTGTGATCTCCAGCATCTGCAGACCTCATTTTTTACTGATTAATTTCTGCACCTGTTTGTAGCGTTTTAAAGATCTAGGCACCTAAATCCCCAAATTCTCTTTGGACATCCATTGTATTTAACGTCATACCATCTAGAAAATATCTTGATCTATCCTTTTTTTTGGTCCACAATGGATAAGCTCACATTTGCTTACATTGAACTCCAATTGCCACAATTTTGCCCATTCACTTAATCTATCAATATCCCTTTCTTATTTTATCCAACAGCTACACAGTCTACAACCTCCTTATAAAGCAGAATAACGTGTTCAATTGTCCAATCCAAAGGGATGACTCCTGTATCTAGGGGACTCAGATTATAGTTATGGCATTTACAATGTGTTCCCTACTTCCTTTAACTCCCTCAGATGGAAACCATCAGGTCCTGGAATTTGTCCTTCTTTAAGTCCATTAACTTCCTTATTGTTGTCATTTTGCTTAGATTAATTTCAATCAGTTTCTGTTCTTGATTCACTTCCTTGCGAATTCCAGCAATCTATCCTGCTTTTCTATTCTAAATGCTGAGGCAAAGTTATTATTCAACATGGCTGCCATTTCCCCATAGTCATTGACAACATCATTCCCACTTTCAGAGTTTAGACAGCTAACATTGCTCCTGAGCATGTCTTCCCTTTACATCATTATTACATGTCTTCTTATTGATTTTGATGTTACTACAATGTAATTCAGAAGAACATGTTTCACTGATTGAGCAAAGTTAGAATCATAGGGAGAATCCTTCAAATCCCATCTGTACAGTTGAGGTCTTTTGAACTATCATGTTTACACTGACAAACTGTACTAAATCTATAATCATCCCATTTTCCAGGCCTTGACCATAACTTTGAATGTTATGACATTTTTGTGCTAACCAAATTTTTTTTAAGATTGCGAAGTTACCTTCCCAGACCATGAATTCCAGGTTCCCATTCTGGGT
Source organism: Hemiscyllium ocellatum (assembly GCF_020745735.1). Classification (NCBI taxonomy): domain Eukaryota; kingdom Metazoa; phylum Chordata; class Chondrichthyes; order Orectolobiformes; family Hemiscylliidae; genus Hemiscyllium; species Hemiscyllium ocellatum. The sequence continues at coordinate 71,162,457 of NC_083411.1, read as the reverse complement.
AAAAAAAATGTTTCCTCAAATCCTCTGAACCTCCTACCTTTCACCTTAAAATTTCTCCCCTCATTATTAAGCCTTACCGTCCAAGTCCCACAATCTTACGTATCTCCATCAACCCCCCCCCACCCCCAACCTTCTCTGCTCTAAAGTAAACAACTTGAGACTACCCAGGCCTTCTTCACGCCTGAGATGCTCCATCCCAAACAATATCTTGGCAAATCTCTTCTGCACCCCTTCCAGTGTAATCACATCCTTCTTGCAGCGCAGTGATCAGAATGACACACAGTATCCCAGTTATGGACTAGCCAAAGTCGTGTACAGTTACAATATAACCTGCCTGCTGTTATTAACTATGCCATGATTCATAAAGGCAAATCTCCATAGGTGGCACAGTGGCTCAATAGTTAGCACTGCTGCCTCAGAGGTTGATTCCAACCTTGGCCAATTCTCTGTGTGGAATTTGCATATTTTCCCAGTGTCTGCATGGGTTTCTGTCGAGTGCTCTGGTTTCCTCTCACAATCCAAAGATGTGCAAGTTAGATGAATTGGCCATGCTAAATTGCCCATAGTGTTCAGGGATATGTAGGTTAGGTGCAATAGTCAGGGGTAAATATATGATAATAGGGTAGAGGAATGGGTCTGGGTGGGTTACTCTTCAGAGGGTCAGTGTGGACTTGTTGGGCCAAAGGGCCTGTAGGGATTCAATGAATAACTATTCTATTAACCTTCCCTACTAACTCAGTGATCTGTGGCTAAGTACCCCAAGATCACTCTGAGCTTCCTTGTGTGTGTGCCATTCACTTTTACTCCCTTGTTTTGTTACTTCTGCCAAACTGCCTCACCTCACACTTCTCAGAGTTAAATTCCATCTGCCGCTGACCTGTTATAGAGTCATAAAGGCATACAACACGGAAACGACCCTTCGGTCCAACCAGTCCATGCAAAAACATAATCCCAAGTTAAACTAGTCCGGCCTGCCTGCTCCTCACCCATATCTCCCCAAACCTTTCTTATTCATGTAGTTATCTAAATGCCTTTTAAATGTTATAATTGTAGCCCCATATCCACCACTTTCGCGGAAAGTTCTTTCCACACACAGACCACCCTCTGTGTAAAACCATTGCCCCCATGTCTTTGTTAAACCTCTCTCCTCTCACCTTGAAAATATATGCCTTAGTTTTGAAATCCCCCATCCTAGGGAAAAGACAACTACCATTAACTTGATCTATAATCCCTTATTATTTTTTAACCTTCTATAAGGTCACGTCTCAAGTTAGAAGCATATACAGCAAACAGTTCAATTGACTTTTAGACAAGCCTAGAAGAAAGTGAGGACTGCACATGCTGGAGACCAGAGTTGAAAAATGTGTTGCTGGAAAAACACAGCAGGCCAGGCAGCATCCGACGAGCAGGAGAATCGACATTTCGGGCATTAGCCCTTCTTCAGGAATGAGGCTGGTGTGCCAAGCGGGCTGAGATAAAAGGTAGGGGGGAGGGAATTTGGGGGAGGGGCGTTGGGAATATGATAGGTGGAAGGAGGTGAGGGTGAGGGTGATAGGTCGGAGAGGGGGTGGGGGTGGAGAGGTCGGGAGAAGATTGCAGGTCAAGAGGGCGGTGCTGAATCTGGGGGTTGGGACTGAGATAAGGTGGGGGGAGAGGAAATGAGGAAGCTGGAGAAATGTACATTCATAAATTTCTCAGTCCCAACCCCCGCAGTCAGCACCACTCTCTTGACCCACAACCTTCTTCCCGACCTCTTCGCCCCCACCCCCTCTCCGGCCTATCACCCTCACCTCCTTCCACCTATCGTACTCCCAGTGCCCCTCCCCCAAATTCCCTCCCCCTTACCTTTTATCTCAGCCCGCTTGGCACACCAGCCTCATTCCTGAAGAAGGGCTTATGTCCGAAACGTCGATTCTCCTGCTCCTCGGATGCTGCCTGGCCTGCTGTGTTTTTCCAGCAACACATTTTTTAGACAAGCCTTCAAGTTACACAGAGAGTGGAATCAGAAATTTCAGCTTCCTGACTTTCAAAATGGAACTCTCAAAACACACTCAAACTTAATCTTGATATGCAATCAGGGAACTTTGTGGTTTATATGTATGTTCCTTCATATCGCATGAAGCATAGAGACATAGGTTTTTGTTGAGTCAGGAGTCTTAGAATTTATTTAAAACACCAATAGAAGTTTAGGGAGTAATAATTGGGGGAACATATAGTGAACACTGATGTCACGGACAGTCTGTCAGTAGATAATTTAATACTGGATAGTTCTATTTCAGTAAAGTTACATTTATGTATGATCACATCTTAAACTGTCTCAAATATGATAACTACTTCAGGTGTAGCAACTGTGCTAGTGACAAACATACAACTATTTAGCTGTGTCCTTGAGTTTGCAGAAAACATCTTTAGAGTTATGTGTGGAAATTTAGCAGTATTTTGTTTTTTAAAAAGTGTTTGTTGCTATGTTGTGCCTGTTATCTTTAAATATTGTAGTATTTAGGAAATGAGTACTTTTGTTTAAGTTGATGGATCAGTGATAATCATTGACAAACTCTTCTAATTCTACTGAGAGTCCAAATACCCCACATGTTATCACAAATACAGAATGCAATATCATTAATGTGATTGCATCACCTAGTTAATAAAACTGATAAAAAAGAAGAACTCTGTGTAATAACTCAAGGAGCCCGACTAGGAAGGGACATCATTTATTGTTGAACACTGAAATAGAGCCACTACCTGCGGTATACAGAGACTAATCCCAGCTCAGGACAGACATTTCTGCAGATCCATCACTGGGTCTGCTTTTCTAATTTCTTTCACATCTAACACACAACTGAGTGACTTGCCCCCCATCAAATCACAGTGATATTACCTTTGTTTCTTTAACTTTTAACCACCACCCGTGTAGCCAATTGAATGCACAGTCTGTTATGGGCAATACAAGCCATCAACATTGAAGGGGGAGGGGTAGGGACAGCAAGAAAGAACTAAATCAAAAAGTAGTTAGACGGGAAACTGGGTCTGCCTTTATGGCCTTAGGGGGTACTGCGGGGCTAGAACTGCATTATCAGCCCGAAATTGGGCATTAATTAACTTTATTCAGTTTGTCCAAGCTAATTCCTGTTTGTCTCTCATGGCAATTCCATTAATTTAATGAGCACATCACTGTCATCCCATTCCCGCCTCAGTCGAAGCAGAATGGTCAGAGACACAGTATGGTTTTACCTCCTTCATCTTTATTCCAGGCCCTGGAGGGAGAGAGAGTGATCGCCCATGTGCAGGGAGACATGATTTCTTCACTCAAACAACAGTTTCTTAATGAAATATGCAATCATTTACAGGGAGGAGCGTCCAGATAAGGCAACATGCATATTCATTGGGTGACCGTCACAATCAGTGAGCATCAACAGTAAAGATTAAGCCATCTGCTGTTACATAATTAATGTTCCTAGCCTTGTTAACTGGCTTCACATTATGGATGCTTTTCTCTGTTACTGACTTTACATCCTGAATGCTTCTTTGTCTTGTTAAATGGCTCTACATAATGAATGCCTTTTCACCTTGTTAACCCACTACCCTTCCTGCAAGGATATACTGAAAGTTCTTATCTGATTTGAGTCATGCTTAGCTGAATCTTTGTTTCACAAAACTCAAAATTAACTCTTTCCCTACCTGCTCATACCTTATACACTTTCTCACCACGGTAAGGATGCAAGGTAAGGAGACGACAAGAGACTGCAGTAAGAGCATCTTTGCTGTTTGCTACAAGAAGAATTCTTTTCAATTTCCCTCCTCCTTGTGACGATCAGGCCCTACTGGAGTCACACTGCAGAGTCTGTGCAGCATCAGACACAGTGAACTTATCTTCACAGCAAAACAAGTCTAAGAAACATACAATTAGCAGCAGAAACCTTTACACATGGCCTGTTTTCTTTTACATATGCACAGCCAGTAGTGCTATCACACCCAACTAAGTGATTTTCTCACCACCAAATCACCTCGATTGGATCTGCTTTATTTAACCTATTTTTCTAATCAACTTGTTCAGAGATGTTATTACACACCCATGGAGCAGGTGGGACTTGAACTCGGGTCTCCGGATGCAGGGGTAGGAACACTACCCATGGTCCACATGAGGGCCTTCTTTTTTTAACTGCGCCTGGTATTCCTAGGCAGTCTCCCATCCAAGTACAAATCAGATCTGAGTCTGTTTAAAGATGCCTTTAATGTATGACAAGGTGACTTGAGTTAGAGGCATTGAAGATGTCTCAGAGATGACGACCAGACTACTCTGACCCCTTGGCATCATGATAGCCCAAAACCTACCACTGCACTGAAACAGCTCCTGTTTAATTTAAAGGACCCCATACCAACAACCAGCAGAACAAACGTCATACGTATTTTGTAAGGACTGCAACAAACATTACATTGGACAGACAGGCAGGAAACTAGCCACCAAAAGACATGATCAACTATCACTAGTATCTATACACACAGACAAAGAGGGACACCAGTTCAACTGGGACGATATATCCATCCTAGGACAGGCTAAACAAAGACACACACAGGAATTCCTAGAGCCTGGCATTCAAACTGGAACTCCATTAATAAACACAGTGATTTGGAGCCCATTTACCAACCTCTCAGAAACAGAAACAGAATTGATATCACCCACCACAACAGACCAAGACAGATAAATAGCAAGCGGGACTGTACACCAGCGCTTCACTGGAGGATCACTGATGATGTTACCTAGCATGGTGACAAAATGTCTGAGAACTAATGTACCAGCTCAGCGAGCTCATGTTAGTTTACTGCGCAATAGATTAAAATGTAATCTGGAACATGTAGGGTATATTTGTTGAGAGGTTGCCAAAACTAAATCACGAGTGCTGTATTGATTTTATTTAAGATGCACTGCTTCTTCCATAAGCACTCATACTACATCAATGAGTATAACATTAATTACAATGCAAAAGCTGCCAACTGCCTTCTAGGACATGACCTTGCTTATGGTTGAACAATGTAAAGCAGCAAGAATCACTTGCTTTGAAAACTAGAGGCGATGCCACATAATACTCTTTAGTTTTATATTTTGACATCTGGATTCATCTTGTGGTCCCAGGTGCATTTCCGCAGTCAATGACCTTCGGCTGTGAAAAGGAAAATGGTTTTAAATTTGTGTTTGGTTATACAGCCACTTAGCTTGCTGAACAAGTGCCTCCTTTCAGTAATATTGGTGTTACTAAGGGTAATACATCAAAATGAAAATTTTATTAAATTTACTTCATTTAATTTATGAAGATAAATGACACTCAAGAAAATATTAATAATCAGCTTTTTAAAAAAAAAGATCTAAAAATGAAATGCCATAACATTTAAGGAAGTATACTGCTCATCAGTTCAGTCTGGCCAACAAGCAGACCTTTATATCTTCTACTGATATTGCAACTTTTATTTTAATTACTGTTGGTTAACAATGCTTTCATTATACATTAAAGAGTCAATTATTTATCGCTCTCCATTTTATTACAGATGAAATACAAATCCAAAGATGTAAAATGCTTATGGAAAAACTGAACATAGTCTGGGATGAGCCGGGATCTTAGCATTGTATAATCTTTTAATAAAATGAACCCATGGTATATAAAAAATGCCATGTGCATGTTTATGGTTTGAAAACAACTGCTGAGTTGATTTAAAACTGAACAGCTTGATTACTTTTTCCTCTATGGAGTTACAACGTGCAGCATTTGTTAGTCAGGTAGCTATCTCATTCTCCCCTGTACTGTTGTGCAAATAAACTCTCTTTATTCTTCAGTGCTTTAAGCCAGGAGCTAGTAGAGCTTGCTTTCTGATCTGCATACTAAATCTGATAGTCCAGAAAACTACCAGTCAATACACTGTCAAGTAGGTTTGGCGAAATCCTATTTGCATTTACCTCTAGAATAGGTCAATGCTTCTTCCTAAATTAAACCTTATTTTAAATTCAGGCTTTCTCTGAGCATCACTGTGGAATCACGAGAGATGCACTGATTGAAAGAACGCCAACCTAAGGCACAAGTTCCCATGTAAATATAAATGAAAGCTTAAATTTAATTGTTACTATGGATACTTGCCTTCAACATTTCCTCTTACTGCGTCAGGCTCAGTGTTAATGAAATGTGACTTCATTCTGTTTATTGTTACCAAGTGGCATGCCTCCTTTCTGATGGATTTTCCCTATCCATTAGCAAAGTGGCTTGAGTTACCAACGAGGGAGGTTTCACCAGATAATCTCTTCATTTCAACTGTCTACTGCCAAAGCCCCGCCAAGCCTATCTTCACAACACCTAGGCTTCCCATACCAATTGGTGTATAAGTGGATGATGCCAGGTGTAGGAGAAAAATAAACCCCTCTGCCTGCTTACTAATTGCTCACTGTAACCTTGTTTGTTTTGAGCTACACAGAGCATACCCATAATGCCTCGACTTGACCACCACCAGGTCAAGAACTAAACAGCAAAACAAGACGTGACCGAAACAGCTTCCAGACTGAGGGAATACACTCCTTAGATGATCTGGTAACAGGCTTCCTGCCTCACAATAGCATCACCGCTCCTGTAGCCCAGTGGGCATTCCCAATCTCCTCAGGTACTGAAGTCCCACAGAGCCTACCTAGACTGAGTGGCACCCAGATACTTAACGATAATGCAAACTACCCTGTAGACCCATTGAAACCAAGATACTGGACATTAGCACTGCTCTAGCAGAGAAACGAAACCTCCTGTTACAATTATTACCTGATTGCTATTACCGGACAACCAATTGTTTTCCATTGAATGTAATTTAATTCATATTGTCTTGTAATTAACACTACCCTACTGTAAGACTATAAAACCTGTCCATTTCTGCAGCTGGGGAAGAGAATTCTTGACTTAACTGTGCAGAGTGTCCATGCTGTACAAGCCCTGTCAATTTCTCTTCCCCAATTCTCCCACACCAGGTTATAGTCCAGCAGGTTTATTTGAAGCACTAACTTTCGGAGCGCTGTTCTTTCAGGTGGTTGTGATGAAGGACGGAGGAGCAGCGCTCCGAAAGCTAATGCTTCCAAATAAACCTGCTGGACGATAACCTGGTATTATGCGATTTTTAACTTTTTACACCCCAGTCTAACATTGGCTCCTCCAAACCATAAATGGATGATGAATGACTTATTGTCACATATATCTGGGGATCTACAGTAAAATGTGTTCTGTCGCCACAATCCGGTGCCATTTTGAGGTACAAAATAATAAAAAGAAAATACTTAAATAGAGTTCATCTTCATCAGCCTGGGCCCCAAATACGGCTCTAGGGCTTCTGCAAGGTCCCAGTACCGGGCTATCGCAGCTAGAAGCCTCCACTCCGATACTGGCACCACCACAGTCAATGCTCTGCCACCACCAAGAGAGTTTACATCTGGGCCTACCACAGCCAAGAGTCTCCGCTCTGCCACTGCTGCGGTCAATGCCCTGTCACCATTCCAGGGGTCCACACTTGGGACCCACAGGTCAGTGCTGACACCACTCCGGCCCACTCAACTTCAGGGAAGCATCCACTCAGTAAAAAAATAAGATACACCATTCGATCATGAGCTGCTTTTTGACCATCATCCCATCTTCAGAATTGATATATCTAATCCCTCTTTGCACTCGGGAAGGTGGAGAGCCTTATTGAACTGTGGTACCAGGAATCTTGAATCAGCATTGTAGGTCACTCATGACAATCTGATACAATTTCTCAACCTCAACTACAAAAGGTAGGTCTTGCTCTGGGGTCTATGGTACTAATACTGTTTTCATTCACTCCTCAGGAGACATCCTCAACACCAGCTTTACTGAGGAGAAAGTGAGGTCTGCAGATGCTGGAGTATCAGAGCTGAAAATGTGTTGCTAGAAAAGCGCAGCAGGTCAGGCAGCATCCAAGGAACAGGAAATTCATCAGGGCTTATGCCCGAAACGTCGAATTTCCTGTTCCTTAGATGCTGCCTGACCTGCTGCACTTTTCCAGCAACACATTTTCACCAGCTTTACTGAGGCCTTGAAAGATGTAATCGGGAGTATTTTGGCTTGTGCTGTCCTAGTCCAGGCTCAAAAATATAATCACCACAGATTGCTGATGTATAAATAATCTATTGCAGTACCAAAGAAGAATTATTTACGAGCATAAACTTCAGCTTACCACAAAAAGCAAAGAATTTTGACAGTGCAATTGTAATCTTAAATTTCCTGCAATAAATGGAAAATAAAGCAATTGAAACTGCAACTTGTACAGGAAGAAATGTTTTTGTTATTTTATTTAATTGCTGGATGAGATGTACCTACAGTGGTTAGAGTGGATTGGCACAGTAGATGTAAAAATGTAAAGGTTGTGGACATGACCAGTCATGAGTTGACACTGGGTTGACATCAGAGATCTAAAGGACAATGGGAAATAGGCAGTGGGCGTAGGCTGTGTATGAGGGGTTATGTAGGGTTGGTAAAAGGCATGACGCGACATGAGTTGGTTTGAGTAAAGTATAGGGGATGAAGGACTGTAGGGAGTAAGGAATGGAAGGTTTTTTTTGTTGGGGTGCTTTCTTTTAAAGAACTTCAACATTGGGCCAGTGCACCAAGGGAAGACATTCTTTCGACTGCCTCCACACTCATTCCAAGGTCGGTTGGGCCAATTCCCCACCACCTCAGAACAAAACTCCCAAATTCCCGGCTATATTCCCGAGGTAGAGTTTTGTGGTTTTGGGAAATGCCTCGACTCTGCACTCAGCCGAGGGGCAAAAATTCATGTCATCATTCAAATAAAAATTGAAGCAAAGTTGTTTTACATAAATAACCAAACCAAGCAGAGTGACAGGAATAACAAGGCTGGGAGTACATTGCTGGTATATAATGCATCTGTCAAGAAAGTAGATGAGCCAATTAGGGAATTTGAGCACCCAAAGCAGCTGGGTTGGGAAACAGTCTCAGGTAAAAGTTTTAAAATTCAAAGCCCAACCCAATCACTTCTGGGTTTTATACAAGTCAGATGGGAGTTGTGGGTCATAAATTGGTTGCTCAGAGGAAGTTCAGTCAGCATGGACGAGTTGGCCAAAGGGTCTGTTTCCATGCTGTATGACTTTATGACTGTACATGTTGAAGCTGAAAATGTGTTGCTGGAAAAGCGCAGCAGGTCAGGCAGCATCCAAGGAACAGAAAATTCGACGTTTCGGGCATAAGCCCTTCGGGGGTCGAAATGTCGAATTTCCTGTTCCTTGGATGCTGCGTGACCTGCTGCGCTTTTCCAGCAACACATTTTCAGCTCTGATCTCCAGCATTAGCAGTCCTCACTTTCTCCTGACTGTACATGTTACAGAGTTAAAATACCACAGCATGTTGGGAAACCTCTTTTGCCCTTGATCTGTTAGCTGCCCTCAGTAATATCCCAATCAACTTATTTTCTGAAAATATACTTTATTTAGAAAATGTTTGAAGGTAGTTTGAAGTGCAATTAAAGTATGTCAATTCATCCAGTTCTAATCTGGTTAAATATAGCACACTGTGTTGGGACAATTTTCCTGTTCTAATTGGTTTCATTACTTTAAGCACTAGAGAACATAAATATCAGTTTTAAGAGTCACAATCAGGTCATCAATGAGGTCAAGGTTCACCACCTGACATAAATACTGAAGTAAATGACACAATTCCATTGAGATGATCAAATCCTTTAGTGAGTTCATGGTTCATTATAAGAACTCCAGTACATCACACTCCACAATCTAGTGTAACTACAACAAAGAGTGAGGTATTCAAAAATTCTTAAACCGATTCTACATTAGATCTTTACATTTAGTGCATACTGACACTAAAGTACAGTACTTTAACCTGACACAAAGAATATCTGATACGTGAACAAACAGCCAAAAGGCTACACAGAGCCTATGTCTCACCACATCATTCTGTTACCATGGTGACGTGGTCCAGCTAAGCTCGCCATTTTCTTTACTCCAATCAACACAGTGACCAAACTGACTTCTCCCAGGCCATCAAGCCATGGATGAAGACCCTTATATATGTCTTCAGCTCCCCATTCTTGTCTTGGACCTGCTTCACAGTGCATGCCTGTTGAGCAAAGCTGGAAGCTTTTCTAATTCATGCTGATACTACAAATAGTCACAAGTTGGTGAGCATCATGGCATTCTAGCTGCCTCACATCACTTGCATTGCAAATTTCATCTGCAGTTCTACTGCATTAAAACCACTCCCTGAAACATCTGCAAAATCCCCACATTGGTTCAAGTCCGTCAACAGACAGGGCACTAAGCTATGGCCTTTCTCCTTCGTATCATGGAATTCTAATTTGACAAATTCCTCAGGCTATCATTTTAAACAGCACAGCTCAAGCATAGACAGCCACTTGCACTGGAACGTCAATAGACTTTTGGCCGAGCAAAGAACATCATTCACTGAGTTGATGGTCCTCCAAAAGCAGTTGATTCTTGGTCCTGTATGCATCCCTGGAAACATTTCTTGGACAGTGCCCCATGTTAGGAAGCTGCTTGGGATCCACCCCAACAAAAACACAATCTCTTTCCAGAGTTTCATTGCCAATATACACTTCAGGAAGAGATTTGGCATCAGCCCCTTCCCTCTTCAAGCTGCCAGAGTGTGCCCTTCTCACCATCTTCTTGTTTGAGCTGGTTTCAGATTCCTCGCAATGAGGTTTTTCTGTCAAAGGGATAAGGCTATGGCCATGACCCATCCCTCAGCAATAGCTGTCCTGAGAGCAACAGTGCATCTGGCACTTAGTAAGACTCCTCCCCAAAGATCACTAGGCGCTGGCTAGAAGGTAACCTCCCATATTCAGCTCTCGTGACACACTGGACAAAATTCAGCCTGTTTTTCTCTCTCTGCTGCCTATCCTGGTGAATAATCCCAGCATTTTCTACTTGTGTTTCTGAGCATTCTATTGGTGTCCTGCTCAATAACAATATCCCGATCAACATCATTAGTGTAAACCAACTAGCCATCAACTTGATGTTTGTGGAACTTTTGTGTCCTTCACTGCATATGTTTCAAAAGCAATGCATTGGTTGTGAAATGATTTTGGACATCCTGAAGCTGTATTATACAAGTATATGTTTTCCCTTCTTACTTTATCTAGGCACTTTGCAGGTGCTGATTGATATTGAGTGTTTCCAGATTTGTGTTTCAGAATTGCCAAGTGCTTGCCACAGATGTAAATATTCTGGCTTGGGCATTGTTGTCAATAAACTCTCAATAATGACATGATGGCATTCAAAGGTGATCACCAAACAGCTGGCATTGTTGTCACAACTGAACAAATGTACTAAAATATTTCATTTAGAAGCACTGAGTTTGTTCTTTCAGCCAAAAACATTGGATACAAACACATACACAAAATAGTGAACAAGACAATGAAAGACACTGGGCAATAACAAAGGGTTTGCAAATATTACCAGTATTTTGTAGCCTATAAACCATTACATTTCACATTTAAATTATGATAAATTATTCAAGCTAAGGTCTGATCTTTTTTTTGAAAAATCATGTTTTATATACATCAGAATCAACAAAAATGTAATCAGTTACAAAAGGTATTCCGAAAGATGGAACAAGTATCGTTCTCATTGTGCGATCAATTTAACATTCTTGAAAGAATGAATCACTGGATTCAGACATGTCATTTGTCTCTGTATCACACTCTCTCTGCAGTCCAGGCTGTGCAGCACTTGGCTCATGACTGACTTCATACTCAAAGGGAAATTAAGCAATGCAGAATCTTTGAGGAAGCATCAAGCTGTTTTATGAAACAACTGTCTGTAAATTCTGAAACAGAATTTTTAAAGGGGTCCACCTGTGAGTTCTGCCTTCTGCAATCCTGCCCTAATAGGGAATTCTGTCAGGGCCCAGAGAGTGGATCTATCACCTTTTCATTGCAGTGAACTCAAAATGATGAGCATCGAGAGATGGAGAGTCAATACTGTTAACATGGATGGAAAGGAAATGTTATTGTAATGTTGTATGCATTTTAGTTATCCTTGAAGTTTGTAACATAATATATAATTCAATCAACTAACTTTTGAAAAGACAGACTAGCAGTTACTGCTGGGGATATTAACAGCACAAACTTGCATCATATTCTTCTGTTTCTTTTAATAAAGCACATTTAAAATAAGATGTTATTGCCTCCATGAAAAGAATACAAGGAGGAATATCATTTAGTTGTGATGGTCCACATTTATTAATATCACCTTATGCAAGTTCAAAATACACGAGTCAAAAATTCAAGTGATCATTCTCTGCAGGCAGAAAGAGCGCTGGCAGGAACACAGGTTAAATAGACAATAGACAATAGACAATTGGTGCAGGAGTAGGCCATTCTGCACCTCGGGCCTGCACTACCATTCAATATGATCATGGCTGATCATCCCTTAATCAGTACCCTGTTCCTGCCTTATCTCCATAACCCTTGATTCCACTATCTTTGAGAGCTCTATCCAACTCTTTTTTAAATGAATCCAGAGACTGGGCCTCCACTGCCCTCTGGGGCAGAGCATTCCACACAGCCACCGCTCTCTGGGTGAAGAAGTTTCTCCTCATCTCTGTCCTAAATGGTCTACCCCGTATTTTTAAGCTGTGTCCTCTGGTTCGGCACTCACCCATCAGCGGAAACATGTTTCCTGCTGCCAGAGTGTCCAATTCTTTAATAATCTTATATGTCTCAATCAGATCCCCTCTCAGTCTTCTATACTCAAGGGTATACAAGCCCAGTCACTTCAGTCTTTCAGTGTAAGGTAATCCCGCCATTCCAGGAATTGACCTCGTGAACCTACGCTGCACTCCCTCAATAGCCAGAATGTCTTTCCTCAAATTTGGAGACCAGAACTGCACACAGTACTCCAGGTGTAGTCTCACCAAGGCCCTGTACAGCTGCAGAAGCACCTCTCTGCTTCTATACTCAATCCCTCTTGTTATGAAGGCCAGCATGCTATTAGCCTTCTTCACTACCTGCTGTACCTGCATGTTTGCCTTCATTGACCGGTGTACAAGAACACCCAGCTCTCTCTGTACTGCCCCTTTACCAAAATTAATTCCATTGAGGTAGTCATCTGCCTTCCTGTTCTTGCCACCAAAGTGGATAATCATACATTTATCCACATTAAACTACATCTGCCATGCATCTGCCCACTCACCTAACCTGTCCAGGTCACCCTGTAATCTCCTAACATTCTCCTCACATTTCACCCTGCCACCCAGCTTTGTATCATCTGCAAATTTGCTAATGTTATCGCTGATACCATCTTCTATATCATTAACATATATTGTAAAAAGCTGCAGTCCCAACACAGATCCCTGCAGTACCACACTGGTCACTGCCTGCCATTCTGAAATGGAGCCATTTATCACTACTCTTTGTTTCCTATCAGTCAACCAATTTTCAATCCAAGTTAATACTTTGTCCCCAATACCATGTGCCCTAATTTTGCTCACTAACTTCCTATGTGGGACTTTATCAAAAGCTTTCTGAAAGTCCAGGTACACTACATCTACTGGATCTCCCTCGCCCATCTTCAGAGTTACATCCTCAAAAAATTCAAGAAGATTAGTCAAGCACGATTTCCCCTTCATAAATCCATGCTGACTCTGACTTATCCTGTTACTACTATTCAGATGTGCCGTAATTTCATCCTTTATATTAGACTCCAGCATCTTTCCCACCTCTGAGGTCAGACTAACTGGTCTATAATTTCCTGCTTTCTCTCTCCCACCTTTCTTAAAAAGTGGTATAACATTAGCCATCCTCCAATCCTCAGGAACTGATCCAGAATCTATCGAACTCTGGAAAATAATCACCAACGCATCCATGATTTCCCAAGCCACCTCCTTCAGTACCCTGGGATGTAGACCATCAGGCCCTGGAGACTTATCAACCTTCAGACCTAACAGTCTCTCCAACACCAAAGTATGGGAAGAAATCTATTGGAAACGTGTTACAAAAACTCACTCAAAATATCTTGGGAATGCAATCCCAGTGATGATCTCAGGAGCATTCTGAAGTAACCCAGGCATTAGCACACAAGGTGTCAGGATGGTTGCTCGGTTGCTCTCAAACCCAGCTTGGGCTTCCTGTTTAAAAAAAATATTGTTGCTTTAATCAGCTTCCCTGGATTCCTGTAGTACACTGGTCTTTCACAGGCCCGGCACTGCTGGTGGTTCCTTCTGGATATTAAATACAATAAAAGCTGTGTTTTAAAAAAAAAATTTGGAACTGACAGATTAGAAATTAAATTCTGAAATCAATTTTGGCACAGCTCATCCCCCAGGGACAGATGCAAATGAGAATTATTTTGAGAGAGGGTAAAAAGAAAGTGGGAAATGAAGGATTCATGTAAGTGGTTGGGTTTGGCTTTAGATTAATTAGAGCCCACAAATGCCGAGGGATCAGGCTACATCTGAATAGCAGTCATGGATTTGGATAGCAAATGCTGATGGAGGAAAATATTTAGTAACAGCACAAAGGTTCAGTGGAGAGGGGTGACCCGAGACTGAAATCAAGAACATTAAAAGCAAATATATTAATAAATTATTAAATATTTTATCTCAAAGGCCAAGCTTTATTCTGTTGCTGCATGAATTGTAATCTTCTAAAATTTCTGATTAAATCATCGTATATTTTTACAAATACAATTTGAATAAAAGCAACAGGAAACAGCAAGTACAATTGTTCTAGTATTGATGACTTACAATTTCAAGTTGGTTACTGATTGGTGACATAGCTGTAATACATTGCTAGCCAATGAATATTGTTTATGAGCTTGCAATTCTGATCTCCCTGTTACAGGAAGGATGTTGTGAAATTTGAAGGGTTCAGAAAAGATTTACAAGGATGTTGCCAGGGGTTGAAGGGTTTGAACGAGACGGCTGGTTGAACAGGCTGAGGCTATTTTTACTGGAGCATCAGAGGCTGAGGGGTGACCGTATACAGGTTTATAAAATCATAAGAGACATGAATAGGATAAATAGACGAGGACTTTTCCCCATGGTGGGCGAGTCCAGAACTTGAGGTTTAAGGTGAGAGCAGAAAGATTTAAAAGGGGCCTAAATGACAATTTTTTCACGCAGAGTGTGTATGAAATGAATTGCCAGAGGAAGTTGTGGAGGTACAATTACACCATTTAAAAGGCACAGGGATGGGTATATGAATAAGAAGGGTTTATATGGAGATGGGCCAAATGCTGGCAAATGGGACTAGATTAATTTAGGATATTTGGTCAGCATGGACGGGTTGGACTGAGAGGTTTGTTTCCATGCTCTTCCATCTTATTGACTCTCTCTCTCTCAAGCCTGGAGTATTTCCATCACTCTAATAAGAATGAGAAAACCGAAAAACCGTCCCATTTACCTACCTGTTATTTGACTTGGGCGTTTCTGCTGAACAATTCAAGAATGAAAATTAATTTTGCTCAGAAAGGCAAGGGAATGTGTTTTTTTTTAAATAAAGAAACCTCTTGGTACCTTGTGTGAAGGTTATCTTTGGATGAGAATAAGGTCATTAAAGGGATAATGCACTTACATTTTACATGCCTGTAACCCCACATTTCCCATGGCCAATACACCTACCCTGCACACTATGAGCAATTTAGCCTGGCCAATTCATCCAACCTGCACATCCCGGGACACTACAGGCAATTTAGTATGGCTAATCGATCCATGCACAGCTTTGGGCTATGGGAAGAAATCGGAGCATCCATAGAAAACCCACCCAGACATGGGGAGAACGTGCAAACAGACAGTCACCAGAAGGTGGAATCAAACCCAGGACCTTGGCGCTGTGAAGTAGCAGTGTTAACCACTGAGCCACCATGCCGCCCATGGGGAGGGAGGGAACCTGGCTATGATTACAGGAGCATTTCCCTAACAATCCCATGAGAATGGCTTTTCTCTGATTGGTCATCCCCTTGATTTAATTTAGGGGATTAGAGAGACAATTTCACCCACCACCCCCATGTATTTTCAAGCGCAGCTTTGCAGTCTTCTGCAGCCTCACAGAAGCAAGATAGATTCTGTCACCAACCGCTGTGCTAACTAACCCTTATGGACTTGAAAGACAGGACGTGAAATTATCCCACCAGGTTTCAATACAACTGCAGAATTAATGGCTGTGTCAGAGATGAAGTGGCATCAATTTGCAGAGATGGCATGTAGTGAAATGTAAGTGCAACTTACCCTTTATTAGGCTCTCATTGCAGGAAAGAATAAAGTTTGGAGGTGTCACTGTTAGATCTTGTTATAACAAGGGGAAAATGTACACTCGAATGTTTTACCCCTCTCCATGACATTGTGTTGTGTTTAGATCTAAAATTGAGATGCCTAGAATCTCATGTTCAAGGCGTTTACCTTTAGACAAGCTTACATTAATTCTCTTGTGAAACAAATTCTTTCAACCCTAAAATTAGTCAGTCATAGGGTCATAGAGTCATACAGCACATAAGCAGACCCTTGGTCCAACCTGTTCGCACCGCCCAAACTAAACTAGTCCCATTTGCCTGCACTTGGCCCACGTTCCCCCAAACCTTTCCTATTCATGGACTTATCCAAATGTCTTTTAAATGTTGTAACGGTACCTGCATCTACCACTTTCTCTGGCTATTCATTCTCCACATTATCCACCCTCTGCATATAAGGGTTGCCCCCCGTGTCTTCCTTCTTTCACCTTAAAAATATGCCCTTGAGTTTTGAACACTTCCACCCTAGTGAAAAGATCCTTAACGCCGAACCTTATCTATATCTCTCATGATTTATAATCCTCTTTAATAATATATTATAATATAAATTTGTGATAATACATTTCACATAATTCCAGACTTAGTTAAACCATCAAACCAAATGAAATAATCATCTATTTATGAAGGAAATTCACTTGTACATGACATGCCCACGTAGCAAGGTACTGTTTATCTGCACATTTCTGAGCATTCTCACAGCCCAAGTATCAGGTCTCATTTTACTATACACCAAAGCAACACAAGCATAACAAATCAAACTGGCAATTTACTCTCTTTGCCGCATCCTGTGCTGAAAGTAATTTGCTTGTCACACGATCTAAACATGTCTCAATGTGACACTCACGTAAACCACTTGTGGAGCAGGCTGCAAGCTGAAGTTACAGGCAGACACTGTTATTCAGAATCAAAAGTGAGAGGCCAGTCAAAATGATCAGCCAGAGTTAAATAGAGGAGAGAGAATAACATCAGAGAACAGAAGAGACAGAGTGTTGGAGAGAGAGCAAGCTTTTCAGAGACAGAGACAAAGAGGCAGTCTGGCAGAATTGTTAAAATTAGTGGGTGGCACGGTGGCTAGCACTGCTACCTCACAGCACCAGGGTCCCAGGTTTGATTCCAGCCTTGGCACTGACTGTGTGGAGTTTGCACGTTCTCCCCGTATCTGCGTGGGTTTTCTCCGGGTGCTCCGGTTTCCTCCCACAGTCCAACAGATGTGCAGGTCAGGTGAATTGGCCATGCTAAATTGTCCCTAATGTTAGGGACATTAGTCAGAGGGAAATGAGTCTGGGTGGTTTACTCTTTGGAGGGTCGGTGTGGACTGGTTGGGCCAAAGGGCCTGTTTCCACACAAAAGGGAATCTAATCTCAAAAGCATTACCATATATAATCAGATGGAGGATATTTGCTATGCTGTAAGGCTGTTCCCATTGTTCCTGAAATGCTGCTGATTAAGTTAATTCTCTTTTTCCATAACCCATTATGAAGAGATGTCCAAGGCATTGTAGGGGATAGGCACTCAATCTATATTGACAACAGATGGAAAGCATAGTGAGCAATCTGTAATAAATATAACAGCAATGAACAAAGAGAATAATTACTCTGAGAGTCCAGTCACCCTTCGACTAGCATAAAAATCATTTAGTGCTGGCTCTAGAATTATAATCTTATAACAGATGTAAAACATTATGGTGCATTGAATCATTTTAGCAAATCAAAGACTGATTTCAGGAGTAGCTATATTCCTGCACTACATCTCTTGTAATTGTACAAGGCTTAACTAGAATTCTTCCTATATTTACAGATGTGCTCACTCTGTTATCCAAAAACAATTCCAGGCATGCAGTTGATAGTCAAATTCACAATGATCTTGTCATGAAGGTATGTCCATTCTTATTACCTAATAGCTCCATTTTTCTCCTGCCATCTTAAAATTACCTCATTGAATAATTTTGCAGTTCCATACTGAAATATGCTTTGAGGATAAAATAGTTATGCCAGAATTTCAACCTGAAAGACACATCCCTTTGTTTTCTGTGGAAATCAGTACTCAATCAATGAAGAAAATCCTTTTTCAGTAATGTGTTAACGTGTAAGGAGTTACTATATTATTTATTCAATTCTTTAATTATGAAGTCACAAAATGGAGCATTGGTGACACAGATCAGCACAATGACTTGATGACTGCTACAATAACGACGTACAGTATCTCATGTTGCTGAGCTGATACGATCACATAAACGATCTAATTTACATTTCTTTTAGCTTTTATATGATCTCCAGAAAACAGGAAAAACTGCAGATTAAGGATACATTGCCAAAGTTCCTTCCCCAAAGCACATTTAGTGAAACAGAGGAGATTTCTGAAGAAGTGATGATAGTTTCACAGAGCTGAATCTTACCTTCCCACAATCCGTGGGTTCGTAGGGGGCAGTGAGGGTGACCTTCCGACCAGTCTCTTTCCCTCTCCAGCTTTCTCTGCAAGACACAGGCCAGCCTATCCCTACTCCAACTGAGGCCCTTATAAAATCAAAAACGTCCCCTGAAGGGCTGTTTCCTGTCCAACCTCACTCCCTAGGCTGGGAGGAGGAGTAGAGTATCAACAAGTGTACCTGGATAGTAACGTTAGCCAGGCCTTGGGGGAGGGGCAAGGTTGGGGAGAGACAGTGCCTCAATCAACAGCATTCTGTCATTACATGGTGCCCTCCCACAGGGCATGAACCCCCTCCCCCAGGTCTTCCCTGCCTAAACACTCAGATTCTTCACTGTCACACCCACCTAACATAGGCCTCGTTTCTTCTCCCTTATATATAGCTGATCCTAGACTCCAGAACTGGGACTCCAGGCTTGCTTGTGTACCCAGACCTATACACCGCAGTTTCTAGTGCCACTGGGACAGGAGATCTATGACAGTTGGCAACACCCTGAGTCACGTCCTTCTCCTCAGCCAGGGGCTGAGGGCCTGCTGATAAATTAATGCTCCTTGGGCATCAAACTGCTGCGAGGCAAACCATGTATCCTATTGTCTCTTTGGATAGGAGGCCAGAAAAACCTGTCTGTCCAAAATGGCCTCCATTACTGAGTCAGCATTCAATCCCAGACTTTTGATGTATTACTATGTTTATTATAATTGCATTTAAGTTTTACCCAGCTGCCATGGTGGGATTTGAACCCATCACCGGAAAGCATACACCAGAGCTGCCTTATTCCCACCAGCACTCCCAGAATTATGTCCAGCTATGACTTCAAAAGGGTCCTCCAAGAGTTCCTCACCCACTCTTATGAATTTTGTGACGACCAGTGAACGTAGACTAGGCCCTTCATTCTGTCTCAATCATGATGCTATTCCAAACTAATCCCATCTGTCTGCGCTGGTCTGTATCCCACTAATCCCTGCCTGATTATGTTTCTGTCCAAATGCCTCTTAAACGTTGCTTAAGTATCTGCTTCTACCATTTCCCCTGGCAACATATTTCAGGCACCCACTATCCTATGTGTAAAAAAACGTTCCTCACACATTTCCTTTCTACGTCCCCTGGTATTTGACATTTCCATTCTGGGGAAAGAACTCCACTGATTCACACGATTCAGACCTCTCATAATTTTATATACTTCTCTCAGGTCACCCCTCTGCCTCTGACACTCCAGCAAAAACAATCCAAGTTTGTCCAATCTCTCCTGATAGCTAATATGCTCCAATACAGACAACATCCTGATAAACCACCTTTGCACCCTCTCCAAAGACTCCACATCCTTCCGGTAGTGTGGCGACCAGAAGTGCACACAATACTCCAAATGTGGCCTCACTAAGGTTTTATACAGCTGCAACACGACTTGCCAACTGTTATAGTCAATGCCCCAACTGGTGAAGGTAAGCATGCAGTATGCCTTCTGTCCCACCTTATCCACTTATGATGCCATTTTGAGGGAGCTATGGATTTGCATGCCACAATCCATCTGTGTATCAATGGTCCCAAGGGTCCTGCCATTTGCTTTATGATTTCCTCTTGCATTTGACCTCCCAAAAATCAACACCTCACTTGTCCAACTGCCATTTCTCCACCAATATTTCCAACTGATTTATAGCTTGCTGTATTCTTTGATAACCTTCTTCACTGTCACCTCATCTGCAAACTTACTAATCAGCCTACCTACATTCCCATCCAAACCATTTACAGAGGAACCTCAATTATCCAAATGAGATGGCCGGGCACTATTCCGCTTGGATAATTGATTATTCGGTCAATTGATTCAATGTCTTCTCTCTGGGGCTCGGGGTTTTCTGTAAAGTCCGTGCCGTGTTCAGGAGATAAGGCAGCATCGCAGTGTGCACGAGACCCCGCCCACTCAACCCTGTCCAACCCTGCCCCCCCAAAACCCCACACCTCACTCGCGCCCCCCGCCATCCGTCAGTGCCCGCCCCCTCTCTGGGGCAGCCGGACTGGACACCAACAACAAGGCTGCTGCTGCTGCTGCCATTTGGGGACAAGTCTCCAAGTAGCACACACACACAACTTTTTGATAGGTTCCACCTCTGGCCTGTACAGGATAGTGTTAGAGAGGTTATCTGGGGAAGGGGCTTAAGGGTACATGCCTGCATAGGACTCCAGGGAAAGTGTGGGAAGAGAGAGAGAGAGAGAGAGGAGAGGGTGTGAAGTCAGTCATTTAGAGACGATGCCTGCGCTCACATCAATCCTGGAATGTTCTTGGCAGCATGTTTAATCACTGTAAACAAAAGACGCAATCAGTGTTGGTCACACATCTTTGATGCAATGTTTCTGTCGGGACTTGGAGATCTCCTTCGGATAATTGGTATTCGGATAATCGAGGTTCCTCTGTATATAACTATTACTTTATTTCTTCATTTTTCTGGTATTCTATGGAGTATGGCTTAACTTCTTAACTCTTATTTCTCTTACGACTTTGTACCAAAGTGTTTTTTTGTACCTAGGTACCTAGGATGGCGCCATGTGTGGTGACATTATACACTTTTCACTGTAACCCTGTACTTGAGGATAAAAATCAATAAAAATCAAAATCTAGATCTAATAAAATACAAACAACAGAGCTCCCAGCACTAATTGTTGCAGAACACTCCTGGTCACAGACATCCAGTAAGAAAATCATGCCTCGACAACTACCCTCTGCTATGAGCAAGCCAATTTGCCAACTCACTAAGAATCCCATGCTACTTAGTCTTCTGGCCCAGCCTACCATGAGGGACGTTGTCAGCATAGACTATTTGGACTGAAGGGCCTGTTTCCATTCTGAATGGCTCTATATGCTGTAATAAAGACAAGGTCAGAAGTCACATGACACCAGGGTATTGTCCAACAGGTTTATTTGAAATCACAAGCTTTCGGAGCACTGCCCCTTTGTCAGGTGAAGTGAAGAGAACCACACATTCACAGAAATTAAATGAAGAGAGATCAAAAGATGACAGAAATGGTGTGAGTGGAGTGTTGGCAGGTTAAATAACAAGTCTCTGCAGGTGATCAAAAGTTTCAAACGATGTGAGTAGCAAGTGAACTAAGATCCGATTAATTGAGGCAGAGAAATAATTACAAAAAATTAAAAATGAAGGTGGTGCTGAAGACAAATCAAAGGACTGGAGTAACATGGTAGATATCAGAGTCACATGCTGAGAGTCTAACCAAAGTAACAGGTGATCTAAAACTGTACAAACTAATTAAGGTAGACAGATCATATCAAGTTGTCAAAGTGCTGGTATCAAAATAGGACAGTAGGAAGATTTTACAAATGCAGAGGTATTTACAATAGTGAGGTTACATTTAGCACAACAATACCCGAAGATCATGGCTGAGGCAGACTTCTTGGGTATGGAACTTGGCTAACAGATTCTGCCTGATTATGTATCTTGAAGGCTGCCTTGGAGGTTGCTTACCTGAAGATTGGAGGCTGTGCTCACCTGTTCCCAAAGAGGGTACAAAAATCTCTGTCAAGACCCCAGCAATTTCCTCCCTTGCCTTTTTCAGTATACCGGGATAGATCCCATCAGGCCTTGGGGACTTACCTACACTAAATGATTTTCAAGACACCCTCTTACTGAAGATGAATGTGCCCCAGAATATCAACATGCTCCTTCCTCATCTTATCATTATCTGATGTCCTTCTCTTTGGTGAGATTTTGGCTTCTGTCCCCCAATCTCTCTTTAAAAGGAACCAGGACAAAACACAACTCTTAAAACCACAGCATTGTCATACTCTCTTAATTCAGATGTATTTTTATTGAATTCAAATTCCACAATCTACCATGGCAGGATTCAAACCCATGTCCTCAGAACATTACCTGGGTCTCCAGCTTAACAGGCCAGCAATAATTAGTCCATCACTTCCCCTGTAGCTGAACATTCAGGGAGTTGAGGCCTTTCCTGTCAATAAAACTCACTTGGCGTTCAGTTGCTGCCTTGATGGTGCAATTGTACCTGCAGCAATCCAGAAATGGAACTGAGCACATTGTCTTCAGTGCCAATGAAGACTGAACTGCCATGAAATAAGCTTACTGTCAAGCTCTCATATTTAGGAGCTGCAGTGGCTTCTAAAATGCAGTAGTCAGCTGCCATCTATACAGTCACAGGGTCATAGAACTGTACAGCATGGAAAAAGGCCCTTCTGTCAAACCAATCAATGCCAAACATCTTCCCAAAATAAACTTGTCCTACCTGCCTACACTTGGTCCATATACCTCCAAACTTTTACCTACCATTGCAACATTTAAAAGGCATCTGGATGGGTATATGAATAGGAAGGGTTTGGAGGGATGTGGGCCGGGTGCTGGCAGGTGGGACTAGATTGGGTTGGGATATCTGGTCGGCATGGATGGATTGGACCGAAGGATCTGTTTCCATGCTGTACATCTCTATGACTCTATTCATTGACCTGTCCAAGTGTCTTTTAGATGTTGTAACTGTACCCGCATCCACCATTTCCTCTTGCAGTTCATTCCACATATGAACCACTCTGTAAAACATTGCACCTCATGTCCTTTTTAAATCTTTCTCCTCTCACCTTAAAAATATCCCCCTAGTTTTGAACTCCCCCAAGCTTGAGAAAAAAACCTTTTCACTGATGTATGCCCCTCATGATTTTATAAACCTCTACAAGGTCACCTCTCAAACTCCTATGCTCCAGTGAAAAAAGTCCCAGCCTATTTTTAGATTTCAAACCTTCCATTCCTGGCAAAATCCTGATAAATCTTTTCTGAACCCTCTTCAGTTTAATAATATCCTTCCTCTAACTGGGCGTCCAGAACTGAATAGTATTCCAGAAGCGTCCTGTACAACCTCAACATGGCATTCCAACTCTTATACTGAAAGCTCTGAGCAATGGAGGTAAACATGATAAATACCTTCTTAACTTTTGTCAGATGCTTCTAAGATCTTTAGCTGATCGTTGGAAGGAGCCTGAAGTGTAGACCTTCATCACCACTTGAATTTTGATGACTACTGTAGGGCTCGATGAGCAGCGCTGAGAGCTGCAAGGTTTTCAGTGAGGACAGTATGGACGTCTGCATTACTTTACCTCCAAGTAGCTCAGTCTTTAGTGTTGAAGGCAGCCTCTGTTCTGCTCGTCTCCTCAATGCCACTGGGTCTAAACTTTAACAGTCATGCCCTCATTGCCAGCTGCAACTTTTCTCATGGACAGCAGCTGCCCAAACAATTTTAGCAGCCTCAGCGCACCCTCCCCCCCACCCCGCACCCCCCCCCCCCCCCCCCCCCCCCCCCCACCATCCCCACCCCCACCCCCTCTCCTCTTCTGTCTCCATGATGCCAGGGGCATTTCAATCCCATTCACTGCCTGACAACGGAGTTCCCACTCTCCCCACCACCAAAGATGCATCAAGGGCGCTTCGTGTTTTAGATTAGATTAGATTCCCTACAGTGTGGAAACAGGCCATTCGGCCCAACCAGTCTACACCATCCCTCTGAACAGTAACCCACCCAACCCATTCCCTTACCCTATATTTACCCCTGACTAATGTACCTAACACTACGGGCAATTTAGCATGGCCAATTCACCTGATCTGCATACCTTTGGACTGTGGGAGGAAATCGGAGCACCGGGAGAAAACCCGCACAGACACTAGGGGAATATGCAAACTCCCCACAGACAGTGGCCCAAGGTGGGAACCAAACCTAGGCCCCTGGCACTGTGAGGTAGCAGTGCTAACCACTGAGTCACTATACCACCCTAAACAAGGGGCAGAAATCCAGCCCTTCGAAACTCAAGAGTACAGTAATCAGGTAAATAAAATCCACATACCAGAGCCTTGGATTGGGCTGGCACTATGCCAGATAGGAATATCTATTCTCAATGGTGAGTGTGTTGAAGCTGTTGACGCATGTAGCGACAGGGTTCGTAAGCAATTCAGATCTACAGGATATGGTCTTCTGCATGTCCCCAAAATTCCATTTATATTTTCCATTGCACTCCAAGCACATGAAAGTAAAGTAAAAACAATCCCAACTGCTTTTTGGCATATGATAGAAATAGAAAAATAATAAAATGGCCTACTGCACGCCAATATATTATTTATTTGTACAGCTTTACGTTAAAATGCTTAAAACACTCAAATGTTCTGACAGAACAGATGAATAAATATCCTCCCATTATCATTGTCTACAGCTGGATCAAGAGGCATTCATGTCAGCTCTCGGATAGTTGGCTACATTCAAATGCAGTGCTCAAGTAGCTTTTTGGTAATTGAACGCGTAGCCTCAAGGAGAAAAATGGACTCTGGGAGGAAACCAACCAAACTCTGGCATCCAGTCAGAGATGACAAAGTGCTCAGGATTAATGCTTTATTGCCAGATTGGGATTTCTTGCTCTGATACTTAATAGTACCTATTCCCCAGCAGCAAGCAACAAACATTTAGGGCATTTCTCTTCCTTTCCCACTGGACAACAATGTTATATAGTTTAGACTAGTACACACCGGCAGCTATCATGAATATTAAAACTAAAGGGCCCACAGTTTTAACAAAAGAGTCAACCCTTTGTTAAAGTTTTGCCCAAAGCCAACAATTCTGGTGTTCCAAATTTTAAAAATGTTTTAGTGACAAGTTATTTAATGGAGTTGCTTCATTGGGTCAAAAGTACATATGTTTGCAATCTTGGAAGCTATTGTGGTTTTGTAAATGCCAGTAATACGGAGCTAATTTTCCTAGCTTAATTTAAAGCAGAGGAAAAAAATGTCTGTTTTTTAATCCTTTGCTTGATTGTTCCTCTATTATTCAGCTTGAGGACAATGCTGCCTCACAGCGCCAGGGATCCAACCTCGTGTGACTGTCCGTGTGGAGTTTACACATCCTCCCCGTATCCTCATAGGTTTCCTCCGAGTGCTCCGATTTCCTCCTACAGTCCAAAGGTGTGCAGGTTAGGTGGACTGGCCATGGGAAATTGTCCATGGTGTTCAGAGATGTGCAGGTTAGGTGGATTGGCCGTGGGAAATTGTCCATGGTGTTCAGAGATGTGCAGGTTAGGTGGACTGGCCATGGGAAATTGTCCATGGTGTTCAGAGATGTGCGGGTTAGGTGGACTGGCCATGGGAAATTGCCCATGGTGTTCAGAGATGTGCAGGTTAGGTGGACTGGCCATGGGAAATTGCCCATGGTGTTCAGAGGGTAAGCCCAATAGCCATGGGAGATGCAAGGTCACAGGAATAAGGTAGAGGAGTCTGGGTGGGATGCTCTTCAGAGGGTCAGTGTGGACTTAAATGGGTCGAATGGCCTGCTTCCACACGACAGGAATTTGATTGCCACTGATGGCACCCTGTTGTATGTGCCACCTCTGCCAATATGATATATGGCAAAGATTTGTTTGAAGTAGTTATTATCAATGGTACAGGATAGATTACTGTAGAGTCTGAACAGAAGAGGGACGTTTGAAATAGTTACGAAGATGGTTTATTACATGCTATCAATGAGGACATTACTATTCAGACAAAATTACCCAGGGCTCTCTGAAGGCTTACAGAATACATCTGTGCCCTATCAAGGTTAGTATAGGACTCAATACAAAGGCTGTGACACCATTAGGTGAAGCTAATGCAACTTCAAAATTGCCTATTTCAGAACTGTTGCCTTATATAACAAATCTCTATACTCACTGCCTCTCCTTTTGTCTTTACTCACACCAATGCCTGATTATGCATTTTACAAATCCTCCCTCCCAGAAATTCAGAACAGAAGATGCGACCAAACCCAGCATCCATTGATAAATAGTTTTCAAAAAAAAGCCCTTCATGACAGACGTAGGAGTTTTTTAGCCCCACCTTCATAATATTCTTGCTGTTAACTGAGAAAGCACATGCAAGGTACTCCATGCAGGTGTGGGATCAACATCATTACAAAGTAGTTGAGAAGGATATTTTAACCTAGTAGTTTATACATATATAGAACATGGGGAGACCTGACACACTTCAATCTCCACTATCCAGCATGCAACAGACAGGGCTCAGTCAATCAGGTCTAAGATCTGGAGATCTGTCACATCCAGTTGTGAAAGATGAGGCCATTTTAGCAACGAACAGAAAGAGCAGGTTGCACAAATATCCCCATCCTCAAAATGGAGGAGCCTAACTCTGCCAAGGGGATGATCAATCTGGGCCTCAGTCAGGTGCCAGTCTTCAACCAATTCAATACATTCCATGTGACGTCAAGAAACAATGGAAAACACTGGGAGCAGCAAAGGCCGTGGGCTCTGACCACATTGCAGCAACAGTTGTGAAGGTGTGTGCACCAGAGCTTGCTAGTCCCCCAGTCAAATTGTTCCAGTGCAACTACAACACCGACATCGCCAACCAGCAACGTGGAAAATCATCCAGGTATTTCCTGCTCAGAACGCTTTGTCATTTAGTCTACTTCCAGCAGATTCATGAAAAATAGTACCATCAAGGTGCATTTACTCAGCTGTAATGCTTTTTTTTGTTGAGTTCTACAGCACAGAGACAGGCCCTTTGGCCCAACCTGGTTCATGCCAACCAAAATGTCCATCCATGGTAACCCTATTTTCCTGCACTTGGCCCATATCTTTCTAAAACTTTCCTATCCATGTATTTGTCCAAATGCCATTTAAATGTTCTTAATGTACCCACCTCAACGACTTCCACTGAGAGCTCATTCCATGTGTGTACCACGATGTGTGTAAAAAAGCTGCCCCTCAGGTTCCCTTTTATTTTTCCCCTCTAACCTTAAACTGATGCCCTCTAGTCCTTGATTCCCTAAAACTGGGAATAAGACTGAGTGCATTCCTATCCATACCTCTCATGATCTTATATACTTCTATAAGATACCCCCGCAGTCTCCTCTGCTCCAAAGAAAAAAAATCTGAGCTTGTTCAACCTCTCTCTGTAACTCAGACCATGGCAACATCCTTGTAAATTTCCAGTTTAATAACATCCTTCCTGTGACAGGGTGACCAAAATTGAACACAATACCCCAGGTGCAGCCTCACCAACATCCTGAACAACACAACTTCCCAACTTCTACATGCCTTCCTCTGATTGATGAAGGCCAGTTCTTCACTGTCCTGTCTATCTGTGATTCCACTTTCAGAGAACCGTTCACCTGAACTCCAAGGTCCCTCGGTTCCACTATACTTCTTAAGACCCTACCATTCACCATGAAACTCTTACCTTGATTTGACTTTCCAAAATGCAAGAGCTCACACTTATATCTTTTAAACTCCACTTGTCATTTCTCAGCCCACTTCCCCAGCTGATCAAGGTCCTCCTGCAATTTCTGATAACCTTCCTCACCTGTCCATGATATCACTTATTTTAGTATAATCTGCAAACTTACTAGTCATTCTTTGGACATTCTCATCCCAATCGTTGATATAGATAACAAACAGCAATGGGCCCAGCACCGAACCCTGAGGCACTCCACTAGTCAAAGGCCTCCAGTCCGTCAAGCATCCTTCTATTATTACCCTCTGCTGCCCACCATCAAGCCAATTGTGTATCCGATGCAATCTAACCTTCCAGACCAGCCTCCCACATGGAACCTTATCAAAGGCCTTCCTGAAATCCATATAAATTACATCTATCACCCTGCCCTTGTCAACCTTCCTGGTAACATTAACCAGAAACTGAACTGGTCCAGATGCATGCTTACAGTCACTATTAAAACAGGTCAGATGCAAGGAATTCTGCAGTGAATAACTCACCAACTCATCTGCTGTCTCTTCAATGCCTATCACTGAATCATACAACAAGAGAACAGACCTTTTCATCTAACTCCTCCACATTGACTAGACATCCCAATCTGACCTAGTCCCATTTGCCAGCACTTGGTCCATATCCTTCTAACCCCTCCCTAATAATATATCCATCAGATGCCTTTTAAATGTTGTATTGTATCAGCCTCCACCACTTCCTTTGGTAGCTCATTCCACACACACAAAACATCCTCTATGTGAAAAAGTTACTCCCCAGGTCCTTTTAAAAATCTTTCCTCTCTCACCTTAAACCTATGCCCTCTAGTTTTGGACTCTGCCAGCCTAGGAAAAAGACATTGGGTATTTACCTTATCCATGCCTCTCCTGATTTTATAAAGTCAAGCCTCAGCTTCCGATACTTCAGGGAAAGTAGCCCCAGTCTCTTCAACTTCTCCCTCTAACTCAACCCTCCAACCCAAGCAACATCCTTCTCAATCTTTTCTGTATCCTCTCAAGGTTAACAAAATCCTTCCTATAAAAGAACAAGCAAATTGCACACAATATTCCAAAGTGGCCTCTCTAGTGTCCTGTATAGCCGCAACATGACATCCCAAATCATATACTCAATGTTTTGAACAATGTCCATCATATCTAAGGCATAAGTTAGGAACTCTCCACTTGCCTAGTGAGTACATCTAACTACAAACAAGAAGTTCAACACCATATAGGAAAAGCAGCCATCTTTATTTGTGTCCCATATAGCACTTTCAACATTTACTGCCTTCATCACTGATGCACACCGGAAGCAGTGTGTATCATCGACAAGATGTGCTGCAGTAACACACCAAAGTTTCTTAGACAGCACTTTATTAAAGCTGTGACCTCTGCAGAAGGACAAGGGCAGCATATTCATAGGAACATTACCACCTGCAAGTTTTCCTCCAAGCCACACTCCATTCTGATGAGGAACTCTACCGTTATGCCTTTGCTGTTACTGAGTCAAAATCCTGGATGTCTCTCCCTACACCCCGAAGACTGCAGTATTTCAAGGTGGCAGCTCACCACCACCTTTGGAACAGTCATTAGGGATGGGTAATCAAGTTTGACCTAGGCAGCAAAGCCTACATTCCCTGAGCAAAGAGTTAATCGTAATAACTAACTTTGACTCACCTACGAAAAGACTCTTGTGTAAATCCACTGATGTTGCTGCAGGACCAATTTCCATTAAAAGAAGGAATTCATTTCAAGAGCACTAATTTACTCATGGCAGTGTGAAGAATTAGTATCAGCTCATCATTAAGTGAGTTTATTACTTTGATTCACTGTAGCAGTGTGAGTCAAATATGATCTCATTTTGCTTTAGTGTGGCTTCTTATCATCCAGGAACTTGTGGGCTCCATTTATCAGACATTGTCCCTTGCTGGATTATTAAGAAGAACACATATCAAACCCAGTGCACATCTCAAGTTAAAATAGTGTACCTTAGCTACGGTAATCCTTCCCTTGTCACTCCACTCAGTGTCTTGGTGCTCACAAACAAAATGGAGTTACATTTAATCACAGCCGATAGATGGATACTTTCCCAGGCACCAGTCACAAGGTGCTTCTGGCTTCTTTGAAGAAATGTGGAAACATGACTTGAGTTATTCAAGGTTTACCCCTGCAACCATGAATAAGACACTGGAAAAATTCACAGACTGAATGTGATCACAGTAGACACAATCCAATTGAATAAACTGTTAAAGGATATTAGGTGCCTGGGCCGTTTAGTTGTGTTTTTCAATACTGGCTGTTAGACAATCCATAATCATCATTATGTATTGCATGATGCACACAGTGCAAAAAGAGGGTCAGGACAATTGAGGACCAATGACCTGGTTGATATTGCTATTGAAACACAATTGCAGCACTCAAGAATAAACACCAGATTCAGACAGTAGATTCATCAAAGCCAACAATGGTATCAGCAGCTCCATATACATATACAGTATGCAGGGCTCAAACATCATCATTGAATTCATGCAGGATGACAGTACAATTGATATATATTCACTTGATCTACTGATGAGTTATTTAGCCAAAAGTAAGTAGTTTGGGCACAATGGTAACTAATTGAAATGAACATATTAACCGATATGCATTGGATGTATTTTAACCCAGTGTTCATCCTTGCTGATAGTGTATGATTGCCTTTTCAAGCCTAATCTTGGGTCAAGAATTACAAGAGGACTGATGCAGCCAAAAATAGATGTGAATGTAAATTACGCTGCTCTCTACAGAAAGAGAGAGTGAAGGGAACTTCAAACAAAAGCACATCAAAGGGGAAAAAAATCAAAAAGAGCCTGGACTGGGATAACCAAAACAGTAATTGCTAAAGAAACAGTAGATCTGGTAACATCTGTGCAGAGAAAAACCGTTAATGTCTTGAAGTTCAGTGATTCTTCTTCATAACTGGACTATGATTTCTTGCAGCTACAAATATAGTGGGAGGCTGATGAATCTTTACTCAATAACAAACTGCCTTCTGTGAAGTATGTTCCAAACAGAATACACAATTTGTCATTTGAATAATAAACAAGGACAGCAGTTAATAAGCAAGTTTCAACTCTACTGGAATGTTTTAGTGGTACTGAACGTTCTCATACATACCAGCCTGCTTTCAAACATCACATACTGTGAAGGTTACAGTGAAAGAACTATCCTCCCAGGCACCCCTGTGTTGCAAGTAAAGAGAAACTATTGTTCCAAGTGCTAACGGTCAGCTAGCTAGCAGCCAGAGAAAAGGAAATTAAAAACAAACAACTCACCTTAAATGCTGGGATTCAATGTCAAAAGGAATCAGAACTATGGAATCTCAACCAGCCTACAAAACTAAGGATCGTGAAACCAACTGTCCAACTACCAGTGTCAATGCTTTCGCTAACCTCTACTGCCACAACTGCAATATTCAACCCACTACTCTTCACAAACAACTCAGAAATGGATTCATACATCTGTGTTTTTTATCTGTCATAAACTCATTCTGACCTCTTATTTCTAATCTGTATGTACAAGACCTGTGTTACTAATTTTTTCTTTGCACTTAGTAATTAATAAACAAACTCCCTTAATTCATGAAAGCCTGGTTAAATTGGTTCCTTTTTAAACATACATTAATGTGGTCTGGGAGAAAGGTATTCACAAGGAAAGGGCTCTTTCTTAAATTAACCCTGTTGAAACCAACCAAGGATGATAGAAAAGGAACCCGCATTGTCCTCAAAATTACTTAAATATGCAAGGCAAGAGAGAGCTGAAAAGTGGGATGAGATAGAATAGCTCTTTTTCAAGTGTAAGCACTGAATTGACCAAATGGCCAAATTCTGTGTTGCAAATCTATGAATCATACTTGAACAAAATGCAAAATCCAGTGTAATAATATAGTTTTCAGTGCCTCCAATAAGGTATCTTCTTCTCATGAGAGACACATCTGTTCTCAAATAGTTCATTGTACGATAGAACTGGCTTATGAAATATTCACTGGGCTGGAACTGATTTGCTAGACTTTCCAAAGTGAGATTTCCCATAAATAACAATTGGATTTGTAGGAAGTTACCAGGCATGAGTAAACAAATCCAAACACAAGTGCTGCAAGACAGAAATAATTAATGCAGACAGGAAAATAACATCTCCCAATATCCAAGTTTGCATTAGATCACACTAAGAGGATCTTGAGTTGATTAAAGCTCTTGGCAGTTTTTCATTCTTTAATCACCTTTCAGTCCCCTACTTCAGTTTAGAAAATGCTGGCACATGCATATTAGATCTTGATGACTCACTGAGAACAATTACCTGCAGTCAGTATCTACTTTTCCACATTACTGATATTTTCCATTATAAATGTCAAGCCTCACACAAGCTACAGATGCTGCTTTATCATTCAAACCCTATAAATGTACCTAACTCTGCACATCTATTTATCAAGTTAAAAGATGTATAAATTCATTATCAATTGAGAAAAGAAAAATAATTTCCAGGACTGGATTAGTTATAATTAAGAGCATCCTGTTCACACATTGTGTGCATTTTGGAGATGTTTACCAGTAAGTCAAGGAGTCATTATGGTGCAGGAGGAGAGTTTTCAGCTCACTGAGTTCATGCTAATTCAATATGCAGCAATCTAGGCAGTCACATTTCCCTCCTCTATCCCCATAGCCCTCACTGCCAGAGGTAGTGATGGACACAGATATGATCGGGGCATTTAAGGAGCTTTTTGATAAGCAAGGAATGAAGGGATATGGACCAAGAGCAGGCAGAAGGGATTAATTTGATTTGGCGTCACGTTAAACACAACATCATGAGCTGAAGGGCCTGTTCCTATGCTGTTCTATATTCATGACTTCCCTGTCCACAATCTACAAGGCACAAGTCAGGAGTGTGATGGAATGCTCCCCAATTGCTTGCATGGTGCAGCTCCAACAACACTCAAGAAGCTTGACATCATCCAAGGTAAAGCAGTCTGCCTGGTTGGCATTATATCCACAAGTATAGACTCGTTCCGCCACCGACGCTCAGTAACAGCATATGTATTATCTACAAGATGCACTGCTGAAATTCATCAAGACTCCTTAGACAGCATCTTTTAAAACCACGACCACGTCCATGCAGAAGGACGAGTACAATAGATATTGAAAACACCAAGTTCCCGTCAACCATTCCTCATCCTGGCTTGGAAATATATTGTTGTTCCTTCACTCTTGCTGGTGTCAAAATCCTGGATCTCCTTTTGAACAGTATTGTGGGTGTACCCACACCAAATGGATTGCAGTGGTTCAAGCTGGTAACTGACCACCAGCATTCTCAAGAGTAGCTAGGGACGAACCACACAGGCTGGTCCAAAAAGCAATGCCTACATCATCCCATTAACATATATTAAAAAAAACTAAACAGTATGTGCAAATCTGAGATCACCCATAGTTGTTAATGCATTTTCAGTAAAAACCTAGCAGTTTATGTTAAATGGGTTGGCATATAGAAAACCACAAAGCACATCATGGCAACAACAGCACAAGTAGGTTTAAGATGACAGTGACAGCAAGAACATACAGGATGCTGACAGCAGCAAGTTAGTACCAACATGGCAGTTATGAAAAGTTAACTTTCTAACCTCACCCATTATGTGAAGTTCAGACTTGAAATTCATATTTAACTTTCAAGATTGAAGGCTACAATGAAACATTTTAACGCATATTCTCCCACTTTATTTTAAAAAAAAGGCCATAGCTGAATCACGTGCCAGTTTTAAAGATGCGTTAAAGGACAGCTCCAAATTAAGAAAGCAATTCTAGAGCAAGATGTGGGTGGAAATAAAACTGGGAAAAATAGTTTCTGTATCAGAAAAGCCATATATGTACCCAGACATGGATCAATTTCACCATCTTGCTTCTCAGAAGAAAGGAAAAAAAGCATGTGTAATTTCACAATTTTTTTGATATGGACACCACATACAGACATTGTTCAACTATTTCTTTTAAAAGGAATATAAGAGAAACAAAGCAAAGCAAGAACCCCTCTAAAGCAGCCTCAAGTAGACAAAGGAAAAGAAAAGGGAAATCAATGCACAATTAATAAAATTATGCAAGTACAGATCCTCTGTCTAATTGTATGTACAATGTATGCACTATCTACAAAATGCACTGCTAAAATTTGTCAGCATCTTTTAGAACCATGACCACTTTCACATAGAAGGACGGGTACAACAGACATTGAAAACACCAAGTTCCCGTCCAAACCATTCCTCTTCTTGGCTTGGAAATTTATTGCTGTTCCTTCACTGCTGCTGGGTCAAAATCCTGGAGCACAAACAAGCAAAGCAAAGCTGGAAAGCAGACATTTGAATATGGATCAGCATTCCAGCAACATTCTATCTGAATTTCATTTATTTGTAGGGAGAATTAATCTTTACTTCATAGATCATAGACAGAGGGACAAGCTATCAAACTACTAATCACTTTGGGGAATGAGAATTCAACTTCCAGTATTTTGAGTGATGGACGCAAAGGTCCAGGCCTGATTTTTTTTTAAACCCTATAAGAACAACTTGAGGTCAGATTAAGCAACTACACGATTGAAAGGGTTGAGTTCACATCATACCACCAATAGCCAGGTGAAACTATAGACCAATTCATACACTGATGTCGATGTTAAGGTAAGGAATATGATTTTGTTCAAGTTAACTTAGCTGAAACATGGATTGAATTGGTTTTTGGCTATAAGCCTATCATACATTTCTGAAAGGCACTTCTGGACAAACCTCAAAATGACACCATTGATGTTCTGTTTGTATAATGCACAAGTTCATAGCAATTGTAGTTGGTCAGCAACATGTGTGCTTGAAACTACAAATATAACATAAAAACAGAATGTCCAAGATGTGGATTCACTCTGCCACCAAACATCATCCAGCATTTCATGATATAGTCAGGCTATGAGGACATTGGGTTAAAATGAGCAAAAAGTCCCAGTGCACAGAGAAACCGAAGGTGCAATACAATGCTCCACAACATGTGAAGAAACTCTAACCAAGGAATAATGCCGAAGACATTTACAAATTTCCCCCGTCCATGGCACTCAATCATATCAATGAAGTTCAAGAGGTTACTGCAACATTACAGCTTAGAGACCCAGTCAGACAGTTCCTGTGGTCACCTTGGTACATCACATGGATGCGATCAGAAAAGCTGAAGTCTTTTCTTTCGTCCAAGTGATAGACCCCTCAAAGGAAGAGGTAATATACACTATATTGACACTGGTGCAAGTGGAAACATCATCCATTTTCACATCTTTCATAAGATGCACTCGGGAAACTGGCACAATGTAATGCAGTCCATACAAGGTAAGCTAACTGCTGACAATTGATGTAATATCCTATGCATTTTTCCTATTATCAAATTTAAATATGATGCAGTGTTACATTTCAAAGATGATACACAACCAAGCATTGGCCCTCCTCATAAGCATAGTGTGCACATTCAGGATAAGTTCAAACTGGATTCCATGGTTCGTAACAAAATCATTCATAAAGTTGAGCATCACTGATTGGTAAGACTGTAGTACTTGTGTTATAAAGAAAGATGACATTGGATGTGTATACTTGAATTCACAATGACTGAACATTGCATTGAACAAATGTCCACCCGAATTCCTACCAAAGTTCTCAGAGACCTTTGTTAAATTTCATACCAAGAATGGATATTGACCCCCTACATCTTCCCCCAGAGTCATAGGAACTTACAACTCATTTGAATACCTTTTGGTAGATATTCTTTTCTCAGATCACCACTTGGATTATTAGCCAAGATATATTTCAATAGCATTGAGAATCAGGTTGGCTCTTTATTGGAGATGACATTGCAATCCTTGGAAGACTAAATATTTGCATGACACAAACCTCTAATGATTCATGCCAGCAACAGGAATATATGGATTTGTTTTCAACAGTCATAAAAATAATTGCATTAACACGAACCAAAATCAACTGCCTCATCTACTCTTCAAGTGGGATTAGACTCATTTCTCCAAAACTAGAAGATGGACATCAAAAGATAAAGGTGTATTCCAAAGATGTGTTGGCTTTCTTCAACTTTTTGACACTGTACATTCTGAATTTTTGAATCAAGGTTTCTCCTTGACATCTTACCTGTGGCAGGGAGATAACCAACACATTTTTCAATCCTTCAAAAATTCTTTATCATCCAACAAATGTGTTCTTCAATATTTTGATCATTCCAAACTCATTACATTGAAAGCAAAAGCGCTCCAGAAAGGCCTAGAAGCATGTCTGTTATAGGATAACAAGCAGATTGTGTTTGGTTCCAAATGTCTTCAGACAGTTCAGACAAACCACGAAGATGAGACTCTTGCCTTAGTTTTCAAATTACAACATTCTGTATGTACCTATTTGGGCAGGCATTTCATGGTTCACACCAACCCTAAACCACTGGGAATGATCTGACAAAACTCCATGACTACAACATCTACTTATTTTTAACAATCAAGTGACCGACTCATTCTACATGAAATTCCATTAGAGCTGTTGTGCAATATTGCAAATATATTCCATGGCTGACTACATCCCAGTCACTAACTATTTCCTCAACTTTCTTTTCGGGGGACAAATCAAAGACATCACCTGACCAACAGTCATTGACACATTAACCACCATATTCAGGAGGTTTGGTATTCCTCAACAAATTGTGTTTTACAATGATCCACAACACACCCAGTGTCCCCTTCCAAGACAATGTGTAGGAAGTGGGATATTCAAAACACTGTGTCCTCTTCACAGTATCCTCAGTCCTCATTTAGCCCATTGAGCCCACACTGACCCTCTGAAGAGTATCCCACTCAGACCTACCCTGTAAGCCTGCATATCCCATGGCTAATAGAGTCATTGAGAAATACAGCATGGAAACAGCTCTAACTGGTCCATGCTGACCATGGTGTCCACTCAGCTAGTTCCGATTGCCCATATATGGTCCATATCCGCTAAGGCCTTTCCATCCATGTACCTAACCAAATGTTTTTTCAATATTGCTAATGTACCTGCCTCAACCACTTTCTCTGGCAGCCTATTCCATATATGCCCCACACACTGCATGAAGAAGTTGCCCCTCAGGTCCTTCTTAAATCATTGCCCTCTCACCTTAAACCTATGCCCTCTGGTTTTCAATTCCCCATCCCTGAGAAAAAAGCTATATGCATTCACCTTATCTATGCCCCTCAAGATTTTATACACCTCAATAAGGTCACCCCTCATTCTTCTACGTTCTGAGGAATAAAGTCCTATCCTGGCCAACTTCTCCCTATAACTCAGGCCTACTAGTTCAAGCAACATTCTCAGAATGCTTCTTTGCACTCATTCCAGCTCATTTAGGCCTTTCTTATACCAGGGTGACCAAAACTGTACATGATACTCCAATTGCAGCCTCACCAACAAATTATTCAACCGTAACTGAATGCCCCAACTTCTATACTCAATGTGTCGACCAATGAAGGCCACATAAGCCACTTAACCTTCACATCCCTTGACATTATGGGCAATTTAGCATTGCCAATCCACCTAACCTGCACGTCTTTGGACTGTGGGAGGAAACCCATGCAGACACAGGGAGAATGTGCAAACTCCACACAGTCACCTGAGGGTAGAATTGAACCTGGGTCCCTAGCACTGAAGGAGCATTGCTAACCAGAGCCAACATACCACCCCAAGTAAGCACGTGACCTAGATTATATAGAAAAGTCTACAACATCATATTAGATTACATAGCTGGTTGTTAATAAAATTCCAAATGTCAGACTCAATAAGATTCCAACCCTTTGTTACATGAACTAAAATGCAGGAAAACCACAACATCATTTATCTGCCCCATCCCTACAAGGTGGCTGAGGCTGATGGGACAGTCCAAGTTAACATTCCAAATTTACCCTCAACAAGGCTTTTAGTGATGACTTACCATCTCATGATCACGCAACTGCCAAATGAATTGACATTGGGAACGGAGCCGAAACATTGGCAGTCTTTGTCAGATCCTGTCAGTCTCAATAGCTGATGACAGCAGTGCTTGAGGATTCAACAAAATGCTTCAAGCAAAGTAAAGTCAGCAAATGGATATTTAAAAAGATTTAAATGGGCTGAAATGAAAAGGTCAAAGTACATAGTGGTAGCTGAAAGATTCCTTGCTATGGCAATAGATGCGAAATAAAATAAGCTGGGAAATTTCTAATCCAGGCCCCAGCGCAAACCTGTACATAATTAAAAAAACCTGACAAGTGCTAAATAAACAGATTCACTTAACAAAAGGCCACAAGGAGGTTTAGTGAATGGAAATCATAATGTTGAATCAATACTGAATCAATTGAAACTCAGTTGAGATTCCACTGCTGGGGTGTTGAAGAGCATTATTGTGCACAGCCATCAGAAGGGAATGCCTGATGCTGACCACCAAGAATAGAACGGTTATTTTGCAACCTTCACACCCACCCTGAACACATCACCTTCAGATGATTCACAAAAAGACATGATTTGAATACAAATATACAAAGGAACAAGTGAAGAGATCATTTTAAAAGGAAAATGGTAGATAGCAGGCTACCATACTGAAATAGTTTATTCTATCATAATGCCAGAAATTCTACTATATAATTTGGGTGACTGTATAAAGTAGAAGGTAGTGCATGCAAGTCCCTTAGCATCAAATGGGAAATCAGGTCATCCCAAATCTGCTCAGGAAGGATTTTGAGTTAAGCTTTTTTGTGTTTCTGACTTTCTTCCACTTCAACAGTGGCATCCAGTCAAGAACACCACTAGAACAAACATGTAGAATGCCAGTGAGCTTCCAAACAAGACCCCAGCATTCAAACCATCCTCAGTGGGGCCTTAAGAAATTAAAATGTCACATCTGATATTACAGATGCAGCTGGAGCTGAATGACAAAACACGCCTCATAAAAGGATTAATAACAGAACCGAAAACTCCTAGCCTCATGCTCAACGAAATGTGTTTCCTTCAACCCACACAGGAAGTGGGTATTCTTTGTCTTTTGATCCTTATACTGATGTACATCAATGGCAAATTATTGTACTTCGTGATCACTTCACCCTCAACCTACTTTAGATTAGTAATGAGTAAGAATTATATTTTTTGGTTGTAACAGAACATAGCATCCAGTACTCTTGTTGCAGATGATACATTTTGTGACATGATTAAAAGAGGTAAGAATGGCTATAACAAACTGACAGTAAGTACAACACTACAATGTAAATCCTACAATGCTTTGAAACATGGATGCAGTAAGAAGGCATTACATAAATGCAATTTATTTCTTGCTATTTCACTTAAGTGACTTCTGGAAAAAGAAGTATTGGCAGGTTATATTTAAATTGTCTCACCCATTCATTTATCTCTACCAGAAAACTCACCATTTTGCATAAACTAGCAATGAGTGAAACACTGGATTTATTATCTGTTACTACCACCTATTGGCACAACTTAAATTCAATGGATCATTCTTCTGCAAATTATGTTCAATAAGAAATGTAATATTTTTCAATATGTCATTGTTCTTTTGTGAATTTCTGAGCCTACAAATGCACTTTGTACTGAAATTAAAATTATCTTTGAAAATATTTGACCAGCCTACTCCTGTGTTGGACATTGATTGGTGCTCAGCTTAGGCATGCTTTTTCCACGAGCTTTATGTTTTTCAATCAAGACATCAACCCAACACAAACATTTGGGGAGTATTTCTGCGAAGTCACAAAATCATGTTCACACCACCAAATTTTGACTGAAATTATGAATTATTGTTGTGGTTCTGTTCGCCGAGTTGGGAATTTGTGTTGCAGACATTTTGTCTCCTGTCTAGGTGACATCCTCAGTGCTTGGGAGCCTCCTGTGAAGCACTTCTGTGATGTTTCCTCCGGCATTTATAGTGATTTGTATCTGCTGCTTCCGGTTGTCAGTTCCAGCTGCCCGCTGCAGTGGTCGGTATATTGGGTCCAGGTCGATGTGCTTCTTGATTGAATCTGTGGATGAGTGCCATGCCTCTAGGAATTCCCTAGCTGTTCTCTGTTTGGCTTGTCCTATAGTAGTAGTGTTGTCCCAGTCGAACTCATGTTGCTTGTCATCTGAGTGTATGGCTACTAAGGATAGCTGGTCGTGTCGTTTCGTGGCTAGTTGGTGTTCATGGATGCGGATCATTAGCTGTCTTCCTGTTTGTCCTATGTAGTGTTTTGTGCAGTCCTTGCATGGGATTTTGAACACTACATTGGTTTTGTTCATGCTGGGTATCAGGTCCTTCGTCCTGGTGAGTTGTTGTCTGAGAGTGGCTGTTAGTTTGCATGCTGTTATGAGTCCTAGTGGTCACAGTAGTCTGGCTGTCAGTTCAGAAATGTTTGTGATGTATGGTAGTGTGGCTAGTCCTTTGGGCTGTGGCATGTCCTCGTTCCGTAGTCTTTCCCTTAGGCATCTGTTGATGAAATTGCGGGGGTATCCGTTTTTGGCGAATACATTGTAAAGGTGTTCTTCTTCCTCTTTTTGCAGTTCTGGTGTACTGCAATGTGTTGTGGCCCTTTTGAACAGTGCCTTGATGCAACTTCTTTTGTGCGTGTTGGGGTGGTTGCTTTCGTAGTTTAGGACTTGGTCTGTGTGTGTGGCTTTCCTGTATACCTTTGTGGTGAATTCTACGTTCGGTGTTCTCTGTACCATCACATCTAGGAATGGGAGTTGGTTGTTCTTTTCTTCCTCTCTAGTGAATCGGATTCCTGTGAGTGTGGTGTTGATGATCCGGTGTGTGTTCTCAATTTCTGTGTTTTTAATGATTACAAAGGTGTCATCCATATATCTGACCCTGAGTTTGGGTTGAATTTGCAGTAAGACTGTTTGTTCTAATCTTTGCATTACTGCTTCTGCTATGAGTCCAGAGATGGGTGAGCCCATGGGTGTGCCGTTGATTTGTTCATATATTTGGTTGTTGAATGTGAAGTGTGTTGTGAGGCACAGGTCCAGTAGTTTGAGTATGCCGTCTTTGTTGATAGGTTCCCCATCTTGTTGTCTGTTCTGTATGTCCAGCAGGTTGACTATTGTTTCTTTGGCTAGGGTTTTGTCGATAGAGGTGAACAGTGCCATAGTTTCTTCCTTGTCTATGTGTATATTTCTGATGATGTCCAAGAATTCATGTGTTGACTGTATAGAGTGTCTGGGACCGCTGATCAGGCGTTTCAGTTTCTGCTGTAGTTTTTTAGCCAGTTTGTGTGATGGTTTCCCTGGTAGTGATACTATGGGTCTGAGTGGGATGTCTGGTTTGTGCACTTTAGGTAGTCCATAGAATCTGGGGGTGTTATCATCAGTATATTAGAGTACAAATGCTTCAAGCTTCCAAGCATAAGCCCTTCATCAGCATTCCTGATGAAGGGCTTATGCCTGAAACGTCTTTCTCCTGCTCCTTGGATGCTGGCTGACCTGCTGTGCTTTTCCAGCACCGCACTCTCGATTCTGATCTCCATCATCTGCAGTCCTCACATTCACCTTAAAACCTTCA
The DNA here is from genome assembly GCF_020745735.1 of Hemiscyllium ocellatum. Lineage (NCBI taxonomy): Eukaryota > Metazoa > Chordata > Chondrichthyes > Orectolobiformes > Hemiscylliidae > Hemiscyllium > Hemiscyllium ocellatum. The sequence goes on along the minus strand of NC_083411.1, from coordinate 71,120,899 downwards.
TGCAATATTGCTTCAGCGATATTTTAACATACATTTTTTTTAACAGATAGCTTCACACTATTTTTAATGTCTGAGAATAAAGATTTTAAAAAAGACATGAGGGGCAACTTTTTTTAATACAAAGAATGGATTGTGTGTGCAATGAACATCTAGAGGATTTGGTGGATGTGGGTACAGTTATGATGTTTAAAAGAATTTGGTAAGTACATGAATAAGAAATGGTTGGAGGGACATGGGCCAAGTGCAGGCAGGTGGGACTAATTAGTTGGAAATTATGGTTGGCATGGACCGGTTGTACTGAAGGGTCTGTTTTTGTGCTGAATAAAACAAAAAAACAGTCAGTCAGTCAGTTGAAAAGATATACAAATTCATTAAGCACTTCTTCACTTTCAATTCACCTACCCAAATTGTTTATTTGCTACAAATCTAGGTTTGGGATTGGTAACCACAGTGCAAGCCCATAAATCAAAACCTGAAGCTTTAATTATCTTTCCAGTTCCGGTGATGGCAAAAAGCATACATTCATATCTTGAGAACAAAACTATCTGACAACAGCTTCTTTTATGGAGTTGCTATCCAGCCACTCTTAGTCCAGTGTTAGTCCATAAATAAGATGCGCTCACAGATCTGATTCTTTAAACACTGTGTTCTTATAATGTAATTTACCATTACATAGGGTATGATAAACACTGTCTAATCCAAGATGCCATTTGAGAATACACAGTAATTAAGAGATCTCTTTTGCTTTGGGTTGTTACGCATGTACTGAGGATATAATGATTCAATTGTTACATAAGTTCATTTTCTTTTGAGGTTATTACGTACATTGTATAATATTGAATTTGGACAAAATATCTGTTGTGCAGATTTCATTCTTCACAGGGAGTAGCTGAGCATTTACCCCTGAGGGTAAATTTCAACAATACTTTCAGAAGGATCCACCTCAAATGCAAACAACAAATGGGTCACTACCCTATCAATAAGCGGTTTTGACGTATTAAATAGCATTGGGTTCTGTGCACAGTAATTATTCCCTTGTTAGCTCTGAGTAAGATACTGAGTTCAATGATTCAATGGTATTAGAATGTGCCTGCACAGACTAAAGAGAAATTCCACTTATTATTTCCAAGTACATTTTGTCACTGAAGTAAAGTATCCATAAAGAGTAAAGGAGGAAAGGAGCAAACCAAAAGAGGGAGAGAAAAAGTAAGAAGGGTTCTTGTCCTTTTCATGGCCTCAAGATGTCTGAAAATACTTGCCAATTAAAGAAGTACTTCTAACGTGTAGCTACTGTGGTAATATAGCAAATGTGGCAGACATTTTATGGACATAAGCAGTCCAGCAACACTTAGAGGTGTGGGCTGGAGGATAATCCTAGATAAGCAGCCTCACAGCACCAAAGCAACAGGTTAGAGGAGGACCATATGACAGGCAGTCAGCAGCACATGGAGGAATGGGTGAGGGGAAGATACCAAAACCTATAAGAGTTTTCCCAGTGAGCAAAAAAGGTTGTTTTATTGAGGCGGATGCATCACTGTGCCTAATTAAGGAAGTTGATGATGATGTTGAACTGAAAGAAACATATTTGCAAAGATTAATGTTAGGTCGGAACATTGGACAGTCTTAAAGAACTAGCAAAGATTGCCTAAAAAGACAGGCAGAAAGCAGAGTATAAGAGTAAGCTAGCTAGCAATATAAAAATTGATAGTAAGAAATTCTACAGTGTTTGAATTAGGAAAGTGTAACTAAAGCTAACATTGGTCCTGTAGAGAGAGAATACCAAGGAAATTGGTAATGAGGAATCAAGGAAATAGCAGAGGCTTGGGTAGCAGGGTTTTTTTTTCAGTGGAAAAAATTTAGAAATCTTCCCATAATTGAAACTCAACAGGCAGCAGGGAGGGTTGAACTTATAATAGTCACCATTAACAGGGAGAAGGTGCAAGGAAAATCAATGGACCTAAATCTTGACAAGTCCCAAGGAACAGATAGGCCTGCAATCTGGGTTCTTCAACAAAGTGACAGATGCATTGATTATAGTCTCCAAAATTCCTTCATTCTGGAATGGTCGCAGCAGATTGGAAAATAAAGTGACACCTTTGTTCAAGAAAGGAGGGAGGCAGAAAGCAAGAAACTATAGACCAAATAGTCCAACATCTGTCACAGGGAAGGCACTAGAATCTATTATTAAGGAGAGTATGAGCAGAATCTTAGAAATCTCAATGTGATCAAGAAGATTCGAAAGACTTTCTGAAATGTAAATTGTTTTTAATCAATCTATTGAAGTTTTCTGTCAAAATTAGCTTCATGGTGGACTAACAAAAACTGATAGGTGTGCTGTGTTTGGAATTCAAAAAAGGCATTTGATAGATGCCACAATGATTGTCACACATGATATGTGTGCACAGTGAGAGGGGTGACGTTTACACATGGATGAAGGATTGCTTAGCAAATAGGAAGCAAGAAGGGTAGAGATAATGGTCTGTGTGTGTGCTAGTAAGTTGTAGCTAGTGGAGTGCAGCAGGGATCTGTGCTGGTTTACAACCTAGATCAATGAATTAGATCAGGGACTATGCTAACTGTGTTTTCTGATGTCACCAAGATAGATAGGAAGGTAAGTTGTCAAGGTGAGGTAGAGAGATTGCGAAGGGAATCAGGTAAAGGGCAAACATTTATCAGATGGAGTAGAACATGGGTAGATGCAAACTTGTCTATTTTGGCAGGTGGTGCCAAGAATGGTGCCATGGGATCTTTTACATCTCCAAGAGGGCAGGCAGATACTCAGGATGGTGCCTTATCTGAAAATTAGCACCCGAGACCATCCAATACTCCTCCAGTGTCTCTCTGGTATGTCAAACACAAGGTGTTGTGCTGAAATCCAGGGAATGGGATTTGAATCTGCAGCAATCTAATTTACGGGTAGGATTTTGCTGGTACAAGGTAAGTCCCCAGACTGGGACAAAATGCATGTCTGAGCCCATTCAAAGGGCACTGCGACCATAGCAACCATTCACTTGACATTGATTGATTAAGAGATCATGGCCAGGACTGTTGTTCAATTTAAAAAGATGTGTATAGTCACCAGCTGAAAATGTGTTGCTGGAAAAGCGCAGCAGGTCAGGCAGCATCCAAGGAATAGGAAATTCGACGTTTCGGGCATAAGTCCTTCATCCTGATGAAGGGCTTATGCCCGAAACGTCGAATTTCCTGTTCCTTGGATGCTGCCTGACCTGCTGCGCTTTTCCAGCAACACATTTTCAGCTCTGATCTCCAGCATCTGCAGACCTCACTTTCTCCCCGTGTATAGTCACCAGCAGGGAAGCCCTTGAGAAAGGAGTGGCAAAACAATTCTGTAGATCAACGTTAGGAATAAAACCCAAATCAAAATTGGCTGCTTTTCAACAAGGTGGTTAATGATCTCATGTTGTGAAATTTGAAAGGTTTCAGAAAAGACATAGAAGGATATTCCCAGAGTTGGAAGATTTGAGCTGCTGGGGCTCAATCTTTTGGATTGGCTGGGGCTGTTTTCCCTGGAGTGTCAGAGGCTAAGGGGTGACCTTATAGAGGTTTATAAAATCATGAGGGGTATGTATAGGGTAAACAGACAAGGTCTTTTCACTGGGATAGGGGGAGTCCAGAAATAGAGGGTGTAGGTTTAGGGCGAGAGGGGAAAAATTTATAAGGGACCTAAGAGACAACTTTGAGCAGAGGGTGGTACGTGTATGGCATGAGCTGCCAGAGGAAATGGTGGAGGCTGGTACAATTACAGCATTTAAAAGGCATCTCGATAGGTATATGAATGGGAAGGATTTAGAAGAATATGGACCCAGTGTTGGCACATGTGACTAGATTAGGTTAGAATATCTGGTCAGCATAGACAACATGGACTGAAGGGTGTGTTTTCATGCTGTAAATCTCTATGATTCAATGACTGATCAATGTCATAGAATGCATCTTCAAATAATATATGCTACCAACAGCAACATCCATCCCATACACTGCTCACCACACCCTCATGCACTTGTATACCAACATGTTTGAGCACCCATGAGTCATACCTGACATTTTGACACTCCACCGCACCCTCACAAAAACTGGCTGTAAGCTTCATATGCAAATCCTTTGGCTTTCACACACTGACAGCTATGCCACCATGAGAGATGCTTCCACATGCTCTGACAGTTGACCCCGCCCCCTCTCTTGAAGGACAAGGTGGCACAATATTAGAGTCAGCAGGAGGCAGACAAGAATGCCAGCATGGCCTAATCACCACAATGGGGATACTCCTCACCATCGTTGTGATGTCCATTACTGAGGTTGTGGCCAGTAACAGGATCAAAACTAAAGGTGATGGTAACCTCAGAATTAATTTGTCTGCCCATTTCCTACAGACCTCCTGTATTTTTAGCTACAGATAATGTAAGCATGCATCTCTTACTTTTCCCCCTTCACCTTACCTCATTTTTGTGCCTTTCCCTAGAGAAAGGTAGTGCAGTGTGGTTAGGATGAACAGCAAGATGATAATGAAGCTACACCAAAACTCTATTTTAACCTCATGACCACTGACCCAAATACTGTCACTGTCCAGAATTTAGAAGATAATGTTGAGACAGGGTCTATATGTTGCGAGGCACTGGGCACAAATACACTGCAGTCAGGTCAATTGGCACAGTGAAGATAATTGCCAGCTCATTGCAGGGCAAGATTCCATGTGGGATCTGCTGCAGAGAATTTAATGGGCATTTTGATGGGTAGCTTTCACAAGAACACTGTCATGCATAACAATTGAATACTTGGTGCATTGGGAAAACTGCTAATCAAAAACTTCTGGAAAGAGTCTGGCAACAAGTTGTGACAGGGTTTTAAACAGAGCCTGGAACTCATCCCTTCCAGGAAGATGACCAACTCCGTCAGCATACTTTTGAACCTACCAAATGCCACAGTGTCTGACAGTAGTGTGCCAGCTTCCATTGCAGTAACAGCACATTTCACCAGAGATCCATGTTCTGTCATGGAAACAGCCTGCTGTCACGCAAGGTCAATCAGTTCTCCAGCTACGACTTCTCTTCCAGCTCAGCTTTATGAGTGCTGTGTCACCTGGCAGGGCTCATAACCAAAGGCTGAACCAGAGCCTCGCAAGCCATTTTGGTTATGGATACCAATTTCAGATTATAGGCTAAATCAAGCATTAACAATCAAACTCACCTGAAAAACACCTACTTTTCCCAGAGAGCTTCACTCTCTTCAGACAGGTTTGACTTTGATTTGAGTTATACACAAACATTGGTGCAAAATAAGAACATTTTGCATCGACTCAAGGCTTCAGTGTAAGTGCATCCTTAGTTTAGAATCATAGACTCCCCACTGTGTGGAAGCAGGGCCCTTTAAGCCCATTAAATCCACACTGAAGCGCATCCCACTCAGACCCACATATTCATTCTGGACATCTCTAGCCTAAGGACCCTCTAGATATCGGGAAAAAATGTTGCAGTGTTAGTTTCGATGCTTTCAGTCCAGGAACTCAATCATTAAAATGTAGTTCCTTCCTCGATCTGTTTGCAGTCCCATTATACCCTACTTGTGTACATGATAAATTATGTCAGTTTGAACAACTGAACATATTTTGTATTATACCACACATCGTTTCCACAAAATGGATGGAGGCCGTTCTACATTGTGACACCATTGTTTGGCCATCATTTTTTTAGATGAGAATAAAATTGAATTTAAATCTCCTTAGCAGAGAGGAAAAGAATTAAACTCCTCAGACAAACTATCTGACCAATCCATCTCAGGGTGCAACAAACAAGAACATTTTTATATTGTTTGATTAAAAAAAACCCACATATAATCCAGAAGGTAGGCTTTTGTTTAAATCTATCACTGGTATCAGGTTTTAATCATGCAGTCCATATTTCCTACAGAGAAAGGGCTGGAAATGAAAAGAAAATTACAAAACGTTATGAGGGGATGTTAAATGTTCTTTTTGTCTAAAGTCCCCCTTCTGTCCTTCCTTTCACTAGGGCTTTATTCTCTCAGTATCCTGATTTAAGGAGACTGAGATAGTGCGATAAGCTTATTTCCTAACTAAAAAGTAATAACTTTATTTTTCATATGAAAAACAGAGTTATTGATTCTTTTGATTTCTCTCTGTTCAATTAAAAACCCAGACATTTTCAATAAAGACTAATAAATAATTTGTATTCAATTAGAAAACTAGGAAAAACATTTAATTGAAAAAAAAAATTAAAGCAGAAATGCCTGGAGAAATACAGCAAGTCTGGAGCATCCACGGAAAAAGAAATAGATTAAATGCTTTGCGTCCAATATGATTTTTCTTCAGATTCAAAAGAGGCTGGAAAATGGCATTTTTTTAGACTTAATGCAGAGGGAGAGGAGTGAGTGGAACAGATGGTGAAGCAGCCCGGAGCAGAACAAAACAGGATTGCTGTTGGTAGTAAAGTCGTGACTCAGATGTATAATGGGTATAAATGATCGGTGTGAAAAGGAACAAGCGGGTCTGCCATTTTGAGAGTAAAGTCAACAAGACACAAACATGGTCATGGTGGGGTGGGGGGGGGGGGTGGATGAGGGGCAAAGAGGCGGGAGATCTTATAATAGGACAGAGGTCATAATATGAAGTTGTGGAACTCAATACTGAGCCCTGGAGGCTGTATGATGAGATGTTGTTCCTCCAATTTACATTGAGTTTCATTGGAACACTATAGCAAGCCCAGGATTGGACTGTCAGCACAGAAGCAAGATGGTTTGTTGAAGTAACAAGTAGCAGGGAGGCCAGGATCATTCCTACCGACCGAGCAGAGATGGTCCTCAAAGCAGTCACCAAGGCTATGGATGGTCAGTCCAGTCTTAAGGAAAATATACTACAAGCAGCAAATATAGTTCACTAGATTGAAAGAAATGCTACAAGTAAAATGTTACTTCACCTGGAAGGTATGTTTGGGGCTATGGACTGTGAGGATGGAGATGGTACATGGGCAAGTGTTATGCCTTCTGTAGCTGCAAGGGAAGGTGCCGTGGGTGGGATTGGGATTTGGGGAGGTTGTGGTGAGGAAATGTGAGGGATGATGCAGGCGTGGACCGGGGTTTTGAAGGAGATGGTCCTTGCAGAATGCTGACAGAGGAGGGGATGAAATGATGTGTTTGGTGGTGGTATCATAAATATCGACATTCAATCTTCACAGCATCACCTCTGACCCACAATGTCATAAACCTCCAGTCATTTCTCATTTGCATTTTGTTCACTGCTCTCAGCAGAATAGTCTGATTTTCTCTTTATCACACCCATCAGTTATATCAAGTTTACATCCCTGTCACTCCTTTACTACCATCTGCATTCCCTTGGATTTGTTCTGAGCCCTCTCAGCAACTCAGTTCCACTCACTCCATCCCCTCTTTATGTCTGTTGCAATTTCCAGCTCTTTTCAGTTCTGATTAACACTGGACTGTTGCTCCAGTGTGTTGTTTTATTTCCAATTTTCAACATCCATAATCTTTTACTTTTAATCAATAATAATTCTGTCCTGGGGTATAAGCGAATGAAGAGATTCGTCCTCACAAAGAACGGAAAAGTGCTTGTGGTTATGTTCAGGAGGAAGATAAACCTCAACTGCTTCCTTTCAGTCAAGGAATTGCACCTCTAGCAATTATCTCCATTTACAACCAAGTAACCTTGGAAAAGGAGAATGTGATCTGTGAGTAGTGGATTCATTTAAGAAAGAGTTGGATAGACCTCTCAAAGATAGTGGAACCAAGGGTTATGGAGATAAGTCAGGAAGCAGATACTCATTAGGAATGATCAGCCATGATCATATTGAATGGCAGTGCAGGCTCGAAGGCCTGAATGGCCTACTCCTGCACCTATTGTCTATTGTCTATTGTCTAGTGGGTGTCTCAGGGTCTGGTGTGCCTTATCACAGTCCAAAACAACATTTTATTTTCAAATATACTTCACATTTTTGATTATTGTTACAAATCCTCTCTTTATGGACTGTTTAACTTTTAATTTGTCTTAATTTGATTCAATCAACTTTAGTTAAATATTTGTCAGAAGAGTATAACTCTGCTTCAAGGAATCAATTTGTTTAGTTGATTTACCCCATAATGTATAAATAAGGGAGGGGGGTTAACACAAAAAGACATAAGAAGTTGCCAGGGTTGGAGGTTTTGCGCCAAAGACAGAGGCTAAATAGATCAGATTACTTACAATGTTGAAACAGGCCCTTCGGCCCAACATGTCCACACTGACCCGCCGAAGCGCAACCCACCCATTCCCCTACATTTACCCCTTCTACTAACACTATGGGCAATTTAGCATGGCCAATTCACCTGACCTACACATCTTTGGACTGTGGGAGGAAACCGGAGCACCCGGAGGAAACCCACGCAGACACAGGGAAAATGTGCAAACTCCACACAGTCAGTCGCCTGAGTCAGGAATTGAACCTGGGTTTCTAGCGCTGTGAGGCAGCAGTGCTAACCACTGTGCCACCGTGCCACCCACGGTGGGGCTGGGGCTGTTTTCCCTGGAGTGTTGGAGGCTGAGTGGTGACTTTCTAGAGATTTATGAAATCATGAGGCTTATGGATATGGTAAATAGACAAGGTCTTTTCGCTGGGGTGGGAGAGTCCAGAACTAGATAGTATAGGTTTAGGGGTAAGAGGGAAGAGATTTAAAGGGACCTAACGGGCAACTTTTTCACGCAGAGGGTGGTGAATGTATGGAATGAGCTGCCAGACGAAAGTGGTGATAACTGGTAAAATTCTAACATTAAAAAGGCATCTGGATGGGTATGTGAATAGGAAAGATTTGGAAGGACATGGGCCAACTGCTGGCAAATGGGACTAGATTAATTTAGGATATCTGGTTGGCGTGGATGAGTTGGACCGAAGGATCTATTTCCGTGCTGTACATCTCTATGACTCTATATTACAAGGTTCGAGAAAATAAGGCATTTGGGATGCAGACTTGCTGTATATCAAGGAGGTAGATAGGACCAGGGAGCCTGGGTTCAAGACTCAGTTGCTTCAGAGGTGTGTACTATCAGAATACCTTGAATAGGAAAATATCTGATTCATAACCTGGAGGTTTGTAGTTCAATGGTAGTGTCCCTACTTATGGTTTAGGAGGCCCAAGCTCAAGTCCCTCATGCTCCAAAGGTGTGTCATAATATCTCTGAACAGAATGATGAGAAGATATATAAAAATTGGGAATCATCTTTGGCCAGATTGCCTGCCCTTGCTCTGCAATCACATTCACACCAGGTCTCCCTGGGTATCCACCATGAATAGGCAGTGCAGGGGTTGAAGTACATCATACATCCCCAAATATTACATTGGTTGGATAAATTTCCTTGAAAGTTTATATTTTCTTTTCGAAAAGCAGTCCTCCTTTAAGACACTGATTGTTTGATCATTAGTTCATTTGGCATTGAAGAAAGTATCGATAGGAAGCCAAAAGAAAACTGAAAATGAGGGGGATCGGAAGCGACAGGAAACAACTTCAAACAAACAGATGGAATGAAACTACTGTTTTTTCTTCCATCAAAGCCATTGGGCAGGGGTGGGCTGAATTCCTGGCATTCTTGGGTCCCAAGCACATGTTCAACACCTGACTTCATGCTGAAAGTTTACAGTTTACTGCAAATTGCACCTTGGCTTCTTTCCAAGTATCTGCATTCAGGTACCTAACATTAAAAGTGTATCCTGCATGGCAATGACTCATTCTCAACACTCGCATGCAAAGTGGAGCAAATCTCTGTGGCAATTCAAAGGCACTCTGCTTTGCTTTCACAGTGGCAAGATGAATAAAAGCTGCCAAACCAGAGCAATTTTGAGCGGTGGAGAAGATATGAACAGCAGACTCTAAAGTAATTGTACAAGGCTATAATAATACGATTTTTTTCTACAAAGTACATTTTGCTGCTCACCAAAGAGGAAAACGAACAGCTGGTCACTGAAGTGGCAGGGATTAAGAAAGAAAATATTAAAAAGGAATTGTGCTTATTGTTGAAATATGGAAAAATGGCTCTTTGCAAATATTAAGGTTCCACAAACAACTGCTGAGAATGATTGGATAATCTGTTTCAGCAAGAGTGATTAATAGACAGACATTAGTCTGAACATAAGGGAGTGTGACGTTATAATACTCCCCTATGTTATAGAGGGAATAATCTCCCTATCACATCAGAGATGTAAAGTCGGTTAAGATGATGCTGAAGCAGACTGGGAGTTGTGAAACAGGACAGTGTGAAGCAGTCTGGGAAGAGTGTAAAGCAGGCTGGAATTAAAGTGATGCAGACCAGGAAGACTGTGCAGCAGACTGAGAGGTGTGTGAACCAGATCAGGATCACTGGGAAGCAGATTGGGAGGACTAGGAAGTGCCAGTGAAGCAGACTAGTAGGATTGTGCATTGAGGAGGCATCATCAACTGCAGCATCTCGGGATACAGAGTTTTGGAGCTTGAGGAGAAGCACTGTAGTGCAATAGGAGGACGGCAAATTCATAGATTGATATAAACACCTCTCAGTTTACGGGTACACTGAGAGAGAGGGAATGGGAGACCAGCAGCTAGTGCAAATAAACAGGCAGTACAGCAGTTCCCGACTTTCCAACCTGCACACAGTTCGAAATCCAGATGAAAGAGATGATTCATCTGAAAAATGAAATTAGAGCCAAGTCCATGAACCAATAGCTCTTGTGGAAGTGTCCACACCTCTGAGTGAGAAGGCACAGATTCAAGTTCCACCCGCTCTAGAGGAATGTCATAACACAGATGGAGGACAGGAAAAACTTGGGGCTGCTCCGTTATTGAGCTTATTTAGGTGTTGGAGGTGATTTCCTTGAATCCCAGGAGCAGTAATAACTGTTTAACAAGCTGTTGCGTTGTTTTGGAACTTAGGGGGAAAAGAAGATCAAAACAAAAGCACTTTAAAAAGGAGGAAAAAATAAAAACAGAGACCACATGATCAGTGAGAGAGAGAGAGAGAGACAGATTGAGAGAGAGTGAGAGACAGCAAGATTGAGAGAGAGAAAGACTGTGAGCGAGAGAGAGAGAGAGAGAATGAGAGAGAGAGAGAGATTGAGAGAGAGAGAGATTGAGAGAAAGAGAGTGAGAGAGACTGACAGAGAGAGAGAGAGAGAGAGAGAGAGAGACAGAGCGAGAGAGAGAGAGAGACAGAGAGAGAGAGACTGAAAGTGAGAGAGAGAGAGACTGTGAGAGAGAGACTGAGAGAGGGAGACTGAGAGAGAGAGAGACAGAGAGAGAGATAGAGAGAGAGACTGAGAAAGAGAGATTGAGAGAGAGAGAGAGAGACTGAGAGACAGACTGAGAGAGAGACTGAGAGACAGAGAGCGAGAGAGAGAGAAAGACAGAGAGAGAGACAAAGAGAGAGAGAGACAGAGACTGAGAGAGAGACAGACAGAGACTGAGAGAGAGAGAGACAGAGACAGAGACAGAGACTGAGAGAGAGACTGAGAGAGACTGAGAGAGAGATTGAGAGACAGACTGAGAGATAGACTGAGAGAGAGACTGAGAGAGACTGAGACGGATACTGAAAGAGAGAGAGAGAGAGAGAGACACAGAGAGAGGCTGAGAGAGAGAGAGAGAGAGAGAGACTCAGAGAGAAACAGAAACAGAGAGATTGAGACAGAGAGAGAGACAGACAGACAGACAGACACTGAGAGAGACAGAGAGAGAGAGAGAAACAGAGACTGAGAGAGACTGAGACAGAGACTGAGACAGAGAGAAAGAGAGAGACTGAGAGAGAGAGAGAGAGAGAGAGACTGAGAGAGAAACAGAGAGAAAAAGAGAGACTGAGACATAGAGAGAGAGAGACAGAGACTGAGAGAGAGAGACAGAGACAGACAGAGACAGAGACAGAGTCAGAGAGAGTGACTGAGAGAGACAGAGACTGAGAGACTGTGACAGAGAGAGAGAGAGACTGAGAGAGAGAGAGAGAGAATCAGAGACAGACTGAGAAAGGGACTGAGAGAAAGAGAGATAGAGAGACAGAGACAGAGAGAGAGACCGATAGAGAAAGGGAGAGACTGAGAGAGAGAGACTGAGAGAGAGACTGAGAGAGAGACTGAGAGAGAGACTGAGAGAGGGAGACAGAGAGAGAGAGAGATACAAAGAGAGAGTGAGAGAGAGTGGCAGAGAGAGAAGTGAGAAATAGAGATTGAGAGAGAGAGACTGAGAAAGAGACTGAGAGACAAACAAAGAGAGAGAAACAGAGAGACAGAGAGAGAGACAGAGAGAGAGAGATAGACTGAGAGAGAGAGACAGAGACTGAGAGCGAAACTGAGAGCAAGACTGAGACAGAGACTGAGACAGAGAGAGAGAGACTGAGAGAGAGTGGGAGAGACTGAGAGAGAAACAGAGACAGAGAGAGAAACTGAGAGAGAGAGAGAGACAGAGACAGAGACAGAAAGAGAGAGAGAGAGAGAGAGACTGAGAGAGAAACAGAGAGAAAAAGAGAGACTGAGACAGAGACTGAGACATAGAGAGAGAGAGACAGAGACTGAGAGAGAGACAGAGACAGAGAGAGAGACTGAAAGAGACAGAGACTGAGAGACTGTGAGACAGAGAGAGAGAGAGAGAGAGAGACAGACACCGAGACAGAGAGACAGAGACAGACACAGAGAGAGACAGACAGACACAGACAGTGAGAGTGAGAGAGACAGAGAGAGAGAGAGAGAGAGAGAGAGACAGAGAGAGAGTGACAGATAGTGAGATAGAGATAGAGAGTGAGAGTCTGTGAGAGAGAGAGAGAGAGACACAGAGAGAGAGAGACAGAGAGAGAGACAGAGAGAGAGACAGAGAGAGAAACAGAGACTGAGAAAGAGACTGAGACAGAGAGAGAGAGAGACTGAGAGAGAGAGACAGACAGACAGAGAGAGATAGAGAGACTGAGAAAGAGAGATTAAGAGATAGACTGAGAAAGAGACTGAAAGACAGAGAGTGAGAGAGAGAGAGACAGAGACAGAGAGAGACAAAGAGAGAGGGACAGATAGAGAGAGGGAGAGGCTGAGAGAGAGAGACTGAGAGAGAGAGAGACAGATAGAGAAAGACAGAGACTGAGAGCGAGACTGAGAGAGAAACAGAGACAGAGAGAGACTGAGACAGAGACAGAGAGAGAGAGACAGAAAGAGAAAGACAGAGACTGAGAGCGAGACTGAGAGAAACAGAGACAGAGAGAGACTGAGACAGAGACAGAGAGAGACTGACAGAGACAGAGAGTGACAAAGAAAGAGACTCAGAGAGATTGAGAGAGAGAGATTGAGACAGAGAGACAGAGAGAGAGACTGAGAGAGAAACAGAGACAGAGAGAGAAACTGAGACAGAAAGAGAGAGACAGAGTTTGAGAAAGAGAGAGAGAGAGAGAGAGAGACACAGAGAGAGAGACACACAGAGAGAGGGAGTGGCAGAGAGAGAGACGCAGAGAGAGATTGAGACAGAGAGAGAAAGACAGAGAGAGAGACAGAGAGAAACAGAGACTGAGAGAGAGACTGAGAGAGAGACTGAGAGAGAGACTGAGACAGAGAGAGAGAGACAGAGACTGAGCGAGCAACAGAGACAGAGAGAGAGAGACAGAGAGAGAGACTGAGAGAGACAGAGACTGAGAGACTGAGAGAGAGACAGAGACAGAGACAGTGAGAGTGAGAGAGACAGAGAGAGACACAGAGAGAGAGAGAGAGTGACAGAGAGAGAGAGAGACTGAGAGAGAGATTGAGACAGAGAGAGAGACAGAGAGAGTCTGAGAGAGAGAGACTGAGACAGAGAGAGAGAGAGAGAGAGAGACTGAGAGAGAGAGAGACTGAGAAAGAGACAGAGAGAGAGAGAGATACAAAGAGAGGGAGAGTGGCAGAGAGAGAAGTGAGAAATAGAGATTGAGAGAGAGAGACTGAGAAAGAGACTGAGAGACAAACAAAGAGAGAGAAACAGAGAGACAGAGAGAGAGAGAGAGACAGAGAGAGAGAGACTGAGAGAGGGAGACAGAGAGAGAGAGGGAGAGAGAGAGAGAGAGAGAGAGAGTGGCAGAGAGAGAAGTGAGAAATAGAGATTGAGAGAGAGACTGAGAAAGAGACTGAGAGACAGACAAAGAGAGAGAGAGAGGCTGAGAGAGAGAGAGACTCAGAGAGAAACAGAAACAGAGAGATTGAGACAGAGAGAGAGACAGACAGACAGAGACTGAGAGAGACAGAGAGAGAGAGAGAGAGAAACAGAGACTGAGTGAGAGACTGAGACAGAGAGAAAGAGAGAGACTGAGAGAGAGAGAAAGAGACTGAGAGAGAAACAGAGAGAAAAAGAGAGACTGAGACAGAGACTGAGACATAGAGAGAGAGACAGAGACTGAGAGAGAGACAGAGACAGACAGAGACAGAGACAGAGACAGCGAGAGAGACTGAAAGAGACAGAGACTGAGAGACTGTGAGACAGAGAGAGAGAGAGACAGACACCGAGACAGAGAGACAGAGACAGACACAGAGAGAGACAGACAGACACAGACAGTGAGAGTGAGAGAGACAGAGAGAGAGAGAGAGAGACAGAGAGAGAGTGACAGATAGTGAGATAGAGATAGAGAGTGAGAGTCTGCGAGAGAGGGAGAGAGAGACAGAGAGAGAGAGAGACACAGAGAGAGAGAGACAGAGAGAGAGACTGAGAGAGAAACAGAGACTGAGAAAGAGACTGAGACAGAGAGAGAGAGAGACTGAGAGAGAGAGACAGACAGACAGAGAGAGATAGAGAGACTGAGAAAGAGAGATTAAGAGATAGACTGAGAAAGAGACTGAAAGACAGAGAGTGAGAGAGAGAGAGAGACAGAGACAGAGAGACAAAGAGAGAGGGACAGATAGAGAGAGGGAGAGGCTGAGAGAGAGAGACTGAGAGAGAGAGAGACAGATAGAGAAAGACAGAGACTGAGAGCGAGACTGAGAGAGAAACAGAGACAGAGAGAGACTGAGACAGAGACTGAGAGAGAGAGAGACAGAAAGAGAAAGACAGAGACTGAGAGCGAGACTGAGAGAAACAGAGACAGAGAGAGACTGAGAGAGACAGAGACAGAGAGAGACTGACAGAGACAGAGAGTGACAAAGAAAGAGACTCAGAGAGATTGAGAGAGAGAGATTGAGACAGAGAGACAGAGAGAGAGACTGAGAGAGAAACAGAGACAGAGAGAGAAACTGAGACAGAAAGAGAGAGACAGAGTTTGAGAAAGAGAGAGAGAGAGAGAGAGAGACAGAGAGAGAGAGAGACACAGAGAGAGGGAGTGGCAGAGAGAGAGACGCAGAGAGAGATTGAGAGAGAGAGAGAAAGACAGAGAGAGAAAGACAGAGAGAGAGACAGAGAGAAACAGAGACTGAGAGAGAGACTGAGACAGAGACTGAGACAGAGAGAGAGAGTCAGAGACTGAGCGAGCAACAGAGACAGAGAGAGAGAGACAGAGAGAGAGACTGAGAGAGACAGAGACTGAGAGACTGAGAGAGAGAGACAGAGACAGTGAGAGTGAGAGAGACAGAGAGAGACACAGAGAGAGAGAGTGACAGAGAGAGAGAGAGAGAGACTGAGAGAGAGATTGAGACAGAGAGAGAGACAGAGAGAGTCTGAGAGAGAGAGAGACTGAGACAGAGAGAGAGAGAGAGAGAGAGACTGAGAGAGAGACTGAGAGAGAGAGACAGAGAGAGAGAGATACAAAGAGAGGGAGAGTGGCAGAGAGAGAAGTGAGAAATAGAGATTGAGAGAGAGAGACTGAGAAAGAGACTGAGAGACAAACAAAGAGAGAGAAACAGAGAGACAGAGAGAGAGAGAGAGACAGAGAGAGAGAAACTGAGAGAGGGAGACAGAGAGAGAGAGGGAGAGAGAGAAAGAGAGAGAGAGAGTGGCAGAGAGAGAAGTGAGAAATAGAGATTGAGAGAGAGACTGAGAAAGAGACTGAGAGACAGACAAAGAGAGAGAGAGGCTGAGAGAGAGAGAGAGACTCAGAGAGAAACAGAAACAGAGAGATTGAGACAGAGAGAGAGACAGACAGACAGACAGAGACTGAGAGAGACAGAGAGAGAGAGAGGGAGAGAAACAGAGACTGAGTGAGAGACTGAGACTGAGAGAGAAAGAGAGAGACTGAGAGAGAGAGAGAGAGAGAGACTGAGAGAGAAACAGAGAGAGAAAGAGAGACTGAGACAGAGACTGAGACATAGAGAGAGAGAGACAGAGACTGAGAGAGAGACAGAGACAGACAGAGACAGAGACAGAGTCAGAGAGAGTGACTGAGAGAGACAGAGACTGAGAGACTGTGACAGAGAGAGAGAGAGAGAGAGAGACTGAAAGAGAGAGAGAGACAGAGAGAGAGAGAGAGACTGAGAGAGAGAGAGGGACTGAGAGAGAGAGAATCAGAGACAGACTGAGAAAGGGACTGAGGGAAAGAGAGATAGAGAGACAGAGACAGAGAGAGAGACAGTGAGAGACAAAGAGAGTGACCGATAGAGAGAGGGAGAGACTGAGAGAGAGAGACTGAGAGAGAGACTGAGAGAGGGAGACAGAGAGAGAGAGAGTTACAAAGAGAGAGAGATTGGCAGAGAGAGAAGTGAGAAATAGAGATTGAGAGAGAGAGACTGAGAAAGAGACTGAGAGACAAACAAAGAGAGAAACAGAGAGAGAGACAGAGAGAGAGAGATAGACTGAGAGAGAGTGGGAGAGACTGAGAGAGAAACAGAGACAGAGAGAGAGACTGAGACAGAGACTGAGACAGAGAGAGAGAGAGAGAGAGAGAGAGACAGAGACAGAGACAGAGACAGAAAGAGAGAGAGAGAGAGACAGAGAGAGAGACAGAGACAGAGACAGAGAGACTGAAAGAGACAGAGACTGAGAGACTGTGAGACAGACACAGAGAGAGACAGACAGACACAGACAGTGAGAGTGAGAGAGACAGAGAGAGAGAGAGAGAGAGAGAGACAGAGAGAGAGTGACAGATAGTGAGATAGAGATAGAGAGTGAGAGTCTGTGAGAGAGAGAGAGAGAGAGACAGAGAGAGAGAGAGACAGAGAGAGAGACTGAGAGAGAAACAGAGACTGAGAAAGAGACTGAGACAGAGAGAGAGAGAGACTGAGAGAGAGAGACAGACAGACAGAGAGAGATAGAGAGACTGAGAAAGAGAGATTAAGAGATAGACTGAGAAAGAGACTGAAAGACAGAGAGTGAGAGAGAGAGAGACAGAGACAGAGAGAGACAAAGAGAGAGGGACAGATAGAGAGAGGGAGAGGCTGAGAGAGAGAGACTGAGAGAGAGAGAGACAGATAGAGAAAGACAGAGACTGAGAGCGAGACTGAGAGAGAAACAGAGACAGAGAGAGACTGAGACAGAGACAGAGAGAGAGAGACAGAAAGAGAAAGACAGAGACTGAGAGCGAGACTGAGAGAAACAGAGACAGAGAGAGACTGAGACAGAGACAGAGAGAGACTGACAGAGACAGAGAGTGACAAAGAAAGAGACTCAGAGAGATTGAGAGAGAGAGATTGAGACAGAGAGACAGAGAGAGAGACTGAGAGAGAAACAGAGACAGAGAGAGAAACTGAGACAGAAAGAGAGAGACAGAGTTTGAGAAAGAGAGAGAGAGAGAGAGAGAGACACAGAGAGAGAGAGACACACAGAGAGAGGGAGTGGCAGAGAGAGAGACGCAGAGAGAGATTGAGACAGAGAGAGAAAGACAGAGAGAGAGACAGAGAGAAACAGAGACTGAGAGAGAGACTGAGGCTGTGGTATTTTTTTTTTTTTTTGAGACAGAGACTGAGACAGAGACTGAGACAGAGACTGAGACAGAGAGAGAGAGACAGAGACTGAGCGAGCAACAGAGACAGAGAGAGAGAGACAGAGAGAGAGACTGAGAGAGACAGAGACTGAGAGACTGAGAGAGAGACAGAGACAGAGACAGTGAGAGTGAGAGAGACAGAGAGAGACACAGAGAGAGAGAGAGAGTGACAGAGAGAGAGAGAGACTGAGAGAGAGATTGAGACAGAGAGAGAGACAGAGAGAGTCTGAGAGAGAGAGACTGAGACAGAGAGAGAGAGAGAGAGAGAGAGAGAGACTGAGAGAGAGACTGAGAGAGAGAGACAGAGAGGGAGACAGAGAGAGAGAGAGATACAAAGAGAGGGAGAGTGGCAGAGAGAGAAGTGAGAAATAGAGATTGAGAGAGAGAGACTGAGAAAGAGACTGAGAGACAAACAAAGAGAGAGAAACAGAGAGACAGAGAGAGAGAGAGAGACAGAGAGAGAGAAACTGAGAGAGGGAGACAGAGAGAGAGAGGGAGAGAGAGAAAGAGAGAGAGAGAGTGGCAGAGAGAGAAGTGAGAAATAGAGATTGAGAGAGAGACTGAGAAAGAGACTGAGAGACAGACAAAGAGAGAGAGAGGCTGAGAGAGAGAGAGAGACTCAGAGAGAAACAGAAACAGAGAGATTGAGACAGAGAGAGAGACAGACAGACAGACAGAGACTGAGAGAGACAGAGAGAGAGAGAGGGAGAGAAACAGAGACTGAGTGAGAGACTGAGACTGAGAGAGAAAGAGAGAGAGAGAGAGAGACTGAGAGAGAAACAGAGAGAGAAAGAGAGACTGAGACAGAGACTGAGACATAGAGAGAGAGAGACAGAGACTGAGAGAGAGACAGAGACAGACAGAGACAGAGACAGAGTCAGAGAGAGTGACTGAGAGAGACAGAGACTGAGAGACTGTGACAGAGAGAGAGAGAGAGAGAGAGACTGAAAGAGAGAGAGAGACAGAGAGAGAGAGGGACTGAGAGAGAGAGAATCAGAGACAGACTGAGAAAGGGACTGAGGGAAAGAGAGATAGAGAGACAGAGACAGAGAGAGAGACAGTGAGA